>NW_027325355.1:38629648-41029648 GCF_036924035.1 Leuresthes tenuis | reverse complement strand
TTACGGCCACACCACCCTGAATAAGCCCGACCTCGCCTGATCTCGGACACCAAGAAGGTTGTACCTGGTTAGTACTTGGATGGGAGACAGCTTGGGAATACCAGGTGCTGTAAGCTTTTTCTCTTCTCTCTACCACCTGCATGTCTTTTGTTGCAACGTCTGATCACCCTGTGACACGTGAAGAAGTTGGTCATCTTCAGCTGCTGCTGCTTTGTTGATAGACACGAGGTGATCTGAGAGTCTCAGTTTCAGCTGAGGAGAATAATCACATCAAGGAGGAAGATGAACCCACTACAAGTCAGCCTTTTTCGGCAATTATCTGGTTACACAGAGGAAGTGTATGATTCCAGTACCTATATAATGCACATTTGTCACAGCTATTGTTGCTTACGGCCGCACCACCCTGAATATGCCTGACCTCGTCTGATCTTGGAAGAAAAGCAGGGTTGGGCCTGGTTAGTACTTGGATGGTAGACTATCTGGGAATACCAGGTGCTGTAAGCTGATTCTCTTCTCTCTACCATCTGCATGTCTTTTGTTGCAACGTCTGATCACCCTGTGACACGTGAAGAAGTTGGTCATCTTCAGCTGCTGCTGCTTTGTTGATAGACACGAGGTGATCTGAGAGTCTCAGTTTCAGCTGAGGAGAATAATCACATCAAGGAGGAAGATGAACCCACTACAAGTCAGCCTTTTTCGGCAATTATCTGGTTACACAGAGGAAGTGTATGATCCCAGTACCTATATAATGCACATTTGTCACAGCTATTGTTGCTTACGGCCACACCACCCTGAACATGCCCGACCTCGTCTGATCTCGGAAGCCAAGCAGGGTTGGGCCTGGTTAGTACTTGAATGGTAGACCGCTTGGGAATACCAGGTGCTGTAAGCTTTTTCTCTTCTCTCGACCACCTGCATGTCTTTTGTTGCAACGTCTGATCACCCTGTGACACATGAGGAAGTTGGTCATCTTCAGCTTCTGCTGCTTTGTTGGCAGACACGAAGTGATCTGAGAGTCTCAGTTTCAGCTGAAGAGAATGATCACATCAGAGAAGATGATATGCCCGCTACACATCAGCCTTTCTCGGCAATTATCTGGTTGCATAGAGGAACCGTATGATTCCAGTACCTATATAATTCACATTTGTCAGAGACATTGTTGCTTACGGCCACACCACCCTGAACATGCCCGACCTCGTCTGATCTCGGAAGCCAAGCAGGGTTGAGCCTGCTTAGTGCTTGGATGGGAGACTGCTTGGGAATACCAGGTGCTGTAAGCTTCTTCTCTTCTCTCTACCACCTGCATGTCTTTTGTTGCAACGTCTGATCACCCTGTGACACATGAGGAAGTTGGTCATCTTCAGCTGCTGCTGCTTTGTTGGCAGACACAAAGTGATCTGAGAGTCTCAGTTTCAGCTACAGAGAATAATCACGTCAGGGAAGAAGATGTGCCCACTACAAGTCAGCCTTTCTCTGCAATTATCTGGTTACATAGAAGAAGTGTATGATTCCAGTACCTATATAATGCACATTTGTCACAGCTATTGTTGCTTACGGCCGCACCACCCTGAATATGCCTGACCTCGTCTGATCTTGGAAGAAAAGCAGGGTTGGGCCTGGTTAGTACTTGGATGGTAGACTATCTGGGAATACCAGGTGCTGTAAGCTGATTCTCTTCTCTCTACCATCTGCATGTCTTTTGTTGCAACGTCTGATCACCCTGTGACACATGAGGAAGTTGGTCATCTTCAGCTGCTGCTGCTTTGTTGGCAGAAACAAAGTGATCTGAGAGTCTCAGTTTCAGCTGCAGAGAATAATCACGTCAGGGAAGAAGATGTGCCCACTACACATCAGCCTTTCTCGGAAATGATCTGGTTGCATAGAGGAACCGTATGATTCCAGTACCTATATAATGCACATTTGTCAGAGACATTGTCGCTTACGGCCACACCACCCTGAACATACCCGACCTCGTCTGATCTCGGAAGCCAAGGAGGGTTGGGCGTGGTTAGTACTTGGATGGAAGACCTCTTGGGAATACCAGGTGCTGTAAGCTTTTTCTCTTCTCTCGACCACCTGCATGTCTTTTGTTGCAACGTCTGATCACCCTGTGACACATGAGGAAGGTGGTCATCTTCAGCTGCTGCTGCTTTGTTGGCAGACACGAAGTGATCTGAGAGTCTCAGTTTCAGCTGCAGAGAATGATCACATCAGGGAAGAAGAAGTGCCCATAACAAGTGAGCCTTTCTCGGAAATTATCTGGTTACATAGAGGAAGTGTATGATTCCAGTACTTATATAATGCACATTTGTCACAGAAATTGTTCCTTACGGCCACACCACCCTGAATATGCCCGACCTCGTCTGATCTCGGAAGCCAAGGAGGGTTGGGCCTGGTTAGTACTTTAATGGGAGACTGCTTGGGAATACCAGGTGCTGTAAGCGTTTTCTCTTCTCTCTACAACTTGCATGTCTTTTGTTGCAACGTCTGATCACCCTGTGACACATGAGGAAGTTGGTCATCTTCAGCTGCTGCTGCTTTGTTGGAAGACACGAAGTGATCTGAGAGTCTCAGTTTCAGCTGAAGAGAATAATCACGTCAGGGAAGAAGATGTGCCGACTACACATCAGCCTTTCTCAGCAATTATCTGGTTACATAGAGGAACCGTATGATTCCTGTACTTATATAATGCACTTTTGTCAGACACATTGTTGCTTACGGCCACACCACCCTGAACATACCCGACCTCGTCTGATCTCGGAAGCCAAGCAGGGTTGAGCCTGCTTAGTACTTGGATGGGAGACTGCTTGGGAATACCAGGTGCTGTAAGCTTTTTCTCTTCTCTCTACAACCTGCATGTCTTTTGTTGCAACGTCTGATCACCCTGTGACACATGAGGAAGTTGGTCATCTTCAGCTGCTGCTGCTTTGTTGGCTGACACAAAGTGATCTGAGAGTCTCAGTTTCAGTTGCAGAGAATGATCACATCAGAGAAGATGATTTGCCCGCTACACATCAGCCTTTCTTGGCAATTATCTGGTTGCATAGAGGAACCGTATGATTCCAGTACCTATATAATGCACATTTGTCAGAGACATTGTTGCTTACGGCCACACCACCCTGAATAAGCCCGACCTCGTCTGATCTCGGACACCAAGAAGGTTGTACCTGGTTAGTACTTGGATGGGAGACAGCTTGGGAATACCAGGTGCTGTAAGCTTTTTCTCTTCTCTCTACCACCTGCATGTCTTTTGTTGCAACGTCTGATCACCCTGTGACACGTGAAGAAGTTGGTCATCTTCAGCTGCTGCTGCTTTGTTGATAGACACGAGGTGATCTGAGAGTCTCAGTTTCAGCTGAAGAGAATAATCACATCAAGGAGAAAGATGAACCCACTACAAGTCAGCCTTTTTCGGCAATTATCTGGTTACACAGAGGAAGTGTATGATTCCAGTACCTATATAATGCACATTTGTCACCGATATTGTTGCTTACGGCCACACCACCCTGAATAAACCCGACCTCGTCTGATCTCGGAAGCCAAGCAGGGTTGGGCCTGGTTAGTACTTGAATGGTAGACCGCTTGGGAATACCAGGTGCCTTAAGCTTTTTCTCTTCTCTCTACCACCTGCATGTCTTTTGTTGCAACGTCTGATCACCCTGTGACACATGAGGAAGTTGGTCATCTTCAGCTGCTGCTGCTTTGTTGGCTGACACGAAGTGATCTGAGAGTCTCAGTTTCAGTTGCAGAGAATGATCACATCAGAGAAGATGATATGCCCGCTACACATCAGCCTTTCTCTGCAATTATCTGGGTGCATAGAGGAACCGTATGATTCCAGTACCTATATAATGCACATTTGTCACAGACATTGTTGCTTACGGCCACACAACCCTGAACACGCCCGACCTCGTCTGATCTCGGTAGCCAAGGAGGGTTGGGCCTTGTTAGTACTTAAATGGGAGACCGCTTGGGAATACCAGGAGCTGTAAGCTTTTTCTCTTCTCTCTACCACCTGCATGTCTTTTGTTGCAATGTCTGATCACCTTGTGACACATGAGGAAGTTGGTCATCTTCAGCTTCTGCTGCTTTGTTGGCAGACACAAAGTGATCTGAGAGTCTCAGTTTCAGCTCGAGAGAATAATCACATCAGGGAAGAAGATGTTCCCACTACTTATCAGCTTTTCACGGCAATTATCTGGTTACATAGAGGAACTGTATGATTCCAGTACCTATATAATGCACATTTGTCACAGTTTTGGTTGCTTACGGCCACACCACCCTGAATATGCCCAACCTCGTCTGATCTCAGAAGCCAAGCAGGTTTGGGCCTGGTTAGTACTTGGATGGTAGACTGTCTGGGAATACCAGGTGCTGTAAGCTTTTTCTCTTCTCTCTACCACCTGCATGTCTTTTGTTGCAACGTCTGATCACCCTGTGACACATGAGGAAGTTGGTCATCTTCAGCTGCTGCTGCTTTGTTGGCAGACACAAAGTGATCTGAGAGTCTCAGTTTCAGCTGCAAAGAATAATCACGTCAGGGAAGAAGATGTGCCCAGTACACATCAGCCTTTCTCGGAAATTAACTGGTTGCATAGAGGAACCGTATGATTCCAGTACCTATATAATGCACATTTGTCAGAGACATTGTTGCTTACGGCCACACCACCCTGAACATGGCTGACCTCGTCTGATCTCGGAAGCCAAGGAGGGTTGGGCCTGGTTAGTACTTGGATGGAAGACCTCTTGGGAATACCAGGTGCTTTAAGCTTTTTCTCTTCTCTCTACCACCTGCATGTTTTTTGTTGCAACGTCTGATCACCCTATGACACATGAGGAAGTTGGTCATCTTCAGCAGCTGCTGCTTCTTTGTAGGCAGACACGAAGTGATCTGAGAGTCTCAGTTTCAGCTGCAGAGAATAATCACATCAGGGAAGAAGATGTGCCCACTACAAGTCAGCCTTTCTCTGCAATTATCTGGTTACATAGAAGAAGTGTATGATTCCAGTACCTATATAATGCACATTTGTCACAGCTGTTGCTGCTTACGGCCGCACCACCCTGAATATGCCCGACCTCGTCTGATCTTGGAAGCCAAGGAGGGTTGGGCGTGGTTAGTACTTGGATGGAAGACCTCTTGGGAATACCAGGTGCTGTAAGCGTTTTCTCTTCTCTCTACCACCTGCATGTCTTTTGTTGCAACGCCTGATCACCCTGTGACACATGAGGAAGTTGGTCATCTTCAGCTGCTGCTGCTTTGTTTGCTGACACGAAGTGATCTGAGAGTCTCAGTTTCAGTTGCAGAGAATGATCACATCAGAGAAGATGATATGCCCGCTACACATCATTCTTTCTCTGCAATTATCTGGGTGCATAGAGGAACCGTATGATTCCAGTACCTATATAATGCACATTTGTCAGAGACATTGTTGCTTACGGCCACACAACCCTGAACATGCCCGACCTAGTCTGATCTCGGAAGCCAAGCACAGTTGGGCCTGGTTTGTACTTGGATGGAAGACCTCTTGGGAATACGAGGTGCTGTAAGCTTTTTCTCTTCTCTCTACAACCTGCATGTCTTTTGTTGCAACGTCTGATCACCCTGTGACACATGAGGAAGTTGGTCATCTTCAGCTTCTGCTGCTTTGTTGGCAGACACGAAGTGATCTGAGAGTCTCAGTTTCAGCTCGAGAGAATAATCACGTCAGGGAAGAAGATGTGCCCACTACTTATCAGCTTTTCTCGGCAATTATCTGGTTACATAGAGAAAGTGTATGATTCCAGTACCTATATAATGCACATTTGTCACAGTTATGGTTAATTACGGCCACACCACCCTGAAATTGCCTGACCACGTCTGATCTCGGAAGCCAAGCAGGTTTTGGCCTGGTTAGTACTTGGATGGTAGACTCTCTGGGAATACCAGGTGCTGTAAGCTTTTTCTCTTCTCTCTACCACTTGCATGTCTTTTGTTGCAACGTCTGATCACCCTGATACACATGAGGAAGTTGGTCATCTTCAGCTACTGCTGCTTTGTTGGCAGACACGAAGTGATCTGAGAGTCTCAGTTTCAGCTGCAGAGAATAATCACGTCAGGGAAGAAGATGTGCCCACTACACATCAGCCTTTCTCGGAAATGATCTGGTTGCATAGAGGAACCGTATGATTCCAGTACCTATATAATGCACATTTGTCAGAGACATTGTTGCTTACGGCCACACCACCCTGAACATGCCCGACCTCGTCTGATCTCGGAAGCCAAGGAGGGTTGGGCGTGGTTAGTACTTGGATGGAAGACCTCTTGGGAATACCAGGTGCTCTAAGCTTTTTCTCTTCTCTCGACCACCTGCATGTCTTTTGTTGCAACGTCTGATCACCCTGTGACACATTAGAAAGGTGGTCATTTTCAGCTGCTGCTGCTTTGTTGGCAGACACGAAGTGATCTGAGAGTCTCAGTTTCAGCTGCAGAGAATGATCACATGAGGGAAGAAGATTTGCCCACTACAAGTCTGCCTTTCTCGGCAATTATCTGGTTACATAGAGGAACCGTATGATTCCAGTACCTATATAATGCACATTTGTCACAGACATTGTTGCTTACGGCCACACCACCCTGAACACGCCCGACCTCGTCTGATCTCGGTAGTCAAGGAGGGTTGGGCCTGGTTAGTACTTAAATGGGAGACCGCTTGGGAATACCAGGAGCTGTAAGCTTTTTCTCTTCTCTCTACCACCTGCATGTCTTTTGTTGCAATGTCTGATCACCCTGTGACACATGAGGAAGTTGGTCATCTTCAGCTTCTGCTGCTTTGTTGGCAGACACAAAGTGATCTGAGAGTCTCAGTTTCAGCTCGAGAGAATAATCACGTCAGGGAAGAAGATGTGCCCACTACTTATCAGCTTTTCACGGCAATTATCTGGTTACATAGAGGAACTGTATGATTCCAGTACCTATATAATGCACATTTGTCACAGTTATGGTTGCTTACGGCCACACCACCCTGAATATGCCCGACCTCGTCTGATCTCAGAAGCCAAGCAGGTTTGGGCCTGGTTAGTATTTGGATGTTAGACTGTCTGGGAATACCAGGTGCTGTAAGCTTTTTCTCTTCTCTCTACCACCTGCATGTCTTTTGTTGCAACGTCTGATCACCCTGTGACACATGAGGAAGTTGGTCATCTTCAGCTGCTGCTGCTTTGTTGGCAGACACAAAGTGATCTGAGAGTCTCAGTTTCAGCTGCAGAGAATAATCACGTCAGGGAAGAAGATGTGCCCAGTACACATCAGCCTTTCTCGGAAATTAACTGGTTGCATAGAGGAACCGTATGATTCCAGTACCTATATAATGCACATTTGTCAGAGACATTGTTGCTTACGGCCACACCACCCTGAACATGGCCGACCTCGTCTGATCTCGGAAGCCAAGCACGGTTGGCCTGGTTAGTACTTGGATGGGAGACTGCTTGGGAATACCAGGTGCTGTAAGCTTTATCTCTTCTCTGGACCACCTGAATGTCTTTTGTTGCAACGTCTGATCACCCTGTGACACATGAGGAAGTTGGTCATCTTCAGCTGCTGCTGCTTTGTTGGCAGACACAAAGTGATCTGAGAGTCTCAGTTTCAGCTGCAGAGAATAATCACATCAGGGAAGAATATGTGCCCACTACACATCAGCCTTTCTTGGCAATTATCTGGTTACATAGAGGAACCGTATGATTCCAGTACCTATATAATGCACATTTGTCACAGAGATTATTACTTACGGCCACACCACCCTGAACATGCCCGACCTCGTCTGATCTCGGAAGACTAGCACGGTTGGCCCGGTTAGTACTTGGGTGGGAGACTGCTTGGGAATACCAGGTGCTGTAAGCTTTATCTCTTCTCTGGACCACCTGAATGTCTTTTGTTGCAACGTCTGATCACCCTGTGACACATGAGGAAGTTGGTCATCTTCAGCTTCTGCTGCTTTGTTGGGAGACACGAAGTGATCTGAGAGTCTCAGTTTCAGCTGCAGAGAATAATCACGTCAGGGAAGAAGATGTGCCCACTACACATAAGCCTTTCTCTGCAATTATCTGGTTACATAGAGGAACCGTATGATTCCAGTACCTATATAATGCACATTTGTCACAGAGATTGTCGCTTACGGCCACACCACCCTGAATATAATATGCCCGACCTCGTCTGATCTCGGAAGCCAAGCAGGATTGTGCCTGGTTAGTACTTGGGTGGGAGACTGCTTGGGAATACCAGGTGCTGTAAGCTTTTTCTCTTCTCTCTACCACCTGCATGTCTTTTGTTGCAACATCTGATCACCCTGTGACACATGAGGAAGTTGGTCATCTTCAGCTGCTGCTGCTTTGTTGGCAGACACGAAGTGATCTGAGAGTCTCAGTTTCAGCTGCAGAGAATGATCACATCAGAGAAGATGATATGCCAACTACACATCAGCCTTTCTCTGCAATTATCTAGTTGCATAGAGGAACCGTATGATTCCAGTACCTATATGATGCACATTTGTCAGTGACATTGTTGCTTACGGCCACACCACGTTGAACATGCCCGACCTCGTCTGATCTCGGAAGCCAAGCACGGTTGGGCCTGGTTAGTACTTGGATGGAAGACCTCTTGGGAATACCAGGTGCTTTAAGCTTTTTCTCTTCTTTCGACCACCTGCATGTCTTTTGTTGCAACGTCTGATCACCCTGTGACACATGAGGAAGTTGGTCATCTTCAGCAGCTGCTGCTGCTTTGTTGGCAGACACGAAGTGATCTGAGAGTCTCAGTTTCAGCTGCAGAGAATGATCACATGAGGGAAGAAGATTTGCCCACTACAAGTCAGCCTTTCTCGGCAATTATCTGGTTACATAGAGGAACCGTATGATTCCATTACCTATATAATGCACATTTGTCAAAGACATTGTCGCTTACGGCCACACCACCCTGAATATGCCCGACCTCGTCTGATCTCGGAAGCCAAGCAGTGTTGGGCCTGGTTAGTACTTTGATGGTATACAGCTTGGGAATACTAGGTGCTGTAAGCTTTTTCTCTTATCTCAACCACCTGCATGTCTTTTGTTGCAACGTCTGATCACCCTGTGACACATGAGGAAGTTGGTCATCTTCAGCTGCTGCTGCTTTGTTGGCAGATACGAATTGATCTGAGAGTCTCATTTTCAGCTAGAGAGAATTATCACGTCAGGGAACAAGATGTGCCCACTACATATCAGCCTTTCTCGGCAATTATCTGGTTACATAGAGGAAGTGTATGATTCCAGTACTTATATAATGCACATTTGTCACAGTTATTGTTGCTTACGGCCACACCACCCTGAATAAGTCTGATCTCGTCTGATCTCGGAAGCCAAGCAGGTTTGGGCCTGGTTAGTACTTGGATGGGAGACTGCTTGGGAATACCAGGTGATGTAAGCTTTTTCTCTTCTCTCTACCACCTGCATGTCTTTTGTTGCAATGTCTGATCGCCCTGTGACACATGAGGAAGTTGGTCATCTTCAGCTGCTGCTGCTGCTTTGTTTGCAGACATGAAGTGATCTGAGAGTCTCAGTTTCAGCTCCAGAGAATAATCACATCAAGGAGGAAGATGTGCCCACTAAGAGTCAGCCTTTCTTGGCAATTATCTGGTTACATAGAGGAAGTGTATGATTCCAGTACCTATATAATACACATATGTACCAGATATTGTTGCTTACCGCCACACCATCCTGAATAAGCTCGACCTCGTCTGATCTCGGAAGCCAAGCAGGGTTGGGCCTGGTTAGTTCTTGAATGGGAGACCGCTTGCGAATACCAGGTGCTGTAAGCTTTTTCTCTTCTCTCTACCACCTGCATGTCTTTTGTTGCAACGTCTAATCACCCTGTGACACATGAGGAAGTTGGTCATCTTCAGCTGCTACTGCTTTGTTGGCAGACATGAAGTGATCTGAGAGTCTCAGTTTCAGTTGCAGAGAATGATCACATCAGAGAAGATGATTTACCCGCTACACATCAGCCTTTCTCGGCAATTATCTGGTTGCATAGAGGAACCGTATGATTCCAGTACCTATATAATGCACATTTGTCAGAGACATTGCTGCTTACGGCCACACCACCCGGAACATGCCTGACCTTGTCTGATCTCGGAAACCAAGCAGGGTTGGGCCTGGTTAGTACTTGGATGGGAGACCACTTAGGGATACCAGGTGCTGTAAGCTTCTTCTCTACTCTCTACCACCTTCATGTCTTTTGTGGCAACGTCTGATCCTCCTGTGACACATGAGGAAGTTGGTCATCTTCAGCTGCTGCTGCTTCTTTGTTGGCAGACACGAAGTGATCTGAGAGTCTCAATTTCAGCTGCAGAGAATAATCACATCAGGGAAGAAGATGTGCCCACTACAAGTCAGCCTTTCTCGGCAATTATCTGGTTACATAGAGGAACTGTATTATTCCAGTACCTATATAATGCACATTTGTCACAGACATTGTTGCTTACGGCCACACCACCCTGAACATGCCCGAGCTCGTCTGATCTTGGAAGCCAAGCAGGGTTGGGCCTTGTTAGTACTTGAATGGGAGACAGCTTGGGAATACCAGGTGCTGTAAGCTTTTTCTCTTCTCTCAACCACCTGCATGTCTTTTGTTGCAACGTCTGACCACCCTGTGACACATGAGGAAGTTGGTCATCTTCAGCTGCTGCTGCTTTGTTGGCAGACATGAAGTGATCTGAGAGTCTCAGTTTCAGTTGCAGAGAATGATCACATCAGAGAAGATGATTTACCCGCTACACATCAGCCTTTCTCGGCAATTATCTGGTTGCATAGAGGAACCGTATGATTCCAGTACCTATATAATGCACATTTGTCAGAGACATTGCTGCTTACGGCCACACCACCCGGAACATGCCTGACCTCGTATGATCTTGGAAGCCAAGCAGGGTTGGGCCTGGTTAGTACTTGGATGGGAGACCACTTGGGAATACCAGCTGCTGTAAGCTTCTTCTCTACTCTCAGCCACCTTCATGTCTTTTGTGGCAACGTCTGATCCTCCTGTGACACATGAGGAAGTTGGTCATCTGCAGCTGCTGCTGCTTCTTTGTTAGCAGACACGAAGTGATCTGAGAGTCTCAATTTCAGCTGCAGAGAATAATCACATCAGGGAAGAAGATGTGCCCACTACAAGTCAGCCTTTCTCGGCAATTATCTGGTTACATAGAGGAAGTGTATGATTCCAGTACCTATATAATGCACATTTGTCACAGATATTGTTGCTTACGGCCACACCACCCTGAATAAGCCCGACCTCGTCTGATCTTGGTAGTCAAGCAGGTTTGGGCCTGGTTAGTACTTGGATGGGAGACTGCTTGGGAATACCAGGTGCTGTAAGCTTTTTCTCTTCTCTCTACCACCTACATGTCTTTTGTTGCAATGTCTGATCGCCCTGTGACACATGAGGAAGTTGGTCATCTTCAGCTGCTGCTGCTTTGTTAGCAGACACGAAGTGATCTGAGAGTCTCAGTTTCAGCTGCAGAGAATAATCACATCAAGGAAGAAGATGTGCCCACAACAAGTTAGCCTTTCTCTGCAATTATCTGGTTACATAGAGGAACTGTATTATTCCAGTACCTATATAATGCACATTTTTCACAGACATTGTTACTTACGGCCACACCACCCTGAATATACCTGACCTCGACTGATCTCGGAACCCAAGCAGGGTTGGGCCTGGTTAGTACTTGGGTGGGAGACCGCTTGAAAATACCATTTGCTGTAAGCTTTTTCTCTTCTCTCTACAACCTGCATGTCTTTTGTTGCAACGTCTGATCACCCTGTGACACATGAGGAAGTTGGTCATCTTCAGCTGCTGCTGCTTTGTTGGCAGACACAAAGTGATCTGAGAGTCTCAGTTTCAGCTGCAGAGAATAATCACATCAGGGAAGAATATGTGCCCACTACACATCAGCCTTTCTTGGCAATTATCTGGTTACATAGAGGAACCGTATGATTCCAGTACCTATATAATGCACATTTGTCACAGACATTGTTACTTACGGCCACACCACCCTGAATATGCCCGACCTCGACTGATCTCGGAACCCAAGCAGGGTTGGGCCTGGTTAGTACTTGAATGGGAGACCCCTTGGGAATACCAGGTGCTGTAAGCTTTTTCTCTTCTCTCTACCACCTGCATGTATTTTGTTGCAAGGTCTGATCGCCCTGTGACACATGAGGAAGTTGGTCATCTTCAGCTGCTGCTGCTTTGTTGGCAGACACGAAGTGATCTGAGAGTCTCATTTTCAGCTGGAGATAATAATCACGTCAGGGAAGAAGATGTGTCCACTATTTATCAGCCTTTCTCTGCAATTATCTGGTTATATAGAGGAAACGTATGATTCCAGTACCTATACAATTTACATTTGTCAGAGACATTGTTGCTTACGGCCACACCACCCTGAATATGCCCGACCTCGTCTGATCTCGAAAGCCAAGCAGGGTTGTGCCTGGTTAGTACTTGGATGGGAGACCGCTTGGGATTATCAGGTGCTGTAAGCTTTTTCTCTTCTCTCAACCACCTGCATGTCTTTTGTTGCAACGTCTGATCACCCTGTGACACATGAGGAAGTTGGTCATCTTCATTTTCTGCTGCTTTGTTGGCAGACACGAAGTGATCTTAAAGTCTCATTTTCAGCTGGAGAAAATTATCACGTCAGGGAACAAGATGTGCCCACTACATATCAGCCTTTCTTGGCAATTATATGGTTGCATAGAGGAACCGTATGATTCCAGTACCTATATAATGCACATTTGTCACAGACATTGTTACTTACGGCCACACCACCCTGAATATGCCCAACCTCGTCTGATCTTGGAAGCCAAGCAGGGTTGGGCCTGGTTAGTACTTGGATGGGAGACCGCTTGGGAATACCAGGTGCTGTAAGCTTTTTCTCTTCTCTCAACCACCTGCATGTCTTTTGTTGCAACGTCTGATCACCCTGTGACACATGAGGAAGTTGGTCATCTTCAGCTGCTGCTGCTTTGTTGGCAGACACGAAGTGATCTGAGAGTCTCAGTTTCAGCTGGAAAAAATTATCACGTCAGGGAACAAGATGTGCCCACTATATATCAGCCTTTTTCGGCAATTATCTTGTTACATAGAGGAACCATATGATTCCATTGCCTATATAATGCACATTTGTCACAGAGATTGTTGCTTACGGCCAAACCACCCTGAATATGTCTGACCTCGTCTGATCTCAGAAGCCAAGGAGGGTTGGGCCTGGTTAGTACTTTGATGAGAGACCGCTTGGGAATACCAGGTGTTGTAAGCTTTTTCTCTTCTCTCTACCATCTGCATGTCTTTTGATGCAACGTCTGATCGCCCTGTGACACATGAGGAAGTTGGTCATCTTCAGCTGCTGCTGCTTTGTTGGCAGACATGAAGTGATCTGAGAGTGTCAGTTTCAGTTGCAGAGAATGATCACATCAGAGAAGATGATTTACCCGCTACACATCAGCCTTTCTCGGCAATTATCTGGTTGCATAGAGGAACCGTATGATTCCAGTACCTATATAATGCACATTTGTCAGAGACGTTGCTGCTTACGGCCACACCACCCGGAACATGCCTGACCTCGTCTGATCTCGGAAGCCAAGCAGGGTTGGGCCTGGTTAGTACTTGGATGGGAGACTGCTTGGGAATACCAGGTGCTGTAAGCTTTTTCTCTTCTCCCTACCACCTGCATGTCTTTTGTTGCAACGTCTGATCACCCTGTGACACATGAGGAAGTTGGTCATCTTCAGCTGCTGCTGCTTTGTTGGCAGACACGAAGTGATCTGAGAGTCTCAATTTCAGCTGCAGAGAATAATCACATCAGGGAAGAAGATGTGCCCACTACAAGTCAGCCTTTCTCGGCAATTATCTGGTTACATAGAGGAAGTGTATGATTCCAGTACCTATATAATGCACATTTGTCACAGATATTGTTGCTTACGGCCACACCACCCTGAATAAGCCCGACCTCGTCTGATCTCGGAAGCCAAGGAGGGCTGGTTCTGGTTAGTACTTTGATGGGACACCGCTTGGGAATACCAGGTGCTGTAAGCTTTTTCTCTTCTCTCTACCACCTACATGTCTTTTGTTGCAATGTCTGATCGCCCTGTGACACATGAGGAAGTTGGTCATCTTCAGCTGCTGCTGCTTTGTTAGCAGACACGAAGTGATCTGAGAGTCTCAGTTTCAGCTGCAGAGAATAATCACATCAAGGAAGAAGATGTGCCCACAACAAGTTAGCCTTTCTCTGCAATTATCTGGTTACATAGAGGAACTATATTATTCCAGTACCTATATAATGCACATTTTTCACAGACATTGTTACTTACGGCCACACCACCCTGAATATGCCCGACCTCGACTGATCTCGGAACCCAAGCAGGGTTGGGCCTGGTTAGTACTTGAATGGGAGACCCCTTGGGAATGCCAGGTGCTGTAAGCTTTTTCTCTTCTCTCTACCACCTGCATGTATTTTGTTGCAAGGTCTGATCGCCCTGTGACACATGAGGAAGTTGGTCATCTTCAGCTGCTGCTGCTTTGTTGGCAGACACGAAGTGATCTGAGAGTCTCATTTTCAGCTGGAGAGAATAATCACGTCAGGGAAGAAGATGATCCCACTATTTATCATTCTTTCTCTGCAATTATCTGGTTATATAGAGGAAACGTATGATTCCAGTACCTATACAATTTACATTTTTCACAGACATTATTGCTTACCGCCACACCACCTTGAATATGCCCGACCTCGTCTGATCTCGGAAGCCAAGCAGGGTTGTGCCTGGTTAGTACTTGGATGGGAGACTGCTTGGGATTATCAGGTGCTGTAAGCTTTTTCTCTTCTCTCAACCACCTGCATGTCTTTTGTTGCAACGTCTGATCACCCTGTGACACATGAGGAAGTTGGTCATCTTCATTTTCTGCTGCTTTGTTGGCAGACACGAAGTGATCTTAAAGTCTCATTTTCAGCTGGAGAAAATTATCACGTCAGGGAACAAGATGTGCCCACTACATATCAGCCTTTCTTGGCAATTATATGGTTGCATAGAGGAACCGTATGATTCCAGTACCTATATAATGCACATTTGTCACAGACATTGTTACTTACGGCCACACCACCCTGAATATGCCCAACCTCGTCTGATCTCGGAAGCCAAGCACGTTTGAGCCTGGTTAGTACTTGGATGGTAGACTGCTTGGGAATACCAGGTGCTGTAAGCGTTTTCTCTTCTCTCTACAACCTGCATGTCTTTTGTTGCAAGGTCTGATCACCCTGTGACACATGAGGAAGTTGGTCATCTTCAGCTGCTGCTGCTTTGTTGGCAGACACGAAGTGATCTTAGAGTCTCATTTTCAGCTGGAGAAAATTATCACGTCAGGGAACAAGATGTGCCCACTATATATCAGCCTTTTTCGGCAATTATCTTGTTACATAGAGGAACCATATGATTCCATTGCCTATATAATGCACATTTGTCACAGAGATTGTTGCTTACGGCCAAACCACCCTGAATATGTCTGACCTCGTTTGATCTCAGAAGCCAAGGAGGGTTGGGCCTGGTTAGTACTTTGATGAGAGACCGCTTGGGAATACCAGGTGCTGTAAGCTTTTTCTCTTCTCTCTACCACCTGCATGTCTTTTGTTGCAACGTCTGATCGCCCTGTGACACATGAGGAAGTTGGTCATCTTCAGCTGCTGCTGCTTTGTTGGCAGACATGAAGTGATCTGAGAGTCTCAGTTTCAGCTGAAGAGAATGATCACGTCAGGGAAGAAGATGTGCTCACTACAAGTCAGCCTTTCTTGGCAATTATCTGGTTATATAGAGGAACCGTATGATTCCTGTACCTATACAATTTACATTTGTCACAGACATGGTTGTTTACGGCCACACCACCCTGAATATGCCCGACCTCGTCTGATCTTGGAAGCCAAGCAGGGTTGGGCCTGGTTAGTACTTGGATGGGAGACCGCTTGGGAATACCAGGTGCTGTAAGCTTTTTCTCTTCTCTCAACCACCTGCATGTCTTTTGTTGCAAGGTCTGATCACCCTGTGACACATGAGGAAGTTGGTCATCTTCAGCTGCTGCTGCTTTGTTGGCAGACACGAAGTGATCTTAGAGTCTCATTTTCAGCTGGAGAAAATTATCACGTCAGGGAACAAGATGTGCCCACTATATATCAGCCTTTTTCGGCAATTATCTTGTTACATAGAGGAACCATATGATTCCATTGCCTATATAATGCACATTTGTCACAGAGATTGTTGCTTACGGCCAAACCACCCTGAATATGTCTGACCTCGTTTGATCTCAGAAGCCAAGGAGGGTTGGGCCTGGTTAGTACTTTGATGAGAGACCGCTTGGGAATACCAGGTGCTGTAAGCTTTTTCTCTTCTCTCTACCACCTGCATGTCTTTTGTTGCAACGTCTGATCGCCCTGTGACACATGAGGAAGTTGGTCATCTTCAGCTGCTGCTGCTTTGTTGGCAGACATGAAGTGATCTGAGAGTCTCAGTTTCAGTTGCAGAGAATGATCACATCAGAGAAGATGATTTACCCGCTACACATCAGCCTTTCTCGGCAATTATCTGGTTGCATAGAGGAACCGTATGATTCCAGTACCTATATAATGCACATTTGTCAGAGACGTTGCTGCTTACGGCCACACCACCCGGAACATGCCTGACCTCGTCTGATCTCGGAAGCCAAGCAGGGTTGGGCCTGGTTAGTACTTGGATGGGGGGCCACTTGGGAATACCAGGTGCTGTAAGCTTCTTTTTTACTCTCTACCACCTTCATGTCTTTTGTGGCAACGTCTGATCCTCCTGTGACACATGAGGAAGTTGGTCATCTTCAGCTGCTGCTGCTTCTTTGTTGGCAGACACGAAGTGATCTGAGAGTCTCAATTTCAGCTGCAGAGAATAATCACATCAGGGAAGAAGATGTGCCCACTACAAGTCAGCCTTTCTCGGCAATTATCTGGTTACATAGAGGAAGTGTATGATTCCAGTACCTATATAATGCACATTTGTCACAGATATTGCTGCTTACGGCCACACCACCCGGAACATGCCTGACCTCGTATGATCTTGGAAGCCAAGCAGGATTGGGCCTGGTTAGTACTTGGATGGGAGACCACTTGGGAATACCAGGTGCTGTAAGCTTCTTCTCTACTCTCAGCCACCTTCATGTCTTTTGTGGCAACGTCTGATCCTCCTGTGACACATGAGGAAGTTGGTCATCTGCAGCTGCTGCTGCTTCTTTGTTAGCAGACACGAAGTGATCTGAGAGTCTCAATTTCAGCTGCAGAGAATAATCACATCAGGGAAGAAGATGTGCCCACTACAAGTCAGCCTTTCTCGGCAATTATCTGGTTACATAGAGGAAGTGTATGATTCCAGTACCTATATAATGCACATTTGTCACAGATATTGTTGCTTACGGCCACACCACCCTGAATAAGCCCGACCTTGTCTGATCTTGGTAGTCAAGCAGGTTTGGGCCTGGTTAGTACTTGGATGGGAGACTGCTTGGGAATACCAGGTGCTGTAAGCTTTTTCTCTTCTCTCTACCACCTGCATGTCTTTTGTTGCAACGTCTGATCACCCTGTGACACATGAGGAAGTTGGTCATCTTCAGCTGCTGCTGCTTTGTTGGCAGACACAAAGTGATCTGAGAGTCTCATTTTCAGCTGGAGAGAATTATCACGTCAGGGAAGAAGATGTGCCCACTACATATCAGCCTTTCTCGGCAATTATCTGGTTACATAGAGGAAGTGTATGATTCCATTGCCTATATAATGCACATTTGTCACGGAGATTGTTACTTACGGACAAACCACCCTGAATATGTCTGACCTTGTCTGATCTCGGAAGCCAAGGAGGGATGGTTCTGGTTAGTACTTTGATGGGACACCGCTTGGGAATACCAGGTGCTGTAAGCTTTTTCTCTTCTCTCTACCACCTACATGTCTTTTGTTGCAATGTCTGATCGCCCTGTGACACATGAGGAAGTTGGTCATCTTCAGCTGCTGCTGCTTTGTTAGCAGACACGAAGTGATCTGAGAGTCTCAGTTTCAGCTGCAGAGAATAATCACATCAAGGAAGAAGATGTGCCCACAACAAGTTAGCCTTTCTCTGCAATTATCTGGTTACATAGAGGAACTGTATTATTCCAGTACCTATATAATGCACATTTGTCACAGACATTGTTACTTACGACCACACCACCCTGAATATACCTGACCTCGACTGATCTCGGAACCCAAGCAGGGTTGGGCCTGGTTAGTACTTGGGTGGGAGACCGCTTGAAAATACCATTTGCTGTAAGCTTTTTCTCTTCTCTCTACAACCTGCATGTCTTTTGTTGCAACGTCTGATCACCCTGTGACACATGAGGAAGTTGGTCATCTTCAGCTGCTGCTGCTTTGTTGGCAGACACAAAGTGATCTGAGAGTCTCAGTTTCAGCTGCAGAGAATAATCACATCGAGGAAGAATATGTGCCCACTACACATCAGCCTTTCTTGGCAATTATCTGGTTACATAGAGGAACCGTATGATTCCAGTACCTATATAATGCACATTTGTCACAGAGATTATTACTTACGGCCACACCACCCTGAACATGCCCGACCTCGTCTGATCTCGGAAGCCAAGCACGGTCGGCCTGGTTAGTACTTGGGTGGGAGACTGCTTGGGAATACCAGGTGCTGTAAGCTTTATCTCTTCTCTGGACCACCTGAATGTCTTTTGTTGCAACGTCTGATCACCCTGTGACACATGAGGAAGTTGGTCATCTTCAGCTGCTGCTGCTTTGTTGGCAGACACAAAGTGATCTGAGAGTCTCAGTTTCAGTTGCAGAGAATGATCACATCAGAGAAGATGATTTACCCGCTACACATCAGCCTTTCTCGGCAATTATCTGGTTGCATAGAGGAACTGTATTATTCCAGTACCTATATAATGCACATTTGTCACAGACATTGTTACTTACGGCCACACCACCCTGAATATGCCCGACCTCGACTGATCTCGGAACCCAAGCAGGGTTGGGCCTGGTTAGTACTTGAATGGGAGACCCCTTGGGAAAACCAGGTGCTGTAAGCTTTTTCTCTTCTCTCTACCACCTGCATGTATTTTGTTGCAAGGTCTGATCGCCCTGTGACACATGAGGAAGTTGGTCATCTTCAGCTGCTGCTGCTTTGTTGGCAGACACGAAGTGATCTGAGAGTCTCATTTTCAGCTGGAGATAATAATCACGTCAGGGAAGAAGATGTGTCCACTATTTATCAGCCTTTCTCTGCAATTATCTGGTTATATAGAGGAAACGTATGATTCCAGTACCTATACAATTTACATTTGTCAGAGACATTGTTGCTTACGGCCACACCACCCTGAATATGCCCGACCTCGTCTGATCTCGAAAGCCAAGCAGGGTTGTGCCTGGTTAGTACTTGGATGGGAGACCGCTTGGGATTATCAGGTGCTGTAAGCTTTTTCTCTTCTCTCAACCACCTGCATGTCTTTTGTTGCAACGTCTGATCACCCTGTGACACATGAGGAAGTTGGTCATCTTCATTTTCTGCTGCTTTGTTGGCAGACACGAAGTGATCTTAAAGTCTCATTTTCAGCTGGAGAAAATTATCACGTCAGGGAACAAGATGTGCCCACTACATATCAGCCTTTCTTGGCAATTATATGGTTGCATAGAGGAACCGTATGATTCCAGTACCTATATAATGCACATTTGTCACAGACATTGTTACTTACGGCCACACCACCCTGAATATGCCCAACCTTGTCTGATCTTGGAAGCCAAGCGGGGTTGGGCCTGGTTAGTACTTGGATGGGAGACCGCTTGGGAATACCAGGTGCTGTAAGCTTTTTCTCTTCTCTCAACCACCTGCATGTCTTTTGTTGCAACGTCTGATCACCCTGTGACACATGAGGAAGTTGGTCATCTTCAGCTGCTGCTGCTTTGTTGGCAGACACGAAGTGATCTGAGAGTCTCAGTTTCAGCTGGAAAAAATTATCACGTCAGGGAACAAGATGTGCCCACTATATATCAGCCTTTTTCGGCAATTATCTTGTTACATAGAGGAACCATATGATTCCATTGCCTATATAATGCACATTTGTCACAGAGATTGTTGCTTACGGCCAAACCACCCTGAATATGTCTGACCTCGTCTGATCTCAGAAGCCAAGGAGGGTTGGGCCTGGTTAGTACTTTGATGAGAGACCGCTTGGGAATACCAGGTGTTGTAAGCTTTTTCTCTTCTCTCTACCATCTGCATGTCTTTTGTTGCAACGTCTGATCGCCCTGTGACACATGAGGAAGTTGGTCATCTTCAGCTGCTGCTGCTTTGTTGGCAGACATGAAGTGATCTGAGAGTGTCAGTTTCAGTTGCAGAGAATGATCACATCAGAGAAGATGATTTACCCGCTACACATCAGCCTTTCTCGGCAATTATCTGGTTGCATAGAGGAACCGTATGATTCCAGTACCTATATAATGCACATTTGTCAGAGACGTTGCTGCTTACGGCCACACCACCCGGAACATGCCTGACCTCGTCTGATCTCAGAAGCCAAGCAGGGTTGGGCCTGGTTAGTACTTGGATGGGAGACTGCTTGGGAATACCAGGTGCTGTAAGCTTTTTCTCTTCTCTCTACCACCTGCATGTCTTTTGTTGCAACGTCTGATCACCCTGTGACACATGAGGAAGTTGGTCATCTTCAGCTGCTGCTGCTTTGTTGGCAGACACGAAGTGATCTGAGAGTCTCAATTTCAGCTGCAGAGAATAATCACATCAGGGAAGAAGATGTGCCCACTACAAGTCAGCCTTTCTCGGCAATTATCTGGTTACATAGAGGAAGTGTATGATTCCAGTACCTATATAATGCACATTTGTCACAGATATTGTTGCTTACGGCCACACCACCCTGAATAAGCCCGACCTCGTCTGATCTCGGAAGCCAAGGAGGGCTGGTTCTGGTTAGTACTTTGATGGGACACCGCTTGGGAATACCAGGTGCTGTAAGCTTTTTCTCTTCTCTCTACCACCTACATGTCTTTTGTTGCAATGTCTGATCGCCCTGTGACACATGAGGAAGTTGGTCATCTTCAGCTGCTGCTGCTTTGTTAGCAGACACGAAGTGATCTGAGAGTCTCAGTTTCAGCTGCAGAGAATAATCACATCAAGGAAGAAGATGTGCCCACAACAAGTTAGCCTTTCTCTGCAATTATCTGGTTACATAGAGGAACTATATTATTCCAGTACCTATATAATGCACATTTTTCACAGACATTGTTACTTACGGCCACACCACCCTGAATATGCCCGACCTCGACTGATCTCGGAACCCAAGCAGGGTTGGGCCTGGTTAGTACTTGAATGGGAGACCCCTTGGGAATGCCAGGTGCTGTAAGCTTTTTCTCTTCTCTCTACCACCTGCATGTATTTTGTTGCAAGGTCTGATCGCCCTGTGACACATGAGGAAGTTGGTCATCTTCAGCTGCTGCTGCTTTGTTGGCAGACACGAAGTGATCTGAGAGTCTCATTTTCAGCTGGAGAGAATAATCACGTATGGGAAGAAGATGTGCCCACTATTTATCATTCTTTCTCTGCAATTATCTGGTTATATAGAGGAAACGTATGATTCCAGTACCTATACAATTTACATTTTTCACAGACATTGTTGCTTACGGCCACACCACCCTGAATATGCCCGACCTCGTCTGATCTCGAAAGCCAAGCAGGGTTGTGCCTGGTTAGTACTTGGATGGGAGACCGCTTGGGATTATCAGGTGCTGTAAGCTTTTTCTCTTCTCTCAACCACCTGCATGTCTTTTGTTGCAACGTCTGATCACCCTGTGACACATGAGGAAGTTGGTCATCTTCATTTTCTGCTGCTTTGTTGGCAGACACGAAGTGATCTTAAAGTCTCATTTTCAGCTGGAGAAAATTATCACGTCAGGGAACAAGATGTGCCCACTACATATCAGCCTTTCTTGGCAATTATATGGTTGCATAGAGGAACCGTATGATTCCAGTACCTATATAATGCACATTTGTCACAGACATTGTTACTTACGGCCACACCACCCTGAATATGCCCAACCTCGTCTGATCTTGGAAGCCAAGCAGGGTTGGGCCTGGTTAGTACTTGGATGGGAGACAGCTTGGGAATACCAGGTGCTGTAAGCTTTTTCTCTTCTCTCAACCACCTTCATGTCTTTTGTTGCAACGTCTGATCACCCTGTGACACATGAGGAAGTTGGTCATCTTCAGCTGCTGCTGCTTTGTTGGCAGACACGAAGTGATCTGAGAGTCTCATTTTCAGCTGGAGAGAATAATCACGTCAGGGAAGAAGATGTGCCCACTATTTATCATTCTTTCTCTGCAATTATCTGGTTATATAGAGGAAACGTATGATTCCAGTACCTATACAATTTACATTTTTCACAGACATTGTTGCTTACGGCCACACCACCCTGAATATGTCTGACCTCGTCTGATCTCAGAAGCCAAGGAGGGTTGGGCCTGGTTAGTACTTTGATGAGAGACCGCTTGGGAATACCAGGTGTTGTAAGCTTTTTCTCTTCTCTCTACCATCTGCATGTCTTTTGTTGCAACGTCTGATCGCCCTGTGACACATGAGGAAGTTGGTCATCTTCAGCTGCTGCTGCTTTGTTGGCAGACATGAAGTGATCTGAGAGTGTCAGTTTCAGTTGCAGAGAATGATCACATCAGAGAAGATGATTTACCCGCTACACATCAGCCTTTCTCGGCAATTATCTGGTTGCATAGAGGAACCGTATGATTCCAGTACCTATATAATGCACATTTGTCAGAGACGTTGCTGCTTACGGCCACACCACCCGGAACATGCCTGACCTCGTCTGATCTCGGAAGTCAAGCAGGGTTGGGCCTGGTTAGTACTTGGATGGGAGACTGCTTGGGAATACCAGGTGCTGTAAGCTTTTTCTCTTCTCTCTACCACCTGCATGTCTTTTGTTGCAACGTCTGATCACCCTGTGACACATGAGGAAGTTGGTCATCTTCAGCTGCTGCTGCTTTGTTGGCAGACACGAAGTGATCTGAGAGTCTCAATTTCAGCTGCAGAGAATAATCACATCAGGGAAGAAGATGTGCCCACTACAAGTCAGCCTTTCTCGGCAATTATCTGGTTACATAGAGGAAGTGTATGATTCCAGTACCTATATAATGCACATTTGTCACAGATATTGTTGCTTACGTTCACACCACCCTGAATAAGCCCGACCTCGTCTGATCTCGGAAGCCAAGGAGGGCTGGTTCTGGTTAGTACTTTGATGGGACACCGCTTGGGAATACCAGGTGCTGTAAGCTTTTTCTCTTCTCTCTACCACCTACATGTCTTTTGTTGCAATGTCTGATCGCCCTGTGACACATGAGGAAGTTGGTCATCTTCAGCTGCTGCTGCTTTGTTAGCAGACACGAAGTGATCTGAGACTCTCAGTTTCAGCTGCAGAGAATAATCACATCAAGGAAGAAGATGTGCCCACAACAAGTTAGCCTTTCTCTGCAATTATCTGGTTACATAGAGGAACTATATTATTCCAGTACCTATATAATGCACATTTTTCACAGACATTGTTACTTACGGCCACACCACCCTCAATATGCCCGACCTCGACTGATCTCGGAACCCAAGCAGGGTTGGGCCTGGTTAGTACTTGAATGGGAGACCCCTTGGGAATGCCAGGTGCTGTAAGCTTCTTCTCTACTCTCTACCACCTTCATGTCTTTTGTGGCAACGTCTGATCCTCCTGTGACACATGAGGAAGTTGGTCATCTTCAGCTGCTGCTGCGTCTTTGTTGGCAGACACGAAGTGATCTGAGAGTGTCAATTTCAGTTGCAGAGAATGATCACATCAGAGAAGATGATATGCCCGCTACACATCATTCTTTCTCTGCAATTATCTGGGTGCATAGAGGAACCGTATGATTCCAGTACCTATATAATGCACATTTGTCAGAGACATTGTTGCTTACGGCCACACAACCCTGAACATGCCCGACCTAGTCTGATCTCGGAAGCCAAGCACAGTTGGGCCTGGTTTGTACTTGGATGGAAGACCTCTTGGGAATACGAGGTGCTGTAAGCTTTTTCTCTTCTCTCTACAACCTGCATGTCTTTTGTTGCAACGTCTGATCACCCTGTGACACATGAGGAAGTTGGTCATCTTCAGCTTCTGCTGCTTTGTTGGCAGACACGAAGTGATCTGAGAGTCTCAGTTTCAGCTCGAGAGAATAATCACGTCAGGGAAGAAGATGTGCCCACTACTTATCAGCTTTTCTCGGCAATTATCTGGTTACATAGAGAAAGTGTATGATTCCAGTACCTATATAATGCACATTTGTCACAGTTATGGTTAATTACGGCCACACCACCCTGAAATTGCCTGACCACGTCTGATCTCGGAAGCCAAGCAGGTTTTGGCCTGGTTAGTACTTGGATGGTAGACTCTCTGGGAATACCAGGTGCTGTAAGCTTTTTCTCTTCTCTCTACCACTTGCATGTCTTTTGTTGCAACGTCTGATCACCCTGATACACATGAGGAAGTTGGTCATCTTCAGCTACTGCTGCTTTGTTGGCAGACACGAAGTGATCTGAGAGTCTCAGTTTCAGCTGCAGAGAATAATCACGTCAGGGAAGAAGATGTGCCCACTACACATCAGCCTTTCTCGGAAATGATCTGGTTGCATAGAGGAACCGTATGATTCCAGTACCTATATAATGCACATTTGTCAGAGACATTGTTGCTTACGGCCACACCACCCTGAACATGCCCGACCTCGTCTGATCTCGGAAGCCAAGGAGGGTTGGGCGTGGTTAGTACTTGGATGGAAGACCTCTTGGGAATACCAGGTGCTCTAAGCTTTTTCTCTTCTCTCGACCACCTGCATGTCTTTTGTTGCAACGTCTGATCACCCTGTGACACATTAGAAAGGTGGTCATTTTCAGCTGCTGCTGCTTTGTTGGCAGACACGAAGTGATCTGAGAGTCTCAGTTTCAGCTGCAGAGAATGATCACATGAGGGAAGAAGATTTGCCCACTACAAGTCTGCCTTTCTCGGCAATTATCTGGTTACATAGAGGAACCGTATGATTCCAGTACCTATATAATGCACATTTGTCACAGACATTGTTGCTTACGGCCACACCACCCTGAACACGCCCGACCTCGTCTGATCTCGGTAGTCAAGGAGGGTTGGGCCTGGTTAGTACTTAAATGGGAGACCGCTTGGGAATACCAGGAGCTGTAAGCTTTTTCTCTTCTCTCTACCACCTGCATGTCTTTTGTTGCAATGTCTGATCACCCTGTGACACATGAGGAAGTTGGTCATCTTCAGCTTCTGCTGCTTTGTTGGCAGACACAAAGTGATCTGAGAGTCTCAGTTTCAGCTCGAGAGAATAATCACGTCAGGGAAGAAGATGTGCCCACTACTTATCAGCTTTTCACGGCAATTATCTGGTTACATAGAGGAACTGTATGATTCCAGTACCTATATAATGCACATTTGTCACAGTTATGGTTGCTTACGGCCACACCACCCTGAATATGCCCGACCTCGTCTGATCTCAGAAGCCAAGCAGGTTTGGGCCTGGTTAGTATTTGGATGTTAGACTGTCTGGGAATACCAGGTGCTGTAAGCTTTTTCTCTTCTCTCTACCACCTGCATGTCTTTTGTTGCAACGTCTGATCACCCTGTGACACATGAGGAAGTTGGTCATCTTCAGCTGCTGCTGCTTTGTTGGCAGACACAAAGTGATCTGAGAGTCTCAGTTTCAGCTGCAGAGAATAATCACGTCAGGGAAGAAGATGTGCCCAGTACACATCAGCCTTTCTCGGAAATTAACTGGTTGCATAGAGGAACCGTATGATTCCAGTACCTATATAATGCACATTTGTCAGAGACATTGTTGCTTACGGCCACACCACCCTGAACATGGCCGACCTCGTCTGATCTCGGAAGCCAAGCACGGTTGGCCTGGTTAGTACTTGGATGGGAGACTGCTTGGGAATACCAGGTGCTGTAAGCTTTATCTCTTCTCTGGACCACCTGAATGTCTTTTGTTGCAACGTCTGATCACCCTGTGACACATGAGGAAGTTGGTCATCTTCAGCTGCTGCTGCTTTGTTGGCAGACACAAAGTGATCTGAGAGTCTCAGTTTCAGCTGCAGAGAATAATCACATCAGGGAAGAATATGTGCCCACTACACATCAGCCTTTCTTGGCAATTATCTGGTTACATAGAGGAACCGTATGATTCCAGTACCTATATAATGCACATTTGTCACAGAGATTATTACTTACGGCCACACCACCCTGAACATGCCCGACCTCGTCTGATCTCGGAAGACTAGCACGGTTGGCCCGGTTAGTACTTGGGTGGGAGACTGCTTGGGAATACCAGGTGCTGTAAGCTTTATCTCTTCTCTGGACCACCTGAATGTCTTTTGTTGCAACGTCTGATCACCCTGTGACACATGAGGAAGTTGGTCATCTTCAGCTTCTGCTGCTTTGTTGGGAGACACGAAGTGATCTGAGAGTCTCAGTTTCAGCTGCAGAGAATAATCACGTCAGGGAAGAAGATGTGCCCACTACACATAAGCCTTTCTCTGCAATTATCTGGTTACATAGAGGAACCGTATGATTCCAGTACCTATATAATGCACATTTGTCACAGAGATTGTCGCTTACGGCCACACCACCCTGAATATAATATGCCCGACCTCGTCTGATCTCGGAAGCCAAGCAGGATTGTGCCTGGTTAGTACTTGGGTGGGAGACTGCTTGGGAATACCAGGTGCTGTAAGCTTTTTCTCTTCTCTCTACCACCTGCATGTCTTTTGTTGCAACATCTGATCACCCTGTGACACATGAGGAAGTTGGTCATCTTCAGCTGCTGCTGCTTTGTTGGCAGACACGAAGTGATCTGAGAGTCTCAGTTTCAGCTGCAGAGAATGATCACATCAGAGAAGATGATATGCCAACTACACATCAGCCTTTCTCTGCAATTATCTAGTTGCATAGAGGAACCGTATGATTCCAGTACCTATATGATGCACATTTGTCAGTGACATTGTTGCTTACGGCCACACCACGTTGAACATGCCCGACCTCGTCTGATCTCGGAAGCCAAGCACGGTTGGGCCTGGTTAGTACTTGGATGGAAGACCTCTTGGGAATACCAGGTGCTTTAAGCTTTTTCTCTTCTTTCGACCACCTGCATGTCTTTTGTTGCAACGTCTGATCACCCTGTGACACATGAGGAAGTTGGTCATCTTCAGCAGCTGCTGCTGCTTTGTTGGCAGACACGAAGTGATCTGAGAGTCTCAGTTTCAGCTGCAGAGAATGATCACATGAGGGAAGAAGATTTGCCCACTACAAGTCAGCCTTTCTCGGCAATTATCTGGTTACATAGAGGAACCGTATGATTCCATTACCTATATAATGCACATTTGTCAAAGACATTGTCGCTTACGGCCACACCACCCTGAATATGCCCGACCTCGTCTGATCTCGGAAGCCAAGCAGTGTTGGGCCTGGTTAGTACTTTGATGGTATACAGCTTGGGAATACTAGGTGCTGTAAGCTTTTTCTCTTATCTCAACCACCTGCATGTCTTTTGTTGCAACGTCTGATCACCCTGTGACACATGAGGAAGTTGGTCATCTTCAGCTGCTGCTGCTTTGTTGGCAGATACGAATTGATCTGAGAGTCTCATTTTCAGCTAGAGAGAATTATCACGTCAGGGAACAAGATGTGCCCACTACATATCAGCCTTTCTCGGCAATTATCTGGTTACATAGAGGAAGTGTATGATTCCAGTACTTATATAATGCATATTTGTCACAGTTATTGTTGCTTACGGCCACACCACCCTGAATAAGTCTGATCTCGTCTGATCTCGGAAGCCAAGCAGGTTTGGGCCTGGTTAGTACTTGGATGGGAGACTGCTTGGGAATACCAGGTGATGTAAGCTTTTTCTCTTCTCTCTACCACCTGCATGTCTTTTGTTGCAATGTCTGATCGCCCTGTGACACATGAGGAAGTTGGTCATCTTCAGCTGCTGCTGCTGCTTTGTTTGCAGACATGAAGTGATCTGAGAGTCTCAGTTTCAGCTCCAGAGAATAATCACATCAAGGAGGAAGATGTGCCCACTAAGAGTCAGCCTTTCTTGGCAATTATCTGGTTACATAGAGGAAGTGTATGATTCCAGTACCTATATAATACACATATGTACCAGATATTGTTGCTTACCGCCACACCACCCTGAATAAGCTCGACCTCGTCTGATCTCGGAAGCCAAGCAGGGTTGGGCCTGGTTAGTTCTTGAATGGGAGACCGCTTGCGAATACCAGGTGCTGTAAGCTTTTTCTCTTCTCTCTACCACCTGCATGTCTTTTGTTGCAACGTCTAATCACCCTGTGACACATGAGGAAGTTGGTCATCTTCAGCTGCTACTGCTTTGTTGGCAGACATGAAGTGATCTGAGAGTCTCAGTTTCAGTTGCAGAGAATGATCACATCAGAGAAGATGATTTACCCGCTACACATCAGCCTTTCTCGGCAATTATCTGGTTGCATAGAGGAACCGTATGATTCCAGTACCTATATAATGCACATTTGTCAGAGACATTGCTGCTTACGGCCACACCACCCGGAACATGCCTGACCTTGTCTGATCTCGGAAACCAAGCAGGGTTGGGCCTGGTTAGTACTTGGATGGGAGACCACTTAGGGATACCAGGTGCTGTAAGCTTCTTCTCTACTCTCTACCACCTTCATGTCTTTTGTGGCAACGTCTGATCCTCCTGTGACACATGAGGAAGTTGGTCATCTTCAGCTGCTGCTGCTTCTTTGTTGGCAGACACGAAGTGATCTGAGAGTCTCAATTTCAGCTGCAGAGAATAATCACATCAGGGAAGAAGATGTGCCCACTACAAGTCAGCCTTTCTCGGCAATTATCTGGTTACATAGAGGAACTGTATTATTCCAGTACCTATATAATGCACATTTGTCACAGACATTGTTGCTTACGGCCACACCACCCTGAACATGCCCGAGCTCGTCTGATCTTGGAAGCCAAGCAGGGTTGGGCCTTGTTAGTACTTGAATGGGAGACAGCTTGGGAATACCAGGTGCTGTAAGCTTTTTCTCTTCTCTCAACCACCTGCATGTCTTTTGTTGCAACGTCTGACCACCCTGTGACACATGAGGAAGTTGGTCATCTTCAGCTGCTGCTGCTTTGTTGGCAGACATGAAGTGATCTGAGAGTCTCAGTTTCAGTTGCAGAGAATGATCACATCAGAGAAGATGATTTACCCGCTACACATCAGCCTTTCTCGGCAATTATCTGGTTGCATAGAGGAACCGTATGATTCCAGTACCTATATAATGCACATTTGTCAGAGACATTGCTGCTTACGGCCACACCACCCGGAACATGCCTGACCTCGTATGATCTTGGAAGCCAAGCAGGGTTGGGCCTGGTTAGTACTTGGATGGGAGACCACTTGGGAATACCAGCTGCTGTAAGCTTCTTCTCTACTCTCAGCCACCTTCATGTCTTTTGTGGCAACGTCTGATCCTCCTGTGACACATGAGGAAGTTGGTCATCTGCAGCTGCTGCTGCTTCTTTGTTAGCAGACACGAAGTGATCTGAGAGTCTCAATTTCAGCTGCAGAGAATAATCACATCAGGGAAGAAGATGTGCCCACTACAAGTCAGCCTTTCTCGGCAATTATCTGGTTACATAGAGGAAGTGTATGATTCCAGTACCTATATAATGCACATTTGTCACAGATATTGTTGCTTACGGCCACACCACCCTGAATAAGCCCGACCTCGTCTGATCTTGGTAGTCAAGCAGGTTTGGGCCTGGTTAGTACTTGGATGGGAGACTGCTTGGGAATACCAGGTGCTGTAAGCTTTTTCTCTTCTCTCTACCACCTACATGTCTTTTGTTGCAATGTCTGATCGCCCTGTGACACATGAGGAAGTTGGTCATCTTCAGCTGCTGCTGCTTTGTTAGCAGACACGAAGTGATCTGAGAGTCTCAGTTTCAGCTGCAGAGAATAATCACATCAAGGAAGAAGATGTGCCCACAACAAGTTAGCCTTTCTCTGCAATTATCTGGTTACATAGAGGAACTGTATTATTCCAGTACCTATATAATGCACATTTTTCACAGACATTGTTACTTACGGCCACACCACCCTGAATATACCTGACCTCGACTGATCTCGGAACCCAAGCAGGGTTGGGCCTGGTTAGTACTTGGGTGGGAGACCGCTTGAAAATACCATTTGCTGTAAGCTTTTTCTCTTCTCTCTACAACCTGCATGTCTTTTGTTGCAACGTCTGATCACCCTGTGACACATGAGGAAGTTGGTCATCTTCAGCTGCTGCTGCTTTGTTGGCAGACACAAAGTGATCTGAGAGTCTCAGTTTCAGCTGCAGAGAATAATCACATCAGGGAAGAATATGTGCCCACTACACATCAGCCTTTCTTGGCAATTATCTGGTTACATAGAGGAACCGTATGATTCCAGTACCTATATAATGCACATTTGTCACAGACATTGTTACTTACGGCCACACCACCCTGAATATGCCCGACCTCGACTGATCTCGGAACCCAAGCAGGGTTGGGCCTGGTTAGTACTTGAATGGGAGACCCCTTGGGAATGCCAGGTGCTGTAAGCTTTTTCTCTTCTCTCTACCACCTGCATGTATTTTGTTGCAAGGTCTGATCGCCCTGTGACACATGAGGAAGTTGGTCATCTTCAGCTGCTGCTGCTTTGTTGGCAGACACGAAGTGATCTGAGAGTCTCATTTTCAGCTGGAGATAATAATCACGTCAGGGAAGAAGATGTGTCCACTATTTATCAGCCTTTCTCTGCAATTATCTGGTTATATAGAGGAAACGTATGATTCCAGTACCTATACAATTTACATTTGTCAGAGACATTGTTGCTTACGGCCACACCACCCTGAATATGCCCGACCTCGTCTGATCTCGAAAGCCAAGCAGGGTTGTGCCTGGTTAGTACTTGGATGGGAGACCGCTTGGGATTATCAGGTGCTGTAAGCTTTTTCTCTTCTCTCAACCACCTGCATGTCTTTTGTTGCAACGTCTGATCACCCTGTGACACATGAGGAAGTTGGTCATCTTCATTTTCTGCTGCTTTGTTGGCAGACACGAAGTGATCTTAAAGTCTCATTTTCAGCTGGAGAAAATTATCACGTCAGGGAACAAGATGTGCCCACTACATATCAGCCTTTCTTGGCAATTATATGGTTGCATAGAGGAACCGTATGATTCCAGTACCTATATAATGCACATTTGTCACAGACATTGTTACTTACGGCCACACCACCCTGAATATGCCCAACCTCGTCTGATCTTGGAAGCCAAGCAGGGTTGGGCCTGGTTAGTACTTGGATGGGAGACCGCTTGGGAATACCAGGTGCTGTAAGCTTTTTCTCTTCTCTCAACCACCTGCATGTCTTTTGTTGCAACGTCTGATCACCCTGTGACACATGAGGAAGTTGGTCATCTTCAGCTGCTGCTGCTTTGTTGGCAGACACGAAGTGATCTGAGAGTCTCAGTTTCAGCTGGAAAAAATTATCACGTCAGGGAACAAGATGTGCCCACTATATATCAGCCTTTTTCGGCAATTATCTTGTTACATAGAGGAACCATATGATTCCATTGCCTATATAATGCACATTTGTCACAGAGATTGTTGCTTACGGCCAAACCACCCTGAATATGTCTGACCTCGTCTGATCTCAGAAGCCAAGGAGGGTTGGGCCTGGTTAGTACTTTGATGAGAGACCGCTTGGGAATACCAGGTGTTGTAAGCTTTTTCTCTTCTCTCTACCATCTGCATGTCTTTTGATGCAACGTCTGATCGCCCTGTGACACATGAGGAAGTTGGTCATCTTCAGCTGCTGCTGCTTTGTTGGCAGACATGAAGTGATCTGAGAGTGTCAGTTTCAGTTGCAGAGAATGATCACATCAGAGAAGATGATTTACCCGCTACACATCAGCCTTTCTCGGCAATTATCTGGTTGCATAGAGGAACCGTATGATTCCAGTACCTATATAATGCACATTTGTCAGAGACGTTGCTGCTTACGGCCACACCACCCGGAACATGCCTGACCTCGTCTGATCTCGGAAGCCAAGCAGGGTTGGGCCTGGTTAGTACTTGGATGGGAGACTGCTTGGGAATACCAGGTGCTGTAAGCTTTTTCTCTTCTCCCTACCACCTGCATGTCTTTTGTTGCAACGTCTGATCACCCTGTGACACATGAGGAAGTTGGTCATCTTCAGCTGCTGCTGCTTTGTTGGCAGACACGAAGTGATCTGAGAGTCTCAATTTCAGCTGCAGAGAATAATCACATCAGGGAAGAAGATGTGCCCACTACAAGTCAGCCTTTCTCGGCAATTATCTGGTTACATAGAGGAAGTGTATGATTCCAGTACCTATATAATGCACATTTGTCACAGATATTGTTGCTTACGGCCACACCACCCTGAATAAGCCCGACCTCGTCTGATCTCGGAAGCCAAGGAGGGCTGGTTCTGGTTAGTACTTTGATGGGACACCGCTTGGGAATACCAGGTGCTGTAAGCTTTTTCTCTTCTCTCTACCACCTACATGTCTTTTGTTGCAATGTCTGATCGCCCTGTGACACATGAGGAAGTTGGTCATCTTCAGCTGCTGCTGCTTTGTTAGCAGACACGAAGTGATCTGAGAGTCTCAGTTTCAGCTGCAGAGAATAATCACATCAAGGAAGAAGATGTGCCCACAACAAGTTAGCCTTTCTCTGCAATTATCTGGTTACATAGAGGAACTATATTATTCCAGTACCTATATAATGCACATTTTTCACAGACATTGTTACTTACGGCCACACCACCCTGAATATGCCCGACCTCGACTGATCTCGGAACCCAAGCAGGGTTGGGCCTGGTTAGTACTTGAATGGGAGACCCCTTGGGAATGCCAGGTGCTGTAAGCTTTTTCTCTTCTCTCTACCACCTGCATGTATTTTGTTGCAAGGTCTGATCGCCCTGTGACACATGAGGAAGTTGGTCATCTTCAGCTGCTGCTGCTTTGTTGGCAGACACGAAGTGATCTGAGAGTCTCATTTTCAGCTGGAGAGAATAATCACGTCAGGGAAGAAGATGATCCCACTATTTATCATTCTTTCTCTGCAATTATCTGGTTATATAGAGGAAACGTATGATTCCAGTACCTATACAATTTACATTTTTCACAGACATTATTGCTTACCGCCACACCACCTTGAATATGCCCGACCTCGTCTGATCTCGGAAGCCAAGCAGGGTTGTGCCTGGTTAGTACTTGGATGGGAGACTGCTTGGGATTATCAGGTGCTGTAAGCTTTTTCTCTTCTCTCAACCACCTGCATGTCTTTTGTTGCAACGTCTGATCACCCTGTGACACATGAGGAAGTTGGTCATCTTCATTTTCTGCTGCTTTGTTGGCAGACACGAAGTGATCTTAAAGTCTCATTTTCAGCTGGAGAAAATTATCACGTCAGGGAACAAGATGTGCCCACTACATATCAGCCTTTCTTGGCAATTATATGGTTGCATAGAGGAACCGTATGATTCCAGTACCTATATAATGCACATTTGTCACAGACATTGTTACTTACGGCCACACCACCCTGAATATGCCCAACCTCGTCTGATCTTGGAAGCCAAGCAGGGTTGGGCCTGGTTAGTACTTGGATGGGAGACCGCTTGGGAATACCAGGTGCTGTAAGCTTTTTCTCTTCTCTCAACCACCTGCATGTCTTTTGTTGCAAGGTCTGATCACCCTGTGACACATGAGGAAGTTGGTCATCTTCAGCTGCTGCTGCTTTGTTGGCAGACACGAAGTGATCTTAGAGTCTCATTTTCAGCTGGAGAAAATTATCACGTCAGGGAACAAGATGTGCCCACTATATATCAGCCTTTTTCGGCAATTATCTTGTTACATAGAGGAACCATATGATTCCATTGCCTATATAATGCACATTTGTCACAGAGATTGTTGCTTACGGCCAAACCACCCTGAATATGTCTGACCTCGTTTGATCTCAGAAGCCAAGGAGGGTTGGGCCTGGTTAGTACTTTGATGAGAGACCGCTTGGGAATACCAGGTGCTGTAAGCTTTTTCTCTTCTCTCTACCACCTGCATGTCTTTTGTTGCAACGTCTGATCGCCCTGTGACACATGAGGAAGTTGGTCATCTTCAGCTGCTGCTGCTTTGTTGGCAGACATGAAGTGATCTGAGAGTCTCAGTTTCAGTTGCAGAGAATGATCACATCAGAGAAGATGATTTACCCGCTACACATCAGCCTTTCTCGGCAATTATCTGGTTGCATAGAGGAACCGTATGATTCCAGTACCTATATAATGCACATTTGTCAGAGACGTTGCTGCTTACGGCCACACCACCCGGAACATGCCTGACCTCGTCTGATCTCGGAAGCCAAGCAGGGTTGGGCCTGGTTAGTACTTGGATGGGGGGCCACTTGGGAATACCAGGTGCTGTAAGCTTCTTTTTTACTCTCTACCACCTTCATGTCTTTTGTGGCAACGTCTGATCCTCCTGTGACACATGAGGAAGTTGGTCATCTTCAGCTGCTGCTGCTTCTTTGTTGGCAGACACGAAGTGATCTGAGAGTCTCAATTTCAGCTGCAGAGAATAATCACATCAGGGAAGAAGATGTGCCCACTACAAGTCAGCCTTTCTCGGCAATTATCTGGTTACATAGAGGAAGTGTATGATTCCAGTACCTATATAATGCACATTTGTCACAGATATTGCTGCTTACGGCCACACCACCCGGAACATGCCTGACCTCGTATGATCTTGGAAGCCAAGCAGGATTGGGCCTGGTTAGTACTTGGATGGGAGACCACTTGGGAATACCAGGTGCTGTAAGCTTCTTCTCTACTCTCAGCCACCTTCATGTCTTTTGTGGCAACGTCTGATCCTCCTGTGACACATGAGGAAGTTGGTCATCTGCAGCTGCTGCTGCTTCTTTGTTAGCAGACACGAAGTGATCTGAGAGTCTCAATTTCAGCTGCAGAGAATAATCACATCAGGGAAGAAGATGTGCCCACTACAAGTCAGCCTTTCTCGGCAATTATCTGGTTACATAGAGGAAGTGTATGATTCCAGTACCTATATAATGCACATTTGTCACAGATATTGTTGCTTACGGCCACACCACCCTGAATAAGCCCGACCTTGTCTGATCTTGGTAGTCAAGCAGGTTTGGGCCTGGTTAGTACTTGGATGGGAGACTGCTTGGGAATACCAGGTGCTGTAAGCTTTTTCTCTTCTCTCTACCACCTGCATGTCTTTTGTTGCAACGTCTGATCACCCTGTGACACATGAGGAAGTTGGTCATCTTCAGCTGCTGCTGCTTTGTTGGCAGACACAAAGTGATCTGAGAGTCTCATTTTCAGCTGGAGAGAATTATCACGTCAGGGAAGAAGATGTGCCCACTACATATCAGCCTTTCTCGGCAATTATCTGGTTACATAGAGGAAGTGTATGATTCCATTGCCTATATAATGCACATTTGTCACGGAGATTGTTACTTACGGACAAACCACCCTGAATATGTCTGACCTTGTCTGATCTCGGAAGCCAAGGAGGGATGGTTCTGGTTAGTACTTTGATGGGACACCGCTTGGGAATACCAGGTGCTGTAAGCTTTTTCTCTTCTCTCTACCACCTACATGTCTTTTGTTGCAATGTCTGATCGCCCTGTGACACATGAGGAAGTTGGTCATCTTCAGCTGCTGCTGCTTTGTTAGCAGACACGAAGTGATCTGAGAGTCTCAGTTTCAGCTGCAGAGAATAATCACATCAAGGAAGAAGATGTGCCCACAACAAGTTAGCCTTTCTCTGCAATTATCTGGTTACATAGAGGAACTGTATTATTCCAGTACCTATATAATGCACATTTGTCACAGACATTGTTACTTACGACCACACCACCCTGAATATACCTGACCTCGACTGATCTCGGAACCCAAGCAGGGTTGGGCCTGGTTAGTACTTGGGTGGGAGACCGCTTGAAAATACCATTTGCTGTAAGCTTTTTCTCTTCTCTCTACAACCTGCATGTCTTTTGTTGCAACGTCTGATCACCCTGTGACACATGAGGAAGTTGGTCATCTTCAGCTGCTGCTGCTTTGTTGGCAGACACAAAGTGATCTGAGAGTCTCAGTTTCAGCTGCAGAGAATAATCACATCGAGGAAGAATATGTGCCCACTACACATCAGCCTTTCTTGGCAATTATCTGGTTACATAGAGGAACCGTATGATTCCAGTACCTATATAATGCACATTTGTCACAGAGATTATTACTTACGGCCACACCACCCTGAACATGCCCGACCTCGTCTGATCTCGGAAGCCAAGCACGGTCGGCCTGGTTAGTACTTGGGTGGGAGACTGCTTGGGAATACCAGGTGCTGTAAGCTTTATCTCTTCTCTGGACCACCTGAATGTCTTTTGTTGCAACGTCTGATCACCCTGTGACACATGAGGAAGTTGGTCATCTTCAGCTGCTGCTGCTTTGTTGGCAGACACAAAGTGATCTGAGAGTCTCAGTTTCAGTTGCAGAGAATGATCACATCAGAGAAGATGATTTACCCGCTACACATCAGCCTTTCTCGGCAATTATCTGGTTGCATAGAGGAACTGTATTATTCCAGTACCTATATAATGCACATTTGTCACAGACATTGTTACTTACGGCCACACCACCCTGAATATGCCCGACCTCGACTGATCTCGGAACCCAAGCAGGGTTGGGCCTGGTTAGTACTTGAATGGGAGACCCCTTGGGAAAACCAGGTGCTGTAAGCTTTTTCTCTTCTCTCTACCACCTGCATGTATTTTGTTGCAAGGTCTGATCGCCCTGTGACACATGAGGAAGTTGGTCATCTTCAGCTGCTGCTGCTTTGTTGGCAGACACGAAGTGATCTGAGAGTCTCATTTTCAGCTGGAGATAATAATCACGTCAGGGAAGAAGATGTGTCCACTATTTATCAGCCTTTCTCTGCAATTATCTGGTTATATAGAGGAAACGTATGATTCCAGTACCTATACAATTTACATTTGTCAGAGACATTGTTGCTTACGGCCACACCACCCTGAATATGCCCGACCTCGTCTGATCTCGAAAGCCAAGCAGGGTTGTGCCTGGTTAGTACTTGGATGGGAGACCGCTTGGGATTATCAGGTGCTGTAAGCTTTTTCTCTTCTCTCAACCACCTGCATGTCTTTTGTTGCAACGTCTGATCACCCTGTGACACATGAGGAAGTTGGTCATCTTCATTTTCTGCTGCTTTGTTGGCAGACACGAAGTGATCTTAAAGTCTCATTTTCAGCTGGAGAAAATTATCACGTCAGGGAACAAGATGTGCCCACTACATATCAGCCTTTCTTGGCAATTATATGGTTGCATAGAGGAACCGTATGATTCCAGTACCTATATAATGCACATTTGTCACAGACATTGTTACTTACGGCCACACCACCCTGAATATGCCCAACCTTGTCTGATCTTGGAAGCCAAGCGGGGTTGGGCCTGGTTAGTACTTGGATGGGAGACCGCTTGGGAATACCAGGTGCTGTAAGCTTTTTCTCTTCTCTCAACCACCTGCATGTCTTTTGTTGCAACGTCTGATCACCCTGTGACACATGAGGAAGTTGGTCATCTTCAGCTGCTGCTGCTTTGTTGGCAGACACGAAGTGATCTGAGAGTCTCAGTTTCAGCTGGAAAAAATTATCACGTCAGGGAACAAGATGTGCCCACTATATATCAGCCTTTTTCGGCAATTATCTTGTTACATAGAGGAACCATATGATTCCATTGCCTATATAATGCACATTTGTCACAGAGATTGTTGCTTACGGCCAAACCACCCTGAATATGTCTGACCTCGTCTGATCTCAGAAGCCAAGGAGGGTTGGGCCTGGTTAGTACTTTGATGAGAGACCGCTTGGGAATACCAGGTGTTGTAAGCTTTTTCTCTTCTCTCTACCATCTGCATGTCTTTTGTTGCAACGTCTGATCGCCCTGTGACACATGAGGAAGTTGGTCATCTTCAGCTGCTGCTGCTTTGTTGGCAGACATGAAGTGATCTGAGAGTGTCAGTTTCAGTTGCAGAGAATGATCACATCAGAGAAGATGATTTACCCGCTACACATCAGCCTTTCTCGGCAATTATCTGGTTGCATAGAGGAACCGTATGATTCCAGTACCTATATAATGCACATTTGTCAGAGACGTTGCTGCTTACGGCCACACCACCCGGAACATGCCTGACCTCGTCTGATCTCAGAAGCCAAGCAGGGTTGGGCCTGGTTAGTACTTGGATGGGAGACTGCTTGGGAATACCAGGTGCTGTAAGCTTTTTCTCTTCTCTCTACCACCTGCATGTCTTTTGTTGCAACGTCTGATCACCCTGTGACACATGAGGAAGTTGGTCATCTTCAGCTGCTGCTGCTTTGTTGGCAGACACGAAGTGATCTGAGAGTCTCAATTTCAGCTGCAGAGAATAATCACATCAGGGAAGAAGATGTGCCCACTACAAGTCAGCCTTTCTCGGCAATTATCTGGTTACATAGAGGAAGTGTATGATTCCAGTACCTATATAATGCACATTTGTCACAGATATTGTTGCTTACGGCCACACCACCCTGAATAAGCCCGACCTCGTCTGATCTCGGAAGCCAAGGAGGGCTGGTTCTGGTTAGTACTTTGATGGGACACCGCTTGGGAATACCAGGTGCTGTAAGCTTTTTCTCTTCTCTCTACCACCTACATGTCTTTTGTTGCAATGTCTGATCGCCCTGTGACACATGAGGAAGTTGGTCATCTTCAGCTGCTGCTGCTTTGTTAGCAGACACGAAGTGATCTGAGAGTCTCAGTTTCAGCTGCAGAGAATAATCACATCAAGGAAGAAGATGTGCCCACAACAAGTTAGCCTTTCTCTGCAATTATCTGGTTACATAGAGGAACTATATTATTCCAGTACCTATATAATGCACATTTTTCACAGACATTGTTACTTACGGCCACACCACCCTGAATATGCCCGACCTCGACTGATCTCGGAACCCAAGCAGGGTTGGGCCTGGTTAGTACTTGAATGGGAGACCCCTTGGGAATGCCAGGTGCTGTAAGCTTTTTCTCTTCTCTCTACCACCTGCATGTATTTTGTTGCAAGGTCTGATCGCCCTGTGACACATGAGGAAGTTGGTCATCTTCAGCTGCTGCTGCTTTGTTGGCAGACACGAAGTGATCTGAGAGTCTCATTTTCAGCTGGAGAGAATAATCACGTATGGGAAGAAGATGTGCCCACTATTTATCATTCTTTCTCTGCAATTATCTGGTTATATAGAGGAAACGTATGATTCCAGTACCTATACAATTTACATTTTTCACAGACATTGTTGCTTACGGCCACACCACCCTGAATATGCCCGACCTCGTCTGATCTCGAAAGCCAAGCAGGGTTGTGCCTGGTTAGTACTTGGATGGGAGACCGCTTGGGATTATCAGGTGCTGTAAGCTTTTTCTCTTCTCTCAACCACCTGCATGTCTTTTGTTGCAACGTCTGATCACCCTGTGACACATGAGGAAGTTGGTCATCTTCATTTTCTGCTGCTTTGTTGGCAGACACGAAGTGATCTTAAAGTCTCATTTTCAGCTGGAGAAAATTATCACGTCAGGGAACAAGATGTGCCCACTACATATCAGCCTTTCTTGGCAATTATATGGTTGCATAGAGGAACCGTATGATTCCAGTACCTATATAATGCACATTTGTCACAGACATTGTTACTTACGGCCACACCACCCTGAATATGCCCAACCTCGTCTGATCTTGGAAGCCAAGCAGGGTTGGGCCTGGTTAGTACTTGGATGGGAGACAGCTTGGGAATACCAGGTGCTGTAAGCTTTTTCTCTTCTCTCAACCACCTTCATGTCTTTTGTTGCAACGTCTGATCACCCTGTGACACATGAGGAAGTTGGTCATCTTCAGCTGCTGCTGCTTTGTTGGCAGACACGAAGTGATCTGAGAGTCTCATTTTCAGCTGGAGAGAATAATCACGTCAGGGAAGAAGATGTGCCCACTATTTATCATTCTTTCTCTGCAATTATCTGGTTATATAGAGGAAACGTATGATTCCAGTACCTATACAATTTACATTTTTCACAGACATTGTTGCTTACGGCCACACCACCCTGAATATGTCTGACCTCGTCTGATCTCAGAAGCCAAGGAGGGTTGGGCCTGGTTAGTACTTTGATGAGAGACCGCTTGGGAATACCAGGTGTTGTAAGCTTTTTCTCTTCTCTCTACCATCTGCATGTCTTTTGTTGCAACGTCTGATCGCCCTGTGACACATGAGGAAGTTGGTCATCTTCAGCTGCTGCTGCTTTGTTGGCAGACATGAAGTGATCTGAGAGTGTCAGTTTCAGTTGCAGAGAATGATCACATCAGAGAAGATGATTTACCCGCTACACATCAGCCTTTCTCGGCAATTATCTGGTTGCATAGAGGAACCGTATGATTCCAGTACCTATATAATGCACATTTGTCAGAGACGTTGCTGCTTACGGCCACACCACCCGGAACATGCCTGACCTCGTCTGATCTCGGAAGTCAAGCAGGGTTGGGCCTGGTTAGTACTTGGATGGGAGACTGCTTGGGAATACCAGGTGCTGTAAGCTTTTTCTCTTCTCTCTACCACCTGCATGTCTTTTGTTGCAACGTCTGATCACCCTGTGACACATGAGGAAGTTGGTCATCTTCAGCTGCTGCTGCTTTGTTGGCAGACACGAAGTGATCTGAGAGTCTCAATTTCAGCTGCAGAGAATAATCACATCAGGGAAGAAGATGTGCCCACTACAAGTCAGCCTTTCTCGGCAATTATCTGGTTACATAGAGGAAGTGTATGATTCCAGTACCTATATAATGCACATTTGTCACAGATATTGTTGCTTACGGCCACACCACCCTGAATAAGCCCGACCTCGTCTGATCTCGGAAGCCAAGGAGGGCTGGTTCTGGTTAGTACTTTGATGGGACACCGCTTGGGAATACCAGGTGCTGTAAGCTTTTTCTCTTCTCTCTACCACCTACATGTCTTTTGTTGCAATGTCTGATCGCCCTGTGACACATGAGGAAGTTGGTCATCTTCAGCTGCTGCTGCTTTGTTAGCAGACACGAAGTGATCTGAGAGTCTCAGTTTCAGCTGCAGAGAATAATCACATCAAGGAAGAAGATGTGCCCACAACAAGTTAGCCTTTCTCTGCAATTATCTGGTTACATAGAGGAACTATATTATTCCAGTACCTATATAATGCACATTTTTCACAGACATTGTTACTTACGGCCACACCACCCTGAATATGCCCGACCTCGACTGATCTCGGAACCCAAGCAGGGTTGGGCCTGGTTAGTACTTGAATGGGAGACCCCTTGGGAATGCCAGGTGCTGTAAGCTTTTTCTCTTCTCTCTACCACCTGCATGTATTTTGTTGCAAGGTCTGATCGCCCTGTGACACATGAGGAAGTTGGTCATCTTCAGCTGCTGCTGCTTTGTTGGCAGACACGAAGTGATCTGAGAGTCTCATTTTCAGCTGGAGAGAATAATCACGTATGGGAAGAAGATGTGCCCACTATTTATCATTCTTTCTCTGCAATTATCTGGTTATATAGAGGAAACGTATGATTCCAGTACCTATACAATTTACATTTTTCACAGACATTGTTGCTTACGGCCACACCACCCTGAATATGCCCGACCTCGTCTGATCTCGAAAGCCAAGCAGGGTTGTGCCTGGTTAGTACTTGGATGGGAGACCGCTTGGGATTATCAGGTGCTGTAAGCTTTTTCTCTTCTCTCAACCACCTGCATGTCTTTTGTTGCAACGTCTGATCACCCTGTGACACATGAGGAAGTTGGTCATCTTCATTTTCTGCTGCTTTGTTGGCAGACACGAAGTGATCTTAAAGTCTCATTTTCAGCTGGAGAAAATTATCACGTCAGGGAACAAGATGTGCCCACTACATATCAGCCTTTCTTGGCAATTATATGGTTGCATAGAGGAACCGTATGATTCCAGTACCTATATAATGCACATTTGTCACAGACATTGTTACTTACGGCCACACCACCCTGAATATGCCCAACCTCGTCTGATCTTGGAAGCCAAGCAGGGTTGGGCCTGGTTAGTACTTGGATGGGAGACAGCTTGGGAATACCAGGTGCTGTAAGCTTTTTCTCTTCTCTCAACCACCTTCATGTCTTTTGTTGCAACGTCTGATCACCCTGTGACACATGAGGAAGTTGGTCATCTTCAGCTGCTGCTGCTTTGTTGGCAGACACGAAGTGATCTGAGAGTCTCATTTTCAGCTGGAGAGAATAATCACGTCAGGGAAGAAGATGTGCCCACTATTTATCATTCTTTCTCTGCAATTATCTGGTTATATAGAGGAAACGTATGATTCCAGTACCTATACAATTTACATTTTTCACAGACATTGTTGCTTACGGCCACACCACCCTGAATATGTCTGACCTCGTCTGATCTCAGAAGCCAAGGAGGGTTGGGCCTGGTTAGTACTTTGATGAGAGACCGCTTGGGAATACCAGGTGTTGTAAGCTTTTTCTCTTCTCTCTACCATCTGCATGTCTTTTGTTGCAACGTCTGATCGCCCTGTGACACATGAGGAAGTTGGTCATCTTCAGCTGCTGCTGCTTTGTTGGCAGACATGAAGTGATCTGAGAGTGTCAGTTTCAGTTGCAGAGAATGATCACATCAGAGAAGATGATTTACCCGCTACACATCAGCCTTTCTCGGCAATTATCTGGTTGCATAGAGGAACCGTATGATTCCAGTACCTATATAATGCACATTTGTCAGAGACGTTGCTGCTTACGGCCACACCACCCGGAACATGCCTGACCTCGTCTGATCTCGGAAGTCAAGCAGGGTTGGGCCTGGTTAGTACTTGGATGGGAGACTGCTTGGGAATACCAGGTGCTGTAAGCTTTTTCTCTTCTCTCTACCACCTGCATGTCTTTTGTTGCAACGTCTGATCACCCTGTGACACATGAGGAAGTTGGTCATCTTCAGCTGCTGCTGCTTTGTTGGCAGACACGAAGTGATCTGAGAGTCTCAATTTCAGCTGCAGAGAATAATCACATCAGGGAAGAAGATGTGCCCACTACAAGTCAGCCTTTCTCGGCAATTATCTGGTTACATAGAGGAAGTGTATGATTCCAGTACCTATATAATGCACATTTGTCACAGATATTGTTGCTTACGTTCACACCACCCTGAATAAGCCCGACCTCGTCTGATCTCGGAAGCCAAGGAGGGCTGGTTCTGGTTAGTACTTTGATGGGACACCGCTTGGGAATACCAGGTGCTGTAAGCTTTTTCTCTTCTCTCTACCACCTACATGTCTTTTGTTGCAATGTCTGATCGCCCTGTGACACATGAGGAAGTTGGTCATCTTCAGCTGCTGCTGCTTTGTTAGCAGACACGAAGTGATCTGAGACTCTCAGTTTCAGCTGCAGAGAATAATCACATCAAGGAAGAAGATGTGCCCACAACAAGTTAGCCTTTCTCTGCAATTATCTGGTTACATAGAGGAACTATATTATTCCAGTACCTATATAATGCACATTTTTCACAGACATTGTTACTTACGGCCACACCACCCTCAATATGCCCGACCTCGACTGATCTCGGAACCCAAGCAGGGTTGGGCCTGGTTAGTACTTGAATGGGAGACCCCTTGGGAATGCCAGGTGCTGTAAGCTTTTTCTCTTCTCTCTACCACCTGCATGTATTTTGTTGCAAGGTCTGATCGCCCTGTGACACATGAGGAAGTTGGTCATCTTCAGCTGCTGCTGCTTTGTTGGCAGACACGAAGTGATCTGAGAGTCTCATTTTCAGCTGGAGAGAATAATCACGTCAGGGAAGAAGATGTGCCCACTATTTATCATTCTTTCTCTGCAATTATCTGGTTATATAGAGGAAACGTATGATTCCAGTACCTATACAATTTACATTTTTCACAGACATTGTTGCTTACGGCCACACCACCCTGAATATGCCCGACCTCGTCAGATCTCGGAAGCCAAGCAGGGTTGTGCCTGGTTAGTACTTGGATGGGAGACCGCTTGGGATTATCAGGTGCTGTAAGCTTTTTCTCTTCTCTCAACCACCTGCATGTCTTTTGTTGCAACGTCTGATCACCCTGTGACACATGAGGAAGTTGGTCATCTTCATTTTCTGCTGCTTTGTTGGCAGACACGAAGTGATCTTAAAGTCTCATTTTCAGCTGGAGAAAATTATCACGTCAGGGAACAAGATGTGCCCACTACATATCAGCCTTTCTTGGCAATTATATGGTTGCATAGAGGAACCGTATGATTCCAGTACCTATATAATGCACATTTGTCACAGACATTGTTACTTACGGCCACACCACCCTGAATATGCCCAACCTCGTCTGATCTTGGAAGCCAAGCAGGGTTGGGCCTGGTTAGTACTTGGATGGGAGACCGCTTGGGAATACCAGGTGCTGTAAGCTTTTTCTCTTCTCTCAACCACCTGCATGTCTTTTGTTGCAAGGTCTGATCACCCTGTGACACATGAGGAAGTTGGTCATCTTCAGCTGCTGCTGCTTTGTTGGCAGACACGAAGTGATCTTAGAGTCTCATTTTCAGCTGGAGAAAATGATCACGTCAGGGAACAAGATGTGCCCACTATATATCAGCCTTTTTCGGCAATTATCTTGTTACATAGAGGAACCATATGATTCCATTGCCTATATAATGCACATTTGTCACAGAGATTGTTGCTTACGGCCAAACCACCCTGAATATGTCTGACCTCGTTTGATCTCAGAAGCCAAGGAGGGTTGGGCCTGGTTAGTACTTTGATGAGAGACCGCTTGGGAATACCAGGTGCTGTAAGCTTTTTCTCTTCTCTCTACCACCTGCATGTCTTTTGTTGCAACGTCTGATCGCCCTGTGACACATGAGGAAGTTGGTCATCTTTAGCTGCTGCTGCTTTGTTGGCAGACATGAAGTGATCTGAGAGTCTCAGTTTCAGTTGCAGAGAATGATCACATCAGAGAAGATGATTTACCCGCTACACATCAGCCTTTCTCGGCAATTATCTGGTTGCATAGAGGAACCGTATGATTCCAGTACCTATATAATGCACATTTGTCAGAGACGTTGCTGCTTACGGCCACACCACCCGGAACATGCCTGACCTCGTCTGATCTCGGAAGCCAAGCAGGGTTTGGCCTGGTTAGTACTTGGATGGGGGGCCACTTGGGAATACCAGGTGCTGTAAGCTTCTTTTTTACTCTCTACCACCTTCATGTCTTTTGTGGCAACGTCTGATCCTCCTGTGACACATGAGGAAGTTGGTCATCTTCAGCTGCTGCTGCTTCTTTGTTGGCAGACACGAAGTGATCTGAGAGTCTCAATTTCAGCTGCAGAGAATAATCACATCAGGGAAGAAGATGTGCCCACTACAAGTCAGCCTTTCTCGGCAATTATCTGGTTACATAGAGGAAGTGTATGATTCCAGTACCTATATAATGCACATTTGTCACAGATATTGCTGCTTACGGCCACACCACCCTGAATAAGCCCGACCTCGTCTGATCTTGGAAGTCAAGCAGGTTTGGGCCTGGTTAGTACTTGGAAGGGAGACTGCTTGGGAATACCAGGTGCTGTAAGCTTTTTCTCTTCTCTCTACCACCTGCATGTCTTTTGTTGCAACGTCTGATCACCCTGTGACACATGAGGAAGTTGGTCATCTTCAGCTGCTGCTGCTTTGTTGGCAGACACAAAGTGATCTGAGAGTCTCATTTTCAGCTGGAGAGAATTATCACGTCAGGGAAGAAGATGTGCCCACTACATATCAGCCTTTCTCGGCAATTATCTGGTTACATAGAGGAAGTGTATGATTCCATTGCCTATATAATGCACATTTGTCACGGAGATTGTTACTTACGGACAAACCACCCTGAATATGTCTGACCTTGTCTGATCTCGGAAGCCAAGGAGGGCTGGTTCTGGTTAGTACTTTGATGGGACACCGCTTGGGAATACCAGGTGCTGTAAGCTTTTTCTCTTCTCTCTACCACCTACATGTCTTTTGTTGCAATATCTGATCGCCCTGTGACACATGAGGAAGTTGGTCATCTTCAGCTGCTGCTGCTTTGTTAGCAGACACGAAGTGATCTGAGAGTCTCAGTTTCAGCTGCAGAGAACAATCACATCAAGGAAGAAGATGTGCCCACAACAAGTTAGCCTTTCTCTGCAATTATCTGGTTACATAGAGGAACTGTATTATTCCAGTACCTATATAATGCACATTTTTCACAGACATTGTTACTTACGGCCACACCACCCTGAATATGCCCGACCTCGACTGATCTTGGAACCCAAGCAGGGTTGGGCCTGGTTAGTACTTGAATGGGAGACCCCTTGGGAATGCCAGGTGCTGTAAGCTTTTTCTCTTCTCTCTACCACCTGCATGTATTTTGTTGCAAGGTCTGATCGCCCTGTGACACATGAGGAAGTTGGTCATCTTCAGCTGCTGCTGCTTTGTTGGCAGACACGAAGTGATCTGAGAGTCTCATTTTCAGCTGGAGAGAATAATCACGTCAGGGAAGAAGATGTGCCCACTATTTATCAGCCTTTCTCTGCAATTATCTGGTTATATAGAGGAAACGTATGATTCCAGTATCTATACAATTTACATTTGTCACAGACATTGTTGCTTACGGCCACACCACCCTGAATATGCCCGACCTCGTCAGATCTCGGAAGCCAAGCAGGGTTGTGCCTGGTTAGTACTTGGATGGGAGACCGCTTGGGATTATCAGGTGCTGTAAGCTTTTTCTCTTCTCTCAACCACCTTCATGTCTTTTGTTGCAACGTCTGATCACCCTGTGACACATGAGGAAGTTGGTCATCTTCAGCTGCTGCTGCTTTGTTGGCAGACACGAAGTGATCTGAGAGTCTCATTTTCAGCTGGAGAGAATAATCACGTCAGGGAAGAAGATGTGCCCACTATATATCAGCCTTTTTCGGCAATTATCTTGTTACATAGAGGAACCATATGATTCCATTGCCTATGTAATGCACATTTGTCACAGAGATTGTTGCTTACGGCCAAACCACCCTGAATATGTCTGACCTCGTCTGATCTCAGAAGCCAAGGAGGGTTGGGCCTGGTTAGTACTTTGATGAGAGACCGCTTGGGAATACCAGGTGTTGTAAGCTTTTTCTCTTCTCTCTACCATCTGCATGTCTTTTGTTGCAACGTCTGATCGCCCTGTGACACATGAGGAAGTTGGTCATCTTCAGCTGCTGCTGCTTTGTTGGCAGACATGAAGTGATCTGAGAGTGTCAGTTTCAGTTGCAGAGAATGATCACATCAGAGAAGATGATTTACCCGCTACACATCAGCCTTTCTCGGCAATTATCTGGTTGCATAGAGGAACCGTATGATTCCAGTACCTATATAATGCACATTTGTCAGAGACGTTGCTGCTTACGGCCACACCACCCGGAACATGCCTGACCTCGTCTGATCTCGGAAGCCAAGCAGGGTTGGGCCTGGTTAGTACTTGGATGGGAGACTGCTTGGGAATACCAGGTGCTGTAAGCTTTTTCTCTTCTCTCTACCACCTGCATGTCTTTTGTTGCAACGTCTGATCACCCTGTGACACATGAGGAAGTTGGTCATCTTCAGCTGCTGCTGCTTTGTTGGCAGACACGAAGTGATCTGAGACTCTCAGTTTCAGCTGCAGAGAATAATCACATCAAGGAAGAAGATGTGCCCACAACAAGTTAGCCTTTCTCTGCAATTATCTGGTTACATAGAGGAACTATATTATTCCAGTACCTATATAATGCACATTTTTCACAGACATTGTTACTTACGGCCACACCACCCTCAATATGCCCGACCTCGACTGATCTCGGAACCCAAGCAGGGTTGGGCCTGGTTAGTACTTGAATGGGAGACCCCTTGGGAATGCCAGGTGCTGTAAGCTTTTTCTCTTCTCTCTACCACCTGCATGTATTTTGTTGCAAGGTCTGATCGCCCTGTGACACATGAGGAAGTTGGTCATCTTCAGCTGCTGCTGCTTTGTTGGCAGACACGAAGTGATCTGAGAGTCTCATTTTCAGCTGGAGAGAATAATCACGTCAGGGAAGAAGATGTGCCCACTATTTATCATTCTTTCTCTGCAATTATCTGGTTATATAGAGGAAACGTATGATTCCAGTACCTATACAATTTACATTTTTCACAGACATTGTTGCTTACGGCCACACCACCCTGAATATGCCCGACCTAGTCAGATCTCGGAAGCCAAGCAGGGTTGTGCCTGGTTAGTACTTGGATGGGAGACCGCTTGGGATTATCAGGTGCTGTAAGCTTTTTCTCTTCTCTCAACCACCTGCATGTCTTTTGTTGCAACGTCTGATCACCCTGTGACACATGAGGAAGTTGGTCATCTTCATTTTCTGCTGCTTTGTTGGCAGACACGAAGTGATCTTAAAGTCTCATTTTCAGCTGGAGAAAATTATCACGTCAGGGAACAAGATGTGCCCACTACATATCAGCCTTTCTTGGCAATTATATGGTTGCATAGAGGAACCGTATGATTCCAGTACCTATATAATGCACATTTGTCACAGACATTGTTACTTACGGCCACACCACCCTGAATATGCCCAACCTCGTCTGATCTTGGAAGCCAAGCAGGGTTGGGCCTGGTTAGTACTTGGATGGGAGACCGCTTGGGAATACCAGGTGCTGTAAGCTTTTTCTCTTCTCTCAACCACCTGCATGTCTTTTGTTGCAAGGTCTGATCACCCTGTGACACATGAGGAAGTTGGTCATCTTCAGCTGCTGCTGCTTTGTTGGCAGACACGAAGTGATCTTAGAGTCTCATTTTCAGCTGGAGAAAATGATCACGTCAGGGAACAAGATGTGCCCACTATATATCAGCCTTTTTCGGCAATTATCTTGTTACATAGAGGAACCATATGATTCCATTGCCTATATAATGCACATTTGTCACAGAGATTGTTGCTTACGGCCAAACCACCCTGAATATGTCTGACCTCGTTTGATCTCAGAAGCCAAGGAGGGTTGGGCCTGGTTAGTACTTTGATGAGAGACCGCTTGGGAATACCAGGTGCTGTAAGCTTTTTCTCTTCTCTCTACCACCTGCATGTCTTTTGTTGCAACGTCTGATCGCCCTGTGACACATGAGGAAGTTGGTCATCTTCAGCTGCTGCTGCTTTGTTGGCAGACATGAAGTGATCTGAGAGTCTCAGTTTCAGTTGCAGAGAATGATCACATCAGAGAAGATGATTTACCCGCTACACATCAGCCTTTCTCGGCAATTATCTGGTTGCATAGAGGAACCGTATGATTCCAGTACCTATATAATGCACATTTGTCAGAGACGTTGCTGCTTACGGCCACACCACCCGGAACATGCCTGACCTCGTCTGATCTCGGAAGCCAAGCAGGGTTTGGCCTGGTTAGTACTTGGATGGGGGGCCACTTGGGAATACCAGGTGCTGTAAGCTTCTTTTTTACTCTCTACCACCTTCATGTCTTTTGTGGCAACGTCTGATCCTCCTGTGACACATGAGGAAGTTGGTCATCTTCAGCTGCTGCTGCTTCTTTGTTGGCAGACACGAAGTGATCTGAGAGTCTCAATTTCAGCTGCAGAGAATAATCACATCAGGGAAGAAGATGTGCCCACTACAAGTCAGCCTTTCTCGGCAATTATCTGGTTACATAGAGGAAGTGTATGATTCCAGTACCTATATAATGCACATTTGTCACAGATATTGCTGCTTACGGCCACACCACCCTGAATAAGCCCGACCTCGTCTGATCTTGGAAGTCAAGCAGGTTTGGGCCTGGTTAGTACTTGGAAGGGAGACTGCTTGGGAATACCAGGTGCTGTAAGCTTTTTCTCTTCTCTCTACCACCTGCATGTCTTTTGTTGCAACGTCTGATCACCCTGTGACACATGAGGAAGTTGGTCATCTTCAGCTGCTGCTGCTTTGTTGGCAGACACAAAGTGATCTGAGAGTCTCAGTTTCAGCTGCAGAGAACAATCACATCAAGGAAGAAGATGTGCCCACAACAAGTTAGCCTTTCTCTGCAATTATCTGGTTACATAGAGGAACTGTATTATTCCAGTACCTATATAATGCACATTTTTCACAGACATTGTTACTTACGGCCACACCACCCTGAATATGCCCGACCTCGACTGATCTTGGAACCCAAGCAGGGTTGGGCCTGGTTAGTACTTGAATGGGAGACCCCTTGGGAATGCCAGGTGCTGTAAGCTTTTTCTCTTCTCTCTACCACCTGCATGTATTTTGTTGCAAGGTCTGATCGCCCTGTGACACATGAGGAAGTTGGTCATCTTCAGCTGCTGCTGCTTTGTTGGCAGACACGAAGTGATCTGAGAGTCTCATTTTCAGCTGGAGAGAATAATCACGTCAGGGAAGAAGATGTGCCCACTATTTATCAGCCTTTCTCTGCAATTATCTGGTTATATAGAGGAAACGTATGATTCCAGTATCTATACAATTTACATTTGTCACAGACATTGTTGCTTACGGCCACACCACCCTGAATATGCCCGACCTCGTCAGATCTCGGAAGCCAAGCAGGGTTGTGCCTGGTTAGTACTTGGATGGGAGACCGCTTGGGATTATCAGGTGCTGTAAGCTTTTTCTCTTCTCTCAACCACCTTCATGTCTTTTGTTGCAACGTCTGATCACCCTGTGACACATGAGGAAGTTGGTCATCTTCAGCTGCTGCTGCTTTGTTGGCAGACACGAAGTGATCTTAGAGTCTCATTTTCAGCTGGAGAAAATTATCACGTCAGGGAACAAGATGTGCCCACTATATATCAGCCTTTTTCGGCAATTATCTTGTTACATAGAGGAACAATATGATTCCATTGCCTATGTAATGCACATTTGTCACAGAGATTGTTGCTTACGGCCAAACCACCCTGAATATGTCTGACCTCGTCTGATCTCAGAAGCCAAGGAGGGTTGGGCCTGGTTAGTACTTTGATGAGAGACCGCTTGGGAATACCAGGTGTTGTAAGCTTTTTCTCTTCTCTCTACCATCTGCATGTCTTTTGTTGCAACGTCTGATCGCCCTGTGACACATGAGGAAGTTGGTCATCTTCAGCTGCTGCTGCTTTGTTGGCAGACATGAAGTGATCTGAGAGTGTCAGTTTCAGTTGCAGAGAATGATCACATCAGAGAAGATGATTTACCCGCTACACATCAGCCTTTCTCGGCAATTATCTGGTTGCATAGAGGAACCGTATGATTCCAGTACCTATATAATGCACATTTGTCAGAGACGTTGCTGCTTACGGCCACACCACCCGGAACATGCCTGACCTCGTCTGATCTCGGAAGCCAAGCAGGGTTGGGCCTGGTTAGTACTTGGATGGGAGACTGCTTGGGAATACCAGGTGCTGTAAGCTTTTTCTCTTCTCTCTACCACCTGCATGTCTTTTGTTGCAACGTCTGATCACCCTGTGACACATGAGGAAGTTGGTCATCTTCAGCTGCTGCTGCTTTGTTGGCAGACACGAAGTGATCTGAGAGTCTCAATTTCAGCTGCAGAGAATAATCACATCAGGGAAGAAGATGTGCCCACTACAAGTCAGCCTTTCTCGGCAATTATCTGGTTACATAGAGGAAGTGTATGATTCCAGTACCTATATAATGCACATTTGTCACAGATATTGTTGCTTACGGCCACACCACCCTGAATAAGCCCGACCTCGTCTGATCTCGGAAGCCAAGGAGGGCTGGTTCTGGTTAGTACTTTGATGGGACACCGCTTGGGAATACCAGGTGCTGTAAGCTTTTTCTCTTCTCTCTACCACCTACATGTCTTTTGTTGCAATGTCTGATCGCCCTGTGACACATGAGGAAGTTGGTCATCTTCAGCTGCTGCTGCTTTGTTAGCAGACACGAAGTGATCTGAGAGTCTCAGTTTCAGCTGCAGAGAATAATCACATCAAGGAAGAAGATGTGCCCACAACAAGTTAGCCTTTCTCTGCAATTATCTGGTTACATAGAGGAACTATATTATTCCAGTACCTATATAATGCACATTTTTCACAGACATTGTTACTTACGGCCACACCACCCTGAATATGCCCGACCTCGACTGATCTCGGAACCCAAGCAGGGTTGGGCCTGGTTAGTACTTGAATGGGAGACCCCTTGGGAATGCCAGGTGCTGTAAGCTTTTTCTCTTCTCTCTACCACCTGCATGTATTTTGTTGCAAGGTCTGATCGCCCTGTGACACATGAGGAAGTTGGTCATCTTCAGCTGCTGCTGCTTTGTTGGCAGACACGAAGTGATCTGAGAGTCTCATTTTCAGCTGGAGAGAATAATCACGTCAGGGAAGAAGATGTGCCCACTATTTATCATTCTTTCTCTGCAATTATCTGGTTATATAGAGGAAACGTATGATTCCAGTACCTATACAATTTACATTTTTCACAGACATTGTTGCTTACGGCCACACCACCCTGAATATGCCCGACCTCGTCTGATCTTGAAAGCCAAGCAGGGTTGTGCCTGGTTAGTACTTGGATGGGAGACCGCTTGGGATTATCAGGTGCTGTAAGCTTTTTCTCTTCTCTCAACCACCTGCATGTCTTTTGTTGCAACGTCTGATCACCCTGTGACACATGAGGAAGTTGGTCATCTTCATTTTCTGCTGCTTTGTTGGCAGACACGAAGTGATCTTAAAGTCTCATTTTCAGCTGGAGAAAATTATCACGTCAGGGAACAAGATGTGCCCACTACATATCAGCCTTTCTTGGCAATTATATGGTTGCATAGAGGAACCGTATGATTCCAGTACCTATATAATGCACATTTGTCACAGACATTGTTACTTACGGCCACACCACCCTGAATATGCCCAACCTCGTCTGATCTTGGAAGCCAAGCAGGGTTGGGCCTGGTTAGTACTTGGATGGGAGACAGCTTGGGAATACCAGGTGCTGTAAGCTTTTTCTCTTCTCTCAACCACCTTCATGTCTTTTGTTGCAACGTCTGATCACCCTGTGACACATGAGGAAGTTGGTCATCTTCAGCTGCTGCTGCTTTGTTGGCAGACACGAAGTGATCTGAGAGTCTCAGTTTCAGTTGCAGAGAATGATCACATCAGAGAAGATGATTTGCCCGCTACACATCAGCCTTTCTCGGCAATTATCTGGTTGTATAGAGGAACCGTATGATTCCATTGCCTATATAATGCACATTTGTCACAGAGATTGTTGCTTACGGCCAAACCACCCTGAATATGTCTGACCTCGTCTGATCTCAGAAGCCAAGGAGGGTTGGGCCTGGTTAGTACTTTGATGAGAGACCGCTTGGGAATACCAGGTGTTGTAAGCTTTTTCTCTTCTCTCTACCATCTGCATGTCTTTTGTTGCAACGTCTGATCGCCCTGTGACACATGAGGAAGTTGGTCATCTTCAGCTGCTGCTGCTTTGTTGGCAGACATGAAGTGATCTGAGAGTGTCAGTTTCAGTTGCAGAGAATGATCACATCAGAGAAGATGATTTACCCGCTACACATCAGCCATTCTCGGCAATTATCTGGTTGCATAGAGGAACCGTATGATTCCAGTACCTATATAATGCACATTTGTCAGAGACGTTGCTGCTTACGGCCACACCACCCGGAACATGCCTGACCTCGTCTGATCTCGGAAGTCAAGCAGGGTTGGGCCTGGTTAGTACTTGGATGGGAGACTGCTTGGGAATACCAGGTGCTGTAAGCTTTTTCTCTTCTCTCTACCACCTGCATGTCTTTTGTTGCAACGTCTGATCACCCTGTGACACATGAGGAAGTTGGTCATCTTCAGCTGCTGCTGCTTTGTTGGCAGACACGAAGTGATCTGAGAGTCTCAATTTCAGCTGCAGAGAATAATCACATCAGGGAAGAAGATGTGCCCACTACAAGTCAGCCTTTCTCGGCAATTATCTGGTTACATAGAGGAAGTGTATGATTCCAGTACCTATATAATGCACATTTGTCACAGATATTGTTGCTTACGTTCACACCACCCTGAATAAGCCCGACCTCGTCTGATCTCGGAAGCCAAGGAGGGCTGGTTCTGGTTAGTACTTTGATGGGACACCGCTTGGGAATACCAGGTGCTGTAAGCTTTTTCTCTTCTCTCTACCACCTACATGTCTTTTGTTGCAATGTCTGATCGCCCTGTGACACATGAGGAAGTTGGTCATCTTCAGCTGCTGCTGCTTTGTTAGCAGACACGAAGTGATCTGAGACTCTCAGTTTCAGCTGCAGAGAATAATCACATCAAGGAAGAAGATGTGCCCACAACAAGTTAGCCTTTCTCTGCAATTATCTGGTTACATAGAGGAACTATATTATTCCAGTACCTATATAATGCACATTTTTCACAGACATTGTTACTTACGGCCACACCACCCTCAATATGCCCGACCTCGACTGATCTCGGAACCCAAGCAGGGTTGGGCCTGGTTAGTACTTGAATGGGAGACCCCTTGGGAATGCCAGGTGCTGTAAGCTTTTTCTCTTCTCTCTACCACCTGCATGTATTTTGTTGCAAGGTCTGATCGCCCTGTGACACATGAGGAAGTTGGTCATCTTCAGCTGCTGCTGCTTTGTTGGCAGACACGAAGTGATCTGAGAGTCTCATTTTCAGCTGGAGAGAATAATCACGTCAGGGAAGAAGATGTGCCCACTATTTATCATTCTTTCTCTGCAATTATCTGGTTATATAGAGGAAACGTATGATTCCAGTACCTATACAATTTACATTTTTCACAGACATTGTTGCTTACGGCCACACCACCCTGAATATGCCCGACCTCGTCTGATCTCGGAAGCCAAGCAGGGTTGTGCCTGGTTAGTACTTGGATGGGAGACCGCTTGGGATTATCAGGTGCTGTAAGCTTTTTCTCTTCTCTCAACCACCTGCATGTCTTTTGTTGCAACGTCTGATCACCCTGTGACACATGAGGAAGTTGGTCATCTTCATTTTCTGCTGCTTTGTTGGCAGACACGAAGTGATCTTAAAGTCTCATTTTCAGCTGGAGAAAATTATCACGTCAGGGAACAAGATGTGCCCACTACATATCAGCCTTTCTTGGCAATTATATGGTTGCATAGAGGAACCGTATGATTCCAGTACCTATATAATGCACATTTGTCACAGACATTGTTACTTACGGCCACACCACCCTGAATATGCCCAACCTCGTCTGATCTTGGAAGCCAAGCAGGGTTGGGCCTGATTAGTACTTGGATGGGAGACCCCTTGGGAATGCCAGGTGCTGTAAGCTTTTTCTCTTCTCTCTACCACCTGCATGTATTTTGTTGCAAGGTCTGATCGCCCTGTGACACATGAGGAAGTTGGTCATCTTCAGCTGCTGCTGCTTTGTTGGCAGACACGAAGTGATCTGAGAGTCTCATTTTCAGCTGGAGAGAATAATCACGTCAGGGAAGAAGATGTGCCCACTATTTATCAGCCTTTCTCTGCAATTATCTGGTTATATAGAGGAAACGTATGATTCCAGTATCTATACAATTTACATTTGTCACAGACATTGTTGCTTACGGCCACACCACCCTGAATATGCCCGACCTCGTCAGATCTCGGAAGCCAAGCAGGGTTGTGCCTGGTTAGTACTTGGATGGGAGACCGCTTGGGATTATCAGGTGTTGTAAGCTTTTTCTCTTCTCTCAACCACCTTCATGTCTTTTGTTGCAACGTCTGATCACCCTGTGACACATGAGGAAGTTGGTCATCTTCAGCTGCTGCTGCTTTGTTGGCAGACACGAAGTGATCTTAGAGTCTCATTTTCAGCTGGAGAAAATTATCACGTCAGGGAACAAGATGTGCCCACTATATATCAGCCTTTTTCGGCAATTATCTTGTTACATAGAGGAACCATATGATTCCATTGCCTATGTAATGCACATTTGTCACAGAGATTGTTGCTTACGGCCAAACCACCCTGAATATGTCTGACCTCGTCTGATCTCAGAAGCCAAGGAGGGTTGGGCCTGGTTAGTACTTTGATGAGAGACCGCTTGGGAATACCAGGTGCTGTAAGCTTTTTCTCTTCTCTCTACCACCTGCATGTCTTTTGTTGCAACGTCTGATCGCCCTGTGACACATGAGGAAGTTGGTCATCTTCAGCAGCTGCTGCTGCTTTGTTGGCAGACACGAAGTGATCTGAGAGTCTCAGTTTCAGCTGAAGAGAATAATCACATCAGGGAAGAAGATGTGCCCACTACAAGTTAGCCTTTCTTGGCAATTATCTGGTTGCAATAAGGAACCGTATGATTCCAGTACCTATATAATGCACATTTGTCACAGACATTGCTACTTTCGGTCACACCACCCTGAATATGCCCGACCTAGTATGATCTCGGAACCCAAGCAGGGTTGGGCCTGGTTAGTACTTGAATGGGAGACCGCTTGGGAATACCAGGTGCTGTAAATTTTTTCTTTTCTCTCTACCACCTGCATGTCTTTTGTTGCAATGTCTGATCATCCTGTGACACATGAGGAAGTTGGTCATCTTCAGCTGCTGCTGCTTTGTTAGGAGACACGAAGTGATCTGAGAGTCTCAGTTTCAGCTGCAGAGAATAATCACATCAGGGAAGAAGATGTGCCCACTACAAGTCAGCCTTTCTTGGCAATTATCTGGTTGCATAGAGGAACCGTATGATTCCAGTGCCTATATAATGCACATTTGTCAGATACATTGTTGCCTGTGGCCACACCACCCTGAACATGCCCGACCTCGTCTGATCTCAGAAGCCAAGCAGGGTTGGTCCTGGTTAGTACTTGGGTGGGAGACTGCTTGGGAATACCAGGTGCTGTAAGCTTCTCCTCTTCTCTTTACCACCTGCATGTCTTTTGTTGCAACGTCTGATCACCCTGTGACACATGAGGAAGTTGGCCATCTTCAGCTGCTGCTGCTTTGTTGGCAGACACGAAGTGATCTGAGAGTCTCAGCTTCAGTTGCAGAGAATGATCACATCAGAGAAGATGATATGCCCGCTACACATCAGCCTTTCTCAGCAATTATCTGGTTACATAGAGGAACCGTATGATTCCTGTACTTATATAATGCACATTTGTCACAGAAATTGTTCCTTACGGCCACACCACCCTGAATAAGCCTGACCTCGTCTGATCTCGGAAGCCAAGGAGGGTTGGGCCTGGTTAGTACTTTAATGGGAGACTGCTTGGGAATACCAGGTGCTGTAAGCGATTTCTCTTCTCTCTACAACCTGCATGTCTTTTGTTGCAACTCTGATCACCCTGTGACACATGAGGAAGTTGGCCATCTTCAGCTGCTGCTGCTTTGTTGGAAGACACGAAGTGATCTGAGAGTCTCAGTTTCAACTGAAGAGAATAATCACGTCAGGGAAGAAGATGTGCCCACTACACATCAGCCTTTCTCAGCAATTATCTGGTTACATAGAGGAACCGTATGATTCCTGTACTTATATAATGCACATTTGTCACAGACATTGTTACTTACGGCCACACCACCCTGAATTTGCCTGACCTCGTCTGATCTCGGAAGCCAAGCAGTGTTGGACCTGGTTAGTACTTGGGTGGGAGACCGCTTGGGAATACCAGGTGCTGTAAGCTTTTTCTCTTCTCTCTACCACCTGCATGTGTTTTGTTGCAACGTCTGATCACCCTGTGACACATGAGAAATTTGGTCATCTTCAGCTGCTTCTGCTTTGTTGGCAGACACGAAGTGATCTGAGAGTCTCAGTTTCAGCTGAAGAGAATGATCACGTCAGGGAACAAGATGTGCCCACTACACATCAGCCTTTCTCTGCAATTATCTGGTTGCATAGAGGAACCGTATGATTCCAGTACCTATATAATGCACATTTTTCAGAGATATTGTTGCTTACGGCCACACCACCCTGAACATGCCCGACCTCGTCTGATCTCGGAAGCCAAGCACAGTTGGGCCTGGTTTTTACTTGGATGGAAGACCTCTTGGGAATACCAGGTGCTTTAAGCTTTTTCTCTTCTCTCAACCACCTGCATGTCTTTTGTTGCAATGTCTGATCACCCTGTGACACATGAGGAAGTTGGTCATCTTCAGCTGCTGCTGCTTTGTTGGCAGACACGAAGTGATCTGAGAGTCTCATTTTCAGCTGGAGAGAATTATCACGTCAGGGAACAAGATATGCCCGCTACATATCAGCCTTTCTCTGCAATTATCTGGTTACATAGAGGAACCATATGATTTCATTGCCTATATAATGCGCATTTGTCACAGAGATTGTTGCTTACGGCCGCACCACCCTGAATATGTCCAACCTCGTCTGATCTCGGAAGCCAAGGAGGGTTGGGCCTGGTTAGTACTTTGATGGGAGACCGCTTGGGAATACCAGGTGCTGTAAGCTTTTTTTCTTCTCTCTACCACCTGCATGTCTTTTGTTGCAACGTCTGATCACCCTGTGACACATGAGGAAGGTGGTCATCTTCAGCTGCTGCTGCTTTGTTGGCAGACACGAAGTGATCTGAGAGTCTCAGTTTCAGTTGCAGAGAATGACCACATCAGAGAAGATGACATGCCCGCTACACATCAGCCTTTCTCGGCAATTATCTGGTTGCATAGAGGAACCGTATGATTCCAGTACCTATATAATGCACAGTTGTCAGAGACATTGTTGCTTACGGCCACACCACCCTGAACATGCCTGACCTCGTCTGATCTCGGAAGCCAAGCAGTGTTGGGCCTGGTTAGTACTTGGATGGGAGATCTCTTGGGAATACCAGGTGCTGTAAGCTTCTTCTCTTCTCTCTACCACCTGCATGTCTTTTGTTGCAACGTCTGATCATCCTGTGACACATGAGGAAGTTGGTCATCTTCAGCAGCTGCTGCTTCTTTGTTGGCAGACACGAAGTGATCTGAGAGTCTCAGTTTCAGCTGCAGAGAATAATCACATCAGGGAAGAAGATGTGCCCACTACAAGTCAGCCTTTCTCGGCAATTATCTGGTTACATAGAGGAAGTGTATGATTCCAGTACTTAGCAGCCACCACCCCAAGGCCCCTAAGGGACCCCGCCCCACACCGCAAGACAGCCCCACCTGCAAGCCCCCAAAACTGCCCTCCAAGCCCGACACACAGTCCCCCCCAGCAATGACCAACCCAGTCCCCACGACCCGAGAGACCACCAGACGCCCGAAGCCACACAGCCCCCCCCCAGCACACACCCAACCGCCCAGAGCGACGGGACAGCAACCCACCACCACCACTATGTGATAAAGCTAATCAGCGGGGACCAGAGAGAATGAAATTCAGCCAATTTATGTTTTAAAGAGGCAGACATTGTTTCCATGCTAATGTAATCTAAAAGAACATTTCTAAACTGGTTAATACACAGATTGTTCTTCGCTTTCCAGTTCATGAGAATAGTTTTCATTGCGATACATAACACTGTGATGACCATGTGTGCTGAGTTCATTTCCATGTTGATGTTGTCTAAGTCACCCAGTATGCACAGTGTGGGGCATGCAGGAATGCTACACTTTAGCCATGTTGATAGGTCCGTACAGACTTCAAACCAGACCTTCTGGACAGGCGCACAAAACCACAAAGCGTGTGCATAATCATCAGGTGTGTTATCTGTGCAATGTGAGCAGATGTTTGAGTGTGTTAGACCCTTCCTGAACATCCTTTGTCCTGTATAGTGTGTTCTATGAAGAATTTTGTATTGTATGAGCTGTAAATTAGGATTTCGAGTCATTCTGAAGGTGTTCAAACATATTTGTGGCCAGAAGCTATGACTAGAACTGATGGATAAATCTGCCTCCCATTTTTAGCATGGTAAAGACATTGTGTCATCTATCTTAGACAATAATTTATGTATTTTTGATAGTAGTTTTGGGATGCAGATGCTTAGAAATTCTGATACCCTAATCGGGAGTTGTAAGTCTGGTTGGTGGAGGATATATTCCTTTGTTATTATAGACTTAAGTTGTTGATATTCTAGGAATTTATTGGTGCCTATCTCATGTTGTGATATGAGCTCATCAAATGAAATAAAATTTCCATTTTGGATTATATGTTCCAGATGTTTGATTCCTTTGATCTTCCACAGAGTAAAGTTTAGCATTTTTTTGTTTTGCAGGATGTCAGGATTGTTCCAAATGGGTGTAAGCTTACACGGGACAAGTGAAGACTTTGTTATTTTCAGAAATTCCCACCAGGCTGTCAGAGAGGTGCTGATGTTAATGCTTTTAAAACATTTGTGATTTTTTTACGTTTTGACTAATAAGTGGCAGGTCAGAGATTTCCAGATTATCACACAATGCTTGTTCTATATTTATCCATGGTTCATCTATTGGGCTAGGTTTAAACCATTTTGATATATACTGTAACCTATTGGCTAAGGAATAGCGCTGAAAATTAGGTAAATCTAATCAACCACTTTCCTTGGTTTTCTGTAGCATTTTTAAACTAATACGTGGTGGTTTGTTTTTCCACAGAAATTTGGAGATGCATTAATCTAGTGACTTAAACCAAGTAGCAGATGGTTTTATGGGGATCATTGAGAACAAATAGTTAACTTTTGTGGTATCATCATTTTAATGGTTGCAACTCTCCCCATAAGTGATATAGGTAAGGACTTCCAACGAGAGAGATCGTCCTCTACTGTCTTTAATAATTGCACATAATTTAGCTTTGTTAGCTCTGAGAGCCTGGAGGAAATGTTTATGCCTAAATATCTAATATTTCCTGACTGTAAAGTGATCGCAGGTATATTCTGGACCCTACAGTTAATGGGCAGAACTGTGGTCTTAGACCAATTGATAGAGTAGTCAGAAAGTGCTGAGAATTTATTTATGAGTGTGATCGTGTGAGTGAGACACGTCTGTGAGTTGTGGAGGAAAAGTAATACATCATCAGCATAAAGACTTATTTTATGCTCAATATTTTGGGGTTGGATGCCTTTAATATTTCTATCTTGTCTGATAGCAGCTGCAAAAGGTTCGATGAAAATAGCAAAAAGTGATGGAGAAAGTGGGCAACCCTGTCTTGTACCTCTCTGCAGACTGAAGCTTGGAGAAGTTTGATCATTTGTCCTGACACTTGCATTTAGGGAGCTTTATAATATCCTTATCCAGTTGATGAAGTGTGACCCAAACCCGAATTTTTTTAATGCTGCGAATAAAAATTTCCAGTTCACTCGATCAAATGCTTTTTCTGCATCTAGAGAGACTATTGTGGTTTCCAGGTTGTCGATGGTAGAATAGTCTATGAGATTAATTAGCCTGCGAGTGTTAGTGGATGAGTGTCTACCCTTTATGAAACCTGTCTGGTCAGGATGTATTATAAGTGGAGTTATTTCTTCTATTCTTTTGGCGAGGGCTTTACAAATTATTTTGAGGTCTGCATTTATTAGAGATATTGGGCGGTAGCTGGATGGAAGTATGGGGTCTTTTCCTGGTTTCTGTAGCAGGATAATGTTAGCAGAGTTCATGTGTGGGGATAATCTGCCATTCTGCTTAACTTGTAATACCATTTTGTGAAATGCAGTGCCAAAACAGTCCACAATTCTTTGTAGAACTCTGCTGGAAAACCATCTGGTGGCCACCCGGGGCTTTGTTACGAGGCATATGTTGAAGGGCTTCATGGAGTTCTCCTATTGAGAGAGGTGAATCCAGAGCCATTGCCTGTTCGGTTTGTAATTTTGGAAGGTTGATATTACTAAGAAACTGATCTATGTTACTGTCTGATGGATCATTTTGTGATGAATATAAGGTTTTATAGAAGTCCCTAAAAGCATTGTTGATTTCATGGGTGACATTTCTTTTTCAGTCTTTAACAGAAGTGATTGTTGTTTTCTCTTTATTTCTCTTTAGAAAATGAATTTTGGTGTCTGAAATATCCCTCATCAAGGAACTGCTAACTATGAATTCCTTCACTTAAACCAAGTTAAAACTGCTTTGTCCTTCATATTTATCCACGTCTACGCTGGTTTCAATGATAAACTTCTTTATATTACCTTATATGAGAAAGAACCACACTTGTTCTTCTGGAATCCGAAATTCGCTTTCTTTCAAGGAGATAGTGAAGATTTCAGATATTGCCATAAAATGAATTGCTTCATTCAAACCAAGTTAAAACTGCTTTGTCCTTCATATTTGTCAATGTTTAAGATGGTTTCAAACATAAATTTCTTTTTATAATCTTGTATGAGAAAAAAACACATGTTTGAGCAATACACTCCTTATGAGGAGTAATGCACGTTTCAGGATTTTGCTGTAAAATGAAATCCTTCACTTCAACCAAGTTAAAACTGCTTTGTCCTTCTTATTTATCCATGTCTAAGCTGGTTTCAAGTATAAACTTCTTTATATTACCTTATATGAGAAAGAACCACACTTGTTCTTCTGGAATCCGAAATTCGCTTTCTTTTAACGAGATAGTCAAGATTTCAGATATTGCCATAAAATGAATTGCTTCACTCAAACCAAGTTAAAACTGCTTTGTCCTTCATATTTGTCCATGTTTAAGATGGTTTCAAACATAAATTTCTTTTTATAATCTTGTATGAGAAAAAAACAACACATGTTTGAGCAATACACTCCTTATGAGGAGTAATGCACGTTTCAGGATTTTGCTGTAAAATGAAATCCTTCACTTCAACCAAGTTAAAACTGCTTTGTCCTTCTTATTTATCCATGTCTAAGCTGGTTTCAAGTATAAACTTCTTTATATTACCTTATATGAGAAAGAAGCACACTTGTTCTTCTGGAATACGAAATTCGCTTTCTTTTAAAGAGATAGTCAAGATTTCAGATTTTGCTGTAAAATGAATTCCTTCACTCAAACCAAGTTAAAACTGCTTTGTCCTTCTTATTTATCCATGTCTAAGCTGGTTTCAAGTATAAACTTCTTTATATTACCTTATATGAGAAAGAACCACACTTGTTCTTCTGGAATCCGAAATTCGCTTTCTTTTAACGAGATAGTCAAGATTTCAGATATTGCCATAAAATGAATTGCTTCACTCAAACCAAGTTAAAACTGCTTTGTCCTTCATATTTGTCCATGTTTTAGATGGTTTCAAACATAAATTTCTTTTTATAATCTTGTATGAGAAAAAAACCCCACATGTTTGAGCAATACACTCATTATGAGGAGTAATGCACGTTTCAGGATTTTGCTGTAAAATGAAATCCTTCACTTCAACCAAGTTAAAACTGCTTTGTCCTTCTTATTTATCCATGTCTAAGCTGGTTTCGAGTATAAACTTCTTTATATTACCTTATATGAAAAAGAACCACACTTGTTCTTCTGGAATCCGAAATTCGCTTTCTTTTAACGAGATAGTCAAGATTTCAGATATTGCCATAAAATGAATTGCTTCACTCAAACCAAGTTAAAACTGCTTTGTCCTTCATATTTGTCCATGTTTAAGATGGTTTCAAACATAAATTTCTTTTTATAATCTTGTATGAGAAAAAAACAACACATGTTTGAGCAATACACTCCTTATGAGGAGTAATGCACGTTTCAGGATTTTGCTGTAAAATGAAATCCTTCACTTCAACCAAGTTAAAACTGCTTTGTCCTTCTTATTTATCCATGTCTAAGCTGGTTTCGAGTATAAACTTCTTTATATTACCTTATATGAAAAAGAACCACACTTGTTCTTCTGGAATCCGAAATTCGCTTTCTTTTAAGGAGATAGTCAAGATTTCAGATATTGCCATAAAATGAATTGCTTCATTCAAACCAAGTTAAAACTGCTTTGTCCTTCATATTTGTCCATGTTTAAGCTGGTTTCAAACATAAACTTATTTTTATAACCTTGTATGACAAAGAGCATCCCTTACGTTTGAGCAATACACTCCTTATGAGGAGTAATGCACGTTTCAGGATTTTGCTGTAAAATGAATTCCTTCACTTCAACCAAGTTAAAACTGCTTTGTCCTTCTTATTTATCCATGTCTAAGCTGGTTTCAAGTATAAACTTCTTTATATTACCTTATATGAGAAAGAACCACACTTGTTCTTCTGGAATCCGAAATTCGCTTTCTTTTAACGAGATAGTCAAGATTTCAGATATTGCCATAAAATGAATTGCTTCACTCAAACCAAGTTAAAACTGCTTTGTCCTTCATATTTGTCCATGTTTAAGATGGTTTCAAACATAAATTTCTTTTTATAATCTTGTATGAGAAAAAAACAACACATGTTTGAGCAATACACTCCTTATGAGGAGTAATGCACGTTTCAGGATTTTGCTGTAAAATGAATTCCTTCACTTCAACCAAGTTAAAACTGCTTTGTCCTTCTTATTTATCCATGTCTAAGCTGGTTTCAAGTATAAACTTCTTTATATTACCTTATATGAGAAAGAACCACACTTGTTCTTCTGGAATCCGAAATTCGCTTTCTTTTAACGAGATAGTCAAGATTTCAGATATTGCCATAAAATGAATTGCTTCACTCAAACCAAGTTAAAACTGCGTTGTCCTTCATATTTGTCCATGTTTAAGATGGTTTCAAACATAAATTTCTTTTTATAATCTTGTATGAGAAAAAAAACAACACATGTTTGAGCAATACACTCCTTATGAGGAGTAATGCACGTTTCAGGATTTTGCTGTAAAATGAAATCCTTCACTTCAACCAAGTTAAAACTGCTTTGTCCTTCTTATTTATCCATGTCTAAGCTGGTTTCAAGTATAAACTTCTTTATATTACCTTATATGAGAAAGAACCACACTTGTTCTTCTGGAATCCGAAATTCGCTTTCTTTTAACGAGATAGTCAAGATTTCAGATATTGCCATAAAATGAATTGCTTCACTCAAACCAAGTTAAAACTGCTTTGTCCTTCATATTTGTCCATGTTTTAGATGGTTTCAAACATAAATTTCTTTTTATAATCTTGTATGAGAAAAAAAACCCCACATGTTTGAGCAATACACTCATTATGAGGAGTAATGCACGTTTCAGGATTTTGCTGTAAAATGAAATCCTTCACTTCAACCAAGTTAAAACTGCTTTGTCCTTCTTATTTATCCATGTCTAAGCTGGTTTCGAGTATAAACTTCTTTATATTACCTTATATGAAAAAGAACCACACTTGTTCTTCTGGAATCCGAAATTCGCTTTCTTTTAAGGAGATAGTCAAGATTTCAGATATTGCCATAAAATGAATTGCTTCATTCAAACCAAGTTAAAACTGCTTTGTCCTTCATATTTGTCCATGTTTAAGCTGGTTTCAAACATAAACTTATTTTTATAACCTTGTATGACAAAGAGCATCCCTTACGTTTGAGCAATACTCCTTATGAGGAGTTATGCACGATTCAGGATTTTGCTGTAAAATGAATTCCTTCACTTCAACCAAGTTAAAACTGCTTTGTCCTTCTTATTTATCCATGTCTAAGCTGGTTTCAAGTATAAACTTCTTTATATTACCTTATATGAGAAAGAACCACACTTGTTCTTCTGGAATCCGAAATTCGCTTTCTTTTAAGTAGATAGTCAAGATTTCAGATATTGCCATAAAATGAATTGCTTCACTCAAACCAAGTTAAAACTGCTTTGTCCTTCATATTTGTCCATGTTTAAGCTGGTTTCAAACATAAACTTCTTTGTATAACCTTGTATGAGAAAGAACCACACTTATGGTTGAGCAATACGCTCTTTATGAGGATTTAGCTGTAGAATGAATTCCTTCACTTTTTTCCCTTGTTCTGTTCAGCATTATGGCAGCAGAATTGTGAATACCTTTTATGCCAAACTGATTTGCTTTGCCAAGGGAAGTTTTATAAATGTAAAGCTCCCCTTGATGCCCATTTATTTATTTCTTGTTATATATAACATGTAATGGAACAGAACAAAAAAAGAAACAAAAACCAGACAACCAGCTGCTACACCTGTAAAAAAACAAAACAGACAATAATCCATGGTCTCTGTTGCGAATCCAGCCTTTGCGCCACCAGGAGCACCTGAAAGCAGACAAGCAGAGAACAAACAAACACACAAACAAACAACAACAAGCACAAGTAGTGGAAATCGCATACAACACAACTGTGGATATAGATGACCTGAGGCGACATGGTAATACATCAACTGCTACTGGACTAATGAATGTGTGTTGTGTGTGTGTGTGTGGGGGGAACATGCAACACCCATGGCACAGGACCTACATGATAACCGTTCTTACTTATGAGTGTATAAGTGTACACGGCCACAATCCACAGCCCCCCCAAGCAATCAGAAACAGGCAGAGAGGCCCACAAGACCCAGGCCACCAGCAGCCCCCACGGAACACAGAACCCAGGATGCCCACCGCAGGGACAACCACGCATCCACCCAGAAGACAGTAGTGGAAGCCCCCGGACAGAGCCCCCATAAGCATAGGGCAGAGGCGCCCGGGAGCCAGGGGCAACAGCCCACCGACCCCACCAGGCCCCAGCCGCCCAGACATGGGCCGTGCATCGGACCCGGTCCCAGGAGCCCGAGCGCCCCAAAACCCCCCGGCAGAGGCCCCACCCAATACCCGGGAGGGCCAAGCGCCTCAGACAGCCACGCAGTGGGTCAGCGCCTGCCTCAGTGCCCCTGGCCAAGAGCCCTGGCAGTCAAGACGTGCCCACAGGTGGGTGAAGTCGCGAGGAGTGGGGAGAGGCAATGCCGCCCCCCCATTGGGAGAAGCACAGGCAGGCCAGGCGACAGCAAGTCCCAGACCCAGGCCCAATCATCACCACACACACTTTCACGTCCCATACATCCACACATCCACACGTCATCCCTCCCTTGACTCCGCTGGGGTCTAGCAGAGTGGGCACACCATGGGGCCAGCAGCCCCCCAGCCACCACAGACCCTGAACCAGCAGAATAATTAATTCCTCCTGGCCACTCCTTCCCGAGCAGCAACCAGGAAGCAGGGGTGTGAGAAGACCCCTCCCCTCACCCTTCTGGCTCTTCAATATTTTCTAATAGTGAGCGATTAAAATTGAGGGGCAGCCAACCTTGTAGAACTGGGAGCGCGGCCCTCTGGGCAGCCTACATACCCAAAGAGCCCCGTCCACCAGATGCCACTCAGTGCAACCACCCCCCAAGACCTAATGTGTGTGTGTGTGTTTGATAAGTAGTGATGTCTAAGGTGTAATTAAAACAGGGGCGGGGAACTGCAGAGTGCAGCCAAGGGGACCACCTACGTGGCCCCATCCACTACACCCCACAGAACACACGCCCCCCAAAACCCTTCATGTGTGAGTGTGTGCTGTGTACAGGAGCCAAAAGGGAGAGGGGTATGGGGATATACACCGGGAGAGCTAGTCTCCCCCAGAGAGGGCAGCCAGGGACTGGCTGCAATAGGCACCCCGCTACCTCGGACCCAACACATCAGGACATCAAGAGGGCCTGATGTCCACCAGGCTCGGGGCTTGCAGCGACCATATTCCGGGATCTACTGTACCCCCAGAAGGTACCCACCCCGCCCCACCCCACTCAACCCAACCCCACCCAGCCCCGGAGGACCTCTACAAAAAAACAAACAAACCACCCGGTCACACCAGACGCAGCAGCCCGGGCCTGAGACCCACCATCACCCAGGCCCCCCCCTCAACAGGGGAAAAGCACCCCCCCCCCCACCGCACGCCCCAACACCCTAAAGAAAACAACCACCTGCGGACACCCTGGAGGTCCCAGAGCAACAAGCCTGGCACCAGGACCTGCACCAACCCACCCATACTCCATGAAGCCCTTCAACATATGCCTAGTAACAAAGCCCCGGGTGGCCACCAGATGGTTTTCCAGCAGAGTTCTACAAAGAATTTTGGACTGTTTTGGCACCTGCATTTCACAAAATGGTATTACAAGTTAAGCAGAATGGCAGATTATCCCCACACATGAACTATGCTAACATTATCCTGCTACAGAAACTAGGAAAAGACCCCATACTTCCATCCAGCTACCGCCCAATAACTCTAATAAATGCAGACCTCAAAATAATTTGTAAAGCCCTCGCCAAAAGAATAGAAAAAATAACTGCACTTATAATACATCCTGACCAGACAGGTTTCATAAAGGGTAGACACTCATCCACTAACACTCACAGGCTAATTAATCTCATAGACGATTCTACCATCGACAACCTGGAAACCACAATAGTCTCTAGATGCAGAAAAAGCATTTGATCGAGTGAACTGGAAATTTTTATTCGCAGCATTAAAAAAATTCGGGTTTGGGTCACACTTCATCAACTGGATAAGGATATTATATAGCTCCTCAAATGCAAGTGTCAGGACAAATGGAAACAAAAGGATCAAACTTCTCCAAGCTTCAGTCTGCAGAGAGGTACAAGACAGGGTTGCCCACTTTCTCCATCACTTTTTGCTATTTTCATCGAACCTTTAGCAGCTGCTAACAGACAAGATAGAAATATTAAAGGCATCCAACCCCAAAATAATTGAGCATAAAATAAGTCTTTATGCTGATGATGTATTACTTTTCCTCCACAACTCACAGACGTGTCTCACTCACACGATCACACTCATAAATAAATTCTCAGCACTTTCTGACTACTCTATCAATTGGTCTAAGACCACAGTTCTGCCCATTAACTGTAGGGTCCAGAATATACCTGCGATCACTTTACAGTCAGGAAATATTAGATATTTAGGCATAAACATTTCCTCCAGGCTCTCAGAGCTAACAAAGCTAAATTATGTGCAATTATTAAAGACAGTAGAGGACGATCTCTCTTGTTGGAAGTCCTTAGCTATATCACTTATGGGGAGAGTTACAACCATTAAAATGATGATACTACCAAAAGTTAACTATTTGTTCTCAATGATCCCCATAAAACCACCTGCTACTTGGTTTAAGTCACTAGATTCATGCATCTCCAAATTTCTGTGGAAAAAAACCCACCACGTATTAGTTTAAAAACGCTACAGAAAACCAAGGAAAGTGGTGGATTAGATTTACCTCATTTTCAGCGCTATTCCTTAGCCAATAGGTTACAGTATATATCAAAATGGTTTAAACCTAGCCCAATAGATGAACCATGGATAAATATAGAACAAGCATTGTGTGATAATCTGGAAATCTCTGACCTGCCACTTATTAGTCAAAACGTAAAAAAATCACAAATGTTTTAAAAGCATTAACATCAGCACCTCTCTGACAGCCTGGTGGGAATTTCTAAAAATAACAAAGTCTTCACTTGTCCCATGTAAGCTTACACCCAACTGGAACAATCCTGACATCCTGCAAAACAAAAAAATGCTAAACTTTACTCTGTGGAAGATCAAAGGAATCAAACATCTGGAACATATAATCCAAAATGGAAATTTTATTTCATTTGATGAGCTCATATCACAACATGAGATAGGCAGCAATAAATTCCTAGAATATCAACAACTTAAGTCTATAATAAGAAAGAAATATATCCTCCACCAACCAGACTTACAACTCCCGATTAGGGTAGCAGAATTTCTAAGCATCTGCACCCCAAAACTACTATCAAAAATATATAAAGTATTGTGAGGGAGAAAGTGGGCAACCCGGTCTTGTACCTCTCTGCAGACTGAAGCTTGGAGAAGTTTGATCATTTGTCCTGACACTTGCATTTGGGGAGCTATATAATATCCTTATCCAGTTGATGAAGTGTGACCCAAACCCGAACTGGTAGAACTGGGAGCACGGCCCTCTGGGCAGCCTACATACCCAAAGAGCCCCGCCCACCAGATGCCACTCAGTGCAACCACCCCGCAAGACCTAATGTGTGTGTGTGTGTTTGATAAGTAGTGATGTCTAAGGTGTAATTAAAACAGGGGTGGGGAACTGCAGAGTGCAGCCAAGGGGAACGCCTACGTGGCCCCATCCACTACACCCCACAGAACACACACGCCCCCAAAACCCTTCATGTGTGAGTGTGTGCTGTGTACAGGAGCCAAAAGGGAGAGGGGTATGGGGATATACACCGGGAGAGCTAGTCTCCCCCAGAGAGGGCAGCCAGGGACTGGCTGCAATAGGCACCCCGCTACCTCGGACCCAACACATCAGGACATCAAGAGGGCCTGATGTCCACCAGGCTCGGGGCTTGCAGCGACCATATTCCGGGAGCTACTGTACCCCCAGAAGGTACCCACCCCGCCCCACCCCACTCAACCCAACCCCACCCCACCCCGGAGGACCTCTACAAACAAACACACAAACAACAACAAACAAACCACCCGGTCACACCAGACGCAGCAGCCCGGGCCTGAGACCCACCATCACCCAGGCCCCCCCCCCATCAGGGGAAAAGCAACCCCCCCACCGCACGCCCCAACACCCTAAAGAAAACAACCACCTGCGGACACCCTGGAGGTCCCAGAGCAACAAGCCTGGCACCAGGACCTGCACCAACCCACCCATACTGTGGCATGTCCAGGGCAACCCAGCCCCCCCGGGCGCAAGGCAGTGCCCAGCCACCAGGGCCCAGGCCCAGCACCACCACCCACGCCAGAGCGGCCCAGCCACCCGGTACAGAGCCAGCAGCCACCACCCCAAGGCCCCTAAGGGACCCCGCCCCACACAGCAAGACAGCCCCACCCGCAAGCCCCCAAAACTGCCCTCCAAGCCCGACACACAGTCCCCCCCAGCAATGACCAACCCGGTCCCCACGACCCGAGAGACCACCAGACGCCCGAAGCCACACAGTTAATCAGCGGGGACCAGAGAGAATGAAATTCAGCCAATTGATGTTTTAAGGAGGCAGACATTGTTTCCATGCTAATATAATCTAAAAGAACATTTCTAAACAGGTTAATACACAGATTATTCTTCACTTTCCAGTTCATGAGAATAGTTTTCTTTGCGATACATAACACTGTGAGGACCATGTGTGCTGAGTTAATTTCCATGTTGATGTTGTCTAAGTCACCCAGCATGCAGGAATGCTACACTTTAGCCATGTTGATAGGTCCGTACAGACTTCAAACCAGAACTTCTGGACAGGCGCACAAAACCACAAAGCGTGTGCATAATCATCAGGTGTGTTATCTGTGCAATGTGAGCAGATGTTTGAGTGTGTTAGACCCATCCTGAACATCCTTTGTCCTGTATAGTGTGTTCTATGAAGAATTTTGTATTGTATGAGCTGTAAATTAGGATTTCGAGTCATTCTAAAGGTGTTCAAACATATTTGTGGCCAGAAGCTGTGTGGTTCATCTATTGGGCTAGGTTTAAACCATTTTGATATATACTGTAACTTATTGGCTAAGGAATAGCGCTGAAAATGAGGTAAATCTAATCAACCACTTTCCTTGGTTTTCTGTAGCGTTTTTAAACTAATACGTGGTGGTTTGTTTTTCCACAGAAATTTGGAGATGCATTAATCTAGTGACTTAAACCAAGTAGCAGATGGTTTTATGGGGATCATTGAGAACAAATAGTTAACTTTTGGTAGTATCATCATTTTAATGGTTGTAACTCTCCCCATAAGTGATATAGGTAAGGACTTCCAACGAGAGAGATCGTCCTCTACTGTCTTTAATAATTGCACATAATTTAGCTTTGTTAGCTCTGAGAGCCTGGAGGAAATGTTTATGCCTAAATATCTAATATTTCCTGACTGTAAAGTGATCGCAGGTATATTCTGGACCCTACAGTTAATGGGCAGAACTGTGGTCTTAGACCAATTCATAGAGTAGTCAGAAAGTGCTGAGAATTTATTTATGAGTGTGATCGTGTGAGTGAGAGACGTCTGTGAGTTGTGGAGGAAAAGTAATACATCATCAGCATAAAGACTTATTTTATGCTCAATTATTTTGGGGTTGGATGCCTTTAATATTTCTATCTTGTCTGTTAGCAGCTGCTAAAGGTTCGTTGAAAATAGCAAAAAGTGATGGAGAAAGTGGGCAACCCTGTCTTGTACCTCTCTGCAGACTGAAGCTTGGAGAAGTTTGATAATTTGTCCTGACACTTGCATTTGGGGAGCTTTATAATATCCTTATCCAGTTGATGAAGTGTGACCCAAACCCGAATTTTTTTAATGCTGCGAATAAAAATTTCCAGTTCACTCGATCAAATGCTTTTTCTGCATCTAGAGAGACTATTGTGGTTTCCAGGTTGTCGATGGTAGAATAGTCTATGAGATTAATTAGCCTGCGAGTGTTAGTGGATGAGTGTCTACCCTTTATGAAACCTGTCTGGTCAGGATGTATTATAAGTGGAGTTATTTCTTCTATTCTTTTGGCGAGGGCTTTACAAATTATTTTGAGGTCTGCATTTATTAGAGATATTGGGCGGTAGCTGGATGGAAGTATGGGGTCTTTTCCTGGTTTCTGTAGCAGGATAATGTTAGCAGAGTTCATGTGTGGGGATAATCTGCCATTCTGCTTAACTTGTAATACCATTTTGTGAAATGCAGTGCCAAAACAGTCCACAATTCTTTGTAGAACTCTGCTGGAAAACCATCTGGTGGCCACCTGGGGCTTTGTTACTAGGCATATGTTGAAGGGCTTCATGGAGTTCTCCTATTGAGAGAGGTGAATCCAGAGCCATTGCCTGTTCGGTTTGTAATTTTGGAAGGTTGATATTACTAAGAAACTGATCTATGTTACTGTCTGATGGATCATTTTGTGATGAATATAAGGTTTTATAGAAGTCCCTAAAAGCATTGTTGATTTCATGGGTGACATTTCTTTTTCAGTCTTTAACAGAAGTGATTGTTGTTTTCTCTTTATTTCTCTTTAGAAAATGGATTTTGGTGTCTGAAATATCCCTCATCAAGGAACTGCTAACTATGAATTCCTTCACTTAAACCAAGTTAAAACTGCTTTGTCCTTCATATTTATCCACGTCTACGCTGGTTTCAATGATAAACTTCTTTATATTACCTTATATGAAAAAGAACCACACTTGTTCTTCTGGAATCCGAAATTAGCTTTCTTTTAAGGAGATAGTCAAGATTTCAGATATTGCCATAAAATGAATTGCTTCATTCAAACCAAGTTAAAACTGCTTTGTCCTTCATATTTGTCCATGTTTAAGCTGGTTTCAAACATAAACTTCTTTTTATAACCTTGTATGAGAAAGAGCATCCCTTACGTTTGAGCAATACACTCCTTATGAGGAGTTATGCACAATTCAGGATTTTGCTGTAAAATGAATTCCTTCACTTCAACCAAGTTAAAACTGCTTTGTCCTTCTTATTTATCCATGTCTAAGCTGGTTTCAAGTATAAACTTCTTTATATTACCTTATATGAGAAAGAACCACACTTGTTCTTTTGGAATCCGAAATTCGCTTTCTTTTAACGAGATAGTCAAGATTTCAGATATTGCCATAAAATGAATTGCTTCACTCAAACCAAGTTAAAACTGCTTTGTCCTTCATATTTGTCCATGTTTAAGATGGTTTCAAACATAAATTTCTTTTTATAATCTTGTATGAGAAAAAAAACAACACATGTTTGAGCAATACACTCCTTATGAGGAGTAATGCACGTTTCAGGATTTTGCTGTAAAATGAAATCCTTCACTTCAACCAAGTTAAAACTGCTTTGTCCTTCTTATTTATCCATGTCTAAGCTGGTTTCGAGTATAAACTTCTTTATATTACCTTATATGAAAAAGAACCACACTTGTTCTTCTGGAATCCGAAATTCGCTTTCTTTTAAGTAGATAGTGAAGATTTCAGATATTGCCATAAAATGAATTGCTTCACTCAAACCAAGTTAAAACTGCTTTGTCCTTCATATTTGTCCATGTTTAAGCTGGTTTCAAACATAAACTTATTTTTATAACCTTGTATGAGAAAGAGCATCCCTTACGTTTGAGCAATACACTCCTTATGAGGAGTTATGCACGATTCAGGATTTTGCTGTAAAATGAATTTCTTCACTTCAACCAAGTTAAAACTGCTTTGTCCTTCATTTTTATCCACGTCTACGCTGGTTTCAATGATAAACTTCTTTATATTACCTTATATGAGAAAGAACCACACTTGTTCTTCTGGAATCCGAAATTCGCTTTCTTTTAACGAGATAGTCAAGATTTCAGATATTGCCATAAAATGAATTGCTTCACTCAAACCAAGTTAAAACTGCGTTGTCCTTCATATTTGTCCATGTTTAAGATGGTTTCAAACATAAATTTCTTTTTATAATCTTGTATGAGAAAAAAACAACACATGTTTGAGCAATACACTCCTTATGAGGAGTAATGCACGTTTCAGGATTTTGCTGTAAAATGAAATCATTCACTTCAACCAAGTTAAAACTGCTTTGTCCTTCTTATTTATCCATGTCTACGCTGGTTTCAATGATAAACTTCTTTATATTACCTTATATGAAAAAGAACCACACTTGTTCTTCTGGAATCCGAAATTCGCTTTCTTTTAAGGAGATAGTCAAGATTTCAGATATTGCCATAAAATGAATTGCTTCATTCAAACCAAGTTAAAACTGCTTTGTCCTTCATATTTGTCCATGTTTAAGATGGTTTCAAACATAAATTTCTTTTTATAATCTTGTATGAGAAAAAAACAACACATGTTTGAGCAATACACTCCTTATGAGGAGTAATGCACGTTTCAGGATTTTGCTGTAAAATGAAATCCTTCACTTCAACCAAGTTAAAACTGCTTTGTCCTTCTTATTTATCCATGTCTAAGCTGGTTTCGAGTATAAACTTCTTTATATTACCTTATATGAAAAAGAACCACACTTGTTCTTCTGGAATCCGAAATTCGCTTTCTTTTAAGGAGATAGTCAAGATTTCGGATATTGCCATAAAATGAATTGCTTCATTCAAACCAAGTTAAAACTGCTTTGTCCTTCATATTTGTCCATGTTTAAGCTGGTTTCAAACATAAACTTCTTTTTATAACCTTGTATGAGAAAGAGCATCCCTTACGTTTGAGCAATACACTCCTTATGAGGAGTTATGCACGATTCAGGATTTTGCTGTAAAATGAATTCCTTCACTTCAACCAAGTTAAAACTGCTTTGTCCTTCTTATTTATCCATGTCTAAGCTGGTTTCGAGTATAAACTTCTTTATATTACCTTATATGAGAAAGAACCACACTTGTTCTTCTGGAATCCGAAATTCGCTTTCTTTTAAGTAGATAGTCAAGATTTCAGATATTGCCATAAAATGAATTGCTTCACTCAAACCAAGTTAAAACGGCTTTGTCCTTCATATTTGTCCATGTTTAAGCTGGTTTCAAACATAAACTTCTTTGTATAACCTTGTATGAGAAAGAACCACACTTATGGTTGAGCAATACGCTCTTTATGAGGATTTAGCTGTAAAATTAATTCCTTCACTTTTTTCCCTTGTTCTGTTCAGCATTATGGCAGCAGAATTGTGAATACCTTTTATGTCAAACTGATTTGCTTTGCCAAGGGAAGTTTTATAAATGTAAAGCTCCACTTGATGCCCATTTATTTATTTCTTGTTATATATAACATGTAATTGAACTGAACCGGACCGGGGGGAAAGGAAAGAAGAGGAAACAGAACAAAAAAAGAAACAAAAACCAGACAACCAGCTGCTACACCTGTAAAAAAACAAAACAGACAATAATCCATGGTCTCTGTTGCGAATCCAGCCTTTGCGCCACCAGGAGCACCTGAAAGCAGACAAGCAGAGAACAAACAAACACACAAACAAACAAAAACAAGCACAAGTAGTGGCAATCGCATACAACACAACTGTGCATATAGATGACCTGAGGCGACATGGTAATACATCAACTGCTACTGGACTAATGAATGTGTATTGTGTGTGTGTGTGTGAGAACATGCAACACCCATGGCACAGGACATACATGATAACCGTTCTTACTTATGAGTGTATAAGTGTACACGGCCACAATCCACAGCCCCCCCAAGCAATCAGAAACAGGCAGAGAGGCCCACAAGACCCAGGCCACCAGCAGCCCCCACGGAGCACAGAACCCAGGATGCCCACCGCAGGGACAACCACGCATCCACCCAGAAGACAGCAGTGGAAGCCCCCGGACAGAGCCCCCATAAGCATAGGGCAGAGGCGCCCGGGAGCCAGGGGCAACAGCCCACCGACCCCACCAGGCCCCAGCCGCCCAGACATGGGCCGTGCACCGGACCCGGCCCCAGGAGCCCGAGCGCCCCAAAACCCCCCGGCAGAGGCCCCACCCAATACCCGGGAGGGCCAAGCGCCCCAGACAGCCACGCAGTGGGTCAGCGCCTGCCCCAGTGCCCCTGGCCAAGAGCCCTGGCAGTCAAGACGTGCCCACAGGTGGGTGAAGTCGCGAGGAGTGGGGAGAGGCAACACCGCCCCCCCATTGGGAGAAGCACAGGCAGGCCAGGCGACAGCAAGTCCCAGACCCAGGCCCAATCATCACCACACACACTTTCACGTCCCATACATCCACACATCCACACGTCATCCCTCCCTTGACTCCGCTGGGGTCTAGCACAGTGGGCACACCATGGGGCCAGCAGCCCCCCAGCCACCACAGACCCTGAACCAGCAGAATAATTAATTCCTCCTGGCCACTCCTTCCCGAGCAGCAACCAGGAAGCAGGGGTGTGAGAAAACCCCTCCCCTCACCCTTCTGGCTCTTCAATATTTTCTAATAGTGAGCGATTAAAATTGAGGGGCAGCCAACCTTGTAGAACTGGGAGCGCGGCCCTCTGGGCAGCCTACATACCCAAAGAGCCCCGTCCACCAGATGCCACTCAGTGCAACCACCCCCCAAGACCTAATGTGTGTGTGTGTGTTTGATAAGTAGTGATGTCTAAGGTGTAATTAAAACAGGGGCGGGGAACTGCAGAGTGCAGCCAAGGGGACCACCTACGTGGCCCCATCCACTACACCCCACAGAACACACACGCCCCCCAAAACCCTTCATGTGTGAGTGTGTGCTGTGTACAGGAGCCAAAAGGGAGAGGGTATGGGGATATACACCGGGAGAGCTACTCTCCCCCGGAGAGGGCAGCCAGGGACTGGCTGCAATAGGCACCCCCGCTACCTGGGACCCAGCACAGGGCAGGAGGGCCTGATGTCCACCAGGCTCGGGGCTTGCAGCGACCATATTCCGGGAGCTACTGTACCCCCAGAAGGTACCCACCCCGCCCCACCCCACTCAACCCAACCCCATCCCACCCCGGAGGACCTCTACAAAAAAACAAACAAACCACCCGGTCACACCAGACGCAGCAGCCCGGGCCTGAGACCCACCATCACCCAGGCCCCCCCCCTCAACAGGGGAAAAGCACCCCCCCACCGCACGCCCCAACACCCTAAAGAAAACAACCACCTGCGGACACCCTGGAGGTCCCAGAGCAACAAGCCTGGCACCAGGACCTGCACCAACCCACCCATACTGTGGCATGTCCAGGGCAACCCAGCCCCCCCGGGCGCAAGGCAGCGCCCAGCCACCAGGGCCCAGGCCCAGCACCACCACCCACGCCAGAGTGGCCGAGCCACCCGGTACAGAGCTAGCAGCCACCACCCCAAGGCCCCTAAGGGACCCCGCCCCACACAGCAAGACAGCCCCACCCGCAAGCCCCCAAAACTGCCCTCCAAGCCCGACACACAGTCACCCGCAGCAATGACCAACCCGGTCCCCACGACCCGAGAGACCACCAGACGCCCAAAGCCACACAGTTAATCAGCGGGGACCAGAGAGAATGAAATTCAGCCAATTGATGTTTTAAGGAGGCAGACATTGTTTCCATGCTAATATAATCTAAAAGAACATTTCTAAACAGGTTAATACACAGATTATTCTTCACTTTCCAGTTCATGAGAATAGTTTTCTTTGCGATACATAACACTGTGAGGACCATGTGTGCTGAGTTAATTTCCATGTTGATGTTGTCTAAGTCACCCAGCATGCAGGAATGCTACACTTTAGCCATGTTGATAGGTCCATACAGACTTCAAACCAGAACTTCTGGACAGGCGCACAAAACCACAAAGCGTGTGCATAATCATCAGGTGTGTTATCTGTGCAATGTGAGCAGATGTTTGAGTGTGTTAGACCCATCCTGAACATCCTTTGTCCTGTATAGTGTGTTCTATGAAGAATTTTGTATTGTATGAGCTGTAAATTAGGATTTCGAGTCATTCTAAAGGTGTTCAAACATATTTGTGGCCAGAAGCTGTGTGGTTCATCTATTGGGCTAGGTTTAAACCATTTTGATATATACTGTAACTTATTGGCTAAGGAATAGCGCTGAAAATGAGGTAAATCTAATCAACCACTTTCCTTGGTTTTCTGTAGCGTTTTTAAACTAATACGTGGTGGTTTGTTTTTCCACAGAAATTTGGAGATGCATTAATCTAGTGACTTAAACCAAGTAGCAGATGGTTTTATGGGGATCATTGAGAACAAATAGTTAACTTTTGGTAGTATCATCATTTTAATGGTTGTAACTCTCCCCATAAGTGATATAGGTAAGGACTTCCAACGAGAGAGATCGTCCTCTACCGTCTTTAATAATTGCACATAATTTAGCTTTGTTAGCTCTGAGAGCCTGGAGGAAATGTTTATGCCTAAATATCTAATATTTCCTGACTGTAAAGTGATCGCAGGTATATTCTGGACCCTACAGTTAATGGGCAGAACTGTGGTCTTAGACCAATTGATAGAGTAGTCAGAAAGTGCTGAGAATTTATTTATGAGTGTGATCGTGTGAGTGAGAGACGTCTGTGAGTTGTGGAGGAAAAGTAATACATCATCAGCATAAAGACTTATTTTATGCTCAATTATTTTGGGGTTGGATACCTTTAATATTTCTATCTTGTCTGTTAGCAGCTGCTAAAGGTTCGTTGAAAATAGCAAAAAGTGATGGAGAAAGTGGGCAACCCTGTCTTGTACCTCTCTGCAGACTGAAGCTTGGAGAAGTTTGATAATTTGTCCTGACACTTGCATTTGGGGAGCTTTATAATATCCTTATCCAGTTGATGAAGTGTGACCCAAACCCGAATTTTTTTAATGCTGCGAATAAAAATTTCCAGTTCACTCGATCAAATGCTTTTTCTGCATCTAGAGAGACTATTGTGGTTTCCAGGTTGTCGATGGTAGAATAGTCTATGAGATTAATTAGCCTGCGAGTGTTAGTGGATGAGTGTCTACCCTTTATGAAACCTGTCTGGTCAGGATGTATTATAAGTGGAGTTATTTCTTCTATTCTTTTGGCGAGGGCTTTACAAATTATTTTGAGGTCTGCATTTATTAGAGATATTGGGCGGTAGCTGGATGGAAGTATGGGGTCTTTTCCTGGTTTCTGTAGCAGGATAATGTTAGCAGAGTTCATGTGTGGGGATAATCTGCCATTCTGCTTAACTTGTAATACCATTTTGTGAAATGCAGTGCCAAAACAGTCCACAATTCTTTGTAGAACTCTGCTGGAAAACCATCTGGTGGCCACCCGGGGCTTTGTTACTAGGCATATGTTGAAGGGCTTCATGGAGTTCTCTTATTGAGAGAGGTGAATCCAGAGCCATTGCCTGTTCGGTTTGTAATTTTGGAAGGTTGATATTACTAAGAAACTGATCTATGTTACTGTCTGATGGATCATTTTGTGATGAATATAAGGTTTTATAGAAGTCCCTAAAAGCATTGTTGATTTCATGGGTGACATTTCTTTTTCAGTCTTTAACAGAAGTGATTGTTGTTTTCTCTTTATTTCTCTTTAGAAAATGGATTTTGGTGTCTGAAATATCCCTCATCAAGGAACTGCTAACTATGAATTCCTTCACTTAAACCAAGTTAAAACTGCTTTGTCCTTCATATTTATCCACGTCTACGCTGGTTTCAATGATAAACTTCTTTATATTACCTTATATGAGAAAGAACCACACTTGTTCTTCTAGAATCCGAAATTCGCTTTCTTTTAAGGAGATAGTCAAGATTTCAGATATTGCCATAAAATGAATTGCTTCATTCAAACCAAGTTAAAACTGCTTTGTCCTTCATATTTGTCCATGTTTAAGATGGTTTCAAACATAAATTTCTTTTTATAATCTTGTATGAGAAAAAAACAACACATGTTTGAGCAATACACTCCTTATGAGGAGTAATGCACGTTTCAGGATTTTGCTGTAAAATGAAATCCTTCACTTCAACCAAGTTAAAACTGCTTTGTCCTTCTTATTTATCCATGTCTAAGCTGGTTTCGAGTATAAACTTCTTTATATTACCTTATATGAAAAAGAACCACACTTGTTCTTCTGGAATCCGAAATTCGCTTTCTTTTAAGGAGATAGTCAAGATTTCGGATATTGCCATAAAATGAATTGCTTCATTCAAACCAAGTTAAAACTGCTTTGTCCTTCATATTTGTCCATGTTTAAGCTGGTTTCAAACATAAACTTCTTTTTATAACCTTGTATGAGAAAGAGCATCCCTTACGTTTGAGCAATACACTCCTTATGAGGAGTTATGCACGATTCAGGATTTTGCTGTAAAATGAATTCCTTCACTTCAACCAAGTTAAAACTGCTTTGTCCTTCTTATTTATCCATGTCTAAGCTGGTTTCGAGTATAAACTTCTTTATATTACCTTATATGAGAAAGAACCACACTTGTTCTTCTGGAATCCGAAATTCGCTTTCTTTTAAGTAGATAGTCAAGATTTCAGATATTGCCATAAAATGAATTGCTTCACTCAAACCAAGTTAAAACGGCTTTGTCCTTCATATTTGTCCATGTTTAAGCTGGTTTCAAACATAAACTTCTTTGTATAACCTTGTATGAGAAAGAACCACACTTATGGTTGAGCAATACGCTCTTTATGAGGATTTAGCTGTAAAATTAATTCCTTCACTTTTTTCCCTTGTTCTGTTCAGCATTATGGCAGCAGAATTGTGAATACCTTTTATGTCAAACTGATTTGCTTTGCCAAGGGAAGTTTTATAAATGTAAAGCTCCACTTGATGCCCATTTATTTATTTCTTGTTATATATAACATGTAATTGAACTGAACCGGACCGGGGGGAAAGGAAAGAAGAGGAAACAGAACAAAAAAAGAAACAAAAACCAGACAACCAGCTGCTACACCTGTAAAAAAACAAAACAGACAATAATCCATGGTCTCTGTTGCGAATCCAGCCTTTGCGCCACCAGGAGCACCTGAAAGCAGACAAGCAGAGAACAAACAAACACACAAACAAACAAAAACAAGCACAAGTAGTGGCAATCGCATACAACACAACTGTGCATATAGATGACCTGAGGCGACATGGTAATACATCAACTGCTACTGGACTAATGAATGTGTATTGTGTGTGTGTGTGTGAGAACATGCAACACCCATGGCACAGGACATACATGATAACCGTTCTTACTTATGAGTGTATAAGTGTACACGGCCACAATCCACAGCCCCCCCAAGCAATCAGAAACAGGCAGAGAGGCCCACAAGACCCAGGCCACCAGCAGCCCCCACGGAGCACAGAACCCAGGATGCCCACCGCAGGGACAACCACGCATCCACCCAGAAGACAGCAGTGGAAGCCCCCGGACAGAGCCCCCATAAGCATAGGGCAGAGGCGCCCGGGAGCCAGGGGCAACAGCCCACCGACCCCACCAGGCCCCAGCCGCCCAGACATGGGCCGTGCACCGGACCCGGCCCCAGGAGCCCGAGCGCCCCAAAACCCCCCGGCAGAGGCCCCACCCAATACCCGGGAGGGCCAAGCGCCCCAGACAGCCACGCAGTGGGTCAGCGCCTGCCCCAGTGCCCCTGGCCAAGAGCCCTGGCAGTCAAGACGTGCCCACAGGTGGGTGAAGTCGCGAGGAGTGGGGAGAGGCAACACCGCCCCCCCATTGGGAGAAGCACAGGCAGGCCAGGCGACAGCAAGTCCCAGACCCAGGCCCAATCATCACCACACACACTTTCACGTCCCATACATCCACACATCCACACGTCATCCCTCCCTTGACTCCGCTGGGGTCTAGCACAGTGGGCACACCATGGGGCCAGCAGCCCCCCAGCCACCACAGACCCTGAACCAGCAGAATAATTAATTCCTCCTGGCCACTCCTTCCCGAGCAGCAACCAGGAAGCAGGGGTGTGAGAAAACCCCTCCCCTCACCCTTCTGGCTCTTCAATATTTTCTAATAGTGAGCGATTAAAATTGAGGGGCAGCCAACCTTGTAGAACTGGGAGCGCGGCCCTCTGGGCAGCCTACATACCCAAAGAGCCCCGTCCACCAGATGCCACTCAGTGCAACCACCCCCCAAGACCTAATGTGTGTGTGTGTGTTTGATAAGTAGTGATGTCTAAGGTGTAATTAAAACAGGGGCGGGGAACTGCAGAGTGCAGCCAAGGGGACCACCTACGTGGCCCCATCCACTACACCCCACAGAACACACACGCCCCCCAAAACCCTTCATGTGTGAGTGTGTGCTGTGTACAGGAGCCAAAAGGGAGAGGGTATGGGGATATACACCGGGAGAGCTACTCTCCCCCGGAGAGGGCAGCCAGGGACTGGCTGCAATAGGCACCCCCGCTACCTGGGACCCAGCACAGGGCAGGAGGGCCTGATGTCCACCAGGCTCGGGGCTTGCAGCGACCATATTCCGGGAGCTACTGTACCCCCAGAAGGTACCCACCCCGCCCCACCCCACTCAACCCAACCCCATCCCACCCCGGAGGACCTCTACAAAAAAACAAACAAACCACCCGGTCACACCAGACGCAGCAGCCCGGGCCTGAGACCCACCATCACCCAGGCCCCCCCCCTCAACAGGGGAAAAGCACCCCCCCACCGCACGCCCCAACACCCTAAAGAAAACAACCACCTGCGGACACCCTGGAGGTCCCAGAGCAACAAGCCTGGCACCAGGACCTGCACCAACCCACCCATACTGTGGCATGTCCAGGGCAACCCAGCCCCCCCGGGCGCAAGGCAGCGCCCAGCCACCAGGGCCCAGGCCCAGCACCACCACCCACGCCAGAGTGGCCGAGCCACCCGGTACAGAGCTAGCAGCCACCACCCCAAGGCCCCTAAGGGACCCCGCCCCACACAGCAAGACAGCCCCACCCGCAAGCCCCCAAAACTGCCCTCCAAGCCCGACACACAGTCACCCGCAGCAATGACCAACCCGGTCCCCACGACCCGAGAGACCACCAGACGCCCAAAGCCACACAGTTAATCAGCGGGGACCAGAGAGAATGAAATTCAGCCAATTGATGTTTTAAGGAGGCAGACATTGTTTCCATGCTAATATAATCTAAAAGAACATTTCTAAACAGGTTAATACACAGATTATTCTTCACTTTCCAGTTCATGAGAATAGTTTTCTTTGCGATACATAACACTGTGAGGACCATGTGTGCTGAGTTAATTTCCATGTTGATGTTGTCTAAGTCACCCAGCATGCAGGAATGCTACACTTTAGCCATGTTGATAGGTCCATACAGACTTCAAACCAGAACTTCTGGACAGGCGCACAAAACCACAAAGCGTGTGCATAATCATCAGGTGTGTTATCTGTGCAATGTGAGCAGATGTTTGAGTGTGTTAGACCCATCCTGAACATCCTTTGTCCTGTATAGTGTGTTCTATGAAGAATTTTGTATTGTATGAGCTGTAAATTAGGATTTCGAGTCATTCTAAAGGTGTTCAAACATATTTGTGGCCAGAAGCTGTGTGGTTCATCTATTGGGCTAGGTTTAAACCATTTTGATATATACTGTAACTTATTGGCTAAGGAATAGCGCTGAAAATGAGGTAAATCTAATCAACCACTTTCCTTGGTTTTCTGTAGCGTTTTTAAACTAATACGTGGTGGTTTGTTTTTCCACAGAAATTTGGAGATGCATTAATCTAGTGACTTAAACCAAGTAGCAGATGGTTTTATGGGGATCATTGAGAACAAATAGTTAACTTTTGGTAGTATCATCATTTTAATGGTTGTAACTCTCCCCATAAGTGATATAGGTAAGGACTTCCAACGAGAGAGATCGTCCTCTACCGTCTTTAATAATTGCACATAATTTAGCTTTGTTAGCTCTGAGAGCCTGGAGGAAATGTTTATGCCTAAATATCTAATATTTCCTGACTGTAAAGTGATCGCAGGTATATTCTGGACCCTACAGTTAATGGGCAGAACTGTGGTCTTAGACCAATTGATAGAGTAGTCAGAAAGTGCTGAGAATTTATTTATGAGTGTGATCGTGTGAGTGAGAGACGTCTGTGAGTTGTGGAGGAAAAGTAATACATCATCAGCATAAAGACTTATTTTATGCTCAATTATTTTGGGGTTGGATACCTTTAATATTTCTATCTTGTCTGTTAGCAGCTGCTAAAGGTTCGTTGAAAATAGCAAAAAGTGATGGAGAAAGTGGGCAACCCTGTCTTGTACCTCTCTGCAGACTGAAGCTTGGAGAAGTTTGATAATTTGTCCTGACACTTGCATTTGGGGAGCTTTATAATATCCTTATCCAGTTGATGAAGTGTGACCCAAACCCGAATTTTTTTAATGCTGCGAATAAAAATTTCCAGTTCACTCGATCAAATGCTTTTTCTGCATCTAGAGAGACTATTGTGGTTTCCAGGTTGTCGATGGTAGAATAGTCTATGAGATTAATTAGCCTGCGAGTGTTAGTGGATGAGTGTCTACCCTTTATGAAACCTGTCTGGTCAGGATGTATTATAAGTGGAGTTATTTCTTCTATTCTTTTGGCGAGGGCTTTACAAATTATTTTGAGGTCTGCATTTATTAGAGATATTGGGCGGTAGCTGGATGGAAGTATGGGGTCTTTTCCTGGTTTCTGTAGCAGGATAATGTTAGCAGAGTTCATGTGTGGGGATAATCTGCCATTCTGCTTAACTTGTAATACCATTTTGTGAAATGCAGTGCCAAAACAGTCCACAATTCTTTGTAGAACTCTGCTGGAAAACCATCTGGTGGCCACCCGGGGCTTTGTTACTAGGCATATGTTGAAGGGCTTCATGGAGTTCTCTTATTGAGAGAGGTGAATCCAGAGCCATTGCCTGTTCGGTTTGTAATTTTGGAAGGTTGATATTACTAAGAAACTGATCTATGTTACTGTCTGATGGATCATTTTGTGATGAATATAAGGTTTTATAGAAGTCCCTAAAAGCATTGTTGATTTCATGGGTGACATTTCTTTTTCAGTCTTTAACAGAAGTGATTGTTGTTTTCTCTTTATTTCTCTTTAGAAAATGGATTTTGGTGTCTGAAATATCCCTCATCAAGGAACTGCTAACTATGAATTCCTTCACTTAAACCAAGTTAAAACTGCTTTGTCCTTCATATTTATCCACGTCTACGCTGGTTTCAATGATAAACTTCTTTATATTACCTTATATGAGAAAGAACCACACTTGTTCTTCTAGAATCCGAAATTCGCTTTCTTTCAAGGAGATAGTGAAGATTTCAGATATTGCCATAAAATGAATTGCTTCACTCAAACCAAGTTAAAACTGCTTTGTCCTTCATATTTGTCCATGTTTAAGCTGGTTTCAAACATAAACTTCTTTTTATAACCTTGTATGAGAAAGAGCATCCCTTACGTTTGAGCAATACACTCCTTATGAGGAGTTATGCACGTTTCAGGATTTTGCTGTAAAATGAAATCCTTCACTTCAACCAAGTTAAAACTGCTTTGTCCTTCTTATTTATCCATGTCTAAGCTGGTTTCAAGTATAAACTTCTTTATATTACCTTATATGAGAAAGAACCACACTTGTTCTTCTGGAATCCGAAATTCGCTTTCTTTTAACGAGATAGTCAAGATTTCAGATATTGCCATAAAATGAATTGCTTCACTCAAACCAAGTTAAAACTGCTTTGTCCTTCATATTTGTCCATGTTTAAGATGGTTTCAAACATAAATTTCTTTTTATAATCTTGTATGAGAAAAAAACACATGTTTTAGCAATACACTCCTTATGAGGAGTAATGCACGTTTCAGGATTTTGCTGTAAAATGAATTCCTTCACTTCAACCAAGTTAAAACTGCTTTGTCCTTCTTATTTATCCATGTCTAAGCTGGTTTCAAGTATAAACTTCTTTATATTACCTTATATGAGAAAGAACCACACTTGTTCTTCTGGAATCCGAAATTCGCTTTCTTTTAACGAGATAGTCAAGATTTCAGATATTGCCATAAAATGAATTGCTTCACTCAAACCAAGTTAAAACTGCTTTGTCCTTCATATTTGTCCATGTTTAAGATGGTTTCAAACATAAATTTCTTTTTATAATCTTGTATGAGAAAAAAACAACACATGTTTGAGCAATACACTCCTTATGAGGAGTAATGCACGTTTCAGGATTTTGCTGTAAAATGAAATCCTTCACTTCAACCAAGTTAAAACTGCTTTGTCCTTCTTATTTATCCATGTCTAAGCTGGTTTCGAGTATAAACTTCTTTATATTACCTTATATGAAAAAGAACCACACTTGTTCTTCTGGAATCCGAAATTCGCTTTCTTTTAAGGAGATAGTCAAGATTTCAGATATTGCCATAAAATGAATTGCTTCATTCAAACCAAGTTAAAACTGCTTTGTCCTTCATATTTGTCCATGTTTAAGCTGGTTTCAAACATAAACTTCTTTGTATAACCTTGTATGAGAAAGAACCACACTTATGGTTGAGCAATACTCTCTTTATGAGGATTTAGCTGTAAAATGAATTCCTTCACTTTTTTCCCTTGTTCTGTTCAGCATTATGGCAGCAGAATTGTGAATACCTTTTATGCCAAACTGATTTGCTTTGCCAAGGGAAGTTTTATAAATGTAAAGCTCCACTTGATGCCCATTTATTTATTTCTTGTTATATATAACATGTAATGGAACTGTTCCGGACCGGGGGGAAAGGAAAGAAGAGGAAACAGAACAAAAAAAGAAACAAAAAACAGACAACCAGCTGCTACACCTGTAAAAAAACAAAACAGACAATAATCCATGGTCTCTGTTGCGAATCCAGCCTTTGCGCCACCAGGAGCACCTGAAAGCAGACAAGCAGAGAAAAAACAAACACACAAACAAACAAAAACAAGCACAAGTAGTGGCAATCGCTTACAACACAACTGTGCATATAGATGACCTGAGGCGACATGGTAATACATCAACTGCTACTGGACTAATGAATGTGTATTGTGTGTGTGTGTGTGAGAACATGCAACACCCATGGCACAGGACCTACATGATAACCGTTCTTACTTATGAGTGTATAAGTGTACACGGCCACAATCCACAGCCCCCCCAAGCAATCAGAAACAGGCAGAGAGGCCCACAAGACCCAGGCCACCAGCAGCCCCCACGGAGCACAGAACCCAGGATGCCCACCGCAGGGACAACCACGCATCCACCCAGAAGACAGCAGTGGAAGCCCCCGGACAGAGCCCCCATAAGCATAGGGCAGAGGCGCCCGGGAGCCAGGGGCAACAGCCCACCGACCCCACAAGGCCCCAGCCGCCCAGACATGGGCCGTGCACCGGACCCGGCCCCAGGAGCCCGAGCGCCCCAAAACCCCCCGGCAGAGGCCCCACCCAATACCCGGGAGGGCCAAGCGCCCCAGACAGCCACGCAGTGGGTCAGCGCCTGCCTCAGTGCCCCTGGCCAAGAGCCCTGGCAGTCAAGACGTGCCCACAGGTGGGTGAAGTCGCGAGGAGTGGGGAGAGGCAACGCCGCCCCCCCATTGGGAGAAGCACAGGCAGGCCAGGCGACAGCAAGTCCCAGACCCAGGCCCAATCATCACCACACACACTTTCACGTCCCATACATCCACACATCCACACGTCATCCCTCCCTTGACTCCGCTGGGGTCTAGCACAGTGGGCACACCATGGGGCCAGCAGCCCCCCAGCCACCACAGACCCTGAACCAGCAGAATAATTAATTCCTCCTGGCCACTCCTTCCCGAGCAGCAACCAGGAAGCAGGGGTGTGAGAAGACCCCTCCCCTCACCCTTCTGGCTCTTCAATATTTTCTAATAGTGAGCGATTAAAATTGAGGGGCAGCCAACCTTGTAGAACTGGGAGCGCGGCCCTCTGGGCAGCCTACATACCCAAAGAGCCCCGTCCACCAGATGCCACTCAGTGCAACCACCCCCCAAGACCTAATGTGTGTGTGTGTGTTTGATAAGTAGTGATGTCTAAGGTGTAATTAAAACAGGGGCGGGGAACTGCAGAGTGCAGCCAAGGGGACCACCTACGTGGCCCCATCCACTACACCCCACAGAACACACGCCCCCCAAAACCAGGGACTGGCTGCAATAGGCACCCCCGCTACCTGGGACCCAGCACAGGGCAGGAGGGCCTGATGTCCACCAGGCTCGGGGCTTGCAGCGATCATATTCCGGGAGCTACTGTACCCCCAGAAGGTACCCACCCCGCCCAACCCCACTCAACCCAACCCCATCCCACCCCGGAGGACCTCTACAAAAAAACAAACAAACCACCCGGTCACACCAGACGCAGCAGCCCGGGCCTGAGACCCACCATCACCCAGGCCCCCCCCTCAACAGGGGAAAAGCACCCCCCCCCCACCGCACGCCCTAACACCCTAAAGAAAACAACCACCTGCGGACACCCTGGAGGTCCCAGAGCAACAAGCCTGGCACCAGGACCTGCACCAACCCACCCATACTGTGGCATGTCAAGGGCAACCCAGCCCCCCCGGGCGCAAGGCAGCGCCCAGCCACCAGGGCCCAGGCCCAGCACCACCACCCACGCCAGAGCGGCCCAGCCACCCGGTACAGAGCCAGCAGCCACCACCCCAAGGCCCCTAAGGGACCCCGCCCCACACAGCAAGACAGCCCCACCCGCAAGCCCCCAAAACTGCCCTACAAGCCCGACACACAGTCCCCCCCAGCAATGACCAACCCGGTCCCCACGACCCGAGAGACCACCAGACGCCCAAAGCCACACAGCCCCCCCCCAGCACACACCCAACCGCCCAGAGCGACGGGACAGCAACCCACCACCACCACTATGTGATAAAGCTAATCAGCGGGGACCAGAGAGAATGAAATTCAGCCAATTGATGTTTTGAGGAGGCAGACATTGTTTCCATGCTAATATAATCTAAAATAACATTTCTAAACTGCTTAATACACAGACTGTGTTTCGCTTTCCAGTTCATGAGAATAGTTTTCTTTGCGATACATAACACTGCGAGGACCATGCAAACAAGCAGAGAAAAAACAAACACACAAACAAACAAAAACAAGCACAAGTAGTGGCAATCGCTTACAACACAACTGTGCATATAGATGACCTGAGGCGACATGGTAATACATCAACTGCTACTGGACTAATGAATGTGTATTGTCTGTGTGTGTGTGTGTGTGAGAACATGCAACACCCATGGCACAGGACCTACATGATAACCGTTCTTACTTATGAGTGTATAAGTGTACACGGCCACAATCCACAGCCCCCCCAAGCAATCAGAAACAGGCAGAGAGGCCCACAAGACCCAGGCCACCAGCAGCCCCCACGGAGCACAGAACCCAGGATGCCCACCGCAGGGACAACCACGCATCCACCCAGTAGACAGCAGTGGAAGCCCCCGGACAGAGCCCCCATAAGCATAGGGCAGAGGCCCCCCGGGAGTCAGGGACAACAGCCCACCGACCCCACCAGGCCACGGACCCGGGCCCCAGGTGCCCGAGCGCCCCAAAACCCCCCGGCAGAGGCCCCACCCAATACCCGGGAGGGCCAAGCACCCCAGACAGCCACGCAGTGGGTCAGCGCCTGCCCCAGCTTCCCTGGCCAAGTTAATGGGAGTCAAGACGTGCCCACAGGTGGGTGAAGTTGCGAGCAGTGGGGAGAGGCAACGCCGCCCCCCTATTGGGAGAAGCACAGGCAGGCTAGGCGACGGCAAGTCCCAGACCCAGGCCCAATCATCACCACACACACTTTGACGTCCCATACATCCACACATCCACACGTCCTCCCTCCCTTGACTCCGCTGGGGTGTAGCGCATAGGGCACACAGCGTGCTGTGTACAGGAGCCAAAAGGGAGAGGGGTATGGGGATATACACCGGGGGACTGGCTGCAATATGCACCCCCACTACCTGGGACCCAACACAGGGCAGGAGGGCCTGATGTCCACCAGGCTCGGGGCCTGCAGCGACTGTACCCCCAGAAGGTACGCACCCAACCCCACCCCACTCAACCCAACCCCACCCCACTCCGGAGGACCTCTACAAACAAACAAACAAACAACAACAAACAAACCACCCGGTCACACCAGACGCAGCAGCCCGGGCCTGAGACCCACCATCACCCAGGCCACCCCCCCAACAGGGGAAAAGCACAACGCCCACCGCACGCCCCAACACCCTAAAGAAAACAACCACCTGCGGACACCCTGGAGGTCCCAGAGCAACAAGCCTGGCACCAGGACCTGCACCAACCCACCCATACTCCATGAAGCCCTTCAACATATGCCTAGTAACAAAGCCCCGGGTGGCCACCAGATGGTTTTCCAGCAGAGTTCTACAAAGAATTGTGGACTATTTTAGCACTGCATTTCACAAAATGGTATTACAAGTTAAGCAGAATGGCAGATTATCCCCACACATGAACTCTGCTAACATTATCCTGCTACAGAAACCAGGAAAAGACCCCATACTTCCATCCAGCTACCGCCCAATATCTCTAATAAATGCAGACCTCAAAATAATTTGTAAAGCCCTCGCCAAAAGAATAGAAAAAATAACTGCACTTATAATACATCCTGACCAGACAGGTTTCATAAAGGGTAGACACTCATCCACTAACACTCGCAGGCTAATTAATCTCATAGACTATTCTCCCATCGACAACCTGGAAACCACAATAGTCTCTCTAGATGCAGAAAAAGCATTTGATCGAGTGAACTGGAAATTTTTATTCGCAGCATTAAATAAATTCGGGTTTGGGTCACACTTCATCAACTGGATAAGGATATTATAAAGCTCCCCAAATGCAAGTGTCAGGACAAATGATCAAACTTCTCCAAGCTTCAGTCTGCAGAGAGGTACAAGACAGGGTTGCCCACTTTCTCCATCACTTTTTGCTATTTTCATCGAACCTTTTGCAGCTGCTATCAGACAAGATAGAAATATTAAAGGCATCCAACCCCAAAATATTGAGCATAAAATAAGTCTTTATGCTGATGATGTATTACTTTTCCTCCACAACTCACAGACGTCTCTCACTCACACGATCACACTCATAAATAAATTCTCAGCACTTTCTGACTACTCTATCAATTGGTCTAAGACCACAGTTCTGCCCATTAACTGTAGGGTCCAGAATATACATGCGATCACTTTACAGTCAGGAAATATTAGATATTTAGGCATAAACATTTCCTCCAGGCTCTCAGAGCTAACAAAGCTAAATTATGTGCAATTATTAAAGACAGTAGAGGACGATCTCTCTCGTTGGAAGTCCTTACCTATATCACTTATGGGGAGAGTTACAACCATTAAAATGATGATACTACCAAAAGTTAACTATTTGTTCTCAATGATCCCCATAAAACCATCTGCTACTTGGTTTGAGTCACTCGATTAATGCATCTCCAAATTTCTGTGGAAAAACAAACCACCACGTATTAGTTTAAAAACGCTACAGAAAACCAAGGAAAGTGGTTGATTAGATTTACCTCATTTTCAGCGCTATTCCTTAGCCAATAGGTTACAGTATATATCAAAATGGTTTAAACCTAGCCCAATAGATGAACCACACAGCTTCTGGCCACAAATATGTTTGAACACCTTTAGAATGACTCGAAATCCTAATTTACAGCTCATACAATACAAAATTCTTCATAGAACACACTATACAGGACAAGGGATGTTCAGGATGGGTCTAACACACTCTAACATCTGCTCACATTGCACAGATAACACACCTGATGATTATGCACACGCTTTGTGGTTTTGTGCGCCTGTCCAGAAGTTCTGGTTTGAAGTCTGTACGGACCTATCAACATGGCTAAAGTGTAGCATTCCTGCATGCTGGGTGACTTAGACAACATCAACATGGAAATTAACTCAGCACACATGGTCCTCACAGTGTTATGTATCGCAAAGAAAACTATTCTCATGAACTGGAAAGTGGTCTCTCGGGTCGTGGGGCCAGGGTTGGTCATTGCTGGGGGGGAATGTGTGTCGGGCTTGGAGGGCAGTTTTGGGTACCTTCTGGGGGTACAGTAGCTCCCGGAATATGGTCGCTGCAGGCCCCGAGCCTGGTGGACATCAGGCCCTCCTGCCCTGTGCTGGGTCCCAGGTAGCGGGGGTGCCTATTGCTGCCAGGTCCTGGCTGCCCTCTCCGGGGGAGAGTAGCTCTCCCGGTGTATATCCCCATACCCTCTCCCTTTTGGCTCCTGTACACAGCACACACTCACACATGAAGGGTTTTGGGGGGCGTGTGTGTTCTGTGGGGTGTAGTGGATGGGGCCACGTAGGTGGTCCCCTTGGCTGCACTCTGCAGTTCCCCGCCCCTGTTTTAATTACACCTTAGACATCACTACTTATCAAACACACACACACACATTAGGTCTTGGGGGGTGGTTGCACTGAGTGGCATCTGGTGGACGGGGCTCTTTGGGTATGTAGGCTGCCCAGAGGGCCGCGCTCCCAGTTCTACAAGGTTGGCTGCCCCTCAATTTCAATCGCTCACTATTAGAAAATATTGAAGAGCCAGAAGGGTGAGGGGAGGGGTCTTCTCACACCCCTGCTTCCTGGTTGCTGCTCGGGAAGGAGTGGCCAGGAGGAATTAATTATTCTGCTGGTTCAGGGTCTGTGGTGGCTGGGGGGCTGCTGGCCCCATGGTGTGCCCACTGTGCTAGACCCCAGCGGAGTCAAGGGAGGGATGACGTGTGGATGTGTGGATGTATGGGACGTGAAAGTGTGTGTGGTGATGATTGGGCCTGGGTCTGGGACTTGCTGTCGCCTGGCCTGCCTGTGCTTCTCCCAATGGGGGGGCGGCGTTGCCTCTCCCCACTCCTCGCGACTTCACCCACCTGTGGGCACGTCTTGACTGCCAGGGCTCTTGGCCAGGGGCACTGGGGCAGGCGCTGACCCACTGCGTGGCTGTCTGGGGCGCTTGGCCCTCCCGGGTATTGGGTGGGGCCTCTGCCGGGGGGTTTTGGGGCGCTCGGGCTCCTGGGGCCGGGTCCGGTGCACTGCCCATGTCTGGGCGGCTGGGGCCTGGTGGGGTCGGTGGGCTGTTGCCCCTGGCTCCCGGGCGCCTCTGTCCTATGCTTATGGGGGCTCTGTCCGAGGGCTTCCACTGCTGTCTTCTGGGTGGATGCGTGGTTGTCCCTGCGGTGGGCATCCTGGGTTCTGTGCTCCGTGGGGGCTGCTGGTGGCCTGGGTCTTGTGGGCCTCTCTGCCTGTTTCTGATTGCTTGGGGGGGCTGTGGATTGTGGCCGTGTACATTTATACACTCATAACTAAGCACGGTTATCATGTAGGTCCTGTGCCATGGGTGTTGCATGTTCCCCCCACACACACACACACAACACACATTCATTAGTCCAGTAGCAGTTGATGTATTACCATGTCGCCTCAGGTCATCTATATGCACAGTTGTGTTGTATGCGATTGCCACTACTTGTGCTTGTTTTTGTTTGTTTGTGTGTTTGTTTGTTCTCTGCTTGTCTGCTTTCAGGTGCTCCTGGTGGCGCAAAGGCTGGATTCGCAACAGAGACCATGGATTATTGTCTGTTTTGTTTTTTTACAGGTGTAGCAGCTGGTTGTCTGGTTTTTGTTTCTTTTTTTGTTCTGTTTCCTCTTCTTTCCTTTTCCCCCGGTCCGGTTCAGTTCCATTACATGTTATATATAACAAGAAATAAATAAATGGGCATCAAGGGGAGCTTTACATTTATAAAACTTCCCTTGGCAAAGCAAATCAGTTTGGCATAAAAGGTATTCACAATTCTGCTGCCATAATGCTGAACAGAACAAGGGAAAAAAGTGAAGGAATTCATTTTACAGCTAAATCCTCATAAAGAGCGTATTGCTCAACCATAAGTGTGGTTCTTTCTCATACAAGGTTATACAAAGAAGTTTATGTTTGAAACCAGCTTATCTTATCTTATCCATGCTAAATTATGTGCAATTATGATACTACCAAAAGTTAACTATTTGTTCTCAATGATCCCCATAAAACCATCTGCTACTTGGTTTAAGTCACTAGATTCATGCATCTCCAAATTTCTGTGGAAAAACAAACCACCACGTATTAGTTTAAAAACGCTACAGAAAACCAAAGAAAGTGGTTGATTAGATTTACCTCATTTTCAGCGCTATTCCTTAGCCAATAGGTTACAGTATATATCAAAATGGTTTAAACCTAGCCCAATAGATGAACCACACAGCTTCTGGCCACAAATATGTTTGAACACCTTTAGAATGACTCGAAATCCTAATTTACAGCTCATACAATACAAAATTCTTCATAGAACACACTATACAGGACAAAGGATGTTCAGGATGGGTCTAACACACTCAAACATCTGCTCAAATTGCACAGATAACACACCTGATGATTATGCACACGCTTTGTGGTTTTGTGCGCCTGTCCAGAAGTTCTGGTTTGAAGTCTGTACGGACCTATCAACATGGCTAAAGTGTAGCATTCCTGCATGCTGGGTGACTTAGACAACATCAACATGGAAATTAACTCAGCACACATGGTCCTCACAGTGTTATGTATCGCAAAGAAAACTATTCTCATGAACTGGAAAGTGAAGAATAATCTGTGTATTAACCTGTTTAGAAATGTTCTTTTAGATTATATTAGCATGGAAACAATGTCTGCCTCCTTAAAACATCAATTGGCTGAATTTCATTCTCTCTGGTCCCCGCTGATTAGCTTTATCACATAGTGGTGGTGGTGGGTTGCTGTCCCGTCGCTCTGGGCGGTTGGGTGTGTGCTGGGGGGGGGGCTGTGTGGCTTCGGGCGTCTGGTGGTCTCTCGGGTCGTGGGGACTGGATTGGTCATTGCTGGGGGGGACTGTGTGTCGGGCTTGGAGGGCAGTTTTGGGGGCTTGCAGGTGGGGCTGTTTTGCGGTGTGGGGAGGGGTCCCTTAGGGGCCTTGGGGTGGTGGCTGCTAAGTACTGGAATCATACACTTCCTCTATGTAACCAGATAATTGCCGAGAAAGGCTGACTTGTAGTGGGCACATCTTCTTCCCTGATGTGATTATTCTCTGCAGCTGAAACTGAGACTCTCAGATCACTTCGTGTCTGCCAACAAAGAAGCAGCAGCTGCTGAAGATGACCAACTTCCTCATGTGTCACAGGATGATCAGACGTTGCAACAAAAGACATGCAGGTGGTAGAGAGAAGAGAAGAAGCTTACAGCACCTGGTATTCCCAAGAGATCTCCCATCCAAGTACTAACCAGGCCCAACACTGCTTGGCTTCCGAGATCAGACGAGGTCGGACATATTCAGGGTGGTGTGGCCGTAAGCAACAATGTCTCTGACAAATGTGCATTATATAGGTACTGGAATCATAAGGTTCCTCTACGCAACCAGATAATTGCCGAGAAAGGCTGATGTGTAGCGGGCATATCATCTTCTCTGATGTGGTCATTCTCGCCAACTTAAACTGAGACCCTCAGATCACTTCGTGTCTGCCAACAAAGCAGCAGCAGCTGAAGATGACCACCTTCCTCATGTGTCACAGGGTGATCAGACGTTGCAACAAAAGACATGCAGGTGGTAGAGAGAAGAAAAAAAGCTTACAGCACCTGGTATTCCCAAGCGGGCTCCCATCAAAGTACTAACCAGGCCCAACCCTCCTTGGCTTCCCAGATCAGACGAGGTCGGACATATTCAGGGTGGTTTGGCCGTAAGCAACAATCTCTGTGACAAATGCGCATTATATAGGTAATGAAATCATATGGTTCCTCTATGTAACCAGATAATTGCCGAGAAAGGCTGATATGTAGTGGGCACATCTTCTTCCCTGACGTGATAATTCTCTCCAGCTGAAAATGAGACTCTCAGATCACTTCGTGTCTGCCAACAAAGCAGCAGCAACTGAAGATGACCAACTTCCTCATGTGTCACAGGGTGATCAGACGTTGCAACAAAAGACATGCAGGTGGTTGAGAGAAGAGAAAAAGCTTACAGCACCTGGTATTCCCAAGCAGTCTCCGATCAAGTACTAACCAGGCCCAAACCTGCTTGGCTTCCGAGATCAGACGAGGTCTGGCATATTCAGGGTGGTTTGGCCGTAAGCGACAATGTCTCTGACAAATGTGCATTATATAGGTACTGGAATCATACGGTTCCTCTATGCAACCAGATAATTGCAGAGAAAAGCTGACTTGTAGTGGGCACATCTTCCTCTCTGATGTGATTATTCTCTCCAGCTGAAACTGAGACTCTCAGATTACCTCATGTCTGCCAACAAAGCAGCAGGAGCTGAAGATGACCAACTTCCTCATGTGTCACAGGGTGATCAGACGTTGCAACAAAAGACATGCAGGTGGTCGAGAGAAGACAAAAGGCTTACAGCACCTGGTATTCCCAAGCAGTCTCCCACCCAAGTACTACCCAGGCCCAACCCTACTTGGCTTCCGAGATCAGACGAGGTCTGGATTGTTCAGGGTGGTGTGGCCGTAAGCAACAATGTCTGTGACAAATGTGCATTATATAGGTACTGGAATCATACGGTTCCTCTATGTAACCAGATAATTGCATAGAAAAGCTGACTTGTAGTGGGCACATCTTGTTCCCTGACGTGATCATTCTCTTCAGCTGAAACTGAGACTCTCAGATCACTTCGTGTCTGCCAACAAAGCAGCAGCAGCTGAAGATGACCAACTTCCTCATGTGTCACAGGGTGATCAGACGTTGCAACAAAAGACATGCAGGTGGTAGAGAGACGAAAAAAAGCTTAAAGCACCTGGTATTCCCAAGAGGTCTTCCATCCAAGTACAAACCAGGCCCAACTGTGCTTGGCTTCCGAGATCAGACGAGGTCGGGCATATTCAGGGTGGTGTGGCCGTAAGAAACAATATCTCTGAAAAATGTGCATTATATAGGTAATGCAATCATACGGTTCCTCTATGCAACCAGATAATTGCAGAGAAAGGCTGATGTGTAGTGGGCACATCTTGTTCCCTGACGTGATCATTCTCTTCAGCTGAAACTGAGACTCTCAGATCACTTCGTGTCTGCCAACAAAGCAGCAGCAGCTGAAGATGACCAACTTCCTCATGTGTCACAGGGTGATCAGACGTTGCAACAAAAGACATGCAGGTGGTAGAGAGAAGAGAAAAAGCTTACAGCACCTGGTATTCCCAAGCGGTCTCCCACCCATGTACTAATCAGGCCCAACACTGCTTGGCTTCCGAGATCAGACGAGGTCAGGCAAATTCAGGGTGGTGTGGCCGTAAGTAACAATGTCTGTGACAAATGTGCATTATATAAGTACAGGAATCATACGGTTCCTCTATGTAACCAGATAATTGCTGAGAAAAGCTGATGTGTAGTGGGCACATCTTCTTCCCTGACGTTATTATTCTCTTCAGCTGAAACTGAGACTCTCAGATCACTTCGTGTCTTCAAACAAAGCAGCAGCAGCTGAAGATGGCCAACTTCCTCATGTGTCACAGGGTGATCAGACGTTGCAACAAAAGACATGCAGGTTGTAGAGAGAAGAGAAAACGCTTACAGCACCTGGTATTCCCAAGCAGTCTCCCATTAAAGTACTAACCAGGCCCAACCCTCCTTGGCTTCCGAGATCAGACGAGGTCGGGCTTATTCAGGGTGGTGTGGCCGTAAGGAACAATTTCTGTGACAAATGTGCATTATATAGGTACTGGAATCATACACTTCCTCTATGTAACCAGATAATTGCAGAGAAAGGCTGACTTGTTATGGGCACATCTTCTTCCCTGATGTGATTATTCTCTGCAGCTGAAACTGAGACTCTCAGATCACTTCGTGTCTGCCAACAAAGCAGCAGCAGCTGAAGATAACCAACTTCCTCATGTGTCACAGGGTGATCAGACGTTGCAACAAAAGACATGCAGGTGGTCGAGAGAAGACAAAAAGCTTATAGCACCTGGTATTCCCAAGCGGTCTCCCATTTAAGTACTAACCAGGCCCAACCCTGCTTGGCTTCTGAGATCAGACGAGGTCGGGCATATTTAGGGTGGTGTGGCCGTAAGCAACCATAACTGTGAAAAATTTGCATTATATAGGTACTGGAATCATACAGTTCCTCTATGTAACCAGATAATTGCAGAGAAAGGCTGATTTGTAGTGGGCACATCTTCTTCCCTGATGTGATTATTCTCTGCAGCTGAAACTGAGACTCTCAGATCACTTCGTGTCTGCCAACAAAGCAGCAGCAGCTGAAGATGACCAACTTCTTCATGTGTCACAGGGTGATCAGACATTGCAACAAAACACATGCAGGTGGTAGAGAGAAGAGAAAAAGCTTACAGCACCTGGTATTCCCAAGCAGTCTCCCATACAAGTACTAACCAGGCCCAACCCTGCTTGGCTTCCGAGATCAGACGAGGTCAGGCATGTTCAGGGTGGTGTGGCCGTAAGCAACAATGTCTCTGACAAATGTGCATTATATAGGTACTGGAATCATACGGTTCCTCTATGCAACCAGATAATTGCCGAGAAAGGCTGATGTGTAGCGGGCATATCATCTTCTCTGATGTGGTCATTCTTTGGAACTTAAACTGAGACTCTCAGATCACTTCGTGTCTGCCAACAAAGCAGCAGCAGCTGAAGATGACCACCTTCCTCATGTGTCACAGGGTGATCAGACGTTGCAACAAAAGACATGCAGGTGGTAGAGAGAAGAAAAAAAGCTTACAGCACCTCGTAATCCCAAGAGGTTTCCCATTCAATTACTAACCAGGCCCAACCCTACTTGGCTTCCGAGATCAGACATGTTCAGGTTGGTGTGGCCGTAAATAACAATCTCTGTGACAAATGTGCATTATATAGGCAATTGGAATCATATGGTTCCTCTATGTAACCAGATAATTGCAGAGAAAGGCTGATATGTAGTGGGCACATCTTATTCCCTAATGTGATAATTCTCTCCAGCTGAAAATGAGACTCTCAGATCACTTCGTGTCTGCCAACAAAGCAGCAGCAGCTGAAGATTACCAACTTCCTCATGTGTCACAGGGTGATCAGACGTTGCAACAAAAGACATGCAGGTGGTTGAGAGAAGAGAAAAAGCTTATAGCACCTGGTATTCCCAAGTGGTCTCCCATTCAAGTACTAACCAGGTCCAACCCTGCTTGGCTTCCGAGATCAGACAAGGTCGGGATTATTCAGGGTGGTGTGGCCGTAAGCAACAATGTATCTGACAAATGTGCATTATATAAGTACTGGAACCATACACTTCCTCTATGTAACCAGATAATTGCCCGAGAAAGGCTAACTTGTAGTGGGCACATCTTCTTCCCTGATGTGATTATTCTCTGCAGCTGAAACTGAGACTCTCAGATCACTTCGTGTCTGCCAACAAAGCAGCAGCAGCTGCTGAAGATGACCAACTTCCTCATGTGTCACAGGATGATCAGACGTTGCAACAAAAGACATGCAGGTGGTAGAGAGAAGAGAAGAAGCTTACAGCAACTGGTATTCCCAAGCTGACTCCCATCCAAGTACTAACCAGGACCAACCGTGCTATGCTTCCGAGATCAGACGAGGTCGGGCATGTTCAGGGTGGTGTGGCCGTAAGCAACAATGTCTCTGACAAATGTGCATTATATAGGTACTGGAATCATACGGTTCCTCTATGCAACCAGATAATTTCCGAGAAAGGCTGATATGTATTGGGTACATCTTCTTCCCTGACGTGATCATTCTCTCCAACTGAAAATGAGACTCTCAGATCACTTCGTGTCTGCCAACAAAGCAGCAATAGCTGAAGATGACCACCTTCCTCATGTGTCACAGGGTGATCAGACGTTGCAACAAAAGACATGCAGGTTGTAGAGAGACGAAAAAAAGCTTACAGCACCTGGTATTCCCAAGCGGTCTCCCATCAAAGTACTAACCCGGCCCAACCCTCCTTGGCTTCCGAGATCAGACGAGGTCAGGCTTTTTCAGGGTGGTGTGGCCGTAAGCAACAATAACTGTGACAAATGTGCATTATATAGGTACTGGAATCATACACTTCCTCTATGTAACCAGATAATTGCAGAGAAAGGCTGACTTGTAGTGGGCAATACTTCCTCCCTGATGTGATTATTCTCTGCAGCTGAAACTGAGACTCAGATCACTTCGTGTTTGCCAACAAAGCAGCAGCAACTGAAGATGACCAACTTCCTCATGTGTCACAGGGTGATCAGACGTTGCAACAAAAGACATGCAGGTGGTAGAGAGACGAAAAAAAGCTTACAGCACCTGGTATTCCCAAGCAGTCTCCCATCCAAGTACTAACCAGGCCCAAACCTGCTTGGCTTCCGAGATCAGTCGAGGTCTGTTATATTCAGGGTGGTTTGGCCGTAAGCGACAATGTCTGTGACAAATGTGCATTATATAGGTACTGGAATCATACGGTTCCTCTATGCAACCAAATAATTGCCGAGAAAGGCTGACTTGTAGCGGGCATATCATCTTCTCTGATGTGATTATTCTCTCCAGCTGAAACTGAGACTCTCAGATCACTTCGTGTTTGCCAACAAAGCAGCAGCAACTGAAGATGACCAACTTCCTCATGTGTCACAGGGTGATCAGACGTTGCAACAAAAGACATGCAGGTGGTTGAGAGAAGAGAAAAAGCTTACAGCACCTGGTATTCCCAAGCAGTCTCCGATCAAGTACTAACCAGGCCCAAACCTGCTTGGCTTCCGAGATCAGACGAGGTCTGGCATATTCAGAGTGGTTTGGCCGTAAGCGACAATGGCTCTGACAAATGTGCATTATATAGGTACTGGAATCATACGGTTCCTCTATGCAACCAGATAATTGCAGAGAAAAGCTGACTTGTAGTGGGCACATCTTCCTCTCTGATGTGATTATTCTCTCCAGCTGAAACTGAGACTCTCAGATTACCTCATGTCTGCCAACAAAGCAGCAGGAGCTGAAGATGACCAACTTCCTCATGTGTCACAGGGTGATCAGACGTTGCAACAAAAGACATGCAGGTGGTCGAGAGAAGACAAAAAGCTTACAGCACCTGGTATTCCCAAGCAGTCTCCCACCCAAGTACTACCCAGGCCCAACCCTACTTGGCTTCCGAGATCAGACGAGGTCTGGATTGTTCAGGGTGGTGTGGCCGTAAGCAACAATGTCTGTGACAAATGTGCATTATATAGATACTGGAATCATACGGTTCCTCTATGTAACCAGATAATTGCATAGAAAAGCTGACTTGTAGTCGGCACATCTTCTTCCCTGACGTGATTATTCTCTGCAGCTGAAACTGAGACTCTAAGATCACTTCGTGTCTGCCAACAAAGCAGCAGCAGCTGAAGATGACCAACTTCCTCAGGTGTCACAGGGTGATCAGACGTTGCAACAAAAGACATGCAGGTGGTAGAGAGAAGAAAAAAAGCTTAAAGCACCTGGTATTCCCAGGCAGTCTACCATCCAAGTACTAACCAGGCCCAACCCTGCTTGGCTTCCGAGATCGGGCTTATTCAGGGTGGTGTGGCTGTAAGTAACAATATTTGTGACAAATGTGCCTTATATAAGTACTGGAATCATACACATCCTCTATGTAACCAGATAATTGCCGAGAAAGGCTGACTTGTAGTGGGCACATCTTCTTCCCTGATGTGATTATTCTCTGGAGCTGAAACTGAGACTCTCAGATCACTTCGTGTCTGCCAACAAAGCAGCAGCAACTGAAGATGACCAACTTCCTCATGTGTCACAGGGTGATCAGACGTTGCAACAAAAGACATGCAGGTGGTAGAGAAAAAGCTTACAGCACCTGGTATTCCCAAGCGGTCTCCCATCAAAGTACTAAACAGGTCCAACCCTCCTTCGCTTCCGAGATCGGACATATTCAGGGTGGTTTGGCCGTAAGTAACAATCTCTGTGACAAATGCGCATTATATAGGCAATGAAATCATATGGTTCCTCTATGTAACCAGATAATTGCCGAGAAAGGCTGATATGTAGCGGGCATATCTTGTTCCCTGACGTGAAAATTCTCTCCAGCTGAAAATGAGACTCTCAGATCACTTCGTGTCTTCCAACAAAGCAGCAGCAGCTGAAGATGGCCAACTTCCTCATGTGTCACAGGGTGATCAGACGTTGCAACAAAAGACATGCAGGTTGTAGAGAGAAGAGAAAACGCTTACAGCACCTGGTATTCCCAAGCAGTCTCCCATTAAATTACTAACCAGGCCCAACCCTCCTTGGCTTCCGAGATCAGACGAGGTCGGGCTTATTCAGGGTGGTGTGGCTGTAAGGAACAATTTCTGTGACAAATGTGCATTATATAGGTACTGGAATCATACAATTCCTCTATGTAACCAGATAATTGCAGAGAAAGGCTGACTTGTTATGGGCACATCTTCTTCCCTGATGTGATTATTCTCTGCAGCTGAAACTGAGACTCTCAGATCACTTCGTGTCTGCCAACAAAGCAGCAGCAGCTGAAGATGACCAACTTCCTCATGTGTCACAGGGTGATCAGACGTTGCAACAAAAGACATGCAGGTGGTCGAGAGAAGACAAAAAGCTTACAGCTCCTGGTATTCCCAAGCGGTCTCCCATTTAAGTACTAACCAGGCCGAACCCTCCTTGGCTTCCGAGATCAGATGAGGTCGGGCATATTCAGGGTGGTGTGGCCGTAAGCAACAATGTCTGTGACAAATGTGCATTATATAGGTACTGGAATCATACAGTTCCTCTATGTAACCAGATAATTGCAGAGAAAAGCTGACTTGTAGTGGGCACATCTTCTTCCCTGACGTGATTATTCTCTGCAGCTGAAACTGAGACTCTCAGATCACTTCGTGTCTGCCAACAAAGCAGCAGCAGCTGAAGATGACCAACTTCCTCATGTGTCACAGGGTGATCAGACGTTGCAACAAAAGACATGCAGGTGGTAGAGAGAAGAGAAAAAGCTTAAAGCACCTGGTATTCCCAGGCAGTCTACCATCCAAGTACTAACCAGGCCCAAAACTGCTTGGCTTCCGAGATCAGACGAGGTCGGGTATATTCAGGGTGGTGTGGCCGTAAGCAACAATGTCTGTGACAAATGTGCATTATATAGGTACTGGAATCATACGGTTCCTCTATGTAACCAGATAATTGCCGAGAAAGGCTGACTTGTAGTGGGCAAATCTTCTTCCCTCATGTGATCATTCTCTGCAGCTGAAACTGAGACTCTCAGATCACTTCGTGTCTGCCAACAAAGCAGCAGCAGCTGAAGATGACCACCTTCCTCATGTGTCACAGGGTGATCAGACGTTGCAACAAAAGACATGCAGGTGGTCGAGAGAAGAGAAAAAGCTTACAGCACCTGGTATTCCCAAGAGGTCTTCCATCCAAGTACTAACCACGCCTAACCCTCCTTGGCTTCCGAGATCAGACGAGGTCGGGCATGTTCAGGGTGGTGTGGCCGTAAGCAACAATGTCTCTAACAAATGTGCATTATATAGGTACTGGAATCATACAGTTCCTCTATGCAACCAGATCATTTCCGAGAAATTCTTATGTGTAGTGGGCACATCTTCTTCCCTGACGTGATTATTCTCTGCAGCTGAAACTGAGACTCTCAGATCACTTTGTGTCTGCCAACAAAGAAGCAGCAGCTGCTGAAGATGACCAACTTCCTCATGTGTCACAAGATGATCAGACGTTGCAACAAAAGACATGCAGGTGGTAGAGAGAAGAGAAGAAGCTTACAGCACCTGGTATTCCCAAGAGATCTCCCATCCAAGTTCTAACCAGGCCCAACACTGCTTGGCTTCCGAGATCAGACGAGGTCAGGCATGTTCAGGGTGGTGTGGCCGTAAGCAACAATGTCTCTGATAAATGTGCATTATATAGGTACTGGAATCATACGGTTCCTCTATGCAACCAGATAATTGCCGAGAAAGGCTGATGTGTAGCGGGCATATCATCTTCTCTGATGTGGTCATTCTCTGCAAGTTAAACTGAGACTCTCAGATCACTTCGTGTCTGCCAACAAATTAGCAGCAGCTGAAGATGACCACCTTCCTCATGTGTCACAGGGTGATCAGACGTTGCAACAAAAGACATGCAGGTGGTAGAGAGAAGAAAAAAAGCTTACAGCACCTGGTATTCCCAAGAGGTCTCCCATCAAAGTACTAACCAGGCCCAACCCACCTTGGCTTCCGAGATCAGACGAGGTCGGACATATTCAGGGTGGTTTGGCCGTAAGCAACAATCTCTGTGACAAATGCGCATTATAGAGACAATGAAATCATATGGTTCCTCTATGTAACCAGATAATTGCAGAGAAAGGCTGACTTGTAGTGGGCATATCTTGTTCCCTGACGTGATAATTCTCTCCAGCTGAAAATGAGACTCTCAGATCACTTCGTGTCTGCCAACAAAGCAGCAGCAGCTGAAGATGACCAACTTCCTCATGTGTCACAGGGTGATCAGACATTGCAACAAAAGACATGCAGGTGGTTGAGAGAAGAGAAAAATCTTAAAGCACCTGGTATTCTCAAGCGGTCTTCCATCCAAGTACAAACCAGGCCCAATTGTGCTTGGCTTCCGAGATCAGACGAGGTCGGGCATGTTCAGGGTGGTGTGGCCGTAAGCAACAATATCTCTGAAAAATGTGCATTATATAGGTACTGGAATCATACGGTTCCTCTATGCAACCAGATAATTGCAGAGAAAGGCTGATGTGTAGTGGGCAAATCTTGTTCCCTGACGTGATCATTCTCTTCAGCTGAAACTGAGACTCTCAGATCACTTCGTGTCTTCCAACAAAGCAGCAGCAGCTGAAGATGGCCAACTTCCTCATGTGTCACAGGGTGATCAGACGTTGCAACAAAAGACATGCAGGTTGTAGAGAGAAGAGAAAACGCTTACAGCACCTGGTAGTCCCAAGCAGTCTCCCATTAAAGTACTAACCAGGCCCAACCCTCCTTGGCTTCCGAGATCAGACGAGGTCGGGCTTATTCAGGGTGGTGTGGCTGTAAGGAACAATTTCTGTGACAAATGTGCATTATATAGGTACTGGAATCATACAATTCCTCTATGTAACCAGATAATTGCAGAGAAAGGCTGACTTGTTATGGGCACATCTTCTTCCCTGATGTGATTATTCTCTGCAGCTGAAACTGAGACTCTCAGATCACTTTGTGTCTGCCAACAAAGCAGCAGCAGCTGAAGATGACCAACTTCCTCATGTGTCACAGGGTGATCAGACGTTGCAACAAAAGACATGCAGGTGGTAGAGAGAAGAGAAAAAGCTTACAGCACCTGGTATTCCCAGACAGTCTACCATCCAAGTACTAACCAGGCCAAAACCTGCTTGGCTTCCGAGATCAGACGAGGTTGGGCATATTCAGGGTGGTGTGGCCGTAAGCAACCATAACTGTGACAAATGTGCATTATATAGGTACTGGAATCATACAGTTCCTCTATGTAACCAGATAATTGCAGAGAAAGGCTGACTTGTAGTGGGCACATCTTCTTCCCTGATGTGATTATTCTCTGCAGCTGAAACTGAGACTCTCAGATCACTTTGTGTCTGCCAACAAAGAAGCAGCAGCTGCTGAAGATGACCAACTTCCTCATGTGTCACAGGATGATCAGATGTTGCAACAAAAGACATGCAGGTGGTAGAGAGAAGAGAAGAAGCTTACAGCACCTGGTATTCCCAAGAGATCTCCCATCCAAGTTCTAACCAGGCCCAACACTGCTTGGCTTCCGAGATCAGACGAGGTCAGGCATGTTCAGGGTGGTTTGGCCGTAAGCAACAATGTCTCTGACAAATGTGCATTATATAGGTACTGGAATCATACGGTTCCTCTATGCAACCAGATAATTGCCGAGAAAGGCTGATGTGTAGCGGGCATATCATCTTCTCTGATGTGGTCATTCTCTGCAACTTAAACTGAGACTCTCAGATCACTTCGTGTCTGCCAACAAAGCAGCAGCAGCTGAAGATGACCACCTTCCTCATGTGTCACAGGGTGATCAGACGTTGCAACAAAAGACATGCAGGTGGTAGAGAGAAGAAAAAAAGCTTACAGCACCTGGTATTCCCAAGCGGTCTCCCATCAAAGTACTAACCAGGCCCAACCCTCCTTGGCTTCCGAGATCAGACGAGGTCGGAGATATTCAGGGTGGTTTGGCCGTAAGCAACAATCTCTGTGACAAATGCGCATTATATAGGCAATGAAATCATATGGTTCCTCTCTGTAACCAGATAATTGCCGAGAAAGGCTGATATGTAGCGGGCATATCTTGTTCCCTGACGTGATAATTCTCTCCAGCTGAAAATGAGACTCTCAGATCACTTCGTGTCTGCCAACAAAGCAGCAGCAGCTGAAGATGACCAACTTCCTCATGTGTCACAGGGTGATCAGACGTTGCAACAAAAGACATGCAGGTTGTAGAGAGAAGAGAAAACGCTTACAGCACCTGGTATTCCCAAGCAGTCTCCCATTAAAGTACTAACCAGGCCCAACCCTCCTTGGCTTCCGAGATCAGATGAGGTCAGGCTTATTCAGGGTGGTGTGGCCGTAAGGAACAATTTCTGTGACAAATGTGCATTATATAGGTACTGGAATCATACACTTCCTCTATGTAACCAGATAATTGCAGAGAAAGGCTGACTTGTTATGGGCACATCTTCTTCCCTGATGTGATTATTCTCTGCAGCTGAAACTGAGACTCTCAGATCACTTTGTGTCTGCCAACAAAGAAGCAGCAGCTGCTGAAGATGACCAACTTCCTCATGTGTCACAGGATGATCATACGTTGCAACAAAAGACATGCAGGTGGTAGAGAGAAGAGAAGAAGCTTACAGCACCTGGTATTCCCAAGAGATCTCCCATCCAAGTTCTAACCAGGCCCAACACTGTTTGGCTTCCGAGATCAGACGAGGTCAGGCATGTTCAGGGTGGTGTGGCCGTAAGCAACAATGTCTCTGACAAATGTGCATTATATAGGTACTGGAATCATACGGTTCCTCTATGCAACCAGATAATTGCCGAGAAAGGCTGACTTGTAGTGGGCAAATCTTTTTCCCTCATGTGATCATTCTCTGCAGCTGAAACTGAGACTCTCAGATCACTTCGTGTCTGCCAACAAAGCAGCAGCAGCTGCTGAAGATGACCAACTTCCTCATGTGTCACAGGGTGATCAGACGTTGCAACAAAAGACATGCAGGTGGTCGAAAGAAGAGAAAAAGCTTAAAGCACCTGGTATTCCCAAGAGATCTTCCATCCAAGTACTAACCAGGCCCAACCGGTCTGCTTTGTTGGCAGACACGAAGTGATCTGAGAGTCTCAGTTTCAGCTGTAGATAATAATCACATCAGGGAAGAAGATGTGCCCGCTACAAGTCAGCCTTTCTCTGCAATTATCTGGTTAAATAGAGGAAGTGTATGATTCCAGTACTCATATAATGCACATTTGTCACAGAGATTGTTGCTTACGGCCAAACCACCCTGAATATGTCTGACCTCGTCTGATCTCAGAAGCCAAGGAGGTTTGGGCCTGGTTAGTACTTTGATGAGAGACCGCTTGGGAATACCAGGTGCTGTAAGCTTTTTCTTTTCTCTCTACAACCTGCATGTCTTTTGTTGCAACGTCTGATCACCCTGTGACACATGAGGAAGTTGGTCATCTTCAGCTGCTGCTGCTTTGTTGGCAGACACGAAGTGATCTGAGAGTCTCAGTTTCAGTTGCAGAGAATGATCACATCAGAGAAGATGATATGCCCGCTACACTCCAGCCTTTCTCGGCAATTATCTGGTTGCATAGAGGAACCGTATGATTCCAGTACTTATATAATGCACATTTGTCACAGTTATTGTTGCTTACGGCCACACCACCCTGAATAAGCCCGACCTCGTCTGATCTCGGAAGCCAAGCAGGGTTGGGCCTTGTTAGTATTTGGATGGGAGACCGCTTGGGAATACCAGGTACTGTAAGCTTTTTCTTTTCTCTCTACCACCTGCATGTCTTTTGTTGCAACGTCTGATCGCCCTGTGACATATGAGGAAGTTGGTCATCTTCAGCTACTGCTGCTGCTTTGTTGGCAGACATGAAGTGATCTGAGAGTCTCAGTTTCAGCTGAAGAGAATAATCACATCAGGGAAGAAGATGTGCCCACTACAAGTTAGCCTTTCTCTGCAATTATCTGGTTGCATAGAGGAACCGTATGATTCCAGTACCTATATAATGCACATTTGTCACAGTTATTGTTGCTTACGGCCACACCACCCTGAATATGACCGACCTCGTCTGATCTCGGAACCCAAGCAGGGTTGGTCCTGTTTAGTACTTGAATGGGAGACCCCTTGGCAATGCCAGGTGCTGTAAGCTTTTTCTCTTCTCTCTACCACCTGCATGTCTTTTGTTGCAATGTCTGATCGCGCTATGACACATGAGGAAGTTGGTCATCTTCAGCTGCTGCTGCTTTGTTGGCAGACACAAAGTGATCTGAGAGTCTCAGTTTCAGCTGCAGAGAATAATCACATCAGGGAAGAAGATGTGCCCACTACAAGTTAGCCTTTCTCGGCAATTATCTGGTTACATAGAGGAACTGTATTATTCCAGTACCTATATAATGCACATTTGTCACAGACTTTGTTGGTTACGGCCACACCACCCTGAACATGCCCGACCTCGTCTGATCTGGAAGCCAAGCAGGGTTGGGCCTTGTTAGTACTTGAATGGGAGACAGCTTGGGAATACCAGGTGCTGTAAGCTTTTTCTCTTCTCTCTACCACCTGCATGTCTTTTGTTGCAACGTCTGACCACCCTGTGACACATGAGGAAGTTGGTCATCCTCAGCTGCTGCTGCTTTGTTGGCAGACACGAAGTGATCTGAGAGTCTCAGTTTCAGTTGCAGAGAATGATCACATCAGAGAAGATGATTTACCCGCTACACATCAGCCTTTCTCGGCAATTATCTGGTTGCATAGAGGAACCGTATGATTCCAGTACCTATATAATGCACATTTGTCAGAGACATACTTGCTTACGGCTACACCACCCGGAACATGCCCGACCTCGTCTGATCTCGGAAGCCAAGCAGGGTTGGGCCTGGTTAGTATTTGGATGGGAGACCGCTTGGGAATACCAGGTGCTGTAAGCTTTTTCTCTTCTCTCTACCACCTGCATGTCTTTTGTTGCAACGTCTGATCACCCTGTGACACATGAGGAAGTTGGTCATCTTCAGCTGCTGCTGCTTTGTTGGCAGACACGAAGTGATCTGAGAGTCTCAGTTTCAGCTGCAGAGAATAATCACATCAGGGAAGAAGATGTGCCCACTACAAGTTAGCCTTTCTCGGCAATTATCTGGTTACATAGAGGAAGTACATGGTTCCAGTACCTATATAATGCACATTTGTCAGAGACATACTTGCTTACGGCCACACCACCCGGAACATGCCCGACCTCGTCTGATCTCGGAAGCCAAGCAGGGTTGGGCCTGGTTAGTATTTGGATGGGAGACCGCTTGGGAATACCAGGTGCTGTAAGCTTTTTCTTTTCTCTCTACAACTTGCATGTCTTTTGTTGCAACGTCTGATCACCCTGTGACACATGAGGAAGTTGGTCATCTTCAGCAGCTGCTGCTTTGTTGGCAGGCACGAAGTGATCTGAGAGACTCATTTTCAGCTGGAGAAAATTATCACGTCAGGGAACAAGATGTGCCCACTACATATCAGCCTTTCTCGGCAATTAGCTGGTTACATAGAGGAACCATATGATTCCATTGCCTATATAATGCACATTTGTCACAGAGATTGTTGCTTACGGCCAAACCACCCTGAATATGTCTGACCTCGTCTGATCTAAGAAGCCAAGGAGGTTTGGGCCTGGTTAGTACTTTGATGAGAGACCGCTTGGGAATACCAGGTGATGTAAGCTTTTTCTCTTCTCTCTACCACCTGCATGTCTTTTGTTGCAACGTCTGATCACCCTGTGACACATGAGGAAGTTGGTCATCTTCAGCAGCTGCTGCTGCTTTGTTGGCAGACACGAAGTGATCTGAGAGTCTCAGTTTCAGCTGAAGAGAATGATCACGTCAGGGAAGAAGATGTGCCCACTACACATCAGCCTTTCTCAGCAATTATCTGGTTACATAGAGGAACCGTATGATTCCTGTACTTATATAATGCACATTTGTCACAGTTATTGTTGCTTACGGCCACACCACACTGAATAAGCCCGACCTCATCTGATCTCGGAAGCCAAGCACGGTTGAGCCTGGTTAGTACTTGGATGGGGGTCCTCTTGGGAATACGAGGTGCTTTAAGCTTTTTCTCTTCTCTCTACCACCTGCATGTCTTTTGTTGCAACGTCTGATCACCCTGTGACACATGAGGAAGTTGGTCATCTTCAGCTTCTGCTGCTTTGTGTGCAGACACAAAGTGATCTGAGAGTCTCAGTTTCAGCTCGAGAGAATAATCACGTCAGGGAAGAAGATGTGCCCACTACTTATCAGCTTTTCTCGGCAATAATCTGGTTACATAGAGGATGTGTATGATTCCAGTACTTATATAAGGCACATTTGTCACAAATATTGTTACTTACAGCCACACCACCCTGAATAAGCCCGATCTCGGAAGCCAAGCAGGGTTGGTCCTGGTTAGTACTTGGATGGTAGACTGCCTTGGAATACCAGGTGCTTTAAGCTTTTTCTCTTCTCTCTACCACCTTCATGTCTTTTGTTGCAACGTCTGATCACCCTGTGACACATGAGGAAGTTGGTCATCTTCAGCTGCTGCTGCTTTGTTGGCAGACACGAAGTGATCTGAGAGTCTCAGTTTCAGCTGCAGAGAATAATCACGTCAGGGAAGAAGATGTGCCCACTACAAGTCAGCTTTTCTCTGCAATTATCTAGTTACATAGAGGAACCGTATGATTCCAGTACCTATATAATGCACATTTGTCACAGAGATTGTTGCTTACGGCCAAACCACCCTGAATATGTCTGACCTCGTCTGATCTCAGAAGCCAAGCAGGGTTGGGTCTGGTTCGTACTTCAATGGGAGACTGCTTGGGAATACCAGGTGCTGTAAGCTTTTTCTCTTCTCTCTACCACCTGCATGTCTTTTGGTGCAACATCTGATCACCCTGTGACACATGAGGAAGTTTGTCATCTTCAGCTTCTGCTGCTTTGTTGGCAGACACCAAGTGATCTGAGAGTCTCAGTTTCAACTGAAGAGAATAATAACGTCAGGGAACAAGATGTGCCCACTACACATCAGCCTTTCTCGGCAATTATCTGGTTACATAGAGGAACTGTATGATTCCAGTACCTATATAATGCACATTTGTCACAGTTATGGTTGCTTACGGCCACACCACCCTGAATATGCCCGACCTCGTCTGATCTCGGAAGCCAAGCAGGTTAGGGCCTGGTTGTTACTTAAATGGGAGACCGCTTGGGAATACCAGGTGCTGTAAGCTTTTTGTCTTCTCTCGACCACCTGCATGTCTTTTGTTGCAATGTCTGATCACCCTGTGACACATGAGGAAGTTAGTCATCTTCAGCTGCTGCTGCTTTGTTGGCTGACACGAAGTGATCTGAGAGTCTCAGTTTCAGCTGCAGAGAATGATCACATGAGGGAAGAAGATTTGCCCACTACAAGTCAGCCTTTCTCGGCAATTATCTGGTTACATAGAGGAACCGTATGATTCCAGTACCTATATAATGCACATTTGTCACAGTTATTGTTGCTTACGGCCACACCACCCTGAATATACCCGACCTCGTCTGATCTCGGAAGCCAAGCAGTTTTGGGCCTGGTTAGTACTTGGATGGTAGACTGCCTGGGAATACCAGGTGCTTTAAGCTTTTTCTCTTCTCTCTACCACCTGCATGTCTTTTGTTGCAACGTCTGATCACCCTGTGACACGTGAAGAAGTTGGTCATCTTCAGCTGCTGCTGCTTTGTTGGAAGACACGAAGTGATCTGAGAGTCTCAGTTTCAGCTGAAGAGAATAATCACGTCAGGGAAGAAGATGTGCCCACTACACATCAGCCTTTCTCATCAATTATCTGGTTACATAGAGGAACCGTATGATTCCTGTACTTATATAATGCACATTTGTCACAGACATTGTTACTTACGGCCACACCACCCTGAATTTGCCTGACCTCGTCTGATCTCGGAAGCCAAGCAGTGTTGGGCCTGGTTAGTACTTGGGTGGGAGACCGCTTGGGAATACCAGGTGCTGTAAGCTTTTTCTCTTCTCTCTACCACCTGCATGTGTTTTGTTGCAACGTCTGATCACCCTGTGACACATGAGGAAGTTGGTCATCTTCAGCTGCTGCTGCTGCTTTGTTGGCAGACACGAAGTGATCTGAGAGTCTCAGTTTCAGCTGCAGAGAATAATCACGTCAGGGAAGAAGATGTGCCGACTACACATCAGCCTTTCTCGGAAATTATCTGGTTGCATAGAGGAACCGTATGATTCCAGTACCTATATAATGCACATTTGTCAGAGACATTGTTGCTTACGGCCACACCACCCTGAACATGTCTGACCTCGTCTGATCTCGGAAGCCAAGCAGGGTTGGGCCTGGTTAGTATTTGGATGGGAGACTGCTTGGGAATACCAGGTGCTGTAAGCTTCTTCTCTCCTCTCTACCACCTGCATGTCTTTTGTTGCAACGTCTGATCATCCTGTGACACATGAGGAAGTTGGTCATCTTCAGCAGCTGCTGCTTCTTTGTTGGCAGACACGAAGTGATCTGAGAGTCTCAGTTTCAGCTGAAGAGAATGATCACGTCAGGGAAGAAGATGTGCCCACTACACATCAGCCTTTCTCAGCAATTATCTGGTTACATAGAGGAACCGTATGATTCCTGTACTTATATAATGCACATTTGTCACAGTTATTGTTGCTTACGGCCACACCACACTGAATAAGCCCGACCTCGTCTGATCTCGGAAGCCAAGCACGGTTGAGCCTGGTTAGTACTTGGATGGGGGTCCTCTTGGGAATACGAGGTGCTTTAAGCTTTTTCTCTTCTCTCTACCACCTGCATGTCTTTTGTTGCAATGTCTGATCACCCTGTGACACATGAGGAAGTTAGTCATCTTCAGCTGCTGCTGCTTTGTTGGCTGACACGAAGTGATCTGAGAGTCTCAGTTTCAGCTGCAGAGAATGATCACATGAGGGAAGAAGATTTGCCCACTACAAGTCAGCCTTTCTCGGCAATTATCTGGTTACATAGAGGAACCGTATGATTCCAGTACCTATATAATGCACATTTGTCACAGTTATTGTTGCTTACGGCCACACCACCCTGAATATACCCGACCTCGTCTGATCTCGGAAGCCAAGCAGTTTTGGGCCTGGTTAGTACTTGGATGGTAGACTGCCTGGGAATACCAGGTGCTTTAAGCTTTTTCTCTTCTCTCTACCACCTGCATGTCTTTTGTTGCAACGTCTGATCACCCTGTGACACGTGAAGAAGTTGGTCATCTTCAGCTGCTGCTGCTTTGTTGGAAGACACGAAGTGATCTGAGAGTCTCAGTTTCAGCTGAAGAGAATAATCACGTCAGGGAAGAAGATGTGCCCACTACACATCAGCCTTTCTCATCAATTATCTGGTTACATAGAGGAACCGTATGATTCCTGTACTTATATAATGCACATTTGTCACAGACATTGTTACTTACGGCCACACCACCCTGAATTTGCCTGACCTCGTCTGATCTCGGAAGCCAAGCAGTGTTGGGCCTGGTTAGTACTTGGGTGGGAGACCGCTTGGGAATACCAGGTGCTGTAAGCTTTTTCTCTTCTCTCTACCACCTGCATGTGTTTTGTTGCAACGTCTGATCACCCTGTGACACATGAGGAAGTTGGTCATCTTCAGCTGCTGCTGCTGCTTTGTTGGCAGACACGAAGTGATCTGAGAGTCTCAGTTTCAGCTGCAGAGAATAATCACGTCAGGGAAGAAGATGTGCCGACTACACATCAGCCTTTCTCGGAAATTATCTGGTTGCATAGAGGAACCGTATGATTCCAGTACCTATATAATGCACATTTGTCAGAGACATTGTTGCTTACGGCCACACCACCCTGAACATGTCTGACCTCGTCTGATCTCGGAAGCCAAGCAGGGTTGGGCTTGGTTAGTATTTGGATGGGAGACTGCTTGGGAATACCAGGTGCTGTAAGCTTCTTCTCTCCTCTCTACCACCTGCATGTCTTTTGTTGCAACGTCTGATCATCCTGTGACACATGAGGAAGTTGGTCATCTTCAGCAGCTGCTGCTTCTTTGTTGGCAGACACGAAGTGATCTGAGAGTCTCAGTTTCAGCTGAAGAGAATGATCACGTCAGGGAAGAAGATGTGCCCACTACACATCAGCCTTTCTCAGCAATTATCTGGTTACATAGAGGAACCGTATGATTCCTGTACTTATATAATGCACATTTGTCACAGTTATTGTTGCTTACGGCCACACCACACTGAATAAGCCCGACCTCGTCTGATCTCGGAAGCCAAGCACGGTTGAGCCTGGTTAGTACTTGGATGGGGGTCCTCTTGGGAATACGAGGTGCTTTAAGCTTTTTCTCTTCTCTCTACCACCTGCATGTCTTTTGTTGCAACGTCTGATCACCCTGTGACACATGAGGAAGTTGGTCATCTTCAGCTTCTGCTGCTTTGTGTGCAGACACAAAGTGATCTGAGAGTCTCAGTTTCAGCTCGAGAGAATAATCACGTCAGGGAAGAAGATGTGCCCACTACTTATCAGCTTTTCTCGGCAATAATCTGGTTACATAGAGGAACTGTATGATTCCAGTACCTATATAATGCACATTTGTCACAATTATTGTTGCTTACGGCCACACCACCCTGAATATACCCGACCTCGTCTGATCTCGGAAGCCAAGCAGGTTTGGTCCTGGTTAGTACTTGGATGGTAGACTGCCTTGGAATACCAGGTGCTTTAAGCTTTTTCTCTTCTCTCTACCACCTTCATGTCTTTTGTTGCAACGTCTGATCACCCTGTGACACATGAGGAAGTTGGTCATCTTCAGCTGCTGCTGCTTTGTTGGCAGACACGAAGTGATCTGAGAGTCTCAGTTTCAGCTGCAGAGAATAATCACGTCAGGGAACAAGATGTGCCCACTACACATCAGCCTTTCTCGGCAATTATCTGGTTACATAGAGGAACTGTATGATTCCAGTACCTATATAATGCACATTTGTCACAGATATTGTTACTTACGGCCACACCACCCTGAAAAAGCCCGACCTCATCTGATCTTGGAAGCCAAGCAGGTTTGGGCCATGTTAGTACTTGGATGGTAGACTGTCTGGGAATACCAGGTGCTGTAAGCTTTTTCTCTTCTCTCTACCACCTGCATGTCTTTTGTTGCAACGTCTGATCACCCTGTGACACATGAGGAAGTTGGTCATCTTCAGCTGCTTCTGCTTTGTTGGCGACACAAAGTGATCTGAGAGTCTCAGTTTCAGCTGCAGAGAATAATCACATCAGGGAAGAAGATGTGCCGACTATACATAAGCCTTTCTCGGAAATTATCTGGTTGCATAGAGGAACCGTATGATTCCAGTACCTATATAATGCACATTTGTCAGAGACATTGTTGCTTACGGCCACACCACCCTGAACATGCCTGACCTCGTCTGATCTCGGAAGCCAAGCAGGGTTGGGCCTGGTTAGTATTTGGATGGGAGACTGCTTGGGAATACCAGGTGCTGTAAGCTTCTTCTCTCCTCTCTACCACCTGCATGTCTTTTGTTGCAACGTCTGATCATCCTGTGACACATGAGGAACTTGGTCATCTTCAGCAGCTGCTGCTTCTTTGTTGGCAGACACGAAGTGATCTGAGAGTCTCAGTTTCAGCTGAAGAGAATGATCACGTCAGGGAAGAAGATGTGCCCACTACACATCAGCCTTTCTCAGCAATTATCTGGTTACATAGAGGAACCGTATGATTCCTGTACTTATATAATGCACATTTGTCACAGTTATTGTTGCTTACGGCCACACCACACTGAATAAGCCCGACCTCATCTGATCTCGGAAGCCAAGCACGGTTGAGCCTGGTTAGTACTTGGATGGGGGTCCTCTTGGGAATACGAGGTGCTTTAAGCTTTTTCTCTTCTCTCTACCACCTGCATGTCTTTTGTTGCAACGTCTGATCACCCTGTGACACATGAGGAAGTTGGTCATCTTCAGCTTCTGCTGCTTTGTGTGCAGACACAAAGTGATCTGAGAGTCTCAGTTTCAGCTCGAGAGAATAATCACGTCAGGGAAGAAGATGTGCCCACTACTTATCAGCTTTTCTCGGCAATAATCTGGTTACATAGAGGATGTGTATGATTCCAGTACTTATATAAGGCACATTTGTCACAAATATTGTTACTTACAGCCACACCACCCTGAATAAGCCCGATCTCGGAAGCCAAGCAGGGTTGGTCCTGGTTAGTACTTGGATGGTAGACTGCCTTGGAATACCAGGTGCTTTAAGCTTTTTCTCTTCTCTCTACCACCTTCATGTCTTTTGTTGCAACGTCTGATCACCCTGTGACACATGAGGAAGTTGGTCATCTTCAGCTGCTGCTGCTTTGTTGGCAGACACGAAGTTATCTGAGATTCTCAGTTTCAGCTGCAGAGAATAATCACGTCAGGGAAGAAGATGTGCCCACTACAAGTCAGCTTTTCTCTGCAATTATCTGGTTACATAGAGGAACCGTATGATTCCAGTACCTATATAATGCACATTTGTCACAGACATTGTTGCTTACGGCCACACCACCCTGAACATGCCCGACCTCGTCTGATCTCGGAAGCCAAGGAGGGTTGGGCCTGGTTAGTACTTAAATGGGAGACCGCTTGGGAATACCAGGAGCTGTAAGCTTTTTCTCTTCTCTCTACCACCTGCATGTCTTTTGTTGCAACGTCTGATCACCCTGTGACACATGAGGAAGTTGGTCATCTTCAGCTGCTGCTGCTTTGTTGGCAGACACAAAGTGATCTGAGAGTCTCAGTTTCAGCTGCAGAGAATTATCACATGAGGGAAGAAGATGTGCCCACTACAAGTCAGCCTTTCTCTGCAATTATCTGGTTACATAGAGGAACCGTATGATTCCAGTACCTATATAACGCACATTTGTCACAGAGATTGTCGCTTACGGCCACACCACCCTGAATATAATATGCCCGACCTCGTCTGATCTCGGAAGCCAAGCAGGGTTGTGCCTGGTTAGTACTTGGGTGGGACACTGCTGGGGAATACCAGGTGCTGTAAGCTTTTTCTCTTCTCTCTACCACCTGCATGTCTTTTGTTGCAACGTCTGATCACCCTGTGACACATGAGGAAGTTGGTCATCTTCAGCTGCTGCTGCTTTGTTGGCAGACACAAAGTGATCTGAGAGTGTCAGTTTCAGCTGCAGAGAATAATCACGTCAGGGAAGAAGATGTGCCCACTACAAGTCAGCTTTTCTCTGCAATTATCTGGTTACATAGAGGAACCGTATGATTCCAGTACCTATATAATGCACATTTGTCACAGAGATTGTTGCTTACGGCCAAACCACCCTGAATATGTCTGACCTCGTCTGATCTCAGAAGCCAAGCAGGGTTGGGTCTGGTTCGTACTTCAATGGGAGACTGCTTGGGAATACCAGGTGCTGTAAGCTTTTTCTCTTCTCTCTACCACCTGCATGTCTTTTGTTGCAACATCTGATCACCCTGTGACACATGAGGAAGTTTGTCATCTTCAGCTTCTGCTGCTTTGTTGGCAGACACGAAGTGATCTGAGAGTCTCAGTTTCAACTGAAGAGAATAATAACGTCAGGGAACAAGATGTGCCCACTACACATCAGCCTTTCTCGGCAATTATCTGGTTACATAGAGGAACTGTATGATTCCAGTACCTATATAATGCACATTTGTCACAGTTATGGTTGCTTACGGCCACACCACCCTGAATATGCCCGACCTCGTCTGATCTCGGAAGCCAAGCAGGTTAGGGCCTGGTTGTTACTTAAATGGGAGACCGCTTGGGAATACCAGGTGCTGTAAGCTTTTTGTCTTCTCTCGACCACCTGCATGTCTTTTGTTGCAATGTCTGATCACCCTGTGACACATGAGGAAGTTAGTCATCTTCAGCTGCTGCTGCTTTGTTGGCTGACACGAAGTGATCTGAGAGTCTCAGTTTCAGCTGCAGAGAATGATCACATGAGGGAAGAAGATTTGCCCACTACAAGTCAGCCTTTCTCGGCAATTATCTGGTTACATAGAGGAACCGTATGATTCCAGTACCTATATAATGCACATTTGTCACAGTTATTGTTGCTTACGGCCACACCACCCTGAATATACCCGACCTCGTCTGATCTTGGAAGCCAAGCAGTTTTGGGCCTGGTTAGTACTTGGATGGTAGACTGCCTGGGAATACCAGGTGCTTTAAGCTTTTTCTCTTCTCTCTACCACCTGCATGTCTTTTGTTGCAACGTCTGATCACCCTGTGACACGTGAAGAAGTTGGTCATCTTCAGCTGCTGCTGCTTTGTTGGAAGACACGAAGTGATCTGAGAGTCTCAGTTTCAGCTGAAGAGAATAATCACGTCAGGGAAGAAGATGTGCCCACTACACATCAGCCTTTCTCATCAATTATCTGGTTACATAGAGGAACCGTATGATTCCTGTACTTATATAATGCACATTTGTCACAGACATTGTTACTTACGGCCACACCACCCTGAATTTGCCTGACCTCGTCTGATCTCGGAAGCCAAGCAGTGTTGGGCCTGGTTAGTACTTGGGTGGGAGACCGCTTGGGAATACCAGGTGCTGTAAGCTTTTTCTCTTCTCTCTACCACCTGCATGTGTTTTGTTGCAACGTCTGATCACCCTGTGACACATGAGGAAGTTGGTCATCTTCAGCTGCTGCTGCTGCTTTGTTGGCAGACACGAAGTGATCTGAGAGTCTCAGTTTCAGCTGCAGAGAATAATCACGTCAGGGAAGAAGATGTGCCGACTACACATCAGCCTTTCTCGGAAATTATCTGGTTGCATAGAGGAACCGTATGATTCCAGTACCTATATAATGCACATTTGTCAGAGACATTGTTGCTTACGGCCACACCACCCTGAACATGCCTGACCTCGTCTGATCTCGGAAGCCAAGCAGGGTTGGGCCTGGTTAGTATTTGGATGGGAGACTGCTTGGGAATACAAGGTGCTGTAAGCTTCTTCTCTCCTCTCTACCACCTGCATGTCTTTTGTTGCAACGTCTGATCATCCTGTGACACATGAGGAAGTTGGTCATCTTCAGCAGCTGCTGCTTCTTTGATGGCAGACACGAAGTGATCTGAGAGTCTCAGTTTCAGCTGAAGAGAATGATCACGTCAGGGAAGAAGATGTGCCCACTACACATCAGCCTTTCTTGGCAATTATCTGGTTACATAGAGGAACCGTATGATTCCTGTACTTATATAATGCACATTTGTCACAGTTATTGTTGCTTACGGCCACACCACACTGAATAAGCCCGACCTCGTCTGATCTCGGAAGCCAAGCACGGTTGAGCCTGGTTAGTACTTGGATGGGGGTCCTCTTGGGAATACGAGGTGCTTTAAGCTTTTTCTCTTCTCTCTACCACCTGCATGTCTTTTGTTGCAACGTCTGATCACCCTGTGACACATGAGGAAGTTGGTCATCTTCAGCTGCTTCTGCTTTGTGTGCAGACACAAAGTGATCTGAGAGTCTCAGTTTCAGCTCGAGAGATTAATCACGTCAGGGAAGAAGATGTGCCCACTACTTATCAGCTTTTCTCGGCAATAATCTGGTTACATAGAGGAACTGTATGATTCCAGTACCTATATAATGCACATTTGTCACAATTATTGTTGCTTACGGCCACACCACCCTGAATATACCCGACCTCGTCTGATCTCGGAAGCCAAGCAGGTTTGGTCCTGGTTAGTACTTGGATTGTAGACTGCCTTGGAATACCAGGTGCTTTAAGCTTTTTCTCTTCTCTCTACCACCTGCATGTCTTTTGTTGCAACGTCTGATCACCCTGTGACACATGAGGAAGTTGGTCATCTTCAGCTGCTGCTGCTTTGTTGGCAGACACGAAGTGATCTGGGAGTCTCAGTTTCAGCTGCAGAGAATAATCACGTCAGGGAAGAAGATGTGCCCACTACAAGTCAGCTTTTCTCTGCAATTATCTGGTTACATAGAGGAACCGTATGATTCCAGTACCTATATAATGCACATTTGTCACAGACATTGTTGCTTACGGCCACACCACCCTGAACATGCCCGACCTCGTCTGATCTCGGAAGCCAAGGAGGGTTGGGCCTGGTTAGTACTTAAATGGGAGACCGCTTGGGAATACCAGGAGCTGTAAGCTTTTTCTCTTCTCTCTACCACCTGCATGTCTTTTGTTGCAACGTCTGATCACCCTGTGACACATGAGGAAGTTGGTCATCTTCAGCTGCTGCTGCTTTGTTGGCAGACACAAAGTGATCTGAGAGTCTCAGTTTCAGCTGCAGAGAATAATCACATCAGCGAAGAAGATATGCCCACTACACATCAGCCTTTCTCGTCAATTATCTGGTTACATAGAGGAACTGTATGATTCCAGTACCTATATAATGCACATTTGTCACAGACTTTGTTGCTTACGGCCACACCACCCTGAACATATCCGACCTTGTCCGATCTCGGAAGCCAAGCACGGTTGGGCCTGGTTAGTACTTAGATGGGAGACTGCTTTGGAATACAAGGTGCTGTAAGCTTTTTCTCGTCTCTCGACCACCTGCATGTCTTTTGTTGCAACGTCTGATCACCCTGTGACACATGAGGAAGTTGGTCATCTTCAGTTGCTGCTGCTTAGTTGGCAGACACGAAGTGATCTGAGAGTCTCAGTTTCAGCTGCAGAGAATTATCACATGAGGGAAGAAGATGTGCCCACTACAAGTCAGCCTTTCTCTGCAATTATCTGGTTACATAGAGGAACCGTATGATTCCAGTACCTATATAACGCACATTTGTCACAGAGATTGTCGCTTACGGCCACACCACCCTGAATATAATATGCCCGACCTCGTCTGATCTCGGAAGCCAAGCAGGGTTGTGCCTGGTTAGTACTTGGGTGGGACACTGCTTGGGAATACCAGGTGCTGTAAGCTTTTTCTCTTCTCTCTACCACCTGCATGTCTTTTGTTGCAACGTCTGATCACCCTGTGACACATGAGGAAGTTGGTCATCTTCAGCTGCTGCTGCTTTGTTGGCAGACACAAAGTGATCTGAGAGTCTCAGTTTCAGCTCGAGAGATTAATCACGTCAGGGAAGAAGATGTGCCCACTCCTTATCAGCTTTTCTCGGCAATAATCTGGTTACATAGAGGAACTGTATGATTCCAGTACCTATATAATGCACATTTGTCACAATTATTGTTGCTTACGGCCACACCACCCTGAATATACCCGACCTCGTCTGATCTCGGAAGCCAAGCAGGTTTGGTCCTGGTTAGTACTTGGATTGTAGACTGCCTTGGAATACCAGGTGCTTTAAGCTTTTTCTCTTCTCTCTACCACCTGCATGTCTTTTGTTGCAACGTCTGATCACCCTGTGACACATGAGGAAGTTGGTCATCTTCAGCTGCTGCTGCTTTGTTGGCAGACACGAAGTGATCTGAGAGTCTCAGTTTCAGCTGCAGAGAATAATCACGTCAGGGAAGAAGATGTGCCCACTACAAGTCAGCTTTTCTCTGCAATTATCTGGTTACATAGAGGAACCGTATGATTCCAGTACCTATATAATGCACATTTGTCACAGACATTGTTGCTTACGGCCACACCACCCTGAACATGCCCGACCTCGTCTGATCTCGGAAGCCAAGGAGGGTTGGGCCTGGTTAGTACTTAAATGGGAGACCGCTTGGGAATACCAGGAGCTGTAAGCTTTTTCTCTTCTCTCTACCACCTGCATGTCTTTTGTTGCAACGTCTGATCACCCTGTGACACATGAGGAAGTTGGTCATCTTCAGCTGCTGCTGCTTTGTTGGCTGACACAAAGTGATCTGAGAGTCTCAGTTTCAGCTGCAGAGAATAATCACATCAGCGAAGAAGATATGCCCACTACACATCAGCCTTTCTCGTCAATTATCTGGTTACATAGAGGAACTGTATGATTCCAGTACCTATATAATGCACATTTGTCACAGACTTTGTTGCTTACGGCCACACCACCCTGAACATATCCGACCTTGTCCGATCTCGGAAGCCAAGCACGGTTGGGCCTGGTTAGTACTTAGATGGGAGACTGCTTTGGAATACAAGGTGCTGTAAGCTTTTTCTCGTCTCTCGACCACCTGCATGTCTTTTGTTGCAACGTCTGATCACCCTGTGACACATGAGGAAGTTGGTCATCTTCAGTTGCTGCTGCTTAGTTGGCAGACACGAAGTGATCTGAGAGTCTCAGTTTCAGCTGCAGAGAATTATCACATGAGGGAAGAAGATGTGCCCACTACAAGTCAGCCTTTCTCTGCAATTATCTGGTTACATAGAGGAACCGTATGATTCCAGTACCTATATAACGCACATTTGTCACAGAGATTGTCGCTTACGGCCACACCACCCTGAATATAATATGCCCGACCTCGTCTGATCTCGGAAGCCAAGCAGGGTTGTGCCTGGTTAGTACTTGGGTGGGACACTGCTTGGGAATACCAGGTGCTGTAAGCTTTTTCTCTTCTCTCTACCACCTGCATGTCTTTTGTTGCAACGTCTGATCACCCTGTGACACATGAGGAAGTTGGTCATCTTCAGCTGCTGCTGCTTTGTTGGCAGACACAAAGTGATCTGAGAGTGTCAGTTTCAGCTGCAGAGAATAATCACGTCAGGGAAGAAGATGTGCCCACTACAAGTCAGCTTTTCTCTGCAATTATCTGGTTACATAGAGGAACCGTATGATTCCAGTACCTATATAATGCACATTTGTCACAGACCATGTTGCTTACGGCCAAATCACCCTGAATATGTCTGACCTCGTCTGATCTCAGAAGCCAAGCAGGGTTGGGTCTGGTTCGTACTTCAATGGGAGACTGCTTGGGAATACCAGGTGCTGTAAGCTTTTTCTCTTCTCTCTACCACCTGCATGTCTTTTGTTGCAACATCTGATCACCCTGTGACACATGAGGAAGTTTGTCATCTTCAGCTTCTGCTGCTTTGTTGGCAGACACGAAGTGATCTGAGAGTCTCAGTTTCAACTGAAGAGAATAATAACGTCAGGGAACAAGATGTGCCCACTACACATCAGCCTTTCTCGGCAATTATCTGGTTACATAGAGGAACTGTATGATTCCAGTACCTATATAATGCACATTTGTCACAGTTATGGTTGCTTACGGCCACACCACCCTGAATATGCCCGACCTCGTCTGATCTCGGAAGCCAAGCAGTTTTGGGCCTGGTTGTTACTTAAATGGGAGACCGCTTGGGAATACCAGGTGCTGTAAGCTTTTTGTCGTCTCTCGACCACCTGCATGTCTTTTGTTGCAATGTCTGATCACCCTGTGACACATGAGGAAGTTAGTCATCTTCAGCTGCTGCTGCTTTGTTGGCTGACACGAAGTGATCTGAGAGTCTCAGTTTCAGCTGCAGAGAATGATCACATGAGGGAAGAAGATTTGCCCACTACAAGTCAGCCTTTCTCGGCAATTATCTGGTTACATAGAGGAACCGTATGATTCCAGTACCTATATAATGCACATTTGTCACAGTTATTGTTGCTTACGGCCACACCACCCTGAATATACCCGACCTCGTCTGATCTCGGAAGCCAAGCAGTTTTGGGCCTGGTTAGTACTTGGATGGTAGACTGCCTGGGAATACCAGGTGCTTTAAGCTTTTTCTCTTCTCTCTACCACCTGCATGTCTTTTGTTGCAACGTCTGATCACCCTGTGACACGTGAAGAAGTTGGTCATCTTCAGCTGCTGCTGCTTTGTTGGAAGACACGAAGTGATCTGAGAGTCTCAGTTTCAGCTGAAGAGAATAATCACGTCAGGGAAGAAGATGTGCCCACTACACATCAGCCTTTCTCATCAATTATCTGGTTACATAGAGGAATCGTATGATTCCTGTACTTATATAATGCACATTTGTCACAGACATTGTTACTTACGGCCACACCACCCTGAATTTGCCTGACCTCGTCTGATCTCGGAAGCCAAGCAGTGTTGGGCCTGGTTAGTACTTGGGTGGGAGACCGCTTGGGAATACCAGGTGCTGTAAGCTTTTTCTCTTCTCTCTACCACCTGCATGTGTTTTGTTGCAACGTCTGATCACCCTGTGACACATGAGGAAGTTGGTCATCTTCAGCTGCTGCTGCTGCTTTGTTGGCAGACACGAAGTGATCTGAGAGTCTCAGTTTCAGCTGAAGAGAATGATCACATCAGAGAAGAAGATGTGCCCACTACTTATAAGCTTTTCTCGGCAATAATCTGGTTACATAGAGGAACTGTATGATTCCAGTACCTATATAATGCACATTTGTCACAATTATTGTTGCTTACGGCCACACCACCCTGAATATACCCGACCTCGTCTGATCTCGGAAGCCAAGCAGGTTTGGTCCTGGTTAGTACTTGGATTGTAGACTGCCTTGGAATACCAGGTGCTTTAAGCTTTTTCTCTTCTCTCTACCACCTGCATGTCTTTTGTTGCAACGTCTGATCACCCTGTGACACATGAGGAAGTTGGTCATCTTCAGCTGCTGCTGCTTTGTTGGCAGACACGAAGTGATCTGAGAGTCTCAGTTTCAGCTGCAGAGAATAATCACGTCAGGGAAGAAGATGTGCCCACTACAAGTCAGCTTTTCTCTGCAATTATCTGGTTACATAGAGGAACCGTATGATTCCAGTACCTATATAATGCACATTTGTCACAGACATTGTTGCTTACGGCCACACCACCCTGAACATGCCCGACCTCGTCTGATCTCGGAAGCCAAGGAGGGTTGGGCCTGGTTAGTACTTAAATGGGAGACCGCTTGGGAATACCAGGAGCTGTAAGCTTTTTCTCTTCTCTCTACCACCTGCATGTCTTTTGTTGCAACGTCTGATCACCCTGTGACACATGAGGAAGTTGGTCATCTTCAGCTGCTGCTGCTTTGTTGGCAGACACAAAGTGATCTGAGAGTCTCAGTTTCAGCTGCAGAGAATAATCACATCAGCGAAGAAGATATGCCCACTACACATCAGCCTTTCTCGTCAATTATCTGGTTACATAGAGGAACTGTATGATTCCAGTACCTATATAATGCACATTTGTCACAGACTTTGTTGCTTACGGCCACACCACCCTGAACATATCCGACCTTGTCCGATCTCGGAAGCCAAGCACGGTTGGGCCTGGTTAGTACTTAGATGGGAGACTGCTTTGGAATACAAGGTGCTGTAAGCTTTTTCTCGTCTCTCGACCACCTGCATGTCTTTTGTTGCAACGTCTGATCACCCTGTGACACATGAGGAAGTTGGTCATCTTCAGTTGCTGCTGCTTAGTTGGCAGACACGAAGTGATCTGAGAGTCTCAGTTTCAGCTGCAGAGAATTATCACATGAGGGAAGAAGATGTGCCCACTACAAGTCAGCCTTTCTCTGCAATTATCTGGTTACATAGAGGAACCGTATGATTCCAGTACCTATATAACGCACATTTGTCACAGAGATTGTCGCTTACGGCCACACCACCCTGAATATAATATGCCCGACCTCGTCTGATCTCGGAAGCCAAGCAGGGTTGTGCCTGGTTAGTACTTGGGTGGGACACTGCTTGGGAATACCAGGTGCTGTAAGCTTTTTCTCTTCTCTCTACCACCTGCATGTCTTTTGTTGCAACGTCTGATCACCCTGTGACACATGAGGAAGTTGGTCATCTTCAGCTGCTGCTGCTTTGTTGGCAGACACAAAGTGATCTGAGAGTGTCAGTTTCAGCTGCAGAGAATAATCACGTCAGGGAAGAAGATGTGCCCACTACAAGTCAGCTTTTCTCTGCAATTATCTGGTTACATAGAGGAACCGTATGATTCCAGTACCTATATAATGCACATTTGTCACAGACCATGTTGCTTACGGCCAAATCACCCTGAATATGTCTGACCTCGTCTGATCTCAGAAGCCAAGCAGGGTTGGGTCTGGTTCGTACTTCAATGGGAGACTGCTTGGGAATACCAGGTGCTGTAAGCTTTTTCTCTTCTCTCTACCACCTGCATGTCTTTTGTTGCAACATCTGATCACCCTGTGACACATGAGGAAGTTTGTCATCTTCAGCTTCTGCTGCTTTGTTGGCAGACACGAAGTGATCTGAGAGTCTCAGTTTCAACTGAAGAGAATAATAACGTCAGGGAACAAGATGTGCCCACTACACATCAGCCTTTCTCGGCAATTATCTGGTTACATAGAGGAACTGTATGATTCCAGTACCTATATAATGCACATTTGTCACAGTTATGGTTGCTTACGGCCACACCACCCTGAATATGCCCGACCTCGTCTGATCTCGGAAGCCAAGCAGGTTAGGGCCAGGTTGTTACTTAAATGGGAGACCGCTTGGGAATACCAGGTGCTGTAAGCTTTTTGTCTTCTCTCGACCACCTGCATGTCTTTTGTTGCAATGTCTGATCACCCTGTGACACATGAGGAAGTTAGTCATCTTCAGCTGCTGCTGCTTTGTTGGCTGACACGAAGTGATCTGAGAGTCTCAGTTTCAGCTGCAGAGAATGATCACATGAGGGAAGAAAATTTGCCCACTACAAGTCAGCCTTTCTCGGCAATTATCTGGTTACATAGAGGAACCGTATGATTCCAGTACCTATATAATGCACATTTGTCACAGTTATTGTTGCTTACGGCCACACCACCCTGAATATACCCGACCTCGTCTGATCTCGGAAGCCAAGCAGTTTTGGGCCTGGTTAGTACTTGGATGGTAGACTGCCTGGGAATACCAGGTGCTTTAAGCTTTTTCTCTTCTCTCTACCACCTGCATGTCTTTTGTTGCAACGTCTGATCACCCTGTGACACGTGAAGAAGTTGGTCATCTTCAGCTGCTGCTGCTTTGTTGGAAGACACGAAGTGATCTGAGAGTCTCAGTTTCAGCTGAAGAGAATAATCACGTCAGGGAAGAAGATGTGCCCACTACACATCAGCCTTTCTCATCAATTATCTGGTTACATAGAGGAACCGTATGATTCCTGTACTTATATAATGCACATTTGTCACAGACATTGTTACTTACGGCCACACCACCCTGAATTTGCCTGACCTCGTCTGATCTCGGAAGCCAAGCAGTGTTGGGCCTGGTTAGTACTTGGGTGGGAGACCGCTTGGGAATACCAGGTGCTGTAAGCTTTTTCTCTTCTCTCTACCACCTGCATGTGTTTTGTTGCAACGTCTGATCACCCTGTGACACATGAGGAAGTTGGTCATCTTCAGCTGCTGCTGCTGCTTTGTTGGCAGACACGAAGTGATCTGAGAGTCTCAGTTTCAGCTGAAGAGAATGATCACATCAGAGAAGATGATATGCCCACTACACATCAGCCTTTCTCAGCAATTATCTGGTTACATAGAGGAACCGTATGATTCCTGTACTTATATAATGCACATTTGTCAGACACATTGTTGCTTACGGCCACACCACCCTGAACATGCCCGACCTTGTCTGATCTCGGAAGCCAAGCAGGGTTGAACCTGCTTAGTACTTGGATGGGATACTTTTTGGGAATACCAGGTGCTGTAAGCTTCTTCTCTTCTCTCTACCACCTGCATGTCTTTTGTTGCAACGTCTGATCACCCTGTGACACATGAGAAAGTTGGTCATCTTCAGCAGCTGCTGCTTTGTTGGCTGACACGAAGTGATCTGAGAGTCTCAGTTTCAGTTGCAGAGAATGATCACATCAGAGAAGATGATTTGCCCGCTACACATCAGCTTTTCTATGCAATTATCTGGTTCCATAGAGGAACCGTATGATTCCAGTACCTATATAATGCACATTTGTCAGAGACATTGTTGCTTACGGCCACACCACCCTGAATAAGCCCGACCTTGTCTGATCTCGGACGCCAAGCAGGGTTGTACCTGGTTAGTACTTGGATGGGAGACTGCTTGGGAATACCAGGTGCTGTAAGCTTTATTTCTTCTCTGGACCACCTGAATGTCTTTTGTTGCAACGTCTGATCACCCTGTGACACGTGAAGAAGTTGGTCATCTTCAGCTTCTGCTGCTTTGTTGGCAGACACGAAGTGATCTGAGAGTCTCAGTTTCAGCTGCAGAGAATAATAACGTCAGGGAAGAAGATGTGCCCACTACACATCAGCCTTTCTCAGCAATTATCTGGTTACATAGAGGAACCGTATGATTCCAGTACCTATATAATGCACATTTGTCACAGACATTGTTGCTTACGGCCACACCACCCTCAATATGCCCGACCTAGTCTGATCTCGGAAGCCAAGTAGGGTACGGCCTGGTTAGTACTTAAATGGGAGACTGCTTGGGAATACTAGGTGCTGTAAGCTTTTTGTCTTCTCTCGACCACCTGCGTGTCTTTTGTTGCAACGTCTGATCACCCTGTGACACATGAGGAAGTTGGTCATCTTCAGCTGCTGCTGCTTTGTTGGCAGACATGAGGTAATCTGAGAGTCTCAGTTTCAGCTGGAGAGAATAATCACATCTGAGAAGAAGATATGCCCACTAGAAGTGAGCTTTTCTATTCAATTATTTGGTTGCATAGAGAAACCGTATGATTCCAGTACCTATATAATGCACATTTGTCACAGACATTTTCGCTTACGACCAAACCACCCTGAATATGCCAGACCTCGTCTGATCTCGGAAGCCAAGCAGTTTTGGGCCTGGTTAGTACTTGGATGGGAGACCGCTTGGGAATACCAGGTGCTGTAAGCTTTTTTCTCTTCTCTCCACTACCTGCATGTCTTTTGTTGCAACGTCTGATCACTCTGTGACACATGAAGAAGTTGGTCATCTTCAGCTGCTGCTGCTTTGTTGGCAGACACGAAGTGATCTGAGAGTCTCAGTTTCAGCTGCAGAGAATAATCACATCAGGGAAGAAGATGTGCCCACTACAAGTCAGCCTTTCTCTGCAATTATCTGGTTACATAGAGGAACTGTATGATTCCAGTACCTATATAATGCACATTTGTCACAGTTATGGTTGCTTACGGCCACACCACCCTGAATATGCCCGACCTCGTCTGATCTCGGAAGCCAAGGAGGGTTGGGCCGGGTTAGTAATTTGATGGGAGACCGCTTGGGAATACCAGGTGCTGTAAGCTTTTTTTCGTCTCTCTACCACCTGCATGTCTTTTGTTGCAACGTCTGATCACCCTGTGACACAAGAGGAAGGTGGTCATCTTCAGCTGCTGCTGCTTTGTTGGCAGACACGAAGTGATCTGAGAGTCTCAGTTTCAGTTGCAGAGAATGATCACATCAGGGAAGATGATATGCCCGCTACACATAAGCCTTTCTCGGAAATTATCTGGTTGCATAGAGGAACCGTATGATTCCAGTACCTATATAATGCACATTTGTCAGAGACATTGTTGCTTACGGCCACACCACCCTGAACATGCCCGACCTCATCTGATCTCGGAAGCATAGCACGGTTGGTCCTGGTTAGTACTTGGATGGGAGTCCGCTTGGGAATACCAGTTGCTGTAAGCTTCTTCTCTTCTCTCTACCTCCTGCATTTCTTTTGTTGCAACGTCTGATCATCCTGTGACACATGAGGAAGTTGGTCATCTTCAGCTGCTGCTGCTGCTTTGTTGGCATACACGAAGTTATCTGAGAGTCTCAGTTTCAGCTGCAGAGAATAATCACATCAGGGAAGAAGATGTGCCCACTACAAGTTAGCCTTTCTCGGCAATTATCTGGTTACATAGAGGAACCGTATGATTCCTGTACTTATATAATGCACATTTGTCAGACACATTGTTGCTTACGGCCACACCACCCTGAACATGCCTGACCTCGTCTGATCTCGGAAGCCAAGCACTGTTGGCCTGGTTAGTACTTGGGTGGGAGACTGCTTGGGAATACCAGGTGCTGTAAGCTTTATTTCTTCTCTGGACCACCTGAATGTCTTTTGTTGCAACGTCTGATCACCCTGTGACACATGAGGAAGTTGGTCATCTTCAGCTTCTGCTGCTTTGTTGGCAGACACAAAGTGATCTGAGAGTCTCAGTTTCAACTGAAGAGAATAATAACGTCAGGGAACAAGATGTGCCCACTACACATCAGCCTTTCTCGGCAATTATCTGGTTACATAGAGGAACTGTATGATTCCAGTACCTATATAATGCACATTTGTCACAGTTATGGTTGCTTACGGCCACACCACCCTGAATATGCCCGACCTCGTCTGATCTCGGAAGCCAAGCAGGTTAGGGCCTGGTTGTTACTTAAATGGGAGACCGCTTGGGAATACCAGGTGCTGTAAGCTTTTTGTCTTCTCTCGACCACCTGCATGTCTTTTGTTGCAATGTCTGATCACCCTGTGACACATGAGGAAGTTAGTCATCTTCAGCTGCTGCTGCTTTGTTGGCTGACACGAAGTGATCTGAGAGTCTCAGTTTCAGCTGCAGAGAATGATCACATGAGGGAAGAAGATTTGCCCACTACAAGTCAGCCTTTCTCGGCAATTATCTGGTTACATAGAGGAACCGTATGATTCCAGTACCTATATAATGCACATTTGTCACAGTTATTGTTGCTTACGGCCACACCACCCTGAATATACCCGACCTCGTCTGATCCTGGAAGCCAAGCAGTTTTGGGCCTGGTTAGTACTTGGATGGTAGACTGCCTGGGAATACCAGGTGCTTTAAGCTTTTTCTCTTCTCTCTACCACCTGCATGTCTTTTGTTGCAACGTCTGATCACCCTGTGACACGTGAAGAAGTTGGTCATCTTCAGCTGCTGCTGCTTTGTTGGAAGACACGAAGTGATCTGAGAGTCTCAGTTTCAGCTGAAGAGAATAATCACGTCAGGGAAGAAGATGTGCCCACTACACATCAGCCTTTCTCATCAATTATCTGGTTACATAGAGGAACCGTATGATTCCTGTACTTATATAATGCACATTTGTCACAGACATTGTTACTTACGGCCACACCACCCTGAATTTGCCTGACCTCGTCTGATCTCGGAAGCCAAGCAGTGTTGGGCCTGGTTAGTACTTGGGTGGGAGACCGCTTGGGAATACCAGGTGCTGTAAGCTTTTTCTCTTCTCTCTACCACCTGCATGTGTTTTGTTGCAACGTCTGATCACCCTGTGACACATGAGGAAGTTGGTCATCTTCAGCTGCTGCTGCTGCTTTGTTGGCAGACACGAAGTGATCTGAGAGTCTCAGTTTCAGCTGCAGAGAATAATCACGTCAGGGAAGAAGATGTGCCGACTACACATCAGCCTTTCTCGGAAATTATCTGGTTGCATAGAGGAACCGTATGATTCCAGTACCTATATAATGCACATTTGTCAGAGACATTGTTGCTTACGGCCACACCACCCTGAACATGCCTGACCTCGTCTGATCTCGGAAGCCAAGCAGGGTTGGGCCTGGTTAGTATTTGGATGGGAGACTGCTTGGGAATACAAGGTGCTGTAAGCTTCTTCTCTCCTCTCTACCACCTGCATGTCTTTTGTTGCAACGTCTGATCATCCTGTGACACATGAGGAAGTTGGTCATCTTCAGCAGCTGCTGCTTCTTTGATGGCAGACACGAAGTGATCTGAGAGTCTCAGTTTCAGCTGAAGAGATTGATCACGTCAGGGAAGAAGATGTGCCCACTACACATCAGCCTTTCTTGGCAATTATCTGGTTACATAGAGGAACCGTATGATTCCTGTACTTATATAATGCACATTTGTCACAGTTATTGTTGCTTACGGCCACACCACACTGAATAAGCCCGACCTCGTCTGATCTCGGAAGCCAAGCACGGTTGAGCCTGGTTAGTACTTGGATGGGGGTCCTCTTGGGAATACGAGGTGCTTTAAGCTTTTTCTCTTCTCTCTACCACCTGCATGTCTTTTGTTGCAACGTCTGATCACCCTGTGACACATGAGGAAGTTGGTCATCTTCAGCTGCTTCTGCTTTGTGTGCAGACACAAAGTGATCTGAGAGTCTCAGTTTCAGCTCGAGAGATTAATCACGTCAGGGAAGAAGATGTGCCCACTACTTCTCAGCTTTTCTCGGCAATAATCTGGTTACATAGAGGAACTGTATGATTCCAGTACCTATATAATGCACATTTGTCACAATTATTGTTGCTTACGGCCACACCACCCTGAATATACCCGACCTCGTCTGATCTCGGAAGCCAAGCAGGTTTGGTCCTGGTTAGTACTTGGATGGTAGACTACCTTGGAATACCAGGTGCTTTAAGCTTTTTCTCTTCTCTCTACCACCTGCATGTCTTTTGTTGCAACGTCTGATCACCCTGTGACACATGAGGAAGTTGGTCATCTTCAGCTGCTGCTGCTTTGTTGGCAGACACGAAGTGATCTGAGAGTCTCAGTTTCAGCTGCAGAGAATAATCACGTCAGGGAAGAAGATGTGCCCACTACAAGTCAGCTTTTCTCTGCAATTATCTGGTTACATAGAGGAACCGTATGATTCCAGTACCTATATAATGCACATTTGTCACAGACATTGTTGCTTACGGCCACACCACCCTGAACATGCCCGACCTCGTCTGATCTCGGAAGCCAAGGAGGGTTGGGCCTGGTTAGTACTTAAATGGGAGACCGCTTGGGAATACCAGGAGCTGTAAGCTTTTTCTCTTCTCTCTACCACCTGCATGTCTTTTGTTGCAACGTCTGATCACCCTGTGACACATGAGGAAGTTGGTCATCTTCAGCTGCTGCTGCTTTGTTGGCAGACACAAAGTGATCTGAGAGTCTCAGTTTCAGCTGCAGAGAATAATCACATCAGCGAAGAAGATATGCCCACTACACATCAGCCTTTCTCGTCAATTATCTGGTTACATAGAGGAACTGTATGATTCCAGTACCTATATAATGCACATTTGTCACAGACTTTGTTGCTTACGGCCACACCACCCTGAACATATCCGACCTTGTCCGATCTCGGAAGCCAAGCACGGTTGGGCCTGGTTAGTACTTAGATGGGAGACTGCTTTGGAATACAAGGTGCTGTAAGCTTTTTCTCGTCTCTCGACCACCTGCATGTCTTTTGTTGCAACGTCTGATCACCCTGTGACACATGAGGAAGTTGGTCATCTTCAGTTGCTTCTGCTTAGTTGGCAGACACGAAGTGATCTGAGAGTCTCAGTTTCAGCTGCAGAGAATTATCACATCAGGGAAGAAGATGTGCCCACTACAAGTCAGCCTTTCTCTGCAATTATCTGGTTACATAGAGGAACCGTATGATTCCAGTACCTATATAACGCACATTTGTCACAGAGATTGTCGCTTACGGCCACACCACCCTGAATATAATATGCCAGACCTCGTCTGATCTCGGAAGCCAAGCAGGGTTGTGCCTGGTTAGTACTTGGGTGGGACACTGCTTGGGAATACCAGGTGCTGTAAGCTTTTTCTCTTCTCTCTACCACCTGCATGTCTTTTGTTGCAACGTCTGATCACCCTGTGACACATGAGGAAGTTGGTCATCTTCAGCTGCTGCTGCTTTGTTGGCAGACACAAAGTGATCTGAGAGTGTCAGTTTCAGCTGCAGAGAATAATCACGTCAGGGAAGAAGATGTGCCCACTACAAGTCAGCTTTTCTCTGCAATTATCTGGTTACATAGAGGAACCGTATGATTCCAGTACCTATATAATGCACATTTGTCACAGACATTGTTGCTTACGGCCAAATCACCCTGAATATGTCTGACCTCGTCTGATCTCAGAAGCCAAGCAGGGTTGGGTCTGGTTCGTACTTCAATGGGAGACTGCTTGGGAATACCAGGTGCTGTAAGCTTTTTCTCTTCTCTCTACCACCTGCATGTCTTTTGTTGCAACATCTGATCACCCTGTGACACATGAGGAAGTTTGTCATCTTCAGCTTCTGCTGCTTTGTTGGCAGACACGAAGTGATCTGAGAGTCTCAGTTTCAACTGAAGAGAATAATAACGTCAGGGAACAAGATGTGCCCACTACACATCAGCCTTTCTCGGCAATTATCTGGTTACATAGAGGAACTGTATGATTCCAGTACCTATATAATGCACATTTGTCACAGTTATGGTTGCTTACGGCCACACCACCCTGAATATGCCCGACCTCGTCTGATCTCGGAAGCCAAGCTGGTTAGGGCCTGGTTGTTACTTAAATGGGAGACCGCTTGGGAATACCAGGTGCTGTAAGCTTTTTGTCTTCTCTCGACCACCTGCATGTCTTTTGTTGCAATGTCTGATCACCCTGTGACACATGAGGAAGTTAGTCATCTTCAGCTGCTGCTGCTTTGTTGGCTGACACGAAGTGATCTGAGAGTCTCAGTTTCAGCTGCAGAGAATGATCACATGAGGGAAGAAGATTTGCCCACTACAAGTCAGCCTTTCTCGGCAATTATCTGGTTACATAGAGGAACCGTATGATTCCAGTACCTATATAATGCACATTTGTCACAGTTATTGTTGCTTACGGCCACACCACCCTGAATATACCCGACCTCGTCTGATCTCGGAAGCCAAGCAGTTTTGGGCCTGGTTAGTACTTGGATGGTAGACTGCCTGGGAATACCAGGTGCTTTAAGCTTTTTCTCTTCTCTCTACCACCTGCATGTCTTTTGTTGCAACGTCTGATCACCCTGTGACACGTGAAGAAGTTGGTCATCTTCAGCTGCTGCTGCTTTGTTGGAAGACACGAAGTGATCTGAGAGTCTCAGTTTCAGCTGAAGAGAATAATCACGTCAGGGAAGAAGATGTGTCCACTACACATCAGCCTTTCTCATCAATTATCTGGTTACATAGAGGAACAGTATGATTCCTGTACTTATATAATGCACATTTGTCACAGACATTGTTACTTACGGCCACACCACCCTGAATTTGCCTGACCTCGTCTGATCTCGGAAGCCAAGCAGTGTTGGGCCTGGTTAGTACTTGGGTGGGAGACCGCTTGGGAATACCAGGTGCTGTAAGCTTTTTCTCTTCTCTCTACCACCTGCATGTGTTTTGTTGCAACGTCTGATCACCCTGTGACACATGAGGAAGTTGGTCATCTTCAGCTGCTGTTGCTGCTTTGTTGGCAGACACGAAGTGATCTGAGAGTCTCAGTTTCAGCTGAAGAGAATGATCACATCAGAGAAGATGATATGCCCACTACACATCAGCCTTTCTCAGCAATTATCTGGTTACATAGAGGAACCGTATGATTCCTGTACTTATATAATGCACATTTGTCAGACACATTGTTGCTTACGGCCACACCACCCTGAACATGCCCGACCTTGTCTGATCTCGGAAGCCAAGCAGGGTTGAACCTGCTTAGTACTTGGATGGGATACTTTTTGGGAATACCAGGTGCTGTAAGCTTCTTCTCTTCTCTCTACCACCTGCATGTCTTTTGTTGCAACGTCTGATCACCCTGTGACACATGAGAAAGTTGGTCATCTTCAGCAGCTGCTGCTTTGTTGGCTGACACGAAGTGATCTGAGAGTCTCAGTTTCAGTTGCAGAGAATGATCACATCAGAGAAGATGATTTGCCCGCTACACATCAGCTTTTCTATGCAATTATCTGGTTACATAGAGGAACCGTATGATTCCAGTACCTATATAATGCACATTTGTCAGAGACATTGTTGCTTACGGCCACACCACCCTGAATAAGCCCGACCTTGTCTGATCTCGGACGCCAAGCAGGGTTGTACCTGGTTAGTACTTGGATGGGAGACTGCTTGGGAATACCAGGTGCTGTAAGCTTTATTTCTTCTCTGGACCACCTGAATGTCTTTTGTTGCAACGTCTGATCACCCTGTGACACGTGAAGAAGTTGGTCATCTTCAGCTTCTGCTGCTTTGTTGGCAGACACGAAGTGATCTGAGAGTCTCAGTTTCAGCTGCAGAGAATAATAACGTCAGGGAAGAAGATGTGCCCACTACACATCAGCCTTTCTCAGCAATTATCTGGTTACATAGAGGAACCGTATGATTCCAGTACCTATATAATGCACATTTGTCACAGACATTGTTGCTTACGGCCACACCACCCTCAATATGCCTGACCTAGTCTGATCTCGGAAGCAAAGTAGGGTACGGCCTGGTTAGTACTTAAATGGGAGACTGCTTGGGAATACCAGGTGCTGTAAGCTTTTTGTCTTCTCTCGACCACCTGCGTGTCTTTTGTTGCAACGTCTGATCACCCTGTGACACATGAGGAAGTTGGTCATCTTCAGCTGCTGCTGCTTTGTTGGCAGACATGAGGTAATCTGAGAGTCTCAGTTTCAGCTGGAGAGAATAATCACATCTGAGAAGAAGATATGCCCACTAGAAGTGAGCTTTTCTATTCAATTATTTGGTTGCATAGAGAAACCGTATGATTCCAGTACCTATATAATGCACATTTGTCACAGACATTTTAGCTTACGACCAAACCACCCTGAATATGCCAGACCTCGTCTGATCTCGGAAGCCAAGCAGTTTTGGACCTGGTTAGTACTTGGATGGGAGACCGCTTGGGAATACCAGGTGCTGTAAGCTTTTTTCTCTTCTCTCCACTACCTGCATGTCTTTTGTTGCAACGTCTGATCACTCTGTGACACATGAAGAAGTTTGTCATCTTCAGCTTCTGCTGCTTTGTTGGCAGACACGAAGTGATCTGAGAGTCTCAGTTTCAACTGAAGAGAATAATAACGTCAGGGAACAAGATGTGCCCACTACACATCAGCCTTTCTCGGCAATTATCTGGTTACATAGAGGAACTGTATGATTCCAGTACCTATATAATGCACATTTGTCACAGTTATGGTTGCTTACGGCCACACCACCCTGAATATGCCCGACCTCGTCTGATCTCGGAAGCCAAGCTGGTTAGGGCCTGGTTGTTACTTAAATGGGAGACCGCTTGGGAATACCAGGTGCTGTAAGCTTTTTGTCTTCTCTCGACCACCTGCATGTCTTTTGTTGCAATGTCTGATCACCCTGTGACACATGAGGAAGTTAGTCATCTTCAGCTGCTGCTGCTTTGTTGGCTGACACGAAGTGATCTGAGAGTCTCAGTTTCAGCTGCAGAGAATGATCACATGAGGGAAGAAGATTTGCCCACTACAAGTCAGCCTTTCTCGGCAATTATCTGGTTACATAGAGGAACCGTATGATTCCAGTACCTATATAATGCACATTTGTCACAGTTATTGTTGCTTACGGCCACACCACCCTGAATATACCCGACCTCGTCTGATCTCGGAAGCCAAGCAGTTTTGGGCCTGGTTAGTACTTGGATGGTAGACTGCCTGGGAATACCAGGTGCTTTAAGCTTTTTCTCTTCTCTCTACCACCTGCATGTCTTTTGTTGCAACGTCTGATCACCCTGTGACACGTGAAGAAGTTGGTCATCTTCAGCTGCTGCTGCTTTGTTGGAAGACACGAAGTGATCTGAGAGTCTCAGTTTCAGCTGAAGAGAATAATCACGTCAGGGAAGAAGATGTGTCCACTACACATCAGCCTTTCTCATCAATTATCTGGTTACATAGAGGAACAGTATGATTCCTGTACTTATATAATGCACATTTGTCACAGACATTGTTACTTACGGCCACACCACCCTGAATTTGCCTGACCTCGTCTGATCTCGGAAGCCAAGCAGTGTTGGGCCTGGTTAGTACTTGGGTGGGAGACCGCTTGGGAATACCAGGTGCTGTAAGCTTTTTCTCTTCTCTCTACCACCTGCATGTGTTTTGTTGCAACGTCTGATCACCCTGTGACACATGAGGAAGTTGGTCATCTTCAGCTGCTGTTGCTGCTTTGTTGGCAGACACGAAGTGATCTGAGAGTCTCAGTTTCAGCTGAAGAGAATGATCACATCAGAGAAGATGATATGCCCACTACACATCAGCCTTTCTCAGTAATTATCTGGTTACATAGAGGAACCGTATGATTCCTGTACTTATATAATGCACATTTGTCAGACACATTGTTGCTTACGGCCACACCACCCTGAACATGCCCGACCTTGTCTGATCTCGGAAGCCAAGCAGGGTTGAACCTGCTTAGTACTTGGATGGGATACTTTTTGGGAATACCAGGTGCTGTAAGCTTCTTCTCTTCTCTCTACCACCTGCATGTCTTTTGTTGCAACGTCTGATCACCCTGTGACACATGAGAAAGTTGGTCATCTTCAGCAGCTGCTGCTTTGTTGGCTGACACGAAGTGATCTGAGAGTCTCAGTTTCAGTTGCAGAGAATGATCACATCAGAGAAGATGATTTGCCCGCTACACATCAGCTTTTCTATGCAATTATCTGGTTACATAGAGGAACCGTATGATTCCAGTACCTATATAATGCACATTTGTCAGAGACATTGTTGCTTACGGCCACACCACCCTGAATAAGCCCGACCTTGTCTGATCTCGGACGCCAAGCAGGGTTGTACCTGGTTAGTACTTGGATGGGAGACTGCTTGGGAATACCAGGTGCTGTAAGCTTTATTTCTTCTCTGGACCACCTGAATGTCTTTTGTTGCAACGTCTGATCACCCTGTGACACGTGAAGAAGTTGGTCATCTTCAGCTTCTGCTGCTTTGTTGGCAGACACGAAGTGATCTGAGAGTCTCAGTTTCAGCTGCAGAGAATAATAACGTCAGGGAAGAAGATGTGCCCACTACACATCAGCCTTTCTCAGCAATTATCTGGTTACATAGAGGAACCGTATGATTCCAGTACCTATATAATGCACATTTGTCACAGACATTGTTGCTTACGGCCACACCACCCTCAATATGCCTGACCTAGTCTGATCTCGGAAGCAAAGTAGGGTACGGCCTGGTTAGTACTTAAATGGGAGACTGCTTGGGAATACCAGGTGCTGTAAGCTTTTTGTCTTCTCTCGACCACCTGCGTGTCTTTTGTTGCAACGTCTGATCACCCTGTGACACATGAGGAAGTTGGTCATCTTCAGCTGCTGCTGCTTTGTTGGCAGACATGAGGTAATCTGAGAGTCTCAGTTTCAGCTGGAGAGAATAATCACATCTGAGAAGAAGATATGCCCACTAGAAGTGAGCTTTTCTATTCAATTATTTGGTTGCATAGAGAAACCGTATGATTCCAGTACCTATATAATGCACATTTGTCACAGACATTTTAGCTTACGACCAAACCACCCTGAATATGCCAGACCTCGTCTGATCTCGGAAGCCAAGCAGTTTTGGACCTGGTTAGTACTTGGATGGGAGACCGCTTGGGAATACCAGGTGCTGTAAGCTTTTTTCTCTTCTCTCCACTACCTGCATGTCTTTTGTTGCAACGTCTGATCACTCTGTGACACATGAAGAAGTTGGTCATCTTCAGCTGCTGCTGCTTTGTTGGCAGACACGATGTGATCTGAGAGTCTCAGTTTCAGCTGCAGAGAATAATCACATCAGGGAAGAAGATGTGCCCACTACAAGTCAGCCTTTCTCTGCAATTATCTGGTTACATAGAGGAACTGTATGATTCCAGTACCTATATAATGCACATTTGTCACAGTTATGGTTGCTTACGGCCACACCACCCTGAATATGCCCGACCTCGTCTGATCTCGGAAGCCAAGGAGGGTTGGGCCGGGTTAGTAATTTGATGGGAGACCGCTTGGGAATACCAGGTGCTGTAAGCTTTTTTTCGTCTCTCTACCACCTGCATGTCTTTTGTTGCAACGTCTGATCACCCTGTGACACAAGAGGAAGGTGGTCATCTTCAGCTGCTGCTGCTTTGTTGGCAGACACGAAGTGATCTGAGAGTCTCAGTTTCAGTTGCAGAGAATGATCACATCAGGGAAGATGATATGCCCGCTACACATCAGCCTTTCTCGGAAATTATCTGGTTGCATAGAGGAACCGTATGATTCCAGTACCTATATAATGCACATTTGTCAGAGACATTGTTGCTTACGGCCACACCACCCTGAACATGCCCGACCTCATCTGATCTCGGAAGCATAGCACGGTTGGTCCTGGTTAGTACTTGGATGGGAGTCCGCTTGGGAATACCAGTTGCTGTAAGCTTCTTCTCTTCTCTCTACCTCCTGCATTTCTTTTGTTGCAACGTCTGATCATCCTGTGACACATGAGGAAGTTGGTCATCTTCAGCTGCTGCTGCTGCTTTGTTGGCATACACGAAGTTATCTGAGAGTCTCAGTTTCAGCTGCAGAGAATAATCACATCAGGGAAGAAGATGTGCCCACTACAAGTTAGCCTTTCTCGGCAATTATCTGGTTACATAGAGGAAGTACATGGTTCCAGTACTTATATAATGCACATTTGTCACAGATATTGTTGCTTACGGCCACACCACCCTGAATAAACCTGACCTCGTCTGATCTTGGAAGCCAAGCAGGGTTGGGCCTGGTTAGTACTTGGATGGGAGACCACTTGGGAATACCAGGTGCTGTAAGCTTTTTCTCTTCTCTCAACCACCTCCATGTCTTTTGTTGCAACGTCTGATCACCCTGTGACACATGAGGAAGCTGGTAATCTTCAGCTGCTGCTGCTTTGTTGGCAGACACGAAGTGATCTGAGAGTCTCAGTTTCAGCTGAAGAGAATGAACACATCAGAGAAGATGATATGCCCACTACACATCAGCCTTTCTCGGCAATTATCTGGTTTCATAGAGGAAGTGTATGATTCCAGTACCTATATAATTCACATTTGTAACAGATATTGTTGCTTACCGCCACACCACCCTGAATAAGCCCCGCCTTGTCATATCTCGGAAGCCAAGCAGGGTTGGGTCTGGTTCGTACTTCAATGTCAGACTGCTTGGGAATACCAGGTGCTGTAAGCTTTTTCTCTTCTCTCTACCACCTGCATGTCTTTTGTTGCAACGTCTGATCACCCTGTGACACATGAGGAAGTTGGTCATCTTTAGCTGCTGCTGCTTTGTTGGCAGACACGAAGTGATCTGAGAGTCTCAGTTTCAGCTGGAGAGAATTATCACGTCAAGGAAGAAGATGTGCCCACTACACATAAGCCTTTCTCTGCAATTATCTGGTTACATAGAGGAACCGTATGATTCCAGTACCTATATAATGCACATTTGTCACAGACATTGTCGCTTACGGCCACACCACCCTGAACATGCCTGACCTCGTCTGATCTCGGAAGCCAAGCACGGTTGGCCTGGTTAGTACTTGGGTGGGAGACTGCTTGGGAATACCAGGTGCTGTAAGCTTTATTTCTTCTCTGGACCACCTGAATGTCTTTTGTTGCAACGTCTGATCACCCTGTGACACATGAGGAAGTTGGTCATCTTCAGCTTCTGCTGCTTTGTTGGCAGACACAAAGTGATCTGAGAGTCTCAGTTTCAGCTGCAGAGAATAATCACGTCAGGGAAGAAGATGTGCCCACTACACATAAGCCTTTCTCTGCAATTATCTGGTTGCATAGAGGAACCGTAAGATTCCAGTACCTATATAATGCACATTTGTCACAGAGATTGTCGCTTACGGCCACACCACCCTGAATATAATATGCCCGACCTCCTCCGATCTCGGAAGCCAAGCGGGGTTGTGCCTGGTTAGTACTTTGGTGGGAGACTGCTTGGGAATACCAGGTGCTGTAAGCTTTTTCTCTTCTCTCTACCACCTGCATGTCTTTTGTTGCAACGTCTGATCACCCTGTGACACATGAGGAAGTTGGTCATCTTCAGCTGCTGCTGCTTCTTTGTTGGCAGACACAAAGTGATCTTAGAGTCTCAGTTTCAGCTGCAGAGAATAATCACATCAGGGAAGAAAATATGCCCACTACACATCAGCCTTTCTCGGCAATTATCTGGTTACATAGAGGAACTGTATGATTCCAGTACCTATATAATGCACATTTGTCACAGACTTTGTTGCTTACGGCCACACCACCCTGAACATATCGGACCTTGTCCGATCTCGGAAGCCAAGCACGGTTGGGCCTGGTTAGTACTTGGATGGTAGACTGCCTGGGAATACCAGGTGCTTTAAGCTTTTTCTCTTCTCTCTACCAGCTGCATGTCTTTTGTTGCAACGTCTGATTACCCTGTGACACATGAGGAAGTTGGTCATCTTTAGCTGCTGCTGCTTTGTTGGCAGACACAAAGTGATCTGAGAGTCTCAGTTTCAGCTGCAGAGAATAATCACATCAGGGAAGAAGATGTGCCCACTACAAGTCAGCCTTTCTCGGCAATTATCTGGTTACATAGAGGAAGTGTATGATTCCAGTACTTATATAAGGCACATTTGTCACAAATATTGTTGCTTACAGCCACACCACCCTGAATAAGCCCGATCTTGGAAGCCAAGCAGGTTTGGGCCTGGTTAGTACTTTGATGGTAGACTGCCTGGGAATACCAGGTGCTTTAAGCTTTTTCTCTTCTCTCTACCACCTGCATGTCTTTTGTTGCAACGTCTGATCACCCTGTGACACATTAGGAAGTTGGTCATCTTCAGCTGCTGCTGCTTTGTTGGAAGACAGGAAGTGATCTGAGAGTCTCAGTTTCAGCTGGTGAGAATTATCACGTATGGGAAGAAGATGTGCCCACTACACATCAGCCTTTCTCGGCAATTATCTGGTTGCATAGAGAAACCGTATGATTCCAGTACCTATATAATGCACATTTGTCACAGACATTTATCGTTACGGCCACACCACCCTGAATAAGCCCGACCTTGTCTGATCTCGGAAGGCAAGCAGGCTTGGGCCTGGTTAGTACTTGGGTGGGAGACTGCTTGGGAATACCAGGTACCGTAAGCTTTTTCTCTTCTCTCTACCTCCTGCATGTCTTTTGTTGCAACGTCTGATCACCCTTTGACACATGAGGAAGTTGGTCATCTTCAGCTGCTGCTGCTTTGTTGGCAGATACAAAGTGATCTGAGAGTCTCAGTTTCAGCTGCAGAGAATAATCACATCAGGGAAGAAGATGTGCCCACTACAAGTCAGCCTTTCTCGGCAATTATCTGGTTGCATAGAGAAACCGTATGATTCCAGTACCTATATAATGCACATTTGTCACAGACATTTTCGCTTACGACCAAACCACCCTGAATATGCCAGACCTCGTCTGATCTCGGAAGCCAAGCAGTTTTGGGCCTGGTTAGTACTTGGGTGGGAGACCTCTTGGGAATACCAGCTGCTGTAAGCTTTTTTCTCTTCTCTCCACCACCTGCATGTCTTTTGTTGCAACGTCTGATCACTCTGTGACACATGAAGAAGTTGGTCATCTTCAGCTGCTGCTGCTTTGTTGGCAGACACGAAGTGATCTGAGAGTGTCAGTTTCAGCTGCAGAGAATAATCACATCAGGGAAGAAGATGTGCCCACTACAAGTCAGCCTTTCTCTGCAATTATCTGGTTACATAGAGGAACTGTATGATTCCAGTACCTATATAATGCACATTTGTCACAGTTATGGTTGCTTACGGCCACACCACCCTGAATATGCCCGACCTCGTCTGATCTCGGAAGCCAAGGAGGGTTGGGCCGGGTTAGTACTTTGATGGGAGACCGCTTGGGAATACCAGGTGCTGTAAGCTTTTTTTCGTCTCTCTACCACCTGCATGTCTTTTGTTGCAACGTCTGATCACCCTGTGACACAAGAGGAAGGTGGTCATCTTCAGCTGCTGCTGCTTTGTTGGCAGACACGAAGTGATCTGAGAGTCTCAGTTTCAGTTGCAGAGAATGATCACATCAGAGAAGATGATATGCCCGCTACACATCAGCCTTTCTCGGAAATTATCTGGTTGCATAGAGGAACCGTATGATTCCAGTACCTATATAATGCACATTTGTCAGAGACATTGTTGCTTACGGCCACACCACCCTGAACATGCCCGACCTCATCTGATCTCGGAATCATAGCACGGTTGGTCCTGGTTAGTACTTGGATGGGAGTCCGCTTGGGAATACCAGTTGCTGTAAGCTTCTTCTCTTCTCTCTACCACCTGCATGTCTTTTGTTGCAACGTCTGATCATCCTGTGACACATGAGGAAGTTGGTCATCTTCAGCTGCTGCTGCTGCTTTGTTGGCATACACGAAGTGATCTGAGAGTCTCAGTTTCAGCTGCAGAGAATAATCACATCAGGGAAGAAGATGTGCCCACTACAAGTTAGCCTTTCTCGGCAATTATCTGGTTACATAGAGGAAGTACATGGTTCCAGTACTTATATAATGCACATTTGTCACAGATATTGTTGCTTACGGCCACACCACCCTGAATAAACCTGACCTCGTCTGATCTTGGAAGCCAAGCAGGGTTGGGCCTGGTTAGTACTTGGATGGGAGACCACTTGGGAATACCAGGTGCTGTAAGCTTTTTCTCTTCTCTCAACCACCTCCATGTCTTTTGTTGCAACGTCTGATCACCCTTTGACACATGAGGAAGCTGGTAATCTTCAGTTGCTGCTGCTTTGTTGGCAGACACGAAGTGATCTGAGAGTCTCAGTTTCAGCTGAAGAGAATGAACACATCAGAGAAGATGATATGCCCACTACACATCAGCCTTTCTCGGCAATTATCTGGTTTCATAGAGGAAGTGTATGATTCCAGTACCTATATAATTCACATTTGTAACAGATATTGTTGCTTACCGCCACACCACCCTGAATAAGCCCCGCCTTGTCATATCTCGGAAGCCAAGCAGGGTTGGGTCTGGTTCGTACTTCAATGTCAGACTGCTTGGGAATACCAGGTGCTGTAAGCTTTTTCTCTTCTCTCTACCACCTGCATGTCTTTTGTTGCAACGTCTGATCACCCTGTGACACATGAGGAAGTTGGTCATCTTTAGCTGCTGCTGCTTTGTTGGCAGACACGAAGTGATCTGAGAGTCTCATTTTCAGCTGGAGAGAATTATCACGTCAAGGAACAAGATGTGCCCACTACACATCAGCCTTTCTCGGCAATTATCTGGTTACATAGATGAACCGTATGACTCCATTACCTATATAATGCACATTTGTCACAGACATTGTCGCTTACGGCCACACCACCCTGAATATGCCTGACCTCGTCTGATCTAGGAAGCCAAGCAGGGTTGGGCCTGGTTAGTACTTGGATGGGAGACCGCTTGGGAATACCAAGTGCTGTACGCTTTTTCTCTTCTCTCAACCACCTGCATGTCTTTTGTTGCAACGTCTGATCACCCTGTGACACATGAGGAAGTTGGTCATCTTCAGTTGCTGCTTTGTTGGCAGACACGAAGTGAACTGAGAGTCTCATTTTCAGCTGGAGAGAATTATCACGTCAGGGAACAAGATGTGCCCACTACAAGTCAGCTTTTTTCTGCAATTATCTGGTTACATAGAGGAAGTGTATGATTCCAGTACCTATATAATGCACATTTGTCACAAATATTGTTTCTTACGGCCACACCACCCTGAATAAGCCCGACCTCGTCTGATCTCGGAAGCCAAGTAGGGTTGGGCCTTGTTAGTACTTTATTGGGAGACCGCTCTGGAGTACCAGGTGCCTCAAGCTTATTCTCTTCTCTCGACCACCTGCATGTCTTTTGTTGCAATGTCTGATCACCCTGTGACACATGAGGAAGTTGGTCATCTTCAGCTGCTGCTGCTTTGTTGGAAGACACGAAGTGATCTGAGAGTCTCAGTTTCAGCTGGAAAAAGATCATGTCAGGGAAGAAGATGTGCCCACTACACATCAGCCTTTCTCTGCAATTATCTGGTTACATAGAGGAACCATATGATTCCAGTACCTATAAAATGCACATTTGTCACAGACATTGTTGCTTACGGCCACACCACCCTGAACATGCCCGACCTCGTCTGATCTCGGACGCCAAGCACGGTTGGGCCTGATTAGTACTTGGATGGGAGACCGCTTGGGAATACCAGGTGCTCTAAGCTTTTTCTCTTCTCTCTACCACCTGCATGTCTTTTGTTGCAACGTCTGATCATCCTGTGACACATGAGGAAGTTGGTCATCTTCAGCAGCTGCTGCTTCTTTTTTAGCAGACACGAAGTGATCTGAGAGTCTCATTTTCAGCTGGAGAGAATTATCACATCAGGGAAGAAGATGTGCCCATAACAAGTCAGCCTTTCTCTGCAATTATCTGGTTACATAGAGGAAGTGTATGATTCCAGTACCTATATATTGCACATTTGTCACAAATATTGTTTCTTACGGCCACACCACCCTGAATAAGCCCGACCTCGTGTGATCTCGGAAGCCAAGCAGGGTTGGGCCTGGTTAGTACTTGGCTGGGAGACCGCTTGGGAATACCAGGTACCGTAAGCTTTTTCTCTTCTCTCTACCTCCTGCATGTCTTTTGTTGCAACGTCTGATCACCCTTTGACACATGAGGAAGTTGGTCATCTTCAGCTGCTGCTGCTTTGTTGGCAGATACAAAGTGATCTGAGAGTCTCAGTTTCAGCTGCAGAGAATAATCACATCAGGGAAGAAGATGTGCCCACTACAAGTCAGCCTTTCTCGGCAATTATCTGGTTGCATATAGGAACCGTATGATTCCAGTACCTATATAATGCACATTTGTCACAGACATTGTTGCTTACAGCCACACCACCCTGAATATGCCTGACCTCGTCTGATCTCGGAAGCCAAGCAGGGTTGTACCTGGTTAGTACTTGGATGGGAGACAGCTTGGGAATACCAGGTTCTGTAAGCTTTTTTCTTCTCTCTACCACCTGCATGTCTTTTGTTGCAACGTCTGATCACCTTGTGACACATGAGGAAGTTGGTCATCTTCAACAGCTGCTGCTGCTTTGTTGGCAGACATGAGGTTATCTGAGAGTCTCAGTTTCAGCTGCAGAGAATAATCACATCAGGGAAGAAGATGTAACCACTACAAGTCAGCCTTTCTTGGCAATTATCTGTTTACATAGAGGAAGTGTATGATTCCAGTGCCTATATAATGCACATTTGTCACACCTATTGTTGCTTACGGCCACACCACCCTGAATATGCCCGACCTTGTCTGATCTCGGAATTAAAGCAGGGTTGGGCCTGGTTAGTACTTGGATGAGAGACCGCTTCGGAATACCAGGTTCTGTAAGCGTTTTCTCTTCTCTCTACCAACTACATGTCTTTTGTTGCAACGTCTGATCACCCTGTGACACATGAGGAAGTTGGTCATCTTCAGCTGCTGCTTTGTTGGCAGACACGAAGTGATCTGAGAGTCTCATTTTCAGCTGGAGAGAATTATCACGTCAGGGAACAAGATGTGCCCACTACATATCAGCCTTTCTCGGCAATTATCTGGTTACATAGAGGAACCATAAGATTCCATTACCTATATAATGCACATTTGTCACAGAGGTTGTTGCTTACGGCCAAACCACCCTGAATATGTCCGACCTCTCCTGATCTCGGAAGCCAAGGAGGGTTGGGCCTGGTTAGTACTTTGATGGGAGACCGCTTGGGAAAACCAGGTGCTGTAAGCTTTTTCTCTTCTCTCTACCACCTGCATGTCTTTTGTTGCAACGTCTGATCACCCTATGACACATGAGGAAGTTGGCCATCTTCAGCAGCTGCTGCTGCTTTGTTGGCAGACACGAAGTGATCTGAGAGTCTCAGTTTCAGCTGCAGAGAATAATCACATCAGGGAAGAAGATGTGCCCACTACAAGTCAGCCTTTCTCTGCAATTATCTGGTTACATAGAGGAAGTGTATGATTCCAGTACTTATATAATGCACATTTGTCACAGTTATTGTTGCTTACGGCCACACCACCCTGAATAAGCCCGACCTCGTCTGATCTCGGAAGCCAAGCAGGGTTGGTCCTTGTTAGTACTTGGGTGGGAGTCTGCTTGGGAATACCAGGTGCTGTAAGCGTTTTCTCTCCTCTCTACCAGCTGCATTTCTTTTGTTGCAACGTCTGATCACCCTGTGACACATGAGGAAGTTGGTCATCTTCAGCTGCTGCTGCTTTGTTGGAAGACAGGAAGTGATCTGAGAGTCTCAGTTTCAGCTAGTGAGAATTATCACGTATGGGAAGAAGATGTGCCCACTACACATCAGCCTTTCTCGGCAATTATCTGGTTACATAGAGGAAGTGTATGATTCCAGTACCTATATAATGCACATTTGTCACAGACATTGTTGCTTACGGCCACACCACCCTGAACATGCCCGACCTCGTCTGATCTCGGACGCCAAGCATGGTTGGACCTGATTAGTACTTGGATGGGAGACCGCTTGGGAATACCAGGTGCTCTAAGCTTTTTCTCTTCTCTCTACCACCTGCATGTCTTTTGTTGCAACGTCTGATCACCCTTTGACACATGAGGAAGTTGGTCATCTTCAGCTGCTGCTAATTTGTTGGAAGACACGAAGTGATCTGAGAGTCTCAGTTTCAGCTGGTGAGAATTATCACGTATGGGAAGAAGATGTGCCCACTACACATCAGCCTTTCTCGGCAATTATCTGGTTACATAGAGGAACTGTATGATTCCAGTACCTAAATAATGCACATTTGTCACAGACATTGATCGTTACGGCCACACCACCCTGAATAAGCCCGACCTTGTCTGATCTCGGAAGGCAAGCAGGCTTGGGCCTGGTTAGTACTTGGGTGGGAGACCGCTTGGGAATACCAGGTACCGTAAGCTTTTTCTCTTCTCTCTACCTCCTGCATGTCTTTTGTTGCAACGTCTGATCACCCTTTGACACATGAGGAAGTTGGTCATCTTCAGCTGCTGCTGCTTTGTTGGCAGATACAAAGTGATCTGAGAGTCTCAGTTTCAGCTGCAGAGAATAATCACATCAGGGAAGAAGATGTGCCCACTACAAGTCAGCCTTTCTCGGCAATTATCTGGTTGCATATAGGAACCGTATGATTCAAGTACCTATATAATGCACATTTGTCACAGACATTGTTGCTTACAGCCACACCACCCTGAATATGCCTTATCTCGGAAGCCAAGCAGGGTTGTACCTGGTTAGTTCTTGAATGGGAGACCGCTTGGGAATACCAGGTGCTGTAAGCTTTTTCTCTTCTCTCTACCAACTACATGTCTTTTGTTGCAACGTCTGATCACCCTGTGACACATGAGGAAGTTGGTCATCTTCAGCTTCTGCTGCTTTGTTTGCAGACACAAAGTGATCTGAGAGTCTCAGTTTCAGCTGCAGAGAATAATCACATCAGGGAAGAAGATGTGCCCACTACAAGTCAGCCTTTCTCGGCAATTATCTGGTTGCATATAGGAACCGTATGATTCCAGTACCTATATAATGCACATTTGTCACAGACATTGTTGCTTACAGCCACACCACCCTGAATATGCCTGACCTCGTCTGATCTCGGAAGCCAAGCAGGGTTGTACCTGGTTAGTACTTGGATGGGAGACAGCTTGGGAATACCAGGTTCTGTAAGCTTTTTTCTTCTCTCTACCACCTGCATGTCTTTTGTTGCAACGTCTGATCACCTTGTGACACATGAGGAAGTTGGTCATCTTCAACAGCTGCTGCTGCTTTGTTGGCAGACATGAGGTTATCTGAGAGTCTCAGTTTCAGCTGCAGAGAATAATCACATCAGGGAAGAAGATGTAACCACTACAAGTCAGCCTTTCTTGGCAATTATTTGTTACATAGAGGAAGTGTATGATTCCAGTGCCTATATAATGCACATTTGTCACACCTATTGTTGCTTACGGCCACACCACCCTGAATATGCCCGACCTTGTCTGATCTCGGAATTAAAGCAGGGTTGGGCCTGGTTAGTACTTGGATGAGAGACCGCTTCGGAATACCAGGTGCTGTAAGCTTTTTCTCTTCTCTCTACCAACTACATGTCTTTTGTTGCAACGTCTGATCACCCTGTGACACATGAGGAAGTTGGTCATCTTCAGCTGCTGCTTTGTTGGCAGACACGAAGTGATCTGAGAGTCTCATTTTCAGCTGGAGAGAATTATCACGTCAGGGAACAAGATGTGCCCACTACATATCAGCCTTTCTCGGCAATTATCTGGTTACATAGAGGAACCATAAGATTCCATTACCTATATAATGCACATTTGTCACAGAGATTGTTGCTTACGGCCAAACCACCCTGAATATGTCCGACCTCTCCTGATCTCGGAAGCCAAGGAGGGTTGGGCCTGGTTAGTACTTTGATGGGAGACCGCTTGGGAAAACCAGGTGCTGTAAGCTTTTTCTCTTCTCTCTACCACCTGCATGTCTTTTGTTGCAACGTCTGATCACTCTATGACACATGAGGAAGTTGGCCATCTTCAGCAGCTGCTGCTGCTTTGTTGGCAGACACGAAGTGATCTGAGAGTCTCAGTTTCAGCTGCAGAGAATAATCACATCAGGGAAGAAGATGTGCCCACTACAAGTCAGCCTTTCTCTGCAATTATCTGGTTACATAGAGGAAGTGTATGATTCCAGTACTTATATATTGCACATTTGTCACAGTTATTGTTGCTTACGGCCACACCACCCTGAATAAGCCCGACCTCGTCTGATCTCGGAAGCCAAGCAGGGTTGGTCCTTGTTAGTACTTGGATGGGAGTCTGCTTGGGAATACCAGGTGCTGTAAGCGTTTTCTCTCCTCTCTACCTGCAGCATTTCTTTTGTTGCAACGTCTGATCACCCTGTGACACATGAGGAAGTTGGTCATCTTCAGCTGCTGCTGCTTTGTTGGAAGACAGGAAGTGATCTGAGAGTCTCAGTTTCAGCTGGTGAGAATTATCACGTATGGGAAGAAGATGTGCCCACTACACATCAGCCTTTCTCGGCAATTATCTGGTTACATAGAGGAACTGTATGATTCCAGTACCTAAATAATGCACATTTGTCACAGACATTGATCGTTACGGCCACACCACCCTGAATAAGCCCGACCTTGTCTGATCTCGGAAGGCAAGCAGGCTTGGGCCTGGTTAGTACTTGGGTGGGAGACCGCTTGGGAATACCAGGTACCGTAAGCTTTTTCTCTTCTCTCTACCTCCTGCATGTCTTTTGTTGCAACGTCTGATCACCCTGTGACACATGAGGAAGTTGGTCATCTTCAGCTGCTGCTTTGTTGGCAGACACAAAGTGATCTGAGAGTCTCAGTTTCAGCTGCAGAGAATAATCACATCAGGGAAGAAGATGTGCCCACTACAAGTCAGCCTTTCTCGGCAATTATCTGGTTGCATATAGGAACCGTATGATTCAAGTACCTATATAATGCACATTTGTCACAGACATTGTTGCTTACAGCCACACCACCCTGAATATGCCTGATCTCGGAAGCCAAGCAGGGTTGTACCTGGTTAGTACTTGGATGGGAGACAGCTTGGGAATACCAGGTTCTGTAAGCTTTTTCTCTTTTCTCTACCACCTGTATGTCTTTTGTTGCAACGTCTGATCACCCTGTGACACATGAGGAAGTTGGTCATCTTCAGCTGCTGCTTTGTTGGCAGACACAAAGTGATCTGAGAGTCTCATTTTCAGCTGGAGAGAATTATCACGTCAGGGAACAAGATGTGCCCACTACATATCAGCCTTTCTCGGCAATTATCTGGTTACATAGAGGAACCATAAGATTCCATTACCTATATAATGCACATTTGTCACAGAGATTGTTGCTTACGGCCAAACCACCCTGAATATGTCCGACCTCTCCTGATCTCGGAAGCCAAGGAGGGTTGGGCCTGGTTAGTACTTTGATGGGAGACCGCTTGGGAAAACCAGGTGCTGTAAGCTTTTTCTCTTCTCTCTACCACCTGCATGTCTTTTGTTGCAACGTCTGATCACCCTATGACACATGAGGAAGTTGGCCATCTTCAGCAGCTGCTGCTGCTTTGTTGGCAGACACGAAGTGATCTGAGAGTCTCAGTTTCAGCTGCAGAGAATAATCACATATGGGAAGAAGATGTGCCCACTACAAGTCAGCCTTTCTCTGCAATTATCTGGTTACATAGAGGAACCGTATGATTCCTGTACTTATATAATGCACGTTTGTCACAGTTATTGTTGCTTACGGCCACACCACCCTGAATAAGCCCGACCTCATCTGATCTCGGAAGCCAAGCAGGGTTGGTCCTTGTTAGTACTTGGATGGGAGTCTGCTTGGGAATGCCAGGTGCTGTAAGCGTTTTCTCTCCTCTCTATCAGCTGCATGTCTTTTGTTGCAACCTCTGATTACCCTGTGACACATGAGGAAGTTGGTCATCTTTAGCTGCTGCTGCTTTGTTGGCAGACACGAAGTGATCTGAGAGTCTCATTTTCAGCTGGAGAGAATTATCACATCAGGGAAGAAGATGTGCCCATAACAAGTTAGCCTTTCTCTGCAATTATCTGGTTACATAGAGGAAGTGTATGATTCCAGTACCTATATATTGCACATTTGTCACAAATATTGTTTCTTACGGCCACACCACCCTGAATAAGCCCGACCTCGTCTGATCTCGGAAGCCAAGCAGGGTTGGGCCTGGTTAGTACTTTATTGGGAGACCGCTTGGGAATACCAGGTGCCTCAAGCTTATTCTCTTCTCTCGACCACCTGCATGTCTTTTCTTGCAACGTCTGATTACCCTGTGACACATGAGGAAGTTGGTCATCTTCAGCTGCTGCTGCTATGTTGGAAGACAGGAAGTGATCTGAGAGTCTCAGTTTCAGCTGGTGAGAATTATCACGTATGGGAAGAAGATGTGCCCACTACACATCAGCCTTTCTCGGCAATTATCTGGTTACATAGAGGAACCGTATGATTCCAGTACCTATATAATGCACATTTGTCACAGACATTGTTGCTTACGGCCACACCACCCTGAAAATGCCCGACCTCGTCTGATCTCGGACGCCAAGCACGGTTGGGCCTGATTAGTACTTGGATGGGAGACCGCTTGGGAATACCAGGTGCTCTAAGCTTTTTCTCTTCTCTCTACCATCTGCATGTCTTTTGTTGCAACGTCTGATCACCCTTTGACACATGAGGAAGTTGGTCATCTTCAGCTGCTGCTAATTTGTTGGAAGACACGAAGTGATCTGAGAGTCTCAGTTTCAGCTGGTGAGAATTATCACGTATGGGAAGAAGATGTGCCCACTACACCTCAGCCTTTCTCGGCAATTATCTGGTTACATAGAGGAACTGTATGATTCCAGTACCTATATAATGCACATTTGTCACAGACATTGATCGTTACGGCCACACCACCCTGAACATGCCCGACCTCATCTGATCTCGGTATACAAGCAGGGTGGGGCCTGATTAGTACTTGGATGGGAGACCGCTTGGGAATACCAGGTGCTGTAAGCTTTTTCTCTTCTCTCTACCACCTGCATGTCTTTTGTTGCAACGTCTGATCACCCTGTGACACATGAGGAAGTTGGTCATCTTCAGCTTCTGCTGCTTTGTTGGCAGACACGAAGTGATCTGAGAGTCTCAGTTTCAGCTGAAGAGAATAATCACATCAGGGAAGAAGATGTGCCCACTACACATCAGCCTTTCTCTGCAATTATCTGGTTACATAGAGGAACCGTATGATTCCTGTACTTATATAATGCATATTTGTCATAGACATTGTTACTTACCGCCACACCACCCTGAATAAGCCCTACCTTGTCTGATCTCGGAAGGCAAGCAGGCTTGGGCCTGGTTAGTACTTGGATAGGAGACAGCTTGGGAATACCAGGTTGTGTAAGCTTTTTTCTTCTCTCTACCTCCTGCATGTCTTTTGTTGCAACGTCTGATCACCCTTTGACACATGAGGAAGTTGGTCATCTTCAGCAGCTGCTGCTGCTTTGTTGGCAGACACGAAGTGATCTGAGAGTCTCAGTTTCAGCTGAAGAGAATAATCACATCAGGGAAGAAGATGTGCCCACTACAAGTCAGCCTTTCTCGGCAATTATCTGGTTACATAGAGGAACCGTATGATTCCTGTACTTATATAATGCATATTTGTCATAGACATTGTTACTTACCGCCACACCACCCTGAATAAGCCCGACCTTGTCTGATCTCGGAAGCCAAGCAGGGTTGTACCTGGTTAGTACTTGGGTGGGAGACCGCTTGGGAATACCAGGTACCGTAAGCTTTTTCTCTTCTCTCTACCTCCTGCATGTCTTTTGTTGCAACGTCTGATCACCCTGTGACACATGAGGAAGTTGGTCATCTTCAGCTGCTGCTGCTTTGTTGGCAGACACAAAGTGATCTGAGAGTCTCAGTTTCAGCTGCAGAGAATAATCACATCAGGGAAGAAGATGTGCCCACTACAAGTCAGCCTTTCTCGGCAATTATCTGGTTGCATATAGGAACCGTATGATTCCAGTACCTATATAATGCACATTTGTCACAGACATTGTTGCTTACAGCCACACCACCCTGAATATGCCTGACCTCGTCTGATCTCGGAAGCAAAGCAGGGTTGTACCTGGTTAGTACTTGGATGGGAGACAGCTTGGGAATACCAGGTTCTGTAAGCTTTTTTCTTCTCTCTACCACCTGCATGTCTTTTGTTGCAACGTCTGATCACCCTGTGATACATGAGGAAGTTGGTCATCTTCAACAGCTGCTGCTGCTTTGTTGGCAGACTTGAGGTTATCTGAGAGTCTCAGTTTCAGCTGCAGAGAATAATCACATCAGGGAAGAAGATGTAACCACTACAAGTATGCCTTTCTCGGCAATTATCTGTTTACATAGAGGAAGTGTATGATTCCAGTGCCTATATAATGCACATTTGTCACACCTATTGTTGCTTACGGCCACACCACCCTGAATATGCCCAACCTTGTCTGATCTCGGAATTAAAGCAGGGTTGGGCCTGGTTAGTACTTGGATGGGAGACCGCTTCGGAATACCAGGTGCTGTAAGCTTTTTCTCTTCTCTCTACCAACTACATGTCTTTTGTTGCAACGTCTGATCACCCTGTGACACATGAGGAAGTTGGTCATCTTCAGCTGCTGCTTTGTTGGCAGACACGAAGTGATCTGAGAGTCTCATTTTCAGCTGGAGAGAATTATCACGTCAGGGAACAAGATGTGCCCACTACATATCAGCCTTTCTCGGCAATTATCTGGTTACATAGAGGAACCATAAGATTCCATTACCTATATAATGCACATTTGTCACAGAGATTGTTGCTTACGGCCAAACCACCCTGAATATGTCCGACCTCTCCTGATCTCGGAAGCCAAGGAGGGTTGGGACTGGTTAGTACTTTGATGGGAGACCGCTTGGGAAAACCAGGTGCTGTAAGCTTTTTCTCTTCTCTCTACCACCTGCATGTCTTTTGTTGCAACGTCTGATCACCCTATGACACATGAGGAAGTTGGCCATCTTCAGCAGCTGCTGCTGCTTTGTTGGCAGACACGAAGTGATCTGAGAGTCTCAGTTTCAGCTGCAGAGAATAATCACATCAGGGAAGAAGATGTGCCCACTGCACATCATCCTTTCTCAGCAATTTCTGGTTACATAGAGGAACCGTATGATTCCAGTACCTATATAATGCACATTTGTCACAGCCATTGTTGCTTACGGCCACACCACCCTCAATATGCTTGACCTCGTCTGATCTCGGAAGCCAAGCAGGATTGGGCCTGGTTAGTACTTGGGTGGGAGACTGCTTGGGAATACCAGGTGCTGTAAGCTTTTTCTCTTCTCTCTACCACCTGCATGTCTTTTGTTGCAACATTTGATCACCCTGTGACACATGAGGAAGTTGGTCATCTTCAGCTTCTGCTGCTTTGTTGGCAGACACAAAGTGATCTGAGAGTCTCAGTTTCAGCTGCAGAGAATAATCACGTCAGGGAAGAAGATGTGCCCACTACACATCAGCCTTTCTCGGAAATGATCTGGTTACATAGAGGAACCGTATGATTCCTGTACTTATATAATGCACATTTGTCAGACACATTGTTGCTTACGGCCACACCACCCTGAACATGCCCGACCTCGTCTGATCTCAGAAGCCAAGCACAGTTGGGCCTGGTTTGTACTTGGATGGAAGACCTCTTGGGAATACCAGGTGCTGTAAGCTTTTTCTCTTCTCTCTACCACCTGCATGTCTTTTGTTGCAACGTCTGATAACCCTGTGACACATGAGGAAGTTGGTCATCTTCAGCTGCTGCTGCTTTGTTGGAAGACACGAAGTTATCTGAGAGTCTCAGTTTCAGCTGGTGTGAATTATCACGTATGGGAAGAAGATGTGCCCACTACACATCAGCCTTTCTCGGCAATTATCTGGTTACATAGAGGAACCGTATGATTCCAGTACCTATATAATGCACATTTGTCACAGACATTGATCCTTACGGCCACACCACCCTGAACATGCCCGACCTCATCTGGTCTCGGAAGACAAGCAGGGTGGGGCCTGATTAGTACTTGGATGGGAGACCGCTTGGGAATACCAGGTGCTGTAAGCTTTTTCTCTTCTCTCTACCACCTGCATGTCTTTTGTTGCAACGTCTGATCACCCTGTGACACATGAGGAAGTTGGTCATCTTCAGCTTCTGCTGCTTTGTTGGCAGACACGAAGTGATCTGAGAGTCTCAGTTTCAGCTGAAGAGAATAATCACGTCAGGGAAGAAGATGTGCCCACTACATATCAGCCTTTCTCTGCAATTATCTGGTTACATAGAGGAACCGTATGATTCCTGTACTTATATAATGCACATTTGTCATAGACATTGTTATTTACCGCCACACCACCCTCAATAAGCCCGACCTTGTCTGATCTCGGAAGGCAAGCAGGCTTGGGCCTGGTTAGTACTTGGGTGGGAGACCGCTTGGGAATACCAGGTGCCGTAAGCTTTTTCTCTTCTCTCTACCACCTGCATGTCTTTTGTTGCAACGTCTGATCACCCTGTGACACATGAGGAAGTTGGTCATCTTCAGCTGCTGCTGCTTTGTTGGCAGACACTAAGTGATCTGAGAGTCTCAGTTTCAGCTGCAGAGAACAATCACATCAGGGAAGAAGATGTGCCCACTACAAGTCAGCCTTTCTCGGCAATTATCTGGTTGCATATAGGAACCGTATGATTCCAGTACCTATATAATGCACATGAGTCACAGATATTGTTCCTTATAGCCACACCACCCTGAATATGCCTGACCTCGTCTGATCTCGGAAGCCAAGCAGGGTTGTACCTGGTTAGTACTTGGATGGGAGACAGCTTGGGAATACCAGGTTCTGTAAGCTTTTTCTCTTCTCTCTACCACCTGCATGTCTTTTGTTGCAACGTCTGATCACCCTGTGACACATGAGGAAGTTGGTCATCTTCAACAGCTGCTGCTGCTTTGTTGGCAGACATGAGGTTATCTGAGAGTCTCAGTTTCAGCTGCAGAGAATAATCACATCAGGGAAGAAGATGTAACCACTACAAGTCAGCCTTTCTCGGCAATTATCTGTTTACATAGAGGAAGTGTATGATTCCAGTGCCTATATACGCACATTTGTCACAGCTGTTGTTGCTTACGGCCACACCACCCTCAATATGCCTGACCTTGTCTGATCTCGGAAGCAAAGCAGGGTTGGGCCTGGTTCGTACTTGGATGGGAGACTGCTTTGGAATACCAGGTGCTCTAAGCTTTTTCTCTTCTCTCTACCAACTACATGTCTTTTGTTGCAACGTCTGATCACCCTGTGACACATGAGGAAGTTGGTCATCTTCAGCTGCTGCTTTGTTGGCAGACACGAAGTGATCTGAGAGTTTCATTTTCAGCTGGAGAAAATTATCACGTCAGGGAACAAGATGTGCCCACTACATATCAGCCTTTCTCGGCAATTATCTGTTTACATAGAGGAAGTGTATGATTCCAGTGCCTATATACGCACATTTGTCACACCTATTGTTGCTTACGGCCACACCACCCTGAATATGCCCGACCTTGTCTGATCTCGGAATTAAAGCAGGGTTGGGCCTGGTTAGTACTTGGATGAGAGACCGCTTCGGAATACCAGGTTCTGTAAGCGTTTTCTCTTCTCTCTACCAACTACATGTCTTTTGTTGCAACGTCTGATCACCCTGTGACACATGAGGAAGTTGGTCATCTTCAGCTGCTGCTTTGTTGGCAGACACGAAGTGATCTGAGAGTCTCATTTTCAGCTGGAGAGAATTATCACGTCAGGGAACAAGATGTGCCCACTACATATCAGCCTTTCTCGGCAATTATCTGGTTACATAGAGGAACCATAAGATTCCATTACCTATATAATGCACATTTGTCACAGAGGTTGTTGCTTACGGCCAAACCACCCTGAATATGTCCGACCTCTCCTGATCTCGGAAGCCAAGGAGGGTTGGGCCTGGTTAGTACTTTGATGGGAGACCGCTTGGGAAAACCAGGTGCTGTAAGCTTTTTCTCTTCTCTCTACCACCTGCATGTCTTTTGTTGCAACGTCTGATCACCCTATGACACATGAGGAAGTTGGCCATCTTCAGCAGCTGCTGCTGCTTTGTTGGCAGACACGAAGTGATCTGAGAGTCTCAGTTTCAGCTGCAGAGAATAATCACATCAGGGAAGAAGATGTGCCCACTACAAGTCAGCCTTTCTCTGCAATTATCTGGTTACATAGAGGAAGTGTATGATTCCAGTACTTATATAATGCACATTTGTCACAGTTATTGTTGCTTACGGCCACACCACCCTGAATAAGCCCGACCTCGTCTGATCTCGGAAGCCAAGCAGGGTTGGTCCTTGTTAGTACTTGGGTGGGAGTCTGCTTGGGAATACCAGGTGCTGTAAGCGTTTTCTCTCCTCTCTACCAGCTGCATTTCTTTTGTTGCAACGTCTGATCACCCTGTGACACATGAGGAAGTTGGTCATCTTCAGCTGCTGCTGCTTTGTTGGAAGACAGGAAGTGATCTGAGAGTCTCAGTTTCAGCTAGTGAGAATTATCACGTATGGGAAGAAGATGTGCCCACTACACATCAGCCTTTCTCGGCAATTATCTGGTTACATAGAGGAAGTGTATGATTCCAGTACCTATATAATGCACATTTGTCACAGACATTGTTGCTTACGGCCACACCACCCTGAACATGCCCGACCTCGTCTGATCTCGGACGCCAAGCATGGTTGGACCTGATTAGTACTTGGATGGGAGACCGCTTGGGAATACCAGGTGCTCTAAGCTTTTTCTCTTCTCTCTACCACCTGCATGTCTTTTGTTGCAACGTCTGATCACCCTTTGACACATGAGGAAGTTGGTCATCTTCAGCTGCTGCTAATTTGTTGGAAGACACGAAGTGATCTGAGAGTCTCAGTTTCAGCTGGTGAGAATTATCACGTATGGGAAGAAGATGTGCCCACTACACATCAGCCTTTCTCGGCAATTATCTGGTTACATAGAGGAACTGTATGATTCCAGTACCTAAATAATGCACATTTGTCACAGACATTGATCGTTACGGCCACACCACCCTGAATAAGCCCGACCTTGTCTGATCTCGGAAGGCAAGCAGGCTTGGGCCTGGTTAGTACTTGGGTGGGAGACCGCTTGGGAATACCAGGTACCGTAAGCTTTTTCTCTTCTCTCTACCTCCTGCATGTCTTTTGTTGCAACGTCTGATCACCCTTTGACACATGAGGAAGTTGGTCATCTTCAGCTGCTGCTGCTTTGTTGGCAGATACAAAGTGATCTGAGAGTCTCAGTTTCAGCTGCAGAGAATAATCACATCAGGGAAGAAGATGTGCCCACTACAAGTCAGCCTTTCTCGGCAATTATCTGGTTGCATATAGGAACCGTATGATTCAAGTACCTATATAATGCACATTTGTCACAGACATTGTTGCTTACAGCCACACCACCCTGAATATGCCTTATCTCGGAAGCCAAGCAGGGTTGTACCTGGTTAGTTCTTGAATGGGAGACCGCTTGGGAATACCAGGTGCTGTAAGCTTTTTCTCTTCTCTCTACCAACTACATGTCTTTTGTTGCAACGTCTGATCACCCTGTGACACATGAGGAAGTTGGTCATCTTCAGCTTCTGCTGCTTTGTTTGCAGACACAAAGTGATCTGAGAGTCTCAGTTTCAGCTGCAGAGAATAATCACATCAGGGAAGAAGATGTGCCCACTACAAGTCAGCCTTTCTCGGCAATTATCTGGTTGCATATAGGAACCGTATGATTCCAGTACCTATATAATGCACATTTGTCACAGACATTGTTGCTTACAGCCACACCACCCTGAATATGCCTGACCTCGTCTGATCTCGGAAGCCAAGCAGGGTTGTACCTGGTTAGTACTTGGATGGGAGACAGCTTGGGAATACCAGGTTCTGTAAGCTTTTTTCTTCTCTCTACCACCTGCATGTCTTTTGTTGCAACGTCTGATCACCTTGTGACACATGAGGAAGTTGGTCATCTTCAACAGCTGCTGCTGCTTTGTTGGCAGACATGAGGTTATCTGAGAGTCTCAGTTTCAGCTGCAGAGAATAATCACATCAGGGAAGAAGATGTAACCACTACAAGTCAGCCTTTCTTGGCAATTATTTGTTACATAGAGGAAGTGTATGATTCCAGTGCCTATATAATGCACATTTGTCACACCTATTGTTGCTTACGGCCACACCACCCTGAATATGCCCGACCTTGTCTGATCTCGGAATTAAAGCAGGGTTGGGCCTGGTTAGTACTTGGATGAGAGACCGCTTCGGAATACCAGGTGCTGTAAGCTTTTTCTCTTCTCTCTACCAACTACATGTCTTTTGTTGCAACGTCTGATCACCCTGTGACACATGAGGAAGTTGGTCATCTTCAGCTGCTGCTTTGTTGGCAGACACGAAGTGATCTGAGAGTCTCATTTTCAGCTGGAGAGAATTATCACGTCAGGGAACAAGATGTGCCCACTACATATCAGCCTTTCTCGGCAATTATCTGGTTACATAGAGGAACCATAAGATTCCATTACCTATATAATGCACATTTGTCACAGAGATTGTTGCTTACGGCCAAACCACCCTGAATATGTCCGACCTCTCCTGATCTCGGAAGCCAAGGAGGGTTGGGCCTGGTTAGTACTTTGATGGGAGACCGCTTGGGAAAACCAGGTGCTGTAAGCTTTTTCTCTTCTCTCTACCACCTGCATGTCTTTTGTTGCAACGTCTGATCACTCTATGACACATGAGGAAGTTGGCCATCTTCAGCAGCTGCTGCTGCTTTGTTGGCAGACACGAAGTGATCTGAGAGTCTCAGTTTCAGCTGCAGAGAATAATCACATCAGGGAAGAAGATGTGCCCACTACAAGTCAGCCTTTCTCTGCAATTATCTGGTTACATAGAGGAAGTGTATGATTCCAGTACTTATATATTGCACATTTGTCACAGTTATTGTTGCTTACGGCCACACCACCCTGAATAAGCCCGACCTCGTCTGATCTCGGAAGCCAAGCAGGGTTGGTCCTTGTTAGTACTTGGATGGGAGTCTGCTTGGGAATACCAGGTGCTGTAAGCGTTTTCTCTCCTCTCTACCTGCAGCATTTCTTTTGTTGCAACGTCTGATCACCCTGTGACACATGAGGAAGTTGGTCATCTTCAGCTGCTGCTGCTTTGTTGGAAGACAGGAAGTGATCTGAGAGTCTCAGTTTCAGCTGGTGAGAATTATCACGTATGGGAAGAAGATGTGCCCACTACACATCAGCCTTTCTCGGCAATTATCTGGTTACATAGAGGAACTGTATGATTCCAGTACCTAAATAATGCACATTTGTCACAGACATTGATCGTTACGGCCACACCACCCTGAATAAGCCCGACCTTGTCTGATCTCGGAAGGCAAGCAGGCTTGGGCCTGGTTAGTACTTGGGTGGGAGACCGCTTGGGAATACCAGGTACCGTAAGCTTTTTCTCTTCTCTCTACCTCCTGCATGTCTTTTGTTGCAACGTCTGATCACCCTGTGACACATGAGGAAGTTGGTCATCTTCAGCTGCTGCTTTGTTGGCAGACACAAAGTGATCTGAGAGTCTCAGTTTCAGCTGCAGAGAATAATCACATCAGGGAAGAAGATGTGCCCACTACAAGTCAGCCTTTCTCGGCAATTATCTGGTTGCATATAGGAACCGTATGATTCAAGTACCTATATAATGCACATTTGTCACAGACATTGTTGCTTACAGCCACACCACCCTGAATATGCCTGATCTCGGAAGCCAAGCAGGGTTGTACCTGGTTAGTACTTGGATGGGAGACAGCTTGGGAATACCAGGTTCTGTAAGCTTTTTCTCTTTTCTCTACCACCTGTATGTCTTTTGTTGCAACGTCTGATCACCCTGTGACACATGAGGAAGTTGGTCATCTTCAGCTGCTGCTTTGTTGGCAGACACAAAGTGATCTGAGAGTCTCATTTTCAGCTGGAGAGAATTATCACGTCAGGGAACAAGATGTGCCCACTACATATCAGCCTTTCTCGGCAATTATCTGGTTACATAGAGGAACCATAAGATTCCATTACCTATATAATGCACATTTGTCACAGAGATTGTTGCTTACGGCCAAACCACCCTGAATATGTCCGACCTCTCCTGATCTCGGAAGCCAAGGAGGGTTGGGCCTGGTTAGTACTTTGATGGGAGACCGCTTGGGAAAACCAGGTGCTGTAAGCTTTTTCTCTTCTCTCTACCACCTGCATGTCTTTTGTTGCAACGTCTGATCACCCTATGACACATGAGGAAGTTGGCCATCTTCAGCAGCTGCTGCTGCTTTGTTGGCAGACACGAAGTGATCTGAGAGTCTCAGTTTCAGCTGCAGAGAATAATCACATATGGGAAGAAGATGTGCCCACTACAAGTCAGCCTTTCTCTGCAATTATCTGGTTACATAGAGGAACCGTATGATTCCTGTACTTATATAATGCACGTTTGTCACAGTTATTGTTGCTTACGGCCACACCACCCTGAATAAGCCCGACCTCATCTGATCTCGGAAGCCAAGCAGGGTTGGTCCTTGTTAGTACTTGGATGGGAGTCTGCTTGGGAATGCCAGGTGCTGTAAGCGTTTTCTCTCCTCTCTATCAGCTGCATGTCTTTTGTTGCAACCTCTGATTACCCTGTGACACATGAGGAAGTTGGTCATCTTTAGCTGCTGCTGCTTTGTTGGCAGACACGAAGTGATCTGAGAGTCTCATTTTCAGCTGGAGAGAATTATCACATCAGGGAAGAAGATGTGCCCATAACAAGTTAGCCTTTCTCTGCAATTATCTGGTTACATAGAGGAAGTGTATGATTCCAGTACCTATATATTGCACATTTGTCACAAATATTGTTTCTTACGGCCACACCACCCTGAATAAGCCCGACCTCGTCTGATCTCGGAAGCCAAGCAGGGTTGGGCCTGGTTAGTACTTTATTGGGAGACCGCTTGGGAATACCAGGTGCCTCAAGCTTATTCTCTTCTCTCGACCACCTGCATGTCTTTTCTTGCAACGTCTGATTACCCTGTGACACATGAGGAAGTTGGTCATCTTCAGCTGCTGCTGCTATGTTGGAAGACAGGAAGTGATCTGAGAGTCTCAGTTTCAGCTGGTGAGAATTATCACGTATGGGAAGAAGATGTGCCCACTACACATCAGCCTTTCTCGGCAATTATCTGGTTACATAGAGGAACCGTATGATTCCAGTACCTATATAATGCACATTTGTCACAGACATTGTTGCTTACGGCCACACCACCCTGAAAATGCCCGACCTCGTCTGATCTCGGACGCCAAGCACGGTTGGGCCTGATTAGTACTTGGATGGGAGACCGCTTGGGAATACCAGGTGCTCTAAGCTTTTTCTCTTCTCTCTACCATCTGCATGTCTTTTGTTGCAACGTCTGATCACCCTTTGACACATGAGGAAGTTGGTCATCTTCAGCTGCTGCTAATTTGTTGGAAGACACGAAGTGATCTGAGAGTCTCAGTTTCAGCTGGTGAGAATTATCACGTATGGGAAGAAGATGTGCCCACTACACCTCAGCCTTTCTCGGCAATTATCTGGTTACATAGAGGAACTGTATGATTCCAGTACCTATATAATGCACATTTGTCACAGACATTGATCGTTACGGCCACACCACCCTGAACATGCCCGACCTCATCTGATCTCGGTATACAAGCAGGGTGGGGCCTGATTAGTACTTGGATGGGAGACCGCTTGGGAATACCAGGTGCTGTAAGCTTTTTCTCTTCTCTCTACCACCTGCATGTCTTTTGTTGCAACGTCTGATCACCCTGTGACACATGAGGAAGTTGGTCATCTTCAGCTTCTGCTGCTTTGTTGGCAGACACGAAGTGATCTGAGAGTCTCAGTTTCAGCTGAAGAGAATAATCACATCAGGGAAGAAGATGTGCCCACTACACATCAGCCTTTCTCTGCAATTATCTGGTTACATAGAGGAACCGTATGATTCCTGTACTTATATAATGCATATTTGTCATAGACAATGTTACTTACCGCCACACCACCCTGAATAAGCCCTACCTTGTCTGATCTCGGAAGGCAAGCAGGCTTGGGCCTGGTTAGTACTTGGATAGGAGACAGCTTGGGAATACCAGGTTGTGTAAGCTTTTTTCTTCTCTCTACCTCCTGCATGTCTTTTGTTGCAACGTCTGATCACCCTTTGACACATGAGGAAGTTGGTCATCTTCAGCAGCTGCTGCTGCTTTGTTGGCAGACACGAAGTGATCTGAGAGTCTCAGTTTCAGCTGAAGAGAATAATCACATCAGGGAAGAAGATGTGCCCACTACAAGTCAGCCTTTCTCGGCAATTATCTGGTTACATAGAGGAACCGTATGATTCCTGTACTTATATAATGCATATTTGTCATAGACATTGTTACTTACCGCCACACCACCCTGAATAAGCCCGACCTTGTCTGATCTCGGAAGCCAAGCAGGGTTGTACCTGGTTAGTACTTGGGTGGGAGACCGCTTGGGAATACCAGGTACCGTAAGCTTTTTCTCTTCTCTCTACCTCCTGCATGTCTTTTGTTGCAACGTCTGATCACCCTGTGACACATGAGGAAGTTGGTCATCTTCAGCTGCTGCTGCTTTGTTGGCAGACACAAAGTGATCTGAGAGTCTCAGTTTCAGCTGCAGAGAATAATCACATCAGGGAAGAAGATGTGCCCACTACAAGTCAGCCTTTCTCGGCAATTATCTGGTTGCATATAGGAACCGTATGATTCCAGTACCTATATAATGCACATTTGTCACAGACATTGTTGCTTACAGCCACACCACCCTGAATATGCCTGACCTCGTCTGATCTCGGAAGCAAAGCAGGGTTGTACCTGGTTAGTACTTGGATGGGAGACAGCTTGGGAATACCAGGTTCTGTAAGCTTTTTTCTTCTCTCTACCACCTGCATGTCTTTTGTTGCAACGTCTGATCACCCTGTGATACATGAGGAAGTTGGTCATCTTCAACAGCTGCTGCTGCTTTGTTGGCAGACTTGAGGTTATCTGAGAGTCTCAGTTTCAGCTGCAGAGAATAATCACATCAGGGAAGAAGATGTAACCACTACAAGTATGCCTTTCTCGGCAATTATCTGTTTACATAGAGGAAGTGTATGATTCCAGTGCCTATATAATGCACATTTGTCACACCTATTGTTGCTTACGGCCACACCACCCTGAATATGCCCAACCTTGTCTGATCTCGGAATTAAAGCAGGGTTGGGCCTGGTTAGTACTTGGATGGGAGACCGCTTCGGAATACCAGGTGCTGTAAGCTTTTTCTCTTCTCTCTACCAACTACATGTCTTTTGTTGCAACGTCTGATCACCCTGTGACACATGAGGAAGTTGGTCATCTTCAGCTGCTGCTTTGTTGGCAGACACGAAGTGATCTGAGAGTCTCATTTTCAGCTGGAGAGAATTATCACGTCAGGGAACAAGATGTGCCCACTACATATCAGCCTTTCTCGGCAATTATCTGGTTACATAGAGGAACCATAAGATTCCATTACCTATATAATGCACATTTGTCACAGAGATTGTTGCTTACGGCCAAACCACCCTGAATATGTCCGACCTCTCCTGATCTCGGAAGCCAAGGAGGGTTGGGACTGGTTAGTACTTTGATGGGAGACCGCTTGGGAAAACCAGGTGCTGTAAGCTTTTTCTCTTCTCTCTACCACCTGCATGTCTTTTGTTGCAACGTCTGATCACCCTATGACACATGAGGAAGTTGGCCATCTTCAGCAGCTGCTGCTGCTTTGTTGGCAGACACGAAGTGATCTGAGAGTCTCAGTTTCAGCTGCAGAGAATAATCACATCAGGGAAGAAGATGTGCCCACTGCACATCATCCTTTCTCAGCAATTTCTGGTTACATAGAGGAACCGTATGATTCCAGTACCTATATAATGCACATTTGTCACAGCCATTGTTGCTTACGGCCACACCACCCTCAATATGCTTGACCTCGTCTGATCTCGGAAGCCAAGCAGGATTGGGCCTGGTTAGTACTTGGGTGGGAGACTGCTTGGGAATACCAGGTGCTGTAAGCTTTTTCTCTTCTCTCTACCACCTGCATGTCTTTTGTTGCAACATTTGATCACCCTGTGACACATGAGGAAGTTGGTCATCTTCAGCTTCTGCTGCTTTGTTGGCAGACACAAAGTGATCTGAGAGTCTCAGTTTCAGCTGCAGAGAATAATCACGTCAGGGAAGAAGATGTGCCCACTACACATCAGCCTTTCTCGGAAATGATCTGGTTACATAGAGGAACCGTATGATTCCTGTACTTATATAATGCACATTTGTCAGACACATTGTTGCTTACGGCCACACCACCCTGAACATGCCCGACCTCGTCTGATCTCAGAAGCCAAGCACAGTTGGGCCTGGTTTGTACTTGGATGGAAGACCTCTTGGGAATACCAGGTGCTGTAAGCTTTTTCTCTTCTCTCTACCACCTGCATGTCTTTTGTTGCAACGTCTGATAACCCTGTGACACATGAGGAAGTTGGTCATCTTCAGCTGCTGCTGCTTTGTTGGAAGACACGAAGTTATCTGAGAGTCTCAGTTTCAGCTGGTGTGAATTATCACGTATGGGAAGAAGATGTGCCCACTACACATCAGCCTTTCTCGGCAATTATCTGGTTACATAGAGGAACCGTATGATTCCAGTACCTATATAATGCACATTTGTCACAGACATTGATCCTTACGGCCACACCACCCTGAACATGCCCGACCTCATCTGGTCTCGGAAGACAAGCAGGGTGGGGCCTGATTAGTACTTGGATGGGAGACCGCTTGGGAATACCAGGTGCTGTAAGCTTTTTCTCTTCTCTCTACCACCTGCATGTCTTTTGTTGCAACGTCTGATCACCCTGTGACACATGAGGAAGTTGGTCATCTTCAGCTTCTGCTGCTTTGTTGGCAGACACGAAGTGATCTGAGAGTCTCAGTTTCAGCTGAAGAGAATAATCACGTCAGGGAAGAAGATGTGCCCACTACATATCAGCCTTTCTCTGCAATTATCTGGTTACATAGAGGAACCGTATGATTCCTGTACTTATATAATGCACATTTGTCATAGACATTGTTATTTACCGCCACACCACCCTCAATAAGCCCGACCTTGTCTGATCTCGGAAGGCAAGCAGGCTTGGGCCTGGTTAGTACTTGGGTGGGAGACCGCTTGGGAATACCAGGTGCCGTAAGCTTTTTCTCTTCTCTCTACCACCTGCATGTCTTTTGTTGCAACGTCTGATCACCCTGTGACACATGAGGAAGTTGGTCATCTTCAGCTGCTGCTGCTTTGTTGGCAGACACTAAGTGATCTGAGAGTCTCAGTTTCAGCTGCAGAGAACAATCACATCAGGGAAGAAGATGTGCCCACTACAAGTCAGCCTTTCTCGGCAATTATCTGGTTGCATATAGGAACCGTATGATTCCAGTACCTATATAATGCACATGAGTCACAGATATTGTTCCTTATAGCCACACCACCCTGAATATGCCTGACCTCGTCTGATCTCGGAAGCCAAGCAGGGTTGTACCTGGTTAGTACTTGGATGGGAGACAGCTTGGGAATACCAGGTTCTGTAAGCTTTTTCTCTTCTCTCTACCACCTGCATGTCTTTTGTTGCAACGTCTGATCACCCTGTGACACATGAGGAAGTTGGTCATCTTCAACAGCTGCTGCTGCTTTGTTGGCAGACATGAGGTTATCTGAGAGTCTCAGTTTCAGCTGCAGAGAATAATCACATCAGGGAAGAAGATGTAACCACTACAAGTCAGCCTTTCTCGGCAATTATCTGTTTACATAGAGGAAGTGTATGATTCCAGTGCCTATATACGCACATTTGTCACAGCTGTTGTTGCTTACGGCCACACCACCCTCAATATGCCTGACCTTGTCTGATCTCGGAAGCAAAGCAGGGTTGGGCCTGGTTCGTACTTGGATGGGAGACTGCTTTGGAATACCAGGTGCTCTAAGCTTTTTCTCTTCTCTCTACCAACTACATGTCTTTTGTTGCAACGTCTGATCACCCTGTGACACATGAGGAAGTTGGTCATCTTCAGCTGCTGCTTTGTTGGCAGACACGAAGTGATCTGAGAGTTTCATTTTCAGCTGGAGAAAATTATCACGTCAGGGAACAAGATGTGCCCACTACATATCAGCCTTTCTCGGCAATTATCTGGTTACATAGAGGAAGTACATGGTTCCAGTACTTATATAATGCACATTTGTCACAGATATTGTTGCTTACGGCCACACCACCCTGAATAAACCTGACCTCGTCTGATCTTGGAAGCCAAGCAGGGTTGGGCCTGGTTAGTACTTGGATGGGAGACCACTTGGGAATACCAGGTGCTGTAAGCTTTTTCTCTTCTCTCTACCACCTGCATGTCTTTTGTTGCAACGTTTGATCACCCTATGACACATGAGGAAGTTGGTCATCTTCAGCAGCTGCTGCTGCTTTGTTGGCAGACACGAAGTGATCTGAGAGTCTCAGTTTCAGCTGAAGAGAATAATCACATCAGGGAAGAAGATGTGCCCACTACAAGTCAGCCTTTCTCGGCAATTATCTGGTTACATAGAGGAACCGTATGATTCCTGTACTTATATAATGCATATTTGTCATAGACATTGTTACTTACCGCCACACCACCCTGAATAAGCCCGACCTTGTCTGATCTCGGAAGCCAAGCAGGGTTGTACCTGGTTAGTACTTGGGTGGGAGACCGCTTGGGAATACCAGGTACCGTAAGCTTTTTCTCTTCTCTCTACCTCCTGCATGTCTTTTGTTGCAACGTCTGATCACCCTGTGACACATGAGGAAGTTGGTCATCTTCAGCTGCTGCTGCTTTGTTGGCAGACACAAAGTGATCTGAGAGTCTCAGTTTCAGCTGCAGAGAATAATCACATCAGGGAAGAAGATGTGCCCACTACAAGTCAGCCTTTCTCGGCAATTATCTGGTTGCATATAGGAACCGTATGATTCCAGTACCTATATAATGCACATTTGTCACAGACATTGTTGCTTACAGCCACACCACCCTGAATATGCCTGACCTCGTCTGATCTCGGAAGCAAAGCAGGGTTGTACCTGGTTAGTACTTGGATGGGAGACAGCTTGGGAATACCAGGTTCTGTAAGCTTTTTTCTTCTCTCTACCACCTGCATGTCTTTTGTTGCAACGTCTGATCACCCTGTGATACATGAGGAAGTTGGTCATCTTCAACAGCTGCTGCTGCTTTGTTGGCAGACTTGAGGTTATCTGAGAGTCTCAGTTTCAGCTGCAGAGAATAATCACATCAGGGAAGAAGATGTAACCACTACAAGTATGCCTTTCTCGGCAATTATCTGTTTACATAGAGGAAGTGTATGATTCCAGTGCCTATATAATGCACATTTGTCACAGAGATTGTTGCTTACGGCCACACCACCCTGAATATGCCCAACCTTGTCTGATCTCGGAATTAAAGCAGGGTTGGGCCTGGTTAGTACTTGGATGGGAGACCTTTTCGGAATACCAGGTGCTGTAAGCTTTTTCTCTTCTCTCTACCAACTACATGTCTTTTGTTGCAACGTCTGATCACCCTGTGACACATGAGGAAGTTGGTCATCTTCAGCTGCTGCTTTGTTGGCAGACACGAAGTGATCTGAGAGTCTCATTTTCATCTGGAGAGAATTATCACGTCAGGGAACAAGATGTGCCCACTACATATCAGCCTTTCTCGGCAATTATCTGGTTACATAGAGGAACCATAAGATTCCATTACCTATATAATGCACATTTGTCACAGAGATTGTTGCTTACGGCCAAACCACCCTGAATATGTCCGACCTCTCCTGATCTCGGAAGCCAAGGAGGGTTGGGACTGGTTAGTACTTTGATGGGAGACCGCTTGGGAAAACCAGGTGCTGTAAGCTTTTTCTCTTCTCTCTACCACCTGCATGTCTTTTGTTGCAACGTCTGATCACCCTATGACACATGAGGAAGTTGGCCATCTTCAGCAGCTGCTGCTGCTTTGTTGGCAGACACGAAGTGATCTGAGAGTCTCAGTTTCAGCTGCAGAGAATAATCACATCAGGGAAGAAGATGTGCCCACTGCACATCATCCTTTCTCAGCAATTTCTGGTTACATAGAGGAACCGTATGATTCCAGTACCTATATAATGCACATTTGTCACAGCCATTGTTGCTTACGGCCACACCACCCTCAATATGCTTGACCTCGTCTGATCTCGGAAGCCAAGCAGGATTGGGCCTGGTTAGTACTTGGGTGGGAGACTGCTTGGGAATACCAGGTGCTGTAAGCTTTTTCTCTTCTCTCTACCACCTGCATGTCTTTTGTTGCAACATTTGATCACCCTGTGACACATGAGGAAGTTGGTCATCTTCAGCTTCTGCTGCTTTGTTGGCAGACACAAAGTGATCTGAGAGTCTCAGTTTCAGCTGCAGAGAATAATCACGTCAGGGAAGAAGATGTGCCCACTACACATCAGCCTTTCTCGGAAATGATCTGGTTACATAGAGGAACCGTATGATTCCTGTACTTATATAATGCACATTTGTCAGACACATTGTTGCTTACGGCCACACCACCCTGAACATGCCCGACCTCGTCTGATCTCAGAAGCCAAGCACAGTTGGGCCTGGTTTGTACTTGGATGGAAGACCTCTTGGGAATACCAGGTGCTGTAAGCTTTTTCTCTTCTCTCTACCACCTGCATGTCTTTTGTTGCAACGTCTGATCACCCTGTGACACATGAGGAAGTTGGTCATCTTCAGCTGCTGCTGCTTTGTTGGAAGACACGAAGTTATCTGAGAGTCTCAGTTTCAGCTGGTGTGAATTATCACGTATGGGAAGAAGATGTGCCCACTACACATCAGCCTTTCTCGGCAATTATCTGGTTACATAGAGGAACCGTATGATTCCAGTACCTATATAATGCACATTTGTCACAGACATTGATCCTTACGGCCACACCACCCTGAACATGCCCGACCTCATCTGGTCTCGGAAGACAAGCAGGGTGGGGCCTGATTAGTACTTGGATGGGAGACCGCTTGGGAATACCAGGTGCTGTAAGCTTTTTCTCTTCTCTCTACCACCTGCATGTCTTTTGTTGCAACGTCTGATCACCCTGTGACACATGAGGAAGTTGGTCATCTTCAGCTTCTGCTGCTTTGTTGGCAGACACGAAGTGATCTGAGAGTCTCAGTTTCAGCTGAAGAGAATAATCACGTCAGGGAAGAAGATGTGCCCACTACACATCAGCCTTTCTCTGCAATTATCTGGTTACATAGAGGAACCGTATGATTCCTGTACTTATATAATGCACATTTGTCATAGACATTGTTATTTACCGCCACACCACCCTCAATAAGCCCGACCTTGTCTGATCTCGGAAGGCAAGCAGGCTTGGGCCTGGTTAGTACTTGGGTGGGAGACCGCTTGGGAATACCAGGTGCCGTAAGCTTTTTCTCTTCTCTCTACCACCTGCATGTCTTTTGTTGCAACGTCTGATCACCCTGTGACACATGAGGAAGTTGGTCATCTTCAGCTGCTGCTGCTTTGTTGGCAGACACTAAGTGATCTGAGAGTCTCAGTTTCAGCTGCAGAGAACAATCACATCAGGGAAGAAGATGTGCCCACTACAAGTCAGCCTTTCTCGGCAATTATCTGGTTGCATATAGGAACCGTATGATTCCAGTACCTATATAATGCACATGAGTCACAGATATTGTTCCTTATAGCCACACCACCCTGAATATGCCTGACCTTGTCTGATCTCGGAAGCCAAGCAGGGTTGTACCTGGTTAGTACTTGGATGGGAGACAGCTTGGGAATACCAGGTTCTGTAAGCTTTTTCTCTTCTCTCTACCACCTGCATGTCTTTTGTTGCAACGTCTGATCACCCTGTGACACATGAGGAAGTTGGTCATCTTCAACAGCTGCTGCTGCTTTGTTGGCAGACATGAGGTTATCTGAGAGTCTCAGTTTCAGCTGCAGAGAATAATCACATCAGGGAAGAAGATGTAACCACTACAAGTCAGCCTTTCTCGGCAATTATCTGTTTACATAGAGGAAGTGTATGATTCCAGTGCCTATATACGCACATTTGTCACAGCTGTTGTTGCTTACGGCCACACCACCCTCAATATGCCTGACCTTGTCTGATCTCGGAAGCAAAGCAGGGTTGGGCCTGGTTCGTACTTGGATGGGAGACCGCTTTGGAATACCAGGTGCTCTAAGCTTTTTCTCTTCTCTCTACCAACTACATGTCTTTTGTTGCAACGTCTGATCACCCTGTGACACATGAGGAAGTTGGTCATCTTCAGCTGCTGCTTTGTTGGCAGACACGAAGTGATCTGAGAGTTTCATTTTCAGCTGGAGAAAATTATCACGTCAGGGAACAAGATGTGCCCACTACATATCAGCCTTTCTCGGCAATTATCTGGTTACATAGAGGAACCATAAGATTCCATTGCCTATATAATGCACATTTGTCACAGAGATTGTTGCTTACGGCCAAACCACCCTGAATATGTCCGACCTCTCCTGATCTCGGAAGCCAAGGAGGGTTGGGCCTGGTTAGTACTTTGATGGGAGACCGCTTGGGAAAACCAGGTGCTGTAAGCTTTTTCTCTTCTCTCTACCACCTGCATGTCTTTTGTTGCAACGTTTGATCACCCTATGACACATGAGGAAGTTGGCCATCTTCAGCAGCTGCTGCTGCTTTGTTGGCAGACACGAAGTGATCTGAGAGTCTCAGTTTCAGCTGCAGAGAATAATCACATCAGGGAAGAAGATGTGCCCACTACAAGTCAGCCTTTCTCTGCAATTATCTGGTTACATAGAGGAACCGTATGATTCCTGTACTTATATAATGCACATTTGTCACAGTTATTGTTGCTTACGGCCACACCACCCTGAATAAGCCTGACCTCGTCTGATCTCGGAAGCCAAGCAGGGTTGGTCTTTGTTAGTACTTGGATGGGAGTCTGCTTGGGAATGCCAGGTGCTGTAAGCATTTTCTCTCCTCTCTACCAGCTGCATGTCTTTTGTTGCAACCTCTGATTACCCTGTGACACGTGAAGAAGTTGGTCATCTTCAGCTGCTGCTGCTTTGTTGGCAGACACGAAGTGATCTGAGAGTCTCAGTTTCAGCTTCAGAGAATAATCACGTCAGGGAAGAAGATGTGCCCACTACACATCAGCCTTTCTCAGCAATTTCTGGTTACATAGAGGAACCGTATGATTCCAGTACCTATATAATGCACATTTGTCACAGACATTGTTGCTTACGGCCACACCACCCTCAATATGCTTGACCTCGTCTGATCTCGGAAGCCAAGCAGGATTGGGCCTGGTTAGTACTTGGGTGGGAGACTGCTTGGGAATACCAGGTGCTGTAAGCTTTTTCTCTTCTCTCTACCACCTGAATGTGTTTTGTTGCAACGTCTGATCACCCTGTGACACATGAGGAAGTTGGTCATCTTCAGCTTCTGCTTCTTTGTTGGCAGACACAAAGTGATCTGAGAGTCTCAGTTTCAGCTCGAGAGAATAATCACGTCAGGGAAGAAGATGTGCCCACTACTTATCAGCTTTTCTCGGCAATTATCTGGTTACATAGAGGAACTGTATGATTCCAGTACCTATATAATGCACATTTGTCACAGTTATGGTTGCTTACGGCCACACCACCCTGAATATGCCCGACCTCGTCTGATCTCAGAAGCCAAGCAGGTTTGGGCCTGGTTAGTACTTGAATGGTAGACATTCTGGGAATACCAGGTATTGTAAGCTTTTTCTCTTCTCTCTACCACCTGCATGTCTTTTGTTGCAACGTCTGATCACCCTGTGACACATGAGGAAGTTGGTCATCTTCAGCTGCTGCTGCTTTGTTGGCTGACACAAAGTGATCTGAGAGTCTCAGTTTCAGTTGCAGAGAATGATCACATCAGAGAAGATGATTTGCCCGCTACACATCAGCCTTTCTCGGCAATTATCTGGTTGCATAGAGGAACCGTATGATTCCAGTACCTATATAATGCACATTTGTCAGAGACATTGTTGCTTACGGCCACACCACCCTGAATAAGCCCGACCTCGTCTGATCTCGGACGCCAAGCAGGGTTGTACCTGGTTAGTACTTGGATGGGAGACAGCTTGGGAACACCAGGTGCTGTAAGCTTCTTCTCTTCTCTCTACCACCTGCATGTCTTTTGTTGCAACGTCTGATCATCCTGTGACACATGAGGAAGTTGGTCATCTTCAGCAGTTGCTGCTTCTTTGTTGGCAGACACGAAGTGATCTGAGAGTCTCAGTTTCAGCTGCAGAGAATAATCACATCAGGGAAGAAGATGTGCCCACTACAAGTCAGCCTTTCTCTGCAATTATCTGGTTACATAGAGGAAGTGTATGATTCCAGTACTTAGCAGCCACCACCCCAAGGCCCCTAAGGGACCCCGCCCCACACCGCAAAACACCACACAGTAACCCACCACCACCACTATGTGATAAAGCTAATCAGCGGGGACCAGAGAGAATGAAATTTAGCCAATTGATGTTTTAAAGAGGCAGACATTGTTTCCATGCTAATGTAATCTAAAAGAACATTTCTAAACTGGTTAATACACAGATTGTTCTTCGCTTTCCAGTTCATGAGAATAGTTTTCTTTGCGATACATAACACTGTGATGACCATGTGTGCTGAGTTAATTTCCATGTTGATGTTGTCTAAGTCACCCAGTATGCACAGTGTGGGGCATGCAGGAATGCTACACTTTGGCCATGTTGATAGGTCCGTACAGACTTCAAACCAGACCTTCTGGACAGGCGCACAAAACCACAAAGCGTGTGCATAATCATCAGGTGTGTTATCTGTGCAATGTGAGCAGATGTTTGAGTGTGTTAGACCCATCCTGAACATCCTTTGTCCTGTATAGTGTGTTCTATGAAGAATTTTGTATTGTATGAGCTGTAAATTAGGATTTCGAGTCATTCTGAAGGTGTTCAAACATATTTGTGGCCAGAAGCTATGACTAGAACTGATGGATAAATCTGCCTCCCATTTTTAGGATGGTAAAGACATTGTGTCATCTATCTTAGACAATAATTTATGTATTTTTGATAGTAGTTTTGGGATGCAGATGCTTAGAAATTCTGCTACCCTAATCGGGAGTTGTAAGTCTGGTTGGTGGAGGATATATTCCTTTGTTATTATAGACTTAAGTTGTTGATATTCTAGGAATTTATTGCTGCCTATCTCATGTTGTGATATGAGCTCATCAAATGAAATAAAATTTCCATTTTGGATTATATGTTCCAGATGTTTGATTCCTTTGATCTTCCACAGAGTAAAGTTTAGCATTTTTTTGTTTTGCAGGATGTCAGGATTGTTCCAGATGGGTGTAAGCTTACACGGGACAAGTGAAGACTTTGTTATTTTTAGAAATTCCCACCAGGCTGTCAGAGAGGTGCTGATGTTAATGCTTTTAAAACATTTGTGATTTTTTACGTTTTGACTAATAAGTGGCAGGTCAGAGATTTCCAGATTATCACACAATGCTTGTTCTATATTATCCATGGTTCATCTATTGGGCTAGGTTTAAACCATTTTGATATATACTGTAACCTATTGGCTAAGGAATAGCGCTGAAAATGAGGTAAATCTAATCAACCACTTTCCTTGGTTTTCTGTAGCGTTTTTAAACTAATACGTGGTGGTTTGTTTTTCCACAGAAATTTGGAGATGCATTAATCTAGTGACTTAAACCAAGTAGCAGATGGTTTTATGGGGATCATTGAGAACAAATAGTTAACTTTTGGTAGTATCATCATTTTAATGGTTGCAACTCTCCCCATAAGTGATATAGGTAAGGACTTCCAACGAGAGAGATCGTCCTCTACTGTCTTTAATAATTGCACATAATTTAGCTTTGTTAGCTCTGAGAGCCTGGAGGAAATGTTTATGCCTAAATATCTAATATTTCCTGACTGTAAAGTGATCGCAGGTATATTCTGGACCCTACAGTTAATGGGCAGAACTGTGGTCTTAGACCAATTGATAGAGTAGTCAGAAAGTGCTGAGAATTTATTTATGAGTGTGATCGTGTGAGTGAGAGACGTCTGTGAGTTGTGGAGGAAAAGTAATACATCATCAGCATAAAGACTTATTTTATGCTCAATATTTTGGGGTTGGATGCCTTTAATATTTCTATCTTGTCTGATAGCAGCTGCAAAAGGTTCGATGAAAATAGCAAAAAGTGATGGAGAAAGTGGGAAACCCTGTCTTGTACCTCTCTGCAGACTGAAGCTTGGAGAAGTTTGATCATTTGTCCTGATACTTGCATTTGGGGAGCTTTATAATATCCTTATCCAGTTGATGAAGTGTGACCCAAACCCGAATTTGTAGAACTGGGAGCGCGGCCCTCTGGGCAGCCTACATACCCAAAGAGCCCCGCCTACCAGATGCCACTCAGTGCAACCACCCCCCAAGACCTAATGTGTGTGTGTGTGTTTGATAAGTAGTGATGTCTAAGGTGTAATTAAAACAGGGGTGGGGAACTGCAGAGTGCAGCCAAGGGGACCACCTACGTGGCCCCATCCACTACACCACACAGAACACACACGCCCCCAAAACCTTTCATGTGTGAGTGTGTGCTGTGTACAGGAGCCAAAAGGGAGACGGTATGGGGATATACACCGGGGGAGCTACTCTCCCCCGGAGAGGGCAGCCAGGGACTGGCAGCAATAGGCACCCCCGCTACCTGGGACCCAGCACAGGGCAGGAGGGTCTAATGTCCACCAGGCTCGGGGCCTGCAGCGACCATATTCCGGGAGCTACTGTACCCCCAGAAGGTACCCACCCCGCCCAACCCCACTCAACCCAACCCCATCCCATCCCGGAGGACCTCTACAAAAAAACAAACAAACCACCCGGTCACACCAGACGCAGCAGCCCGGGCCTGAGACCCACCATCACCCAGGCCCCCCCCTCAACAGGGGAAAAGCACCCCCCCCCCCACCGCACGCCCCAATACCCTAAAGAAAACAACCACCCGCGGACACCCTGGAGGTCCCAGAGCAACAAGCCTGGCACCAGGACCTGCACCAACCCACCCATACTGTGGCATGTCCAGGGCAACCCAGCCCCCCCGGGCGCAAGGCAGCGCCCAGCCACCAGGGCCCAGGCCCAGCACTACCACCCACGCCAGAGCGGCCCAGCCACCCGGTACAGAGCCAGCAGCCACCACCCCAAGGCCCCTAAGGGACCCCGCCCCACACAGCAAGACAGCCCCACCCGCAAGCCCCCAAAACTGCCCTCCAAGCCCGACACACAGTACCCCCCAGCAATGACCAACCCGGTCCCCACGACCCGAGAGACCACCAGACGCCCGAAGAAACACAGTTAATCAGCGGGGACCAGAGAGAATGAAATTCAGCCAATTGATGTTTTAAGGAGGCAGACATTGTTTCCATGCTAATATAATCTAAAAGAACATCTCTAAACAGGTTAATACACAGATTATTCTTCACTTTCCAGTTCATGAGAATAGTTTTCTTTGCAATACATAACACTGTGAGTACCATGTGTGCTGAGTTAATTTCCATGTTGATGTTGTCTAAGTCACCCAGCATGCAGGAATGCTACACTTTAGCCATGTTGATAGGTCCGTACAGACTTCAAACCAGAACTTCTGGACAGGCGCACAAAACCACAAAGCGTGTGCATAATCATCAGGTGTGTTATCTGTGCAATGTGAGCAGATGTTTGAGTGTGTTAGACCCATCCTGAACATCCTTTGTCCTGTATAGTGTGTTCTATGAAGAATTTTGTATTGTATGAGCTGTAAATTAGGATTTCGAGTCATTCTAAAGGTGTTCAAACATATTTGTGGCCAGAAGCTGTGTGGTTCATCTATTGGGCTAGGTTTAAACCATTTTGATATATACTATAACCTATTGGCTAAGGAATAGCGTTGAAAATGAGGTAAATCTAATCAACCACTTTCCTTGGTTTTCTGTAGCGTTTTTAAACTAATACGTGGTGGTTTGTTTTTCCACAGAAATTTGGAGATGCATTAATCTAGTGACTTAAACCAAGTAGCAGATGGTTTTATGGGGATCATTGAGAACAAATAGTTAACTTTTGGTAGTATCATCATTTTAATGGTTGTAACTCTCCCCATAAGTGATATAGGTAAGGACTTCCAACGAGAGAGATCGTCCTCTACTGTCTTTAATAATTGCACATAATTTAGCTTTGTTAGCTCTGAGAGCCTGGAGGAAATGTTAATGCCTAAATATCTAATATTTCCTGACTGTAAAGTGATCGCAGGTATATTCTGGACCCTACAGTTAATGGGCAGAACTGTGGTCTTAGACCAATTGATAGAGTAGTCAGAAAGTGCTGAGAATTTATTTATGAGTGTGATCGTGTGAGTGAGAGATGTCTGTGAGTTGTGGAGGAAAAGTAATACATCATCAGCATAAAGACTTATTTTATGCTCAATATTTTGGGGTTGGATGCCTTTAATATTTCTATCTTGTCTGATAGCAGCTGCAAAAGGTTCGATGAAAATAGCAAAAAGTGATGGAGAAAGTGGGCAACCCTGTCTTGTACCTCATTTGTCCTGACACTTGCATTTGGGGAGCTTTATAATATCCTTATCCAGTTGATGAAGTGTGACCCAAACCCGAATTTTTTTAATGCTGCGAATAAAAATTTCCAGTTCACTCGATCAAATGCTTTTTCTGCATCTAGAGAGACTATTGTGGTTTCCAGGTTGTCGATGGTAGAATAGTCTATGAGATTAATTAGCCTGCGAGTGTTAGTGGATGATCGTCAACCCTTTATGAAACCTGTCTGGTCAGGATGTATTATAAGTGGAGTTATTTCTTCTATTCTTTTGGCGAGGGCTTTACAAATTATTTTGAAGTCTGCATTTATTAGAGATATTGGGCGGTAGCTGGATGGAAGTATGGGGTCTTTTCCTGGTTTCTGTAGCAGGATAATGTTAGCAGAGTTCATGTGTGGGGATAATCTGCCATTCTGCTTAACTTGTAATACAATTTTGTGAAATGCAGTGCCAAAACAGTCCACAATTCTTTGTAGAACTCTGCTGGAAAACCATCTGGTGGCCACCCGGGGCTTTGTTACTAGGCATATGTTGAAGGGCTTCATGGAGTTCTCCTATTGAGAGAGGTGAATCCAGAGCCATTGCCTGTTCGGTTTGTGATTTTGGAAGGTTGATATTACTAAGAAACTGATCTATGTTACTGTTTGATGGATCATTTTGTGATGAATATAAGGTTTTATAGAAGTCCCTAAAAGCATTGTTGATATCATGGGTGACATTTCTTTTTCAGTCTTTAACAGAAGTGATTGTTGTTTTCTCTTTATTTCTCTTTAGAAAATGGATTTTGGTGTCTGAAATATCCCTCATCAAGGAACTGCTAACTATGAATTCCTTCACTTAAACCAAGTTAAAACTGCTTTGTCCTTCATATTTATCCACGTCTACGCTGGTTTCAATGATAAACTTCTTTATATTACCTTATATGAGAAAGAACCACACTTGTTCTTCTGGAATCCGAAATTCGCTTTCTTTCAAGGAGATAGTGAAGATTTCAGATATTGCCATAAAATGAATTGCTTCACTCAAACCAAGTTAAAACTGCTTTGTCCTTCATATTTGTCCATGTTTAAGATGGTTTCAAACATAAATTTCTTTTTATAATCTTGTATGAGAAAGAACAACACTTGTTCTCTTCTGGAATCCGAAATTCACTTTCTTTTAAGGAGATAGTCAAGATTTCAGATATTGCCATAAAATGAATTGCTTCACTCAAACCAAGTTAAAACTGCTTTGTCCTTCATAATTGTCCATGTTTAAGATGGTTTCAAACATAAATTTCTTTTTATAATCTTGTATGAGAAAAAAACAACACATGTTTGAGCAATACACTCCTTATGAGGAGTAATGCACGTTTCAGGATTTTGCTGTAAAATGAAATCCTTCACTTCAACCAAGTTAAAACCGCTTTGTCCTTCTTATTTATCCGTCTAAGCTGGTTTCGAGTATAAACTTCTTTATATTACCTTATATGAAAAAGAACCACACTTGTTCTTCTGGAATCTGAAATTCGCTTTCTTTCAAGGAGATAGTGAAGATTTCAGATATTGCCATAAAATGAATTGCTTCACTCAAACCAAGTTAAAACTGCTTTGTCCTTCATATTTATCAATGTTTAAGCTGGTTTCAAACATAAACTTCTTTTTATAACCTTGTATGAGAAAGAAAAACACTTATGTTTGAGCAATACACTCCTTATGAGGAGTTATGCACGATTCAGGATTTTGCTGTAAAATGAATTCCTTCACTTAAACTAAGTTAAAACTGCTTTGTCCTTCTTACTTATCCATGTCTAAGCTGGTTTCAAGTATAAACTTATTTATATTACCTTATATGAGAAAGAACCACACTTGTTCTTCTGGAATCCGAAATTTGCTTTCTTTTAAGGAGATAGTCAAGATTTCAGATATTGCCATAAAAGGAATTGCTTCACTCAAACCAAGTTAAAACTGCTTTGTCCTTCATATTTATCCATGTCTAAATTGGTTTCAAGTATTACTTCTTTATATTTCCTTATATGAGAAAGAACAACACTTGTTCTCTTCTGGAATCCGAAATTCAATAAGTCTTTATGCTGATGATGTATTACTTTTCCTCCACAACTCACAGACATCTCTCACTCACACGATCACACTCATAAATAAATTCTCAGCACTTTCTGACTACTCTATCAATTGGTCTAAGACCACAGTTCTGCCCATTAACTGTAGGGTCCAGAATATACATGCGATCACTTTACAGTCAGGAAATATTAGATATTTAGGCATAAACATTTCCTCCAGGCTCTCAGAGCTAACAAAGCTAAATTATGTGCAATTATTAAAGACAGTAGAGGACGATCTCTCTTGTTGGAAGTCCTTAGCTATAACACTTATGGGGAGAGTTACAACCATTAAAATGATGATACTACCAAAAGTTAACTATTTGTTCTCAATGATCCCCATAAAACCATCTGCTACTTGGTTTAAGTCACTAGATTCATGCATCTCCAAATTTCTGTGGAAAAACAAACCACCACGTATTAGTTTAAAAACGCTACAGAAAACCAAGGAAAGTGGTGGATTAGATTTACCTCATTTTCAGCACTATTCCTTAGCCAATAGGTTACAGTATATATCAAAATGGTTTAAACCTAGCCCAATAGATGAACCATGGATAAATATAGAACAAGCATTGTGTGATAATCTGGAAATCTCTGACCTGCCACTTATTAGTCAAAACGTAAAAAAATCACAAATGTTTTAAAAGCATTAACATCAGCACCTCTCTGACAGCATGGTGGGAATTTCTAAAAATAACAAAGTCTTCACTTGTCCCGTGTAAGCTTACACCCATCTGGAACAATCCTGACATCCTGCAAAACAAAAAAATGCTAAACTTTACTCTGTGGAAGATCAAAGGAATCAAACATCTGGAACATATAATCCAAAATGGAAATTTTATTTCATTTGATGAGCTCATATCACAACATGAGATAGGCAGCAATAAATTCCTAGAATATCAACAACTTAAGTCTATAATAAGAAAGAAATATATCCTCCACCAACCAGACTTACAACTCCCGATTAGGGTAGCAGAATTTCTAAGCATCTGCACCCCAAAACTACTATAAAAATATATAAAGTATTGTGAGGGAGAAAGTGGGCAACCCGGTCTTGTACCTCTCTGCAGACTGAAGCTTGGAGAAGTTTGATCATTTGTCCTGACACTTGCATTTGGGGAGCTATATAATATCCTTATCCAGTTGATGAAGTGTGACCCAAACCCGAACTGGTAGAACTGGGAGCACGGCCCTCTGGGCAGCCTACATACCCAAAGAGCCCCGCCCACCAGATGCCACTCAGTGCAACCACCCCGCAAGACCTAATGTGTGTGTGTGTGTTTGATAAGTAGTGATGTCTAAGGTGTAATTAAAACAGGGGTGGGGAACTGCAGAGTGCAGCCAAGGGGACCGCCTACGTGGCCCCATCCACTACACCCCACAGAACACACACGCCCCCAAAACCCTTCATGTGTGAGTGTGTGCTGTGTACAGGACCCAAAAGGGAGAGGGGTATGGGGTCTTTTCCTAGTTTCTGTAGCAGGATAATGTTAGCAGAGTTCATGTGTGGGGATAATCTGCCATTCAGCTTAACTTGTAATACCATTTTGTGAAATGCAGGTGCCAAAACAGTCCAAAATTCTTTGTAGAACTCTGCTGGAAAACCATCTGGTGGCCACCCGGGGCTTTGTTACTAGGCATATGTTGAAGGGCTTCATGGAGTATGGGTGGGTTGGTGCAGGTCCTGGTGCCAGGCTTGTTGCTCTGGGACCTCCAGGGTGTCCGCAGGTGGTTGTTTTCTTTAGGGTGTTGGGGCGTGCGGTGGGCGTTGTGCTTTTCCCCTGTTGGGGGGGTGGCCTGGGTGATGGTGGATCTCAGTCCCGGGCTGCTGCGTCTGGTGTGACCGGGTGGTTTGTTTGTTGTTGTTTGTTTGTTTGTTTGTAGAGGTCCTCCGGAGTGGGGTGGGGTTGGGTTGAGTGGGGTTGGGTGGGGTTGGTACCTTCTGGGGGTACAGTAGCTCCCGGAATATGGTCGCTGCAAGCCCCGAGCCTGGTGGACATCAGGCCCTCCTGCCCTGTGCTGGGTCCCAGGTAGCAGGGGTGCCTATTGCAGCCAGGCCCTGGCTGCCCTCTCCGGGGGAGAGTAGCTCCCCCGGTGTATATCCCCATACCCTCTCCCTTTTGGCTCCTGTACACAGCACACACTCACACATGAAGGGTTTTGGGGGGCGTGTGTGTTCTGTGGGGTGTAGTGGATGGGGCCACGTAGGCGGTCCCCTTGGCTGCACTCTGCAGTTCCCCGCCCCTGTTTCAATTACACCTTAGACATCACTACTTATCAAACACACACACACACACACATTAGGTCTTGGGGGGTGGTTGCACTGAGTGGCATCTGGTGGACGGGGCTCTTTGGGTACGTAGGCTGCCCAGAGGGCCGCGCTCCCAGTTCTACAAGGTTGGCTGCCCCTCAATTTTAATCGCTCACTATTAGAAAATATTGAAGAGCCAGAAGGGTGAGGGGAGGGGTCTTCTCACACCCCTGCTTCCTGGTTGCTGCTCGGGAAGGAGTGGCCAGGAGGAATTAATTATTCTGCTGGTTCAGGGTCTGTGGTGGCTGGGGGGCTGCTGGCCCCATGGTGTGCCCACTGTGCTACACCCCAGCGGAGTCAAGGGAGGGATGACGTGTGGATGTGTGGATGTATGGGACGTGAAAGTGTGTGTGGTGATGATTGGGCCTGGGTCTGGGACTTGCTGTCGCCTGGCCTGCCTGTGCTTCTCCCAATGGGGGGGCGGCGTTGCCTCTCCCCACTCCTCGCGACTTCACCCACCTGTGGGCACGTCTTGACTGCCAGGGCTCTTGGCCAGGGGCACTGGGGCAGGCGCTGACCCACTGCGTGGCTGTCTGGGGCGCTTGGCCCTCCCGGGTATTGGGTGGGGCCTCTGCCGGGGGGTTTTGGGGCGCTCGGGCTCCTGGGGCCGGGTCCGGTGCACGGCCCATGTCTGGGCGGCTGGGGCCTGGTGGGGTCGGTGGGCTGTTGCCCCTGGCTCCCGGGCGCCTCTGCCCTATGCTTATGGGGGCTCTGTCCGGGGGCTTCCACTGCTGTCTTCTGGGTGGATGCGTGGTTGTCCCTGCGGTGGGCATCCTGGGTTCTGTGCTCCGTGGGGGCTGCTGGTGGCCTGGGTCTTGTGGGCCTCTCTGCCTGTTTCTGATTGCTTGGGGGGGCTGTGGATTGTGGCCGTGTACACTTATACACTCATAAGTAAGAACGGTTATCATGTAGGTCCTGTGCCATGGGTGTTGCATGTTCTCACACACACACACACACACACACACACACACACACACAATACACATTCATTAGTCCAGTAGCAGTTGATGTATTACCATGTCGCCTCAGGTCATCTATATGCGCAGTTGTGTTGTATGCGATTGCCACTACTTGTGCTTGTTTTTGTTTGTTTGTGTGTTTGTTTTTTCTCTGCTTGTTTGCATGGTCCTCGCAGTGTTATGTATCGCAAAGAAAACTATTCTCATGAACTGGAAAGCGAAACACAGTCTGTGTATTAAGCAGTTTAGAAATGTTATTTTAGATTATATTAGCATGGAAATAATGTCTGCCTCCTCAAAACATCAATTGGCTGAATTTCATTCTCTCTGGTCCCCGCTGATTAGTTTTATCACATAGTGGTGGTGGTGGGTTGCTGTCCCGTCGCTCTGGGCGGTTGGGTGTGTGCTGGGGGGGGGGCTGTGTGGCTTTGGGCGTCTGGTGGTCTCTCGGGTCGTGGGGACCGGGTTGGTCATTGCTGTGGGGGACTGTGTGTCGGGCTTGGAGGGCAGTTTTGGGGGCTTGCGGGTGGGGCTGTCTTGCTGTGTGGGGCGGGGTCCCTTAGGGGCCTTGGGGTGGTGGCTGCTGGCTCTGTACCGGGTGGCTGGGCCGCTCTGGCGTGGGTGGTGGTGCTGGGCCTGGGCCCTGGTGGCTGGGTTGCCATGGACATGCCACAGTATGGGTGGGTTGGTGCAGGTCCTGGTGCCAGGCTTGTTGCTCTGGGACCTCCAGGGTATCCGCAGGTGGTTGTTTTCTTTAGGGTGTTGGGGCGTGCGGTGGGGGGGGTGCTCTTCCCCTGTTGAGGGGGGGGGGGGGGGGCCTGGGTGATGGTGGGTCTCAGGCCCGGGCTGCTGCGTCTTGTGTGACCGGGTGGTTTGTTTGTTTGTTTTTTTGTAGAGGTCCTCCGGGGTGGGATGGGGTTGGGTTGAGTGGGGTTGGATGGGGTGGGTACTTTCTGGGGGTACAGTAGCTCCCGGAATATGGTCGCTGCAAGCCCCGAGCCTGGTGGACATCAGGCCCTCTTGATGTCCTGATGTGTTGGGTCCGAGGTAGCGGGGTGCCTATTGCAGCCAGTCCCTGGCTGCCCTCTCTGGGGGAGACTAGCTCTCCCGGTGTATATCCCCATACCCCTCTCCCTTTTGGCTCCTGTACACAGCACACACTCACACATGAAGGGTTTTGGGGGCGTGTGTGTTCTGTGGGGTGTAGTGGATGGGGCCACGTAGGCGGTCCCCTTGGCTGCACTCTGCAGTTCCCCACCCCTGTTTTAATTACACCTTAGACATCACTACTTATCAAACACACACACACACATTAGGTCTTGCAGGGTGGTTGCACTGAGTGGCATCTGGTGGGCGGGGCTCTTTGGGTATGTAGGCTGCCCAGAGGGCCGTGCTCCCAGTTCTACCAGTTCGGGTTTGGGTCACACTTCATCAACTGGATAAGGATATTATATAGCTCCCCAAATGCAAGTGTCAGGACAAATAATCAAACTTCTCCAAGCTTCAGTCTGCAGAGAGGTACAAGACCGGGTTGCCCACTTTCTCCCTCACAATACTTTAGGTATTTTTGATAGTACTTTTGGGGTGCAGATGCTTAGAAATTCTGCTACCCTAATCGGGAGTTGTAAGTCTGGTTGGTGGAGGATATATTTCTTTCTTATTATAGACTTAAGTTGTTGATATTCTAGGAATTTATTGCTGCCTATCTCATGTTGTGATATGAGCTCATCAAATGAAATAAAATTTCCATTTTGGATTATATGTTCCAGATGTTTGATTCCTTTGATCTTCCACAGAGTAAAGTTTAGCATTGTTTTGTTTTGCAGGATGTCAGGATTGTTCCAGATGGGTGTAAGCTTACAAAGGACAAGTGAAGACTTTGTTATTTTTAGAAATTCCCACCAGGCTGTCAGAGAGGTGCTGATGTTAATGCTTTTAAAACATTTGTGATTTTTTTACGTTTTGACTAATAAGTGGCAGGTCAGAGATTTCCAGATTATCACACAATGCTTGTTCTATATTTATCCATGGTTCATCTATTGGGCTAGGTTTAAACCATTTTGATATATACTGTAACCTATTGGCTAAGGAATAGTGCTGAAAATGAGGTAAATCTAATCCACCACTTTCCTTGGTTTTCTGTAGCGTTTTTAAACTAATACGTGGTGGTTTGTTTTTCCACAGAAATTTGGAGATGCATGAATCTAGTGACTTAAACCAAGTAGCAGATGGTTTTATGGGGATCATTGAGAACAAATAGTTAACTTTTGGTAGTATCATCATTTTAATGGTTGTAACTCTCCCCATAAGTGTTATAGCTAAGGACTTCCAACAAGAGAGATCGTCCTCTACTGTCTTTAATAATTGCACATAATTTAGCTTTGTTAGCTCTGAGAGCCTGGAGGAAATGTTTATGCCTAAATATCTAATATTTCCTGACTGTAAAGTGATCGCATGTATATTCTGAACCCTACAGTTAATGGGCAGAACTGTGGTCTTAGACCAATTGATAGAGTAGTCAGAAAGTGCTGAGAATTTATTTATGAGTGTGATCGTGTGAGTGAGACACGTCTGTGAGTTGTGGAGGAAAAGTAATACATCATCAGCATAAAGACTTATTTTATGCTCAATTATTTTGGGGTTGGATGCCTTTAATATTTCTATCTTGTCTGTTAGCAGCTGCTAAATGTTCGATGAAAATAGCTAAAAGTGATGGAGAAAGTGGGCAACCCTGTCTTGTACCTCTCTGCAGACTGAAGCTTGGAGAAGTTTGATCATTTGTCCTGACACTTGCATTTGAGGAGCTATATAATATCCTTATCCAGTTGATGAAGTGTGACCCAAACCCGAATTTTTTTAATGCTGCGAATAAAAATTTCCAGTTCACTCGATCAAATGCTTTTTCTGCATCTAGAGAGACTATTGTGGTTTCCAGGTTGTCGATGGTAGAATCGTCTATGAGATTAATTAGCCTGTGAGTGTTAGTGGATGAGTGTCTACCCTTTATAAAACCTGTCTGGTCAGGATGTATTATAAGTGCAGTTATTTTTTCTATTCTTTTGGCGAGGGCTTTACAAATTATTTTGAGGTCTGCATTTATTAGAGATATTGGGCGGTAGCTGGATGGAAGTATGGGGTCTTTTCCTGGTTTCTGTAGCAGGATAATGTTAGCAGAGTTCATGTGTGGGGATAATCTGCCATTCTGCTTAACTTGTAATACCATTTTGTGAAATGCAGGTGCCAAAACAGTCCAAAATTCTTTGTAGAACTCTGCTGGAAAACCATCTGGGGGCCACCCGGGGCTTTGTTACTAGGCATATGTTGAAGGGCTTCATGGAGTATGGGTGGGTTGGTGCAGGTCCTGGTGCCAGGCTTGTTGCTCTGGGACCTCCAGGGTGTCCTCAGGTGGTTGTTTTCTTTAGGGTGTTGGGGCGTGCGGTGGGTGTTGTGCTTTTCCCCTGTTGGGGGGGTGGCCTGAGTGATGGTGGATCTCAGGCCCGGGCTGCTGCGTCTGGTGTGACCGGGTGGTTTGTTTGTTGTTGTTTGTTTGTTTGTTTGTAGAGGTCCTCCGGAGTGGGGTGGGGTTGGGTTGAGTGGGGTTGGGTGGGGTTGGTACCTTCTGGGGGTACAGTCGCTGCAGGCCCCGAGCCTGGTGGACATCAGGCCCTCCTGCCCTGTGTTGGGTCCCAGGTAGTGGGGGTGCATATTGCAGCCAGTCCCCCGGTGTATATCCCCATACCCCTCTCCCTTTTGGCTCCTGTACACAGCACGCTGTGTGCCCGCTGCGCTACACCCCAGCGGAGTCAAGGAAGGGAGGACGTGTGGATGTGTGGATGTATGGGACGTCAAAGTGTGTGTGGTGATCATTGGGCCTGGGTCTGGGACTTGCCGTCGCCTAGCCTGCCTGTGCTTCTCCCAATAGGGGGGCGGCGTTGCCTCTCCCCACTGCTCGCAACTTCACCCACCTGTGGGCACGTCTTGACTCCCATTAACTTGGCCAGGGAAGCTGGGGCAGGCGCTGACCCACTGCGTGGCTGTCTGGGGTGCTTGGCCCTCCCGGGTATTGGGTGGGGCCTCTGCCGGGGGGTTTTGGGGCGCTCGGGCTCCTGGGGCCCGGGTCCGTGGCCTGGTGGGGTCGGTGGGCTGTTGTCCCTGGCTCCCGGGGGGCCTCTGCCCTATGCTTATGGGGGCTCTGTCCGGGGGCTTCCACTGCTGTCTACTGGGTGGATGCGTGGTTGTCCCTGCGGTGGGCATCCTGGGTTCTGTGCTCCGTGGGGGCTGCTGGTGGCCTGGGTCTTGTGGGCCTCTCTGCCTGCTTCTGATTGCTTGGGGGGGGGGCTGTGGATTGTGGCCGTGTACACTTATACACTCATAACTAAGCACGGTTATCATGTAGGTCCTGTGCCATGGGTGTTGCATGTCCCCCCCCCACACACACACACAACACACATTCATTAGTCCAGTAGCAGTTGATGTATTACCATGTCGCCTCAGGTCATCTATATCCACAGTTGTGTTGTATGCGATTGCCACTACTTGTGCTTGTTGTTGTTTGTTTGTGTGTTTGTTTGTTCTCTGCTTGTCTGCTTTAAGGTGCTCCTGGTGGCGCAAAGGCTGGATTCGCAACAGAGACCATGGATTATTGTCTGTTTTGTTTTTTTACAGGTGTAGCAGCTGGTTGTCTGGTTTTTGTTTCTTTTTTTGTTCTGTTTCCTCTTCTTTCCTTTTCCCCCGGTCCGGTTCAGTTCCATTACATGTTATATATAACAAGAAATAAATAAATGGGCATCAAGGGGAGCTTTACATTTATAAAACTTCCCTTGGCAAAGAAAGTCAGTTTGGCATAAAAGGTATTCACAATTCTGCTGCCATAATGCTGAACAGAAAAAGGGAAAAAAGTGAAGGAATTAATTTTACAGCTAAATCCTCATAAAGAGCGTATTGCTCAACCATAAGTGTGGTTCTTTCTCATACAAGGTTATACAAAGAAGTTTATGTTTGAAACCAGCTTAAACATGGACAAATATGAAGGACAAAGCAGTTTTAACTTGGTTTGAGTGAAGCAATTCATTTTATGGCAATATCTGAAATCTTGACTATCTCCTTAAAAGAAAGCGAATTTCGGATTCCAGAAGAACAAGTGTGGTTCTTTTTCATATAAGGTAATATAAAGAAGTTTATACTCGAAACCAGCTTAGACATGGATAAATAAGAAGGACAAAGCAGTTTTAACTTGGTTGAAGTGAAGGAATTCATTTTACAGCAAAATCCTGAATCGTGCATAACTCCTCATAAGGAGTGTATTGCTCAAACGTAAGGGATGCTCTTTCTCATACAAGGTTATAAAAAGAAATTGATGTTTGAAACCAGCTTAAACATGGACAAATATGAAGGACAAAGCAGTTTTAACTTGGTTTGAGTGAAGCAATTCATTTTATGGCAATATCTGAAATCTTTACTATCTCCTTAAAAGAAAGCGAATTTCGGATTCCAGAAGAACAAGTGTGGTTCTTTTTCATATAAGGTAATATAAAGAAGTTTATACTCGAAACCAGTTTAGACATGGACAAATAAGAAGGACAAAGCAGTTTTAACTTGGTTGAAGTGAAGGATTTCATTTTACAGCAAAATCCTGAAACGTGCATTACTCCTCATAAGGAGTGTATTGCTCAAACATGTGTTGTTTTTTTCTCATACAAGATTATAAAAAGAAATTTATGTTTGAAACCATCTTAAACATGGACAATTATGAAGGACAAAGCAGTTTTAACTTGGTTTGAGTGAAGCAATTCATTTTATGGCAATATCTGAAATCTTGACTATCTCCTTAAAAGAAAGCGAATTTCGGATTCCATAAGAACAAGTGTGGTTCTTTCTCATATAAGGTAATATAAAGAAGTTTATACTTGAAACCAGCTTAGACATGGATAAATAAGAAGGACAAAGCAGTTTTAACTTGGTTGAAGTGAAGGATTTCCTTTTACAGCAAAATCCTGAAACGTGCATTACTCCTCATAAGGAGTGTATTGCTCAAACATGTGTTGTTTTTTTCTCATACAAGATTATAAAAAGAAATTTATGTTTGAAACCATCTTAAACATGGACAAATATGAAGGACAAAGCAGTTTTAACTTGGTTTGAGTGAAGCAATTCATTTTATGGCAATATCTGAAATCTTGACTATCTCCTTAAAAGAAAGCGAATTTCAGATTCCAGAAGAACAAGTGTGGTTCTTTCTCATTTAAGGTAATATAAAGAAGTTTATACTTGAAACCAGCTTAGACATGGATAAATAAGAAGGACAAAGCAGTTTTAACTTGGTTGAAGTGAAGGAATTCATTTTACAGCAAAATCCTGAATCGTGCATAACTCCTCATAAGGAGTGTATTGCTCAAACGTAAGGGATGCTCTTTCTCATACAAGGTTATAAAAAGAAGTTTATGTTTGAAACCAGCTTAAACATGGACAAATATGAAGGACAAAGCAGTTTTAACTTGGTTTGAGTGAAGCAATTCATTTTATGGCAATATCAGAAATCTTGACTATCTCCTTAAAAGAAAGCGAATTTCGGATTCCAGAAGAACAAGTGTGGTTCTTTTTCATATAAGGTAATATAAAGAAGTTTATACTTGAAACCAGCTTAGACATGGATAAATAAGAAGGACAAAGCAGTTTTAACTTGGTTGAAGTGAAGGATTTCATTTTACAGCAAAATCCTGAAACGTGCATAACTCCTCATAAGGAGTGTATTGCTCAAACGTAAGGGATGCTCTTTCTCATACAAGGTTATATAAAGAAGTTTATCATTGAAACCAGCGTAGACGTGGATAAATATGAAGGACAAAGCAGTTTTAACTTGGTTTAAGTGAAGGAATTCATAGTTAGCAGTTCCTTGATGAGGGATATTTCAGACACCAAAATCCATTTTCTAAAGAGAAATAAAGAGAAAACAACAATCACTTCTGTTAAAGACTGAAAAAGAAATGTCACCCATGAAATCAACAATGCTTTTAGGGACTTCTATAAAACCTTATATTCATCACAAAATGATGCATCAGACAGTAACATAGATCAGTTTCTTAGTAATATCAACCTTCCAAAATTACAAACCGAACAGGCAATGGCTCTGGATTCACCTCTCTCAATAGGAGAACTCCATGAAGCCCTTCAACATATGCCTAGTAACAAAGCCCCGGGTGGCCACCAGATGGTTTTCCAGCAGAGTTCTACAAAGAATTGTGGACTGTTTTGGCACTGCATTTCACAAAATGGTATTACAAGTTAAGCAGAATGGCAGATTATCCCCACACATGAACTCTGCTAACATTATCCTGCTACAGAAACCAGGAAAAGACCCCATACTTCCATCCAGCTACCGCCCAATATCTCTAATAAATGCAGACCTCAAAATAATTTGTAAAGCCCTCGCCAAAACAATAGAAAAAATAACTCCACTTACCAGACAGGTTTCATAAAGGGTAGACACTCATCCACTAACACTCGCAGGCTAATTAATCTCATAGACTATTCTACCATCGACAACCTGGAAACCACAATAGTCTCTCTAGATGCAGAAAAAGCATTTGATCGAGTGAACTGGAAATTTTTATTCGCAGCATTAAAAAAATTCGGGTTTGGGTCACACTTCATCAACTGGATAAGGATATTATAAAGCTCCCCAAATGCAAGTGTCAGGACAAATGATCAAACTTCTCCAAGCTTCAGTCTGCAGAGAGGTACAAGACAGGGTTGCCCACTTTCTCCATCACTTTTTGCTATTTTCATCGAACCTTTTGCAGCTGCTATCAGACAAGATAGAAATATTAAAGGCATCCAACCCTAAAATATTGAGCATAAAATAAGTCTTTATGCTGATGATGTATTACTTTTCCTCCACAACTAACAGACGTCTCTCACTCACACGATCACACTCATAAATAAATTCTCAGCACTTTCTGACTACTCTATCAATTGGTCTAAGACCACAGTTCTGCCCATTAACTGTAGGGTCCAGAATATACCTGCGATCACTTTACAGTCAGGAAATATTAGATATTTAGGCATAAACATTTCCTCCAGGCTCTCAGAGCTAACAAAGCTAAATTATGTGCAATTATTAAAGACAGTAGAGGACGATCTCTCTCGTTGGAAGTCCTTACCTATATCACTTATGGGGAGAGTTGCAACCATTAAAATGATGATACTACCAAAAGTTAACTATTTGTTCTCAATGATCCCCATAAAACCATCTGCTACTTGGTTTAAGTCACTAGATTAATGCATCTCCAAATTTCTGTGGAAAAACAAACCACCACGTATTAGTTTAAAAACGCTACAGAAAACCAAGGGAAGTGGTTGATTAGATTTACCTCATTTTCAGCGCTATTCCTTAGCCAATAGGTTACAGTATATATCAAAATGGTTTAAACCTAGCCCAATAGATGAACCATGGATAATATAGAACAAGCATTGTGTGATAATCTGGAAATCTCTGACCTGCCACTTATTAGTCAAAACGTAAAAAATCACAAATGTTTTAAAAGCATTAACATCAGCACCTCTCTGACAGCCTGGTGGGAATTTCTTAAAATAACAAAGTCTTCACTTGTCCCGTGTAAGCTTACACCCATCTGGAACAATCCTGACATCCTGCAAAACAAAAAAATGCTAAACTTTACTCTGTGGAAGATCAAAGGAATCAAACATCTGGAACATATAATCCAAAATGGAAATTTTATTTCATTTGATGAGCTCATATCACAACATGAGATAGGCAGCAATAAATTCCTAGAATATCAACAACTTAAGTCTATAATAACAAAGGAATATATCCTCCACCAACCAGACTTACAACTCCCGATTAGGGTAGCAGAATTTCTAAGCATCTGCATCCCAAAACTACTATCAAAAATACATAAATTATTGTCTAAGATAGATGACACAATGTCTTTACCATCCTAAAAATGGGAGGCAGATTTATCCATCAGTTCTAGTCATAGCTTCTGGCCACAAATATGTTTGAACACCTTCAGAATGACTCGAAATCCTAATTTACAGCTCATACAATACAAAATTCTTCATAGAACACACTATACAGGACAAAGGATCAGGATGGGTCTAACACACTCAAACATCTGCTCTAATTGCACAGATAACACACCGGATGAATATGCACACGCTTTGTGGTTTTGTGCGCCTGTCCAGAAGGTCTGGTTTGAAGTCTGTACGGACCTATCAACATGGCTAAAGTGTAGCATTCTTGCATGCCCCACACTGTGCATACTGGGTGACTTAGACAACATCAACATGGAAATGAACTCAGCACACATGGTCATCACAGTGTTATGTATCGCAAAGAAAACTATTCTCATGAACTGGAAAGCGAAGAACAATCTGTGTATTAACAAGTTTAGAAATGTTCTTTTAGATTACATTAGCATGGAAACAATGTCTGCCTCTTTAAAACATCAATTGGCTGAATTTCATTCTCTCTGGTCCCCGCTGATTAGCTTTATCACATAGTGGTGGTGGTGGGTTGCTGTCCCGTCGCTCTGGGCGGTTGGGTGTGTGCTGGGGGGGGGCTGTGTAGCTTCGGGCGTCTGGTGGTCTGACTTGTAGTGGGCACATCTTCTTCCCTGATGTGATTATTCTCTGCAGCTGAAACTGAGACTCTCAGATCACTTTGTGTCTGCCAACAAAGAAGCAACAGCTGCTGAAGATGACCAACTTCCTCATGTGTCACAGGGTGATCAGACGTTGCAACAAAAGACATGCAGGTGGTAGAGAGAAGAGAAAACGCTTACAGCACCTGGTATTCCCAAGCAGTCTCCCATTAAAGTACTAACCAGACCCAACCCTCCTTGGCTTCCGAGATCAGACGAGGTCAGGCTTATTCAGGGTGGTGTGGCCGTAAGTAACAATCTCTGTGACAAATGTGCATTATATAGGTACTGGAATCATACACTTCCTCTATGTAACCAGATAATTGCAGAGAAAGGCTGACTTGATATGGGCGGATCTTCTTCCCTGATGTGATTATTCTCTGCAGCTGAAACTGAGACTCTCAGATCACTTCGTGTCTGCCAACAAAGCAGCAGCAGCTGAAGATGACCAACTTCCTCATGTGTCACAGGGTGATCAGACGTTGCAACAAAAGACATGCAGGTGGTCGAGAGAAGACAAAAAGCTTACATTACCTGATATTCCCAAGCGGTCTCCCATTTAAGTAGTAACCAGGTCCAACCCTGCTTGGCATCTGAGATCAGACGAGGTCAGACATATTCAGGGTGGTTTCGCCGTAAGCAACAATCTCTGTGACAAATGTGCATTATATAGGTACTGGAATCATACGGTTCCTCTATGTAACCAGATAATTGCAGAGAAAAGCTGACCTGTAGTGGGCACATCTTCTTCCCTGACGTGATTATTCTCTGCAGCTGAAACTGAGACTCTCAGATCACTTTGTGTCTGCCAACAAAGCAGCAGCAGCTGAAAATGACCAACTTCCTCATGTGTCACAGGGTGATCAGACGTTGCAACAAAAGACATGCAGGTGGTAGAGAGAAGAGAAAAAGCTTACAGCACCTGGTATTCCCAGAGAGTCTACCATCCAAGTACTAACCAGGCCCAAACCTGCTTGGCTTCCGAGATCAGACGAGGTCGGGCATATTCAGGGTGGTGTGGCCGTAAGCAACTAGAGCTATGACAAATGTGCATTATATAGGTACTGGAATCATACAGTTCCTCTATGTAACCAGATAATTGCCGAGAAAGGCTGATGAGTAGTGGGCACATCTTGTTCCCTGACGTTATTATTCTCTTCAGTTGAAACTGAGACTCTCAGATCACTTCGTGTCTGCCAACAAAGCAGCAGAAGCTGAAGATGACAAACTTCCTCATGTGTCACAGGGTGATCAGATGTTGCAAAAAAAGACATGCAGGTGGTAGAGAGAAGAGAAAAAGCTTACAGCACCTGGTATTCCCAAGAAGTCTCCCATTGAAGTACGAACCAGACCCAACCCTGCTTGGCTTCCGAGATCAGACATATTCAGGGTGGTTTGGCCGTAAGCAACAATCTCTGTGACAAATGTGCATTATGTAGGTACTGGAATCATACGGTTCCCCTATGTAACCAGATAATTGCAGAGAAAAGCTGACTTGTAGTGGGCACATCTTCTTCCGTGACGTGATTATTCTCTGCAGCTGAAACTGAGACTCTCAGATAACTTTGTGTCTGCCAACAAAGCAGCAGCAGCTGAAGATGACCAACTTCCTCATGTGTCACAGGGTGATCAGACGTTGCAACAAAAGACATGCAGGTGGTCGAGAGAAGAGAAAAAGCTTACAGCACCTGGTATTCCAAAGCAGTCTCCCATCCAAGTACTAACCAAGCCCAACCGTGCTTGGCTTCCGAGATCGGACAAGGTCGGATATGTTCAGGGTGGTGTGGCCGTAAGCAACAAAGTCTGTGACAAATGTGCATTATATAGGTACTGGAATCATACAGTTCCTCTATGTAACCAGATAATTGCTGAGAAAAGGCTGATGTGTAGTGGGCACATTTTCTTCCCTGACGTGATTATTCTCTTCAGCTGAAACTGAGACTCTCAGATCACTTCGTGTCTTCCAACAAAGCAGCAGCAGCTGAAGATGGCCAACTTCCTCATGTGTCACAGGGTGATCAGACGTTGCAACAAAAGACATGCAGGTTGTAGAGAGAAGAGAAAAAGCTTACAGCACCTGGTATTCCCAAGCAGTCTCCCATTAAAGTACTAACAAGACCCAACCCTCCTTGGCTTCCGAGATCAGACGAGGTCAGGCTTATTCAGGGTGGTGTGGCCGTAAGGAACAATTTCTGTGACAAATGTGCATTATATAGGTACTGGAATCATACACTTCCTCTATGTAACCAGATAATTGCAGAGAAAGAATGACTTGATATGGGCACATCTTCTTCCCTGATGTGATTATTCTCTGCAGCTGAAACTGAGACTCTCAGATCACTTCGTGTCTGCCAACAAAGCAGCAGCAGCTGAAGATGACCAACTTCCTCATGTGTCACAGGGTGATCAGACGTTGCTACAAAAGACATGCAGGTGGTCGAGAGAAGACAAAAAGCTTACAGCACCTGATATTCCCAAGCGGTCTCCCATTTAAGTAGTAACCAGGTCCAACCCTGCTTGGCTTCTGAGATCAGACGAGGTCAGACATATTCAGGGTGGTTTGGCCGTAAGCAACTATCTCTGTGACAAATGTGCATTATATAGGTACTGGAATCATACGGTTCCTCTATGTAACCAGATAATTGCAGAGAAAAGCTGACCTGTAGTGGGCACATCTTCTTCCCTGACGTGATTATTCTCTGCAGCTGAAACTGAGACTCTCAGATCACTTTGTGTCTGCCAACAAAGCAGCAGCAGCTGAAGATGACCAACTTCCTCATGTGTCACAGGGTGATCAGACGTTGCAACAAAAGACATGCAGTTGGTAGAGAGAAGAGAAAAAGCTTACAGCACCTGGTATTCCCAAACAGTCTACCATCCAAGTACTAACCAGGCCCAAACCTGCTTGGCTTCCGAGATCAGACGAGGTCGGGCATATTCAGGGTGGTGTGGCTGTAAGCAACCAGAACTGTGACAAATGTGCATTATATAGGTACTGGTATCATACAGTTCCTCTATGTAACCAGATAATTGCCGAGAAAGGCTGATGTGTAGTGGGCACATCTTGTTCCCTGACGTTATTATTCTCTTCAGTTGAAACTGAGACTCTCAGATCACTTCGTGTCTGCCAACAAAGCAGCAGAAGCTGAAGATGACAAACTTCCTCATGTGTCACAGGGTGATCAGATGTTGCAAAAAAAGACATGCAGGTGGTAGAGAGAAGAGAAAAAGCTTACAGCACCTGGTATTCCCAAGAAGTCTACCATTGAAGTACGAACCAGACCCAACCCTGCTTGGCTTCCGAGATCAGACGAGGTCAGACATATTCAGGGTGGTTTGGCCGTAAGCAACAATCTCTGTGACAAATGTGCATTATATAGGTACTGGAATTATACGGTTCCTCTATGTAACCAGATAATTGCAGAGAAAAGCTGACTTGTAGTGGGCACATCTTCTTCCGTGACGTGATTATTCTCTGCAGCTGAAACTGAGACTCTCAGATCACTTTGTGTCTGCCAACAAAGCAGCAGCAGCTGAAGATGACCAACTTCCTCATGTGTCACAGGGTGATCAGACGTTGCAACAAAAGACATGCAGGTGGTCGAGAGATGAGAAAAAGCTTACAGCACCTGGTATTCCAAAGCAGTCTCCCATCCAAGTACTAACCAGGCCCAACAGTGCTTGGCTTCCGAGATCGGACAAGGTCGGATATGTTCAGGGTGGTGTGGCCGTAAGCAACAAAGTCTGTGACAAATGTGCATTATATAGGTACTGGAATCATACAGTTCCTCTATGTAACCAGATAATTGACGAGAAAGGCTGATGTGTAGTGGGCATATCTTCTTCCCTGATGTGATTATTCTCTGCAGCTGAAACTGAGACTCTCAGATCACTTTGTGTCTGCCAACAAAGCAGCAGCAGCAGAAGATGACCAACTTCCTCATGTGTCACAGGGTGATCAGATGTTGCAACAAAAGACATGCAGGTGGTAGAGAGAAGAGAAAAAGCTTACAGCACCTGGTATTCCCAAGCAGTCTCCCACCCAAGTGCTAACCAGGCCCAACAGTGCTTGGCTTCCGAGATCAGACGAGGTCGGGTATATTATATTCAGGGTGGTGTGGCAGTAAGCGACAATCTCTGTGACAAATGTGCATTATATAGGTACTGGAATCATACGGTTCCTCTATGTAACCAGATAATTGCAGAGAAAGGCTTATGTGTAGTGGGCACATCTTCTTCCCTGACGTGAATATTCTCTGAAGCTGAAACTGAGACTCTCAGATCACTTCGTGTCTGCCAACAAAGCAGCAGAAGCTGAAGATGACCAACTTCCTCATGTGTCACAGGGTGATCAGACGTTGCAACAAAAGACATTCAGGTGGTCCAGAGAAGAGATAAAGCTTACAGCACCTGGTATTCCCAGAGAGTCTACCATCCAAGTACTAACCAGGCCCAAACCTGCTTCGCTTCCGAGATCAGACGAGGTCGGGTATATTCAGGGTGGTGTGGCCGTAAGCAACAATGTCTGTGACAAATGTGCATTATATAGGTACTGGAATCCTACGGTTCCTCTATGCAACCAGATAATTTCCGAGAAAGGCTGATGTGTACTGGGCACATCTTCTTCCCTGACGTGATTATTCTCTGCAGCTGAAACTGAGACTCTCAGATCACTTTGTGTCTGCCAACAAAGCAGCAGCAGCTGAAGATGACCAACTTCCTCATGTGTCACAGGGTGATCAGACGTTGCAACAAAAGACATGCAGGTGGTAGAAAGAAGAGAAAAAGCTTACAGCACCTGGTATTCCCAAGAGGTCTTCAATCCAAGTACAAACCAGGCCCAACTGTGCTTGGCTTCCGAGATCAGACGAGGTCGGGCATGTTCAGGGTTGTGTGGCCGTAAGCAACAATGTCTCTGACAAATGTGCATTATATAGTTACTGGAATCATACGGTTCCTCTATGCAACCAGATCATTTCCGAGAAAGGCTGATGTGTAGTGGGCACATCTTCTTCCCTGACGTGATTATTCTCTGCAGCTGAAACTGAGACTCTCAGATCACTTTGTGTTTTCCAACAAAGCAGCAGCAGCTGAAGATGACCAACTTCCTCATGTGTCACAGGGTGATCAGACGTTGCAACAAAAGACATGCAGGTGGTCGAGAGAAGAGAAAAAGCTTACAGCACCTGGTATTCCAAAGCAGTCTCCCATCCAAGTACTAACCAGGCCCAACCGTGCTTGGCTTCCGAGATCGGACAAGGTCGGATATGTTCAGGGTGGTGTGGCCGTAAGCAACAAAGTCTGTGACAAATGTGCATTATATAGGTACTGGAATCATACAGTTCCTCTATGTAACCAGATAATTGACGAGAAAGGCTGATGTGTAGTGGGCATATCTTCTTCCCTGATGTGATTATTCTCTGCAGCTGAAACTGAGACTCTCAGATCACTTTGTGTCTGCCAACAAAGCAGCAGAAGCTGAAGATGACCAACTTCCTCATGTGTCACAGGGTGATCAGACGTTGCAACAAAAGACATTCAGGTGGTCCAGAGAAGAGATAAAGCTTACAGCACCTGGTATTCCCAGAGAGTCTACCATCCAAGTACTAACCAGGCCCAAACCTGCTTGGCTTCCGAGATCAGACGAGGTCAGGCATATTCAGGGTTGTGTGGCCGTAAGCAACCATAACTGTGACAAATGTGCATTACAAAGGTACTGGAATCATACAGTTCCTCTATGTAACCAGATAATTGCCGAGAAAAGCTGATAAGTAGTGGGCACATCTTCTTCCCTGACGTGATTATTCTCTTCAGCTGAAACTGAGACTCTCAGATCACTTCGTGTCAGCCAGCAAAGCAGCAGCAGCTGAAGATGACCAACTTCCTCATGTGTCACAGGGTGATCAGACGTTGCAACAAAACACATGCAGGTGGTAGAGAGAAGAGAAAACGCTTACAGCACCTGGTATTCCCAAGCGGTCTCCCACCCAAGAACTAACCAGGCCCAACACTGCTTGGCTTCCGTGATCAGACGAGGTCAGGCAAATTCAGGGTGGTGTGGCCGTAAGTAACAATGTCTGTGACAAATGTGCATTACATAAGTACAGGAATCATACGGTTCCTCTATGTAACCAGATAATTGCTGAGAAAGGCTGATGTGTAGTGGGCACATTTTCTTCCCTGACGTGATTATTCTCTTCAGCTGAAACTGAGACTCTCAGATCACTTCGTGTCTTCCAACAAAGCAGCAGCAGCTGAAGATGGCCAACTTCCTCATGTGTCACAGGGTGATCAGACGTTGCAACAAAAGACATGCAGGTTGTAGAGAGAAGAGAAAAAGCTTACAGCACCTGGTATTCCCAAGCAGTCTCCCATTAAAGTACTAACAAGACCCAACCCTCCTTGGCTTCCGAGATCAGACGAGGTCAGGCTTATTCAGGGTGGTGTGGCCGTAAGGAACAATTTCTGTGACAAATGTGCATTATATAGGTACTGGAATCATACACTTCCTCTATGTAACCAGATAATTGCAGAGAAAGGCTGACTTGATATGGGCACATCTTCTTCCCTGATGTGATTATTCTCTGCAGCTGAAACTGAGACTCTCAGATCACTTCGTGTCTGCCAACAAAGCAGCAGCAGCTGAAGATGACCAACTTCCTCATGTGTCACAGGGTGATCAGACGTTGCTACAAAAGACATGCAGGTGGTCGAGAGAAGACAAAAAGCTTACAGCACCTGATATTCCCAAGCGGTCTCCCATTTAAGTAGTAACCAGGTCCAACCCTGCTTGGCTTCTGAGATCAGACGAGGTCAGACATATTCAGGGTGGTTTGGCCGTAAGCAACAATCTCTGTGACAAATGTGCATTATATAGGTACTGGAATCATACGGTTCCTCTATGTAACCAGATAATTGCAGAGAAAAGCTGACCTGTAGTGGGCACATCTTCTTCCCTGACGTGATTATTCTCTGCAGCTGAAACTGAGACTCTCAGATCACTTTGTGTCTGCCAACAAAGCAGCAGCAGCTGAAGATGACCAACTTCCTCATGTGTCACAGGGTGATCAGACGTTGCAACAAAAGACATGCAGTTGGTAGAGAGAAGAGAAAAAGCTTACAGCACCTGGTATTCCCAAACAGTCTACCATCCAAGTACTAACCAGGCCCAAACCTGCTTGGCTTCCGAGATCAGACGAGGTCGGGCATATTCAGGGTGGTGTGGTTGTAAGCAACCAGAACTGTGACAAATGTGCATTATATAGGTACTGGTATCATACAGTTCCTCTATGTAACCAGATAATTGCCGAGAAAGGCTGATGTGTAGTGGGCACATCTTGTTCCCTGACGTTATTATTCTCTTCAGTTGAAACTGAGACTCTCAGATCACTTCGTGTCTGCCAACAAAGCAGCAGAAGCTGAAGATGACAAACTTCCTCATGTGTCACAGGGTGATCAGATGTTGCAAAAAAAGACATGCAGGTGGTAGAGAGAAGAGAAAAAGCTTACAGCACCTGGTATTCCCAAGAAGTCTACCATTGAAGTACGAACCAGACCCAACCCTGCTTGGCTTCCGAGATCAGACGAGGTCAGACATATTCAGGGTGGTTTGGCCGTAAGCAACAATCTCTGTGACAAATGTGCATTATATAGGTACTGGAATTATACGGTTCCTCTATGTAACCAGATAATTGCAGAGAAAAGCTGACTTGTAGTGGGCACATCTTCTTCCGTGACGTGATTATTCTCTGCAGCTGAAACTGAGACTCTCAGATCACTTTGTGTCTGCCAACAAAGCAGCAGCAGCTGAAGATGACCAACTTCCTCATGTGTCACAGGGTGATCAGACGTTGCAACAAAAGACATGCAGGTGGTCGAGAGATGAGAAAAAGCTTACAGCACCTGGTATTCCAAAGCAGTCTCCCATCCAAGTACTAACCAGGCCCAACAGTGCTTGGCTTCCGAGATCGGACAAGGTCGGATATGTTCAGGGTGGTGTGGCCGTAAGCAACAAAGTCTGTGACAAATGTGCATTATATAGGTACTGGAATCATACAGTTCCTCTATGTAACCAGATAATTGACGAGAAAGGCTGATGTGTAGTGGGCATATCTTCTTCCCTGATGTGATTATTCTCTGCAGCTGAAACTGAGACTCTCAGATCACTTTGTGTCTGCCAACAAAGCAGCAGCAGCAGAAGATGACCAACTTCCTCATGTGTCACAGGGTGATCAGATGTTGCAACAAAAGACATGCAGGTGGTAGAGAGAAGAGAAAAAGCTTACAGCACCTGGTATTCCCAAGCAGTCTCCCACCCAAGTGCTAACCAGGAACAACCCTGCTTGGCTTCCGAGATCAGACGAGGTCGGGTATATTATATTCAGGGTGGTGTGGCAGTAAGCGACAATCTCTGTGACAAATGTGCATTATATAGGTACTGGAATCATACGGTTCCTCTATGTAACCAGATAATTGCAGAGAAAGGCTTATGTGTAGTGGGCACATCTTCTTCCCTGACGTGAATATTCTCTGAAGCTGAAACTGAGACTCTCAGATCACTTCGTGTCTGCCAACAAAGCAGCAGAAGCTGAAGATGACCAACTTCCTCATGTGTCACAGGGTGATCAGACGTTGCAACAAAAGACATTCAGGTGGTCCAGAGAAGAGATAAAGCTTACAGCACCTGGTATTCCCAGAGAGTCTACCATCCAAGTACTAACCAGGCCCAAACCTGCTTGGCTTCCGAGATCAGACGTGGTCGGGCATATTCAGGGTGGTGTGGCCGTAAGCAACCATAACTGTGACAAATGTGCATTACAAAGGTACTGGAATCATACAGTTCCTCTATGTAACCAGATAATTGCCGAGAAAAGCTGATAAGTAGTGGGCACATCTTCTTCCCTGACGTGATTATTCTCTTCAGCTGAAACTGAGACTCTCAGATCACTTTGTGTCTGCCAACAAAGCAACAGAAGCTGAAGATGACCAACTTCCTCATGTGTCACAGGGTGATCAGACGTTGCAACAAAAGACATGCAGGTGGTAGAGAGAAGAGAAAAAGCTTACAGCACCTCGTATTCCCAAGAGGTCTTCCATCCAAGTACAAACCAGGCCCAACTGTGCTTGGCTTCCGAGATCAGACGAGGTCGGGCATGTTCAGGGTTGTGTGGCCGTAAGCAACAATGTCTCTGACAAATGTGCATTATATAGGTACTGGAATCATACGGTTCCTCTATGCAACCAGATAATTGCCGAGAAAGGCTGATGTGTAGCGGGCATATCATCTTCTCTGATGTGATCATTCTCTGCAACTGAAACTGAGACTCTCAGATCACTTCGTGTCAGCCAACAAAGCAGCAGCAGCTGAAGATGACCAACTTCCTCATGTGTCACAGGGTGATCAGACGTTGCAACAAAAGACATGCAGGTGGTAGAGAGAAGAGAAAAAGCTTACAGCACATGGTATTCCGAAGTGGTCTCCCATCCAAGTACTAACCAGGCCCAACCCTGCTTTTCTTCTAAGATCAGACGAGGTCGGGCATATTCAGGGTGGTGCGGCCGTAAGCAACAATAGCTGTGACAAATGTGCATTATATAGGTACTGGAATCATACACTTCTTCTATGTAACCAGATAATTGCAGAGAAAGGCTGACTTGTAGTGGGCACATCTTCTTCCCTGATGTGATTATTCTCTGCAGCTGAAACTGAGACTCTCAGATCACTTCGTGTCTGCCAACAAAGAAGCAGCAGCTGCTGAAGATGACCAACTTCCTCATGTGTCACAGGATGATCAGACGTTGCAACAAAAGACATGCAGGTGGTAGAGAGAAGAGAAGAAGCTTACAGCACCTGGTATTCCCAAGCAGTCTCCCATCCAAGTACTAAACACGCTATACCCTGCTTGGCTTCCGAGATCAGACGAGGTCGGGCATGTTCAGGGTGGTGTGGCCGTAAGCAACAATGTCTCTGACAAATGTGCATTATATAGGTACTGGAATCATACGGTTCCTCTATGCAACCAGATAATTGCTGAGAAAGGCTGATGTGTAGCGGGCATATCATCTTCTCTGATGTGATCCTTCTCTGCAGCTGAAACTGAGACTCTCAGATCACTTCATATCTGCCAACAAAGCAGCAGCAGCTGAAGATGACCAACTTCCTCATGTGTCACAGGGTGATCAGACGTTGCAACAAAAGACATGCAGGTGGTAGAGAGAAGAGAAAAAGCTTAAAGCACCTGGTATTCCCAGGCAGTCTACCATCCAAGTACTAACCAGGCCCAAACCTGCTTGGCTTCCGAGATCAGACGAGGTCGGGTATATTCAGGGTGGTGTGGCCGTAAGCAACAATGTCTGTGACAAATGTGCATTATATAGGTACTGGAATCCTACGGTTCCTCTATGCAACCAGATAATTTCCGAGAAAGGCTGATGTGTACTGGGCACATCTTCTTCCCTGACGTGATTATTCTCTGCAGCTGAAACTGAGACTCTCAGATCACTTTGTGTCTGCCAACAAAGCAGCAGCAGCTGAAGATGACCAACTTCCTCATGTGTCACAGGGTGATCAGACGTTGCAAAAAAAGACATGCAGGTGGTAGAAAGAAGAGAAAAAGCTTACAGCACCTGGTATTCCCAAGAGGTCTTCAATCCAAGTACAAACCAGGCCCAACTGTGCTTGGCTTCCGAGATCAGACTAGGTCGGGCATGTTCAGGGTTGTGTGGCCGTAAGCAACAATGTCTCTGACAAATGTGCATTATATAGTTACTGGAATCATACGGTTCCTCTATGCAACCAGATCATTTCCGAGAAAGGCTGATGTGTAGTGGGCACATCTTCTTCCCTGACGTGATTATTCTCTGCAGCTGAAACTGAGACTCTCAGATCACTTTGTGTTTTCCAACAAAGCAGCAGCAGCTGAAGATGACCAACTTCCTCATGTGTCACAGGGTGATCAGACGTTGCAACAAAAGACATGCAGGTGGTAGAGAGAAGAGAAAAAGCTTACAGCACCTCGTATTCCCAAGTGGTCTTCCATCCAAGTACAAACCAGGCCCAACTGTGCTTGGCTTCCGAGATCAGACTAGGTCGGGCATGTTCAGGGTTGTGTGGCCGTAAGCAACAATGTCTCTGACAAATGTGCATTATATAGGTACTGGAATCATACGGTTCCTCTATGCAACCAGATAATTGCCGAGAAAGGCTGATGTGTAGCGGGCATATCATCTTCTCTGATGTGATCATTCTCTGCAACTGAAACTGAGACTCTCAGATCACTTCGTGTCAGCCAACAAAGCAGCAGCAGCTGAAGATGACCAACTTCCTCATGTGTCACAGGGTGATCAGACGTTGCAACAAAAGACATGCAGGTGGTAGAGAGAAGAGAAAAAGCTTACAGCACCTGGTATTCCGAAGTGGTCTCCCATCCAAGTACTAACCAGGCCCAACCCTGTTTTTCTTCCAAGATCAGACGAGGTCGGGCATATTCAGGGTGGTGCGGCCGTAAGCAACAATAGCTGTGACAAATGTGCATTATATAGTTACTGGAATCATACACTTCTTCTATGTAACCAGATAATTGCAGAGAAAGGCTGACTTGTAGTGGGCACATCTTCTTCCCTGATGTGATTATTCTCTGAAGCTGAAACTGAGACTCTGAGATCACTTCGTGTCTGCCAACAAAGCAGCAGCAGCTGAAGATGACCAACTTCCTCATGTGTCACAGGGTGATCAGACGTTGCAACAAAAGACATGCAGGTGGTATAGAGAAGAGAAAAAGCTTAAGGCACCTGGTATTCCCAAGCGGTCTCCCATTCAAGTACTAACTAGGCCCAACACTGCTTGGCTTCCGAGATCAGACGAGGTCGGGCTTATTCAGGGTGGTGTGGCCGTAAGCAACAATATCGCTGACAAATGTGCATTATATAGGTACTGGAATCATACACTTCCTCTGTGTAACCAGATAATTGCCGAAAAAGGCTGACTTGTAGTGGGTTCATCTTCCTCCTTGATGTGATTATTCTCTTCAGCTGAAACTGAGACTCTCAGATCACTTCGTGTCTGCCAACAAAGCAGCAGCAGCTGAAGATGACCAACTTCCTCATGTGTCACAGGGTGATCAGACGTTGCAACAAAAGACATGCAGGTGGTAGAGAGAAGAGAAAAAGCTTAAAGCACCTGGTATTCCCAGGCAGTCTACCATCCAAGTACTAATAAGGCCCAAACCTGCTTGGCTTCCGAGATCAGACGAGGTCGGGTATATTCAGGGTGGTGTGGCCGTAAGCAACAAAGTCTCTGACAAATGTGCATTATATAGGTACTGGAATCATACAGTTCCTCTATGTAACCAGATAATTGACGAGAAAGGCTGATGTGTAGTGGGCATATCTTCTTCCCTGATGTGATTATTCTCTGCAGCTGAAACTGAGACTCTCAGATCACTTTGTGTCTGCCAACAAAGCAGCAGCAGCAGAAGATGACCAACTTCCTCATGTGTCACAGGGTGATCAGATGTTGCAACAAAAGACATGCAGGTGGTAGAGAGAAGAGAAAAAGCTTACAGCACCTGGTATTCCCAAGCAGTCTCCCACCCAAGTGCTAACCAGGAACAACCCTGCTTGGCTTCCGAGATCAGACGAGGTCGGGTATATTATATTCAGGGTGGTGTGGCAGTAAGCGACAATCTCTGTGACAAATGTGCATTATATAGGTACTGGAATCATACGGTTCCTCTATGTAACCAGATAATTGCAGAGAAAGGCTTATGTGTAGTGGGCACATCTTCTTCCCTGACGTGAATATTCTCTGAAGCTGAAACTGAGACTCTCAGATCACTTCGTGTCTGCCAACAAAGCAGCAGAAGCTGAAGATGACCAACTTCCTCATGTGTCAGAGGGTGATCAGACGTTGCAACAAAAGACATTCAGGTGGTCCAGAGAAGAGATAAAGCTTACAGCACCTGGTATTCCCAGAGAGTCTACCATCCAAGTACTAACCAGGCCCAAACCTGCTTGGCTTCCGAGATCAGACGTGGTCGGGCATATTCAGGGTGGTGTGGCCGTAAGCAACCATAACTGTGACAAATGTGCATTACAAAGGTACTGGAATCATACAGTTCCTCTATGTAACCAGATAATTGCCGAGAAAAGCTGATAAGTAGTGGGCACATCTTCTTCCCTGACGTGATTATTCTCTTCAGCTGAAACTGAGACTCTCAGATCACTTTGTGTCTGCCAACAAAGCAGCAGAAGCTGAAGATGACCAACTTCCTCATGTGTCACAGGGTGATCAGACGTTGCAACAAAAGACATGCAGGTGGTAGAGAGAAGAGAAAAAGCTTACAGCACCTCGTATTCCCAAGAGGTCTTCCATCCAAGTACAAAACAGGCCCAACTGTGCTTGGCTTCCGAGATCAGACGAGGTCGGGCATGTTCAGGGTTGTGTGGCCGTAAGCAACAATGTCTCTGACAAATGTGCATTATATAGGTACTGGAATCATACGGTTCCTCTATGCAACCAGATAATTGCCGAGAAAGGCTGATGTGTAGCGGGCATATCATCTTCTCTGATGTGATCATTCTCTGCAACTGAAACTGAGACTCTCAGATCACTTCGTGTCAGCCAACAAAGCAGCAGCAGCTGAAGATGACCAACTTCCTCATGTGTCACAGGGTGATCAGACGTTGCAACAAAAGACATGCAGGTGGTAGAGAGAAGAGAAAAAGCTTACAGCACATGGTATTCCGAAGTGGTCTCCCATCCAAGTACTAACCAGGCCCAACCCTGCTTTTCTTCTAAGATCAGACGAGGTCGGGCATATTCAGGGTGGTGCGGCCGTAAGCAACAATAGCTGTGACAAATGTGCATTATATAGGTACTGGAATCATACACTTCTTCTATGTAACCAGATAATTGCAGAGAAAGGCTGACTTGTAGTGGGCACATCTTCTTCCCTGATTTGATTATTCTCTGCAGCTGAAACTGAGACTCTCAGATCACTTCGTGTCTGCCAACAAAGAAGCAGCAGCTGCTGAAGATGACCAACTTCCTCATGTGTCACAGGATGATCAGACGTTGCAACAAAAGACATGCAGGTGGTAGAGAGAAGAGAAGAAGCTTACAGCACCTGGTATTCCCAAGCAGTCTCCCATCCAAGTACTAAACACGCTATACCCTGCTTGGCTTCCGAGATCAGACGAGGTTGGGCATGTTCAGGGTGGTGTGGCCGTAAGCAACAATGTCTCTGACAAATGTGCATTATATAGGTACTGGAATCATAGGGTTCCTCTATGCAACCAGATAATTGCTGAGAAAGGCTGATGTGTAGTGGGCATATCATCTTCTCTGATGTGATCCTTCTCTGCAGCTGAAACTGAGACTCTCAGATCACTTCGTGTCTGCCAACAAAGCAGCAGCAGCTGAAGATGACCAACTTCCTCATGTGTCACAGGGTGATCAGACGTTGCAACAAAAGACATGCAGGTGGTAGAGAGAAGAGAAAAAGCTTAAAGCACCTGGTATTCCCAGGCAGTCTACCATCCAAGTACTAACCAGGCCCAAACCTGCTTGGCTTCCGAGATCAGACGAGGTCGGGTATATTCAGGGTGGTGTGGCCGTAAGCAACAATGTCTGTGACAAATGTGCATTATATAGGTACTGGAATCCTACGGTTCCTCTATGCAACCAGATAATTTCCGAGAAAGGCTGATGTGTACTGGGCACATCTTCTTCCCTGACGTGATTATTCTCTGCAGCTGAAACTGAGACTCTCAGATCACTTTGTGTCTGCCAACAAAGCAGCAGCAGCTGAAGATGACCAACTTCCTCATGTGTCACAGGGTGATCAGACGTTGCAAAAAAAGACATGCAGGTGGTAGAAAGAAGAGAAAAAGCTTACAGCACCTGGTATTCCCAAGAGGTCTTCAATCCAAGTACAAACCAGGCCCAACTGTGCTTGGCTTCCGAGATCAGACTAGGTCGGGCATGTTCAGGGTTGTGTGGCCGTAAGCAACAATGTCTCTGACAAATGTGCATTATATAGTTACTGGAATCATACGGTTCCTCTATGCAACCAGATCATTTCCGAGAAAGGCTGATGTGTAGTGGACACATCTTCTTCCCTGACGTGATTATTCTCTGCAGCTGAAACTGAGACTCTCAGATCACTTTGTGTTTTCCAACAAAGCAGCAGCAGCTGAAGATGACCAACTTCCTCATGTGTCACAGGGTGATCAGACGTTGCAACAAAAGACATGCAGGTGGTAGAGAGAAGAGAAAAAGCTTACAGCACCTCGTATTCCCAAGTGGTCTTCCATCCAAGTACAAACCAGGCCCAACTGTGCTTGGCTTCCGAGATCAGACTAGGTCGGGCATGTTCAGGGTTGTGTGGCCGTAAGCAACAATGTCTCTGACAAATGTGCATTATATAGGTACTGGAATCATACGGTTCCTCTATGCAACCAGATAATTGCCGAGAAAGGCTGATGTGTAGCGGGCATATCATCTTCTCTGATGTGATCATTCTCTGCAACTGAAACTGAGACTCTCAGATCACTTCGTGTCAGCCAACAAAGCAGCAGCAGCTGAAGATGACCAACTTCCTCATGTGTCACAGGGTGATCAGACGTTGCAACAAAAGACATGCAGGTGGTAGAGAGAAGAGAAAAAGCTTACAGCACCTGGTATTCCGAAGTGGTCTCCCATCCAAGTACTAACCAGGCCCAACCCTAGTTTTCTTCCAAGATCAGACGAGGTCGGGCATATTCAGGGTGGTGCGGCCGTAAGCAACAATAGCTGTGACAAATGTGCATTATATAGTTACTGGAATCATACACTTCTTCTATGTAACCAGATAATTGCAGAGAAAGGCTGACTTGTAGTGGGCACATCTTCTTCCCTGATGTGATTATTCTCTTAAGCTGAAACTGAGACTCTGAGATCACTTCGTGTCTGCCAACAAAGCAGCAGCAGCTGAAGATGACCAACTTCCTCATGTGTCACAGGGTGATCAGACGTTGCAACAAAAGACATGCAGGTGGTATAGAGAAGAGAAAAAGCTTAAGGCACCTGGTATTCCCAAGCGGTCTCCCATTCAAGTACTAACTAGGCCCAACACTGCTTGGCTTCCGAGATCAGACGAGGTCGGGCTTATTCAGGGTGGTGTGGCCGTAAGCAACAATATCGCTGACAAATGTGCATTATATAGGTACTGGAATCATACACTTCCTCTGTGTAACCAGATAATTGCCGAAAAAGGCTGACTTGTAGTGGGTTCATCTTCCTCCTTGATGTGATTATTCTCTTCAGCTGAAACTGAGACTCTCAGATCACTTCGTGTCTGCCAACAAAGCAGCAGCAGCTGAAGATGACCAACTTCCTCATGTGTCACAGGGTGATCAGACGTTGCAACAAAAGACATGCAGGTGGTAGAGAGAAGAGAAAAAGCTTAAAGCACCTGGTATTCCCAGGCAGTCTACCATCCAAGTACTAATAAGGCCCAAACCTGCTTGGCTTCCGAGATCAGACGAGGTCGGGTATATTCAGGGTGGTGTGGCCGTAAGCAACAATGTCTCTGACAAATGTGCATTATATAGGTACTGGAATCATACGGTTCCTCTATGCAACCAGATCATTTCCGAGAAAGGCTGATGTGTACTGGGCACATCTTCTTCCCTGACGTGATTATTCTCTGCAGCTGAAACTGAGACTCTCAGATCACTTTGTGTTTTCCAACAAAGCAGCAGCAGCTGAAGATGACCAACTTCCTCATGTGTCACAGGGTGATCAGACGTTGCAACAAAAGACATGCAGGTGGTAGAGAGAAGAGAAAAAGCTTACAGCACCTCGTATTCCCAAGTGGTCTTCCATCCAAGTACAAACCAGGCCCAACTGTGCTTGGCTTCCGAGATCAGACTAGGTCGGGCATGTTCAGGGTTGTGTGGCCGTAAGCAACAATGTCTCTGACAAATGTGCATTATATAGGTACTGGAATCATACGGTTCCTCTATGCAACCAGATAATTGCCGAGAAAGGCTGATGTGTAGCGGGCATATCATCTTCTCTGATGTGATCATTCTCTGCAACTGAAACTGAGACTCTCAGATCACTTCGTGTCAGCCAACAAAGCAGCAGCAGCTGAAGATGACCAACTTCCTCATGTGTCACAGGGTGATCAGACGTTGCAACAAAAGACATGCAGGTGGTAGAGAGAAGAGAAAAAGCTTACAGCACCTGGTATTCCGAAGTGGTCTCCCATCCAAGTACTAACCAGGCCCAACCCTAGTTTTCTTCCAAGATCAGACGAGGTCGGGCATATTCAGGGTGGTGCGGCCGTAAGCAACAATAGCTGTGACAAATGTGCATTATATAGTTACTGGAATCATACACTTCTTCTATGTAACCAGATAATTGCAGAGAAAGGCTGACTTGTAGTGGGCACATCTTCTTCCCTGATGTGATTATTCTCTTAAGCTGAAACTGAGACTCTGAGATCACTTCGTGTCTGCCAACAAAGCAGCAGCAGCTGAAGATGACCAACTTCCTCATGTGTCACAGGGTGATCAGACGTTGCAACAAAAGACATGCAGGTGGTATAGAGAAGAGAAAAAGCTTAAGGCACCTGGTATTCCCAAGCGGTCTCCCATTCAAGTACTAACTAGGCCCAACACTGCTTGGCTTCCGAGATCAGACGAGGTCGGGCTTATTCAGGGTGGTGTGGCCGTAAGCAACAATATCGCTGACAAATGTGCATTATATAGGTACTGGAATCATACACTTCCTCTGTGTAACCAGATAATTGCCGAAAAAGGCTGACTTGTAGTGGGTTCATCTTCCTCCTTGATGTGATTATTCTCTTCAGCTGAAACTGAGACTCTCAGATCACTTCGTGTCTGCCAACAAAGCAGCAGCAGCTGAAGATGACCAACTTCCTCATGTGTCACAGGGTGATCAGACGTTGCAACAAAAGACATGCAGGTGGTAGAGAGAAGAGAAAAAGCTTAAAGCACCTGGTATTCCCAGGCAGTCTACCATCCAAGTACTAATAAGGCCCAAACCTGCTTGGCTTCCGAGATCAGACGAGGTCGGGTATATTCAGGGTGGTGTGGCCGTAAGCAACAATGTCTCTGACAAATGTGCATTATATAGGTACTGGAATCATACGGTTCCTCTATGCAACCAGATCATTTCCGAGAAAGGCTGATGTGTACTGGGCACATCTTCTTCCCTGACGTGATTATTCTCTGCAGCTGAAACTGAGACTCTCAGATCACTTTGTGTTTTCCAACAAAGCAGCAGCAGCTGAAGATGACCAACTTCCTCATGTGTCACAGGGTGATCAGACGTTGCAACAAAAGACATGCAGGTGGTAGAGAGAAGAGAAAAAGCTTACAGCACCTCGTATTCCCAAGTGGTCTTCCATCCAAGTACAAACCAGGCCCAACTGTGCTTGGCTTCCGAGATCAGACTAGGTCGGGCATGTTCAGGGTTGTGTGGCCGTAAGCAACAATGTCTCTGACAAATGTGCATTATATAGGTACTGGAATCATACGGTTCCTCTATGCAACCAGATAATTGCCGAGAAAGGCTGATGTGTAGCGGGCATATCATCTTCTCTGATGTGATCATTCTCTGCAACTGAAACTGAGACTCTCAGATCACTTCGTGTCAGCCAACAAAGCAGCAGCAGCTGAAGATGACCAACTTCCTCATGTGTCACAGGGTGATCAGACGTTGCAACAAAAGACATGCAGGTGGTTGAGAGAAGAGAAAAAGCTTACAGCACCTGGTATTCCCAAGCGGTCTCCCATCCAAGTACTAACCAGGCCCAACCCTGCTTGGCTTCCAAGATCAGACGAGGTCGGGCATATTCAGGGTGGTGTGGCCGTAAGCAACAATGTCTGTGACAAATATAAACTGTATAGGTACTGGAATCATACGGTTCCTCTATGCAACCAGATAATTGCCAAGAAAGGCTGATAAGTAGTGGAAACACCTTCCCTGACGTGATTATTCTCTCCAGCTGAAACTGAGACTCTCATATCACTTCGTGTCTGCCAACAAAGCAGCAGCAGCTGAAGATGACCACCTTCCTCATGTGTCACAGGGTGATCAGTTGCAACAAAAGGTGGTAGAGAGAAGAGAAAAAGCTTAAAGCACCTGGTATTCCCAGGCAGTCTACCATCCAAGTACTAGTAGTAGTAAAAATAAAAAGGATGGAAAACATTCAAGAAATGTGCAAATGAAGCAAGGTTTTTTGGTATAACTATCATGTATGTAGGGGCGGCTGTAGCTCAGGAGGAAGAGCAGTCGCCCACCAATTCTCCAAGTAATTCTGGCTTCACTTTTGACAATTGCATTAAATGGATGTCACTCACACTCACTGTCGTCCTGTTTTGCAAAGGGAAATTAAATAAAAATGTGAAGGCTGTTCTTGGTTCAAGTAAAATTATCAAACTTTATTAACATTGTAACAATAATCACACAGTAACAGACGAGCAATCATCTGCAAACAGACAGAAAGACAGACAGACACTTAACGTAAACTTAACGCCGCAGTTAAAACGTCGCACCTATCGTACCTATATAATGCACATTTTTCACTGTTATTGTTGCTTACGGCCACACCACCCTGAATAAGTCTGATCTCGGAAGCCAAGCAGGGTTGGGCCTTGTTAGTATTTGGATGGGAGACCGCTTGGGAATACCAGGTGCTGTAAGCTTTTTCTATTCTCTCTACAACCTGCATGTCTTTTCTTGCAACGTCTGATCACCCTGTGACACATGAGGAAGTTGGTCATCTTCAGCTGCTGCTGCTTTGTTGGCAGACACGAAGTGATCTGAGAGTCTCATTTTCAGCTGGAGAAAATTATCACGTCAGGGAACAAGATGTGCCCACTACATATCAGCCTTTCTCGGCAATTATCTGGTTACATAGAGGAACCATATGATTTCATTGCCTATATAATGCACATTTGTCACAGAGATTGTTGCTTACGGCCAAACCACCCTGAATATGTCTGACCTCGTCTGATATCAGAAGCCAAGGAGGTTTGGGCCTGGTTAGTACTTTGATGAGAGACCGCTTGGGAATACCAGGTGCTGTAAGCTTTTTCTCTTCTCTCTACCACCTGCATGTCTTTTGTTGCAACGTCTGATCACCCTATGACACATGAGGAAGTTGGTCATCTTCAGCAGCTGCTGCTGCTTTGTTGGCAGACACGAAGTGATCTGAGAGTCTCAGTTTCAGCTGTAGATAATAATCACATCAGGGAAGAAGATGTGCCCGCTACAAGTCAGCCTTTCTCTGCAATTATCTGGTTACATAGAGGAAGTGTATGATTCCAGTACTTATATAATGCACATTTGTCACAGTTATTGCTGCTTACGGCCACACCACCTTGAATAAGCCCGACCTCGTCTGATCTCGGAAGCCAAGCAGGGTTGGGCCTTGTTAGTATTTGGATGGGAGACCGCTTGGGAATACCAGGTGCTGTAAGCTTTTTCTTTTCTCTCTACAACCTGCATGTCTTTTGTTGCAACGTCTGATCACCCTGTGACACATGAGGAAGTTTGTCATCTTCAGCTGCTGCTGCTTTGTTGGCTGACACGAAGTGATCTGAGAGTCTCATTTTCAGCTGGAGAAAATTATCACGTCAGGGAACAAGATGTGCCCACTACATATCAGCCTTTCTCGGCAATTATCTGGTTACATAGAGGAACCATATGATTTCATTGCCTATATAATGCACATTTGTCACAGAGATTGTTGCTTACGGCCAAACCACCCTGAATATGTCTGACCTCGTCTGATATCAGAAGCCAAGGAGGTTTGGGCCTGGTTAGTACTTTGATGAGAGACCGCTTGGGAATACCAGGTGCTGTAAGCTTTTTCTCTTCTCTCTACCACCTGCATGTCTTTTGTTGCAACGTCTGATCACCCTATGACACATGAGGAAGTTGGTCATCTTCAGCAGCTGCTGCTGCTTTGTTGGCAGACACGAAGTGATCTGAGAGTCTCAGTTTCAGCTGTAGATAATAATCACATCAGGGAAGAAGATGTGCCCGCTACAAGTCAGCCTTTCTCTGCAATTATCTGGTTACATAGAGGAAGTGTATGATTCCAGTACTTATATAATGCACATTTGTCACAGTTATTGCTGCTTACGGCCAAACCACCTTGAATAAGCCCGACCTCGTCTGATCTCGGAAGCCAAGCAGGGTTGGGCCTTGTTAGTATTTGGATGGGAGACCGCTTGGGAATACCAGGTGCTGTAAGCTTTTTCTTTTCTCTCTACAACCTGCATGTCTTTTGTTGCAACGTCTGATCACCCTGTGACACATGAGGAAGTTTGTCATCTTCAGCTGCTGCTGCTTTGTTGGCTGACACGAAGTGATCTGAGAGTCTCATTTTCAGCTGGAGACAATTATCACGTCAGGGAAGAAGATGTGCCCACTACATATCAGCCTTTCTCGGCAATTATCTGGTTACATAGAGGAACCATATGATTCCATTGCCTATATAATGCACATTTGTCACAGAGATTGTTGCTTACGGCCAAACCACCCTGAATATGTCTGACCTTGTCTGATCTCAGAAGCCAAGGAGGTTTGGGCCTGGTTAGTACTTTGATGAGAGACCGCTTGGGAATACCAGGTGCTGTAAGCTTTTTCTCTTCTCTCTACCACCTGCATGTCTTTTGTTGCAACGTCTGATCACCCTGTGACACATGAGGAAGTTGGTCATCTTCAGCTGCTGCTGCTTTGTTGGCAGACACGAAGTGATCTGAGAGTCTCATTTTCAGCTGGAGAGAATTATCACGTCAGGGAAGAAGATGTGCCCACTACATATAAGCCTTTCTTGGCAATTATCTGGTTACATAGAGGAAGTGTATGATTCCATTGCCTATATAATGCACATTTGTCACAGAGATTGTTACTTACGGCCAAACCACCCTGAATATGTCTGACCTTGTCTGATCTTGGAAGCCAAGGAGGGTTGGGCCTGGTTAGTATTTTGATGGGACACCGCTTGGGAATACCAGGTGATGTAAGCTTTTTCTCTTCTCTCTACCACCTGCATGTCTTTTGTTGCAACGTCTGATCGCCCTGTGACACATGAGGAAGTTGGTCATCTTCAGCTGCTGCTGCTTTGTTGGCAGACACAAAGTGATCTGAGAGTCTCATTTTCAGCTGCAGAGAATGATCACACCAGGGAAGAAGATGTGTCCGCTACACATCAGCCTTTCTCGGCAATTATCTGGTTGCATAGAGGAACTGTATGATTCGAGTACCTATATAATGCAAATTTTTCAGAGACATTCTTGCTTACGGCCACACCACCCTGAACATGCCCGACCTCGTCTGATCTCGGAAGCCAAGCACGGTTGGTCCTGGTTTGTACTTGGATGGAAGACCTCTTGGGAATACCAGGTGCTTTAAGCTTTTTCTCTTCTCTCGACCACCTGCATGTCTTTTGTTGCAACGTCTGATCACCTTGTGACACATGAGGAAGTTGGTCATCTTCAGCTGCTGCTGCTTTGTTGGCAGACATGAGGTGATCTGAGAGTCTCAGTTTCTGTTGCAGAGAATGATCACATCAGAGAAGATGATATGCCCGCTACACATCAGCCTTTCTCGGCAATTATCTGGTTGCATAGAGGAACCGTATGATTCCAGTACCTATATAATGCACATTTGTCAGAAAAAATGTTGCTTACGGCCACACCACCCTGAACATGCCCGACCTCGTCTGATCTCGGAAGCCAAGCAGGGTTGGGTCTGGTTAGTACTTGGATGGGAGACCTCTTGGGAATACGAGGTGCTGTAAGCTTTCTCTCTACCACCTGCATGTCTTTTGTTGCAACGTCTGATCACCCTGTGACACATGAGGAAGTTGGTCATCTTCAGCTGCTGCTGCTTTGTTGGCAGACACGAAGTGATTTGAGAGTCTCAGTTTCAGCTGGAGAGAATGATCACATCAGAGAAGATGATATGCCTGCTACACATCAGCCTTTCTCGGCAATTATCTGGTTGCATAGAGGAACAATATGATTCCAGTACCTATATAATGCACATTTGTCAGAGCCATTGTTGCTTACGGCCACACCACCCTGAACATGCCCTACCTCGTCTGATCTCGGAATCCAAGCAGGGTCGTGCCTGGTTAGTACTTGGATGGTAAACCTCTTGGGATTACGAAGTGCTGTAAGCTTTTTCTCTTCTCTCTACCACCTGCAGGTCTTTTGTTGCAACGTCTGATCACCCTGTGACACATGAGGGAGGTGGTCATCTTCAGCTGCTGCTGCTTTGTTGGCAGACACGAAGTGATCTGAGAGTCTGAGTTTCAGTTGCAGAGAATGATCACATCAGAGAAGATGATATACCCACTACACATCAGCCTTTCTCGGCAATTATCTGGTTGTATAGAGGAACCGTATGATTCCAGTACTTATAAAATGCACATTTGTCAGAGACATTGTTGCTTACGGCCACACCACCCTGAACATGCCCGACCTCGTCTGATCTCGGAAGCCAAGCAGGGTTGGGCCTGGTTAGTACTTGGCTGGGAGACCGCTTGGGAATCCCAGGTGCTGTAAGCTTCTTCTCTTCTCTCTACCACCTGCATGTCTTTTGTTGCAACGTCTGATCACCCTGTGACACATGAGGAAGTTGGTCATTTTCATTAGCTGCTGCTGCTTTGTTGGCAGACACGAAGTGATCTGAGAGTCTCAGTTTCAGCTGTAGAGAATAATCATATCAGGGAAGAAGATGTGCCCGCTACAAGTCAGCCTTTCTCTGCAATTATCTGTTTACATAGAGGAATCGTATGATTCTAGAACTTATATAATGCACATTTGTCACAGTTATTGTTGCTTTCGGCCACACCACCCTGAATAAGCCTGACCTAGTCTGATCTCGGAAGCCAAGCAGGGTTGGGCCTTGTTAGTATTTGGATGGGAGACTGCTTGGGAATACCAGGTGCTGTAAGCTTTTTCTCTTCTCTCTACAACCTGCATGTGTTTTGTTGCAACGTCTGATCACCCTGTGACACAGGAGGAAGTTGGTCATCTTCAGCTGCTGCTGCTTTGTTGGCAGACACGAAGTGATCTGAGAGTCTCAGTTTCAGCTGCAGAAAATAATCACATCAGGGAAGAAGATGTGCCCACTACAAGTCAGCCTTTCTCGGCAATTATCTGGTTACATAGAGGAAGTGTATGATTCCAGTACCTATATAATGCACATTTGTCAGAGACATTGTTGCTGACGGCCACACCACCCTGAATAAGCCCGACCTCGTCTGATCTCGGACGCCAAGCAGGGTTGTACCTGGTTAGTACTTGGATGGAAGACCTCTTGGGAATACCAGGTGCTGTAAGCTTTTTCACTTATCTCGACCACCTGCATGTCTTTTGTTGCAACGTCTGATCACCCTATGACACATGAGGAACTGGTAGTGTGGCCCTCTGGGCAGCCTACATACCCAAAGGGCCCCGCCTACCAGATGCCACTCAGTGCAACCACCCCCCAAGACCTAATGTGTGTGTGTGTGTGTGTGTTTGATAAGTAGTGATGTCTAAGGTGTAATTAATTGAGGGACGGGGAACTGCAGAGTGCAGCCAAGGGGACCACCTACGTGAAACCCTTCCACTACACCCCACAGAACACACACGCCCCCAAAACCCTTCATGTGTGAGTAAGTGCTGTGTACAGGAGCCAAAAGGGAGAGGGTATGGGGATATACACCGGGGGAGCTACTCTCCGGGGGAGGACCTCTACAAACAAACACACAAACAACAACAAACAAACCACCCTGTCACACCAGACGCAGCAGCCTGGGCCTGAGACCCACCATCACCCAGGCCCCCCCCCCAACAGGGGAAAAGCACCCCCCCCCACCGCACGCCCCAACACCCTAAAGAAAACAACCACCTGCGGACACCCTGGAGGTCCCAGAGCAACAAGCCTGGCACCAGGACCTGCACTAACCCACCCATACTGTGGCATGTCCAGGGCAACCCAGCCCCCCCGGGCGCAAGGCAGCGCCCAGCCACCAGGGCCCAGGCCCAGCACTACCACCCACGCCAGAGCGGCCCGGCCAGCCGGTACAGAGCCAGCAGCCACCACCCCAAGGCCCCTAAGGGACCCCGCCCCACACCGCAAGACAGCCCCACCCGCAAGCCCCCAAAACTGCCCTCCAAGCCCGACACACAGTCCCCCCCAGCAATGACCAACCCGGTCCCCACGACCCGAGAGACCACCAGACGCCCGAAGCCACACAGTTAATCAGCGGGGACCAGAGAGAATGAAATTCAGTCAATTGATGTTTTAAGGAGGCAGACATTGTTTCCATGCTAATATAATCTAAAAGAACATTTCTAAACAGGTTAATACACAGATTATTCTTCACTTTCCAGTTCATGAGAATAGTTTTCTTTGCGATACATAACACTGTGAGGACCATGTGTGCTGAGTTCATTTCCATGTTGATGTTGTCTAAGTCACCCAGTATGCACAGTGTGGGGCATGCAGGAATGCTACACTTTAGCCATGTTGATAGGTCCGTACAGACTTCAAACCAGAACTTCTGGACAGGGGCACAAAACCACAAAGCGAGTGCATAATCATCAGGTGTGTTATCTGTGCAATGTGAGCAGATGTTTGAGTGTGTTAGACCCATCCTGAACATCCTTTGTCCTGTATAGTGTGTTCTATGAAGAATTTTGTATTGTATGAGCTGTAAATTAGGATTTCGAGTCATTCTAAAGGTGTTCAAACTTATTTGTGGCCAGAAGCTATGACTAGAACTGATGGATAAATCTGCCTCCCATTTTGAGGATGGTACAGACATTGAGTCATCTATCTTAGACAATAATTTATACGTTTTTGATAGTAGTTTTGGGGTGCAGATGCTTAGAAATTCTGCTACCCTAATCGGGAGTTGTAAGTCTGGTTGGTGGAGGATATATTTCTTTGTTATTATAGACTTAAGTTGTTTATAATCTAGGAATGTATTGCTGCCTATCTCATGTTGTGATATGAGCTCATCAAATGAAATAAAATTTCCATTTTGGATTATATGTTCCAGATGTTTGATTCCTTTGATCTTCCACAGAGTAAAGTTTAGCATTTTTTTGTTTTGCAGGATGTCAGGATTGTTCCAGATGGGTGTAAGCTTACACGGGACAAGTGAAGACTTTGTTATTTTAAGAAAGTCCCACCAGGCTGTCAGAGAGGTGCTGATGTTAATGCTTTTAAAACATTTGTGATTTTTTACGTTTTGACTAATAAGTGGCAGGTCAGAGATTTCAAGATTATCACACAATGCTTGTTCTATATTTATCCATGGTTCATCTATTGGGCTAGGTTTAAACCATTTTGATATATACTGTAACCTATTGGCTAAGGAATAGCGCTGAAAATGAGGTAAATCTAATCAACCACTTTCCTTGGTTTTCTGTAGCGTTTTTAAACTAACACGTGGTGGTTTGTTTTTCCACAGAAATTTGGAGATGCATTAATCTAGTGACTTAAACCAAGTAGCAGATGGTTTTATGGGGATCATTGAGAACAAATAGTTAACTTTTGGTAGTATCATCATTTTAATGGTTGTAACTCTCCCCATAAGTGATATAGGTAAGGACTTCCAACGAGAGAGATCGTCCTCTACTGTCTTTAATAATTGCACATAATTTAGCTTTGTTAGCTCTGAGAGCCTGGAGGAAATGTTTATGCCTAAATATCTAATATTTCCTGACTGTAAAGTGATCGCAGGTATATTCTGGACCCTACAGTTAATGGGCAGAACTGTGGTCTTAGACCAATTGATAGAGTAGTCAGAAAGTGCTGAGAATTTATTTATGAGTGTGATCGTGTGAGTGAGACACGTCTGTGAGTTGTGGAGGAAAAGTAATACATCATCAGCATAAAGACTTATTTTATGCTCAATATTTTGGGGTTGGATGCCTTTAATATTTCTATCTTGTCTGATAGCAGCTGCAAAAGGTTCGATGAAAATAGCAAAAAGTGATGGAGAAAGTGGGCAACCCTGTCTTGTACCTCTCTGCAGACTGAAGCTTGGAGAATTTTGATCATTTGTCCTGACACTTGCATTTGGGGAGCTTTATAATATCCTTATCCAGTTGATGAAGTGTGACCCAAACCCGAGTTTTTTTAATGCTGCGAATAAAAATTTCCAGTTCACTCGATCAAATGCTTTTTCTGCATCTAGAGAGACTATTGTGGTTTCCAGGTTGTCGATGGTAGAATAGTCTATGAGATTAATTAGCCTGCGAGTGTTAGTGGATGAGTGTCTACCCTTTATGAAACCTGTCTGGTCAGGATGTATTATAAGTGGAGTTATTTCTTCTATTCTTTTGGCGAGGGCTTTACAAATTATTTTGAGGTCTGCATTTATTAGAGATATTGGGCGGTAGCTGGATGGAAGTATGGGGTCTTTTCCTGGTTTCTGTAGCAGGATAATGTTAGCAGAGTTCATGTGTGGGGATAATCTGCCATTCTGCTTAACTTGTAATGCCTTGTAATATTTGTAATACTTGAAATGCAGTGCCAAAACAGTCCACAATTCTTTGTAGAACTCTGCTGGAAAACCATCTGGTGGCCACCCGGGGCTTTGTTACTAGGCATATGTTGAAGGGCTTCATTGAGTTCTCCTATTGAGAGAGGTGAATCCAGAGCCATTGCCTGTTCGGTTTGTAATTTTGGAAGGTTGATATTACTAAGAAACTGATCTATGTTACTGTCTGATGGATCATTTTGTGATGGATATAAGGTTTTATAGAAGTCCCTAAAAGCATTGTTGATTTCATGGGTGACATTTCTTTTTCAGTCTTTAATAGAAGTGATTGTTGTTTTCTCTTTATTTCTCTTTAGAAAATGGATTTTGGTGTCTGAAATATCCCTCATCAAGGAACTGCTAACTATGAATTCCTTCACTTAAACCAAGTTAAAACTGCTTTGTCCTTCATATTTATCCACGTCTACGCTGGTTTCAATGATAAACTTCTTTATATTACCTTATATGAGAAAGAACCACACTTGTTCTTCTAGAATCCGAAATTCGCTTTCTTTCAAGGAGATAGTGAAGATTTCAGATATTGCCATAAAATTAATTGCTTCACTCAAACCAAGTTAAAACTGCTTTGTCCTTCATATTTGTCAATGTTTAAGCTGGTTTCAAACATAAACTTCTTTTTATAACCTTGTATGAGAAAGAAAAACACATGTTTGAGCAATACACTCCTTATGAGGAGTTATCCACGATTCAGGATTTTGCCATAAAATGAATTGCTTCACTCAAACCAAGTTAAAACTGCTTTGTCCTTCTTATTTATCCATGTCTAAGCTGGTTTCAAGTATTACTTCTTTATATTTCCTTATATGAGAAAGAACAACACTTGTTCTCTTCTAGAATCCGAAATTCGCTTTCTTTTAAGGAGATAGTCAAGATTTCAGATATTGCCATAAAATGAATTGCTTCACTCAAACCAAGTTAAAACTGCTTTGTCCTTCATATTTGTCCATGTTTAAGATGGTTTCAAACATAAACTTCTTTTTATAACCTTGTATGAGAAAGAGCATCCCTTACGTTTGAGCAATACACTCCTTATGAGGAGTTATGCACGATTCAGGATTTTGCTGTAAAATGAATTCCTTCACTTCAACCAAGTTAAAACTGCTTTGTCCTTCTTATTGATCCATGTCTAAGCTGGTTTCAAGTATAAACTTCTTTATATTACCTTATATGAGAAAGAACCACACTTGTTCTTCTGGAATCCGAAATTCGTTTTCTTTTAACGAGATAGTCAAGATTTCAGATATTGCCATAAAATGAATTGCTTCACTCAAACCAAGTTAAAACTGCTTTGTCCTTCATATTTGTCCATGTTTAAGCTGGTTTCAAACATAAACTTCTTTGTATAACCTTGTATGAGAAAGAACCACACTTATGGTTGAGCAATACGCTCTTTATGAGGATTTAGCTGTAAAATGAATTCCTTCACTTTTTTCCCTTGTTCTGTTCAGCATTATGGCAGCAGAATTGTGAATACCTTTTATGCCAAACTTATTTGCTTTGCCAAGGGAAGTTTTATAAATGTAAAGCTCCCCTTGATGCCCATTTATTTATTTCTTGTTATATGTAACATGTAATGGTACTGAACCGGACCGGGGGAAAAGGAAAGAAGAGGAAACAGAACAAAAAAAGAAACAAAAACCAGACAACCAGCTGCTACACCTTTAAAAAAACAAAACAGACAATAATCCATGGTCTCTGTTGCGAATCCAGCCTTTGCGCCACCAGGAGCACCTGAAAGCAGACAAGCAGAGAACAAACAAACACACAAACAAACAAAAACAAGCACAAGTAGTGGCAATCGCATACAACACAACTGTGCATATAGATGACCTGAGGCGACATGGTAATACATCAACTGCTACTGGACTAAAGAATGTGTGTTGTGTGTGTGTGGGGGGGGGAACATGCAACACCCATGGCACAGGACCTACTTGATAACCGTGCTTAGTTATGAGTGTATAAGTGTACACGGCCACAATCCACAGCCCCCCCCCCCCCAAGCAATCAGAAGCAGGCAGAGAGGCCCACAAGACCCAGGCCACCAGCAGCCCCCACGGAGCACAGAACCCAGGATGCCCACCGCAGGGACAACCACGCATCCACCCAGTACACAGCAGTGGAAGCCCCCGGACAGAGCCCCCATAAGCATAGGGCAGAGGCCCCCCGGGAGCCAGGGGCAACAGCCCACCGACCCCACAAGGCCACGGACCCGGGCCCCAGGAGCCCGAGCGCCCCAAAACCACCCGGCAGAGGCCCCACCCAATACCCGGGAGGGCTAAGCACCCCAGACAGCCACGCAGTGGGTCAGCGCCTGTCCCAGCTTCCCTGGCCAAGTTACTGGGAGTCAAGACGTGCCCACAGGTGGGTGAAGTTGCGAGCAGTGGGGAGAGGCAACGCCGCCCCCCTATTGGGAGAAGCACAGGCAGGCTAGGCGACAGCAAGTCCCAGACCCAGGCCCAATCATCACCGAACACACTTTGACGTCCCATACATCCACGCATCCACACGTCCTCCCTCCCTTGACTCCGCTGGGGTGTAGAGCTGCGGGCACACAGCGTGCTGTGTACAGGAGCCAAAAGGGAGAGGGGTATGGGGATATACACCGGGGGACTGGCTGCAATATGCACCCCCACTACCTGGGACCCAACACAGGGCAGGAGGGCCTGATGTCCACCAGGCTCGGGGCCTGCAGCGACTGTACCCCCAGAAGGTACCCACCCAACCCCACCCCACTCAACCCAACCCCACCCCACTCCGGAGGACCTCTACAAACAAACAAACAAACAACAACAAATAAACCACCCGGTCACACCAGACGCAGCAGCCCGGGCCTGAAATCCACCATTACCCAGGCCACCCCCCCAACAGGGGAAAAGCACCCCGCCCACCGCACGCCCCAACACCCTAAAGAAAACAACCACCTGCGGACACCCTGGAGGTCCCAGAGCAACAAGCCTGGCACCAGGACCTGCACCAACCCACCCATACTCCATGAAGCCCTTCAACATATGCCTAGTAACAAAGCCCCGGGTGGCCACCAGATGGTTTTCCAGCAGAGTTCTACAAAGAATTTTGGACTGTTTTGGCACCTGCATTTCACAAAATGGTATTACAAGTTAAGCAGAATGGCAGATTATCCCCACACATGAACTCTGCTAACATTATCCTGCTACAGAAACCAGGAAAAGACCCCATACTTCCATCCAGCTACCGCCCAATATCTCTAATAAATGCAGACCTCAAAATAATTTGTAAAGCCCTCGCCAAAAGAATGGAAAAAATAACTCCACTTATAATACATCCTGACCAGACAGGTTTCATAAAGGGTAGACACTCATCCACTAACACTCGCAGGCTAATTAATCTCATAGACTATTCTACCATCGACAACCTGGAAACCACAATAGTCTCTCTAGATGCAGAAAAAGCATTTGATCGAGTGAACTGGAAATTTTTATTCGCAGCATTAAAAAAATTCGGGTTTAGGTCACACTTCATCAACTGGATAAGGATATTATATAGCTCCCCAAATGCAAGTGTCAGGACAAATGATCAAAATTCTCCAAGCTTCAGTCTGCAGAGAGGTACAAGACAGGGTTGCCCACTTTCTCCATCACTTTTTGCTATTTTCATCAAACCTTTAGCAGCTGCTATCAGACAAGATAGAAATATTAAAGGCATCCAACCCCAAAATATTGAGCATAAAATAAGTCTTTATGCTGATGATGTATTACTTTTCCTCCACAACTCACAGACGTCTCTCACTCACACGATCACACTCATAAATAAATTCTCAGCACTTTCTGACTACTCTATCAATTGGTCTAAGACCACAGTTCTGCCTATTAACTGTAGGGTCCAGAATATACCTGCGATCACTTTACAGTCAGGAAATATTAGATATTTAGGCATAAACATTTCCTCCAGGCTCTCAGAGCTAACAAAGCTAAATTATGTGCAATTATTAAAGACAGTAGAGGACGATCTCTCTCGTTGGAAGTCCTTACCTATATCACTTATGGGGAGAGTTACAACCATTAAAATGATGATACTACCAAAAGTTAACTATTTGTTCTCAATGATCCCCATAAAACCATCTGCTACTTGGTTTAAGTCACTAGATTAATGCATCTCCAAATTTCTGTGGAAAAACAAACCACCACGTATTAGTTTAAAAACGCTACAGAAAACCAAGGAAAGTGGTGGATTAGATTTACCTCATTTTCAGCACTATTCCTTAGCCAATAGGTTACAGTATATATCAAAATGGTTTAAACCTAGCCCAATAGATGAACCATGGATAAATATAGAACAAGCATTGTGTGATAATCTGGAAATCTCTGACCTGCCACTTATTAGTCAAAACGTAAAAAATCACAAATGTTTTAAAAGCATTAACATCAGCACCTCTCTGACAGCCTGGTGGGAATTTCTTAAAATAACAAAGTCTTCACTTGTCCCGTGTAAGCTTACACCCATCTGGAACAATCCTGACATCCTGCAAAACAAAAAAATGCTAAACTTTACTCTGTGGAAGATCAAAGGAATCAAACATCTGGAACATATAATCCAAAATGGAAATTTTATTTCATTTGATGAGCTCATATCACAACATGAGATAGGCAGCAATACATTCCTAGAATATAAACAACTTAAGTCTATAATAACAAAGAAATATATCCTCCACCAACCAGACTTACAACTCCCGATTAGGGTAGCAGAATTTCTAAGCATCTGCACCCCAAAACTACTATCAAAAACTTATAAATTATTGTCTAAGATAGATGACACAATGTCTTTACCATCCTAAAAATGGGAGGCAGATTTATCCATCAGTTCTAGTCATAGCTTCTGGCCACAAATATGTTTGAACACCTTCAGAATGACTCGAAATCCTAATTTACAGCTCATACAATACAAAATTCTTCATAGAACACACTATACAGGACAAAGGATGTTCAGGATGGGTCTAACACACTCAAACATCTGCTCACATTGCACAGATAACACACCTGATGATTATGCACACGCTTTGTGGTTTTGTGCGCCTGTCCAGAAGGTCTGGTTTGAAGTCTGTACGGACCTATCAACATGGCTAAAGTGTAGCATTCCTGCATGCCCCACACTGTGCATACTGGGTGACTTAGACAACATCAACATGGAAATGAACTCAGCACACATGGTCATCACAGTGTTATGTATCGCAAAGAAAACTCTTCTCATGAACTGGAAAGCGAAGAACAATCTGTGTATTAACCAGTTTAGAATTGTTCTTTTAGATTACATTAGCATGGAAACAATGTCTGCCTCTTTAAAACATCAATTGGCTGAATTTCATTCTCTCTGGTCCCCGCTGATTAGCTTTATCACATAGTGGTGTTGGTGGGTTGCTGTCCCGTCGCTCTGGGCGGTTGGGTGTGTGCTGTGAGGGGGCTGTGTGGCTTCGGGCGTCTGGTGGTCTCTCGGGTCGTGGGGACCGGGTTGGTCATTGCTGGGGGGGACTGTGTGTCGGGCTTGGAGGGCAGTTTTGGGGGCTTGCAGGTGGGGCTTTCTTGCGGTGTGGGGCGGGGTCCCTTAGGGGCCTTGGGGTGGTGGCTGCTGGCTCTGTACCGACTGGCCGGGCCGCTCTGGCGTGGGTGGTGGTGCTGGGCCTGGGCCCTGGTGGCTGGGCGCTGCCTTGCGCCCGGGGGGGCTGGGTTGCCCTGGACATGCCACAGTATGGCTGGGTTGGTGCAGGTCCTGGTGCCAGGCTTGTTGCTCTGGGACCTCCAGGGTGTCCGCAGGTGGTTGTTTTCTTTAGGGTGTTGGGGCGTGCGGTGGGGGGTGGGGGGGGGGGGGGGGGTGCTTTTCCCCTGTTGGGGGGGGGGGGGGGGGGGGGGGGGGGGGGGCTGGGTGATGGTGTGTCTCAGGCCCGGGCTTCTGCGTCTGGTGTGACCGGGTGGTTTGTTTGTTGTTCTTTGTGTGTTTGTTTGTAGAGGTCCTCCGGGGTGGGGTGGGGTTGGGTTGAGTGGGGTGGGGTGGGGCGGGGTGGGGTGGGTACCTTTCTGGGGGTACAGTAGCTCCCGGAATATGGTCGCTGCAAGCCCCGAGCCTGGTGGACATCAGGCCCTCCCAGGTAGCGGGGGTGCCTATTGCTGCCAGTCCCTGGCTGCCCTCTCCGGGGGAGAGTAGCTCTCCCGGTGTATATCCCCATACCCTCTCCCTATTGGCTCCTGTACACAGCACACACTCACACATGAAGAGTTTTGGGGGGCGTGTGTGTTTTGTGGGGTGTAGTGGATGGGGCCACGTAGGTGGTCCCCTTGGCTGCACTCTGCAGTTCCCCGCCCCTGTTTTAATTACACCTTAGACATCACTACTTATCAAACACACACACACACACACATTAGGTCTTGGGGGGTGGTTGCACTGAGTGGCATCTGGTGGACGGGGCTCTTTGGGTATGTAGGCTGCCCAGAGGGCCGCGCTCCCAGTTCTACAAGGTTGGCTGCCCCTCAATTTTAATCGCTCACTATTAGAAAATATTGAAGAGCCAGAAGGGTGAGGGGAGGGGTCTTCTCACACCCCTGCTTCCTGGTTGCTGCTCGGGAAGGAGTGGCCAGGAGGAATTAATTATTCTGCTGGTTCAGGGTCTTTGGTGGCTGGGGGGCTGCTGGCCCCATGGTGTTCCCACTGTGCTAGACCCCAGCGGAGTCAAGGGAGGGATGACGTGTAGATGTGTGGATGTATGGGACGTGAAAGTGTGTGTGGTGATGATTGGGCCTGGGTCTGGGACTTGCTGTCGCCTGGCCTGCCTGTGCTTCTCCCAATGGGGGGGCGGCGTTGCCTCTCCCCACTCCTCGCGACTTCACCCACCTGTGGGCACGTCTTGACTGCCAGGGCTCTTGGCGAGGGGCACTGGGGCAGGCGCTGACCCACTGCGTGGCTGTCTGGGGCGCTTGGCCCTCCCGGGTATTGGGTGGGGCCTCTGCCGGGGGGTTTTGGGGCGCTCGGGCTCCTGGGGCCGGGTCCGGTGCACGGCCCATGTCTGGGCGGCTGGGGCCTGGTGGGGTCGGTGGGCTGTTGCCCCTGGCTCCCGGGCGCCTCTGCCCTATGCTTATGGGGGCTCTGTCCGGGGGCTTCCACTGCTGTCTTCTGGGTGGATGCGTGGTTGTCCCTGCGGTGGGCATCCTGGGTTCTGTGCTCCGTGGGGGCTGCTGGTGGCCTGGGTCTTGTGGGCCTCTCTGCCTGTTTCTGATTGCTTGGGGGGGCTGTGGATTGTGGCCGTGTACACTTATACACTCATAAGTAAGAACGGTTATCATGTAGGTCCTGTGCCATGGGTGTTGCATGTTCTCACACACACACACACACACACACACACACAATACACATTCATTAGTCCAGTAGCAGTTGATGTATTACCATGTCGCCTCAGGTCATCTATATGCACAGTTGTGTTGTATGCGATTGCCACTACTTGTGCTTGTTTTTGTTTGTTTGTGTGTTTGTTTTTTCTCTGCTTGTTTGCATGGTCCTCGCAGTGTTATGTATCGCAAAGAAAACTATTCTCATGAACTGGAAAGCGAAAAATAGTCTGTGTATTAACCAGTTTAGAAATGTTATTTTAGATTACATTAGCATGGAAACAATGTCTGCCTCCTCAAAACATCAATTGGCTGAATTTCATTCTCTCTGGTCCCCGCTGATTAGCTTTATCACATAGTGGTGGTGGTGGGTTGCTGTCCCGTAGCTCTGGGCGGTTGGGTGTGTGCTGGGGGGGGGCTGTGTGGCTTCGGGCGTCTGGAGGTCTCTCGGGTCGTGGGGACCGGGTTGGTCATTGCTGGGGGGGACTGTCTGTCGGGCTTGGAGGGCAGTTTTGGGGGCTTGCGGGTGGGGCTGTCTTGCGGTGTGGGGCGGGGTCCCTTAGGGGCCTTGGGGTGGTGGCTGCTGGCTCTGTACCGGGTGGCTGGGCCGCTCTGGCGTGGGTGGTGGTGCTGGGCCCTGGTGGCTGGGCGCTGCCTTGCGCCCGGGGGGGGCTGGGTTGCCCTGGACATGCCACAGTATGGGTGGGTTGGTGCAGGTCCTGGTGCCAGGCTTGTTGCTCTGGGACCTCCAGGGTGTCCGCAGGTGGTTGTTTTCTTTAGGGTGTTGGGGCGTGCGGTGGGGGGGGTGCTTTTCCCCTGTTGAGGGGGGGGCCTGGGTGATGGTGGGTCTCAGGCCCGGGCTGCTGCGTCCGGTGTGACCGGGTGGTTTGTTTGTTGTTGTTTGTTTGTTTTTTTGTAGAGGTCCTCCGGGGTGGGATGGGGTTGGGTTGAGTGGGGTTGGGCGGGGTGGGTACCTTCTGGGGGTACAGTAGCTCCCGGAATATGGTCGCTGCAAGCCCCGAGCCTGGTGGACATCAGGCCCTCCTGCCCTGTGCTGGGTCCCAGGTAGCGGGGGTGCCTATTGCTGCCAGTCCCTGGCTGCCCTCCCCGGGGGAGAGTAGCTCCCCCGGTGTATATCCCCATACCCTTTCCCTTTTGGCTCCTGTACACAGCACACACTCACACATGAAGAGTTTTGGGGGGCGTGTGTGTTCTGTGGGGTGTAGTGGATGGGGCCACGTAGGTGGTCCCCTTGGCTGCACTCTGCAGTTCCCCGCCCCTGTTTTAATTACACCTTAGACATCACTACTTATCAAACACACACACACACACACATTAGGTCTTGGGGGGTGGTTGCACTGAGTGGCATCTGGTGGACGGGGCTCTTTGGGTATGTAGGCTGCCCAGAGGGCCGCGCTCCCAGTTCTACAAGGTTGGCTGCCCCTCAATTTTAATCGCTCACTATTAGAAAATATTGAAGAGCCAGAAGGGTGAGGGGAGGGGTCCTCTCACACCCCTGCTTCCTGGTTGCTGCTCGGGAAGGAGTGGCCAGGAGGAATTAATTATTCTGCTGGTTCAGGGTCTGTGGTGGCTGGGGGGCTGCTGGCCCCCTGGTGTGCCCACTGCGCTACACCCCAGCGGAGTCAAGTGAGGGAGGACGTGTGGATGTGTGGATGTATGGGACGTCAAAGTGTGTGTGGTGATGATTGGGCCTGGGTCTTGCTGTCGCCTGGCCTGCCTGTGCTTCTCCCAATGGGGGGGCGGCGTTGCCTCTCCCCACTGCTCGCAACTTCACCCACCCGTGGGCACGTCTTGACTCCCAGTAACTTGGCCAGGGGCGCTGGGGCAGGCGCTGACCCACTGCGTGGCTGTCTGGGGGCGCTTGGCCCTCCCGGGTATTGGGTGGGACCTCTGCCGGGGGGTTTTGGGGCGCTCGGGCTCCTGGGCCGGGGCCTGGTAGGGGCGGTGGGCTGTTGCCCCTGGCTCCCGGGGGGCCTCTGCCCTATGCTTATGGGGGCTCTGTCCGGGGGCTTCCACTGCTGTGTACTGGGTGGATGCGTGGTTGTCCCTGCGGTGGGCATCCTGGGTTCTGTGCTCCGTGGGGGCTGCTGGTGGCCTGGGTCTTGTGGGCCTCTCTGCCTGCTTCTGATTGCTTGGGGGGGGGGCTGTGGATTGTGGTCGTGTACATTTATACACTCATAACTAAGCACGGTTATCATGTAGGTCCTGTGCCATGGGTGTTGCATGTTCCCACACACACACACACACAACACACATTCTTTAGTCCAGGAGCAGTTGATGTATTACCATGTCGCCTCAGGTCATCTATATCCACAGTTGTGTTGTATGCGATTGCCACTACTTGTGCTTGTTTTTGTTTGTTTGTTTGTTCTCTGCTTGTCTGCTTTCAGGTGCTCCTGGTGGCGCTAAGGCTGGATTCGCAACAGAGACCATGGATTATTGTCTGTTTTGTTTTTTTTACAGGTGAAGCAGCTGGTTGTCTGGTTTTTGTTTCTTTTTTTGTTCTGTTTCCTCTTCTTTCCTCTTCTTTCCTTTTCCCCTAGTCCGGTTCAGTTCCATTACATGTTATATATTGTAAAAAGAAATAAATAAATGGGCATCAAGGGGAGCTTTACTTTTGTAAAACTTCCCTTGGCAAAGCAAATCAGTTTGAAATAAAAGGTATTCACAATTCTGCTGCCATAATGCTGAACAGAACAAGGGAAAAAAGTGAAGAAATTCATTTTACAAGATCCTCATAAAGAGCGTATTGCTCAACCATAAGTGTGGTTCTTTCTCATACAAGGTTATACAAAGAAGTTTATGTTTGAAACCAGCTTAAACATGGACAAATATGAAGGACAAAGCAGTTTTAACTTGGTTTGAGTGAAGCAATTCATTTTATGGCAATATCTGAAATCTTGACTATCTCCTTAAAAGAAAACAAATTTCGGATTCCGGAAGAACAAGTGTGGTTCTTTCTCATATAAGGTAATATAAAGAAGTTTATACTTGAAACGTCAGGGCTGCCGTAATCAGCAGCCATAGTTAAATTTCCATGGAGCAGGGGAGTCGTTTGCTCCGTGTTCATTTGACTCAGTCTGAGTCTGCAGAGAAGCTGCGGCTGCTCACCGGTCTGTAGCCCCATAGAGTGCAGAGATGAATGGGTCCTCTCCTTGTCCTTCTCCCTCTATGATAAACTGTAAGTCACGTATAATGGGCCTGTGACCAAAATAAGAGAGAAATCTGCTCATTCTTTATTTTTGAAAGGATAAAAAAGGGGAAACCCCTCTTAATCTCCAGGTTTACTGCAGGACCAAACATGTGTTTCAGTGTCAGATGTTGGGAATTTGTTTGACTTGTGTAAATCGCTCAGGAAGCATGACAATAGCCAACCAGCTGGGAAATGCTTGCTATCCAAATCTTGCATCCTTCTCTGGGTTCCCTTGTTCATGTTGTAACTTCTCTTCATTTGAAGGTGACTCAAATATAAACACAGATTATCCCAACATTTCACACACATGGACTTTAAGAAAATGTGTTCATTGTCAGTGTCTTAATCTGCCCTATCAGTTTATGTTATGTCACAGTTTCTTTAATCATGTTATGTTCAAGTCATGTTTTTCCCCTGTCACGTTCAGTTCACTCAAGTCACGTGGTTAATTGTTCACAGCTGCACCTCATGTCACTGATCACTCCCTTCACAGTATTTAGCTTCCTGGTTTCCTTTCAGTCACTGCAGAATCCTCACTATCCCTCCATGCTTTGCACGCAGATAAGTCTGGTTTCATGCCTCACAGTATTCATTGCCATAGTATTTATTCATAGTCCTGTTTCTTTGTTTAGTCATAGTTTTGTTTAGTTTTCATGTAAAGTGTTTTTGAATCCGGCTCTGCCACCCTTTGTTTTTGCCTTTGCTCCCTGTCTTGTTTTTGCAAATAAACCTTTGATTTTGAGCTAAAGAGCTGCATCTGGGTCCTACCTCACCACCGATCGTGACAGTGAGAGCTTCTTGTGCCATGATAGTTAATGTCATTTTTTCAGTTCCCTCAAGTACTTAAAACACAGTCGGACTTTGGTCACTTTTTGGGGTTTAAGTTGTTTTCCAATGTGCAATTTTACTGTCAAAAGTATTTTTAAACCTCTGATTTTTAAAAAAAAATCTGTCATGATTTAAGTTTTGATTCATGTCTTGTCTCGTCATTTCCTGTTTTATTTTGAAATCACAAACGTCCCTCTCCTTTCGGGTCCCTCCTGTGTCTGCGTCTGATTGTCTTCCCTGATTCCAAAGTGTTTCCAGCTGTTCTCCTTGGCTCCTCTTGTGCTCTATAGTCTGTGTCTCCCTTGTCTTGTGCCAGTGTGTTGTTTCCACCATGAGCCTCACCCTCGCGTCTTTGTTCCACAGTGGCCACAGCTTCCTTGAGCCTGCAGTCGAGCATATCCTTTGTTGTAATTTATTCTTCATCCATAGCTTTAGTTTTATTACGCTCAGTTTCATAACCTGGTTTTGTTCCTCGGTTTTTTTGTTTGGAGTGATCTTTGTTGTAATCTTTTAATCATCTCCGTTAGCGGAGCTTTTGCGTTCGTTAATTGTTTTAGTTTCATAGCCCTCCGTTAGTGGAGTGATTTTGTGTTTTGCTCTTGGAGGATCTTTGCACCGCCGTTATAGGTGTGCTGATAGATAATTGTTAAGGTTTCATAGTGCCTCTGTTTTTGAGAGAGCTTCTTTTGTTTAAGTCCGCCTCGTTAGGAGAGCATGTGAGTTTATCTTTAATAGCTCTTTGTTTTCCTCCTGGAGTGGAGACACTTTTGGTTTAATAATTTTCACAGCTGCACTCTCCTCCTCCATAGTTATTGGGGAGAGTGCTCAGGAGTTTCACAGCCCCTTTCTTTGCTCTGTGAGGAGATCGTCAACCTGTTGTTTATATAAATAAACAGTCTTGAATTTGAACTCGACCCTGCATCTGTGTCCTGAGGCATTATATAAGTACTGGAATCATACACTTCCTCTATGTAACCAGATAATTGCCGAGAAAGGCTGACTTGTAGTGGGCACATCTTCTTCCCTGATGTGATTATTCTCTGCAGCTGAAACTGAGACTCTCAGATCACTTCGTCTCTGCCAACAAAGCAGCTGAAAATGAAGATGACCAACTTCCTCATGTGTCACAGGGTGATCAGACGTTGCAACAAAAGACATGCAGGTGGTCGAGAGAAGACAAAAAGCTTAAGGCACCTGGTATTCCCAAGCGGTCTCCCATTTAAGTACTAACCAGGCCCAACCCTACTTGGCTTCCGAGGTCAGACGAGGTCGGGCATGTTCAGGGTGGTGTGACCGTAAGCAACAATGTCTGTGACAAATGTGCATTATATAGGTACTGGAATCATACGGTTCCTCTATGTAACCAGATAATTGCCGAGAAAAGCTGATAAGTAGTGGCCACATCTTCTTCCCTGACGTGATTATTCTCTCGAGCTGAAACTGAGACTCTCAGATCACTTTTTGTCTGCCAACAAAGCAGCAGCAGCAGTAGCTGAAGATGACCAACTTCCTCATGTGTCACAGGGTGATCAGACGTTGCAACAAAAGACATGCAGGTGGTTGAGAGAAGAGAAAAAGCTTACAGCACCTGGTATTCCCAAGCGGACTCCCATCCAAGAACTAACCCTGCTTGGCTTCAAAGATAAGACGAGGTCGGGTTTATTCAGGATGGTGTGGCCGTAAGCAACAATATCTGTGACAAATGTGCATTATATAGGTACTGGGATCATACGGTTCCTCTATGCAACCAGATAATTGCCGAGAAAGGCTAACTTGTAGTGGGCACATCTTCTTCCCTGATGTGATTATTCTCTGCAGCTGAAACTGAGACTCTCAGATCACTTCGTGTCTGCCAAAAAAGCAGCAGCAGCTGCTGCAGATGACCAACTTCCTCATGTGTCACAGGATGATCAGACGTTGCAACAAAAGACATGCAGGTGGTAGAGAGAAGAGAAGAAGCTTACAGCAACTGGTATTCCCAAGCAGACTCCCATCCAAGTACTAACCAGGACCAACCCTGCTATGCTTCCGAGATCAGACGAGGTCGGGCATGATCAGGGTGGTGTGGCCGTAAGCAAAAATGTCTCTGACAAATGTGCATTATATAGGTACTGGAATCATACGGTTCCTCTATGCAACCAGATAATTGCCGAGAAAGGCTGATGTGTAGCGGGCATATCATCTTCTCTGATGTGATCATTCTCTGCAACTGAAACTGAGACTCTCAGATCACTTCGTGTCTGCCAACAATGCAGCAGCAGCTGAAGATGACCACCTTCCTCATGTGTCACAGGGTGATCAGACGTTGCAACAAAAGACATGCAGGTGGTAGAGAGAAGAGAAAAAGCTTACAGCACCTCCTATTAACAAGAGGTCTTCCATCCAGGTACTAACCAGGCCCAACCGTGCTTGGCTTCCAAGATCAGATGAGGTCGGGCTTATTCAGGGTGGTGTGGCCGTAAGCAACAATAACTGTGACAAATGTGCATTATATAAGTCCTGGAATCATACGGTTCCTCTATGCAACCAGATAATTGCAGAGAAAGGCTGACTTGTTATGGGCACATATTCTTCCCTGATGTGATCATTCTCTGCAGCTGAAACTGAGACTCTCAGATCACTTCGTGTCTGCCAACAAAGCAGCAGCAGCTGAAGATGACCAACTTCCTCATGTGTCACAGGGTGATCAGAAGTTGCAACAAAAGACATGCAGGTGGTAGAGAGATGAGAAAAAGCGTACAGCACCTGGTATTCCCAAGCGGTCTCCCATTCAATTACTAACCAGGCCAAACCCTACTTGTTTACCGAGATCAGACAAGGCCAGACATATTGAGGGTGGTGTGGCCGTAAGTAACAATCTCTGTGACAAATGTGCATTATATAGGCAATGGAATCATATGGTTCCTCTATGTAACCAGATAATTGCCGAGAAAGGCTGATATGTAGTGGGCACATCTTGTTCCCTGACGTGATAATTTTCTCCAGCTGAAAATGAGACTCTCAGATCACTTCGTGTCTGCCAACAAAGAAGCAGCAGCTAAAATTGACCAACTTCCTCATGTGTCACAGGGTGATCAGACGTTGCAACAACAGACATGCAGGTGGTAGAGAGAAGAGAAGAAGCTTACAGCACCTGGTATTCCCAAGTGGTCTCCCATCCAAGTACTAACAAGGCCCAACCCTGCTTGGCTTCCAAGATCAGACAAGGTCAGGTTTATTCAGGGTGGTGTGGCCGTAAGCAACAATATCTGTGACAAATGTGCATTATATAAGTTTTGAATGATACACTTCCTCTATGTAACCAGATAATTGCCGAGAAAGGCTAACTTGTAGTGGGCACATCTTCTTCCCTGATGTGATTATTCTCTGCAGCTGAAACTGAGACTCTCAGATCACTTCGTGTCTGCCAACAAAGCAGCAGCAGCTGCTGCAGATGACCAACTTCCTCATGTGTCACAGGATGATCAGACGTTGCAACAAAAGACATGCAGGTGGTAGAGAGAAGAGAAGAAGCTTACAGCAACTGGTATTCCCAAGCGGACTCCCATCCAAGTACTAACCAGGACCAACCCTGCTATGCTTCCGAGATCAGACGAGGTCGGGCATGATCAGGGTGGTGTGGCCGTAAGCAACAATGTCTCTGACAAATGTGCATTATATAGGTACTGGAATCATACGGTTCCTCTATGCAACCAGATAATTGCCGAGAAAGGCTGATGTGTAGCGGGCATATCATCTTCTCTGATGTGATCATTCTCTGCAACTGAAACTGAGACTATCAGATCACTTCGTGTCTTCCAACAAAGCAGCAGCAGCTGAAGATGGCCAACTTCCTCATGTGTCACAAGGTGATCAGACGTTGCAACAAAAGACATGCAGGTGGTCGAGATAAGAGAAAACGCTTACAGCACCTGGTATTCCCAAGAGGTCTCCCATCCAAGTACTAACCAGGCCCAACCGTGCTTGGCTTCCGAGATCAGACGAGGTCGGGCTTATTCAGGGTGGTGTGGCCGTAAGCAACAATAACTGTGACAAATGTGCATTATATAAGTACTGAAATCATACACTTCCTCTATGTAACCAGATAATTTCTGAGAAAGGCTGACTTGTTATGGGCACATCTTCTTCCCTAATGCGATCATTCTGTGCAGCTGAAACTGAGACTCTCAGATCACTTTGTGTCTGCCAACAAAGCAGCAGCAGCTGCTGAAGATGACCAACTTCCTCATGTGTCATAGGGTGATCAGACGTTGCAACAAAAGACATGCAGGTGGTAGAGAGAAGAGAAAAAGCTTACAGCACCTGGTATTCCCAAGCGGTCTCCCATCAAAGTACTAACCAGACCCAACCCTCCTTGGCTACAGAGATCAGACGAGGTCGTTCATATTAAGGGTGGTGTGGCCATAAGCAACAATCTCTGTGACAAATGTGCATTATATAGGTACTGGAATCATACGGTTCCTCTATGTAACCAGATAATTGCCGAGAAAGGCTGACTTGTAGTGGGCAAATCTTCTTCCCTCATGTGATCATTCTCTGCAGCTGAAACTGAGACTCTCAGATCACTTCGTGTCTGCCAACAAAGCAGCAGTAGCTGAAGATGACCACCTTCCTCATGTGTCACAGGGTGATCAGACGTTGCAACAAAAGACATGCAGGTGGTCAAGAGAAGAGAAAAAGCTTACAGCACCTGGTATTCCCAAGCGGTCTCCCATCAAAGTACTAACCAGGCCCAACCCTCCTTGGCTACCGAGATCAGACAAGGTCGTTCATATTAAGGGTGGTGTGGCCATAAGCAACAATCTCTGTGACAAATGTGCATTATATAGGTACTGGAATCATACGGTTCCTCTATGTAACCAAATAATTGCCGAGAAAGGCTGACTTGTAGTGGGCAAATCTTCTTCCCTCATGTGATCATTCTCTGCAGCTGAAACTGAGACTCTCAGATCACTTTAGTCTGCCAACAAAGCAGCAGCAGCTGAAGATGACCAACTTCCTCATGTGTCACAGGGTGATCAGACGTTGCAACAAAAGACATGCAGGTGGTAGAGAAAAGAGAAAAAGCTTACAGCACCTGGTATTCCCAAGCGGACTCCAACCCAAGTACTAACCAGGCCCAACCCTGCTTGGCTTCCGAGATCAGACGAGGTCAGGGAAATTCAGGGTTGTGTGGCCGTAAGCAACAATGTCTCTGACAAATGTGCATTACATAGGTACTGGAATCATACGGTTCCTCTATGCAACCAGATAATTGCCGAGAAAGGCTGATGTGTAGCGGGCATATCATCTTCTCTGATGTGATCATTCTCTGCAACTGAAAATGAGACTCTCAGATCACTTCGTGTCTGCCAACAAAGCAGCAGCAGCTGAAGATGACCAACTTCCTCATGTGTCACAGGGTGATCAGACGTTGCAACAAAAGACATGCAGGTGGTAGAGAGAAGAGAAAAAGCTTACAGCACCTGGTATTCCTAAGTTGTCTCCCATCCAAGTACTAACCAGGCCCAACCCTGCTTTTCTTCCGAGATCAGACGAGGTCAGGCATATTCAGGATGGTGTGGCCGTAAGCTACAATAGCTGTGACAAATGTGCATTATATAGGTACTGCAATCATACACTTCCTCTATGTAACCAGATAATTGCCGAGAAAGGCTGATGTGTAGCGGGCATATCATCTTCTCTGATGTGATTATTCTCTCCAGCTGAAACTGAGACTCTCAGATCACCTCATACTGCCAACAAAGCAGCAGGAGCTGAAGATGAACAACATCCTCATGTGTCACACGGTGATCAGACGTTGCAACAAAAGACATGCAGGTGATCAAGAGAAGACAAAAAGCTTACAGCACCTGGTATTCCCAAGCAGTCTCCAAATTAAGTACTAACCAGGCCCAACCCTACTTGGCTTCCGAGCTCAGACGAGGTCGGGCATGTTCAGGGTGGTGTGACCGTAAGCAACAATGTCTGTGACAAATGTGCATTATATAGGTACTGGAATCATACGGTTCCTCTATGTAACCAGATAATTGCCAAGAAAAGCTGATAAGTAGTGGGCATATCTTCTTCCCTGATGTGATAATTCTCTGCAGCTGAAACTGAGACTCTCAGATCACTTTGTGTCTGCCAACAAAGCAGCAGCAGCTGAAGATGACCAACTTCCTCATGTGTCACAGGGTGATCAGACGTTGAAACAAAAGACATGCAGGTGGTAGAGAGAAGAGAAAAAGCTTACAGCACCTGGTATTCCCAAGCGGACTCCAACCCAAGTACTAACCAGGCCCAACCCTGCTTGGCTTCCGAGATCAGACGAGGTCAGGGAAATTCAGGGTTGTGTGGCCGTAAGCAACAATGTCTCTGACAAATGTGCATTATATAGGTACTGGAATCATACGGTTCCTCTATGCAACCAGATAATTGCCGAGAAAGGCTGATGTGTAGCGGGCATATCATCTTCTCTGATGTGATCATTCTCTGCAACTGAAACTGAGACTCTCAGATCACTTCGTGTCTGCCAACAAAGCAGCAGCAGCTGAAGATGACCAACTTCCTCATGTGTCACAGGGTGATCAAACGTTGCAACAAAAGACATGCAGGTGGTAGAGAGAAGAGAAAAAGCTTACAGCACCTGGTATTCCTAAGTTGTCTCCCATCCAAGTACTAACCAGGCCCAACCCTGCTTTTCTTCCGAGATCAGACGAGGTCAGGCATATTCAGGATGGTGTGGCCGTAAGCTACAATAGCTGTGACAAATGTGCATTATATAGGTACTGCAATCATACACTTCCTCTATGTAACCAGATAATTGCCGAGAAAGGCTGATGTGTAGCGGGCATATCATCTTCTCTGATGTGATTATTCTCTCCAGCTGAAACTGAGACTCTCAGATCACCTCATACTGCCAACAAAGCAGCAGGAGCTGAAGATGAACAACTTCCTCATGTGTCACACGGTGATCAGACGTTGCAACAAAAGACATGCAGGTGATCAAGAGAAGACAAAAAGCTTACAGCACCTGGTATTCCCAAGCAGTCTCCCATTTAAGTACTAACCAGGCCCAACCCTACTTGGCTTCCGAGCTCAGACGAGGTCGGGCATGTTCAGGGTGGTGTGACCGTAAGCAACAATGTCTGTGACAAATGTGCATTATATAGGTACTGGAATTATACGGTTCCTCTATGTAACCAGATAATTGCCAAGAAAAGCTGATAAGTAGTGGGCATATCTTCTTCCCTGATGTGATAATTCTCTGCAGCTGAAACTGAGACTCTCAGATCACTTTGTGTCTGCCAACAAAGCAGCAGCAGCTGAAGATGACCAACTTCCTCATGTGTCACAGGGTGATCAGACGTTGAAACAAAAGACATGCAGGTGGTAGAGAGAAGAGAAAAAGCTTACAGCACCTGGTATTCCCAAGCAGTCTCCCACCCAAGTACTAACCAGGCACAACCCTGCTTGGCTTCCGAGATCAGACGAGGTCGGGCATATTATATTCAGGGTGGTTTGGCCGTAAGTAATAATCTCTGTGACAAATGTGCATTATATAGGTACTGGAATCATACGGTTCCTCTATGTAACCAGAAATTGCTGAGAAAGGCTGATGTGTAGTGGGCACATCTTCTTCCCTGATGTGATTATTCTCTGCACTGAAACTGAGACTCTCAGATCAATTTGTGTCTGCCAACAAAGCAGTAGCAGCTGAAGATGACCAACTTCCTCATGTGTCACAGGGTGATCAGACGTTGCAACAAAAGACATGCAGGTGGTAGAGAGAAGAGAAAAAGCTTACAGCACCTAGTATTCCCAAGCAGTCTCCCACCCAAGTACTAACCAGGCCCAATCCTGCTTGGCTTCCGAGATCAGACGAGGTCAATTATATTGAGGGTGGTGTGGCCGTAAGCAACAATGTCTGTGACAAATGTGCATTATATAGGCAATGGAATCATACGGTTCCTCTATGTAACCAGAAATTGCAGAGAAAGGCTGATGTGTAGTGGGCACATCTTCTTCCCTGACGTGATTATTCTCTGCAGCTGAAACTGAGAGTCTCAGATCACTTTGTGTCTGCCAACAAAGCAGCAGCAGCTGAAGATGACCAACTTCTTCACGTGTCACAGGGTAATCAGAGGTTGCAACAAAAGACATGCAGCTGGTAGAGAGAAGAGAAAACGCTTACAGCACCTGGTATTCCCAAGCGGTCTCCCATCAAAGTACTAACCAGGCCCAACCCTCCTTGGCTACCGAGATCAGACGAGGTCGTTCATATTAAGGGTAGTTTGGCCGTAAACAACAATCTCTCTGACAAATGTGCATTATATAGGCAAATGAATCTTATGGTTCCTCTATGTAACCAGATAATTGCAGAGAAAGGCTGATATGTAGTGGGCACATCTTGTTCCCTGACGTGATAATTCTCTCCAATTGAAACTGAGACTCTCAGATCACTTCGTGTCTGCCAACAAAGCAGCAGCTGAAGATGACCACCTTCCTCATGTGTCACAGGGTGATCAGACGTTGCAACAAAAGACATGCAGGTGGTAGAGAGAAGAGAAAAAGCTTACAGCGCCTCGTATTCCCAAGAGGTCTCCCATCCAAGTACTAACCAGGCCCAACCGTGCTTGGCTTCCGAGATCAGAATTATTCAGGGTGGTGTGGCCGTAAGCAACAATAACTGTGACAAATGTGCATTATATAAGTACTGGAATCATACACTTCCTCTATGTAACCAGATAATTGCAGAGAAAAGCTGACTTGTAGTGGGCACATCTTCTTCCGTGACGTGATTATTCTCTGCAGCTGAAACTGAGACTCTCAGATCACTTCGTGTCTGCCAACAAAGCAGCAGCAGCTGAAGATGACCACCTTCCTCATGTGTCACAGGGTGATCAGACGTTGCAACAAAAGACATGCAGGTGGTCAAGAGAACAGAAAAAGCTTACAGCACCTGGTATTCCCAAGCGGTCTCCCATCAAAGTACTAACCAGGCCCAACCCTCCTTGGCTACCGAGATCAGACGAGGTCGTTCATATTAAGGGTGGTTTGGCCATAAGCAACAATCTCTGTGACAAATGTGCATTATATAGGTACTGGTATCATACGGTTCCTCTATGTAACCAGATAATTGCCGAGAAAGGCTGACTTGTAGTGGGCAAATCTTCTTCCCTCATGTGATCATTCTCTGCAGCTGAAACTGAGACTCTCAGATCACTTTGTGTCTGCCAACAAAGCACCAGCAGCTGAAGATGACCAACTTCCTCATGTGTCACAGGGTGATCAGACATTGCAACAAAAGACATGCAGGTGGTAGAGAAAAGAGAAAAAGCTTACAGCACCTGGTATTCCCAAGCGGACTCCCACCCAAGTACTAACCAGGCCCAACCCTGCTTGGCTTCCGAGATCAGACGAGGTCAGGGAAATTCTGGGTTGTGTGGCCGTAAGCAACAATGTCTCTGACAAATGTGCATTATATAGGTACTGGAATCATACGGTTCCTCTATGCAACCAGATAATTGCCGAGAAAGGCTGATGTGTAGCGGGCATATCATCTTCTCTGATGTGATCATTCTCTGCAACTGAAAATGAGACTCTCAGATCACTTCGTGTCTGCCAACAAAGCAGCAGCAGCTGAAGATGACCAACTTCCTCATGTGTCACAGGGTGATCAGACGTTGCAACAAAAGACATGCAGGTGGTAGAGAGAAGAGAAAAAGCTTACAGCACCTGGTATTCCCAAGCGGTCTCCCATTTAAGTACTAACCAGGCCCAACCCGACTTGGCTTCCGAGCTCAGACGAGGTCGGGCATGTTCAGGGTGGTGTGACCGTAAGCAACAATGTCTGTGACAAATGTGCATTATATAGGTACTGGAATCATACGGTTCCTCTATGTAACCAGATAAATACCAAGAAAAGCTGATAAGTAGTGGGCACATCTTCTTCCCTGACGTGATTATTCTCTTCAGCTGAAACTGAGACTCTCAGATCACTTTGTGTCTGCCAACAAAGCAGCAGCAGCTGAAGATGACCAACTTCCTCATGTGTCACAGGGTGATCAGACGTTGCAACAAAAGACAAGCAGGTGGTAGAGAGAAGAGAAAAAGCTTACAGCACCTGGTATTCCAAAGCAGTCTCCCATCTAAGTACTAACCAGGCCCAACCCTGCTTGGCTTCTGAGATCTGACAAGGTCGGATATGTTCAGGGTGGTGTGGCCGTAAGCAACAAAGTCTTTGACAAATGTGCATTATATAGGTACTAGAATCATAAAGTTCCTCTATTTAACCAGATAATTGCCGAGAAAGGCTGATATGTAGTGGGCATATCTTCTTCCCTGATGTGATTATTCTCTGCAGCTGAAACTGAGACTCTCAGATCACTTTGTGTCTGCCAACAAAGCAGCAGCAGCTGAAGATGACCAACTTCCTCATGTGTCACAGGGTGATCAGACGTTGAAACAAAAGACATGCAGGTGGTAGAGAGAAGAGAAAAAGCTTACAGCACCTGGTATTCCCAAGCAGTCTCCCACCCAAGTACTAACCAGGCACAACCCTGCTTGGCTTCCGAGATCAGACGAGGTCGGGCATATTATATTCAGGGTGGTGTGGCCGTAAGTAATAATCTCTGTGACAAATGTGCATTATATAGGTACTGGAATCATACGGTTCCTCTATGTAACCAGAAATTGCTGAGAAAGGCTGATGTGTAGTGGGCACATCTTCTTCCCTGATGTGATTATTCTCTGCACTGAAACTGAGACTCTCAGATCAATTTGTGTCTGCCAACAAAGCAGCAGCAGCTGAAGATGACCAACTTCCTCATGTGTCACAGGGTGATCAGACGTTGCAACAAAAGACATGCAGGTGGTAGAGAGAAGAGAAAAAGCTTACAGCACCTGGTATTCCCAAGCAGTCTCCCACCCAAGTACTAACCATGCCCAATCCTGCTTGTCTTCCAAGATCAATTATATTGAGGGTGGTGTGGCCGTAAGCAACAATGTCTGTGACAAATGTGCATTATATAGGCAATGGAATCATACGGTTCCTCTATGTAACCAGAAATTGCAGAGAAAGGCTGATGTGTAGTGGGCACATCTTCTTCCCTGACGTGATTATTCTCTGCAACTGAAACTGAGACTCTCAGATCACTTCGTGTCTGCCAACAAAGCAGCAGCAGCTGAAGATGACCAACTTCTTCACGTGTCACAGGGTAATCAGAGGTTGCAACAAAAGACATGCAGCTGGTAGAGAGGAGAGAAAAAGCTTACAGCACCTGGTATTCCCAAGGAGACTCCCATCCAAGTACTAACAAGGACCAACCCTGCTTGGCTTCCGAGATCAGACGAGGTCGGGCATATTCAGGGTGGTTTGGCCGTAAGCAAAAATCTCTGTGACAAATGTGCATTATATAGGCAATGGAACTTATGGTTCCTCTATGTAACCAGATAATTGCCGAGAAAGGCTGATATTTAGTGGGCACATCTTCTTCCCTGACGTGATAATTCTCTCCAGCTAAAAATGACACTCTCAGATCACTTCGTGTCTGCCAACAAAGCAGCAGCTGAAGATGACCAACTTCCTCATGTGTCACAGGGTGATCAGACGTTGCAACAAAAGACATGTAGTTGGTAGAGAGAAGAGAAAAAGCTTACAGCACCTGGTATTCCGAAGTGGTCTCCCATCCAAGTACTAACCAGGCCCAACCATGCTTTGCTTCCAAGATCAGACAAGGTCGGGCATATTCAGGGTGATGTGGCCGTAAGCAACAATAGCTGTGACAAATGTGCATTATATAGGCACTGGAATCATACACTTCCTTTATGTAAACAGATAATTGCCGAGAAAGGCTGACTTGTAGTGGTTTTATCTTCTTCCCTGATGTGATTATTCTCTGCAGCTGAAACTGAGACTCTCAGATAACCTCATGTCTGCCAACAAAGCAGCAGCAGCTGTTGAAGATGACCAACTTCCTCATGTGTCACAGGGTGATCAGACGTTGCAACAAAAGACATGCAGGTGGTAGAGAGAAGAGAAGAAGTTTACAGCACCTGGTATTCCCAAGCGGTCTCCCATCCAAGTACTAACCAGGTACAACCCTGCTTGGCTTCCGAGATCAGACTAGGTCAGGCATATTCAGGGTGGTGTGGCTGTAAGCAACAATGTCTGTGACAAATGTGCATTATATAGGTACTGGAATCATACGGTTCCTCTATGCAACCAGATAATTGCCAAGAAAGGCTAACTTGTAGTGGGAACATCTTCTTCCCTGATGTGATTATTCTCTTCAGCTGAAACTGAGACAGAGAAATAAAAGGACACCTTCGATCAAACTCATTTTGACAGGTGACCTCTGACCTCTTATCGATCAATCAAATTAATATGACAGGTGACCTTTGTTTGACATCCGTTTGCTGACATCTGGGGATATGACTTTTGACCTCTTATCGATCGATCAAGCTATTTTGACGTGTGACCTTTGTTTGACATAGATTAGCCATCTGTTGAAGAGATCTAAGGAAGGGGGTGTTTATGGCTAGGGTTAAGAATGATTACAGCTAAAGTCAGGAGGTTGTGAGAAATATATTAGTTGAATGTTTAAATAAGAGAAAGGGTTAGGGTTAATAGAAAAGGTTAAGTTGTAGAAGCGGTCAGCATTTTAACAGCTTCAAAGACCGGTCCCTGTAAGGTAAAGATGGGAAAATAATTAGATGTGTGGGGTGGGGTATTGTTCGACCCCCAGGTTTGAGGGCCAATATGTGGACAGGGGAGGGGTTTCGAGTAAAGGATAAAAACCCTGAGACAGTCAGTGTGTAGAGAACGACTTTGGGGTGAAAGATAGCTGATTCAAGATGCCGAGGACAAGAAGCAGAGTGAGTGTAGAGGATAAATCTACGCAGGCCCCGGAGAGGACGTGTGCTCTGCGGTCTCTCATTTGTGAGACTCCGGTAACGATAATTGAAGATCAGCCCTTGGTACCAAATGCTCCCAAGAAAAGGATGGTGTTTCTGTGCAGAACGCAGCAACCGCCGCCCGTGTCTCTACGGGAAGAATGGTCACTGGAGCCTTATGGACTGCGGGGAAGATGGGGCTATGTGTTCATGTATGAAACAGGTGACCTCTGTCTGTATCAGCTTGACGAGGGTGGTGAGAAGCCGGGACCTCTGACCACTGTGGGTATGCTAACTTCCAACGACTGGGGAGTGTTGAAACTAGCGATACCGCGTCATAGAGAAGGAGGCATGGGCTCGGCTGAGGAGGTGTTAACAGTGAAAGAAGAACCCGAAGAAATCCCGGCAACGTCTGCAGCCAAACGGCCGAGACTGGAGAGTCCGAGACTCAGGAATCCTCTGGATGATGCTGAGCTGGCCAAAACAAGGATGGTTTTCACTGCTGTGTGGCAGTCGAAAACAGGCGTTACAGGCCGTTGGTTCTTCCGTGCAAGCCACCGGAAATCTAATGAGAATGAAGACGGGGATCTTTTTGTTCTTGAGTGCTATAACTCTGACTGTGGTGTGTTTAGGACGCTGTTAGCAATACCTCATGCAGCCTGGGTGGAGAAGATGAATGATATAGCGGATCGAGTTTCCACGCTGTTCCGCAGTTGCCAGAACTGGGGTGAGATTCTAGCAGTCAAGAAAACCCTGGCTGTGTAGACCTCCCTCCGCTGAGAACCCTCCTCCTCAACCTCAATAACCACACCCCCTTCAGGTTTATAAGGACACACTCCAGCACAGGTCATACACCGATCAACACGAGGAACAGGATGAGAACTAGCGTCCAGAAGACATTGTGCGAGGAGATCACTGACCGCGATCTGGAGAATGCTTCTCCGTCGCTATTGATGAATACAGGGACCCCTTCTGCAACATCCACATCACCGCAGTTTGGATCACCAGACAGCGACAGATACTACCTGGAGCCGTATCACCCTCCTTCACCAGCAACTTCGTCTGAGTCTTTCTTCTCCTCCAACTCCTCCTCTTCTCTCGAGATCGAGTTCTCAAATTCGGCGCCTGATGACCGCTGCTTAACGCTCTACCCGATAGGATCCACCGTGGCCGTAACAACGGAGGAAGCTAAATCTAACGAAATGGAGGACTCTCAGCTTCCACCAGGCCAGGGGTCCCCTGCACACACTCAGGATGCCGGAGGAGAGGGTGAGGACGAGTTTGATGGATGGGTCCCCTCAGGTTTCATCAAAGTTGTGAAAACTGCAGTGATACACCTCTTGAACGAGACCATCAAAAAATTTATGATTGAATCATGCTACGGGTGTAGTGTCGATCACCCTAGTTTACGCCAACATCAGTGCAAGGATGTCCTCGAGGACGACTTTTTTCATGACCATTACTACACTCTGATGCGGAGACTTTATAATCAACGATTCATTGCTTCCATTCAACATCTTCTAACTGCGCGTAACATTTGTGAAGATGATGCCAGAGTCAGGGCTGTGGCAGAAGCTTACTTGTACGAACTAACTCTGGTGAAACAAATCAACACTTCTATACACGATATGTACGAGCAGTTGATTGGAGAAGATGTAAAGAAATTGCAGCAGCTTCAAACCATGACAAAGTTCTGGGAGGGTTAAAAGAGGGGTGTTACATTCCTTCTTTCCATCAGCCGGATGTGTTTAGACTAATATTGTATTCGTGTGATGTTTTTATAACATTTAACTTTTCTTAAATCCTATATTACTAGCATTCCTGCTTTTTGTGATCATTTGTATGTGTGTGTGTGTGTGTATTATTACACATTAGAGAAAAAATAAAAGGTTCAAATATACTTGCGTTTTGTGTTTTCTGTCATTACAAGCCAGAGTTTGTATAAGGTGAGATGGCTGAAACGAGGTTAATGAAAAAGGTTTTCTACGATCCTATCCACCCTGGTAGTTTTGGGGGAGTAGAGAGGTTGCGTAAAGCTGTACAGGACGAAACGGGTAAGAAAGTCGCGTGCGAAAAAGTGCAAGACTTCTTATCAGAGCAAGATGCATATACTCTACATAAACCTGCAAGAATACATTTTCCGAGAAACAGAGTTTTTGTCACCAGCCCCTTAAAACAATTCCAAGCAGATCTCTGCGACATGCAGGCTTTGGCTGAGTACAATGACGGGTATAATTATCTATTAACCGTCATTGACGTGTTTTCAAAAAAGGCTTACGTTCGCACTATGAAGAGAAAAACAGCCGCAGAGGTCGTAAAGGCTTTTGAATCTGTTTTTAGAGAAAGCGAGACCCCTAAAAAATTTCAAACTGATGCGGGGAAAGAATTTTTTAACAAAAAATTTAAGAGGATGAGGGGTTTTATATCACCCTGCCCTCCACCCTGCCCTCCAACGCTAGTCTCAACGTCTTTAAGAATAATACCAGTTCCAGTTTCCGCGTGGATTTAGCCCAGCATATCGATTTGGAAGGTTCGTGGCAGGTTGCCTTGACGGAGATTTCTTATCCGTACACATGGCATAACGCCCCCAAGGACCAGGCTTTTTTTGAATGGAGGAAAGCGGGGCTGGAAAATTTCTACCGCCACAATATAGGATGGGGACATTTCAAGGATTTGAATCAGCTCAAAGCCGAGATTGAGGGTCACCTTAGAAAAATAGGTTCTGATATTTATTTAGTCGTGAACACGGTGGAAAATAGACTCGTGTATCAGGCAGGTGGCCAGTACCACCTGCGTTTTTATCCACCACTGAGCTACATGCTAGGTGTGGAGCCTGGCAAATGGATCGTGTTTGATAAAAGGAGTGCCCCTTACCCGATGGATTTAAAAGCAGGTTTCTACCAGCTTTACTGTTACAGCGATGTGGTTGCTCCTCAGATAGTCGGCGATGCTTATGCCCCGCTCTTGCGAACAGCTAGAGTAGAGGGTAAGTTTGGCGATATAATTACGCATACTTTTAACCCGGTCAACTATCTACCTGTAGCAAAGAGGCATATTGAAAACATCCACATAGAGATTAAAACGGATCAAAACACTCCGGTAAATTTTACTTATGGGAAAACCGTTGTGAGACTACACTTCCGACCCGTGATATCACAACGCGTAATGAAATGATGGTCATTCACTCTAATATCACAGAGAGAGTAAGAGGTAATATATATATATAAAAACGGGATGATCACAGACTCATTAGTCACTATCAAACAAACGTTCAGTCAGAGGTCACCTTGGTGTCTGTGTCTGTGTCAGGAGGAGGACGACAAAACAAAGCAACATGGTTCAGATAAACATGAGGGATGATCCTCACCGCTTCGTAAACTATTACCAGAACCAGGTCGGAGGTACCCTGCCTGGTTTTTATGGAGCACCTGTAATGTACGGTCGTGGAATAGGTTCTATATTTTCAAAATTATTTCGCTTCGTAGCCCCCCTTGTTAAAAAAGGTTTTGCTATATCTAAGCCTCATCTGAAAACAGCAGCTACAAACATTGCCTCAGATGTCATAGGCAAAACCATGAGAAGGATCTCTGGTCCTGCAGAGACGGGAGGACAAGAAGGATCGGGTATCATGGTTCTGTCACGAAGACCAAGAAAGCGGCCGCCGGGTGAACGTGTGAGGAGGTCACAAATAGTGAGGCCGCTCAAAAGAAAGAAGTCATTTGGAAGGATCAAGCCTAAAGGGAGGAAGTCTGCACGGAGCAGGGATATATTCCACTGAATCATAAATAGAGAGAGAAAGAGAGTGAAACATGCCTCTTTTGCATCACAAATCCCCTGAGTGCACCCTGGCAGAACTGGACTTATTTTCAGTCCCTATGACCCAGCTTTCTATCGAGGATAAGATCTACATGGAAATTATGCCTCTATCCGCTATTACTGAGAATGGTCCGATTGAGTTTTTTATACCGGGAGATGGTGAAAAGTATCTGGATCTCAACGATACCTTGTTACATCTACGCGTGAAGATCACCAATGCAGACGGCACAAACTTGGCGAACGACGCACCTGTGGGTCTCATCAATTATCCTCTCAATACACTATTCAGTCAATGCGATGTTACTCTGGGTGATAGATTAATTTCACAGTCTAGTGCCACCCACCCATATAGAGCTATGATCGAGACTCTGCTAAACTTTTCTGAAGACACGTTAAAGAGTCAGTTCAGCGCTGGTCTTTATTGTAAAGACACAGCCGGCGCCATAGACTCTATAGTAACCAATAATGGGCCAAACAGAGGGCTAAACCAGAGGGCTCTCTGTACAGCTAATTCCAGAGAAGTACACCTATTGGGCCCCCTCCATGGGGATATCTTTTTCTGCGAAAGGCTCCTGCTGAACTCTGTGGATATGAGAGTTAAACTAACCAGAGCCAGTGAGGCCTTCTATCTCATGGGAACCAGAGACTCGACTTACCGATTAATGATATTAGGAGCCTCTCTTTTTATCAAAAAAGTTTCCGTCTCCCCCGCTGTTCGTTTAGGCCACACATCGGCCTTAATGAGAGGAAACGCTCTCTACCCACTGTCACGAGTGAATGTAAAAACATACTCCATCCCTGAAAATTCGAGGATATGCAGTCAGGAGAATCTCTTTTTGGGAGCGATGCCTAAATATATTGTTTTAGGTATGGTGCACCACGAGGCATTCACGGGAAGAAGGGACTTGTCACCCTTCAACTTTAAACATATGGATATAGAGTATCTAGCTCTTTGTCAGGATGGTAAACAAGTTCCCGCCAAGGCGTTCCAGCCTCAGTTCAACCAAGGCATTTCAGTCCGGGAATTTTACAATTTGTTCACAGCGACAGGTCGTCATTTAAAAGATCTCCCTCTGAGTATCACACGTGAAGAATTTAACAACGGTTACTCGCTGTTTATCTTTAATCACAATCCTGGTGAGGATAGCGACGCCTTGTCACCTGTTTCTAATGGGAATTTAAGACCGGAGGCGAGGTTTAGAGTTCCGCTACCTCACACCACAACCCTCATTGTCTACGCATGTTACGATTCCATTTTGGAGATCAACTCAAGAAGACAGGTGCTGGTGGACTATTATTAAAAGAGTAAGCATGAATAACCACCAACTGGAGAGCCTGTTGCATCATCTACTGGGTGACCTATTTTGTGGCGTGTGGGCTAGTGACCAACTCCCCTAGCTCACACAAACGTTTACAAAGCCGGCTTACTTCATTGTGAACACACATCCTTCTCACATGCCTGGGGAGCCTTGGCTAGCTCTGACTCTGGAGGAGAACGGTCAAGCCACCTTTTTCGACTCTTACGGGCTACCGCCAGATTTTTCTCACTACCCCTCAGACATTGTGTCATTTCTGAAAGACCGATCCCTGAAGATAACGTACCATAATCGCCAACTTCAGAACACCTTGTCCACCGTGTGCGGTCAGCAGTGCGTTTATTACCTCTGCCACCGGGCGTGCGGAATGTCTCTGCAGCAAGTATTATCCTCCTACAGTGACGATGTTCTTAAAAATGATGTGATGGTATCTAACTTTGTGAAAAAATATCAGAGATGCATCAGAAAGCACAGTGCTACCTCATTTCATCACGGAGCCTGTTCTTTACAGTTGTTCAAAGAGTGCTATAAATTGTGAATGCATGAAAGTGATGACTCTGTAGACTCTGAAAATTGGAATCAATAAAAATTTTTTATTGAGAACAAATGACGGTATCATTTTATTCATTTCTTACAGAAATTTATGGTGAAAAGGTAACCCAGCGCGGAGGTTTTATCTTTTTATGCAGACTATGTTCATCTGCAGCCTCGTCTCGCTCACCATGTCCAGATCTTAAAAAATGTGGGGAGAGGGTTATCTTCTTCTTCGGTTTTACAGATGGTATTTTCTCTATTCCGCTCGACTCTGTTTTGAGACGACGATATTGTTCACGGGCTTGCGGATTATTCACAGAGGATAAAGGTATGTTCAGTTCATTCAGAACATTGAGAAAACTTGTCCAGCCTGCTGGTTGCATGGTTTGGGCTTTTCTTTTAAAAGGGAGCAGAAGAAGTAGAAGAAGAAGAAGTAAATCAACCAAATGTGATCCTCTCACAACCTGCCCCTGATAAACAAATTCTCCTCTGGTGGTCCAGCCATTTCTCTCAGATAATTTCCTCAAGATGTATTCACCATTTCTGCGATCGCGCTTTGGAAGGATTTTTAATACCTCACTCGCCGTTGCATCCAATTCTAGCTGATCGGGCTCGTGAACACGATCCGTCTCACGGGAATCTGATTCAGGTATTGGATCATTAAGACTGTTTCGCTGAAGAGTCACAGTCATCCGCGGCTCCTCCATCTGACCTTGCTTGATTAGGGTGAGGTATCTTTGCAGCAGGGCATCGTATTTCTTAATTTTTTCATAAGAGGTCATTCCTGACTCGTCGAGTATCGCTCTCATTTTACTATCCAAATCATCCTCCGCCGTCTGTCTGATAGAAGTCTCTGACTGACTCAAGTGTTTGAACTGATGAGGTGAGATGAGAAACATCTTTTGTGCTGTCCTGAGCGACATCTTATCTTCTAACGATTCCGGCCACTAGATCCCCAATTACGGGTGCAAGAGCCGTTAGGATGGGGAGAATAAACCCTCCTCCTTGACTTTTGAGAGCCAGCTGCTTACGTTTTAAACCGGTTCTCTTATCAGCCAGCAGTCTGATAACTTTCTTTTGCTTTTTCAAACTCCGACACTGGGGAGGGGATAGCTTAATGTTACCCTTTAAAATATTCAGAGCAATCTCACACAAAGCTTTAAGAAAGTCGGGTGAACAATGGCCGAGAATGTCCTTACGTTTCTGAGGTGTGGCGTGGTACAGAGCTCGGAGTAACGGAGCATTCCTTTTTATACGGGTTGACATGATAAATTACTATGCTTTCGGAACATAGACAACTGGCCACTGACTAGGAAGTAAACCCGTTCTCAGTCTGTATTGTTCTGGGCATGAGTGGGTCAGGTCGACGATTAAATACCCGTGCGGCTCTCTGGTGGCGTCCTCAAAGCTCTCCAGAAAAATAGCTTTCTCTGAGGGGAAGATTTGACGGGCTAGTATATTCACCTGCAATCTATCTCTGGGATTCTTAAACAGCACCAGGTAGTTACTGTTCAGGCTGATGGTGCGACTGTATTTCCCTTGATGAAATACATTTTGAGTCAACATCATGACACTCATATTTCTGTGATGTCTGTACTGTGTGAAAATTTTTACCACTTCAGGATGGTCTGAAGCCTGAAAAATGACATCGTCCAGAATAACCAAGTGCTTACAATCAGGAGGGAACAGATTTTCATCTTCAAAAGAATGAGGCAATCCTTCCACAAATTTGATGTTTTTATTCATCCGCTGCAGTTCAGCATATAAAGGTTGGAAAGAGGTATAAATCCAAACAATATTATCCGGTACAACATCCATCACATGGTTACACTTTTTTAAAACACTTTTAACAAAAAATTATTTTCCACATCCGCTGGGCCCCACAATCAGACATGAAAAAGGAGTCTTTAGTCTGGGGTCAAAATCAATCTCCTTCATATCAGAAAATTGCGGCATTTTTATTTATCTATTTTTTATTTTTTCCCTCTTTTAACCACCTTAATACCTTAATAACCGAAAGGCAGAGTTGTACCGTCAGGAAAAAGGCGTCTCTTGTCATACACCACCCGGAACTTTTTCTGGATTGTCACATTTTTTAACAGAAACCCCTTTTTATCTCTTCTGATGGTACGCTGAGGGGTCTCGATCACCGTTTCTCTGGAGTCAGTATTCTGACCGACTAAGGATTCAAAATCATAAAAGATCAGTTTTTCGTCAAGCCGTTCGTCGGTGCTGGTAGGCTGAATGTAACACTGATGTCCACCGAGAGTTGGTGTAGAACCGAGGGTCAGTTTCTCACCACAGATTTTACATTTTAAACCTTCACACACGTGGGGGGTTTTTACCTTAGTCATCGCAACGCGATAAAATCTCTTACACGTCGGACACCTTTTAATCAGATCACAATGACTCACTTGCATTCTGGCTTGGGGTCTCTCACGAGGTTCTTTGTGTCTGTTGAAGCACGACGAGTTACGACAGCTTCTGTTGCAATCGCCACAAAATATAGGACTGAGCTCTTGATTTGTACATGACGAGTCGCAACACACAGGACAGTAACCAGGACAGTAGTGTGAGTGTGGCTCATTGTAACTGGTGTAGCAGTGCTCGCAAATGTACCTGGACCCTATAAATCCTTTGAGGTTTTTTATTCCATAGTAATGGTTTTGGAGTAATAACAGAAAGAGAGGGCTTGATCGATCTCTGAAATCAGGCTCAAATTTACACAGAGCTCGATCACCCTTGGTTCTGTGAAACACCACAATTTTTCTGTTTAGGATTTTTTCGAATTTTCCAACATCACCGAAAGACACAGGCGTCTGATCAGTCAGCCCTGCCTGACGCTGCCACTCTCTCGCCTGGGCCGAAGCCTGACTATCGGTAAATTTAGAACCGGAGACGTGCGCGAGACTGATGGCGAAACAGAGCTGATTGTCACAGTTATCTGTAATGTACAAGTGACGTTTTTTCTTATGGATTAATTCGCATTCTAAGGTTTTTGAAGCCTTTCGTTTGGCGCCCCCTGTAGGGTTTCTTACTACCTGGAGGACTAACTCCATGTTAGTATCAGAGGCAATCTCTGCGTTCGATTGAGTTAACTCGTCTAAAAAGTCCAGAAAGGCTTTCAGGATTACATCAGACTCATTTGTGACAGAAACGGTAATATGTTGAGAAATACTCTCACCTACTAATTCTAGCTGGACGACATCATTACATCTGGCGTGTGATCGCGCTGTTTCTGCCACTTCAGTAAGATTGCTCATAACAGCTGAAGTGAACTCAGCGATGTTGGGCATTCTATCAGGGCACGGACGCGGTATTGTGACGGGACATCTTATTTCAAGACAATTGTAACGTTCACGCTCAATCGGTGGAGGTGTAGATCTCCGACTCGTTTCAGGGACGGCTACGTTCTCCTGATTCACCCCCCTACCATGCTGCAGAGTTTGTTCTGCTGCAGCTGGAGAAGGTAAAGAATTCAGATTTGATGAGGCTGTGTCTGATGCTGAAGATTGAGAAGCACTAATCGCTGAGGCTGTCTCTAGTGATGTGACACAAGGAGCTGGATTTGATGACTCATTTTGCAAACTCGGGCCGGGTGGCGGAGGCCCGTTTAAATTCAGGACTGATGATTCTAATTCAGGGACGGCTACGTTCTCCTGATTCACCCCCCTACCATGCTGCAGAGTTTGCTCTGCTGCAGCTGGAGAAGGTAAAGAATTCAGATTTGATGAGGCTGTGTCTGATGCTGAAGATTGAGAAGCACTAATCGCTGAGGCTGTCTCTAGTGATGTGACACAAGGAGCTGGTTTTGATGACTCATTTTGTAAACTCGGGCCGGGTGGCGGAGGCCCGTTTAAATTCAGGACTGATGATTCTAATTCATGTAACACATCAATTTGACCATTTTCATCTTCTTCAATATTCATAGGAGATGATTGATAATCGACATTAAGGAGCGCATACTCCAGTGGTGTAAAGTAATCCCACACATGAACCGGTATGGGTATGTTTTCCAAATTTCCCACAGCCTCGGATATTACAGCCGGCACAGCTCTGCCTGCTTGATTATCCATCTTTACACAGAATTGAGAATGGCTAAGAGGGGTTAAGATATCTACTTATATATATATATACACACATTTACTTTACTTCGAAATCACGGCCAAGTCACGGTTAATTCTCTGTATAAGAATCTCGCTACTTCTCATGAATGCCCGAGCTCTTGATCTTTCACGTCGGATGGTAGCGTTTCTTTTCCTCCACAGACGAGGGTCGGGCCGGCTTGGAGGATTTATCCGTTCTATTGACAGATCGGCCTCTGTGGTTGAAGGAGAAATAACCATAAAAGTATTTTGAATATACCTGGTTCAGTGATTGTGAATTTAAAAAAAAAAAAAAAAAAAAAAAATTAAGAATTAAAAATTTAAATTAAAGTTTAAAAAAAAAAAATTAAAATTAAAAATTAAAAATTTAAATTAAAATAAATGAAAAAAATTAAAGAAATTATATATAAAAAATCTTTTAAAAAAAAATTAATAATAATAATTTAAAATAATAATAATAATAATAGGTTGTACCTTTCATTAGCCCTTCGACAAGCGACAGTCTGTTGCGCACTCTATTGCACCGCCGATTCTTCACCACGGACCTCACGGGAACTATAACATCAGATTCTGTCAAATTGAAACACAGTTTAATAGCGTAAAATAGATAAATAAATAACAAAAAAAAACCTTGCTTAAGTATACACTATGTGAAATTTGCATAGATGTTACCATGTAATGCTCCCGTTGAATGCAGAACGGATAAGTGGACAGAGCAGTAATAATATATCAACTGGCTTGTTTTACAGGCACCAGACATGAGTTCTACTGAAAAAAAAAAGGCTGCGCTCTTTTAACCCCTATCACCCTTCACTCTCTCCCTATGCGTCACATCCGTGTTGATGACGTATGACGCTTACGCGCTCACGTGAGAAAACAAAAACAATGAGTGATGAGTTTTTTTTTTAAAAACTTACCCCGCTGATCAGGCTGTTTAGCGAGGGGTCCTTCCTCCCCGCGAGCAACGCTTGGCGCCTCTAATAGCTGCGCCGTTATGCAGCCTAATAAACCGACAGCCCGTGCCCCTTCAGCCGCAGCCGTATCGGTATGGTAGCCGCTCACAGGCGACTCGGGTCGCTGGGTTTCTCGTGGGCTGTAAGATATAGCCGGTGGTGTGTGTAGAACAGATGTTTCCTGCCGTCCGTCCTCTGTACTAACACTCGGACACTCAGTTGAAAACTGGTTGTGCTGTACAGGGAGCAGTCTTCGTCGTAGCCGGGATTTATTCAGGGAAAGTCCGTTTCCCCCTCCCGGCGCGTTTAAAGTCAATTCACCTTCGAACACGGCTGGGTTCTTCTTTTTTCGGCCTTGCTCCACACTGTTTAGTAAATCTGTAAACAATTACATCTGTTGTTATTTCATTGAAACATTTCACTTGTTAAAGGTTATTAAAGTTAAAGTAACATTACCATAATCGGCTTGCGTCAATATGAAGTCATCCAAATCCTCTGCGTCCAACTCTGGAAATTAACACTCTGTCATGGTGTGGTAATATAATTATACACGCATTCATATGTTTATCATCAGATCTTTTTTACTTACCGTTGAATACTCCTAAGAGTGCCAAAGAACCGCCGGTTGGCTGTGTATGGATGTCAGCTCTTGTTTTCCGTCCTAAAAAAGTTGTTTGTTGTTGTTTTTTTTTTAAAAGTTTTAAGGAGACTTTTTGCGTACCTGTGTCCATGGTTCCTATCCTGTCGGTTGAGCCCCTGACGTAAATGCCTGAACCATTTTATATAGTCTTACACCCCCCCCCCCCCCCCCCCTCCATAGAAATAAGGGAGTGTTTTAAAAATTTCTTGAAGTGCTAATTTCAACCCATTTGCTCTTCACACTTAGTTTATATCCACCCTACGGTTAGTAACAGATTGATTCTGTTTACTTGTGAAGTAAGACGTCTCTTTCCCACACAGCATGGTGCATTCTAGTGAACATCATATATGTTCATTTGTTTACTTGCGAACTAAGACAAGGACACATACTGTTTACACATCTAATTATTTTCCCATCTTTACCTTACAGGGACCGGTCTTTGAAGCTGTTAAAATGCTGACCGCTTCTACAACTTAACCTTTTCTATTAACCCTAACCCTTTCTCTTATTTAAACATTCAACTAATATATTTCTCACAACCTCCTGACTTTAGCTGTAATCATTCTTAACCCTAGCCATAAACACCCCCTTCCTTAGATGTCAAAGATCTCTTCAACAGATGGCTAATCTATGTCAAACAAAGGTCACACGTCAAAATAGCTTGATCGATCGATAAGAGGTCAAAAGTCATATCCCCAGATGTCAGCAAACGGATGTCAAACAAAGGTCACCTGTCATATTAATTTGATTGATCGATAAGAGGTCAGAGGTCACCTGTCAAAATGAGTTTGATCGAAGGTGTCCTTTTATTTCTCTTGAGACTCTCAGATCACTTTGTGTCTGCCAACAAAGCAGCAGCAGCTGAAGATGACCAACTTCCTCATGTGTCACAGGGTGATCAGACATTGAAACAAAAGACATGCAGGTGGTAGAGAGAAGAGAAAAAGCTTACAGCACCTGGTATTCCCAAGCGGTCTCCCATCCAAGTACTAACCAGGCCCAACCCTGCTTGGTTTCCGAGATCAGACGAGGTCAGGCTTATTCAGGGTGGTGTGGCCGTAAGCAACAATATCTGTGACAAATGTGCATTATATAAGTACTGGAATCATACACTTCCTCTATGTAACCAGATAATTGCCGAGAAAGGCTAACTTGTAGTGGGCACATCTTCTTCCCTGATGTGATCATTCTCTGCAGCTGAAACTGAGACTCTCAGATCACTTCGTGTCTGCCAAGAAAGCAGCAGCAGCTGAAGATGACCACCTTCCTCATGTGTCACAGGGTGATCAGACGTTGCAACAAAAGGTGGTAGAGAGAAGAGAAAAAGCTTAAAGCACCTGGTATTCCCAGGCAGTCTACCATCCAAGTACTAGTAGTAGTAAAAATAAAAAGGATGGAAAACATTCAAGAAATGTGCAAATGAAGCAAGGTTTTTTGGTATAACTATCATGTATTATTCATTTGAACTTTTTTAGAACTTTGAACATTTACAAAACATAAGTAAGATCTCAATCTCAGCTCGGTTGCTGACCACTTGGTCCTGGGGCCTGCTGCTGTCTAGCTCTGGTTCATTCTCGTTTAGGAGATAGCTGATGATTAATGTCATCCTCTTCTAAAAGTCACTGTCAGACTCTGAATTTGATCTTCATATTCTGAAACCTCTTTCTTGACCAAAATCAATTTCAAGGCCTTGTGTGCGATGAATCTTTTGGTTGTTGCGGAGAATCGGTTGTATTAGTAGTTATCACTGGGAAAGCTATATTTATTGCCCCCCCCCCCCCAAAAAAAAAAAAAGAGGAGGGGAAAAAAGAGGGAAAATGAAAAATGTGCAGGAATATGATTACAGGTGCAAGTGCTTGAATGTCGGTTTGACACACGCACACGTGTATAATGACAACAAACAGTTTGAAAGTAGTGTTTCTTTTACAGATCACCAAGAAGCTGGCTGGCGCTATTGGGGACAGTGCTGCATGGATGGCAAACATCGGCAACGAGTTTGGTCAGGTTCTGAACTCTGTTCTGACAATGGGTGAAGGTGCAGGTTTGGAAGAGTTGTGCCATGGCATCGTCACTCGATACAAGAATGCGGGCCAAGCTGAACCTGAGGTCATCTATGTTGACCGGGACTGCTGCAGCCAGTCAGGTGGGTAAAAATGATAAAATTCTTTATCAAATATACGTTTGAAAAACTGTGTGCCACACACACACACATTGTTACCACTCCACTTGTGGGAGGAGTGGTACTGGCAATTGGGCAGCGGCTGACTTTGTTTTTCACAGGTGTGTCTTCAGTGGTCAAACTCTTCCACCCATGGAGGTCTGCAGTGCGCTTGGACAGCTTCCATTTCATGCGACGTTTTAACTGCGGCGTTAAGTTTACGTTAAGTGTCTGTCTGTCTGTCTGTCTGTTCGCAGATGATTGCTCGTCTGTTACTGTGTGATTATTGTTACAATGTTAATAAAGTTTGATAATTTTACTTGAACCAAGAACAGCCTTCACATTTTTATTTAATTTCCCTTTGCAAAACAGGACGACAGTGAGTGTGAGTGACATCCATTTAATGCAATTGTCAAAAGTGAAGCCAGAATTACTTGGAGAATTATTTTACATTTATTAACAAAACCCAACACTCTTTGTCTCAACTAAAGATTTTTTAAAAATACTTTCTTTGCTCAATTTGGAATTTGTTTCATTCACTTGTGTTGCACAAATAGTGATACAGATAGATAGCTAGTCTCTCAAATAATTGAGTGTACCAAAAAAAGAGGGGAAAAATGATGGAAGACTTATTTACATTTACAGTTATACACATTTTGTGTGCTGCCCCCTACAGTAGGCTTTAGTAACATCCAAAGCACTGTGGTATGTTGGGGTGTTGCCACAATACAGGTTCGAATCCCACAAGAAACATGAAAATTAAACAGATGATAAACCTTGCAATAAGTGCAGAGGTGTGTGTAAACAATGTTGAGAAGATAAGAGAATAGAGAAAAGTGGATATAGTACACATTTTTTCTCCTTTTCTTTTTCTCCGGGTGTCACTAATTGAATCTATTTGATTTCTTCTTCCATATTAATTTGCAATGCATATATTTTTCCATGCTCTCCGTTTGGAATTTGGACACAGAAGCCAAAGGAGAAGGAAACAGGAAAAACAATCCCATGGTAACAATCAGCGACAAGGAGAACTACTCAAAAGCCTCCATAATTAACCCGGTGCCCAACCATGGGCCAACCAATCATCCAATCAAGGAGCGGCAATTTCTGCCGGCCGGGATCTGAGCGCCAACTCCATGCGGTGCGCACAAGTTGGTACTGATTTAGGAAAAAGAGGATTGTACAATTTTACTCCTTGGTATGGATACTCTTTCAAAAAAGTCCAAAAAATAAAATATGTGGTTGACAAAACTGTGTGACTCAGTCCTTCAACACAAAAGGCAGGCAAAGGAAAATCAGCTGTCCTCTCTATCTAATCATAGGAGGATGGCCTGACTACGATCAGGGACCTGAGCAGCAAAGAATAGATAGACATGATAAATAGTTATATATATATATACATATATATATGTACATACTAGTCTCCAATACTACTATGATAAAAAGAGATCCAATGTACAGGTCTAAGTTGTACAGGAATGTGTTGTAGAAATTTGTTCTATATTTTTGTTGTAAATCCACAACAGGTTTCATCATCTGCTAATCCTGAAGGAGACACTAGTTGTAAAGGAATTTATTAATACATAAAAATGCTTATATTATAAGACTGAAACATCCTTGAACAGCAGATCACTGTAAAGACATACATATAATATTGTGATTATGTCAGTGGGTCAACAATTTTGTAAAGGCAACTTTACATAAAAAAAATTTAAAATCTTGTAAAAATATAACAATGTAAACATAAAAACAGCAACCTCAAAACAAAACATAGCATGTTACCTGGATGGAAAACCATGCGTCTCTACAGCCTGAAGGAAGAAATCTTGGGCTGTTGATGCCTTGTTGTTATTGGTAGCATGTCGGTACATGATCTTTGTGAGCATTTGGAAAACATAAAAACCACAGAAACACATTAAACATTAACTACAATAATATAAGAATAATAAATGAATGAAATATTGTTCCATGTGTAATGTTAGACTTAAAGCTATACTTACCTTTCTGGCATGTAGCACGGCACTTATTAAAAATTTAAACATGAAAAACAGTAACAGACGAGCAATCATCTGCGAACAGACAGACAGACAGACAGACACTTAACGTAAACTTAACGCAGCAGTTAAAACGTCGCATGAAATGGAAGCTGTCCAAGCGCACTGCAGACCTCCATGGGTGGAAGAGTTTGACCACTGAAGACACACCTGTGAAAAACAAAGTCAGCCGCTGCCCAATTGCCAGTACCACTCCTCCCACAAGTGGAGTGGTAACAGTGTGTGTGGCACACAGTTTTTCAAACGTATATTTGATAAAGAATTTTATCATTTTTACCCACCTGACTGGCTGCAGCAGTCCCGGTCAACATAGATGACCTCAGGTTCAGCTTGGCCCGCATTCTTGTATCGAGTGACGATGCCATGGCACAACTCTTCCAACCCTGCACCTTCACCCGTTGTCAGAACAGAGTTCAGAACCTGGCCAAACTCGTTGCCGATGTTTGTCATCCATGCAGCACTGTCCCCAATAGCGCCAGCCAGCTTCTTGGTGATCTGTAAAAGAAACACTACTTTCAAGCTGTTTGTTGTAATTATACACGTGTGCGTGTGTCAAACCGACATTCAAGCACTTGCACCTGTAATCATATTCCTGCACATTTTTCATTTTCCCTCTTTTTTCCCCTCCTCTTTTTTTTTGGGGGGGGGGGGCAATAAATATAGCTTTCCCAGTGATAACTACTAATACAACCAATTCTCCGCAACAACCAAAAGATTCATCGCACACAAGGCCTTGAAATTGATTTTGGTCAAGAAAGAGGTTTCAGAATATGAAGATCAAATTCAGAGTCTGACAGTGACTTTTAGAAGAGGATGACATTAATCATCAGCTATCTCCTAAACGAGAATGAACCAGAGCTAGACAGCAGCAGGCCCCAGGACCAAGTGGTCAGCAGCCGAGCTGAGATTGAGATCTTACTTATGTTTTGTAAATGTTCAAAGTTCTAAAAAAGTTCAAATGAATAATACATGATAGTTATACCAAAAAACCTTGCTTCATTTGCACATTTCTTGAATGTTTTCCATCCTTTTTATTTTTACTACTACTAGTACTTGGATGGTAGACTGCCTGGGAATACCAGGTGCTTTAAGCTTTTTCTCTTCTCTCTACCACCTTTTGTTGCAACGTCTGATCACCCTGTGACACATGAGGAAGGTGGTCATCTTCAGCTGCTGCTGCTTTGTTGGCAGACACGAAGTGATCTGAGAGTCTCAGTTTCAGCTGCAGAGAATGATCACATCAGAGAAGATGATATGCCCGCTACACATCAGCCTTTCTCGGCAATTATCTAGTTGCATAGAGGAACCGTATGATTCCATTACCTATATAATGCACATTTGTCAAAGACATTGTCGCTTACGGCCACACCACCCTGAATATGCCCGACCTCGTCTGATCTCGGAAGCCAAGCAGTGTTGGGCCTGGTTAGTACTTTGATGGTATACAGCTTGGGAATACCAGGTGCTGTAAGCTTTTTCTCTCCTCTCAACCACCTGCATGTCTTTTGTTGCAACGTCTGATCACCCTGTGACACATGAGGAAGTTGGTCATCTTCAGCTGCTGCTGCTTTGTTGGCAGACACGAAGTGATCTGAGAGTCTCATTTTCAGCTAGAGAGAATTATCACATCAGGGAACAAGATGTGCCCACAAACATATCAGCCTTTCTCGGCAATTATCTGGTTACATAGAGGAACCATATGATTCCCTTACCTATATAATGCACATTTGTCACAGAGACTGTTGCTTAGGGCCAAACCACCCTGATTATGCCCGACCTCGTCTGATCTCGGAAGCCAAGGAGGGTTGGGCCTGGTTAGTACTTGGATGGGAGACCGCTTGGGAATACCAGGTGCTGTAAGCTTCTTCTCTTCTCTCTACCACCTGCATGTCTTTTGTTGCAACGTCTGATCACCCTGTGACACATGAGGAAGTTGGTCATCTTCAGCTTTTGCTGCTTTGTTTGCAGACACAAAGTGATCTGAGAGTCTCAGTTTCAGCTGCAGAGAAAAATCACATCAGGGAAGAAGATGTGCCCACTACAAGTCAGCCTTTCTCTGCAATTATCTGGTTACATAGAGGAAGTGTATGATTCCAGTACTTATATAATGCACATTTGTCACAGATATTGTTGCTTACGGCCACACCACCCTGAATAAGCCTGACCTCGTCTGATCTTGGAAACCAAGGAGGTTTGGGCCTGGTTAGTACTTTGATGAGAGACCGCTTGGGAATACCAGGTGCTGTAAGCTTTTTCTCTTCTCTCTACCACCTGCATGTCTTTTGTTGCAACGTCTGATCACCCTGTGACACATGAGGAAGCTGGTCATCTTCAGCAGCTGCTGCTTCTTTGTTGGCAGACACGAAGTGATCTGAGAGTCTCAGTTTCAGCTGTAGATAATAATCACATCAGGGAAGAAGATGTGCCCGCTACAAGTCAGCCTTTCTCTGCAATTATCTGGTTACATAGAGGAAGTGTATGATTACAGTACTTATATAATGCACATTTGTCACAGTTATTGTTGCTTACGGCCACACCACCCTGAATAAGCCTGACCTCGTCTGATCTTGGAAGCCAAGCAGGGTTGGGCCTTGTTAGTATTTGGATGGGAGACCGCTTGGGAATACCAGGTGCTGTAAGCTTTTTATCTTCTCTCAACCACCTGCATGTCTTTTGTTGCAACGTCTGATCACCCTGTGACACATGAGGAAGTTGGTCATCTTCAGCTGCTGCTGCTTTGTTGGCAGACACGAAGTGATCTGAGAGTCTCAGTTTCAGTTGAAGAGAATAATCACATCAGGGAAGAAGATGTGCCCACTACAAGTTAGCCTTTCTTGGCAATTATCTGGTTGCATAGAGGAACCGTATGATTCCAGTACCTATATAATGCACATTTGTCACAGTTATTGTTGCTTACGGCCACACCACCCTGATTATGCCCGACCTCGTCTGATCTCGGAACCCAAGCAGGGTTGGTCCTGTTTAGTACTTGAATGGGAGACCCCTTGGCAATGCCAGGTGCTGTAAGCTTTTTCTCTTCTCTCTACCACCTGCATGTCTTTTGTTGCAATGTCTGATCGCCCTGTGACACATGAGGAAGTTGGTCATCTTCAGCTGCTGCTGCTTTGTTGGCAGACACGAAGTGATCTGAGAGTCTCAGTTTCAGCTGGAGAGAATAATCACGTCAGGGAAGAAGATGTGCCCACTATTATCAGCCTTTCTCTGCAATTATCTGGTTATATAGAGTAACCGTATGATTCCAGTACCTATACAATTTACATTTGTCACAGACATTGTTGCTTACGGCCACACCACCCTGAATATGCCCAACCTCGTCTGATCTCGGAAGCCAAGCAGGGTTGTGCCTGGTTAGTACTTGGATGGGAGACCGCTTGGGAATACCAGGTGCTTTAAGCTTTTTCTCTTCTCTCTACCACCTCCATGTCTTTTGTTGCAACTTCTGATCACCCTGTGACACGTGAAGAAGTTGGTCATCTTCAGCTGCTGCTGCTTTGTTGGCAGACACGAGGTGATCTGAGAGTCTCAGTTTCAGCTCCAGAGAATAATCACATCAAGGAGGAAGATGAACCCACTACAAGTCAGCCTTTCTCTGCAATTATCTGGTTACATAGAGGAAATGTATGATTCCAGTACTTATATAATGCACATTTGTCACAGTTATTGTTGCTTACGGCCACACCGCCCTGAATAAGCCCGACCTCGTCTGATCTTGGAAGCCAAGCAGGGTTTGGCCTTATTAGTACTTGGATGGGAGTCAGCTTGGGAATACCAGGTGCTGTAAGCTTTTTCTCTTCTCTCTACCACCTTCATGTGTTTTGTTGCAACGTCTGATCACCCTGTGACACATGAGGAAGTTGGTCATCTTCAGCAGCTGCTGCTGCTTTTTTGGCAGACACGAAGTGATCTGAGAGTCTCAGTTTCAGCTGCAGAGAATGATCACATCAGAGAAGAAGATGAACCCACTACAAGTCAGCTTTTTTCTGCAATTATCTGGTTACATAGAGGAAGTGTATGATTCCAGTACCTATATAATGCACATTTGTCACAAATATTGTTTCTTACGGCCACACCACCCTGAATAAACCCGACCTCGTCTGATCTCGGAAGCCAAGCAGGGTTGGGCCTGGTTAGTACTTTATTGGGAGACCGCTTGGGAATACCAGGTGCCTCAAGCTTTTTCTCTTCTCTCTAGCACCTGCATGTCTTTTGTTGCAACGTCTGATCACCCTGTGACACATGAGGAAGTTGGTCATCTTTAGCTGCTGCTGCTTTGTTGGCAGACACGAAGTGATCTGAAAGTCTCATTTTCAGCTGGAGAGAATTATCACATCAGGGAAGAAGATGTGCCCACTACACATCAGCCTTTCTCGGCAATTATCTGGTTACATAGAGGAACCATATGATTCCATTGCCTATATAATGCACATTTGTCACAGTTATGGTTGCTTACGGCCACACCACCCTGAATATACCTGACCTCGTCTGATCTCAGAAGCCAAGCAGGGTTGGGCCTGGTTAGTACTTGGATGGGAGACCGCTTGGGAATACTAAGTGCTGTACGCTTTTTCTCTTCTCTCAACCACCTGCATGTCTTTTGTTGCAACATCTGATCACCCTGTGACACATGAGGAAGTTTGTCATCTTCAGCTTCTGCTGCTTTGTTGGCAGACACGAAGTGATCTGAGAGTCTCAGTTTCAGCTGAAGAGAATAATAACGTCAGGGAAGAAGATGTGCCCGCTACACATCAGCCTTTCTCGGCAATTATCTGGTTGCATAGAGGAACTGTATGATTCCAGTACCTATATAATGCACATTTGTCACAGTTATGGTTGCTTACGTTCACACCACCCTGAATATGCCCGACCTCGTCTGATCTTGGAAGCCAAGCAGGTTTGTGCCTGGTTAGTACTTGGATGGGAGATCGCTTGGGAATACCAGGTGCTGTAAGCTTTTTCTCTTCTCTCTACCACCTGCATGTCTTTTGTTGCAACGTCTGATCACCCTGTGACACATGAGGAAGTTGGTCATCTTTAGCTGCTGCTGCTTATTTGGCAGACACGAAGTGATCTGAGAGTCTCATTTTCAGCTGGAGAGAATTATCACGTCAGGGAACAAGTTGTGCCCACTACATATCAGCCTTTCTCTACAATTATCTGGTTACATAGAGGAACCATATGATTCCATTGCCTATATAATGCACTTTTGTCACAGAGATTGTTGCTTATGGCCAAACCACCCTGAATATGTCCGACCTCGTCTGATCTCGGAAGCCAAGGATGGTTGGGCCTGGTTAGTACTTTAATGGGAGACCGCTTGGGAATACCAGGTGCTGTAAGCTTTTTCTCTTCTCTCTACCACCTGCATGTCTTTTGTTGCAACGTCTGATCATCCTGTGACACATGAGGAAGTTGGTCATCTTCAGCAGCTGCTGCTGCTTTGTTAGCAGACACGAAGTGATCTGAGAGTCTCAGTTTCAGCTGCAGAGAATAATCACATCAGGGAAGAAGATGTGCCCACTACAAGTCAGCCTTTCTCTGCAATTATCTGGTTACATAGAGGAAATGTATGATTCCAGTACTTATATAATGCACATTTGTCACAGTTGTTGTTGCTTACGGCCACACCACCCTGAATAAGCCCGACCTCGTCTGATCTCGGAAGCCAAGCAGGGTTTGGCCTTGTTAGTACTTGGATGGGAGTCAGCTTTGGAATACCAGGTGCTGTAAGCTTTTTCTCTTCTCTCCACCACCTGCATGTCTTTTGTTGTAACGACTGATTACCCTGTGACACGTGAAGAAGTTGGTCATCTTCAGCTGCTGCTGTTTTTTTGTTGGCAGACACGAAGTGATCTCAGAGTCTCAGTTTCAGCTGAAGAGAATGATCACATCAGAGAAGAAGATGAACCCACTACAAGTCAGCTTTTTTCTGCAATTATCTGGTTACATAGAGGAAGTGTATGATTCCAGTACCTATATAATGCACATTTGTCACAAATATTGTTTCTTAGGGCCACACCACCCTGAATAAACCCGATCTCGTCTGATCTCGGAAGCCAAGCAGGGTTGGGCCTGGTTAGTACTTTATTGGGAGACCGCTTGGGAATACCAGGTGCCTCAAGCTTTTTCTCTTCTCTCTACCACCTGCATGTCTTTTGTTGCAACGTCTGATCACCCTGTGACACATGAGGAAGTTGGTCATCTTCAGCTGCTGCTGTTTTTTTGTTGGCAGACACGAAGTGATCTGAGAGTCTCAGTTTCAGCTGCAGAGAATGATCACATCAGAGAAGAAGATGAACCCACTACAAGTCAGCTTTTTTCTGCAATTATCTGGTTACATAGAGGAACCATATGATTCCATTGCCTATATAATGCACATTTGTCACAGAGATTGTTACTTACAGCCAAACCACCCTGAATATGTCTGACCTTGTCTGATCTCCGAAGCCAAGGAGGTTTGGGCCAGGTTAGTACTTTGATGGGAGACAGCTTGGGAATACCAGGTGCTGTAAGCTTTTTCTCTTCTCTCTACCACCTTCATGTGTTTTGTTGCAACGTCTGATCACCCTGTGACACATGAGGAAGTTGGTCATCTTCAGCAGCTGCTGCTGCTTTTTTGGCAGACACGAAGTGATCTGAGAGTCTCAGTTTCAGCTGAAGAGAATAATCAAATCAGGGAAGAAGATGTGCCCACTACAAGTTAGCATTTCTCGGCTATTATCTGGTTACATAGAGGAAGTGTATGATTCCAGTACTTATATAATGCACATTTGTCACAGATATTGTTTCTTACGGCCACACCACCCTGAATAAGCCCGACCTCGTCTGATCTTGGAAGCCAAGCAGGTTTGGGCCTGGTTAGTGCTTGGATGGGAGATCGCTTGGGAATACCAGGTGCTGTAAGCTTTTTCTCTTCTCTCTACCACCTGCATGTCTTTTGTTGCAACGTCTGATCACCCTGTGACACATGAGGAAGTTGGTCATCTTTAGCTGCTGCTGCTTTGTTGGCAGACACAAAGTGATCTGAGAGTCTCATTTTCAGCTGGAGAGAATTATCACATTAGGGAAAAAGATGTGCCCACTACATATCAGCCTTTCTCGGCAATTATCTGGTTACATAGAGGAACCATATGATTCCATTACCTATATAATGCACATTTTTCACAGAGATTGTTACTTACGGCCAAACCTCCCTGAATATGTCTGACCTTGTCTGATCTCCGAAGCCAAGGAGGTTTGGGCCTGGTTAGTACTTTGATGGGAGACAGCTTGGGAATACCAGGTGCTGTAAGCTTTTTCTCTTCTCTCTACCACCTTCATGTCTTTTGTTGCAACGTCTGATCACCCTGTGACACATGAGGAAGTTGGTCATCTTCAGCTGCTGCTGTTTTTTTGTTGGCAGACACGAAGTGATCTGAGAGTCTCAGTTTCAGCTGCAGAGAATGATCACATCAGAGAAGAAGATGAACCCGCTACAAGTCAGCTTTTTTCTGCAATTATCTGGTTACATAGAGGAACCATATGATTCCATTGCCTATATAATGCACATTTGTCACAGAGATTGTTACTTACAGCCAAACCACCCTGAATATGTCTGACCTTGTCTGATCTCCGAAGCCAAGGAGGTTTGGGCCAGGTTAGTACTTTGATGGGAGACAGCTTGGGAATACCAGGTGCTGTAAGCTTTTTCTCTTCTCTCTACCACCTTCATGTGTTTTGTTGCAACGTCTGATCACCCTGTGACACATGAGGAAGTTGGTCATCTTCAGCAGCTGCTGCTGCTTTTTTGGCAGACACGAAGTGATCTGAGAGTCTCAGTTTCAGCTGAAGAGAATAATCACATCAGGGAAGAAGATGTGCCCACTACAAGTTAGCATTTCTCGGCAATTATCTGGTTACATAGAGGAAGTGTATGATTCCAGTACTTATATAATGCACATTTGTCACAGATATTGTTGCTTACGGCCACACCACCCTGAATAAGCCCGACCTCGTCTGATCTTGGAAGCCAAGCAGGTTTGGGCCTAGTTAGTGCTTGGATGGGAGATCGCTTGGGAATACCAGGTGCTGTAAGCTTTTTCTCTTCTCTCTACCACCTGCATGTCTTTTGTTGCAACGTCTGATCACCCTGTGACACATGAGGAAGTTGGTCATCTTTAGCTGCTGCTGCTTATTTGGCAGACACAAAGTGATCTGAGAGTCTCATTTTCAGCTGGAGAGAATTATCACGTCAGGGAACAAGATGTGGCCACTACATATCAGCCTTTCTCGGCAATTATCTGGTTACATAGAGGAACCATATGATTCCATTACCTATATAATGCACATTTGTCACAGAGATTGTTACTTACGGCCACACCACCCTGAATATGTCTGACCTTGTCTGATCTCCGAAGCCAAGGAGGTTTGGGCCTGGTTAGTACTTTGATGGGAGACAGCTTGGGAATACCAGGTGCTGTAAGCTTTTTCTCTTCTCTCTACCACCTTCATGTCTTTTGTTGCAACGTCTGATCACCCTGTGACACATGAGGAAGTTGGTCATCTTCAGCAGCTGCTGCTTCTTTGTTGGCAGACACTAAGTGATCTGAGAGTCTCAGTTTCAGCTGCAGAAAATAATCACATCAGGGAAGAAGATGTGCCCACTACAAGTCAGCCTTTCTCGGCAATTATCTGGTTACATAGAGGAAGTGTGTGATTCCAGTACTTATATAATGCACATTTGTCACAGATATTGTTGCTTACGGCCACACCACCCTGAATAAGCCCGACCTCATCTGATCTTGGAAGCCAAGCAGGTTTGGGCCTGGTTAGTACTTGGATGGGAGATCGCTTGGGAATACCAGGTGCTGTAAGCTTTTTCTCTTCTCTCTACCACCTGCATGTCTTTTGTTGCAACGTCTGATCACCCTGTGACACATGAGGAAGTTGGTCATCTTTAGCTGCTGCTGCTTATTTGGCAGACACGAAGTGATCTGAGAGTCTCATTTTCAGCTGGAGAGAATTATCACGTCAGGGAACAAGATGTGCCCACTACATATCAGCCTTTCTCTGCAATTATCTGGTTACATAGAGGAACCATATGATTCCATTGCCTATATAATGCACATTTGTCACAGAGATTGTTACTTACAGCCACACCACCCTGAATATGTCTGACCTTGTCTGATCTCCAAAGCCAAGGAGGTTTGGGCCTGGTTAGTACTTTGATGGGAGACAGCTTGGGAATACCAGGTGCTGTAAGCTTTTTCTCTTCTCTCTACCACCTTCATGTCTTTTGTTGCAACGTCTGATCACCCTGTGACACATGAGGAAGTTGGTCATCTTCAGCAGCTGCTGCTTCTTTGTTGGCAGACACTAAGTGATCTGAGAGTCTCAGTTTCAGCTGCAGAAAATAATCACATCAGGGAAGAAGATGTGCCCACTACAAGTCAGCCTTTCTCGGCAATTATCTGGTTACATAGAGGAAGTGTATGATTCCAGTACTTATATAATGCACATTTGTCACAGATGTTGTTGCTTACGGCCACACCACCCTGAATAAGCCCGACCTCGTCTGATCTTGGAAGCCAAGCAGGTTTTGGCCTGGTTAGTACTTGGATGGGAGATCGCTTGGGAATACCAGGTGCTGTAAGCTTTTTCTCTTCTCTCTACCACCTGCATGTCTTTTGTTGCAACGTCTGATCACCCTGTGACACATGAGGAAGTTGGTCATCTTTAGCTGCTGCTGCTTATTTGGCAGACACAAAGTGATCTGAGAGTCTCATTTTCAGCTGGAGAGAATTATCACATTAGGGAACAAGATGTGCCCACTACATATCAGCCTTTCTCGGCAATTATCTGGTTACATAGAGGAACCATATGATTCCATTACCTATATAATGCACATTTTTCACAGAGATTGTTACTTACGGCCAAACCTCCCTGAATATGTCTGACCTTGTCTGATCTCCGAAGCCAAGGAGGTTTGGGCCTGGTTAGTACTTTGATGGGAGACAGCTTGGGAATACCAGGTGCTGTAAGCTTTTTCTCTTCTCTCTACCACCTGCATGTCTTTTGTTGCAACGTCTGATCACCCTGTGACACATGAGGAAGTTGGTCATCTTTAGCTGCTGCTGCTTATTTGGCAGACACGAAGTGATCTGAGAGTCTCATTTTCAGCTGGAGAGAATTATCACGTCAGGGAACAAGTTGTGCCCACTACATATCAGCCTTTCTCTACAATTATCTGGTTACATAGAGGAACCATATGATTCCATTGCCTATATAATGCACTTTTGTCACAGAGATTGTTGCTTATGGCCAAACCACCCTGAATATGTCCGACCTCGTCTGATCTCGGAAGCCAAGGATGGTTGGGCCTGGTTAGTACTTTAATGGGAGACCGCTTGGGAATACCAGGTGCTGTAAGCTTTTTCTCTTCTCTCTACCACCTGCATGTCTTTTGTTGCAACGTCTGATCATCCTGTGACACATGAGGAAGTTGGTCATCTTCAGCAGCTGCTGCTGCTTTGTTAGCAGACACGAAGTGATCTGAGAGTCTCAGTTTCAGCTGCAGAGAATAATCACATCAGGGAAGAAGATGTGCCCACTACAAGTCAGCCTTTCTCTGCAATTATCTGGTTACATAGAGGAAATGTATGATTCCAGTACTTATATAATGCACATTTGTCACAGTTGTTGTTGCTTACGGCCACACCACCCTGAATAAGCCCGACCTCGTCTGATCTCGGAAGCCAAGCAGGGTTTGGCCTTGTTAGTACTTGGATGGGAGTCAGCTTTGGAATACCAGGTGCTGTAAGCTTTTTCTCTTCTCTCCACCACCTGCATGTCTTTTGTTGTAACGACTGATTACCCTGTGACACGTGAAGAAGTTGGTCATCTTCAGCTGCTGCTGTTTTTTTGTTGGCAGACACGAAGTGATCTCAGAGTCTCAGTTTCAGCTGCAGAGAATGATCACATCAGAGAAGAAGATGAACCCACTACAAGTCAGCTTTTTTCTGCAATTATCTGGTTACATAGAGGAAGTGTATGATTCCAGTACCTATATAATGCACATTTGTCACAAATATTGTTTCTTACGGCCACACCACCCTGAATAAACCCGATCTCGTCTGATCTCGGAAGCCAAGCAGGGTTGGGCCTGGTTAGTACTTTATTGGGAGACCGCTTGGGAATACCAGGTGCCTCAAGCTTTTTCTCTTCTCTCTACCACCTGCATGTCTTTTGTTGCAACGTCTGATCATCCTGTGACACATGAGGAAGTTGGTCATCTTCAGCAGCTGCTGCTGCTTTTTTGGCAGACACGAAATGATCTGAGAGTCTCAGTTTCAGCTGAAGAGAATAATCACTTCAGGGAAGAAGATGTGCCCACTACAAGTTAGCCTTTCTTGGCAATTATCTGGTTGCATAGAGGAACTGTATGATTCCAGTACATATATAATGCACATTTGTCACAGACATTGTTACGTAAGGCCACACCACCCTGAATATGCCCGACCTCGTCTGATCTCGGAACCCAAGCAGGGTTGGGCCTGGTTAGTACTTGAATGGGAGACTGCTTGGGAATACCAGGTGCTGTAAGCTTAATCTCTTCTCTCTACCACCTGCATGTCTTTTGTTGCAACGTCTGATCATCCTGTGACACATGAGGAATTTGGTCATCTTCAGCAGCTGCTGCTTCTTTGTTGGCAGACACTAAGTGATCTGAGAGTCTCATTTTCAGCTGGAGAGAATTATCACGTCAGGGAACAAGATGTGCCCACTACATATCAGCCTTTCTCTGCAATTATCTGGTTACATAGAGGAACCATATGATTCCATTGCCTATATAATGCACATTTGTCACAGAGATTGTTACTTACGGCCACACCACCCTGAATATGTCTGACCTTGTCTGATCTCCGAAGCCAAGGAGGTTTGGGCCTGGTTAGTACTTTGATGGGAGACAGCTTGGGAATACCAGGTGCTGTAAGCTTTTTCTCTTCTCTCTACCACCTTCATGTCTTTTGTTGCAACGTCTGATCACCCTGTGACACATGAGGAAGTTGGTCATCTTCAGCAGCTGCTGCTTCTTTGTTGGCAGACACTAAGTGATCTGAGAGTCTCAGTTTCAGCTGCAGAAAATAATCACATCAGGGAAGAAGATGTGCCCACTACAAGTCAGCCTTTCTCGGCAATTATCTGGTTACATAGAGGAAGTGTATGATTCCAGTACTTATATAATGCACATTTGTCACAGATGTTGTTGCTTACGGCCACACCACCCTGAATAAGCCCGACCTCGTCTGATCTTGGAAGCCAAGCAGGTTTTGGCCTGGTTAGTACTTGGATGGGAGATCGCTTGGGAATACCAGGTGCTGTAAGCTTTTTCTCTTCTCTCTACCACCTGCATGTCTTTTGTTGCAACGTCTGATCACCCTGTGACACATGAGGAAGTTGGTCATCTTTAGCTGCTGCTGCTTATTTGGCAGACACGAAGTGATCTGAGAGTCTCATTTTCAGCTGGAGAGAATTATCACGTCAGGGAACAAGATGTGCCCACTACATATCAGCCTTTCTCGGCAATTTTCTGGTTACATAGAGGAACCATATGATTCCATTACCTATATAATGCACATTTGTCACAGAGATTGTTGCTTACGGCCAAACCAACCTGAATATGTCTGACCTTGTCTGATCTCAGAAGCCAAGCAGGGTTGGGCCTGGTTATTACTTTGATGGGAGACCGCTTGGGAATACCAGTTGCTTAAAGCTTTTTCTCTTCTCTCTACCACCTGCATGTCTTTTGTTGCAATGTCTGATCACCGTGTGACACATGAGGAAGTTGGTCATCTTCAGCAGCTGCTGCTGCTTTGTTGGCAGACACGAAGTGATCTGAGAGTCTCAGTTTCAGCTGTAGAGAATAATCACATCAGGGAAGAAGATGTGCCCACTACAAGTCAGCCTTTCTCTGCAATTATCTGGTTACATAGAAGAAGTGTATGATTCCAGCACTTATATAATGCACATTTGTCACACTTATTGTTGCTTACGGCCACACCACCCTGAATAAGCCCGACCTCGTCTGATCTTGGAAGCCAAGCAGGGTTGGGCCTGGTTAGTACTTGGATAGGAGACCGCTTGGGAATACCAGGTGCTGTAAGCTTTTCCTCTTCTCTCAACCACCTGCATGTCTTTTGTTGCAACGTCTGATCACCCTGTGACACATGAGGAAGTTGGTCATCTTCAGCTGCTGCTGCTTTGTTGGCAGACACGAAGTGATCTGAGAGTCTCATTTTCAGCTGGAGAGAATAATCACGTCAGGGAAGAAGATGTGCCCACTACATATCAGCCTTTCTCTGCAATTATCTGGTTACATAGAGGAACCATATGATTCCATTGCCTATATAATGCACATTTTTCACAGAGATTGTTGCTTACGGCCAAACCACCCTGAATATGTCTGACCTTGTCTGATCTCAGAAGCCAAGGAGGGTTGGGCCAGGTTAGTACTTTGATGAGAGACCGCTTGGGAATACCAGGTGCTGTAAGCTTTTTCTCTTCTCTCTACCACCTGCATGTCTTTTGTTGCAAAGTCTGATCACCCTGTGACACATGAGGAAGTTGGTCATCTTCAGCTGCTGCTGCAGCTTTTTTGGCAGACACGAAGTGATCTGAGAGTCTCAGTTTCAGCTGAAGAGAATAATCACATCAGGGAAGAAGATGTGCCCACTACAAGTTAGCCTTTCTTGGCAATTATCTGGTTGCATAGAGGAACCGTATGATTCAAGTACCTATATAATGCACATTTGTCAGAGACATTGTTCCTTACGGCCACACCACCCTGAACATGCCCGACCTCGTCTGATCTCGGAAGCAGAGCAGGGTTGGGCCTGGTTAGTACTTCGATGGGAGACCTTTTGGGAATACCAGGTGCTGTAAGCTTCATCTCTTCTCTCTACCACCTGCATGTCTTTTGTTGCAACGTCTGATCATCCTGTGACACATGAGGAAGTTGGTCATCTTCAGCAGCTGCTGCTTCTTTGTTGGCAGACACTAAGTGATCTGAGAGTCTCAGTTTCAGCTGCAGAGAATAATCATATCAGGGAAGAAGATGTGCCCACTACAAGTCAGCCTTTATCTGCAATTATCTGGTTACATAGAGGAAGTGTATGATTCCAGTATATGTATAATGCACATTTGTCACAGATATTGTTGCTTACGGCCATACCACCCTGAATATGTCCGACCTCGTCTGATATCGGAAGCCAAGCAGGGTTGGGCCTGGTTAGTATTTTGATGGGAGACCGCTTGGGAATACCAGGTGCTGTAAGCTTTTTCTCTTCTCTCTACCACCTGAATGTCTTTTGTTGCAAAGTCTGATCACCTTGTGACACATGAGGAAGTTGGTCATCTTCAGCAGCTGCTGCTGCTTTGTTGGCAGACACGAAGTGATCTGAGAGTCTCAATTTCAGCTGTAGAGAATAATCACATCAGGGAAGAAGATGTGCCAACTACAAGTCAGCCTTTCTCTGCAATTATCTGGTTGCATAGAAGAAGTGTATGATTCCAGTACTTATATAATGCACATTTGTCACAGTTATTGTTGCTTACGGCCACACCACCCTGAATAAGCCCGACCTCGTCTGATCTTGGAAGTCAAGCAGGGTTGGGCCTGGTTAGTACTTGGATAGGAGACAGCTTGGGAATACCAGGTGCTGTAAGCTTTTCCTCTTCTCTCAACCACCTGCATGTCTTTTGTTGCAACGTCTGATCACCCTGTGACACATGAGGAAGTTGGTCATCTTCAGCTGCTGCTGCTTTGTTGGCAGACACAAAGTGATCTGAGAGTCTCATTTTCAGCTGGAGAGAATGATCACGTCAGGGAAAAAGATGTGCCCACTACATATCAGCCTTTCTCGGCAATTATCTGGTTACATAGAGGAACCATATGATTCCATTACCTATATAATGCACATTTGTCACAGAGATTGTTGCTTACGGCCAAACCACCCTAAACATGCCCGACCTCGTTTGATCTCGGAAGCATAGCAGGGCTGGACCTGGTTAGTACTTTGATGGGAGACCGCTTGGGAATACCAGGTGCTGTAAGCTTCTTCTCTTCTCTCTACCACCTGCATGTCTTTTGTTGCAACGTCTGATCGCCCTGTGACACATGAGGAAGTTGGTCATCTTCAGCTGCTGCTGCTTTGTTGGCAGACACGAAGTGATCTGAGAGTCTCAGTTTCAGCTGGAGAGAATAATCACGTCAGGGAAGAAGATGTGCCCACTACTTATCAGCCTTTCTCTGCAATTATCTGGTTACATAGAGGAACTGTATTATTCCAGTACCTATATAATGCACATTTTTCACAGACATTGTTACTTACGGCCACACCACCCTGAATATGCCCGACCTCGTCTGATCTCGGAACCCAAGCAGGGTTGGGCCTGTTTAGTACTTGAATGGGAGACCCCTTGGGAATGCCAGGTGCTGTAAGCTTTTTCTATTCTCTCGACCACCTGCATGTATTTTCTTGCAAGGTGTGATCGCCCTGTGACACATGAGGAAGTTGGTCATCTTCAGCTGCTGCTGCTTTGTTGGCAGACCCAAAGTGATCTGAGAGTCTCATTTTCAGCTGGAGAGAATAATCACGTCAGGGAAGAAGATGTGCCCACTATTTATCAGCCTTTCTCTGCAATTATCTGGTTATATAGAGGAACCGTATGACTCCAGTACCTATACAATTTACATTTGTCACAGACATTGTTGCTTACGGCCACACCACACTGAATATGCCCGACCTCGTCTGATCTCGGAAGCCAAGCAGGGTTGGTCCTGGTTAGTACTTGGATGGGAGACCGCTTGGGAATACCAGGTGCTGTAAGCTTTTTCTCTTCTCTCTACCACCTCCATGTCTTTTGTTGCAACGTCTGATCACCCTGTGACACATGAGGAAGTTGGTCATCTTCAGCTGCTGCTGCTTTGTTGGCAGACACGAAGTGATCTGAGAGTCTCATTTTCAGCTAGAGAGAATTATCACCTCAGGGAACAAGATGTGCCCACTACATATCAGCCTTTCTCGGCAATTATCTGGTTACATAGGGGAACCGTATGATTCCAGTACCTATATTATAAACATTTTTCAGAGAGATTGTTACTTACGGCCACACCACCCTGAATAAGCCCGACCTCATCTGATCTCAGAAGCCAACTAGGGTTTGGCCTGGTTAGTACTTGGATGGGAGACCGCTTGGGAATACCAGGTGCTGTAAGCTTTTTCTCTTCTCTCTACCACCTGCATGTCTTTTGTTGCAACGTCTGATCACCCTGTGACACATGAGGAAGTTGGTCATCTTCAGCTGCTGCTGCTGCTTATTTGGCAGACACGAAGTGATCTGAGAGTCTCATTTTCAGCTGGAGAAAATTATCACGTCAGGGAAAAAGATGTGCCCACTACATATCAGCCTTTCTCGGCAATTATCTGGTTACATAGAGGAACCATGTGATTCCATTGCCTATATAATGCACATTTGTCACAGAGATTGTTGCTTACGGCCAAACCACCCTGAATATGTCTGACCTCGTCTGATCTCAGAAGCCAAGGAGGTTTGGGCCTGGTTAGTACTTTGATAAGAGACCGCTTGGGAATACCAGGTGCTGTAAGCTTTTTCTCTTCTCTCTACCACCTGCATGTCTTTTGTTGCAACGTCTGATCACCCTGTGACACATGAGGAAGTTGGTCATCTTCAGCAGCTGCTGCTGCTTTGTTGGCAGACACGAAGTGATCTGAGAGTCTCAGTTTCAGCTGTAGATAATACTAACATCAGGGAAGAAGATGTGCCCGCTACAAGTCAGCCTTTCTCTGCAATTATCTGGTTACATAGAGGAACCATATGATTCCATTGCCTATATAATGCACATTTGTCACAGAGATTGTTGCTTACGGCCACACCACCCTGAATAAGCCCGACCTCGTCTGATCTCGGAAGCCAAGCAGAGTTGGGCCTTGTTAGTATTTGGATGGGAGACCGCTTGGGAATACCAGGTGCTGTAAGCTTTTTCTTTTCTCTCTACAACCTGCATGTCTTTTGTTGCAACGTCTGATCACCCTGTGACACATGAGGAAGTTGGTCATCTTCAACTGCTGCTGCTTTGTTGGCAGACACGAAGTGATCTGAGAGTCTCAGTTTCAGCTGAAGAGAATAATCACATCAGGGAAGAAGATGTGCCCACTACAAGTTAGCCTTTCTTGGCAATTATCTGGTTGCATAGAGGAACCGTATGATTCCAGTACCTATATAATGCACATTTGTCACAGACATTGTTACTTACGGCCACACCACCCTGAGTATTCCCAACCTCGTCTGATCTCGGAGCCCAAGCAGGATTGGGCCTGGTTAGTACTTTGATGGGAGACCGCTTGGGAAAACCAGGTGCTTTAAGCTTTTTCTCTTCTCTCTACCACCTGCATGTCTTTTGTTGCAATGTCTGATCGCCCTGTGAAACATGAGGAAGTTAGTCATCTTCAGCTGCTGCTGCTTTGTTGGCAGACACGAAGTTATCTGAGAGTCTCAGTTTCAGCTGGAGAGAATAATCACGTCAGGGAAGAAGATGTGCCCGCTACACATCAGCCTTTCTCGGCAATTATCTGGTTGCATAGAGGAACCGTATGATTCCAGTACCTATATAATGCACATTTGTCAGAGACATTGTTGCTTGCGGCCACACCACCCTGAACATGCCTGACCTCGTCTGATCTCGGAAGCAGAGCACGGTTGGGCCTGGTTAGTACTTGGATGGGAGACCTCTTGGGAATACCAGGTGCTGTAAGCTTCTTCTCTTCTCTCTACCACCTGGATGTCTTTTGTTGCAACGTCTGATCATCCTGTGACACATGAGGAAGTTGGTCATCTTCAGCTGCTGCTGCTATGTTGGCAGACACGAAGTGATCTGAGAGTCTCATTTTCAGCTGTAGATAATAATCACATCAGGGAAGAACATGTGCCCGCTACAAGTCAGCCTTTCTCGGCAATTATCTGGTTTCATAGAGGAAGTGTATGATTCCAGTACTTATATAATGCACATTTGTCACAGTTATTGTTGCTTACGGCCACACCACCCTGAATAAGCCTGATCTCGGAAGCCAAGCAGGGTTTGGCCTTGTTAGTATTTGGATAGGAGACCGCTTGGGAATACCAGGTGCTGTAAGCTTTTTCTTTTCTCTCTACAACCTGCATGTCTTTTGTTGCAACGTCTGATCATCCTGTGACACATGAGGAAGTTGGTCATCTTCAGCTGCTGCTGCTTTGTTGGCAGACACGAAGTGATCTGAGAGTCTCAGTTTCAGCTGAAGAGAATGATCACATCAGAGAAGATGATATGCCCGCTACACATCAGCCTTTCTCGGCAATTATCTGGTTATATAGAGGAACCGTATGATTCAAGTACCTATATTATAAACATTTTTCAGAGAGATTGTTACTTACGGCCACACCACCCTGAATAAGCCCAACCTCATCTGATCTCGGAAGCCAAGCAGGGTTTGGCCTGGTTAGTACTTGAATGGGAGACAGCTTGGGAATACCAGGGGCTGTAGGCTTTTTCTCTTCTCTCTACCACCTGCATGTCTTTTGTTGCAATGTCTGATCGCCCTGTGACACATGAGGAAGTTGGTCATCTTCAGCTGCTGCTGCTATGTTGGCAGACACGAAGTGATCTGAGAGTCTCATTTTCAGCTGTAGATAATAATCACATCAGGGAAGAACATGTGCCCGCTACAAGTCAGCCTTTCTCGGCAATTATCTGGTTTCATAGAGGAAGTGTATGATTCCAGTACTTATATAATGCACATTTGTCACAGTTATTGTTGCTTACGGCCACACCACCCTGAATAAGCCTGATCTCGGAAGCCAAGCAGGGTTTGGCCTTTTTAGTATTTGGATAGGAGACCGCTTGGGAATACCAGGTGCTGTAAGCTTTTTCTTTTCTCTCTACAACCTGCATGTCTTTTGTTGCAACGTCTGATCATCCTGTGACACATGAGGAAGTTGGTCATCTTCAGCTGCTGCTGCTTTGTTGGCAGACACGAAGTGATCTGAGAGTCTCAGTTTCAGCTGAAGAGAATGATCACATCAGAGAAGATGATATGCCCGCTACACATCAGCCTTTCTCGGCAATTATCTGGTTATATAGAGGAACCGTATGATTCCAGTACCTATATTATAAACATTTTTCAGAGAGATTGTTACTTACGGCCACACCACCCTGAATAAGCCCAACCTCATCTGATCTCGGAAGCCAAGCAGGGTTTGGCCTGGTTAGTACTTGAATGGGAGACCGCTTGGGAATACCAGGGGCTGTAGGCTTTTTCTCTTCTCTCTACCACCTGCATGTCTTTTGTTGCAATGTCTGATCGCCCTGTGACACATCAGGAAGTTGGTCATCTTCAGCTGCTGCTGCTTTGTTGGCAGACACGAAGTGATCTGAGAGTCTCAGTTTCAGTACCAGAGAATAATCACATCAGGGAAGAAGATGAACCCACTACAAGTCAGCCTTTTTCGGCAATTATCTGGTTGCATAGAGGAACCGTATGATTCCAGTACCTATATAATGCACATTTGTCACAGACATTGTTACTTACAGCCACACCACCCTGAATATGCCCGACCTCGTCTAATCTCGGAACCCAAGCAGGGTTGGGCCTGGTTAGTACTTGAATGTTAGACCGCTTGGGAATACCAGGTGCTGTAAGCTTTTTCTCTTCTCTCTACCACCTGCATGTCTTTTGTTGCAATGTCTGATCGCCCTGTGACACATGAGGAAGTTGGTCATCTTCAGCTGCTGCTGCTTTGTTGGCAGACACAAAGTGATCTGAGAGTCTCTGTTTCAGCTGAAGAGAATGATCACGTCAGGGAAGAAGATGTGCCCACTACAATTTAGCCTTTCTTGGCAATTATCTGGTTATATAGAGGAACCGTATGATTCCTGTACCTATACAATTTACATTTGTCACAGACATTGTTGTTTACGGCCACACCACCCTGAAAATGCCCAACCTCGTCTGATCTCAGAACCCAAGGAGGGTTGGGCCTGGTTAGTACTTGAATGGGAGTTCGCTTGGGAATACCAGGAGCTGTAAGCTTTTTCTCTTCTCTCTACCACCTGCATGTCTTTTGTTGCAATGTCTGATCGCCCTGTGACACATGAGGAAGTTGGTCATCTTCAGCTGCTGCTGCTTTGTTGGCAGACACGAAGTGATATGAGAGTCTCAGTTTCAGCTGGAGAGAATAATCACGTCAGGGAAGATGTTTCCACTACCTATCAGCCTTTCTTGGCAATTATCTGGTTGCATAGAGGAACCATATGATTCCAGTACCTATACAGTTTATATTTGTCACAGACATTGTTGCTTACGGCCACACCACCCTGAATATGCCCGACCTCGTCTGATCTTTGAAGCCAAGCAGGGTTGGGCCTGGTTAGTACTTGGATGGCAGACCGCTTGGGAATACCAGGTGCTGTAAGCTTTTTCTCTTCTCTCAACCACCTGCATGTCTTTTGTTGCAACGTCTGATCACCCTGTGACACGTGAAGAAGTTGGTCATCTTCAGCTGCTGCTGCTTTGTTGATAGACACGAGGTGATCTGAGAGTCTCATTTTCAGCTCCAGAGAATAATCACATCAAGGAGGAAGATGAACCCACTACAAGTCAGCCTTTTTCGGCAATTATCTGGTTACACAGAGGAAGTGTATGATTCCAGTACCTATATAATGCACATTTGTCACCGATATTGTTGCTTACGGCCACACCACCCTGAATAAGCCCGACCTCATCTGATCTCGGAAGCCAAGCAGGGTTGGGCCTGGTTAGTACTTGAATGGGAGTTCGCTTGGGAATACCAGGTGCCTTAAGCTTTTTCTCTTCTCTCTACCACCTGCATGTCTTTTGTTGCAACGTCTGATCACCCTGTGACACATGAGGAAGTTGGTCATCTTCAGCTGCTGCTGCGTTGGCTGACACGAAGTGATCTGAGAGTCTCAGTTTAAGTTGCAGAGAATGATCACATCAGAGAAGATGATTTGCCCGCTACACATCAGCCTTTCTCGGCAATTATCTGGTTGCATAGAGGAACCGTATGATTCCAGTACCTATATAATGCACATTTGTCAGAGACATTGTTGCTTACGGCCACACCACCCTGAACATGCCCGACCTCGTCTGATCTCGGACGCCAATCAGGGTTGAGCCTGGTTAGTACTTGGATGGGAGACTGCTTGGGAATACCAGGTGCTGTAAGCTTCTTCTCTTCTCTCTACCACCTGCATGTCTTTTGTTGCAACGTCTGATCACCCTGTGACACATGAGGAAGTTGGTCATCTTCAGCTTCTGCTGCTTTGTTGGCAGACACGAATTGATCTGAGAGTCTCAGTTTCAGCTGAAGAGAATGATCACATCAGACAAGATGATATGCCCGCTACACATCAGCCTTTCTCGGCAATTATCCGGTTGCATAGAGGAACCGTATGATTCCAGTACCTATATAATGCACATTTGTCAGAGACATTGTTGCTTACGGCCACACCACCCTGAACATGCCCGACCTCGTCTGATCTCGGACGCCAAGCAGGGTTGAGCCTGCTTAGTACTTGGATGGGAGACTGCTTGGGAATACCAGGTGCTGTAAGCTTCTTCTCTTCTCTCTACCACCTGCATGTCTTTTGTTGCAACGTCTGATCATCCTGTGACACATGAGGAAGTTGGTCATCTTCAGCAGCTGCTGCTTCTTTGTTGGCAGACACGAAGTGATCTGAGAGTCTCAGTTTCAGCTCGAGAAAATAATCACGTCAGGGAAGAAGATGTGCCCACTATTTATCAGCTTTTCTCGGCAATTATCTGGTTACATAGAGGAACTGTATGATTCCAGTACCTATATAATGCACATTTATCACAGTTATTTTTGCTTACGGCCACACCACCCTGAATATGCCTGACCTCATCTGATCTCGGAAGCCGAGCGGGTTTGGGCCTGGTTAGTACTTGGATGGTAGACTGTCTGGGAATACCAGGTGCTGTAAGCTTCTTCTCTTCTCTCTACCACCTGCATGTCTTTTGTTGCAACGTCTGATCATCCTGTGACACATGAGGAAGTTGGTCATCTTCAGCTGCTGCTGCTTTGTTGGCAGACACGAAGTGATCTGAGAGTCTCAGTTTCAGCTGAAGAGAATGATCACATCAGAGAAGATGATATGCCCGCTACACATCAGCCTTTCTCGGCAATTATCTGGTTATATAGAGGAACCGTATGATTCCAGTACCTATATTATAAACATTTTTCAGAGAGATTGTTACTTACGGCCACAGCACCCTGAATAAGCCCAACCTCATCTGATCTCGGAAGCCAAGCAGGGTTTGGCCTGGTTAGTACTTGAATGGGAGACCGCTTGGGAATACCAGGTGCTGTAGGCTTTTTCTCTTCTCTCTATCACCTGCATGTCTTTTGTTGCAATGTCTTATCGCCCTGTGACACATGAGGAAGTTGGTCATCTTCAGCTGCTGCTGCTTTGTTGGCAGACACAAAGTGATCTGAGAGTCTCAGTTTCAGTACCAGAAAATAATCACATCAGGGAAGAAGATTTTCCAACTACAAGTCAGCCTTTTTCGGCAATTATCTGGTTGCATAGAGGAACCGTATGATTCCAGTACCTATATAATGCACATTTGTCACAGACATTGTTACTTACGGCCACACCACCCTGAATATGCCCGACCTCGTCTAATCTCGGAACCCAAGAAGGGTTGGGCCTGGTTATTACTTGGATGGAAGACCTCTTGGGAATACCAGGTGCTGTAAGCTTTTTCTCTTCTCTCTACCACCTGCATGTCTTTTGTTAGAAACGTCTGATCATCCTGTGACACATGAGGAAGTTGGTCATCTTCAGCTGCTGCTGCTTTGTTGGCAGATACGAAGTGATCTGAGAGTCTCAGTTTCAGTACCAGAAAATAATCACATCAGGGAAGAAGATTTTCCCACTACAAGTCAGCCTTTTTCGGCAATTATCTGGTTGCATAGAGGAACCGTATGATTCCAGTACCTATATAATGCACATTTGTCACAGACATTGTTACTTACGGCCACACCACCCTGAACATGCCTGATCTCGGAAGCCAAGGAGGGTTGGGCCTGGTTAGTACTTAAATGGGAGACCGCTTGGGAATACCAGGAGCTGTAAGCTTTCTGTCTTCTCTCGACCACCTGCATGTCTTTTGTTGCAACGTCTGATCACCCTGTGACACATGAGGAAGTTGATCTTCAGCTGCTGCTGCTTTGTTGGCAGACACGAAGTGATCTGAGAGTCTCAGTTTCAGCTGCAGAGAATAATCACATCAGGGAAGAAGATGTGCCCATAACAAGTCAGCCTTTCTCTGCAATTATCTGGTTACATAGAGGAATTGTATGATTCCAGTACCTATATAATGCACATTTGTCACAGAAATTGTTCCTTACGGCCACACCACCCTGAATAAGCCCGACCTCGTCTGATCTCGGAAGCCAAGGAGGGTTGGGCCTGGTTAGTACTTTAATGGGAGACTGCTTGGGAATACCAGGTGCTGTAAGCGTTTTCTCTTCTCTCTACAACCTGCATGCCTTTTGTTGCAACGTCTAATCACCCTGTGACACATGAGGAAGTTGGCCATCTTTAGCTGCTGCTGCTTTGTTGGAAGACACAAAGTTATCTGAGAGTCTCAGTTTCAGCTGAAGAGAATAATCACATCAGGGAAGAAGATATGCCCACTACACATCAGCCTTTCTCGGCAATTATCTGGTTACATAGAGGAACCGTATGAATCCTGTACTTATATAATGCACATTTGTCACAGTTATGGTTGCTTACGGCCACACCACCCTGCATATGCCCGAGCTCGTCTGATCTCAGAAGCCAAGCAGGTTTGGGCCTGGTTAGTACTTGGATGGTAGACTGTCTGGGAATACCAGGTGCTGTAAACTTTTTCTCTTCTCTCTACCACCTGCATGTGTTTTGTTGCAACGTCTGATCACACTGTGACACATGAGGAAGTTGGTCATCTTCAGCTGCTGCTGCTTTTTTGGCAGACACAAAGTGATCTGAGAGTCTCAGTTTCAGCTGCAGAGAATAATCACGTCAGGGAAGAAGATTTGCCCAGTACACATCAGCCTTTCTCGGAAAATATCTGGTTGCATAGAGGAACCGTATGATTCCAGTACCTATATAATGCACATTTGTCAGAGACATTGTTGCTTACGGCCACACCACCCTGAACATGCCCTACCTCGTCTGATCTCGGAAGCCAAGGAGGGTTGGGCCTGGTTAGTACTTGGATGGGAGACCGCTTGGGAATACCAGGTGCTGTAAGCTTTTTCTCTTCTCTCTACCACCTGCATGTCTTTTGTTGCAACGTCTGATCACCCTGTGACACATGAGGAAGTTGGTCATCTTCAGCTGCTGCTGCTGCTTATTTGGCAGACACGAAGTGATCTGAGAGTCTCATTTTCAGCTGGAGAAAATTATCACGTCAGGGAAAAAGATGTGCCCACTACATATCAGCCTTTCTCGGCAATTATCTGGTTACATAGAGGAACCATGTGATTCCATTGCCTATATAATGCACATTTGTCACAGAGATTGTTGCTTACGGCCAAACCACCCTGAATATGTCTGACCTCGTCTGATCTCAGAAGCCAAGGAGGTTTGGGCCTGGTTAGTACTTTGATAAGAGACCGCTTGGGAATACCAGGTGCTGTAAGCTTTTTCTCTTCTCTCTACCACCTGCATGTCTTTTGTTGCAACGTCTGATCACCCTGTGACACATGAGGAAGTTGGTCATCTTCAGCAGCTGCTGCTGCTTTGTTGGCAGACACGAAGTGATCTGAGAGTCTCAGTTTCAGCTGTAGATAATACTAACATCAGGGAAGAAGATGTGCCCGCTACAAGTCAGCCTTTCTCTGCAATTATCTGGTTACATAGAGGAACCATATGATTCCATTGCCTATATAATGCACATTTGTCACAGAGATTGTTGCTTACGGCCACACCACCCTGAATAAGCCCGACCTCGTCTGATCTCGGAAGCCAAGCAGAGTTGGGCCTTGTTAGTATTTGGATGGGAGACCGCTTGGGAATACCAGGTGCTGTAAGCTTTTTCTTTTCTCTCTACAACCTGCATGTCTTTTGTTGCAACGTCTGATCACCCTGTGACACATGAGGAAGTTGGTCATCTTCAACTGCTGCTGCTTTGTTGGCAGACACGAAGTGATCTGAGAGTCTCAGTTTCAGCTGAAGAGAATAATCACATCAGGGAAGAAGATGTGCCCACTACAAGTTAGCCTTTCTTGGCAATTATCTGGTTGCATAGAGGAACCGTATGATTCCAGTACCTATATAATGCACATTTGTCACAGACATTGTTACTTACGGCCACACCACCCTGAGTATTCCCAACCTCGTCTGATCTCGGAGCCCAAGCAGGATTGGGCCTGGTTAGTACTTTGATGGGAGACCGCTTGGGAAAACCAGGTGCTTTAAGCTTTTTCTCTTCTCTCTACCACCTGCATGTCTTTTGTTGCAATGTCTGATCGCCCTGTGAAACATGAGGAAGTTAGTCATCTTCAGCTGCTGCTGCTTTGTTGGCAGACACGAAGTTATCTGAGAGTCTCAGTTTCAGCTGGAGAGAATAATCACGTCAGGGAAGAAGATGTGCCCGCTACACATCAGCCTTTCTCGGCAATTATCTGGTTGCATAGAGGAACCGTATGATTCCAGTACCTATATAATGCACATTTGTCAAAGACATTGTTGCTTGCGGCCACACCACCCTGAACATGCCTGACCTCGTCTGATCTCGGAAGCAGAGCACGGTTGGGCCTGGTTAGTACTTGGATGGGAGACCTCTTGGGAATACCAGGTGCTGTAAGCTTCTTCTCTTCTCTCTACCACCTGGATGTCTTTTGTTGCAACGTCTGATCATCCTGTGACACATGAGGAAGTTGGTCATCTTCAGCTGCTGCTGCTATGTTGGCAGACACGAAGTGATCTGAGAGTCTCATTTTCAGCTGTAGATAATAATCACATCAGGGAAGAACATGTGCCCGCTACAAGTCAGCCTTTCTCGGCAATTATCTGGTTTCATAGAGGAAGTGTATGATTCCAGTACTTATATAATGCACATTTGTCACAGTTATTGTTGCTTACGGCCACACCACCCTGAATAAGCCTGATCTCGGAAGCCAAGCAGGGTTTGGCCTTGTTAGTATTTGGATAGGAGACCGCTTGGGAATACCAGGTGCTGTAAGCTTTTTCTTTTCTCTCTACAACCTGCATGTCTTTTGTTGCAACGTCTGATCATCCTGTGACACATGAGGAAGTTGGTCATCTTCAGCTGCTGCTGCTTTGTTGGCAGACACGAAGTGATCTGAGAGTCTCAGTTTCAGCTGAAGAGAATGATCACATCAGAGAAGATGATATGCCCGCTACACATCAGCCTTTCTCGGCAATTATCTGGTTATATAGAGGAACCGTATGATTCAAGTACCTATATTATAAACATTTTTCAGAGAGATTGTTACTTACGGCCACACCACCCTGAATAAGCCCAACCTCATCTGATCTCGGAAGCCAAGCAGGGTTTGGCCTGGTTAGTACTTGAATGGGAGACAGCTTGGGAATACCAGGGGCTGTAGGCTTTTTCTCTTCTCTCTACCACCTGCATGTCTTTTGTTGCAATGTCTGATCGCCCTGTGACACATGAGGAAGTTGGTCATCTTCAGCTGCTGCTGCTATGTTGGCAGACACGAAGTGATCTGAGAGTCTCATTTTCAGCTGTAGATAATAATCACATCAGGGAAGAACATGTGCCCGCTACAAGTCAGCCTTTCTCGGCAATTATCTGGTTTCATAGAGGAAGTGTATGATTCCAGTACTTATATAATGCACATTTGTCACAGTTATTGTTGCTTACGGCCACACCACCCTGAATAAGCCTGATCTCGGAAGCCAAGCAGGGTTTGGCCTTTTTAGTATTTGGATAGGAGACCGCTTGGGAATACCAGGTGCTGTAAGCTTTTTCTTTTCTCTCTACAACCTGCATGTCTTTTGTTGCAACGTCTGATCATCCTGTGACACATGAGGAAGTTGGTCATCTTCAGCTGCTGCTGCTTTGTTGGCAGACACGAAGTGATCTGAGAGTCTCAGTTTCAGCTGAAGAGAATGATCACATCAGAGAAGATGATATGCCCGCTACACATCAGCCTTTCTCGGCAATTATCTGGTTATATAGAGGAACCGTATGATTCCAGTACCTATATTATAAACATTTTTCAGAGAGATTGTTACTTACGGCCACACCACCCTGAATAAGCCCAACCTCATCTGATCTCGGAAGCCAAGCAGGGTTTGGCCTGGTTAGTACTTGAATGGGAGACAGCTTGGGAATACCAGGGGCTGTAGGCTTTTTCTCTTCTCTCTACCACCTGCATGTCTTTTGTTGCAATGTCTGATCGCCCTGTGACACATCAGGAAGTTGGTCATCTTCAGCTGCTGCTGCTTTGTTGGCAGACACGAAGTGATCTGAGAGTCTCAGTTTCAGTACCAGAGAATAATCACATCAGGGAAGAAGATGAACCCACTACAAGTCAGCCTTTTTCGGCAATTATCTGGTTGCATAGAGGAACCGTATGATTCCAGTACCTATATAATGCACATTTGTCACAGACATTGTTACTTACAGCCACACCACCCTGAATATGCCCGACCTCGTCTAATCTCGGAACCCAAGCAGGGTTGGGCCTGGTTAGTACTTGAATGTTAGACCGCTTGGGAATACCAGGTGCTGTAAGCTTTTTCTCTTCTCTCTACCACCTGCATGTCTTTTGTTGCAATGTCTGATCGCCCTGTGACACATGAGGAAGTTGGTCATCTTCAGCTGCTGCTGCTTTGTTGGCAGACACAAAGTGATCTGAGAGTCTCTGTTTCAGCTGAAGAGAATGATCACGTCAGGGAAGAAGATGTGCCCACTACAATTTAGCCTTTCTTGGCAATTATCTGGTTATATAGAGGAACCGTATGATTCCTGTACCTATACAATTTACATTTGTCACAGACATTGTTGTTTACGGCCACACCACCCTGAAAATGCCCAACCTCGTCTGATCTCAGAACCCAAGGAGGGTTGGGCCTGGTTAGTACTTGAATGGGAGTTCGCTTGGGAATACCAGGAGCTGTAAGCTTTTTCTCTTCTCTCTACCACCTGCATGTCTTTTGTTGCAATGTCTGATCGCCCTGTGACACATGAGGAAGTTGGTCATCTTCAGCTGCTGCTGCTTTGTTGGCAGACACGAAGTGATATGAGAGTCTCAGTTTCAGCTGGAGAGAATAATCACGTCAGGGAAGATGTTTCCACTACCTATCAGCCTTTCTTGGCAATTATCTGGTTGCATAGAGGAACCATATGATTCCAGTACCTATACAGTTTATATTTGTCACAGACATTGTTGCTTACGGCCACACCACCCTGAATATGCCCGACCTCGTCTGATCTTTGAAGCCAAGCAGGGTTGGGCCTGGTTAGTACTTGGATGGCAGACCGCTTGGGAATACCAGGTGCTGTAAGCTTTTTCTCTTCTCTCAACCACCTGCATGTCTTTTGTTGCAACGTCTGATCACCCTGTGACACGTGAAGAAGTTGGTCATCTTCAGCTGCTGCTGCTTTGTTGATAGACACGAGGTGATCTGAGAGTCTCATTTTCAGCTCCAGAGAATAATCACATCAAGGAGGAAGATGAACCCACTACAAGTCAGCCTTTTTCGGCAATTATCTGGTTACACAGAGGAAGTGTATGATTCCAGTACCTATATAATGCACATTTGTCACCGATATTGTTGCTTACGGCCACACCACCCTGAATAAGCCCGACCTCATCTGATCTCGGAAGCCAAGCAGGGTTGGGCCTGGTTAGTACTTGAATGGGAGTTCGCTTGGGAATACCAGGTGCCTTAAGCTTTTTCTCTTCTCTCTACCACCTGCATGTCTTTTGTTGCAACGTCTGATCACCCTGTGACACATGAGGAAGTTGGTCATCTTCAGCTGCTGCTGCGTTGGCTGACACGAAGTGATCTGAGAGTCTCAGTTTAAGTTGCAGAGAATGATCACATCAGAGAAGATGATTTGCCCGCTACACATCAGCCTTTCTCGGCAATTATCTGGTTGCATAGAGGAACCGTATGATTCCAGTACCTATATAATGCACATTTGTCAGAGACATTGTTGCTTACGGCCACACCACCCTGAACATGCCCGACCTCGTCTGATCTCGGACGCCAATCAGGGTTGAGCCTGGTTAGTACTTGGATGGGAGACTGCTTGGGAATACCAGGTGCTGTAAGCTTCTTCTCTTCTCTCTACCACCTGCATGTCTTTTGTTGCAACGTCTGATCACCCTGTGACACATGAGGAAGTTGGTCATCTTCAGCTTCTGCTGCTTTGTTGGCAGACACGAATTGATCTGAGAGTCTCAGTTTCAGCTGAAGAGAATGATCACATCAGACAAGATGATATGCCCGCTACACATCAGCCTTTCTCGGCAATTATCCGGTTGCATAGAGGAACCGTATGATTCCAGTACCTATATAATGCACATTTGTCAGAGACATTGTTGCTTACGGCCACACCACCCTGAACATGCCCGACCTCGTCTGATCTCGGACGCCAAGCAGGGTTGAGCCTGCTTAGTACTTGGATGGGAGACTGCTTGGGAATACCAGGTGCTGTAAGCTTCTTCTCTTCTCTCTACCACCTGCATGTCTTTTGTTGCAACGTCTGATCATCCTGTGACACATGAGGAAGTTGGTCATCTTCAGCAGCTGCTGCTTCTTTGTTGGCAGACACGAAGTGATCTGAGAGTCTCAGTTTCAGCTCGAGAAAATAATCACGTCAGGGAAGAAGATGTGCCCACTATTTATCAGCTTTTCTCGGCAATTATCTGGTTACATAGAGGAACTGTATGATTCCAGTACCTATATAATGCACATTTATCACAGTTATTTTTGCTTACGGCCACACCACCCTGAATATGCCTGACCTCATCTGATCTCGGAAGCCGAGCGGGTTTGGGCCTGGTTAGTACTTGGATGGTAGACTCTCTGGGAATACCAGGTGCTGTAAGCTTCTTCTCTTCTCTCTACCACCTGCATGTCTTTTGTTGCAACGTCTGATCATCCTGTGACACATGAGGAAGTTGGTCATCTTCAGCTGCTGCTGCTTTGTTGGCAGACACGAAGTGATCTGAGAGTCTCAGTTTCAGCTGAAGAGAATGATCACATCAGAGAAGATGATATGCCCGCTACACATCAGCCTTTCTCGGCAATTATCTGGTTATATAGAGGAACCGTATGATTCCAGTACCTATATTATAAACATTTTTCAGAGAGATTGTTACTTACGGCCACAGCACCCTGAATAAGCCCAACCTCATCTGATCTCGGAAGCCAAGCAGGGTTTGGCCTGGTTAGTACTTGAATGGGAGACCGCTTGGGAATACCAGGTGCTGTAGGCTTTTTCTCTTCTCTCTATCACCTGCATGTCTTTTGTTGCAAAGTCTTATCGCCCTGTGACACATGAGGAAGTTGGTCATCTTCAGCTGCTGCTGCTTTGTTGGCAGACACAAAGTGATCTGAGAGTCTCAGTTTCAGTACCAGAAAATAATCACATCAGGGAAGAAGATTTTCCAACTACAAGTCAGCCTTTTTCGGCAATTATCTGGTTGCATAGAGGAACCGTATGATTCCAGTACCTATATAATGCACATTTGTCACAGACATTGTTACTTACGGCCACACCACCCTGAATATGCCCGACCTCGTCTAATCTCGGAACCCAAGAAGGGTTGGGCCTGGTTATTACTTGGATGGAAGACCTCTTGGGAATACCAGGTGCTGTAAGCTTTTTCTCTTCTCTCTACCACCTGCATGTCTTTTGTTAGAAACGTCTGATCATCCTGTGACACATGAGGAAGTTGGTCATCTTCAGCTGCTGCTGCTTTGTTGGCAGATACGAAGTGATCTGAGAGTCTCAGTTTCAGTACCAGAAAATAATCACATCAGGGAAGAAGATTTTCCCACTACAAGTCAGCCTTTTTCGGCAATTATCTGGTTGCATAGAGGAACCGTATGATTCCAGTACCTATATAATGCACATTTGTCACAGACATTGTTACTTACGGCCACACCACCCTGAACATGCCTGACCTCGTCTGATCTCGGAAGCCAAGGAGGGTTGGGCCTGGTTAGTACTTAAATGGGAGACCGCTTGGGAATACCAGGAGCTGTAAGCTTTCTGTCTTCTCTCGACCACCTGCATGTCTTTTGTTGCAACGTCTGATCACCCTGTGACACATGAGGAAGTTGATTTTCAGCTGCTGCTGCTTTGTTGGCAGACACGAAGTGATCTGAGAGTCTCAGTTTCAGCTGCAGAGAATAATCACATCAGGGAAGAAGATGTGCCCATAACAAGTCAGCCTTTCTCTGCAATTATCTGGTTACATAGAGGAATTGTATGATTCCAGTACCTATATAATGCACATTTGTCACAGAAATTGTTCCTTACGGCCACACCACCCTGAATAAGCCCGACCTCGTCTGATCTCGGAAGCCAAGGAGGGTTGGGCCTGGTTAGTACTTTAATGGGAGACTGCTTGGGAATACCAGGTGCTGTAAGCGTTTTCTCTTCTCTCTACAACCTGCATGCCTTTTGTTGCAACGTCTAATCACCCTGTGACACATGAGGAAGTTGGCCATCTTTAGCTGCTGCTGCTTTGTTGGAAGACACAAAGTTATCTGAGAGTCTCAGTTTCAGCTGAAGAGAATAATCACATCAGGGAAGAAGATATGCCCACTACACATCAGCCTTTCTCGGCAATTATCTGGTTACATAGAGGAACCGTATGAATCCTGTACTTATATAATGCACATTTGTCACAGTTATGGTTGCTTACGGCCACACCACCCTGCATATGCCCGAGCTCGTCTGATCTCAGAAGCCAAGCAGGTTTGGGCCTGGTTAGTACTTGGATGGTAGACTGTCTGGGAATACCAGGTGCTGTAAACTTTTTCTCTTCTCTCTACCACCTGCATGTGTTTTGTTGCAACGTCTGATCACACTGTGACACATGAGGAAGTTGGTCATCTTCAGCTGCTGCTGCTTTTTTGGCAGACACAAAGTGATCTGAGAGTCTCAGTTTCAGCTGCAGAGAATAATCACGTCAGGGAAGAAGATTTGCCCAGTACACATCAGCCTTTCTCGGAAAATATCTGGTTGCATAGAGGAACCGTATGATTCCAGTACCTATATAATGCACATTTGTCAGAGACATTGTTGCTTACGGCCACACCACCCTGAACATGCCCTACCTCGTCTGATCTCGGAAGCCAAGGAGGGTTGGGCCTGGTTAGTACTTGGATGGAAGACCTCTTGGGAATACCAGGTGCTTTAAGCTTTTTCTCTTCTCTCTACCACCTGCATGTCTTTTGTTGCAACGTCTGATCACCCTATGACACATGAGGAAGTTGGTCATCTTCAGCAGCTGCTGCTGCTTTTTTGGCAGACACGAAGTGATCTGAGAGTCTCAATTTAAGTTGCAGAGAATGATCACATCAGGAAAGAAGATGTGCCCATAACAAGTGAGCCTTTCTCGGAAATTATCTGGTTGCATAGAGGAACCGTATGATTCCAGTACCTATATAATGCACATTTGTCAGAGACATTGTTGCTTACGGCCACACCACCCTGAACATGCCCGACCTCGTCTGATCTCGGAAGCCAAGGAGGGTTGGGCCTGGTTAGTACTTGGATCGAAGACCTCTTGGGAATACCAGGTGCTTTAAGCTTTTTCTCTTCTCTCTACCACCTGCATGTCTTTTGTTGCAACGTCTGATCACCCTGTGACACATGAGGAAGTTGGTCATCTTCAGCTGCTGCTGCTTTGTTGGCAGACACGAAGTGATCTGAGAGTCTCAGTTTCAGCAGTTGAGATTTATCACGTCAGTGAACAAGATGTGCCCACTACATATCAGCCTTTCTCAGCAATTTTCTGGTTACATAGAGGAACCATATGATTCCATTGCCTATATAATGCACATTTGTCACAGAGATTGTTACTTACGGCCAAACCACCCTGAATATGTCTGACCTTGTCTGATCTCCGAAGCCAAGGAGGTTTGGGCCTGGTTAGTACTTTGATGGGAGACAGCTTGGGAATACCAGGTGCTGTAAGCTTTTTCTCTTCTCTCTACCACCTTCATGTCTTTTGATGCAACGTCTGATCACCCTGTGACACATGAGGAAGTTGGTCATCTTCAGCAGCTGCTGCAGCTTTGTTGGCAGACATGAAGTGATCTGAGAGTCTCAGTTTCAGCTGCAGAGAATAATCATATCAGGGAAGAAGATGTGCCCACTACAAGTCAGCCTTTATCGGCAATTATCTGGTTACATAGAGGAAGTGTATGATTCCAGTACCTATACAGTTTATATTTGTCACAGACATTGTTGCTTACGGCCACACCACCCTGAATATGCCCGACCTCGTCTGATCTTGGAAGCCAAGCAGGGTTGGGCCTGGTTAGTACTTGGATGGCAGACCGCTTGGGAATACCAGGTGCTGTAAGCTTTTTCTCTTCTCTCAACCACCTGCATGTCTTTTGTTGCAACGTCTGATCACCCTGTGACACGTGAAGAAGTTGGTCATCTTCAGCTGCTGCTGCTTTGTTGATAGACACGAGGTGATCTGAGAGTCTCAGTTTCAGCTCCAGAGAATAATCACATCAAGGAGGAAGATGAACCCACTACAAGTCAGCCTTTTTCGGCAATTATCTGGTTACACAGAGGAAGTGTATGATTCCAGTACCTATATAATGCACATTTGTCACCGATATTGTTGCTTACGGCCACACCACCCTGAATAAGCCCGACCTCATCTGATCTCAGAAGCCAAGCAGGGTTGTGCCTGGTTAGTACTTGAATGGGAGTTCGCTTGGGAATACCAGGTGCCTTAAGCTTTTTCTCTTCTCTCTACCACCTGCATGTCTTTTGTTGCAACGTCTGATCACCCTGTGACACATGAGGAAGTTGGTCATCTTCAGCTGTTGCTGCTTTGTTGGCAGACACGAATTGATCTGAGAGTCTCAGTTTCAGCTGAAGAGAATGATCACATCAGACAAGATGATATGCCCGCTACACATCAGCCTTTCTCGGCAATTATCTGGTTACACAGAGGAAGTGTATGATTCCAGTACCTATATAATGCACATTTGTCACCGATATTGTTGCTTACGGCCACACCACCCTGAATAAGCCCGACCTCATCTGATCTCGGAAGCCAAGCAGGGTTGGGCCTGGTTAGTACTTGAATGGGAGTTCGCTTGGGAATACCAGGTGCCTTAAGCTTTTTCTCTTCTCTCTACCACCTGCATGTCTTTTGTTGCAACGTCTGATCACCCTGTGACACATGAGGAAGTTGGTCATCTTCAGCTTCTGCTGCTTTGTTGGCAGACACGAATTGATCTGAGAGTCTCAGTTTCAGCTGAAGAGAATGATCACATCAGACAAGATGATATGCCCGCTACACATCAGCCTTTCTCGGCAATTATCTGGTTGCATAGAGGAACCGTATGATTCCAGTACCTATATAATGCACATTTGTCAGAGACATTGTTGCTTACGGCCACACCACCCTGAACATGCCCGACCTCGTCTGATCTCGGACGCCAATCAGGGTTGAGCCTGGTTAGTACTTGGATGGGAGACTGCTTGGGAATACCAGGTGCTGTAAGCTTCTTCTCTTCTCTCTACCACCTGCATGTCTTTTGTTGCAACGTCTGATCACCCTGTGACACATGAGGAAGTTGGTCATCTTCAGCTTCTGCTGCTTTGTTGGCAGACACGAATTGATCTGAGAGTCTCAGTTTCAGCTGAAGAGAATGATCACATCAGACAAGATGATATGCCCGCTACACATCAGCCTTTCTCGGCAATTATCCGGTTGCATAGAGGAACCGTATGATTCCAGTACCTATATAATGCACATTTGTCAGAGACATTGTTGCTTACGGCCACACCACCCTGAATATGCCCGACCTCGTCTGATCTTGGAAGCCAAGCAGGTTTGGGCCTGGTTAGTACTTGGATGGCAGACCGCTTGGGAATACCAGGTGCTGTAAGCTTTTTCTCTTCTCTCAACCACCTGCATGTCTTTTGTTGCAACGTCTGATCACCCTGTGACACGTGAAGAAGTTGGTCATCTTCAGCTGCTGCTGCTTTGTTGATAGACACGAGGTGATCTGAGAGTCTCAGTTTCAGCTCCAGAGAATAATCACATCAAGGAGGAAGATGAACCCACTACAAGTCAGCCTTTTTCGGCAATTATCTGGTTACACAGAGGAAGTGTATGATTCCAGTACCTATATAATGCACATTTGTCACCGATATTGTTGCTTACGGCCACACCACCCTGAATAAGCCCGACCTCATCTGATCTCGGAAGCCAAGCAGGGTTGGGCCTGGTTAGTACTTGAATGGGAGTTCGCTTGGGAATACCAGGTGCCTTAAGCTTTTTCTCTTCTCTCTACCACCTGCATGTCTTTTGTTGCAACGTCTGATCACCCTGTGACACATGAGGAAGTTGGTCATCTTCAGCTGTTGCTGCTTTGTTGGCAGACACGAATTGATCTGAGAGTCTCAGTTTCAGCTGAAGAGAATGATCACATCAGACAAGATGATATGCCCGCTACACATCAGCCTTTCTCGGCAATTATCTGGTTACATAGAGGAACCGTATGATTCCAGTACCTATATAATGCACATTTGTCAGAGACATTGTTGCTTACGGCCACACCACCCTGAACATGCCCGACCTCGTCTGATCTCGGACGCCAATCAGGGTTGAGCCTGGTTAGTACTTGGATGGGAGACTGCTTGGGAATACCAGGTGCTGTAAGCTTCTTCTCTTCTCTCTACCACCTGCATGTCTTTTGTTGCAACGTCTGATCACCCTGTGACACATGAGGAAGTTGGTCATCTTCAGCTTCTGCTGCTTTGTTGGCAGACACGAATTGATCTGAGAGTCTCAGTTTCAGCTCGAGAAAATAATCACGTCAGGGAAGAAGATGTGCCCACTATTTATCAGCTTTTCTCGGCAATTATCTGGTTACATAGAGGAACTGTATGATTCCAGTACCTATATAATGCACATTTATCACAGTTATTTTTGCTTACGGCCACACCACCCTGAATATGCCTGACCTCGTCTGATCTCGGAAGCCAAGCGGGTTTGGGCCTGGTTAGTACTTGGATGGTAGACTGTCTGGGAATACCAGGTGCTGTAAGCTTTTTCTCTTCTCTCTACCACCTGCATGTCTTTTGTTCCAACGTCTGATCACCCTGTGACACATGAGGAAGGTGGTCATCTTCAGCTGCTGCTGCTGCTTTGTTGGCAGACACGAAGTGATCTGAGAGTCTCAGTTTCAGCTGCAGAGAATGATCACATGAGGGAAGAAGATTTGCCCACTACAAGTCAGCCTTTCTCGGCAATTATCTGGTTACATAGAGGAACCGTATGATTCCAGTACCTATATAATGCACATTTGTCACAGAGATTGTTGCTTATGGCCAAACCACCCTGAATATGTCCGACCTCGTCTGATCTCGGTAGCCAAGGACGGTTGGGCCTGGTTAGTACTTGGATGGGAGACCGCTTGGGAATACCAGGTGCTGTAAGCTTTTTCTTTTCTCTCTACAACCTGCATGTCTTTTGTTGCAACGTCTGATCATCCTGTGACACATGAGGAAGTTGGTCATCTTCAGCTGCTGCTGCTTTGTTGGCAGACACGAAGTGATCTGAGAGTCTCAGTTTCAGCTGAAGAGAATGATCACATCAGAGAAGATGATATGCCCGCTACACATCAGCCTTTCTCGGCAATTATCTGGTTATATAGAGGAACCGTATGATTCCAGTACCTATATTATAAACATTTTTCAGAGAGATTGTTACTTACGGCCACACCACCCTGAATAAGCCCAACCTCATCTGATCTCGGAAGCCAAGCAGGGTTTGGCCTGGTTAGTACTTGAATGGGAGACCGTGTGGGAATACCAGGTGCTGTAGGCTTTTTCTCTTCTCTCTATCACCTGCATGTCTTTTGTTGCAATGTCTTATCGCCCTGTGACACATGAGGAAGTTGGTCATCTTCAGCTGCTGCTGCTTTGTTGGCAGACACAAAGTGATCTGAGAGTCTCAGTTTCAGTACCAGAAAATAATCACATCAGGGAAGAAGATTTTCCAACTACAAGTCAGCCTTTTTCGGCAATTATCTGGTTGCATAGAGGAACCGTATGATTCCAGTACCTATATAATGCACATTTGTCACAGACATTGTTACTTACGGCCACACCACCCTGAACACGCCCATTTTTCTGATGAGCAACAGGTGTGGGAGCCACAGAGTGCAGCAGCAGGTCTGAGGAGCTCTCGCTCCAATTGTTTGCTGAGTGTTTTTGTCTTTCCTTCCTTTCTTTTGTTTGTTTTTCCAGCAATATAGATATAGATCTTGATTCTTTTTTTTGTGTGGGGATTATCCCTCCCCATCAGCGCAGGCGGTGGGGAGGCGCTTTTTGTTCTGTTTTGTTTTTCAGATGGATGATTTGGTGGGGGTAGTGGACCGGAGAGACGAGACAATGGACAAGTTAACTGGGAAAATGGTGACAGAGAAGGATGTAGGAGAGGCTTCCTATAAAAAAGAGCTGACAATGGTCATAGATATTGAGGGGCCAGAGAAGGTGACAATTATTAACCTTCTGAGGACGATACGCATGCTGTGCGGAGGAATTCTGGGGTGTAGGCCCTTGGGGCCAACATCCTATGAAATCACTCTAAGCAACGAAATAGCAAGAGACAAATTAATGGATGGCTTCAAGATGGGAGCAATGGTGGTAACGGGGAGGAAACTGGTAAATGATGAACTGATCGTCTCTTTTCTAAATTTGCCAGCATATGTTTCGGATGAGGAGATCTTGGAGAAATTGCGAGGATGGGGAGTGGAAGCAGTATCCAAAATAAAGAGGAGAATGTGGCCTGGAACATCGATTGTGGATGGCACAAGGTTTGTCAGGGTGAGATTCACAGATGCAGTACAGTCTCTGCCATACTCTGCAAAATTCAACACGGCCAACGGACACCACTTCTTCAGGGTCATACACGATAGACAGGTAAAGGTATGCCGATTATGTTTGCAGCCGGGACATATTGTCCGAGAATGCCCAGAATTTGTGTGCCACAAATGTGGTGGTCAAGGGCACTATGCCAGGGAGTGTGTTGAGGGAGGAGAGCGATGTATAGTCTGCTGCAACCCGTTAACAAACTGTGTGTGTGCTAGTGCAAGTGAGGAGGATGGACAAGACTCAACGGGAGATGAAGAATCTGATGGGCTGGGGGAGGTGGATCTGGAGGTTAGTGAGCCTCAGGGAGTGAAAATTACCCCAGACTCTCTGATATATTCCGCTGGGCAGGCTCCAGAAGTTGGGGGGACTCGAAAAATGGGTCCTGCCTGCGATCTGGCGGGGGGAGCCCGAAAAATGGGCTCTACCCTGGATACCAAGGACCAGGCTGTGGAGCTGGCACAGGGAGGGGCTCAGGTAAGCTCACATACTAAATATAGAGGCGAAAAAACAAGTGAAGAATATGCAACCGACTCAGTGGCTACTTCGAATAGAAGTGAACGGAGGCAGCAAACGCCCGAGCTGGGGAGTGAGCCCCTCCCAGATACATGTTTATCGCCTATGGGCCCAAGCGAAACCCCCCCCAGCTCAAGCTTGGAGATGGATCGCCAGCTACTGACGGCAAGAAAAAGGGCACCTTTGGAGAGAGTCGGTCAAAAAGTGCGGAAAAAACTAAAATGAAGGGTTTGGCCAGATAAGTAGACTGTACATCTCCCTTTTCCTTATGCTCACTATCTTTTCACAAAATGTGGCGGGGCTGAGGAACGAAAAGAGGATGGAGGAGTTCTTCCTGAGTGTAGATTGTGATATAGTTGTGTTGCAAGAAACTAACTGGGATGGTGATATACTAGCAAAAATAGAGAAATTATGGGTAGGCAGCATTTATATCTCAAATGGAGTAAATAAATGTTGTGGGGTGGCTGTATTAATAAAAAATAGCAAGTTATTTAAAGATATAAAAGAAATACATAGAGATGACCAGGGTAGGCAATTAATATTAGACCTAAATTATAAAAATAATATTATTAGACTGATAAATAGCTATGCCCCCAACATTGAAACGGAGAGAAAGAGGTATTTTGAAAATCTAAAGGGATTCATAAGCACCAACACGATCCTAATAGGAGATTTGAATGTGGCACTCTCACGACTAGATGTCTCGGCGGCAAATGTTTTTAAAAATGACAGCAGCAGAAGAGCTTTATTGAATATAATGAATGAAAATGATCTAATTGATATCTGGAGATTATTAAATAAAGACAAGGTAGCTTTTTCAAGGAAGAGCGTAATCAAAGGAATATTGAAGCAAACTAGAATAGATCTATGCTTAATAAGTAGAAATATTGTTCAATGGATAAATACAATTGATTATGGAAGCAGCCATATTAGTGACCATGGTCCGATCATTTTAACGTTGAAGGACCGCCAAGTCACAAATAAGTTTAATCTATGGTGCTTAAATAATAGTTTACTTGAAGATAGTAAATATATAAATATCATTAATAAACAACTAGATTATATAAATGAAGAAGTGGACATAATACAGGAACCTTTAGAATGGTGGGAACACGTTAAAACAAGATTGAAAACAAAAACGATTCATTACTGTATCAATAAGAAGTGGGAAGAAAATAGGGTAGAGAGGCAACTGAAGAAGGACATAAATAAAGAACAGGTAAGGTTGGATGATGATCCCAGCCGGGATACATACAAACTGTCTCTCTTGATGAAGCGCCTGGACGATTTGGGCAGGAGGAAATGTCAAGGGGCTTGCGTAAGGGCAAGGGTGCAGCATTGGGTGGAGGGGGAAAAATCGACAGCATTCTTCTTGGGATTGGAGAAGAGAAACAAAAATAGGTCCATAATAACTTCCTTACTGAATGACCAAGAGGTGGAGGTGTGCGAGGAGGGAGACATGATGGAGGTCAGTCGGCTGTTTTATCAAAGACTCTTTAGCTCTGACACACTAGATAGAACTCACGCGGATCATCTGTTCTCACTAATTAAAAACAAATTAACTAAGGAAGAAGCCCAGATAACTGACAATAAAATATTCAAATTAGAAGTTGAGGGGGCAATAATGTCATTAGGGAACAACAAGAGTCCGGGACGGGATGGGATGACAACTGAATTCTATAAAACTTTCAGTGATAAATTGGTACCGATTCTGACGAAAATCTATACAGAAATAACGGAAAATAAAAACATAGTTATACCTAGAACATTTAATGAGGGAATAATTAAATTAATATATAAAAATAACGGAGATAGAAATAACTTGAATAATTATAGACCGATAAGCTTGTTAAATACGGATTATAAAATATTTATGAAAATACTGGCTAATAGAATCAAACCCATAATGCCACATATAATAAATAAAAACCAGGCCTACAGTGTACCGAGTCGGACAATATATGACACCATACTGACCGCAAAGGAGACGCTAAGGCTCCTGCAGGAGAGTGGCGGGTATTTCCTGAACCTGGACTTCGAGAAGGCATTCGATAGAGTCGAGCATGAGTACCTTTGGGGGGTCTTGAAGGCCTTTGGGTTCGGGAACAGATTCGTCGGCTGGGTGCGGACCCTCTACAATTCGGCAACGAGTAGGGTAAGTCTGAATGGAAACCTGACGGACCCCGTCCGGCTGTGGCGATCGGTGAGACAGGGGTGTCCGCTCTCCTCTCTGCTGTTCACCTTGGCTGTGGAGCCGCTAGCCTGTTTAATAGATGGGGACCCTGATGTCCGGGGGGTTCTCTCCTCCGGAGGAGGACAGATAAAGCTCCTCCAGTTCGCTGACGACACTACGTTGGTAGCAGCCGACCCCAAGAGCCTAACTCTGGCTCTGGGGTTGGTGGATTTCTTCTGCAAAGCGACTGGAGGCAAGCTGAATCTGTCCAAATCTGGCTTGCTGTGCTGCGGAGCCGCGGCCGCTCCGCCGCAGCTCTCCCAGGTATGTTTGATAGATGGCCCCTTCAAGTTTTTGGGAGTGTACCTGGGGGTGGACGAGCAGCTTGCGGCGGAGAGATCATGGTCTGCGGTCACAGGGAGGATAGAGAACACCTTAAGCCTCTGGAGGATGAGGGCCCTCGGGCATAGGGGAAGAGTGGTTGTCGCCAACGCGCTGGCGGTTACTAAGCTTTACCATACCCTGCATGTCCATGCCGCGCCGCGGAGTGTGTTGACCGCCCTGAACCGGTCATTCAATAATTTCATCTGGAAAGGTAAGAGAATCATGGTGTCGCATAACACTCTCATTGGTGGTAAGAAAAACGGCGGTCTCAACCTCGTGGACATAGACACGAAACGACTGGCTTTTAGATTGCGACTGCTAACAAAACTCTTCAATAATCCGGACCTGCATCTTTGGCATGAAGCTTTAGGGCGGTCAATAAACTCCTGCGGGCGGCATGGCATGTTTAACCTATGTCAAGTTCTCCCATCAACGAGCCTCTGTCACCTTGATCCTTTCTGGGCTGAGGTGATGGAGGCTTGGCAGGCATTCCGACCAGGTCTGGACGGTAAGATTCAACATCTCGGACAGCTTTTGCGGCAGCCGCTCTTCCACAACCCAGATCTGCAGCAGGCAGGGCGGCCATTTAGGTGCGCGGCTCTGGAGAGAGGAGGAGTCGACACCTTTGGGACTGTCTTGGATCGGCACGGCAGGTTGGATCTGGTTCGTGTTGAGAATACTCTAAGAAAAGAAAACATCATACATAGGAAAGAGGTGGTGAGGAGGGTGTGCGCCCAGCTGGCAGAGAATGTACCTCCAGACTGGCTGCTCGTCCTCGGCTCTGTGGTGCGGTCATCAAGACTGGTAAGTGGGCCAACCTTTGTCTGTAATTATGGGGATAGAGTTTTAAATTTTGGGGAATTGAACACGAAACAAATATATAACTTGTTTCTGCGCAAAATTGTAAAAGCACCAGCTGCTACTAGACAGTGGAGGATGATTTTTGAGCATATAACGACAAAGACAATCTGGAAGACAATAGCTAGCCCGTTAATTCCACCCTCGGTCTTTAACACCGATTTCAAAATGAGGCACAGGATAATGTATACAGCAATTATTCTCCATCAAATCAACAAAAACAGGTGGTCCAGGGACTGTCCGGCGTGTGAATCCCATCCGGAGACGATACAGCACATCTTCCTGGAGTGTCCAGCTTCGAGGAGCTTTCGCGACCACTTGTGGGCACTAATCACTGAGAAATGTAACCTCCGACCAGTGGGAACATTAAGGGACCAAATGCAGCTCTTCGGGCTCTTCACCCAAACACCCAGCAATGTTAATTCAGTCTTGGTAAATTTCTTACTTTCAGTTGCTAAACACGCCTTGTACATTTGCAGGTGCGATCTATTGTTTGAAAAAAAGAAAAACAATTCTTGGTCCCTTTTTGTTGGTCTGGTGGAATGGTATTTAAGATCTCTCTTTATGGTTAAAAGGGAGGTATTCATGGAGTCGTTTCTCCCGAATAACAGTTTTGTTGTAGTTGACAATGGAGATCTAAGTTTGAATTTTTGAATATCGTGTGACAGTGTTGTAAAACTACCTTTTTGTATTTTTCTAATAAATAAAAAAAAAAAAAAAAAAATATGCCCGACCTCGTCTAATCTCGGAACCCAAGCAGGGTTGGGCCTGGTTATTACTTGGATGGAAGACCTCTTGGGAATACCAGGTGCTGTAAGCTTTTTCTCTTCTCTCTACCACCTGCATGTCTTTTGTTAGAAACGTCTGATCATCCTGTGACACATGAGGAAGTTGGTCATCTTCAGTTGCTGCTGCTTTGTTGGCAGACACGAAGTGATCTGAGAGTCTCAGTTTCAGTACCAGAAAATAATCACATCAGGGAAGAAGATTTTCCCACTACAAGTCAGCCTTTTTTTCGGCAATTATCTGGTTGCATAGAGGAACCGTATGATTCCAGTACATATATAATGCACATTTGTCACAGACATTGTTACTTACGGCCACACCACCCTGAATATGCCCGACCTCGTCTGATCTCGGAACCCAAGCAGGGTTGGGCCTGGTTAGTACTTTAATGGGAGAATGCTTGGGAATACCAGGTGCTGTAAGCTTTTTCTCTTCTCTCAACCACCTGCATGTATTTTGTTGCAACCTCTGATCACCCTGTGACACATGAGGAAGTTGGTCATCTTCAGCAGCTGCTGCTTTGTTGGCAGACACGAAGTGATCTGAGAGTCTCAGTTTCAGCTGCAGAGAATAATCACATCAGGGAAGAAGATGTGCCCATAACAAGTCAGCCTTTCTCTGCAATTATCTGGTTACATAGAGGAATTGTATGATTCCAGTACCTATATAATGCACATTTGTCACAGAAATTGTTCCTTACGGCCACACCACCCTGAACACACCCCACCTCGTCTGATCTCGGAAGCCAAGCACGGTTGGCCTGGTTAGTACTTGGGTGGGAGACTGCTTGGGAATACCAGGTGCTGTAAGCTTTATCTCTTCTCTGGACCACCTGAATGTCTTTTGTTGCAACGTCTGATCACCCTGTGACACATGAGGAAGGTGGTCATCTTCAGCTGCTGCTGCTTTGTTGGCAGACACGAAGTGATCTGAGAGTCTCAGTTTCAGCAGTTGAGATTTATCACGTCAGTGAACAAGATGTGCCCACTACATATCAGCCTTTCTCAGCAATTTTCTGGTTACATAGAGGAACCATATGATTCCATTGCCTATATAATGCACATTTGTCACAGAGATTGTTACTTACGGCCAAACCACCCTGAATATGTCTGACCTTGTCTGATCTCGGAAGCCAAGGAGGTTTGGGCCTGGTTAGTACTTTGATGTGAGACAGCTTGGGAATACCAGGTGCTGTAAGCTTTTTCTCTTCTCTCTACCACCTTCATGTCTTTTGATGCAACGTCTGATCACCCTGTGACACATGAGGAAGTTGGTCATCTTCAGCAGCTGCTGCAGCTTTGTTGGCAGACATGAAGTGATCTGAGAGTCTCAGTTTCAGCTGCAGAGAATAATCATATCAGGGAAGAAGATGTGCCCACTACAAGTCAGCCTTTATCGGCAATTATCTGGTTACATAGAGGAAGTGTATGATTCCAGTACTTATATAATGCACATTTGTCACAGATATTGTTGCTTACGGCCACACCACCCTGAATATGCCTGACCTCGTCTGATATCGGAAGCCAAGCAGGGTTGGGCCTGGTTAGTACTCAGATGGGAGACCGCTTGGGAATACCAGGTGCTGTAAGCTTTTTCTCTTCTGTCTACCACCTGCATGTCTTTTGTTGCAACGTCTGATCACCCTGTGACACATGAGGAAGTTGGTCATCTTCAGCTGCTGCTGCTTTGTTGGCAGACACGAAGTGATCTGAGAGTCTCAGTTTCAGCTGTAGAGAATAATCACATCAGGGAAGAAGATGTGCCCACTACAAGTCAGCCTTTCTCTGCAATTATCTGGTTACATAGAGGAAGTGTATGATTCCAGTACTTATATAATTCACATTTGTCACAGTTATTGTTGCTTACGGCCACACCACCCTGAATAAGCCGGAGCTCGTCTGATCTCGGAACCCAAGCAGGGTTGGGCCTTGTTAGTACTTGGATGGGAGACTGCTTGGGAATACCAGGTGCTTTAAGCTTTTTCTCTTCTCTCGACCACCTGCATGTCTTTTGTTGCAACGTCTGATCACCCTGTGACACATGAGGAAGTTGGTCATCTTTAGCTGCTGCTGCTTTGTTGGCAGACACGAAGTGATCTGAGAGTCTCAGTTTCAGCTGCAGAGAATAATCACATCAGGGAAGAAGATGTGCCCACTACAAGTCAGCCTTTCTCTGCAATTATCTGGTTACATAGAAGTAGTGTATGATTCCAGTACTTATATAATGCACATTTGTCACAGTTATTCTTGCTTACGGCCACACCACCCTAAACATGCCCGACCTCGTCTGATCTCGGAAGCATAGCAGGGCTGGGCCTGGTTAGTACTTTGATGGGAGACCGCTTGGGAATACCAGGTGCTGTAAGCTTTTTCTCTTCTCTCAACCACCTGCATGTCTTTTGTTGCAACCTCTGATCACCCTGTGACACATGAGGAAGTTGGTCATCTTCAGCTGCTGCTGCTTTGTTGGCAGACACGAAGTGATCTGAGAGTCTCAGTTTCAGCTGGAGAGAATAATCACGTCAGGGAAGAAGATTTGCCCGCTACACATCAGCCTTTCTCTGCAATTATCTGGTTATATCGAGGAACCATATGATTCCAGTACCTATACAACTTACATTTGTCACAGACATTGTTGCTTACTGCCACACCACCCTGAATATGCCTGACCTCGTCTGATCTCGGAAGGCAAGCAGGGTTGTGCCTGGTTAGTACTTGGATGGGAGACAGCTTGGGTATACAAGGTGCTGTAAGCTTTTTCTCTTCTCTCAACCACCTCCATGTCTTTTGTTGCAACGTCTGATCACCCTGTGACACGTGAAGAAGTTGGTCATCTTCAGCTGCTGCTGCTTTGTTGGCAGACACGAGGTGATCTGAGAGTCTCAGTTTCAGCTCCAGAGAATAATCACATCAAGGAGGAAGATGAACCCACTACAAGTCAGCCTTTTTCGGCAATTATCTGGTTACATAGAGGAAGTGTATGATTCCAGTACCTATATAATGCACATTTGTCACAGATATTGTCTCTTACGGCCACACCACCCTGAATAAGCCCGACCTCGTCTGATCTCGGAAGCCAAGCAGGGTTGGACCTTGTTAGTACTTGAATGGGAGACCGCTTGGGAATACCAGGTGCTGTAAGCTTTTTCTCTTCTCTCTACCACCTTCATGTCTTTTGTTGCAACGTCTGATCACCCTGTGACACATGAGGAAGTTGGTCATCTTCAGCAGCTGCTGCTGCTTTGTTGGCAGACACAAAGTCATCTCAGAGTCTCAGTTTCAGCTGCAGAGAATAATCACATCAGGGAAGAAGATGTGCCCACTACAAGTCAGCCTTTCTCAGCAATTATCTGGTTACATAGAGGAAGTGTATGATTCCAGTACCTATATAATACACATTTGTAACAGATATTATTGCTTACAGCCACACCAACTTGAATAAGCTGGACCTCGTCTGATCTCGGAAGCCAAGCAGGGTTGGGACTGGTTACTGCTTGAATGGGAGACCGCTTGGGAATACCAGGTGCTGTAAACTCTTTCTCTTCTCTCTACCACCTATATGTCTTTTGTTGCAATGTCTGATCGCCCTGTGACACATGAGGAAGTTGGTCATCTTCAGCTGCTGCTGCTTTTTTTGCAGACACGAAGTGATCTGAGAGTCTCAGTTTCAGCTGGAGAGAATAATCACATCAGGGAAGAAGATGTGCCCACTACAAGTCAGCCTTTCTCTGCAATTATCTGGTTACATAGAAGTAGTGTATGATTCCAGTACTTATATAATGCACATTTGTCACAGTTATTCTTGCTTGCGGCCACACCACCCTAAACATGCCCAACCTCGTCTGATCTCGAAAGCATAGCAGGGCTGGGCCTGGTTAGTACTTTGATGGGAGACCGCTTGGGAATACCAGGTGCTGTAAGCTTTTTCTCTTCTCTCAACCACCTGCATGTCTTTTGTTGCAACCTCTGATCACCCTGTGACACATGAGGAAGTTGGTCATCTTCAGCTGCTGCTGCTTTGTTGGCAGACACGAAGTGATCTGAGAGTCTCAGTTTCAGCTGGAGAGAATAATCACGTCAGGGAAGAAGATTTGCCCGCTACACATCAGCCTTTCTCTGCAATTATCTGGTTATATCGAGGAACCATATGATTCCAGTACCTATACAACTTACATTTGTCACAGACATTGTTGCTTACTGCCACACCACCCTGAATATGCCTGACCTCGTCTGATCTCGGAAGGCAAGCAGGGTTGTGCCTGGTTAGTACTTGGATGGGAGACAGCTTCGGTATACAAGGTGCTGTAATCTTTTTCTCTTCTCTCAACCACCTCCATGTTTTTTGTTGCAACGTCTGATCACCCTGTGACACATGAGGAAGTTGGTCATCTTCAGCTGCTGCTGCTTTGTTGGCAGACACGAGGTGATCTGAGAGTCTCAGTTTCAGCTCCAGAGAATAATCACATCAAGGAGGAAGATGAATCCACTACAAGTCAGCCTTTTTCGGCAATTATCTGGTTACATAGAGGAAGTGTATGATTCCAGTACCTATATAATGCACATTTGTCACAGATATTGTCTCTTACGGCCACACCACCCTGAATAAGCCCGACCTCGTCTGATCTCGGAAGCCAAGCAGGGTTGGACCTTGTTAGTACTTGAATGGGAGACCGCTTGGGAATACCAGGTGCTGTAAGCTTTTTCTCTTCTCTCTACCACCTGCATGTCTTTTGTTGCAACGTCTGATCACCCTGTGACACATGAGGAAGTTGGTCATCTTCAGCAGCTGCTGCTGCTTTGTTGGCAGACACAAAGTCATCTCAGAGTCTCAGTTTCAGCTGCAGAGAATAATCACATCAGGGAAGAAGATGTGCCCACTACAAGTCAGCCTTTCTCAGCAATTATCTGGTTACATAGAGGAAGTGTATGATTCCAGTACCTATATAATGCACATTTGTAACAGATATTGTTGCTTACAGCCACACCAACTTGAATAAGCTGGACCTCGTCTGATCTCGGAAGCCAAGCAGAGTTGGGACTGGTTACTGCTTGAATGGGAGACCGCTTGCGAATACCAGGTGCTGTAAACTCTTTCTCTTCTCTCTACCACCTATATGTCTTTTTTTGCAATGTCTGATCGCCCTGTGACACATGAGGAAGTTGGTCATCTTCAGCTGCTGCTGCTTTTTTGGCAGACACGAAGTGATCTTAGAGTTTCAGTTTCAGCTGCAGAGAATAATCACGTCAGGGAAGAAGATGTGCCCACTATTTATCAGCCTTTCTCGGCAATTATCTGGTTATATAGAGGAACCGTATGATTCCAGTACCTATACAATTTACATTTGTCACAGACATTGTTACTTACGGCCACACCACCTTGAATATGCCCGATCTCGTCTGATCTCGGAAGACTAGCAGGGTTGGGCCTTGTTAGTACTTGAATGGGAGACTGCTTGGGAATACCAGGTGCTGTAAGCTTTTTCTCTTCTCTCTACCACCTGCATGTCTTTTGTTGCAATGTCTGATCGCCCTGTGACACATGAGGAAGTTGGTCATCTTCAGCTGTTGCTGCTTTGTTGGCAGACACGAAGTGATCTGAGAGTCTCAGTTTCAGCTGAAGAGAATAATCACATCAGGGAAGAAGATGTGCCCACTACAATTTAGCCTTTCTTGGCAATTATCTGGTTGCATAGAGGAACCGTATGATTCCAGTACCTATATAATGCACATTTGTCACAGACATTGTTGCTTACGGCCACACCACTCTGATTATGGCCGACCTCGTCTGATCTCGGAACCCAAGCAGGGTTGGGCCTGGTTAGTACTTGAATGGGAGACCGCTTGGGAATAACAGGTGCTGTAGGCTTTTTCTCTTCTCTCTACCACCTGCATGTCTTTTGTTGCAACGTCTGATCACCCTGTGACACATGAGGAAGTTGGTCATCTTCAGCTGCTGCTGCTTTGTTGGCAGACACGAAGTGATCTGAGAGTCTCAGTTTTAGCTGTAGAGAATAATCACATCAGGGAAGAAGATGTGCCCACTACAAGTCAGCCTTTCTCTGCAATTATCTGGTTACATAGAGGAAGTGTATGATTCCAGTACTTATATAATTCACATTTGTCACAGTTATTGTTGCTTACGGCCACACCACCCTGAATAAGCCGGAGCTCGTCTGTTCTCGGAACCCAAGCAGGGTTGGGCCTTGTTAGTACTTGGATGGGAGACTGCTTGGGAATACCAGGTGCTTTAAGCTTTTTCTCTTCTCTCGACCACCTGCATGTCTTTTGTTGCAACGTCTGATCACCCTGTGACACATGAGGAAGTTGGTCATCTTTAGCTGCTGCTGCTTTGTTGGCAGACACGAAGTGATCTGAGAGTCTCATTTTCAGCTGTAGAGAATTATCACGTCAGGGAACAAGATGTGCCAACTACATATCAGCCTTTCTCGGCAATTATCTGGTTGCATAGAGGAACCGTATGATTCCAGTACCTATATAATGCACATTTGTCAGAGACATTGTTACTTACGGCCACACCAACCTGAATATGCCTGACCTCGTCTGATCTCGGAAGCCAAGCAGGGTTGAACCTACTTAGTACTTGGATGGGAGACCGCTTGGGAATACCAGGTGCTGTAAGCTTCTTCTCTTCTCTCTACCACCTGCATGTCTTTTGTTGCAACGTCTGATCGCCTTGTGACACATGAGGAAGTTGGTCATCTTCAGCTGCTGCTGCTTTGTTGGCAGACACGAAGTGATCTGAGAGTCTAAGTTTCAGCTGAAGAGAATAATCACATCAGGGAAGAAGATGTGCCCACTACAAGTTAGCCTTTCTTGGCAATTATCTGGTTGCATAGAGGATCCGTATGATTCCAGTACATATATAATGCACATTTGTCACAGACATTGTTACTTACGGCCACACCACCCTGAATATGCCCGACCTCGTCTGATCTCGGAACCCAAGCAGGGTTGGGCCTGGTTAGTACTTTAATGGGAGAATGCTTGGGAATACCAGGTGCTGTAAGCTTTTTCTCTTCTCTCAACCACCTGCATGTATTTTGTTGCAACCTCTGATCACCCTGTGACACATGAGGAAGTTGGTCATCTTCAGCTGCTGCTGCTTTGTTGGCAGACACGAAGTGATCTGAGAGTCTCAGTTTCAGCTGGAGAGAATAATCACGTCAGGGAAGAAGATTTGCCCGCTACACATCAGCCTTTCTCTGCAATTATCTGGTTATATCGAGGAACCATATGATTCCAGTACCTATACAACTTACATTTGTCACAGACATTGTTGCTTACTGCCACACCACCCTGAATATGCCTGACCTCGTCTGATCTCGGAAGGCAAGCAGGGTTGTGCCTGGTTAGTACTTGGATGGGAGACAGCTTGGGAATATAAGGTGCTGTAAGCTTTATCTCTTCTCTCTACCACCTCCATGTCTTTTGTTGCAACGTGTGATCACCCTGTGACACGTGAAGAAGTTGGTCATCTTCAGCTGCTGCTGCTTTGTTGGCAGACACGAGGTGATCTGAGAGTCTCAGTTTCAGCTCCATAGAATAATCACATCAAGGAAGAAGATGAACCCACTACAAGTCAGCCTTTTTCGGCAATTATCTGGTTACATAGAGGAAGTGTATGATTCCAGTACCTATATAATGCACATTTGTCACAGATATTGTCTCTTACGGCCACACCACCCTGAATAAGCCCGACCTCGTCTGATCTCAGAAGCCAAGCAGGGTTGGACCTGGTTAGTTCTTGAATGGGAGACCGCTTGGGAATACCAGGTGCTTTAAGCTTTTTCTGTTCTCTCTACCACCTGCGTGTCTTTTGTTGCAACGTCTGATCACCCTGTGACACATGAGGAAGTTGGTCATCTTCAGCAGCTGCTGCTGCTTTGTTGGCAGACACGAAGTGATCTCAGAGTCTCAGTTTCAGCTGCAGAGAATAATCACATCAGGGAAGAAGATGTGCCCACTACAAGTCAGCCTTTCTCGGCAATTATCTGGTTACATAGAGGAACCATATGATTCCATTGCCTATATAATGCACATTTGTCACAGCAATTGTTACTTACAGCCAAACCACCCTGAATATGTCTGACCTTGTCTGATCTCGGAAGCCAAGGAGGTTTGGGCCTGGTTAGTACTTTGATGGGAGACCGCTTGGGAATACCAGGTACTGTAAGCTCTTTCTCTTCTCTCTACCACCTGCATGTCTTTTGTTGCAATGTCTGATCACCCTGTAACACATGAGGAAGTTGGTCATCTTCAGCAGCTGCTGCTGCTGCTTTGTTGGCAGACACGAAGTGATCTGAGAGTCTCAGTTTCAGCTGGAGAGAATAATCATATCAGGGAAGAAGATGTGCCCACTACATATCAGCCTTTCTCGGCAATTATCTGGTTACATAGAGGAAGTGTATGATTCCTTTGCCTATATAATGCACATTTGTCACAGAGATTGTTGCTTACTGCCAAACCACCCTGAATATGTCTGACCTTGTCTGATCTCAGAAGCCAAGCACGGTTGGGCCTGGTTAGTACTTGGATGGAAGACCTCTTGGGAATACCAGGTGCTTTAAGCTTTTTCTCTTCTCTCGACCACCTGCATGTCTTTTGTTGCAACGTCTGATCACCCTGTGACACATGAGGAAGTTGGTCATCTTCAGCTGCTGCTGCTTTGTTGGCAGACACGAAGTGATCTGAGAGTCTCAGTTTCAGTTGCAGAGAATGATCACATCAGAGAAGATGATATGCCCGCTACACATCAGCCTTTCTCGGCAATTATCTGGTTGCATAGAGGAACCGTATGATTCCAGTACCTATATTACGCACATTTCTCAGAGCAATTGTTACTTACGGCCACACCACCCTGAATAAGCTCGACCTCGTCTGAACTCGGAAGCCAAGCAGGTTTTGGCCTGGTTAGTACTTGAATGGGAGACCGCTTGGGAATACCAGGTGCTGTAGGCTTTTTCTCTTCTCTCTACCACCTGCATGTCTTTTTTTGCAACGTCTGATCACCCTGTGACACATGAGGAAGTTGGTCATCTTCAGCTGCTGCTGCTTTGTTGGCAGACATGAAGTGATCTGAGAGTCTCAGTTTCAGCTGCAGAGAATAATCATATCAGGGAAGAAGATGTGCCCACTACAAGTCAGCCTTTTTCGGCAATTATCTTGTTGCATAGAGGAACCGTATGATTCCAGTACCTATATAATGCACATTTGTCACAGACATTGTTACTTACGGCCACACCACCCTGAATATGCCCGACCTCGTCTGATCTCGGAACCCAAGCAGGGTTGGGCCTGGTTAGTACTTGAATGTTAAACCGCTTGGGAATACCAGGTGCTGTAAGCTTTTTCTCTTCTCTCTACCACCTGCATGTCTTTTGTTGCAATGTCTGATCGCCCTGTGACACATGAGGAAGTTGGTCATCTTCAGCTGCTGCTGCTTTGTTGGCAGACACGAAGTGATCTGAGAGTCTCAGTTTCAGTTGCAGAGAATGATCACATCAGAGAAGATGATATGCCCGCTACACTCCAGCCTTTCTCGGCATCTATCTGGTTGCACAGAGGAACCGTATGATTCCAGTACCTATATAATGCACATTTTTTCAGAAACATTGTTGCTTATGGCCACACCACCCTGAACATGCCCGACCTCGTCTAATCTCGGAAGCATAGCAGGGTTGGGCCTGGTTAGTACTTGGATGGGAGACAGCTTGGGAATACTAGGTGCTGTAAGCTTCTCCTCTTCTCTCTACCACCTGCATGTCTTTTGTTGCAACGTCTGATCACCCTGTGACACATGAGGAAGTTGGTCATTTTCTTTAGCTGCTGCTGCTTTGTTGGCAGACACGAAGTGATCTGAGAGTCTCAGTTTCAGTTGTAGAGAATAATCACATCAGGAAAGAAGATGTACCCGCTACAAGTCAGCCTTTCTCTGCAATTATCTGGTTACATAGAGGAACCGTATGATTCCAGTACTTATATAATGCACATTTGTCACAGTTATTGTTGCTTACGGCCACACCACCCTGAATAAGCCCGACCTCGTCTGATCTTGGAAGCCAAGCAAGGTTGGGCCTAGTTAGTACTTGGATGGGAGACCGCTTGGGAATACCAGGTGCTGTAAGCTTTTTCTCTTCTCTCAACCACCTGCATGTCTTTTGTTTCAACGTCTGATCACCCTGTGACACATGAGGAAGTTGGTCATCTTCAGCTGTGGCTGCTTTGTTGGCAGACACAAAGTGATCTTAGAGTCTCATTTTCAGCTGGAGAAAATTATCACGTCAGGGAACAAGATGTGCCCACTACATATCAGCCTTTCTCGGCAATTATCTTGTTACATAGAGGAACCATATGATTCCATTGCCTATATAATGCACATTTTTCACAGAGATTGTTGCTTACGGCCAAACCACCCTGAATATGTCTGACCTTGTCTGATCTCAGAAGCCGAGGAGGGTTGGGCCTGGTTAGTACTTTGATGGGAGACCGCTTGGGAATACCAGGTGCTGTAAGCTTTTTCTCTTCTCTCTACCACCTGCATGTCTTTTGTTGCAACGTCTGATCACCCTGTGACACATGAGGAAGTTGGTCATCTTCAGCTGCTGCTGCTGCCTTTTTGGCAGACACGAAGTGATCTGAGAGTCTCAGTTTCAGCTGAAGAGAATAATCACATCAGGGAAGAAGATGTGCCCACTACAATTTAGCCTTTCTTGGCAATTATCTGGTTGCATAGAGGAACTGTATGATTCCAGTACCTATATAATGCACATTTGTCACAGACATTGTTACTTACGGCCACACCACCCTGAGTATGCCCAACCTCGTCTGATCTCGGAACCCAAGCAGGGTTGGGCCTGGTTATTACTTGAATGGGAGACTGCTTGGGAATACCAGGTGCTGTAAGCTTTCTCTCTTCTCTCTACCACCTGCATGTCTTTTGTTGCAATGTCTGATCGCCCTGTGACACATGAGGAAGTTGGTCATCTTCAGCAGCTGCTGCAGCTTTGTTGGCAGACATGAAGTGATCTGAGAGTCTCAGTTTCAGCTGCAGAGAATAATCATATCAGGGAAGAAGATGTGCCCACTACAAGTCAGCCTTTATCGGCAATTATCTGGTTACATAGAGGAAGTGTATGATTCCAATACATATATAATGCACATTTGTCACAGATATTTCTGCTTACGGCCACACCATCCTGAATATACCCAACCTCGTCTGATATCGGAACCCAAGCAGGTTTGGGCCTGGTTAGTACTCGGATGGGAGACCGCTTGGGAATACCAGGTGCTGTAAGCCTTTTCTCTTCTCTCAACCACCTGCGTGTCTTTTGTTGCAACGTCTGATCATCCTGTGACACATGAGGAAGTTGGTCATCTTCAGCTGCTGCTGCTTTGTTGGCAGACACAAAGTGATCTGAGAGTCTCAGTTTCAGCAGTTGAGAATTATCACGTCAGGGAACAAGATGTGCCCACTACATATCAGCCTTTCTCGGCAATTTTCTGGTTACATAGAGGAACCATATGATTCCATTGCCTATATAATGCACATTTGTCACAGAGATTGTTGCTTACGGCCAAACCACCCTGAATATGTCTGACCTTGTCTGATCTCAGAAGCCAAGCAGGGTTGGGCCTGGTTAGTACTTTGATGGGAGACCGCTTGGGAATACCAGGTGCTTAAAGCTATTTCTCTTCTCTCTACCACCTCCATGTCTTTTGTTGCAACGTCTGATTATCCTGTGACACATGAGGAAGTTGGTCATCTTCAGCAGCTGCTGCTTCTTTGTTGGCAGACACGAAGTGATCTGAGAGTCTCAGTTTCAGTTGTAGAGAATAATCACATCAGGAAAGAAGATGTACCCGCTACAAGTCAGCCTTTCTCTGCAATTATCTGGTTACATAGAGAAACCGTATGATTCCAGTACTTATATAATACACATTTGTCACAGTTATTGTTGCTTACGGCCACACCACCCTGAATAAGCCCGACCTCGTCTGATCTTGGAAGCCAAGCAAGATTGGGCCTAGTTAGTACTTGGATGGGAGACCGCTTGGGAATACCAGGTGCTGTAAGCTTTTTCTCTTCTCTCAACCACCTGCATGTCTTTTGTTTCAACGTCTGATCACCCTGTGACACATGAGGAAGTTGGTCATCTTCAGCTGTGGCTGCTTTGTTGGCAGACACAAAGTGATCTTAGAGTCTCATTTTCAGCTGGAGAAAATTATCACGTCAGGGAACAAGATGTGCCCACTACATATCAGCCTTTCTCGGCAATTATCTTGTTACATAGAGGAACCATATGATTCCATTGCCTATATAATGCACATTTTTCACAGAGATTGTTGCTTATGGCCAAACCACCCTGAATATGTCTGACCTTGTCTGATCTCAGAAGCCAAGGAGGGTTGGGCCTGGTTAGTACTTTGATGGGAGACCGCTTGGGAATACCAGGTGCTGTAAGCTTTTTCTCTTCTCTCTACCACCTGCATGTCTTTTGTTGCAATGTCTGATCGCCCTGTGACACATGAGGAAGTTGGTCATCTTCAGCAGCTGCTGCAGCTTTGTTGGCAGACATGAAGTGATCTGAGAGTCTCAGTTTCAGCTGCAGAGAATAATCATATAAGGGAAGAAGATGTGCCCACTACAAGTCAGCCTTTATCGGCAATTATCTGGTTACATAGAGGAAGTGTATGATTCCAATACATATATAATGCACATTTGTCACAGATATTTCTGCTTACGGCCACACCATCCTGAATATACCCAACCTCGTCTGATATCGGAACCCAAGCAGGTTTGGGCCTGGTTAGTACTCGGATGGGAGACCGCTTGGGAATACCAGGTGCTGTAAGCCTTTTCTCTTCTCTCAACCACCTGCGTGTCTTTTGTTGCAACGTCTGATCATCCTGTGACACATGAGGAAGTTGGTCATCTTCAGCTGCTGCTGCTTTGTTGGCAGACACAAAGTGATCTGAGAGTCTCAGTTTCAGCAGTTGAGAATTATCACGTCAGGGAACAAGATGTGCCCACTACATATCAGCCTTTCTCGGCAATTTTCTGGTTACATAGAGGAACCATATGATTCCATTGCCTATATAATGCACATTTGTCACAGAGATTGTTGCTTACGGCCAAACCACCCTGAATATGTCTGACCTTGTCTGATCTCAGAAGCCAAGCAGGGTTGGGCCTGGTTAGTACTTTGATGGGAGACCGCTTGGGAATACCAGGTGCTTAAAGCTATTTCTCTTCTCTCTACCACCTCCATGTCTTTTGTTGCAACGTCTGATTATCCTGTGACACATGAGGAAGTTGGTCATCTTCAGCAGCTGCTGCTTCTTTGTTGGCAGACACGAAGTGATCTGAGAGTCTCAGTTTCAGTTGTAGAGAATAATCACATCAGGAAAGAAGATGTACCCGCTACAAGTCAGCCTTTCTCTGCAATTATCTGGTTACATAGAGGAACCGTATGATTCCAGTACTTATATAATACACATTTGTCACAGTTATTGTTGCTTACGGCCACACCACCCTGAATAAGCCCGACCTCGTCTGATCTTGGAAGCCAAGCAAGGTTGGGCCTAGTTAGTACTTGGATGGGAGACCGCTTGGGAATACCAGGTGCTGTAAGCTTTTTCTCTTCTCTCAACCACCTGCATGTCTTTTGTTTCAACGTCTGATCACCCTGTGACACATGAGGAAGTTGGTCATCTTCAGCTGTGGCTGCTTTGTTGGCAGACACAAAGTGATCTTAGAGTCTCATTTTCAGCTGGAGAAAATTATCACGTCAGGGAACAAGATGTGCCCACTACATATCAGCCTTTCTCGGCAATTATCTTGTTACATAGAGGAACCATATGATTCCATTGCCTATATAATGCACATTTTTCACAGAGATTGTTGCTTACGGCCAAACCACCCTGAATATGTCTGACCTTGTCTGATCTCAGAAGCCAAGGAGGGTTGGGCCTGGTTAGTACTTTGATGGGAGACCGCTTGGGAATACCAGGTGCTGTAAGCTTTTTCTCTTCTCTCTACCACCTGCATGTCTTTTGTTGCAACGTCTGATCACCCTGTGACACATGAGGAAGTTGGTCATCTTCAGCTGCTGCTGCTGCCTTTTTGGCAGACACGAAGTGATCTGAGAGTCTCAGTTTCAGCTGAAGAGAATAATCACATCAGGGAAGAAGATGTGCCCACTACAATTTAGCCTTTCTTGGCAATTATCTGGTTGCATAGAGGAACTGTATGATTCCAGTACCTATATAATGCACATTTGTCACAGACATTGTTACTTACGGCCACACCACCCTGAGTATGCCCAACCTCGTCTGATCTCGGAACCCAAGCAGGGTTGGGCCTGGTTATTACTTGAATGGGAGACTGCTTGGGAATACCAGGTGCTGTAAGCTTTCTCTCTTCTCTCTACCACCTGCATGTCTTTTGTTGCAATGTCTGATCGCCCTGTGACACATGAGGAAGTTGGTCATCTTCAGCAGCTGCTGCAGCTTTGTTGGCAGACATGAAGTGATCTGAGAGTCTCAGTTTCAGCTGCAGAGAATAATCATATCAGGGAAGAAGATGTGCCCACTACAAGTCAGCCTTTATCGGCAATTATCTGGTTACATAGAGGAAGTGTATGATTCCAATACATATATAATGCACATTTGTCACAGATATTTCTGCTTACGGCCACACCATCCTGAATATACCCAACCTCGTCTGATATTGGAACCCAAGCAGGTTTGGGCCTGGTTAGTACTCGGATGGGAGACCGCTTGGGAATACCAGGTGCTGTAAGCCTTTTCTCTTCTCTCAACCACCTGCGTGTCTTTTGTTGCAACGTCTGATCATCCTGTGACACATGAGGAAGTTGGTCATCTTCAGCTGCTGCTGCTTTGTTGGCAGACACAAAGTGATCTGAGAGTCTCAGTTTCAGCAGTTGAGAATTATCACGTCAGGAAACAAGATGTGCCCACTACATATCAGCCTTTCTCGGCAATTTTCTGGTTACATAGAGGAACCATATGATTCCATTGCCTATATAATGCACATTTGTCACTGAGATTGTTGCTTACGGCCAAACCACCCAGAATATGTCTGACCTTGTCTGATCTCAGAAGCCAAGCAGGGTTGGGCCTGGTTAGTACTTTGATGGGAGACCGCTTGGGAATACCAGGTGCTTAAAGCTATTTCTCTTCTCTCTACCACCTCCATGTCTTTTGTTGCAACGTCTGATTATCCTGTGACACATGAGGAAGTTGGTCATCTTCAGCAGCTGCTGCTTCTTTGTTGGCAGACACGAAGTGATCTGAGAGTCTCAGTTTCAGCTGCAGAGAACAATCACATCAGGGAAGAAGATGTGCCCACTACAAGTAAGCCTTTATCGGCAATTATCTGGTTACATAGAGGAAGTGTATGATTCCAATACATATATAATGCACATTTGTCACAGATATTGCTGCTTACGGCCACACCACCCTGAATATGCCCAACCTCGTCTGATCTTGGAAGCCAAGCAGGGTTGGGCCTGGTTAGTACTTGGATAGGAGACCGCTTGGGAATACCAGGTGCTGTAAGCTTTTCCTCTTCTCTCAACCACCTTCATGTCTTTTGTTGCAACGTCTGATCACCCTGTGACACATGAGGAAGTTGGTCATCTTCAGCTGCTGCTGCTTTGTTGGCAGACACAAAGTGATCTGAGAGTCTCATTTTCAGCTGGAGAGAATTATCACGTCAGGGAAGAAGATGTGCCCACTACATATCAGCCTTTCTCTGCAATTATCTGGTTACATAGAGGAACCATATGATTCCATTACCTATATAATACACATTTGTCACAGGGATTGTTGCTTACGGCCAAACCACCCTAAACATGCCCGACCTCGTCTGATCTCGGAAGCATAGCAGGGTTTGGCCTGGTTAGTACTTTGATGGGAGACCGCTTGGGAATACCAGGTGCTGTAAGCTTCTTCTCTTCTCTCTACCACCTGCATGTCTTTTGTTGCAACGTCTGATCGCCCTGTGACACATGAGGAAGTTGGTCATCTTCAGCTGCTGCTGCTTTGTTGGCAGACATGAAGTGATCTGAGAGTCTCAGTTTCAGCTGAAGAGAATAATCACATCAGGGAAGAAGATGTGCCCACTACAATTTAGCCTTTCTTGGCAATTATCTGGTTGCATAGAGGAACTGTATGATTCCAGTACCTATATAATGCACATTTGTCACAGACATTGTTACTTACGGCCACACCACCCTGAGTATGCCCAACCTCGTCTGATCTCGGAACCCAAGCAGGGTTGGGCCTGGTTATTACTTGAATGGGAGACTGCTTGGGAATACCAGGTGCTGTAAGCTTTCTCTCTTCTCTCTACCACCTGCATGTCTTTTGTTGCAATGTCTGATCGCCCTGTGACACATGAGGAAGTTGGTCATCTTCAGCAGCTGCTGCAGCTTTGTTGGCAGACATGAAGTGATCTGAGAGTCTCAGTTTCAGCTGCAGAGAATAATCATATCAGGGAAGAAGATGTGCCCACTACAAGTCAGCCTTTATCGGCAATTATCTGGTTACATAGAGGAAGTGTATGATTCCAATACATATATAATGCACATTTGTCACAGATATTTCTGCTTACGGCCACACCATCCTGAATATACCCAACCTCGTCTGATATTGGAACCCAAGCAGGTTTGGGCCTGGTTAGTACTCGGATGGGAGACCGCTTGGGAATACCAGGTGCTGTAAGCCTTTTCTCTTCTCTCAACCACCTGCGTGTCTTTTGTTGCAACGTCTGATCATCCTGTGACACATGAGGAAGTTGGTCATCTTCAGCTGCTGCTGCTTTGTTGGCAGACACAAAGTGATCTGAGAGTCTCAGTTTCAGCAGTTGAGAATTATCACGTCAGGAAACAAGATGTGCCCACTACATATCAGCCTTTCTCGGCAATTTTCTGGTTACATAGAGGAACCATATGATTCCATTGCCTATATAATGCACATTTGTCACTGAGATTGTTGCTTACGGCCAAACCACCCAGAATATGTCTGACCTTGTCTGATCTCAGAAGCCAAGCAGGGTTGGGCCTGGTTAGTACTTTGATGGGAGACCGCTTGGGAATACCAGGTGCTTAAAGCTATTTCTCTTCTCTCTACCACCTCCATGTCTTTTGTTGCAACGTCTGATTATCTTGTGACACATGAGGAAGTTGGTCATCTTCAGCAGCTGCTGCTTCTTTGTTGGCAGACACGAAGTGATCTGAGAGTCTCAGTTTCAGCTGCAGAGAACAATCACATCAGGGAAGAAGATGTGCCCACTACAAGTAAGCCTTTATCGGCAATTATCTGGTTACATAGAGGAAGTGTATGATTCCAATACATATATAATGCACATTTGTCACAGATATTGCTGCTTACGGCCACACCACCCTGAATATGCCCAACCTCGTCTGATCTTGGAAGCCAAGCAGGGTTGGGCCTGGTTAGTACTTGGATAGGAGACCGCTTGGGAATACCAGGTGCTGTAAGCTTTTCCTCTTCTCTCAACCACCTTCATGTCTTTTGTTGCAACGTCTGATCACCCTGTGACACATGAGGAAGTTGGTCATCTTCAGCTGCTGCTGCTTTGTTGGCAGACACAAAGTGATCTGAGAGTCTCATTTTCAGCTGGAGAGAATTATCACGTCAGGGAAGAAGATGTGCCCACTACATATCAGCCTTTCTCTGCAATTATCTGGTTACATAGAGGAACCATATGATTCCATTACCTATATAATACACATTTGTCACAGGGATTGTTGCTTACGGCCAAACCACCCTAAACATGCCCGACCTCGTCTGATCTCGGAAGCATAGCAGGGTTTGGCCTGGTTAGTACTTTGATGGGAGACCGCTTGGGAATACCAGGTGCTGTAAGCTTCTTCTCTTCTCTCTACCACCTGCATGTCTTTTGTTGCAACGTCTGATCGCCCTGTGACACATGAGGAAGTTGGTCATCTTCAGCAGCTGCTGCTTTGTTGGCAGACACGAAGTGATCTGAGAGTCTCAGTTTCAGCTGAAGAGAATAATCACATCAGGGAAGAAGATGTGCCCACTACAAGTTAGCCTTTCTTGGCAATTATCTGGTTGCATAGAGGAACCATATGATTCCAGTACATATATAATGCACATTTGTCACAGACATTGTTACTTACGGCCACACCACCCTGAAATTGCCCGACCTCGTCTGATCTCGGAAGCCAAGCAGGGTTGTGCCTGGTTAGTACTTTGATGGGAGACAGCTTGGGAATACCAGGTGCTGTAAGCTTTTTCTCTACCACCTCCATGTCTTTTGTTGCAACGTCTGATCACCCTGTGACACGTGAAGAAGTTGGTCATCTTCAGCTGCTGCTGCTTTGTTGGCAGACACGAGGTGATCTGAGAATCTCAGTTTCATCTCCAGAGAATAATCACATCAAGGAGGAAGATGAACCCACTACAAGTCAGCCTTTTTCGGCAATTATCTGGTTACATAGAGGAAGTGTATGATTCCATTACCTATATAATACACATTTGTAACAGATATTGCTGCTTACCGCCACACCACCCTGAATAAGCTGGACCTCGTCTGATCTCGGAAGCCAAGCAGGGTTGGGCCTTGTTAGTACTTGAATGGGAGACTGCTTGGGAATACCAGGTGCTGTAAGCTTTTTCTCTTCTCTCTACCACCTGCATGTCTTTTGTTGCAACGTCTGATCACCCTGTGACACATGAGGAAGTTGGTCATCTTCAGCAGCTGCTGTTGCTTTGTTGGCAGACACAAAGTCATCTCAGAGTCTCAGTTTCAGCTGCAGAGAATAATCACATCAGGGAAGAAGATGTGCCCACTACAAGTCAGCCTTTCTCAGCAATTATCTGGTTACATAGAGGAAGTGTATGATTCCAGTACCTATATAATACACATTTGTAACAGATATCGTTGCTTACAGCCACACCAACTTGAATAAGCTGGACCTCGTCTGATCTCGGAAGCCAAGCAGGGTTGGGACTGGTTACTGCTTGAATGGGAGACCGCTTGCGAATACCTGGTGCTGTAAGCTCTTTCTCTTCTCTCTACCACCTATATGTCTTTTGTTGCAATGTCTGATCGCCCTGTGACACATGAGGAAGTTGGTCATCTTCAGCTGCTGCTGCTTTTTTGGCAGACACGAAGTGATCTTAGAGTCTCAGTTTCAGCTGCAGAGAATAATCACGTCAGGGAAGAAGATGTGCCCACTATTTATCAGCCTTTCTCGGCAATTATCTGGTTATATAGAGGAACCGTATGATTCCAGTACCTATACAATTTACATTTGTCACAGACATTGTTACTTACGGCCACACCACCTTGAATATGCCCGATCTCGTCTGATCTCGGAAGACAAGCAGGGTTGGGCCTTGTTAGTACTTGAATGGGAGACTGCTTGGGAATACCAGGTGCTGTAAGCTTTTTCTCTTCTCTCTACCACCTGCATGTCTTTTGTTGCAATGTCTGATCGCCCTGTGACACATGAGGAAGTTGGTCATCTTCAGCTGTTGCTGCTTTGTTGGCAGACACGAAGTGATCTGAGAGTCTCAGTTTCAGCTGAAGAGAATAATCACATCAGGGAAGAAGATGTGCCCACTACAAGTTAGCCTTTCTTGGCAATTATCTGGTTGCATAGAGGAACCGTATGATTCCAGTACCTATATAATGCACATTTGTCACAGACATTGTTGCTTACAGCCACACCACCCTGAATGTGCTTGACCTCGTCTGATCTCGGAAGCCAAGCAGGGTTGTACCTGGTTAGTACTTGGATGGGAGACAGCTTGGGAATACCAGGTTCTGTAAGCTTTTTCTCTTCTCTCTACCACCTGCATGTCTTTTGTTGCAACGTCTGATCACCCTGTGGCACACGAGGAAGTTGGTCATCTTCAGCAGCTGCTGCTTTGTTGGCAGACATGAGGTGATCTGAGATTCTCAGTTTCAGTTGCAGAGAATGATCACGTCAGAGAAGATTATATGCCCGCTACACATCAGCCTTTCTCGGCAATTATCTGGTTACATAGAGGAACCGTATGATTCCAGTACCTATATTATGCACATTTCTCAGAGAGATTGTTACTTACGGCCACACCACCCTGTATAAGCCTGATCTCGGAAGCCAAGCAGGTTTTGGCCTGGTTAGTACTTGAATGGGAGACCGCTTGGGAATAACAGGTGCTGTAGGCTTTTTCTCTTCTCTCTACCACCTGCATGTCTTTTGTTGCAACGTCTGATCACCCTGTGACACATGAGGAAGTTGGTCATCTTCAGCTTTTGCTGCTTTGTTGGCAGACACGAAGTGATCTGAGAGTCTCAGTTTCAGCTGTAGAGAATAATCACATCAGGGAAGAAGATGTGCCCACTACAAGTTAGCCTTTCTCTGCAATTATCTGGTTACATAGAGGAAGTGTATGATTCCAGTACTTACATAATTCACATTTGTCACAGTTATTGTTGCTTACGGCCACACCACCCTGATTATGGCCGACCTCGTCTGATCTCGGAACCCAAGCAGGGTTGGGCCTGGTTAGTACTTGAATGGGAGACCGCTTGGGAATAACAGGTGCTGTAGGCTTTTTCTCTTCTCTCTACCACCTGCATGTCTTTTGTTGCAACATCTGATCACCCTGTGACACATGAGGAAGTTGGCTATCTTCAGCTGCTGCTGCTTTGTTGGCAGACACGAAGTGATCTGAGAGTCTCAGTTTCAGCTGTAGAGAATAATCACATCAGGGAAGAAGATGTGCCCACTACAAGTCAGCCTTTCTCTGCAATTATCTGGTTACATAGAGGAAGTGTATGATTCCAGTACCTATATAATACACATTTGTAACAGATATTGTTGCTTACAGCCACACCAACTTGAATAAGCTGGAACTCGTCTGATCTCGGAAGCCAAGCAGGGTTGGGACTGGTTACTGCTTGAATGGGAGACCGCTTGCGAATACCTGGTGCTGTAAGCTCTTTCTCTTCTCTCTACCACCTATATGTCTTTTGTTGCAATGTCTGATCGCCCTGTGACACATGAGGAAGTTGGTCATCTTCAGCTGCTGCTGCTTTTTTGGCAGACACGAAGTGATCTTAGAGTCTCAGTTTCAGCTGCAGAGAATAATCACGTCAGGGAAGAAGATGTGCCCACTATTTATCAGCCTTTCTCGGCAATTATCTGGTTATATAGAGGAACCGTATGATTCCAGTACCTATACAATTTACATTTGTCACAGACATTGTTACTTACGGCCACACCACCTTGAATATGCCCGATCTCGTCTGATCTCGGAAGACAAGCAGGGTTGGGCCTTGTTAGTACTTGAATGGGAGACTGCTTGGGAATACCAGGTGCTGTAAGCTTTTTCTCTTCTCTCTACCACCTGCATGTCTTTTGTTGCAATGTCTGATCGCCCTGTGACACATGAGGAAGTTGGTCATCTTCAGCTGTTGCTGCTTTGTTGGCAGACACGAAGTGATCTGAGAGTCTCAGTTTCAGCTGAAGAGAATAATCACATCAGGGAAGAAGATGTGCCCACTACAAGTTAGCCTTTCTTGGCAATTATCTGGTTGCATAGAGGAACCGTATGATTCCAGTACCTATATAATGCACATTTGTCACAGACATTGTTGCTTACAGCCACACCACCCTGAATGTGCTTGACCTCGTCTGATCTCGGAAGCCAAGCAGGGTTGTACCTGGTTAGTACTTGGATGGGAGACAGCTTGGGAATACCAGGTTCTGTAAGCTTTTTCTCTTCTCTCTACCACCTGCATGTCTTTTGTTGCAACGTCTGATCACCCTGTGGCACACGAGGAAGTTGGTCATCTTCAGCAGCTGCTGCTTTGTTGGCAGACATGAGGTGATCTGAGATTCTCAGTTTCAGTTGCAGAGAATGATCACGTCAGAGAAGATTATATGCCCGCTACACATCAGCCTTTCTCGGCAATTATCTGGTTACATAGAGGAACCGTATGATTCCAGTACCTATATTATGCACATTTCTCAGAGAAATTGTTACTTACGGCCACACCACCCTGTATAAGCCTGATCTCGGAAGCCAAGCAGGTTTTGGCCTGGTTAGTACTTGAATGGGAGACCGCTTGGGAATAACAGGTGCTGTAGGCTTTTTCTCTTCTCTCTACCACCTGCATGTCTTTTGTTGCAACGTCTGATCACCCTGTGACACATGAGGAAGTTGGTCATCTTCAGCTGCTGCTGCTTTGTTGGCAGACACGAAGTGATCTGAGAGTCTCAGTTTCAGTTGTAGAGAATAATCACATCAGGGAAGAAGATGTGCCCACTACAAGTCAGCCTTTCTCTGCAATTATCTGGTTACATAGAGGAAGTGTATGATTCCAGTACTTACATAATTCACATTTGTCACAGTTATTGTTGCTTACGGCCACACCACCCTGATTATGGCCGACCTCGTCTGATCTCGGAACCCAAGCAGGGTTGGGCCTGGTTAGTACTTGAATGGGAGACCGCTTGGGAATAACAGGTGCTGTAGGCTTTTTCTCTTCTCTCTACCACCTGCATGTCTTTTGTTGCAACGTCTGATCACCCTGTGACACATGAGGAAGTTGGCTATCTTCAGCTGCTGCTGCTTTGTTGGCAGACACGAAGTGATCTGAGAGTCTCAGTTTCAGCTGTAGAGAATAATCACATCAGGGAAGAAGATGTGCCCACTACAAGTCAGCCTTTCTCTGAAATTATCTGGTTACATAGAGGAAGTGTATGATTCCAGTACCTATATAATACACATTTGTAACAGATATTGTTGCTTACAGCCACACCAACTTGAATAAGCTGGAACTCGTCTGATCTCGGAAGCCAAGCAGGGTTGGGACTGGTTACTGCTTGAATGGGAGACCGCTTGCGAATACCTGGTGCTGTAAGCTCTTTCTCTTCTCTCTACCACCTATATGTCTTTTGTTGCAATGTCTGATCGCCCTGTGACACATGAGGAAGTTGGTCATCTTCAGCTGCTGCTGCTTTTTTGGCAGACACGAAGTGATCTTAGAGTCTCAGTTTCAGCTGCAGAGAATAATCACGTCAGGGAAGAAGATGTGCCCACTATTTATCAGCCTTTCTCGGCAATTATCTGGTTATATAGAGGAACCGTATGATTCCAGTACCTATACAATTTACATTTGTCACAGACATTGTTACTTACGGCCACACCACCTTGAATATGCCCGATCTCGTCTGATCTCGGAAGACAAGCAGGGTTGGGCCTTGTTAGTACTTGAATGGGAGACTTCTTGGGAATACCAGGTGCTGTAAGCTTTTTCTCTTCTCTCTACCACCTGCATGTCTTTTGTTGCAATGTCTGATCGCCCTGTGACACATGAGGAAGTTGGTCATCTTCAGCTGTTGCTGCTTTGTTGGCAGACACGAAGTGATCTGAGAGTCTCAGTTTCAGCTGAAGAGAATAATCACATCAGGGAAGAAGATGTGCCCACTACAAGTTAGCCTTTCTTGGCAATTATCTGGTTGCATAGAGGAACCGTATGATTCCAGTACCTATATAATGCACATTTGTCACAGACATTGTTGCTTACAGCCACACCACCCTGAATGTGCTTGACCTCGTCTGATCTCGGAAGCCAAGCAGGGTTGTACCTGGTTAGTACTTGGATGGGAGACAGCTTGGGAATACCAGGTTCTGTAAGCTTTTTCTCTTCTCTCTACCACCTGCATGTCTTTTGTTGCAACGTCTGATCACCCTGTGGCACACGAGGAAGTTGGTCATCTTCAGCAGCTGCTGCTTTGTTGGCAGACATGAGGTGATCTGAGATTCTCAGTTTCAGTTGCAGAGAATGATCACGTCAGAGAAGATTATATGCCCGCTACACATCAGCCTTTCTCGGCAATTATCTGGTTACATAGAGGAACCGTATGATTCCAGTACCTATATTATGCACATTTCTCAGAGAGATTGTTACTTACGGCCACACCACCCTGTATAAGCCTGATCTCGGAAGCCAAGCAGGTTTTGGCCTGGTTAGTACTTGAATGGGAGACCGCTTGGGAATAACAGGTGCTGTAGGCTTTTTCTCTTCTCTCTACCACCTGCATGTCTTTTGTTGCAACGTCTGATCACCCTGTGACACATGAGGAAGTTGGTCATCTTCAGCTGCTGCTGCTTTGTTGGCAGACACGAAGTGATCTGAGAGTCTCAGTTTCAGCTGTAGAGAATAATCACATCAGGGAAGAAGATGTGCCCACTACAAGTCAGCCTTTCTCTGCAATTATCTGGTTACATAGAGGAAGTGTATGATTCCAGTACTTACATAATTCACATTTGTCACAGTTATTGTTGCTTACGGCCACACCACCCTGATTATGGCAGACCTCGTCTGATCTCGGAAGACAAGCAGGGTTGGGCCTGGTTAGTACTTGAATGGGAGACCGCTTGGGAATAACAGGTGCTGTAGGCTTTTTCTCTTCTCTCTACCACCTGCATGTCTTTTGTTGCAACGTCTGATCACCCTGTGACACATGAGGAAGTTGGCTATCTTCAGCTGCTGCTGCTTTGTTGGCAGACACGAAGTGATCTGAGAGTCTCAGTTTCAGCTGTAGAGAATAATCACATCAGGGAAGAAGATGTGCCCACTACAAGTCAGCCTTTCTCTGCAATTATCTGGTTACATAGAGGAAGTGTATGATTCCAGTACTTATATAATTCACATTTGTCACAGTTATTGTTGCTTACGGCCACACCACCCTGAATAAGCCGGAGCTCGTCTGTTCTCGGAACCCAAGCAGGGTTGGGCCTTGTTAGTACTTGGATGGGAGACTGCTTGGGAATACCAGGTGCTTTAAGCTTTTTCTCTTCTCTCGACCACCTGCATGTCTTTTGTTGCAACGTCTGATCACCCTGTGACACATGAGGAAGTTGGTCATCTTTAGCTGCTGCTGCTTTGTTGGCAGACACGAAGTGATCTGAGAGTCTCATTTTCAGCTGGAGAGAATTATCACGTCAGGGAACAAGATGTGCCCACTACATATCAGCCTTTCTCGGCAATTATCTGGTTGCATAGAGGAACCGTATGATTCCAGTACCTATATAATGCACATTTGTCAGAGACGTTGTTGCTTACGGCCACACCACCCTGAACATGCCCGACCTCGTCTGATCTCGGAAGCCAAGCAGGGTTGAACCTGCTTAGTACTTGGATGGGAGACTGCTTGGGAATACCAGGTGCTGTAAGCTTTTTGTCTTCTCTCTACCACCTGCATGTCTTTTGTTGCAACGTCTGATCATCCTGTGACACATGAGGAAGTTGGTCATCTTCAGCAGCTGCTGCTTCTTTGTTGGCAGACACGAAGTGATCTGAGAGTCTCAGTTTCAGCTCCAGAGAATAATCACATCAGGGAAGAAGATGTGCCCACTACAAGTCAGCCTTTCTCTGCAATTATCTGGTTACATAGAAGTAGTGTATGGTTCCAGTACTTATATAATGCACATTTGTCACAGTTATTGCTGCTTACGGCTACACCACTCTAAACATGCCCGACCTCGTCTGATCTCGGAAGCATAGCAGGGCTGGGCCTGGTTAGTACTTTGATGGGAGACCGCTTGGGAATACCAGGTGCTGTAAGCTTCTTCTCTTCTCTCTACCACCTGCATGTCTTTTGTTGCAACGTCTGATCGCCCTGTGACACATGAGGAAGTTGGTCATCTTCAGCTGCTGCTGCTTTGTTGGCAGACACAAAGTGATCTGAGAGTCTAAGTTTCAGCTGGAGAGAATAATCACATCAGGGAAGAAGATGTGCCCACTACAAGTTAGCCTTTCTTGGCAATTATCTGGTTGCATAGAGGATCCGTATGATTCCAGTACATATATAATGCACATTTGTCACAGACATTGTTACTTACAGCCACACCACCCTGAATATGCCTGACCTCGTCTGATCTCGGAACCCAAGCAGGGTTGGGCCTGGTTAGTACTTTAATGGGAGAATGCTTGGGAATACCAGGTGCTGTAAGCTTTTTCTCTTCTCTCAACCACCTGCATGTCTTTTGTTGCAACCTCTGATCACCCTGTGACACATGAGGAAGTTGGTCATCTTCAGCTGCTGCTGCTTTGTTGGCAGTCACGAAGTGATCTGAGAGTCTCAGTTTCAGCTGGAGAGAATAATCACGTCAGGGAAGAAGATTTGCCCGCTACACATCAGCCTTTCTCTGCAATTATCTGGTTATATCGAGGAACCATATGATTCCAGTACCTATACAACTTACATTTGTCACAGACATTGTTGCTTACTGCCACACCACCCTGAATATGCCTGACCTCGTCTGATCTCGGAAGGCAAGCAGGGTTGTGCCTGGTTAGTACTTGGATGGGAGACAGCTTGGGTATACAAGGTGCTGTAAGCTTTTTCTCTTCTCTCAACCACCTCCATGTCTTTTGTTGCAACGTCTGATCACCCTGTGACACGTGAAGAAGTTGGTCATCTTCAGCTGCTGTTGCTTTGTTGGCAGACACGAGGTGATCTGAGAGTCTCAGTTTCAGCTCCAGAGAATAATCACATCAAGGAGGAAGATGAACCCACTACAAGTCAGCCTTTTTCGGCAATTATCTGGTTACATAGAGGAAGTGTATGATTCCAGTACCTATATAATGCACATTTGTCACAGATATTGTCTCTTACGGCCACACCACCCTGAATAAGCCCGACCTCGTCTGATCTCGGAAGCCAAGCAGGGTTGGACCTTGTTAGTACTTGAATGGGAGACCGCTTGGGAATACCAGGTGCTGTAAGCTTTTTCTCTTCTCTCTACCACCTGCATGTCTTTTGTTGCAACGTCTGATCACCCTGTGACACATGAGGAAGTTGGTCATCTTCAGCAACTGCTGCTGCTTTGTTGGCAGACAAAAAGTCATCTCAGAGTCTCAGTTTCAGCTGCAGAGAATAATCACGTCAGGGAAGAAGATGTGCCCACTATTTATCAGCCTTTCTCGGCAATTATCTGGTTATATAGAGGAACCGTATGATTCCAGTACCTATACAATTTACATTTGTCACAGACATTGTTACTTACGGCCACACCACCTTGAATATGCCCGATCTCGTCTGATCTCGGAAGACAAGCAGGGTTGGGCCTTGTTAGTACTTGAATGGGAGACTGCTTGGGAATACCAGGTGCTGTAAGCTTTTTCTCTTCTCTCTACCACCTGCATGTCTTTTGTTGCAATGTCTGATCGCCCTGTGACACATGAGGAAGTTGGTCATCTTCAGCTGTTGCTGCTTTGTTGGCAGACACGAAGTGATCTGAGAGTCTCAGTTTCAGCTGAAGAGAATAATCACATCAGGGAAGAAGATGTGCCCACTACAAGTTAGCCTTTCTTGGCAATTATCTGGTTGCATAGAGGAACCGTATGATTCCAGTACCTATATAATGCAAATTTGTCACAGACATTGTTGCTTACAGCCACACCACCCTGAATATGCTTGACCTCGTCTGATCTCGGAAGCCAAGCAGGGTTGTACCTGGTTAGTACTTGGATGGGAGACAGCTTGGGAATACCAGGTTCTGTAAGCTTTTTCTCTTCTCTCTACCACCTGCATGTCTTTTGTTGCAACGTCTGATCACCCTGTGGCACACGAGGAAGTTGGTCATCTTCAGCAGTTGCTGCTTTGTTGGCAGACATGAGGTGATCTGAGAGTCTCAGTTTCAGTTGCAGAGAATGATCACGTCAGAGAAGATTATACGCCCGCTACACATCAGCCTTTCTCGGCAATTATCTGGTTACATAGAGGAACCGTATGATTCCAGTACCTATATTATGCACATTTCTCAGAGAGATTGTTACTTACGGCCACACCACCCTGTATAAGCCTGATCTCGGAAGCCAAGCAGGTTTTGGCCTGGTTAGTACTTGAATGGGAGACCGCTTGGGAATAACAGGTGCTGTAGGCTTTTTCTCTTCTCTCTACCACCTGCATGTCTTTTGTTGCAACGTCTGATCACCCTGTGACACATGAGGAAGTTGGTCATCTTCAGCTGCTGCTGCTTTGTTGGCAGACACGAAGTGATCTGAGAGTCTCAGTTTCAGCTCCAGAGAATAATCACATCATGGAAGAAGATGTGCCCACTACATATCAGCCTTTCTCTGCAATTATCTGGTTACATAGAGGAACCATATGATTCCATTACCTATATAATACACATTTGTCACAGGGATTGTTGCTTACGGCCAAACCACCCTAAACATGCCCGACCTCGTCTGATCTCGGAAGCATAGCAGGGTTTGGCCTGGTTAGTACTTTGATGGGAGACCGCTTGGGAATACCAGGTGCTGTAAGCTTCTTCTCTTCTCTCTACCACCTGCATGTCTTTTGTTGCAACGTCTGATCGCCCTGTGACACATGAGGAAGTTGGTCATTTTCTTTAGCTGCTGCTGCTTCGTTGGCAGACACGAAGTGATCTGAGAGTCTCAGTTTCAGCTGTAGAGAATAATCACATCAGGGAAGAAGATGTACCCGCTACAAGTCAGCCTTTCTCTGCAATTATCTGGTTACATAGAGGAACTGTATGATTCCAGTACTTATATAATGCACATTTGTCACAGTTATTGTTGCTTACGGCCACACCACCCTGAATAAGCCCGACCTTCTCTGATCTCGGAAGCCAAGGAGGGTTGTGCCTTGTTAGTATTTGTATGGGAGACAGCTTGGGAATACCAGGTGCTGTAAGCTTTTTCTCTTCTCTCTACAACCTGCATGTGTTTTGTTGCAACGTCTGATCACCCTGTGACACATGAGGAAGTTGGTCATCTTCAGCTGCTGCTGCTTTGTTGGCAGACACGAAGTGATCTGAGAGTCTCAGTTTCAGCTGAAGAGAATAATCACATCAGGGAAGAAGATGTGCCCACTACAATTTAGCCTTTCTTGGCAATTATCTGGTTGCATAGAGGAACTGTATGATTCCAGTACCTATATAATGCACATTTGTCACAGACATTGTTACTTACGGCCACACCACCCTGAGTATGCCCAACCTCGTCTGATCTCGGAACCCAAGCAGGGTTGGGCCTGGTTATTACTTGAATGGGAGACTGCTTGGGAATACCAGGTGCTGTAAGCTTTCTCTCTTCTCTCTACCACCTGCATGTCTTTTGTTGCAATGTCTGATCGCCCTGTGACACATGAGGAAGTTGGTCATCTTCAGCAGCTGCTGCTGCTTTGTTGGCAGACACGAAGTGATCTCAGAGTCTCAGTTTCAGCTGCAGAGAATAATCATATCAGGGAAGAAGATGTGCCCACTACAAGTCAGCCTTTATCGGCAATTATCTGGTTACATAGAGGAAGTGTATGATTCCAATACATATATAATGCACATTTGTCACAGATATTTCTGCTTACGGCCACACCACCCTGAATATGCCCGACCTCGTCTGATATCGGAACCCAAGCAGGTTTGGGCCTGGTTAGTATTTGTATGGGAGACAGCTTGGGAATACCAGGTGCTGTAAGCTTCTTCTCTTCTCTCTACCACCTGCATGTCTTTTGTTGCAACGTCTGATCATCCTGTGACACATGAGGAAGTTGGTCATCTTCAGCAGCTGCTGCTTCTTTGTTGGCAGACACGAAGTGATCTGAGAGTCTCAGTTTCAGCTCCAGAGAATAATCACATCAGGGAAGAAGATGTGCCCACTACAAGTCAGCCTTTCTCTGCAATTATCTGGTTACATAGAAGTAGTGTATGGTTCCAGTACTTATATAATGCACATTTGTCACAGTTATTGCTGCTTACGGCTACACCACTCTAAACATGCCCGACCTCGTCTGATCTCGGAAGCATAGCAGGGCTGGGCCTGGTTAGTACTTTGATGGGAGACCGCTTGGGAATACCAGGTGCTGTAAGCTTCTTCTCTTCTCTCTACCACCTGCATGTCTTTTGTTGCAACGTCTGATCGCCCTGTGACACATGAGGAAGTTGGTCATCTTCAGCTGCTGCTGCTTTGTTGGCAGACACGAAGTGATCTGAGAGTCTAAGTTTCAGCTGAAGAGAATAATCACATCAGGGAAGAAGATGTGCCCACTACAAGTTAGCCTTTCTTGGCAATTATCTGGTTGCATAGAGGATCCGTATGATTCCAGTACATATATAATGCACATTTGTCACAGACATTGTTACTTATAGCCACACCACCCTGAATATGCCTGACCTCGTCTGATCTCGGAACCCAAGCAGGGTTGGGCCTGGTTAGTACTTTAATGGGAGAATGCTTGGGAATACCAGGTGCTGTAAGCTTTTTCTCTTCTCTCAACCACCTGCATGTCTTTTGTTGCAACCTCTGATCACCCTGTGACACATGAGGAAGTTGGTCATCTTCAGCTGCTGCTGCTTTGTTGGCAGTCACGAAGTGATCTGAGAGTCTCAGTTTCAGCTGGAGAGAATAATCACGTCAGGGAAGAAGATTTGCCCGCTACACATCAGCCTTTCTCTGCAATTATCTGGTTATATCGAGGAACCATATGATTCCAGTACCTATACAACTTACATTTGTCACAGACATTGTTGCTTACTGCCACACCACCCTGAATATGCCTGACCTCGTCTGATCTCGGAAGGCAAGCAGGGTTGTGCCTGGTTAGTACTTGGATGGGAGACAGCTTGGGTATACAAGGTGCTGTAAGCTTTTTCTCTTCTCTCAACCACCTCCATGTCTTTTGTTGCAACGTCTGATCACCCTGTGACACGTGAAGAAGTTGGTCATCTTCAGCTGCTGTTGCTTTGTTGGCAGACACGAGGTGATCTGAGAGTCTCAGTTTCAGCTCCAGAGAATAATCACATCAAGGAGGAAGATGAACCCACTACAAGTCAGCCTTTTTCGGCAATTATCTGGTTACATAGAGGAAGTGTATGATTCCAGTACCTATACAATTTACATTTGTCACAGACATTGTTACTTACGGCCACACCACCTTGAATATGCCCGATCTCGTCTGATCTCGGAAGACAAGCAGGGTTGGGCCTTGTTAGTACTTGAATGGGAGACTGCTTGGGAATACCAGGTGCTGTAAGCTTTTTCTCTTCTCTCTACCACCTGCATGTCTTTTGTTGCAATGTCTGATCGCCCTGTGACACATGAGGAAGTTGGTCATCTTCAGCTGTTGCTGCTTTGTTGGCAGACACGAAGTGATCTGAGAGTCTCAGTTTCAGCTGAAGAGAATAATCACATCAGGGAAGAAGATGTGCCCACTACAAGTTAGCCTTTCTTGGCAATTATCTGGTTGCATAGAGGAACCGTATGATTCCAGTACCTATATAATGCAAATTTGTCACAGACATTGTTGCTTACAGCCACACCACCCTGAATATGCTTGACCTCGTCTGATCTCGGAAGCCAAGCAGGGTTGTACCTGGTTAGTACTTGGATGGGAGACAGCTTGGGAATACCAGGTTCTGTAAGCTTTTTCTCTTCTCTCTACCACCTGCATGTCTTTTGTTGCAACGTCTGATCACCCTGTGGCACACGAGGAAGTTGGTCATCTTCAGCAGTTGCTGCTTTGTTGGCAGACATGAGGTGATCTGAGAGTCTCAGTTTCAGTTGCAGAGAATGATCACGTCAGAGAAGATTATACGCCCGCTACACATCAGCCTTTCTCGGCAATTATCTGGTTACATAGAGGAACCGTATGATTCCAGTACCTATATTATGCACATTTCTCAGAGAGATTGTTACTTACGGCCACACCACCCTGTATAAGCCTGATCTCGGAAGCCAAGCAGGTTTTGGCCTGGTTAGTACTTGAATGGGAGACCGCTTGGGAATAACAGGTGCTGTAGGCTTTTTCTCTTCTCTCTACCACCTGCATGTCTTTTGTTGCAACGTCTGATCACCCTGTGACACATGAGGAAGTTGGTCATCTTCAGCTGCTGCTGCTTTGTTGGCAGACACGAAGTGATCTGAGAGTCTCAGTTTCAGCTCCAGAGAATAATCACATCATGGAAGAAGATGTGCCCACTACATATCAGCCTTTCTCTGCAATTATCTGGTTACATAGAGGAACCATATGATTCCATTACCTATATAATACACATTTGTCACAGGGATTGTTGCTTACGGCCAAACCACCCTAAACATGCCCGACCTCGTCTGATCTCGGAAGCATAGCAGGGTTTGGCCTGGTTAGTACTTTGATGGGAGACCGCTTGGGAATACCAGGTGCTGTAAGCTTCTTCTCTTCTCTCTACCACCTGCATGTCTTTTGTTGCAACGTCTGATCGCCCTGTGACACATGAGGAAGTTGGTCATTTTCTTTAGCTGCTGCTGCTTCGTTGGCAGACACGAAGTGATCTGAGAGTCTCAGTTTCAGCTGTAGAGAATAATCACATCAGGGAAGAAGATGTACCCGCTACAAGTCAGCCTTTCTCTGCAATTATCTGGTTACATAGAGGAACTGTATGATTCCAGTACTTATATAATGCACATTTGTCACAGTTATTGTTGCTTACGGCCACACCACCCTGAATAAGCCCGACCTTCTCTGATCTCGGAAGCCAAGGAGGGTTGTGCCTTGTTAGTATTTGTATGGGAGACAGCTTGGGAATACCAGGTGCTGTAAGCTTTTTCTCTTCTCTCTACAACCTGCATGTGTTTTGTTGCAACGTCTGATCACCCTGTGACACATGAGGAAGTTGGTCATCTTCAGCTGCTGCTGCTTTGTTGGCAGACACGAAGTGATCTGAGAGTCTCAGTTTCAGCTGAAGAGAATAATCACATCAGGGAAGAAGATGTGCCCACTACAATTTAGCCTTTCTTGGCAATTATCTGGTTGCATAGAGGAACTGTATGATTCCAGTACCTATATAATGCACATTTGTCACAGACATTGTTACTTACGGCCACACCACCCTGAGTATGCCCAACCTCGTCTGATCTCGGAACCCAAGCAGGGTTGGGCCTGGTTATTACTTGAATGGGAGACTGCTTGGGAATACCAGGTGCTGTAAGCTTTCTCTCTTCTCTCTACCACCTGCATGTCTTTTGTTGCAATGTCTGATCGCCCTGTGACACATGAGGAAGTTGGTCATCTTCAGCAGCTGCTGCTGCTTTGTTGGCAGACACGAAGTGATCTCAGAGTCTCAGTTTCAGCTGCAGAGAATAATCATATCAGGGAAGAAGATGTGCCCACTACAAGTCAGCCTTTATCGGCAATTATCTGGTTACATAGAGGAAGTGTATGATTCCAATACATATATAATGCACATTTGTCACAGATATTTCTGCTTACGGCCACACCACCCTGAATATGCCCGACCTCATCTGATATCGGAACCCAAGCAGGTTTGGGCCTGGTTAGTACTCGGATGGGAGACCGCTTGGGAATACCAGGTGCTGTAAGCTTTTTCTCTTCTCTCTACCACCTGCATGTCTTTTGTTGCAACGTCTGATCATCCTGTGACACATGAGGAAGTTGGTCATCTTCAGCTGCTGTTGCTTTGTTGGCAGACACGAAGTGATCTGAGAGTCTCAGTTTCAGCAGTTGAGAATTATCATGTCAGGGAACAAGATGTGCCCACTACATATCAGCCTTTCTCGGCAATTTTCTGGTTACATAGAGGAACCATATGATTCCATTGCCTATATAATGCACATTTGTCACAGAGATTGTTGCTTACGGCCAAACCACCCTGAATATTTCTGACCTTGTCTGATCTCAGAAGCCAAGCAGGGTTGGGCCTGGTTAGTACTTTGATGGGAGACCGCTTGGGAATACCAAGTGCTTAAAGCTTTTTCTCTTCTCTCTACCACCTGCATGTCTTTTGTTGCAACGTCTGATTATCCTGTGACACATGAGGAAGTTGGTCATCTTCAGCGGCTGCTGCTTCTTTGTTGGCAGACACGAAGTGATCTGAGAGTCTCAGTTTCAGTTGCAGAGAATTATCACATCAGAGAAGATGATATGCCCGCTACACATCAGCATTTCTCGGCAATTATCTGGTTGCATAGAGGAACCGTATGATTCCAGTACCTATATAATGCACATTTGTCACAGACATTATTGCTTACGGTCACACCACCCTAAACATGTCTGATCTCGGAAGCCATGTAGGGTTGGGCCTGGTTAGTACTTAAATGGGAGACCGCTTGGGAATACCAGGTACTGTAAGCTTTTTGTCTTCTCTCGACCACCTGCATGTCTTTTGTTGCAACGTCTGATCACCCTGTGACACATGAGGAAGTTGTTCATCTTCAGCTCCTGCTGCTTTGTTGGCAGATATGAGGTGATCTGAGAGTCTCAGTTTCAGCTGGAGAGAATAATCACATCAGAGAAGATGATATGCCCGCTACACATCAGCCTTTCTCGGCAATTATCTGGTTGCATAGAGGAACCGTGTGATTCCAGTACCTATATAATGCACATTTGTCAGAGACATTGTTGCTTACGGCCACACCACCCTGAATATGCCGGACCTCGTCTGATCTCGGAAGCCAAGCAGGGTTGGGCCTGGTTTGTACTTGGATGGAAGACCTCTTGGGAATACCAGGTTCTGTAAGCTTATTCTCTTCTCTCTACCACCTGCATGTCTTTTGTTGCAACGTCTGATCACCCTGTGACACATGAGGAAGTTGGTCATCTTCAGCTGCTGCTGCTTTGTTGGCAGACACAAAGTGATCTGAGAGTCTCAGTTTCAGCTGCAGAGAATAATCACGTCAGGGAGGAAGATGTGCCCACTACACATCAGCCTTTCTCGGAAATTATCTGGTTGCATAGAGGAACCGTATGATTCCAGTACCTATATAATGCACATTTGTCAGAGACATTGTTGCTTACGGCCACACCACCCTGAACATGACCGTCCACGTCTGATCTCGGAAGCCAAGGAGGGTTGGACCTGGTTAGTACTTGTATGGAAGACCTCTTGGGAATACCAGGTGCTGTAAGCTTTTTGTCTTCTCTCTACCACCTGCATGTCTTTTGTTGCGACGTCTGATCACCCTGTGACACATGAGGAAGGTGGTCATCTTCAGCTACTGCTGCTTTGTTGGCAGACACGAAGGGATCTGAGAGTCTCAGTTTCAGCTGCAGAGAATGATCACATGAGGGAAGAAGATTTTCCCACTACAAGTCAGCCTTTCTTGGCAATTATCTGGTTACATAGAGGAACCGTATGATTCCAGTACCTATATAATGCACATTTGTCACAGAGATTGTTGCTTATGGCCAAACCACCCTTAATATGAACGACCTCGTCTGATCTCGGTAGCCAAGGAGAGTTGGGCCTGGTTAGTACTTTGATGGGAGACCGCTTGGGAATACCAGGTGCTGTAAGCTTTTTCTCTTCTCTCTACCACCTGCATGTCTTTTGTTGCAACGTCTGATCACCCTATGACACATGAGGAAGTTGGTCATCTTCAGCAGCTGCTGCTGCTTTGTTGGCAGACACGAAGTGATCTGAGAGTCTCAGTTTCAGCTGCACAGAATGATCGCATTAGGGAAGAAGATGTGCCCATAACAAGTCAGCCTTCCTCGGAAATTATCTGGTTACATAGAGGAAGTGTATGATTCCATTACCTATATAATGCACATTTATCAAAGATGCTGTCGCTTACGGCCACACCACGCTGAATATGCCAGACCTCGTCTGATCTCGGAAGCCAAGCAGGGTTGGGCCTGGTTAGTACTTGGAATGTAGACAGATTGGGAATACCAGGTGCTGTAAGCTTTTTCTCTTCTCTCAACCACCTGCATGTCTTTTGTTGCAATACCTTTTATTTCAAACTGATTTGCTTTGCCAAGGGAAGTTTTACAAAAGTAAAGCTCCCCTCGATGCCCATTTATTTATTTCTTTTTACAATATATAACATGTAATGAAACTGAACCGGACTGGGGGAAAAGGAAAGAAGAGGAAAGAAGAGGAAACAGAACAAAAAAAGAAACAAAAACCAGACAACCAGCTGCTACACCTGTAAAAAAACAAAACAGACAATAATCCATGGTCTCTGTTGCGAATCCAGCCTTAGCGCCACCAGGAGCACCTGAAAGTAGACAAGCAGAGAACAAACAAACAAACAAACAAACAAAAACAAGCACAAGTAGTAGCAATCGCATACAACACAACTGTGGATATAGATGACCTGAGGCGACATGGTAATACATCAACTGCTACTGCACTAAAGAATGTTTGTTGTGTGTGCGTGTGTGTGGGAACATGCAAAACCCATGGCACAGGACCTACATGATAACCGTGCTTAGTTATGAGTGTATAAGTGTACACGACCACAATCCACAGCCCCCACCAAGCAATCAGAAGCAGGCAGAGAGGCCCACAAGACCCAGGCCACCAACAGCCCCCACGGAGCACAGAACCCAGGATGCCCACCGCAGGGACAACCACGCATCCACCCAGTACACAGCAGTGGAAGCCCCCGGACAGAGCCCCCATAAGCATAGGGCAGAGGCCCCCCGGGAGCCAGGGGCAACAGCCCACCAACCCCACCAGGCCCCGGACCCGGGCCCCAGGAGCCCGAGCGCCCCAAAACCCCCCGGCAGAGGCCCCACCCAATACCCAGGAGGGCCAAGCGCCCCAGACAGCCACGCAGTGGGTCAGCGCCTGCCTCAGTGCCCCTGGCCAAGAGCCCTGGCAGTCAAGACGTGCCCACAGGTGGGTGAAGTCGCGAGGAGTGGGGAGAGGCAACGCCCACGCCAGAGCGGCCCAGCCACCCGGTACAGAGCCAGCAGCCACCACCCCAAGGCCCCTAAGGGACCCCGCCCCACACCGCAAGACAGCCCCACCTGCAAGCCCCCAAAACTGCCATCCAAGCCCGACACACAGTCCCCCCCAGCAATGACCAACCCAGTCCCCACGACCCGAGAGACCACCAGACGCCCGAAGCCACACAGCCCCCCACGAACACACACCCAACCGCCCAGAGCGACGGGACGGCAACCCACCACAACCACTATTTGATAAAGCTAATCAGCGGGGACCAGAGAGAATGGAATTCAGCCAATTGATGTTTTAAGGAGGCAGACATTGTTTCCATGCTAATGTAATCTAAAAGAACATTTCTAAACAGGTTAATTCACAGATTGTTCTTCGCTTTGCGATACATAACACTGTGATGACCATGTGTGCTGAGTTCATTTCCATGTTGATGTTGTCTAAGTCACCCAGTATGCACAGTGTGGGGCATGCAGGAATGCTACACTTTAGCCATGTTGATAGGTCCGTACAGACTTCTAACCAGAACTTCTGGACAGGCGCACAAAACCACAAAGCGTGTGCATAATCATCAGGTGTGTTATCTGTGCAATGTGAGCAGATGTTTGAGTGTGTTAGACCCATCCTGAACATCCTTTGTCCTGTATAGTGTGTTCTATGAAGAATTTTGTATTGTATGAGCTGTAAATTAGGATTTCGAGTCATTCTGAAGGTGTTCAAACATATTTGTGGCCAGAAGCTATGACTAGAACTGATGGATAAATCTGCCTCCCATTTTGAGGATGGTAGAGACATTGTGTCATCTATCTTAGACAATAATTTATATATTTTTGATAGTAGTTTTGGGGTGCAGATGCTTAGAAATTCTGCTACCCTAATCGGGAGTTGTACGTCTGGTTGGTGGAGGATATATTCCTTTGTCATTATAGACTTAAGTTGTTGATATTCTAGGAATTTATTGCTGCCTATCTCATGTTGTGATATGAGCTCATCAAATGAAATAAAATTTCCATTTTGGATTATATGTTCCAGATGTTTGATTCCTTTGATCTTGCACAGAGTAAAGTTTAGCATTTTTTTGTTTTGCAGGATGTCAGGATGGTTCCAGATGGGTGTAAGCTTACACGGGACAAGTGACGACTTTGTTATTTTAAGAAATTCCCACCAGGCTGTCAGAGAGGTGCTGATGTAAATGCTTTTAAAACATTTGTGATTTTTTACGTTTTGACCAATAAGTGGCAGGTCAGAGATTTCCAGATTATCACACAATGCTTGTTCTATATTTATCCATGGTTCATCTATTGGGCTAGGTTTAAACCATTTTGATATATACTGTAACCTATTGGCTAAGGAATAGCGCTGAAAATGAGGTAAATCTAATCAACCACTTTCCTTGGTTTTCTGTAGCGTTTTTAAACTAATACGTGGTGGTTTGTTTTTCCACAGAAATTTGGAGATGCATGAATCTAGTGACTTAAACCAAGTAGCAGATGGTTTTATGGGGATCATTGAGAACAAATAGTTAACTTTTGTAGTATCATCATTTTAATGGTTGCAACTCTCCCCATAAGTGATATAGGTAAGGACTTCCAACTCTTTAATAATTGCACATAATTTAGCTTTGTTAGCTCTGAGAGCCTGGAGGAAATGTTTATGCCTAATATCTAATATTTCCTGACTGTAAAGTGATCGCAGGTATATTCTGGACCCTACAGTTAATGGGCAGAACTGTGGTCTTAGACCAATTGATAGAGTAGTCAGAAAGTGCTGAGAATTTATTTATGAGTGTGATCGTGTGAGTGAGAGACGTCTGTGAGTTGTGGAGGAAAAGTAATACATCATCAGCATAAACACTTATTTTATGCTCAATTATGTTGGGGTTGGATGCCTTTAATATTTCTATCTTGTCTGATAGCAGCTGCTAAAGGTTTGATGAAAATAGCAAAAAGTGATGGAGAGAGTGGGCAACCCTGTCTTGTACCTCTCTGCAGACTGAAGCTTGGAGAAGTTTAATCATTTGTCCTGACACTTGCATTTGGGGAGCTATATAATATCCTTATCCAGTTGATGAAGTGTGACCTAAACCCGAATTTTTTTAATGCTGCGAATAAAAATTTCCAGTTAACTCGATCAAATGCTTTTTCTGCATCTAGAGAGACTATTGTGGTTTCCAGGTTGTCGATGGTAGAATAGTCTATGAGATTAATTAGCCTGCGAGTGTTAGTGGATGATTGTCTACCCTTTATGAAACCTGTCTGGTCAGGATGTATTATAAGTGGAGTTATTTTTTCTATTCTTTTGGCGAGGGCTTTACAAATTATTTTGAGGTCTACATTTATTAGAGATATTGGGCGGTAGGTGGATGGAAGTATGGGGTCTTTTCCTGGTTTCTGAAGCAGGATAATGTTAGCAGAGTTCATGTGTGGGGATAACCTGCCATTCTGCTTAACTTGTAATACCATTTTGTGAAATGCAGGTGCCAAAACAGTCCAAAATTCTTTGTAGAACTCTGCTGGAAAACCATCTGGTGGCCACCCGGGGCTTTGTTACTAGGCATATGTTGAAGGGCTTCATGGAGTTCTCCTATTGAGAGAGGTGAATCCAGAGCCATTGCCTGTTCGGTTTGTAATTTTGGAAGGATGATATTACTAAGAAACTGATCTATGTTACTGTCTGATGGATCATTTTGTGATGAATATAAGGTTTTATAGAAGTCCCTAAAAGTATTGTTGATTTCATGGGTGACATTTCTTTTTCAGTCTTTAACAGAAGTGATTGTTGTTTTCTCTTTATTTCTCTTTAGAAAATGTTATATATAACAAGAAATAAATAAATGGGCATCAAGGGGAGCTTTACATTTGTAAAACTTCCCTTGACAAAGCAAATCAGTTTGGCATAAAATATCCCTCATCAAGGAACTGCTAACTATGAATTCCTTCACTTAAACCAAGTTAAAACTGCTTTGTCCTTCATATTTATCCACGTCTACGCTGGTTTCAATGATAAACTTCTTTATATTACCTTACATGAGAAAGAACCACACTTGTTCTCTTCTGGAATCCGAAATTCGCTTTCTTTTAAGGAGATTGTCAAGATTTCAGATATTGCCATAAAATGAATTGCTTCACTCAAACCAAGTTAAAACTGCTTTGTCCTTCATATTTCTCAATGTTTAAGCTGGTTTCAAACATAAATTTCTTTTTATAAGCTTGTATGAGAAAGAACAACACTTATGTTTGAGCAATACACTCCTTATGAGGAGTAATGCACGTTTCAGGATTTTGCTGTAAAATGAAATCCTTCACTTCAACCAAGTTAAAACTGCTTTGTCCTTCTTATTTATCCATATCTAAGCTGGTTTCGAGTATAAACTTCTTTATATTACCTTATATGAGAAAGAACCACACTTGTTCTTCTGGAATCCGAAATTCGCTTTCTTTTAAGGAGTTAGTCAAGATTTCAGATATTGCCATAAAATGAATTGCTTCACTCGGGAGGGCCAAGCACCCCAGACAGCCACGCAGTGGGTCAGCGCCTGCCCCAGCGCCCCAGGCCAAGTTACTGGGAGTCAAGACGTGCCCACAGGTGGGTGAAGTTGCGAGCAGTGGGGAGAGGCAACGCCGCCCCCCTATTGGGAGAAGCACAGGCAGGCTAGGCGACAGCAAGTCCCAGACCCAGGCCCAATCATCACCACACACACTTTCACGTCCCATACATCCACACATCCACACGTCCTCCCTCCCTTTACTCCGCTGGTGTGTAGCGCAGCGGGCACACAGCGTGCTGTGTACAGGAGCCAAAAGGGAGAGGGGTATGGGGATATACACCGGGGGACTGGCTGCAATATGCACCCCCACTACCTGGGACCCAACACAGGGCAGGAGGGCCTGATGTCCACCAGGCTCGGGGCCTGCAGCGACTGTACCCCCAGAAGGTACCCACCCAACCCCACCCCACTCAACCCAACCCTACCCCACTCCGGAGGACCTCTACAAACAAACAAACAAACAACAACAAACAACCCACCCGGTCACACCAGACGCAGCAGCCGGGCCTGAGATCCACCATCACCCAGGCCACCCCCCCAACCCCCCCCCCCCCCCCCCCCCCCCCCCACCATACGCCCCAACACCCTAAAGAAAACAACCACCTGCGGACACCCTGGAGGTCCCAGAGCAACAAGCCTGGCACCATGATCTGCACCAACCCACCCATACTGTGGCATGTCCAGGGCAACCCAGCCCCCCCGGGCGCAAGGCAGCGCCCAGCCAGCAGGGCGCAGGCCCAGCACCACCACCCACGCCAGAGCGGCCCGGCCACCCGGTACAGAGCCAGCAGCCACCAACCCAAGGCCCCTAAGGGACCCCGCCCCACACCGCAAGACAGTCCCACCCCAAGCCCCCAAAACTGCCCTCCAAGCCCGACACACAGTCCCCCCCAGCAATGACCAACCCAGTCCCCACGACCTGAGAGACCACCAGACGCCCGAAGCCACACAGTTAATCAGCGGGGACCAGAGAGAATGAAATTCAGCCAATTGATGTTTTACGGAGGCAGACATTGTTTCCATGCTAATATAATCCAAAAGAACATTTCTAAACTGGTTAATACACAGATTGTTCTTCGCTTTCCAGTTCACGAGAATAGTTTTCTTTGCGATACATAACACTGTGAGGACCATGTGTGCTGAGTTCCTTTCCATGTTGATGTTGTCTAAGTCACCCAGTATGCACAGTGTGGGGCATGCAGGAATGCTACACTTTAGCCATGTTGATAGGTCCGTACAGACTTCAAACCAGAACTTCTGGACAGGCGCACAAAACCACAAAGCGTGTGCATAATCATCAGGTGTATTATCTGTGCAATGTGAGCAGATTTTTGAGTGTGTTAGACCCATCCTGAACATCCTTTGTCCTGTATAGTGTGTTCTATGAAGAATTTTGTATTGTATGAGCTGTAAATTAGGATTTTGAGTCATTCTGAAGGTGTTCAAACATATTTGTGGCCAGAAGCTATGACTAGAACTGATGGACAAATCTGCCTCCCATTTTGAGGATGGTAGAGACATTGTGTCATTTCTTTAGGGTGTTGGGGCGTGCGGTGGGCGTTGTGCTTTTCCCCTGTTGGGGGGGTGGCCTAGGTGATGGTAGATCTAAGGTCCGGGCTGCTGCGTCTGGTGTGACCGGGTGGTTTGTTTGTTGTTGTTTGTTTGTTTGTTTGTAGAGGTCCTCCGGAGTGGGGTGGGGTTGGGTTGAGTGGGGTAGGGTTGGGTGGGTACCTCCTGGGGGTACAGTCGCTGCAGGCCCCGAGCCTGGTGGACATCAGGCCCTCCTGCCCTGTGTTGGGTCCCAGGTAGTGGGGGTGCATATTGCAGCCAGTCCCCCGGTGTATATCCCCATACCCCTCTCCCTTTTGGCTCCTGTACACAGCACGCTGTGTGCCCGCTGCGCTACACACCAGCGGAGTAAAGGGAGGGAGGACGTGTGGATGTGTGGATGTATGGGACGTGAAAGTGTGTGTGGTGATGATTGGGCCTGGGTCTGGGACTTGCTGTCGCCTAGCCTGCCTGTGCTTCTCCCAATAGGGGGGCGGCGTTGCCTCTCCCCACTGCTCGCAACTTCACCCACCTGTGGGCACGTCTTGACTCCCAGTAACTTGGCCTGGGGCGCTGGGGCAGGCGCTGACCCACTGCGTGGCTGTCTGGGGTGCTTGGCCCTCCCGGGTATTGGGTGGGGCCTCTGCCGGGGGGTTTTGGGGCGCTCGGGCTCCTGGGGCCCGGGTCCGTGGCCTGGTGGGGTCGGTGGGCTGTTGCTCCTGGCTCCCGGGGGGCCTCTGCCCTATGCTTATGGGGGCTCTGTCTGGGGGCTTCCACTGCTGTCTACTGGGTGGATGCGTGGTTGTCCCTGCGGTGGGCATCCTGGGTTCTGTGCTCCGTGGGGGCTGCTGGTGGCCTGGGTCTTGTGGGCCTCTCTTGCCTGCTTCTGATTGCTTGGGGGGGGCTGTGGATTGTGGCCGTGTACACTTATACACTCATAACTAAGCACGGTTATCATGTAGGTCCTGTGCCATGGGTGTTGCATGTTCCCCCACACACACACACATACAACACACATTCATTAGTCCAGTAGCAGTTGATGTATTACCATGTCGCCTCAGGTCATCTATATCCACAGTTGTGTTGTATGCGATTGCCACTACTTGTGCTTGTTTTTGTTTGTTTGTGTGTTTGTTTGTTCTCTGCTTGCCTGCTTTCAGGTGCTCCTGGTGGCGCTAAGGCTGGATTCGCAAAAGAGACCATGGATTATTGTCTGTTTTGTTTTTTTACAGGTGTAGCAGCTGGTTGTCTGGTTTTTGTTTCTTTTTTTGTTCTGTTTCCTCTTCTTTCCTCTTCTTTCTTTTTCCCCCGGTTCGGATCAGTTCCATTACATGTTATATATAACAAGAAATAAATAAATGGGCATCAAGGGGAGCTTTACATTTGTAAAACTTCCCTTGGCAAAGCAAATCAGTTTGGCATAAAAGGTATTCACAATTTAGTTGCCATAATGCTGAACAGAACAAGGGAAAAAAGTGAAGGAATTCATTTTATAGCTAAATCCTCATAAAGAGCGTATTGCTCAACCATAAGTGTGGTTGTTTCTCATACAAGGTTATACAAAGAAGTTTATGTTTGAAACCAGCTTAAACGTGGACAAATATGAAGGACAAAGCAGTTCTAACTTGGTTTGAGTGAAGCAATTCATTTTATGGCAATATCTGAAATATTGACTATCTCGTTTAAAAGAAAGCGAATTTCGGATTCCAGAAGAACAAGTGTGGTTCTTTCTCATATAAGGTAATATAAAGAAGTTTATACTTGAAACCAGCTTAGACATGGATAAATAAGAAGGACAAAGCAGTTTTAACTTGGTTGAAGTGAAGGAATTCATTTTACAGCAAAATCCTGAATCGTGCATAACTCCTCATAAGGAGTGTATTGCTCAAACGTAAGGGATGTTCTTTCTCATACAAGGTTATAAAAAGAAATTTATGTTTGAAACCAGCTTAAACATGGACAAATATGAAGGACAAAGCAGTTTTAACTTGGTTTGAGTGAAGCAATTCATTTTATGGCAATATCTGAAATATTGACTATCTCGTTTAAAAGAAAGCGAATTTCGGATTCCAGAAGAACAAGTGTGGTTCTTTCTCATTTAAGGTAATATAAAGAAGTTAATACTTGAAACCAGCTTAGACATGGATAAATAAGAAGGACAAAGCAGTTTTAACTTGGTTGAAGTGAAGGAATTCATTTTACAGCAAAATCCTGAATCGTGCATAAGTCCTCATAAGGAGTGTATTGCTCAAACGTAAGGGATGTTCTTTCTCATACAAGGTTATAAAAAGATGTTTATGTTTGAAACCAGCTTAAACATGGACAAATATGAAGGACAAAGCAGTTTTAACTTGGTTTGAGTGAAGCAATTCATTTTATGGCAATATCTGAAATCTTGACTATCTCCTTGAAAGAAAGCGAATTTCGGATTCCAGAAGAACAAGTGTGGTTCTTTCTCATATAAGGTAATATAAAGAAGTTTATACTTGAAACCAGCTTAGACATGGATAAATAAGAAGGACAAAGCAGTTTTAACTTGGTTGAAGTGAAGGATTTCATTTTACAGCAAAATCCTGAAACGTGCATTAGTCCTCATAAGGAGTGTATTGCTCAAACATAAGTGTTGTTCTTTCTCATACAAGGTTATAAAAAGAAGTTTATGTTTGAAACCAGCTTAAACATTGACAAATATGAAGGACAAAGCAGTTTTAACTTGGTTTGAGTGAAGCAATTCATTTTATGGCAATATCTGAAATCTTGACTATCTCCTTAAAAGAAAGCGAATTTCGGATTCCAGAAGAGAACAAGTGTGGTTCTTTCTCATATAAGGACATATAAAGAAGTTAATACTTGAAATCAGCTTAGACATGGATAAATAAGAAGGACAAAGCAGTTTTAACTTGGTTTAAGTGAAGGAATTCATTTTACAGAAAAATCCTGAATCGTGCATAAGTCCTCATAAGGAGTGTATTGCTCAAACGTAAGGGATGTTCTTTCTCATACAAGGTTATAAAAAGATGTTTATGTTTGAAACCAGCTTAAACATGGACAAATATGAAGGACAAAGCAGTTTTAACTTGGTTTGAGTGAAGCAATTCATTTTATGGCAATATCTGAAATCTTGACTATCTCCTTGAAAGAAAGCGAATTTCGGATTCCAGAAGAACAAGTGTGGTTCTTTCTCATATAAGGTAATATAAAGAAGTTTATACTTGAAACCAGCTTAGACATGGATAAATAAGAAGGACAAAGCAGTTTTAACTTGGTTGAAGTGAAGGATTTCATTTTACAGCAAAATCCTGAAACGTGCATTAGTCCTCATAAGGAGTGTATTGCTCAAACATAAGTGTTGTTCTTTCTCATACAAGGTTATAAAAAGAAGTTTATGTTTGAAACCAGCTTAAACATTGACAAATATGAAGGACAAAGCAGTTTTAACTTGGTTTGAGTGAAGCAATTCATTTTATGGCAATATCTGAAATCTTGACTATCTCCTTAAAAGAAAGCGAATTTCGGATTCCAGAAGAGAACAAGTGTGGTTCTTTCTCATATAAGGACATATAAAGAAGTTAATACTTGAAATCAGCTTAGACATGGATAAATAAGAAGGACAAAGCAGTTTTAACTTGGTTTAAGTGAAGGAATTCATTTTACAGAAAAATCCTGAATCGTGCATTACTCCTCATAAGGAGTGTATTGCTCAAACATAAGTGTTGTTCTTTCTCATACAAGGTTATAAAAAGAAGTTTATGTTTGAAACCAGCTTAAACATTGACAAATATGAAGGACAAAGCAGTTTTAACTTGGTTTGAATGAAGCAATTCATTTTATGGCAATATCTGAAATCTTGACTATCTCCTTGAAAGAAAGCGAATTTCGGATTCCAGAAGAACAAGTGTGGTTCTTTCTCATATAAGGTAATATAAAGAAGTTTATCATTGAAACCAGCTTAGACGTGGATAAATATGAAGGACAAAGCCGTTTTAACTTGGTTTAAGTGAAGGAATTCATAGTTAGCAGTTCCTTGATGAGGGATATTTCAGACACCAAAATCCATTTTCTAAAGAGAAATAAAGAGAAAACAACAATCACTTCTGTTAAAGACTGAAAAAGAAATGTCACCCATGAAATCAACAATGATTTTAGGGACTTCTATAAAACTTTATATTCATCACAAAATGATCCATCAGACAGTAACATAGATCAGTTTCTTAGTAATATACACCTTCCAAAATTACAAACCGAACAGGCAATGGCTCTGGATTCACCTCTCTCAATAGGAAAACTCCATGAAGCCCTTCAACATATGCCTAGTAACAAAGGCACCAGATGGTTTTCCAGCAGAGTTCTACAAAGAATTTTGGACTGTTTTGGCACCTGCATTTCACAAAATGGTATTACAAGTTAAGCAGAATTGCAGATTTTCCCCACACATGAACTCTGCTAACATTATCCTGCTACAGAAACCAGGAAAAGACCCCATACTTCCATCCAGCTACCGCCCAATATCTGTAATAAATGCAGACCTCAAAATAATTTGTAAAGCCCTCGCCAAAAGATTAGAAAAAATAACTCCACTTATAATACATCCTGACCAGACAGGTTTCATAAAGGGTAGACACTCATACACTAACACTCGCAGGCTAATTAATCTCATAGACTATTCTACCATCGACAACCTGGAAACCACAATAGTCTCTCTAGATGCAGAAAAAGCATTTGATCGAGTGAACTGGAAATTTTTATTCGCAGCATTAAAAAATTCGGGTTTGGGTCACACTTCATCAACTGGATAAGGATATTATATAGCTCCCCAAATGCAAGTGTCAGGACAAATGATCAAACTTCTCCAAGCTTCAGTCTGCAGAGAGGTACAAGACAGGGTTGCCCACTTTCTCCATCACTTTTTGCTATTTTCATCAAACCTTTAGCAGCTGCTATCAGAAGAGATAGAAATATTAAAGGCATCCAACCCCAAAATAATTGAGCATAAAATAAGTGTTTATGCTGATGATGTATTACTTTTCCTCCACAACTCACAGACGTCTCTCACTCACACGATCACACTCATAAATAAATTCTCAGCACTTTCTGACTACTCTATCAATTGGTCTAAGACCACAGTTCTGCCCATTAACTGTAGGGTACAGAATATACATGCGATCACTTTACAGTCAGGAAATATTAGATATTTAGGCATAAACATTTCTTCCAGGCTCACAGAGCTAACAAAGCTAAATTCTGTGCAATTATTAAAGACAGTAGAGGACGATCTCTCTCGTTGGAAGTCCTTACCTATATCACTTATGGGGAGAGTTACAACCATTAAAATGATGATACTACCAAAAGTTAACTATTTGTTCTCAATGATCCCCATAAAACCATCTGCTACTTGGTTTAAGTCACTAGATTCATGCATCTCCAAATTTCTGTGGAAAAACAAACCACCACGTATTAGTTTAAAAACGCTACAGAAAACCAAGGAAAGTGGTTGATTAGATTTACCTAATTTTCAGCGCTATTCCTTAGCCAATAGGTTACAGTATATATCAAAATGGTTTAAACCTAGCCCAATAGATGAACCATGGATAAATATAGAACAAGCATTGTGTGATAATCTGGAAATCTCTGACCTGCCACTTATTAGTCAAAACGTAAAAAATCACAAATGTTTTAAAAGCATTAACATCAGCACCTCTCTGACAGCCTGGTGGGAATTTCTTAAAATAACAAAGTCGTCACTTGTCCCGTGTAAGCTTACACCCATCTGGAACAACCCTGACATCCTGCAAAACAAAAAAATGCTAAACTTTACTCTGTGGAAGATCAAAGGAATCAAACATCTGGAACATATAATCCAAAATGGAAATTTTATTTCATTTGATGAGCTCATATCACAACATGAGATAGGCAGCAATAAATTCCTACAATATCAACAACTTAAGTCTATAATAAGAAAGAAATATATCCTCCACCAACCAGACTTACAACTCCTGATTAGGGTAGCAGAATTTCTAAGCATCTGCACCCCAAAACTACTATCAAAAATATATAAAGTATGGTGAGGGAGAAAGTGGGCAACCCGGTCTTGTACCTCTCTGCAGACTGAACCTTGGAGAAGTTTGATCATTTGTCCTGACACTTGCATTTGGGGAGCTATATAATATCCTTATCCAGTTGATGAAGTGTGACCCAAACCCGAACTTGTAGAACTGGGAGCACGGCCCTCTGGGGAGCCTACATACCCAAAGAGCCCCGCCCACCAGATGCCACTCAGTGCAACCACCCCGCAAGACCTAATGTGTGTGTGTGTGTGTTTGATAAGTAGTGATGTCTAAGGTGTAATTAAAACAGGGGTGGGGAACTGCAGAGTGCAGCAAAGGGGACCGCCTACGTGGCCCCATCCACTACACCCCACAGAACACACACGCCCCGATAACCCTTCATGTGTGAGTGTGTGCTGTGTACAGGAGCCAAAAGGGAGAGGGGTATGGGGATAAACACCGGGAGAGCTAGTCTCCACCAGAGAGGGCAGCCAGGGACTGGCTGCAATAGGCACCCCCGCTACCTCGGACCCAACACATCAGGACATCAGGAGGGCCTGATGTCCACCAGGCTCGGGGCTTGCAGCGACCATATTCCGGGAGCTACTGTACCCCCAGAAGGTACCCACCCCGCCCCACCCCACTCAACCCAACCCCATCCCAACCCGGAGGACCTCTACAAACAAACAAACAAACAACAACAAACAAACCACCCGGTCACACCAGACGCAGCAGCCCGGGCCTGAGATCCACCATCACCCAGGCCATCCCCCCAACAGGGGAAAAGCACACCGCCCACCGCACGCCCCAACACCCTAAAGAAAACAACCATCTGCGGACACCCTGGAGGTCCCAGAGCAACAAGCCTGGCACCAGGACCTACACCAACCCACCCATACTCCATGAAGCCCTTCAACATATGCCTAGTAACAAAGCCCCGGGTGGCCACCAGATGGTTTTCCAGCAGAGTTCTACAAAGAATTTTGGACTGTTTTGGCACCTGCATTTCACAAAATGGTATTACAAGTTAAGCAGAATGGCAGATTATCCCCACACATGAACTCTGCGAACATTATCCTGCTACAGAAACCAGGAAAAGGTCCCGTACTTCCTTCCAGCTACCGCCCAATATCTCTAATAAATGCAGACCTCAAAATAATTTGTAAAGCCCTCGCCAAAACAATGGAAAAAATAACTCCACTTATAATACATCCTGACCAGACAGGTTTCATAAAGGGTAGACACTCATCCACTAACACTCGCAGGCTAATTAATCTCATAGACTATTCTACCATCGACAACCTGGAAACCACAATAGTCTCTCTAGATGCAGAAAAAGCATTTGATCGAGTGAACTGGAAATTTTTATTCGCAGCTTTAAAAAAATTCGGGTTTGGGTCACACTTCATCAACTGGATAAGGATATTATATAGCTCCCCAAATGCAAGTGTCAGGACAAATGATCAAACTTCTCCAAGCTTCAGTCTGCAGAGAGGTACAAGACAGGGTTGCCCACTTTCTCCATCACTTTTTGCTATTTTCATCAAACCTTTAGCAGCTGCTATCAGACAAGATAGAAATATTAAAGGCATCCAACCCCAAAATAATTGAGCATAAAATAAATCTTTATGCTGATGATGTATTACTTTTCTTCCACAACTCACAGACGTCTCTCACTCACACGATCACACTCATAAATAAATTCTCAGCACTTTCTGACTATTCTATCAATTGGTCTAAGACCACAGTTCTGCCCATTAACTGTAGGGTCCAGAATATACATGCGATCACTTTACAGTCAGGAAATATTAGATATTTAGGCATAAACATTTCCTCCAGGCTCTCAGAGCTAACAAAGCTAAATTATGTGAAATTATTAAAGACAGTAGAGGACGATCTCTCTCGTTGGAAGTCCTTACCTATATCACTTATGGGGAGAGTTGCAACCATTAAAATGATGATACTACCAAAAGTTAACTATTTGTTCTCAATGATCCCCATAACACCATCTGCTACTTGGTTTAAGTCACTAGTTTCATACATCTCCAAATTTCTGTGGAAAAACAAACCACCACGTATTAGTTTAAAAACGTTACAGAAAACCAAGGAAAGTGGTTGATTAGATTTACCTCATTTTCAGCGCTATTCCTTAGCCAATAGGTTACAGTATATATCAAAATGGTTTAAACCTAGCCCAATAGATGAACCATGGATAAATATAGAACAAGCATTGTGTGATAATCTGGAAATCTCTGACCTGCCACTTATTAGTCAAAACGTAAAAAAATCACAAATGTTTTAAAAGCATTAACATCAGCACCTCTCTGACAGCCTGGTGGGAATTTCTTAAAATAACAAAGTCTTCACTTGTCCCGTGTAAGCTTACACCCATCTGGAACAATCCTGACATCCTGCAAAACAAAAAAATGCTAAACTTTACTCTGTGGAAGATCAAAGGAATCAAACATCTGGAACATATAATCCAAAATGGAAATTTTATTTCATTTGATGAGCTCATATCACAACATGAGATAGGCAGCAGTAAATTCCTAGAATATCAACAACTTAAGTCTATAATAACAAAGGAATATATCCTAAACCAACCAGACTTACAACTCCCGATTAGGGTAGCAGAATTTCTAAGCATCTGCACCGCAAAACTACTATCAAAAATACATAAATTATTGTCTAAGATAGATGACACAATGTCTCTACCATCCTCAAAATAGGAGGCAGATTTATCCATCAGTTCTAGTCATAGCTTCTGGCCACAAATATGTTTGAACACCTTCAGAATGACTCAAAATCCTAATTTACAGCTCATACAATACAAAATTCTTCATAGAACACACTATAACGGACAAAGGATGTTCAGGATGGGTCTAACACACTCAAACATCTGCTCACATTGCACAGATAACACACCTGATGATTATGCACACGCTTTGTGGTTTTGTGCGCCTATCCAGAAGGTCTGGTTTGAAGTCTGTACGGACCTATCAACATGACTAAAGTGTAGCATTCCTGCATGCCCCACACTGTGCATACTGGGTGACTTAGACAACATCAACATGGAAATGAACTCAGCACACATGGTCCTCACAGTGTTATGTATCGCAAAGAAAACTATTCTCATGAACTGGAAAGTGAAGAACAATCTGTGTATTAACCAGTTTAGAAATGTTCTTTTAGATTATATTAGCATGGAAACAATGTCTCCCTCCTCAAAACATCAATTGGCTGAATTTCATTCTCTCTGGTCCCCGCTGATTAGCTTTATCACATAGTGGTGGTGGTGGGTTGCTGTCCCGTCGCTCTGGGCGGTTGGGTGTGTGCTGGGGGGGGGGCTGTGTGGCTTCGGGCGTCTGGTGGTCTCTCAGGTCGTGGGGACCGGGTTGGTCATTGCTGGGGGGGACTGTGTGTTGGGCTTGGAGGGCAGTTTTGGGGGCTTGCGGGTGGGGCTGTCTTGCGGTGTGGGGCGGGGTCCCTTAGGGGCCTTGAGGTAGTGGCTGCTGGCTCTGTACCGGGTGGCTGGGCCGCTCTGGCGTGGGTGGTGGTGCTGGGCCTGGGCCCTGGTGGCTGGGCGCTGCCTTGCGCCCGGGGGGGCTGGGTTGCCCTGGACATGCCACAGTATGGGTGGGTTGGTGCAGGTCCAGGCTTGTTGCTCTTGGACCTCCAGGTTGTCCGCAGGTGGTTGTTTTCTTTAGGGTGTTGGGGCGTGCGGTGGGGGGGGTGGGGGTGGGGGTGCTTTTCCCCTGTTGAGGGGGGGGGGGGGGGGGGGCTGGGTGATGGTGGGTCTCAGGCCCGGGCTGCTGCGTCTGGTGTGACCGGGTGGTTTGTTTGTTGTTGTGTTATAATTGTTTTGATCTTAGACATTATAAGTTCATATTCTGTATTTTCCTAAATAAATGTTCCTAGCTGATACTTTTCCACTCTGCTCATACTGCACAATCGATGACCTTAAAATGGTCCAAGACCTTAGAAGGACATAAACAACTGGTTCAGACAAAATATCTCTATTAGGGCAGATAGGTCTGGTACATTAGATCCACGCCTAAAACAGCACTCACACACACACACATTGTTTATCACATCCAAAGAACACAACAAGGACAGCAGCTGGCCTGAGCATGTCACCCAAAACTGGCCAATTATACTCTGACAAGTGTGAAAACAACTTCTGTGAGATAAAGCTGAATATAAATATGACATGTTTCCGGATATCGGGGCTCGGCCTGACGGATTTCCTGCGGGAGCTCTGGCACTCCGAGTCCAGCACTGCAATATACTTCACTTGTGACCACTAATAAATACTTTTTTAATAAACGATTTCTCTAGCTTGTTCTTGAGCTTCCAATGAAAAAACCGGGCTAACAATTGGTGCCTTGACCCGGATTGGCTGACTCTGAGACCGTGTCCGATCGAGGACTTCTGGAGCTGAGTGGAGGGGACCCTTCTTCAGACAATTCAAGGCGCCTAAAACACAAGGTGAACAGAAAACCTCTTGTATCAGGATATGTGAAATTTCTGCACATTGGGTAATTCTAAATTGAATTGTCTGAATTAGGATGTCCTCCGATCACTAAATCAAAAGCACAAAATTTGTGTCTACAGGTTTACTGAGTGGTCACATGTAAAGTATAAACACATAGTCTCACATAGGAAGAGTGATTTGTGTCCTCGTTTAGTACAATTTGGCCGAATAAAAGACATAAAATTCATCCTGTCTTCTAAACTGAATAGGAAGTAGATGAGCCAATGGGCTGGGGTCTATTAGTCCGCTATCGCGGTGTGAGTAATTTCTGTGCAAGTGGCGCCTGGACCTTATCTGCAATCGGCGGTGGGTCTGTATTACTACACTATAGGCGGCGTGAGTAAATTCTGTGCAAGTGGCGCTTGGACCTTATCTGCAATCGGCGGTGGGTCTGTATTACTTCACAATAGATGGAGTGAGTAATTTCTGTGCAAGTGGCGCTTGGACCTTTATCTGCAATCGGCGGTGGGTCTGTATTACTTCACATTTGGTGTTTGGACCGTAAAATCCGCAATCGGCGGTGTGTCTATTTTTTTTGTTGTTTTTTTTCTCTCTCCCTCTCCATAATTGGAGGTGTGTCTGTTTTGTTTTTTTCCGCAATCTGCGGTGGTTCTGCAGTTGTTGTGAACAGACGATATACTAAGGGTTTATCTCTGCATAAGGACACAGGGCTAAGTTTGTTATTTTTCATGAAAATGTGGGGTGGTTTGCTACTTGGTTGATATTTTACTGTGTTAGTGGAAGTGTATCTAGCAATAGAGACTGCTGGAGAATTCCTACACTGACACAGATCTCAAGTGGTTCTGTAAAAGGGGGGCATTGGACTACAAATTAAAGGGGAATTTAGTTAGGGTGTTACAGAGATTGGTGAATTAAAACGAGTGAAGGGACTGGGAGAACCCCCAGCGATCAAGCGCACAGAGTAAAAGATTCTGTGTAGAAGCTTCTTGGTCGGGTCCAACACTCGGGCATTGCGCCATTCACCCATTCTGATTAACACGTGTGAAATATCTGAATATGTCACAAACCTTGGTTGATAAGTGGAAAACATGTAAACCCGGCTCATTTGGGTCGGTATTATTTGACACGTTGACGAGATGGCAAAAAAAAAAAAAAAAAGTTCCAAGAGAAGACGAAAAAAGGGACAGATAGATTTGTAAACTGAACGAGAGAAATGCAAGAGAGAGGAATGTTTGGAGGGTGTGAAAGTGCCCCACCGCAACTGAGTGATTTCTTTATGTTTTCAAAACAAGCAACAGGCAGTAGGAATCAAGCAACAGCAAAGCTAAAGGAGGCAGGTTTATTCCAGAAAGCAAGGGCAGATAAAGACGAAAAAAAAAAAGAACATTTCTTGCAGACTGTCAGCATTTTTTTTTTAGGAGAAGTTAAATTCTCTATTCACACGCAGTCCTCTGCACCACTACCACAGCACGTGCCAGACACAACGTCATCTTTTCCAGGGACACATCCTACTACATTGGAAGATAAGACACATCTTCCTAACATCACGCTCAATAACAGAAGCATGCCATTTAGCAAAAGAAAAAACAGACCATTTATACAGATTCAGCATAAACAGCTTAGGCTGTACATGTGGAAATGTGTAATTGGAAAAGACAAGGTTAGATATCCTTAGCTTTGTCATAAATGCTCTCACCCTAAGATTATAACATCCCAACCCTGCTTCCTTCTTCCCCCATTCAGCCCTGAGAGTGAGGACAGATTCTGATTGATCATTGGCCTGTACTTAAAGAGTACCAGAGTTACATATAGTTATTTAGTCGAGAAATTTACAATGATAATGGAACTTTTTACTAGAGCATTTATCATCAATTCAATAATTTATTTTTAAATAAATTTGAATGGGAGAAATACCACATTGAATGGACAATCTGAAAACCGCTTTTAAATGCAAGTATCACAGTGAAGAGATAAGAAGCAATACAAGGTCCAAAATAAATCCAGGAAGAACAGACTGTTTAAAACTAAACATTAGAACCAGTTTGTTGTTGAATTAAGATTTAACAGCTCTCTTAAAAAGTTAAAGTCAGACAAACAAACATAGCATTTAAATCTTTGATCCTTTAATTGAAAAACTGCCTGAACAAAAGATGTTCTACAAATTGAGACTTTATGATTTCCTCCTGAAGCAGGTCTGAGACCGGACAGTCAGACCATATGACATATTAGAAAATATCAGGATTTAACAGCAAGGTCAGACAGATAGGTGTCAGACAGTTTCTTACCATCTTAAAGCATTAAAGGTTAGCCTTTATTGTGTTAGAGATCACAGTAGCATGACTTAAAATTTAGCTGATCTAAATACTTCTCCTCTGCTTCTTTTAACCAATTCTGAGTTAATATTTATCATCAGTATTTATATTTAATCTCATTAAACCATTTAACTATTTAATTGCAGCAGATCTATGAATCAATGGATCTGTTATCTTAACAGAGCAGCAAAATGCTTTATATAAAGGTTTAAAGTGAGTTAGATTATTAGGAAATTAACAAAAACACGGCAATAAAAGGCACAACGAGAGTCAGATATCACCAATGAGTTTCTTAAAGAAGAAAACTCTAAAATAATTTAGCTATTTAAAGACAGCTGCGCTGCAGTAAGTCTGACTCATAACAAGTCAAGTCAAGGTTTGTTTTCATGGCACATTTAAAAACAGCCACAGCAACCAGAGAGCTGTACAGCTGAACACTAGATTAATACTATTAGCAAATTCTAACCCTGCAGATAACTATTAATTAATCTAACAATAAACATTGAATAAATGAGTGAAATGAAAACAAAAACAGTGTTTACAGTTAAAGACATGCCTCTATACCAGACATGTGTCACTGGAAAAGGAAAGGCTTTGTGACCTCAGCAGGCACCCCGGTTAAACACTTAAATCAATTATTATGCCATACTTGAACCAAAACAAGTTGCTATAGTCAAGTGCAGAGGACATCAAAAGGGAGATGGGAGAGTAGCGAGAGGCAACAATGCGGCAGATAAGGCAGCAAAAACAAAAGCAAGGTATACTGCATTTAACCAGATGTCTCAGAAAACATTGGAGGAAAAATCACAATGAGAATTATGTTGAGAAAACATTAAAGAACTTCACGAAGCAGCGGCACCATCTGAAAAGAAAGCATGGAATGAGAAAAAAAAAAAAGATTCCACAAGACTCTGGAGGAATCATGAAGGCAAAATAGTAGCTCCAACTGGACTACTAAATTTGCCATGTCAAGAAGCAAACAGGCTCAACAGGCTCACCCCTTGTTGTACTACAGTATGGAAACTTGTGTGAATGTGAAAATGAATGTGAAACAACAGAATAACACGGTGATGAGGATATCTCAACAGGTTACATAAATACTCACCAAGGAACAGGACCAGGAAAGTGAACAAACTTAACTGGTCCTCTCCTATATGGACAGGACGCAGAAGCTACATCACATTGTATAAAGGTATGGTTGACCGAGAATAGACTGAGTAACTGGATCCACAAGGATCACTGTACTCAGGCTCAAGATCCTGCCGGAAGAACATTAACTGAGGTCCGGACTGACTTAGGAACCTCACCTACTGACAAAGACTAGACCACGGGGACTAAAACTCTATCAGAGACTGAACGGACCACTGACTATGAAACCAAAGGAAAACACCACTGTGGAGGCTAGACTGTAGAACCACAGTAGCAGAAACAATAATGGTTACAATAACTAATTTCCACACCTCTCCTGTGTGAAAGTCAGACATTAAAAGCTCAAGTGACAAAGAACTACAACAGTAATCTGGACACACCCTCTCTTCCCACCACGCCACACCAGGTGACTAAAAGATCTCTGGAAAATGGCAACAACCCACTTCAATTGCAATTTATTGAGAAACAATATGTACAATCCGATCTCTGCTCAGTCATGACATGTTGGTCGAAAGAAAAAGATATGAATGGGATGAATAAAATGTTCTGTGAGAACGTTTTAATCATGTGTTCTGGTTCGTTCGAGAAATTACACGGGAGATGACCCAAGTTGTTTAATCTGGTGCACTTAATCAATCAATCAAACTTTATTTTTATAACACTTTACATACAAGAAAATGTAGCACAAAGTGCTTCACAAGATAGAAGAAAATAAAACAAAGCAGTGAAACCCAAGGCCACATACAGACACACACACACACACACACACACACACACACACACACACACACATCTATACGCACACACACACCCACATACATCCACACATACTGGAAGAAAGAAGTAAAGATTAAGTAAAACATAATAAACTGAGGCAGAGCTGCTCTAAGTAAGGTAAAGCACAGAGCTTTGAACTGCACGATTAAAGGTCTAATTCATGTCAAGAAAAAACAAGAAGGATCCTGAACAATTTAGCTAACATTCCAAAACTGCTACGAGCAAAGAAAAATATTACAAAATAATATCAAGAATCTGGGCCCTTAGGTCAAAGCATGCATGCAAGGTAACAGTGATCAATAACCAACCAAAGATCTGATGTCTGACAACACAAGCGCGATGCTGTGGCACTGCTAAGGAAAAAGTTAGCAGCACAAGGCCACATGGCTCATCTAAAAAATAAATAAATGAGGAATTAAGACAAATAGAAAAATAGAATAAACCTGTGTCTTTGATTCTAATTTGTATGGAAATATGTTATTGTATCATGTGATGTTATAAGAAACTCTGATGTCACACTGTTGGTACCACATGAAGTGTTTCTAATTCAAATGGAAAAAAAAAATTTTAAATTTAGAATTTAAAATTAATGCTGATCCTGAACTGTCTGTGGATGGCTCAGCATCACGAAACACAGCCACTGGTAAGAATTAAATAGAATTTAGTATTAAGTAACAAGTGACAATTAAGCAGATCATGCTGAAATTTTATCAAAAACACTCTGAGCTGAATTAAGAAAGGACAGACAATATTTATCCCAAAAAGGTTAATCAGTTACTCATTGAGAAGAAATGGCTGCTTTCTTGATGTTGTGCTGCTCCCAAAATGAAATCTAACCACAAACATTTCTGTCCTGCAGCAGCAACACAGGAGCAGAAACTGCAGTGGAAGAGTTCAGCAGAACTAACATACGGAGGAGACTAAGTCTCATCGGGGAGGTGGAGACACAACAATTAATCATAGTTTACTAACACTTCTCAGGTTTTTCCCAAAATTCTGAGTCTTGTCTTTCTTTTGTCTTTTGTTCTATGTTGTCTTGTGTTTTGTCTTTGTCTTGCTGTGTTCTCGAAATGGTTTGAAGTTTTTTCCACAGAAAAAGTTGATGGTACTGGATTTTTCATTAATGCTGTACAGCAGGTTGGTGAGTCTAAAGGTACTGTCCTAAAACATGGTGTCTATCAACTGGCCAGTTGTTTTGTTTTTCATTTAATTTATTTTTATTTTATTTTATTTTATTTTTCTTTCGGTTTATTTATTTGTTTTTGTTTGGGGTTCATATGAAAACTTAATTGGTCGACCAATGAATACTGGGATTAAACCTGTTAAAAGGGACTTCCTGAATATAGAACATTGTGAAAATGAAATGTTTTGCTGCTCGGTTCTCTCTCCTGCTAACATTCATCCACAGCTTAAATTGGCTGCATCGGCGGCAGAGCCTCTGCAGGACTCACAGCCAAGTGACTGACAAGACGTCAGTCTGAAATTCTGGGAGGCATGATCATCATGCCAAGATAATGGTTGAACAACCACACAACCTTCAACCACTGTCAACAAAATAATCTGAATTATCTCCTGAATTGTCCCAAAGAAAAAGATTAGAAAATGGGTGGTAAAGACCCCTTTGTGGAAGTGAAGTGCTGGTAACCTCTCCTTCCTAGTTAGCTCAGACTGCTGAACTGAGGTTCAGCCAGAAGGACAACCAAACACCAAGCAGTGACAGGATTGGACCACAAGAGACTGAGCTGCACTGCACCACTCTGCACAATGTTATCATGAAATTTTCACTCAAAAGAAATTGTCAGTTTTTACACTACGTCTATCATTACTCATCTGTTCTCAACAGGGTCATATCTTCATATTCACATCATGTTTAAATGTCTGTACTGTGTTGTTTTGTGTTTTGTGATGTTCCTCTTTAGTTTAATGATTTTAAGTAGACCAATTACTAATCATAGGAATTCGTACATATGTCCATTGCCATTGGTGTGAATCGGCTGTTCGGAGCGGGACCTTAGGCACTGAAAGGTAATTAAGTGGTCGGTCGCCAAGAGGGAATGGGGCCATAGGAGAATTTTCCCGGATATCAGCCATCGGGTTTTTCGCTCCTATTCGCTGCGAACACTTGAACAGTTACCTGATGGTAATGTTAATTGCCTTAAGCACTTTTTGAGTTTCAATATTTTATAAATTGTTGTAGCTTAGTTAATTATTGTTATGTGTTGTAATGGTACTTATGGGTTAGCAGGGTCTTGCCACTGCTTAAACCACATATAGTTTTGGGCCAAAATGAACTAAGATTCTACACAGAGATTGGGTTCGGGGCCACATACACACACTAATTTTAAGACATATTGAAACATTTATTGATTTATTCCTTGCATACACGTACAGGCGTGATACTTATAACTTTTAAGAAATGTGCTCATTGCAGAGTTATGATCAGTTGAGTAATGAAAGTTGAACTATTCTGGGAAAGAGGTTCTGTTCCCAGCATCATGATAAACACTCCTGATACAGAAAGGTTTAGCTAACGCATTACAATTGTTTTACACATGCATATGCAATGAAAACTTGCTTGCTGCTGATAATCGCAAAGAAGAACAGCTTACACATAACAGCTCACATAATGAAGTTATATCAAAAGGGGCATAACAAGAATCTCCTGTCTGGTTGTGCTGCACCTCAAGGTAGTTGGCCACTTGCAGTTTGGGGACCTGCTAAGTTGGCTGCCGCTAACAGGTGTTACACAATACAGAATATAACAGTCCTACCTCATTTAGTTGACATGATTAAATCATGTCAAAAGGGGGAGTTGTTATAATTGGCTTTGATCTTAGACATTATAAGTTCATATTCTGTATTTTCCTAAATAAATGTTCCTAGCTGGTACTTTTCCACTCTGCTCATACTGCACAATCGATGACCTTAAAATGGTCCAAGACCTTAGAAGGACATAAACAACTGGGTCAGACAGATAGGTCTGGTACATTAGATCCACGCCTAAAACAGCACTCACACACACACACATTGTTTATCACATCCAAAGAACACAACAAAGACAGCAGCTGGCCTGAGCATGTCACCCAAAACTGGCCAATTATACTCTGACAAGTGTGAAAACAACTTCTGTGAGATAAAGCTGAATATAAATATGACATGTTTCCGGATATCGGGGCTCGGCCTGACGGATTTCCTGCGGGAGCTCTGGCACTCCGAGTCCAGCGCTGCAATATACTTCACTTGTGACCACTAATAAATACTTTTTTAATAAACGATTTCTCCAGCTTGTTCTTGAGCTTCCAATGAAAAAACCGGGCTAACAGTTGTTTGTTTGTTTTTTGTAGAGGTCCTCCGGGGTAGGGTGGGGTTGGGTTGAGTGGGCTGGGGCGGGGTGGGTACCTTCTGGGGGTACAGTAGCTCCCGGAATATGGTCGCTGCAAGCCCCGAGCCTGGTGGACATCAGGCCCTGCTGCCCTGTGTTGGGTCCCAGGTAGCGGGGGTGCCTATTGCTCCTGGCTCCCGGAGGGCCTCTGCCCTATGCTTATGGGGGCTCTTTCCGGGGGCTTCCTCTGCAGTCTTCTGGGTGTATGCGTGGTTGCCCCTGCGGTGGGCTTCCTGGGGTCTGTGCTCTGTGGGGGCTGCTGGTGGCCTGGGTCTTGTGGCCCTCTCTGCCTGCTTCTGATTGCTTGGGGGGGCTGTGGATTGTGGCCCTGTACACTTATACACTCATATCTAAGCACGGTTATCATGTAGGTCCTGTGCCATGGGTGTTGCATGTTCTCACACACACACACACACATTCATTAGTCCAGTAGCATGGTCGCTAAGCAGTTGATGTATTAACATGTCGTCTCAGGTCATCTATATCCACAGCTGTGTTGTATGCGATTGCCGCTTCTTGTGCTTGTTTTTGTTTGTTTGTGTGTTTGTTTTTTCTCTGCTTGTCTGCTTTCAGGTGTTCCTGGTGGCACTATGGATTGTTGTCTGTTTTGTTTTTTACAGGTGTAGCAGCTGGTTGTCTGGTTTTTGTTTCTATTTCAGTTCTGTTTCCTCTTCTTTCCTCTTCTTCTTTCCTTGTCCCCCGGTCCGGTTCAGTTCTATTACATGTCATATATTGTAAACAGAAATAAATAAATGGGCATCAAGGGGAGCTTTACATTTATAAAACTTCCCTTGGCAAAGCAAATCTGTTTGGCATCAAAGGTATTCAGACTACAATTCTGCTGCCATAATGCTGAACAGGACAAGGGGAAAAAAAAAAAGTAAAGAAGACAGTTCTGCCGAAAGCCAGGGACTAGACCTGTTCTAAGTTCTATACTTTTTAAAAGGGGCGTGTTTATCAACTATGGAATTAGAAGATTTACAAAAATGGTCAAGTGCTAGATCTTCATCTGGGATTTTAACAGTGTCATGAGTATAACTATTCAACAGATCAGTTAAAAAAAAAAAAGCCTTCTCATGGAGGTGTTTCAGGATCTGGATACCAAGCGTGGACCTAATGTTTTCCTTTTTGCAATTCTGATACAGGCTATTGAGCAGTGATAACTAACACCAAGTTCAGATACTGCGAATTTTCTACCTTTGATTTGTTAAGATTGAGCCAATCAGGGACAACCTTGAAGGATCTCTTAAGTTTGGTTTTGTAGGATCAGTAATTACCTGAGAAAGGTTGATATTGGTACACACCTTTTTTAAATGATCAGAGGCAGAGTTCAACTTGTTTAAATTAAAATTGCCACACAGAGATTGGGTTTAGGCCACATGCACACAGAATGACATCAACAAATATAAGAAATATTAAACATTTACACATTTGAATGTTAACATGATTTTTGAATACATGTAGAGGAATGATACTTTGAAATGTGCTCATTGCAGAGTTATGATCAGTTGAGGTTGAACTATTCTGAGAAAGAGGTTCTATTCCCAGCATCATGATGGACACTCCTGATATAGAAGGCTTCGCTAATGCATTGGAATTGTTTTGCTATTTTCATATGCATGTGCAATGAAGAATTGCTTGCTGCTGATAAATGCAAAGAAGAACAGCTTACACATAGATGCTCACATATAGGCTGCTGAATGCAATGAAGACCTGCTTATCCAGTAAAGTTCAATGTCAATGTGTAATATTCAATTAGGATTTGCAAAACAGTGAAGTTAAACAATGAATGGGTCCATAGTCGGTATTAGAAGACTACAGGAATATTTACCTGGGTGTACGTTCAAACAGAGATGAGAAAATTGCGATAAATAATTTTTTGTTTGTTTGTTAGTATGTATATGAATGTGTATAAACTGTGTTGAGTTGTAGTTACTCAGTAGTGTCTCAGTGAAACAACCGACGGGGGAAGCCTTGCGGTGACAACAAAAGCAGTGTTTTACTGATCAGTCAAGTTGCTCCAGTGTACTACATAAAAACTGGTTGGCTACTGAAGGGATAGAAAATGGGGAATACTTGTTTTAAAGCAAACAAGGAATTAGATGGGAAAAATACATGTTTTAACGGGACCCAGACAATATTAAATACTCAGACAGATGGGAGAAGAAGTGTAGTTTTGTAGGAAATCACAAAATTATTACATAAAATTAGTGAAATCAATTGAAGAATGCCTTTCTGAAGAGCTGTTTACCACAGATGAGCAGCTTTGCGACCAAGCACATTGTAGATGGCTTTACTGCCAAAATGATCTAATTTAATGGATTGGTTTAGACATGCATAACAGCATTTTAAGAACAAAGAGAGAAACAAAAAGGGACAACGCTTCATGGTGGAAGGTGATGTATAAATAACTGTGTATATGATGAAGGAGAGACCATTTGAGCAGTACAGCCATTTCGCAGCACAGGGACAGCAGTCCAAGTTAAAGGATCTCCCACGTGGTATCACCTGTCACACTGTGTCAAGGCATCAAAAGAAGAAAAAATCACCAAACTCAAGGACAAAGAGACGAAGACTCCGGTGAACGAAGAGAGAGGACTGACAAACCAGAAATACAAAAGGATGCTCGATATCAAGATCCAGAAGAAGAGGCTAACAATGCCACGAACACTTACGATGCTGGGAATGATGCCAGCAATGAACAGAGAAGAAGATTCAGTCTCATCAATCTGCAACACATGCCTCTAGTGAGGGGGTGAATATAGAATCCTCAACGATTACAACGTCTCTGGGAACTGTGACAACAACAAGGTTTAAACCATTTTGATATATATTGTAACCTATTGGCTAAGGAATAGTGCTGAAAATGAGGTAAATCTAATCCACCACTGTCCTTGGTCGTCTGTAGGGTTTTTAAACTAATACGTGGTGGTTTGTTTTTCCACAGAAATTTGGAGATGCATGAATCTAGTGACTTAAACCAAATAGCAGATGGTTTTATGGGGATCATTGAGAACAAATAGTTAACTTTTGGTAGTATCATCATTTTAATGGTTGTAACTCTCCCGATAAGTGATATAGGTAAGGACTTCCAACGAGAGAGATCGTCCTCTACTGTCTTTAATAATTGCACATAATTTAGCTTTGTTAGCTCTGAGAGCCTGGAGGAAATGTTTATGCCTAAATATCTAATATTTCCTGACTGTAAAGTGATTGCAGGTATATTCTGGACCCTACAGTTAATGGGCAGAAGTGTGGTCTTAGACCAATTGATAGAGTAGTCAGAAAGTGCTGAGAATTTATTTATGAGTGTGATCGTGTGAGTGAGAGACGTCTGTGAGTTCTGAAGGAAAAGTAATACATCATCAGCATAAAGACTTATTTTATGCTCAATATTTTGGGATTGGATGCCTTTAATATTTCTATCTTGTCTGATAGAAGCTGCTAAAGGTTCGATGAAAATAGCAAAAAGTGAGGGAGAAAGTGGGTAACCCTGTTGTGTACCTCTCTGCAGACTGAAGCTTGGAGAAGTTTGATCATTTGTCCTGACACTTGCATTTGGGGAGCTATATAATATCCTTATCCAGTTGATGAAGTGTGACCCAAACCCGAATTTGTTTAATGCTGCGAATAAAAATTTCCAGTTCACTCCATCAAATGCTTTTTCTGCATCTAGAGAGTCGATTGTGGTTTCCAAGTTGTTGATGGTAGAATAGTCTATGAGATTAATGATCTGGTTTGTGAACGAACTGTTGTGCCTACTGCTCTTCAGCCTGTCAAATGAAACGTAGAATTTGAAACGTGACAAATGAACGAAGACCCAAGGAGTTGAGTCGTAAACAAATCAATACTGTTTCCTGCGCGAGGACCCGTCAGCCGAGGAGTTGAGTCATGAACGAATCAATACTGTTTCCTGTGCGAGGACTCGTCACCCGAGGAGTTGAGTCGTGAACGAATCAATACTGTTTCCTGTCCTGCTGACTGAGCTTATGAAGCTGCCACCTGCCATGTGGTGAGGAAGGGTACTGCATGAAAATGAACGAATCACTCACTGAGACAACTCGTTACTCCCGAGTCATATAAAAAATTAGTTCATATCGAACGAATCGCTCACGAACGACACATCACTATCTATTTGACGAGTTATGCATGAATTCGGATTTTACAATAAAATGAATTCCTTCTCTCAAACCAAGTTCAAACTGCTTTGTCCTTCATATTTATCTACTTCTAATCTAGTTTCAACAAACAATAGTATGAAAAGAACCAGACTTAATTTTCAGCAATAAGCTTCTCTCGAGGAGATATGAAGGAATACAGATTTTGCTATAAAATTAAATCCTTCTATCAAACTGACTTAAAATGGTTTGTCCTTATTTCTTCACTTCTGATGAAGTTTCAACAATAAACAACAAACTTTGTATTATGAGAAAGAACCAGACTTATTCTTCAGGAATCCGAAAATAAGCTCTATTTTACGAGTTATGCACGAATTCGGATTCTCCTATAAAACGAATACCTTAACTCAAACCAAGTTAAGACTGCTTTGTCCTTCATATTTATTCATGTCTAATCAAGTTTAAACGATAAACAACGTTGTACTTTGTAGAATGAGAAAGAACTTCTTCAGCAATAAGCATCTCTCGACATATGACGAAATACAGATTTTGCTATAAAATTAATTCCTTCTATCAGCCTGACTTAAAACTGTTTGTCCTCCTTATTTATCCACTTCAAATCAAGTTTCAACAATTTAAAAAATTTTGTAGTTTGAGAAAGAACAACTTAATCTTCAGCAATCAGTATAAAAAGAGGGTAAGAAAAGGTGCAAATGCCAACCATACATCACTAAAAGGTGGAGCGGAAGTATTCGGCTGCAAGTAGATGAGAATGTTCGACCATAATTTGTAAAAAGCGGGTAAGAAAAGGTTTGAATGCCCGACTATATATTAACAAAAGCGGGAGGAGAGGTCTTCGGATGAGAGTGGGTGAGAATTTCCAACCATAATCTATAAAATATAAAATAATCTAAAAAAAAGATGTGAATACCCCATAGAACACTAAAAGGTGGAGCGGAAGTGTTCGGCTGCAAGAAGGTGTGAATGTCCGACTATATTTGGTGAAAAGCAGGTGAAGCAAGAATGCCCAACATCAAAAGCGAGATCAGAGGTGTTTGGCTGCAAGAAGGCCATAGTTTGCCAAAAGCGGGTAAGGTGCGAATGACCGACTACATATCAACAAAAGTGGGGGCGGAGGTCTTCGGATGCAAGTAGGTGTGAATATCCCACCATACAAGTATGGTGGAGAGGAAGCTGTGAATGGCCGACCATAGTAAAAAGCGGGTGAGAAAAGGTGCGAATGTCAAACCATACATGGTCAAAACAGGGAGCGGAGGTGTTTGCTTGTGATAAGGTGTGAATGTCCACCCATAATTAATGAAAAGCAGGCAACAAGTAGGTTCGAATGCCCAACCATACATCATCAAAAGCAGGAGTGGATGTGTTCGGCTACAAGAAAGTTTGAATGTCTGACCATAGTTTGTAAAAAGCGGGTAAGAAAAGGTTTGAATGCCCGAACATACACCATCAAAGGAGGGAGCGGAGGTGTTCCGCTGTAAGAAGGTGTGAATGTCCGACCATAGTTGGTAAAAAGCGGGTAAGAAAAGGTTAAAATACCCGACTGTACACAATCAATAGCGGGAGCGGAGTTGTTTGGCTACTAAAAGCTGTGAAAGTCCGACCATGGTTTGTAAAAAGCGGGTAAGAAAAGGTGCGAATGCCCGACAATGTATGATCAAAAGAGGGAGCAGAGGTTTTCGGCTGAAAGAAGGTCTAAATGTCCATCAATAATTGCTAGAAAACATGAAAGAAAATTTTCGAATATCAAACCACACATGATCATAAGCAAGAGAGGAGTTGTTCAGCTGCAAGAAGGTGTGAATGTCCACCCATGATTACTGAAAAATGGGTAAGAAAAGGTGAGAATGCCCAACCATACATCATCAAAAGAAGGAGTGGATGTGTTCGGCTACAAGAAGGTTTGAATGTCCGACCATAGTTTGTAGAAAGCGGGTAAGAAAAGGTTCGAATGCCCAACCATATACCATCAAAAGCGGAAGCGGAGGTGTTCGGCTGCAAGAAGGTGTGAACGTCCGACCAAAGTTAGTAAAGAGCAGTAAAGAAAAGGTTCGAATATCCAACCAAACATAATCAAAAGCGGGAGCAGAGCTGTTCGACTGCAAGTAGGTGTGAATGTCAGATCATAATTTGCAAAAAGCTGCTTAGAAAGGGTGAGAATGCCCGACTATACACCATCAAATGCGGGAGCGGAAGTGTTCGGCTGTGAGTAGGTGTGAATGTCCGACCATAATTGCTGAAAAATGTGTTAGAAAAGACTAGAATGCCGGTCCATACATCATCATAAGCGGGAGAGGTGGTGTTCGGCTGCAAGTAGGTGTGAATGTCAAGCCATAATTACTCACAAACGGGTAAGAAAAGGTAGTATTGCCAGACCATACATGATCAAAACAGGGAGCGGAGGTGGTTCAGCTGCAAGGTGTGAATGTCTGACTAAAGTTTGTATAAAGCGGGTAAGACAAGGTGCGAATGCCCGACAATGTATGACCAAAAGCAGGAGCGGAGGTTTTCGGCTGCAAGGTCTGAATGTCCGACCATAATTTGTAAAAACCGGTGAAGAAAAGGCTCGAAAGCCCGACTATACACCATCAAAAGCGGGAGCGGAGGTGTTCAGCTGCAAGAAGGTCTGAATGTCCACCAATAATTACTGAAAAATGGGTAAGAAAAATTGCGAATGCCCAACCATACATCATCAAAAGCAGGAGTGGATGTGTTCGGCTACAAGAAGGTTTGAATGTCCGACCATAGTTTTTAAAAGGCGGGTAAGAAAAGGTTCGAATACCCGAACATACACCATCAAAAGAGGGAGTAGAGGTGTTCCGCTGTAAGAAGGTGTGAATGTCCGACCATAGTTGGTAAAAAGCGGGTAAGAAAAGGTGAAAATACCCGACTGTACACAATCAAAAGAGGGAGCGGAGTTGTTCAGCAACAAAGTGTGAAAGTCCGACCATGGGTTGTAAAAAGTGGGTAAGAAAAGGTTTGTATGCTCGAATATACACCATCAAAAGCGGAAGCGGAGGTGTTAGGCTTCAAGAAGGTGTGAACGTCCAACCAAAGTTTGTAAAAAGCAGTTAAGAAAAGTTTCGAATATCCAACCAAACATAATCAAAAGCGGGAGCAGAGCTGTTCGACTGCAAGTAGGTGTGAATGTCAGATCATAATTTGCAAAAAGCTGATGAGAAAGGGTGAGATTGCCCGACTATACACCATCAAATGAGGGAGCGGAGTTGTTCGGCTGTGAGTGGGTGTGAATCTCAGAGCATAGTTTGTAAAAAGGGGGTAAGAATAGGTTCGAATGCCCGAACATACACCATCAAAAGAGGGAGCGGAGGTGTTCCGCTGTAAGAAGGTATGAATGTCCGAGCATAGTTGGTAAAAAGCGGGTAAGAAAAGGTTAAAATACCCGACTGTACACAATCAATAGCGGGAGCGGAGTTGTTCGGCTACTAAAAGGTGTGAGAGTCCGACCATGATTTGTAAAAAGCGGGTAAGAAAAGGTGTGAATGCCCGACAATGTATGATCAAAAGAGGGAGCGGAGGCTTTCGGCCGAATATCCAACCATAATTTGTAAAAAACGGGGAAGAAAAGGCTCGAAAGCCAGACTATACACCATCAAAAGCGGGAGCGGAGGTGTTCAGCTGCAAGAAGGTCTGAATGTCCATCAATAATTGCTAGAAAACATGAAAGAAAATTTTCAAATGTCAAACCGCACATGATCATAAGCGGGAGAGGAGGTGTTCAGCTGCAAGAAGGTGTGAATGTCCACCCATAAATACTGAAAAATGGGTAAGAGAAGGTGCGAATGCCCAACCATACATCATCAAAAGCAGGAGTGGATGTGTTCGGCTACAAGAAGGTTTGAATGCCCTACCATAGTTTGTAAAAAGCGGGTAAGAAAAGGTTCGAATGCCCAAACATACACCATCAAAAGAGGGAGCGGAGGAGTTCTGCTTTAAAAAGGTGTGAATGTCCGACCATAGTTGGTAAAAAGCGGGTAAGAAAAGGTTAAAATACCCGACTGTACCCAATCAATAGCGGGAGCGGATGTGTTCGGCTGCAAGAAGGTGTGAAAGTCTGACCATGGTTTGTAAAAAGCGGGTAAGAAAAGGTTCGAATGCCCGAATATACACCATCAAAAGCGGAAGCGGAGGTGTGAAAGCAAGCTAATACTCGGATTCCTGAAACTTTAGATTTGCTCTTTCTTTTACTGCAAAGTACAACATTGTTTTTTGTTGAAATCTATCTAGACATTGATAAATACCAGCCAAACATCTCTGCTGCCGCTTTTGATAATTTATGGTTGGGCATTCTTACCTTTCCTTACCCGCTTCTTACAAATTATGATCTGACATTAACACCTACTTCCAGTCGAACACCATCTCTCTCGCTTATGATCATGTGCGGTTTGATATTCGAAAATTTTCTTACCCATTTTTTTGCAATTATGGGTGGACATTCACACCTTGCAGCTGAACACCTCCTCTCCCGCTTATGATCATGTGCAGTTTGACATTCGAAAATTTTCTCACATGTTTTCTAGCAATTATTGATGGACATTCAGACCTTCTTGCAGCTGAACACATCCACTCCAGCTTTTGATGATGTATGGTTGGGCATTCGCACCTTTTTTTACCCATTTTTCAGGAATTATGGTCGGAGATTCACACCTACTCACAGCCGAACAACTCCGCTCCCGCATTTGATGGTGTATAGTCGAGCATTCTCACCCTTTCTCATCAGCTTTTTGCAAATTATGATCTGACATTCACACCTACTTGCAGTCGAACAGCTCTGCTCCCACTTTTGATTATGTTTGGTTGGATATTCGAACCTTTTCTTAACTGCTTTTTACAAACTTTGGTCGGACGTTCACACCTTCTTGCAGCCGAACAACTCCGCTCCCACTATTGATTGTGTACAGTCGGGTATTTTAACCTTTTCTTACCCGCTTTTTGCCAACTATGGTCGGACATTCACACCGTCTTACACCGGAACACCTCCGCTCCCTCTTTTGATGGTGTATGTTCGGGCATTCGAAACTTTTCTTACTCGCCTTTTACAAACTATGCTCGGACATTCAAACCTTCTTGTAGCCGAACACATCAACTCCAGCTTTTGATGATGTATGGTTGGGCATTCGCATCTTTTCTTACCCATTTTTCAGTAATTATGGGTGGACATTCACACCTTCTTGCAGCTGAACACCTCCTCTCCCGCTTATGATCATGTGCGGTTTGATATTCGAAAATTTTCTTTCATGTTTTCTAGCAATTATTGATGGACATTCAGACCTTCTTGCAGCTGAACACCTCTGCTCCCGCTTTTGATGGTGGATAGTCGGGCTTTCGAGCCTTTTCTTCCCCGGTTTTTACAAATTATGGTTGGACATTCAGACCTTCTTGTAGCCGAACACATCCGCTCCCTCTTTTGATCATACATTGTCGGGTATTCACACCTTTTCTTACCCGCTTTTTACAAACCATGGTCGGACTTTCACACCTTTTAGTAGCCGAACAACTCCGCTCCCACTATTGATTGTGTACAGTCGGGTATTTTAACCTTTTCTTACTCGCTTTTTACCAACTATGGTCGGATATTCAAACCTTCTTGTAGCCGAACACATCCACTCCTGCTTTTGATGATGTATGGTTTGGCATTCGAACATACTTGTTGTCCGCTTTTCATTAATTATGGGTGGACATTCACACCTTGTCGCAGCCAAACACCTCCGCTCCCTGTTTTGATCATGTATGGTTTGACATTTGCACCTTCTCTCACCCGCTTTTTACTATGGTCGGCCATTCACAGCTTCCTCTCATATTCACACCCACTTGCATCCGCCCCCACTTTTGTTGATATTTAGTCGGTCATTCGCACCTTACCCGCTTTTGGCAAACTATGGCCTTCTTGCAGCCAAACACCCCTGATCTCGCTTTTGATGACGTAAGGTTGGGCATTCAGACCTCTCTTCACCTGCTTTTCACCAAATATAGTCGCACATTCACACCTTCTTGCAGCCGAACACTTCCGCTCCACCTTTTAGTGTTCTATGGGGCATTCACACCTTTTTTTTCACCGCATTTTATAGATTATGGTTGGAAATTCTCACCCACTCTCATCTGAAGACCTCTTCTCCTGCTTTTGTTAATACATAGTTGGGCATTCGAACCTTTTCTTACCCGCTTTTTACAAATTATGGTCGGACATCCACACCTACTTGCAGCCGAATACTTCCGCTCCACCTTTTAGTGATGTATGGTTGGCATTTGCACCTTTTCTTACCCTCTTTTTATACTGATTGCTGAAGATTAAGTTGTTCTTTCTCAAACTACAACATTTTTTAAATTGTTGAATCTTGATTTGAAGTGGATAAATAAGGAGGACAAACAGTTTTAAGTCAGGCTGATAGAAGGAATTAATTTTATAGCAAAATCTGTACTTCGTCATATGTCGAGAGCTGCTTATTGCTGAAGAAGTTGTTTCTCATTCTACAAAGTACAACGTTGTTTATTGTTGAAACTTGATTAGACATGAATAAATATGAAGGACAAAGCAGTCTTAACTTGGTTTGAGTTAAGGAATTCGTTTTATAGGAGAATCCGAATTCGTGCATAACTCGTAAAATAGAGCTTATTTTCGGATTCCTGAAGAATGAGTCTGGTTCTTTCTCATAATACAAAGTTTGTTGTTTATTGTTGAAACTTCATCAGAAGTGAAGTAAATGAATGCCTATCAACAAATGTGGGATCTAAACTCTAGTGCTTCCTCTAAAATAATTTCCTTTCTCAATTCAGAAATGTGTGTGTGTAAGTCACAACACCCGTGACACCAAAACGGCTTTCTTTTCTCTCTTTTCTCTACACTTTGCACTGTGAGCACACACACCAAATCAGAAAGGCTTTTTTCTCTCTTTTCTACATTATGGACTGTGGGGACACAAAACCGCACTCTCTTTTTTTTTTTGATTGTGTGCCAGGGCGTTGTCTCACGTATTAGATTATGCTTAAGATACGAATGGGTTTATCAGTCACATCAGAATCCATACATACTGATCCTCCCGTAATAAAATGGTAATAAGTGGGTAGCTACTGACAAGCATTAAGCATGTCACACAGCCCAAACATATAACATTTCAGGACACACCACACAGTTAACAACCACAGTGAAGCGTGTCAAAGCCCAAACATGTAACATTCAACAGGACACTTACACAACACATTCAAATCAAACAGTCAGACAACATACAAGAACATATACCCTAGCCGGCATTGCTCCCTGCCTATTTTCTTACAGCTCACTATGTGTGAGCACACCTTTATTCACAAACTCTTCAACTTATACTCTTTTACCGAAGCTGCTACAGCTCGATTGGCCGAATACCCTTAGATCCTATTTCGGTGAATTTGACATCTGCCTTACATGTAACAGATTAGCGGTTTAGCAGTTTTAATTTAGTTTGAGTGAAGAAATTCATTTTATAGCAAAATCCGAAATCGTGAAGAACTCATGAAAGTAAGCTTATTCTCGGATTCCTGGCAAAGCTCACCATGGGGAAGGTGGGTATGCCAACTAGCCTGATGCCCTGCTCCTGCAGAGACGGATAATCGTACTCTGGTTTCTCCTCACAACGTACAAGTCTTTCGCCTTTTACTAAATATTTCCGTGGAGAGCAGCACTAATGAGTTGTTTCTAATTTTGGCAGGCTTTACCTTTGCGGGTGAAGCCCTTTCTGTCTGTGCAAAAGAAATCTTGTTACTGTGCAGAGTGACTTCTCTGAGTAGAGTCGCCTTACTTGTTGCGACTGTGCCGATGTTCGAAGCTGGAGTGCAAAGTTGTTGCTTGAATGGTGCTTGCTGGAGCGTGCGGGAGTGCAAAGTTATACCATTTAAAAGGGCTGAAGAGTGCTCAGTGCAGCGGGTGGGCAGAGGTGCAAAGTGACACTCTGGCCACCTATGGCGATAAAAAGAACACCGCTACAAGTGCGCATTGTGCCAGGAAGGGCCCTCGGACGTGAACCAGTGGACAGTTATTGCTTCTCGGCCTTTTGGCTAAGATCAAGTGTAGTATCTGTTCTTATCAGTTTAATATCTGATATGTCCTCTATACGAGGACTACATATTAAATGGATTTTTAGCAATAGAAGTTGAAAAAGGAGCTTGCTCCGTTCACTCCAAGCATCGACCCGGTACTGCAGTGCCGCTGGGAACGGTGTGCTCTTCTCTGCTCTTGTGAAAAAGCAAACAGCGGTGCAGGATGGAAGTTTCAGGGAGCCCAAGATGAAACTTTCTTTTAGTCTGCTGAGAAAAGAGAGTGAATGCGAAGTAGACTTTAACACGGCTCTGGGAGCGAGCCGAGTGCAGGCTAACCGGGAGAATTGCTTGAAAGAAACGCGACACCGAATGAGCGGTAAGAGCAAAGCCTCAATACGGTGTTCCTGTGGTGTTTGTGGCTGCCTTGTCTTTTGCACAGAGTAAAAGACAAGGCAGCCATCGAATAGGGCCCGATTGTTCCTACTTGGTCAGCCGAGGAGCAAGGGGGGGGGGGAGCAAGCGTCTCAACCAAGCAAAGCTCACCATGGGGAAGGTGGCTATGCCAACTAGCCTGATGCCCTGCTCCCGCAGTGACGGATAATCGTACTCTGGTTTCTCTTCATAACGTACAAGTCTTTCGCCTTTTACTAAATATTTCCGTGGAGAGCAGCACTAATGAGTTGTTTCTATTTTTGGCAGGCTTTACCTTTGCGGGTGAAGCCCTTTCTGTCTGTGCAAAAGAAATCTTGTTACTAAACAGGTTTTTTCTAGCTTTTACCTTAGTAAGCATTTTCTCCTATTCCATTACTTTTAGGGCCCGGTAAACTTACACCACATTTCCCCCCTGTGGTACTGAAAAGGACCACCCATCAAAGAAAACCATGTGTCAGTAGATATCATGCACACACAAATTAATAAAGTACAGCACACCGATTACAGAGGTAAAACAGCAAATCGATTATAGAGGTAAAAACACCACACCAATAGTAATTTGTCAGCATATATGCATCCCACAGTGAGGATCACCAGAAGATGAAGTAACAGCTGTAAAGACAGCGGTATGACCTCACCTTAAAATCCATCCTGGGACTGGCCCATCCAAATGGCTCTCGTGATCATCCCTGATGGGCTCCTAGCTGACCCTTGCAGACATGGCCAGGGAAAGATCCTCTCACATGTAGATTGTGAGAGGTAAAACCCTAGCCAGGTGGCAAAGGCAGCAGTACAACATGTCAACACTAAACTAATTGTACCATAAAAATCACACGTGAACATGCAAGGTAAATATACCTGTGAAATAATAATATTTGTAACAGCACACATCAAACCATGTCCATTTCTGCTCATGCAGCTAGTTACCTTTGGTTTGTTCTAAGGGCGAACCCTTGGCACACGTATGAGGTTTAATCCTCTTAAACCTTTTTTTATAGAAAGATTTTTGATTATTGTTTTCTCTAAATTCATTGCTACTAGGGCAATGCTTAAATTGTACCAATTTAAAGTCACTCATCAGGCCTGTGCCTATGACACAGGCTAAGCTTATAACAGAGAGTTCACACCCTTGCCACTTCAACATGTATTTTGCTATATAGCAACACAACAGAGTGCTATGCGGCAATATACTTACTCACGGTGCTTATGCCCTCGGGAATACATCATTGAACCATGCCCCCATAGCAAGGTTACTAATTTCCTGATATTAAACATTATCCATATCATCCATAAACAAGCACTAATTATTTATCCGTACTTACTACCTTTGCATTAATTACTTTCATCCCGTTAATTTATCGTAATATGTTATACATTCTCGCTTCTGATAGTCCCATTCTATTACTCCAGCAGGTCCTTCCTGCGGTGCGGTGGGTTCCCCCACCCGCCTTCTCAGTATGGCTTCCATTCCGTTGACTGCAGTGATTTGTCGCCGCAGTCTGTTTTGACAAAAGGTGAGAAGTGAGGTGTTGGCTTGTCGCAGTTGTGTCAGGGTTTGCTGAGCCCGATCATAGTCAGCCTGTGTCCGATCCACCTGTCTCTGCAGAGTGTTGGCTGTCTGTTGGGCAAGGACTAATTGCTGAGTCAGTCGCTCTTGCCCGAGTCAGGTTCTGCTTGTACTTACCTCTATGAGCAGAGCTTCTGACTTTCTGGATCTGTTTGCGGGCCATAGGGGTGAGACCTGCTCGCAGAGTAGACTGTCTTTGTCATGGTCCCAATCTCACCCCAAAGATCACTGAGTTGTATGTACTGGTCGAAAGGCCGGGCCAGGAATGCTGAGATATGAGCTCTATCACCTGGGCCGACTTGAAGATAGGTCGGTCTGACAGACGGAGGTCTTGCCATCGGTTGGATCGCAGCTGCTGGTTGGCTGATGTGGATCTCTGAAGGATGTCCTAGATCCTCTGGATCGTCTGGACTTTGCGGGTTGGACGGAGGTCTGCGGTAAGCTGCTGGCCACTGGATCTCGGGCAGATCTGCTGGTGGTCTCGCTGGATTCCCCCTTGGTGGTGTCTGGGACTGGCTCCACTCGGGTCGAAGTGCCTCTCGTCCTGCTGGGAGTTACCAAGGTGCCTATTTGGAACAAATGGGTTGGCAGCTAGGGATGGGTGTGTTCCTACGGGTGTGTGTGTGTAGTGCCCTCTGCTAGAACTGTGACCGAACCAATCATCCACGGCCACATGTGGGCGGGTATAGAAAGCCTCCGCCATTTCCAACAGTCTGTGGTGGAGACATGGTAGGTTTAGTGATTATATGATTATCTCATGCCTATGAGAAATTTGCTGTCCGTGTTATATGTGACGATTTGTAACATGAACGTGAGTACTTACAACGTGTATGTGAGTATTTACAATGTGTATGTGAGTATTTACGACGTGTATTTGAGTATTTACAATGTGTATGTGAGTATATACAACACGTACCTTGTGGGGAGCAGGCGGCGACCATTACCTCCCTACCTATTTTCGGGATCTTGCATCAATATGACTGGGAATTGTCCAGTTATGCTAGTAAAAAGACGTGATATTAGGAGACGGAGCAGAGGTATGACACAGCAGATCACCAGCAATACCACCAACACAATTCCAGCCAGCACTATTCCAGACATTTTTAGGTATTTTAGCCATCCCAGTTTACCTAGCCAGTCCCAAAAGCTTGTAATTTGCGTATTCCAATTGGAATTTTTTACATGTTCATCTCGCAGCCGCTTCATTTCTTTCAGGACTCCCGTCAAACTACCGTTGGCACCTGTATGCATTAGGATCAAGGTGCAGCATTCTTCCCCAATTATGTCACAAATTCCCTGATCCTCTGCCATGCGTGTTTCTATCACAAATTTATTTTGTAAGGTCATTAATGATGTTGCATGTAACTGTTCCCGCACTAGTGCCCTTTTACAGTAAAATTCATAAATCTTTGCTGATTAAACCAAAGGAGATTATTCCACCGACTGTTCCTAGCTATGTATTGGGCGTTTGCGACAGTTCCTACAAACGGAGCTGATCCTAATCCCCTCTCAGTCTCTATCCAGGTGTCTCCTATAGCCGTGTTATAATCCGGAACACCCAAGGGGACCTGATCCTAGGTAATATAAACTTCATTGGATGCTCTCCAATCCCATGCTTTCCAATCATCCCAGTCCTTATCTGGGTTGGAGTCAGGAACACTTCGTTTGCTCCTAAGGTGTATTTCAGTTTCATTTGATTCTTGTGTAATCAAGGACAATCGACTTGTTAACATCACTGGAGCACATATACCTGTCCAGTTGGCCGGTAGGTGTGGCATCATGGTGGTGTTACTCTCACAAGTCCAAAAGATATCTCCCAATGGTTCTGTTCCATTTCCCAAATCCAGTAGTCTGTACTGGGCTATATAGGACGAATTCTGTGCATAAATCACGTGTCCCCCATTTGGTATTATTTGTTTACATTGTATTCGGGCTTTTGGACTGGTCTCACATATTTTGATGGTTCCTGTGGCATTTCCTGTGTTTAGTTTTGGGTACCATGTTAATCTGCTGCATCTCACCAATCCCTCCGTATCCGTCATCACTGCAGATGCTCTCTGCGTAACCTCCTCCAATTCTTCTCCTCGTACTATGCAGAAAGGAAAGATAAGGTCGTCAGGCTTGCGTACCACTGGGGGAAGTACTGTCAGTGTGTCATAATCATCAAAAGAGAGCCTTTTGGGGCAGACCTTCTTGTTTGCACTCCACCCCGACAGTCCCCCTGCCATATGCATAGTACAGTGGGGAAAACATTTAGAAATGTCTGGACAATCCCCTATCTTACTCCCTGGTAATATCTGGACTTGTGGCAATTTTTTAGCATTATAGCAAGCAATGCAGTCTCGTTTTTCCTGTTTTCTTGCTGCAAACATGTCGCTTATGGAATACTGTATCCATTGTTGGAACAAATTTGTGTCCCAATGTGCTGTTCTTAATTTGTTCAAATCCCGTTTTTGTCTTTTATTCATTAATCTTATGTTAATTCTGGCTTCTTCTACTGACATGCTCTGTCCTGTTCGTGTGTTTTGACACATTGTTCTGGTGCATCTTACCTGAATGGTCACCGTCCCCTCCCCACGGCAGTCCGCGTTTTGGGGATATCCCAGCCAATGTTTACCCATTGACTCGGCCCCTATTTCTTCTGTTAGCACATAATCATATATATCTGCTTTGACATGCATTATATTTTTAAGTTCCCCATTGTCACTATCTATTATCCCTCTGTTAGTGGCTAATGTGGTCATTGCCAAAGCGCATGTGTCTAATGTGTGTCGCGGGGTGACTGTGTGAGGATTAGCAGTGGTGGCTACTATAATTTCCCCCGTTGTTAACCTACAAAGGGTTAACACCATCATGCAGCTAATCTGAATCAGAGGTAAACCAGTCCCCTCCCGGCATGGGCGGATATGTGAAAGTTTGCGGGTCAGACGGGCCTGGTACTTCCTCTTGTGGTGAAAGTGGTGATGGACATGCATGTGAAAGGCCATCTGATGAACGTGCCACACCGCCATCAGAACCCTGTGTGTGTTGCAAATGGTGTTCTTCAGGTGCTTGTGGGCCGTCTTGAGGCACCACCTGACTTGCAGGAACACCTGCGTCAGTAGGAGGGTCACTGGGCCTGTCAGGCGTCTCATTAGCATGTGAATGCTCCGAGTCGCTGGATTGCAGTCTGTGCCGACGGGCTGACAAACGGGCTGACCTCCTCTGACCATGTGGTGACAGTGATTCAGAACTTGAGGATGTCGGTGTTGGACTGGAACTGGTGCATGCTCAGACCCCGACGGTTCTGGAAAGTGTCCAGGTGGGTCTGGTGGCCTATGACGGGTGCAGTGGTTCTTGTGGAACCAGAAGGGCTTACCTTCGACCTTCAATGCAGTGGGAGTAGTGAGCAAAATCTTAAAGGGTCCTTTCCTATGTGGTTCGTTCCACTGACGCCTAAACACCCGTATGAACACCAGGTCACCAATTTGGACGTTGCGAACGTCCAGGGGAATGTGCGTCTCGTCTTTGCCGTGGGCTTCTTTCACCTGTTGGAACACAAGTCTGTGGATTTGAGTTAATGCACGTAAATAGTCACCCAACTCACGTTCCAACTGAGCCATGGCAGACCCCTCCAGTGGTCCCCTAGTTTGTGGGAGAGGCATGGGACGCCCTGTAAGCATCTCATGAGGAGTTAGATGGGTTAGTCGATTAGTTTGGGAGTGCATTGTCATCAATGCCAGGGGTAGAGCATCTACCCATGTTAGTTTGCCATTGCAATCAGCCATGATCTTAGCTATCTTGGTTTTCAAGACACCATTTGCTCGCTCCACAGACCCCCGAGACTGTGGGTGATAAACACATCCATACTTTTGCTTGATACCTAGGATTTTGAACATTTTCTGTATCACCTGTGAAACAAAATGTGGACCATTATCAGATGAGATGGTGTCTGGCATGCCAAACCTGGGAAACACCTCTCTACACAGAAATTTTGCTGCAGCCTTGTGATCAGCTTTGGAGGTGGGGCAGGCCTCAATCCACCTGCTGAACCTGCAAACAACAACCAGCATGTATCTTTTTCCTTGTACCCGGTCAATCATGTCCACATAATCCATAACCAGATGTTGAAAAGGACCATCTGGCATGGGAATGTGATCCAAAGGCTGGGTGAACATTTTGCGGACATTGTACTTCGGACAGTGAGGACACATGGCAAGTTCTCTATCAACCATCGGTGTCATGAACGGCGACCACCACACAGCTTGCAGTTTTCTGATAACTTGGGCCCTAGAACAATGATCAGGTTCATGCATCTTTTTAATAGCAATCGGCAGCAGAGATAGTGACAAAACAAAATGCCCGTGGAAACCCCGCCACAACCCTAGATGGGGGTGTGATGTTCGAACAGCTCCCCTTTGAACCCACAGGCGTTTTTCTGCTTCCGAGACCTTGTTCTGTGCTTCTATCAGCGAAGCTAGGTTTGTTATGGGTGCACAATCTTCTTCAAAAAGAATTGGTCCCTGCACTGCCTGGCCTGTCGCTTCTTTGGCTGCCTCGTCTGCCAAATTGTTGCCTACCGCAACGGGTGAGGTGTTGTTTTGATGTGCTGCACATTTGACGATGTTGGAAGTTGTATAGCCCGAATCAGTTCGATCACTGCTTGTCCATGTGCCACAGGGGTGCGATCAGTACGCACAAACCCTCTTTGTGTCCAGATACTGGCATTGATATGGCACACTCCATAGCCATACCCACTATCTGTGTAGATTGTTGCCCTTTTGTTAGCTGCTAATTTACAAGCTGCTGTCAGTGCTTTAATCTCAGCTAATTGGGCAGAACAAGGCTGGTCCAGACTCACTGATAGTAGTTTGGTGAATCAGGATTAAGTTGGACGATTCCATACCCAGCCTTGTTCCCTGTCTCGCCCCTGACACATGAGCCATCAACGAACAAGGTCAGGTCGAACGGAATAGGGTGATTGAACAAATCATCCCTGACTTTCATGAAGGTGTCCGTCTCCTTGAGACAATCATGGGGCTCACCTTCTGTTGGCAATACCATTCTCGTGGCTGGGTTTATGGTAGTGCATCTCAGCACCGTCAGGTCAGGTCCGGAAAGCAGGATCTCATAACATGTTCGTCGTGCTTGGGTTATCACAAAGCGTGGGCTTGTGAGCATTTCATGCAGTTGATGTGAAGTGTACAAGAATATCGGATGGCCCATAGTGATAACAGAGGCCTTTTTGTATGCAAAAGCGGCTGCTGCTAGCCCCTGGTAACAGGGTGGCAGACCTTCTTCCACACCATCTAACTTTGTGCTGTAGTACGAAATTGGTTGTTTACCTGTTGGAGTTTCTTGCATCAATACTGCGCATGCATACCCTTGCTTTTCTGCCACATAGAGATGGAATGGTTTGCCATAGTCTGGATTGGCTAGAGCTGGCGCAGTCTGGAGGTCATTTTTCAGCAGTTGGAAAGCCCCTTCTGCCTCATCAGTCCATTGCAGCTGGGTTGACTGTTGTCCTTGTCCTGCTGCACGGATCAAAGCTCTCAATGGTTCCGTTTTGAGAGCATAATCACAAATCCAGGGCCTGCTGTAGCCTGCCATACCAAGAAAAGACAACATGTGACCAACAGTTTGAGGTTTAGGCGTTTTACTGATGGCTTCAAGCTGGGACGGTGCAATTTGTCTTTTGTCCCCACTTAGCTGTCTGCCCAAGTACTCTACTGTTGTTTGGCAGAACTGCAGCTTTTTCTTACTCACTTTGTGTCCTCCTTCTGGAAGAGCTGTCAATACAGCGACGGAATCTTTCTCGCACTGTTCTTTTGAGTCAGAGCAAATCAAAATGTCATCCACATACATTAAGGTGGAGGACTGTATGTCCAAGTGACTGAGATCATGTGCAAGAACGCGATTGAAGATGGAGGGAGAGTGTACAAATCCTTGTGGCAAGCAAGTGTATGTGTATTGTTGACCCTTGAATGTGAATGCAAACAAGTGTTGGGAATCTGGATGCACTGGTACACTGAAGAATGCAGAGCACAGATCTATCACCGTGAACCATTTTGTGCCTGGTGGTATGTTGGACAACAATGTGTTTGGATCAGGCACGATGGGCACTTCTTCTGCGACAATAGCATTGATTAGCCTTAAGTCATGCACTAGTCTGTACTCATCACCATTTGGTTTCTTTATGGGAAAGATGGGGGTGTTGCATGCACTGTTTGTTTTTATTAGGACCCTTGCCTCCACTAATCATGTTATGATGGAATTTATACCGTCTATGGCTTCCTGTCTGAGGGCATATTGCTTTTGATACGACAATCTGATGCCTGGTTTCAAATGGAATCGTTGTGGTTCGGCCGATTTCACTATCCCTACATCTGTCTTGTGTTGGGACCATACTTGGGATGGGACTTGTTCTAATAATGTCAAGTGTTCTTCAGTTGTCACCATAAGCCCAACTCTTTCACTGGATACTTTAACCCTTTCAGCTATTACCTCATCTGCATGTGTGAAAGCGATTTTGAAAAACAGTCCATCTGCGGAGACACTAATCTGGTTGCAGTCTGTGGGAGTCCAATCTTTGATTTGTCTTGCAGCTCGAACCATGGGGCCCAAGTCATGTGATTCATACTTGTCAGCAATCAAAAGAGTGACGTGAGGTGTGGAGTTGGGGACTTGAAACCAGTCCCTGACATTTTTCCCTGCAAATTTCACAGCTGCAGCTGCTCCTTGAGGTCCTACTATGATGTCTTCGTACTGGACAATCAGTGCTTTGTTGTTAATTTTTTTCATCCCAGCTTTTCTCATAGTCCTCGTGAACTTGGTCATAAAGCATGGTGCAGTGGAGTGGGAGTGTTGGCTCTTCAGCCATGTCATAGTGATTCATTACCAGTGGTCTCCATGCTTCCCATTCATGACGAAGGAAAGAGTCCGGTGTTGTCAGCTTCACCCAGAAAACTTGCGCCTCTGGGTTGTTAGTTGACATCTGTGGAGATCCTGTAGGGGTTGTTAATGGCATCATAGGAACAGACAAGTTATCAGATTTCTCAGACTGGTTGTCAGTCACCTCAAAATAGATACCATCAGGGGTACATTTGATTTTTGCATTAAGCTTGCACAACACATCTCTTCCCAGGAGATTAATTGGTGTGTCTGCTGAATATAAAAGAGAAGAATAAATTGTTTTTTCTCCTATCTTCAATGGAATCGGTTCAGTCATTGGTATTATTTGTGTTTTCCCAGAGAAATCTACTGTTCGAATCTTCGACGCTGAGAGGGGAAGGCTGGCTCCGTCTTTTCCTATACAGGAGTATGTGGCTCCTGTGTCTATCATGAACTGGTGATGCTGGTTATATACAGTTACATCTATTGTGGGCTCAGCATGTGGGCGTTGTGTTAAAATTGGTAAAATCACCTCCCCTTCAGGTTTCTCTGGGCCTCCCTATTGTCAATGTGCTGCTGGACCCATCCATGGTCCATTCTTCTGGGGATTAGGACCTGTTCCAGCGCTTGGGGGTCCTGAGCCGGGTTGTTGGGGCTCTGGCCATGGGTTGATCGGGCAGTTCCTCTGCATGTGTCCCGTCTGTCCGCACCCCCAGCACTGCAGTCTTGATTGGAATGAGGGTGCTGTTGAGGCTGCCTGTGGCTGTGGTTGATATTGCCCGGTTGGAGGTCCCCCAGACGGTCCTTGGGGCCTCCTCCATCTTCCCCGCATGGGAGGGCCACCACGTCTTCTTCCTGCTGCAGGCTGCTGGATGCCTCCCCCTTGGTTGAGGTGCACATGGATTGGAGGGATCTGCTGATTCTGGAGTTGACTTGCAGGTGGAGCTGTGGGGTAAACATTAGGCACAGCAGATGTTTGTTGAACATGAGGTGATGACATGGTGGGTGTAATAACGGGTGCCTGCATTACCCCTCCTTCTGTTGGTCCTCCCTCCACTGGAGCGGCCACACTTACAGCTGCTTGAAGCTTTGGTCTCTCCCTCTCCTTCTTCTGCTTTGCCAATTCACCTATTTGTAACTGAGTCAGTTTGTTAGCCAGCATCTTACTCTGATCGTCCAGGGCCTGCTTCTCAGCCCTGTGTGTCTTCACATAGTGTATTATATGCTCAGAGAACACCGGCCAGTCCATTTTCATCAACCCCACCACCGCATTCAACTTATCTTGTACTTCTTTTGGCATGGCATTTTTCACATACAACATAAACAGAGCTTTTGTTTATTCATTACTATCCCACTCACTCCCAGTCTCGTCCTTCCACATTCTCTGGTAATCGTGCAAAAACTGTGAGGGGCTGTCACTGTCCTTCAAACATTCTCTTTCCAGTTTGACTGGATCCATGCGTGAGGAGTACTTTTCTCTTAGGGCCCGCCATACTGCTGTCCGTATCTGGTCGAATGACACCTCATCGTGGTCGTGGGTATTCATTATTCCAGGACAGTCAGCCATCCTGAATATTTCTGCAGTCGCCGCCTGCCCCGCTGTTTTCACCAGCAGAGCCTTGATGTCGCCACTTGCCAGTTTAATTCCTCCGGTGATTTCTTTGAGCTTCTCAATCCATTTGTCGGCTCCATCTGTCAAAGGAGTTAGTTTACTTGCAAGTATTATCATATCCATGAATGACCAAGGCACGTACCGGTAGTCGTTGTCGGGTCCTTTGGCCAGCAGAGGGTATACTCCAGAAGCTGGCTTTGGTTGTACGTTCTTCGGGCACAGAACTCTCTTAACCACCGTTCGATTGCGCAGCCGCATCCCTTCCACCTTCTTTCCCGTTTCCATCTGTATTCTAAGATCATAGGTTGCCCCAGGTGTAGTTTTGGAGCGTGAGGTTGGTGTATACTCTCTCTCGCGCATCTGCTGATCTTTCGGGCTTACATATTCCTCTCCACCTTCCTCGCCATCCAGCTCTCCGTTATCCTCTGCTGAGCTTTCTTCTTGTGCATCTACATATCCTTCTGGCCTTCCTTCTTCTTCACTCTCCCTGTCCTCATCAACATCTTTACCACTTAGATAATCTAATCCCTCTTTCCTCATCTGTTCTTCTGTCTTTCTTTGCAGCAACCGAGATGCGCATTGTTCACAAGCCTCCTTCAGGCGTTCGTACGCTTCTTGCTCTTGTCTTTTCCTTGCCTTTAACATCTCTTCCCTTCTACCACTGTAACTCCTAAATTCTATCTTGTCAAGTACTTTTTCAGGCGTTTCTTCCTGTGTTGCCTTCTTATGTGTTCTCTCTTCTGTGTGAGGGTAGACTGGTGAGGCAAATGTATCCCTCTGTCTGCGTGACTCATCTTCGTGATAACGAGATGATGAGTCACATGTATCACTCTGTCTGCATGAGTCCTCTTCTACATCTTCCTCTTCCTCGTTTACTGTAATCTTTATCCTTCCTGTAATTACTCCCCCTGCTCTATTGTGCTCTAGCTGCACAAATTGTCCCACTCTACCAGGGTTGTAAGGTGGTGGTCTGGGGCCTGTGTTTTTATTCATCATGGGATTTCTGCTGGCTTCTACTCTGAAATACTGCAGGATGTCTCTCTGCTCAGCATTCTTCTGTTTTTTCTTCATGTGTGTCACATCATACTTTTTGTCTTTATTTCTTAATTCTTCCTCCACCTCATCACAGCACCTCGGATTAAAACTGCCTTCAAGAGGCCATAGATTTTTACCAGATGTTATCCTGTACCAACTCTTCATACATTTGAGAATTTTGCGTCCGTTTGTTGGATGGGTGACCATGACTAATTTTGCAGGTGTTATCTCATTTTTCTGTTTCTGTTGGCTCCCATGTTTTATGGCAGTTCACAGCAGTCCTCGGGGTAGTGTGGTTACTTATTAACTTTTCTTTTATCCCCTGTTTTCTTACACCTGCTTTCTTTCCCACTGCCCCCACTCTATTCAATGCAGAGCTGATATGTGCACTTTGGTATTTCCCAATTTTTGTTAGAATTTTTGTTACTCTACTAATAATTATTTTAACTGTTTTATGCTTAATTGGAATTTTTAGAGATGATATCACCTATCGTTACACTACAATGTTTCTAGTGATCATATCTTATTTATTTATGCTCGAGCACTATGCTTACAACATAGACACCTTTCATCTATATTATATGCCTGGTTTGCACTTTTAACAACTATTCCAATTATACTTTAACTTTTGTTCATTAATTACACATTAACGATAACATAGGTACATTTTGCAACACTTTTTTTAAAAATATCAATCATTTTGTTAACTGCAAGTCTCTTCCTTCAACAGTTACTTTTTTGTACTCGCTGTACTTTACTGTTTTCTACAGTTTTTCCCTGCCTTGGACCACCCTTCAAGAAGGCATGGTGGTTGACGTCTCCACAGGCGGTACTTTATTCTTATGCTTTACCTTAGCATTTTAGTCACCAATACAATTATTTCATCAATAACATAGACAACAACACGATTATCCTACAAAGTTTCAACTCAGCTTCTTGTTGCTTTCTTTACTGACTTACTGCGACCTTCTTGATCAGACAGTCAGTGGGGCTGTCTGATTAAACCTTCCTTCTTCACCCTTCATATACCTTACCAGCACATAACTTACAACTCCAAGACCTGTAAGTGACATAACAGCCCACAAACAAATCAAGAGGTTAAATATGCATTGTTGGAGCTTATCCATCCCACACTTGTCGTATTTTCACACAATCATTCACACATGGACCGATCGCCAGCTGTTACTCTGCTCGTACTAGGTTGTTTAGGATAGTGTATTAGTACCTTCTGACCACTGGAGCTTAGGTGGAGGCTGGATCCCCATGAATTTGGAAAAATAAATGAATTGGTATCTCACCTATTCTTGGTGGATATGTGGGCCCTTTGGGGTTCCTGGCCACCAACCAGCGCCCGTGGCCTTCCGGTGTCGTCACTTCCTCCTGGAAAGCTGGCTCACCAATTGTTGTGACTTTTGTGGAGTTCAATTTACCTATTATGCTTTACTTTGTAGTTAAAGATGAGAAGTCACGAAGTATCAAAGATGAGACAGATTCAGCTGGTTCGCGGTCCAATGATGGTTTATTGCAGAGTTACAATTCGACCATACATGAGAAGTAGCCCAGGCTAAGTCTGAAAACACTTCTGAAAGTTCCCCTCTTTTATACAAGTTGGGCCTGTGGATGCTCCTCCCCAGGCCCCTCCTTTCGTATGGCGTTTATTCCCTAATCTTCCACCGTTATGTCTTAATTACTTAATGTACCCGAGGCTGGGCTCCCTGTCCTGTCTTTTTTTAAACCTATATTCATGTAATAGTCCTTCTCCCTACTCCTGACCTCCCCTTTACATTCATATCTCCTGTTAACTATCTTTAGTATATATGTCTTTATCACAGCTTGACGTGGCTACACCTGGGTACTTTCCCATGGCATTAATGATTGGCTTGACATTACACAGAGCTAAACCTTGGTACTTTCCATGGCCTCATATAAGGTTTTTTCTAGCTTTTACCTTCGTAAGCGTTTTCTCCTATTCCATTACGTTTAGGGCCCGGTAAACTTACACCACACAACCATACATCATCAAAAGCAGGAGTGGATGTGTTCAGCTACAAGAAGATTTGAATGTCCATCCATAATTGCTTTAAAACATGAAAGAAAATTTTCGAATATCAAACCGCAGATGATCATAAGCGGGAGAGGAGTTGTTCAGCTGCAAGAAGGTGTGAATGTCCACCCATAATTACTGAAAAATGGGTAAGAAAAGGTGAGAATGCCCAACCATACATCATCAAAAGCAGGAGTGGATGTATTCGGCTACAAGAAGGTTTGAATGTCCGAGCATAGTTTGTAAAAAGGGGGTAAGAATAGGTTTGAATGCCCGAACATACACCATCAAAAGAGGGAGCGGAGGTGTTCCGCTGTAAGAAGGTGTGAATGTCCAACCATAGTTTGTAAAAACCGGGGAAGAAAAGGCTCGAAAACCCGACTATACACCATCAAAAGCGGGAAGGGAGGTGTTCAGCTGTAAGAAGATCTGAATGTCCATCAATAATTGCTGGAAAACATGAAAGAAAATTTTCGAATATCAAACCGCACATGTTCATAAGCGGGAGAGGAGGTGTTCAGCTGCAAGGTGTGAATGTCCACCAATAATTACTGAAAAATGGGTAAGAAAAGGTGCGAATGCCCAACCATACATCATCAAAAGCAGGAGTGAATGTGTTCGGCTACAAGAAGGTTTGAATGCCCGACCATAGTTTGTAAAAAGCGGGTAAGAAAAGGTTCGAATACCCGAACACACACCATCAAAAGAGGGAGCGGAAGTGTTCCGCTGTAAGACGGTGTGAATGTCCGACCATAGTTGGCAAAAAGCGGGTAAGAAAAGGTTAAAATACCCGACTGTACACAATCAATAGCGGGAGCGGAGTTGTTCAGCTACAAGAAGGTATGAAAGTCTGACCATGGTTTGTAAAAAGCGGGTAAGAAAAGGTTTGAATGCCCGTATATATACCATCAAAAGCGGAAGTGGAGGTGTTCGGCTGCAAGAAGGTGTGAACGTCCGACCAAAGTTTTGAAAAAGCAGTTAAGAAAAGGTTCGAATTCCCAACCAAACATAATCAAAAGCGGGAGCAGAGCTGTTCGACTGCAAGTAGGTGTGAATGTCAGATCATAATTTGCAAAAAGCTGATGAGAAAGGGTGAGAATGCTCGACTATACACCATCAAATGCGGGAGCGGAGTTGTTCGGCTGTGAGTAGGTGTGATTCTCCAACCATAATTGCTGAAAAATGTGTTAGAAAAGGTAAGAATGCCGGTCCATACATCATCAAAAGCGGGAGAGGTGGTGTTCGGCTGCGAGTAGGTGTGAATGTCCAGCCATAATTACTCACAAACAGGTAAGAAAAGGTAGTATTGCCAGACCATACATGATCAAAACAGGGAGTGGAGGTGGTTCAGCTGCAAGAAGGTGTGAATGTCCGACTAAAGTTTGTAAAAAGCGGGTAAGACAAGGTGCGAATGCCCGACATTGTATGATCAAAAGAGGGAGCGGAGGTTTTCGGCTGCAAGAAGGTCTGAATGTCCACCCATAATTCCTGAAAAATGGGTAAAAAAAAAGGGTGCTAATGTCCAACCATACATCATCAAAAGAAGGAGTGGATGTGTTCGGCTACAACAAGGTTTGAATGTCCATCAATAATTGCTTTAAAACATGAAAGAAAATTATCGAATATCAAACCGCACATGATCATAAGCGAGAGAGGAGGTGTTTGGCTACAAGAAGGTGTGAAAGTCCGACCATGGTTTGTAAAAAACGGGGAAGAAAAGGCTCGAAAGCCCGACTATACACCATCAAAAGCGGGAGCAGAGCTGTTCAACTGCAAGTAGGTGTGAATGTCAGATCATAATTTGCAAAAAGCTGATGAGAAAGGGTGAGAATGCACCATCAAATGCGGGAGTGGAAGTGTTCGGCTGTGAGTAGGTGTGAATGTCCGACCATAATTGCTGAAAAATGTGTTAGAAAAGACTAGAATGCCGGACCATACATCATCAAAAGCGGGAGAAGTGCTGTTCGGCTGCAAGTAGGTGTGAATGTCCGGCCATAATTACTCACAAACAGCTAAGAAAAGGTAGTATTGCCAGACCATACATGATCAAAATGGGAGCGGAGGTGGTTCAGCTGCAAGGTGTGAATTTCTGACTAAAGTTTGTAAAAAGCGGGTAAGACAAGGTGCGAATGCCCAACAATGTATGATCAAAAGAGGGAGCGGAGGTTTTCGGCTGCAAGGTCTGAATGTCCAACAAAACCGGGGAAGAAAAGACTCGAAAGCCCGACTATACACCATCAAAATCGGGAGCGGAGGTGTTCAGCTGCAAGAAGGTCTGAATGCTGTGAAGTGTCCGCTGTGTAGCCTCCTGCTGTCCTTATAATGTGAGTATTGATGTTTATTATAACAGTTACTGAATAGGCACAAGTATGGAGGAAATTATTTTAGTGTTTTCACAGTCAACCTTTGCTTTATCTTGGAACAACTCTCAAATTCAAAGCCAGAAAAAAAGGTAGGAAAATAATTTCCTGTTGTATGAGCTACTTATACTGCAGCCTCTCTGTGAGCTGTTGCCCTTCAGGCAGATTTCATGTAAATGTTCTTGTGTCATAACTGAAGGTAACTTAGTGGCTAATATAGATACATCCCAGGTCCCCAAAGAACGATGAAACAGTTTGATCAGAAGGTGAACACAATGATATTTCATGGATAAAAAAGTGGATAAAATACTCAAATTTCATATAATTTTGGGATTTCCAGTCATAACATCAACCTTTAAAACAGATGCCTGTGTTTTCTTTAACTACACATTGTTCTCAGACTGAGTCAGAGGAGGAGGAGTCTGACAGCTTCAGATGCTTCATCTCCTCTTTCAAACCCTCCATCTTATTGTCTCACATTACAGACATGTTTCCCTCTCTGAAGGCAACCATCCAAGCTGCCCTAACAGTGCCTGTGAGCAGCTGCTCACGTGGAACATCCTGTAGTGCACTGTGTCGGCTGCATTCCTGGCTGCGTCAAACAATGGGTCAGAAAAAAATTCAGTCTTACAGTCATGTCAATTGAAAAAGATGAGCTTCAGCCTCTGAGTGATAGAGCCATTTGCGACCCTTAAAAACAGACGGCATTCTTTGATGCTTCCACCCACCAAGTAACTCACAAATGGAGCCATTTTTTTCTTGTTAATGCTGTAAACATACTGTTACTGTGCAAACCTATGATTGTTGTTGTACTGTATTAAAAAAACAGACTGAAATAATAATCATAATAAATATTTCTCAGCCTTTGTTTGCTGTTTGTGAAGTTTTGTGCTTGTGCGCTACATTCGCTCACATCCTGCGCATCTCCTGGGGCCTAAGCCCCCCTAGTGACGCCCCTGGTGTGTAACATGCAGTTTAACTTGACTGTATGATAGCTAAAGTGCAGTTAAAATGGGGAGGAGGGGAGATGCAGCAGAGCAAGCCCCGCTGCTCATACACAGCGGACACTCCACAGCACCACTGTGATGAATAAATGACAAATGAAATCATTTCTGCAACCAAATAACAATCACTAGTTGATACAGATTTAAAAAATAAAAAATAAAGTAAAAATGTTCTGTATTGACAAGCTTTATTTAGAATATGTCGTAATGCTGCTCTTATTTTTTACCTCTACCGTCACGCCTTCTTCACGCAGTCTGACTGGATGTTGTGAAAATAAACACTCATGTTGTCTGTGATAACTGAAAACACCTTCATCTGAACACGTCCTTCTCACACCACATAACACACTGAAGTGAGTAAAAACTAACATGAAGATATAAAGTCCACATTTAAGTGCTCAATGTATAAAGTAAAGTAATTAACAGTGAGTAAATTAGAGTTAAATCCTGCACATAAACACAGGGGCTGAGCTTTGAAACAATGATTTTCACTAACTTTGCTGGAGACCGACTTCATATTTGTTTTACTGTCACAATCACAACTTTTAATGATTAACACGCATCCCCTGTGACTGCTGATTCCCTGTCCGCTGTCTAAAATGAACATTCCTGTAACATCTTCCTGGCGCATACAGGTGATAAACTCTCAGAGGCTGCTGTCAGCTTGAGGAAAAGTTTGAAGGATCCTGAAACATGTAGGCATTCATGTTTCTGAGGATCTGTTAAAGATCAAATTAAAACAGATGCATATTAAACATTCTGGTACATAAAAAGTCAACATTGATGAAGACCAAAGGCACCTTTTAAAAAGGAGCTGCATAACCTGAGCATTGTTTGGAGCTAATGATCCAAACATTACAGATGTGTAAATGTCCACTCCAGCCTTTATTCCTCTGAAGGGGTACAAAGAATTAATTCATAATTAAAAATAAAATCATCTGTGATGAGTTTTGATGAGGTCATGTGAACCATACTTTGGTCTCCCCTGGTTCCTGGTGTGCAGTGGTTGGCCTCCATCTCCAGTTACCTTCTGCTGTAGATCAGTCTCCAACATCAGCTTTTAGATCTCCCTAATCTCTCTTGGTCGAGCCAGAACACTTATTTTCTGTCTTAGTGAGAAACTCTGGACCCAATTGCTGCTGCCATTCACTGCTTGATGTACCATGAATTCGGGTCATTCTTCGACATTTTCAGCACAATCAAACAGTAAGATGTTTACGGGTTCTGTTAATCTCCTCAAACACCATTTCACATCTTTATGGTCCCACCAGAGGACAACAAAGCGTGAACCGTCTGAACTTAAACTGTTATCTGGCCTTAAAGACTCTTTGTATTTGTTAGTTCCACATTTGACCCTAATCAGTGTAAAATGAAAACATTTGAACAGCCTTAAAACATATTTAAAGTGGATGATTGTTAGTTCTGCCAAAGCTATGGTACCTGGTTCTGGTTGTGGGTCCTGGTCCTGGCTGTGTATCTGTGGTTGGGTGCTTTCAGCTCTCAGTCTGGTGTGTTTGAAGGTTTCTGCCCAGTTTTCCCTCCTCATGCCTGATCTGACCTCTCACCTAATGTTTTTCACAGCAGGACAACACTCAACTTCATGAGGTTGCTAAAACAGCAGCTTCATTGTTTTAGTGACGATTCCAGTCCAGTTGTTCGCGGGACAGACATCAGACCACTCAGAAAAACACAACCGCTGTGACAGTCACCATGAAATAAATAAAGCATGCTGTGTGTGACAGCAGTGTGGACTCAGAGAAACACAACAAGTTTCAGAAGTGTCAGAATACTTTTAAAGCTTGAAACTTAAGGAGGAACATGTTGTAGAAGGAGTGTTCAGCCAGGTCATCTGTTTCAGTCCTATTCATGCTCAGATGGACAGAAAATGCTCTCTTTCTATCCAACATCAGTGATATTAATGAGCATGTTCCCTGCTCCATCTGATTGTTGCTTCAGAGTCAACATGACCAGTCTGCCTGATACCAAAGCAGGATGCCTCCAAGTCCCAGACTGGCTGTTAGATGGTCAGTTACCATTCTGACCTCCATCATGATCCCTACCTAATATGACAAAACTCCTCAGTGAGGACTCAATGGAGGAAATAAGCAGATGATGGCTGATAGAAGTCAAGAGTGAGAGTAAGACTGATGAAACTGTTCATTAATTTTAAAACAAATCAGAAATGTTAAAACAAGGTTACAAGCTGCTGTTAATCTCAGACAGGAGTCAGGCAGGTTTTTCAAAGGTTTTTAATTTTAATCACCTTCATCATAACGACCTCCATGTTCCAGTACAGTCAATACACGTCAGACCAGTTTTTCCTTTTTTCTCAGTGTTCTGTTTCTTGTCTTCACTGGATAAAAATGTCTCTTCATTCCACAAACAAACTTAAAATCAGTTTTAAATCTGCCTTATTGTGTCACTAAATTAGAGCTGCAACAACATGTCATTTATCTGGAGATTAGCTGAAAATGAATTAATTATTGTTTTTATTTGTTCATTTTTCAAATGAAAAACATTACATTTTTCTAGTATCTATTGTTTTCTAGTTTTGTTTTACACTTTTTTCTTTTGTAACTAAATATTTCAAACTTTAAATAAAAAAAATATATTGAACATTGGAAAAAAAGTTTTTAGTGGCGCCTCAAATATAAGTTTCTCTGTATGAACAGTGAAATTATTGGAACTGGAATTTTGAAAAGCATCTTGTTTAATTTTTACCTTTAATTGCATGTATTCATTAAAATCTGTTTTATTTTATAGCATCACTTTGCTGAGACTCCAGAAACAATTAATGACAATAATGATTCAACTGAGACTGATATGAAACAGAGAATCAACCAATCAGAGGAGCAGCTGATCTTTTTACAGCCAAAATTATGGAGAGGAGAATTTGAGTTGATGTGCAGAGGAATGGTTTGTGTTTCCTCTGCAGATGAAGGTGGAAAGTGTGTTTGAGCTGATGTGAATTCAGCAGCATGGATTAGTGTGAGGATACTAAAACCACTCATCACAAGATGAGTAAAGCATTCCCACTACAGGGAGTCCTCTGATTCACACCCACACATCACTTCATGGAGCTTTACCTTGTGTTTGTCTCTGTGTGGACAGACAGAATGTGAGCTCATTCTTCATGATTCCTCCACTGAGTGGACCAGCAGAGCTCAGAGGTTCCCAGTGGTCAGTCTGCCCAGCAGCATCAAACACAGCTGGACTCCATATTTCTTGTCTGTACATGTACAACAACTACTTTCCATCTATTCTGTTCACAATCATCTCCATGCTGCACTTTGTAGAAAAAATAGCTTGTCAGTGTGTCCAACATGGATCTTCTTTTGTGAAGAAGGAGCTGAAGAAGATCCAGAAGGTTCTGAGTCCAGATTACCCAGAATGTTTAGAGAGTCAGAGGGAGGGTGAGGATGAAGAGCAGAGGAGCAGCAGAGACACATTAGTGAAGATCACAGTTCACTTCCTGAGGAGGGTGAAGCAGGAGGAGCTGACTGACCGTCTGCAGAGCACTAAGAGGATTTCTCTGAAGATGTAACCCACTGGATAAATGACACATTTACTGATGTCTCAACACACAGAACAACAGATGTTCCAATACTCATTCTTTGCAGGGTTGAAATGTTTATTTTGCTGATGTTATTTGTTGTCTTCATTCAGAACATTTTGCTGCAGTTTGTGGACGTAAACTTAAATCTGCTCTGAAGAAGAAGTTCCAGTGTGTGTTTGAGGGGATTTCTAAAGCAGGAAAGCCAACCCTTCTGAATCAGATATACACAGAGCTCTCCATCACAGAGGGAGGGACTGGAGAGGTCAATGATGAACATGAGGTCAGACAGATTGAAACAGCATCCAGGAAAGCAGACAGAGCAGAAACAACCATCAGACAAGAATATATCTTTAAACTCCCACCTGGAAGAGATGGACCAATCAGAACAGTTATGACAAAGGGAGTGGCTGGCATTGGGAAAACAGTCTTAACACAGAAGTTCACTCTGGACTGGGCTGAAGACAAAGCCATTCAGGACATCCAGTTCATGTTTCCATTCACTTTCAGAGAGCTGAATGTGCTGAAAGAGAAAAAGTTCAGCTTGGTGGAACTTGTTCATCACTTCTTTACTGAAACCAAAGAAGCAGGAATCTTCAACTTTGAAGAGTTCTAGGTTGTGTTCATCTTTGACGGTCTGGATGAGTGTCGATTTCCTCTGGACTTCCACAACAAGGAGCCCCTGACTGATGCTACAGAGTCCACCTCAGTGGATGTGCTGCTGACAAACCTCATCAGGGGGAAACTGCTTCCCTCTGCATGCCTCTGGATAACCACACGACCTGCAGCAGCCAATCAGATCCCTCCTGACTGTGTTGGCATGGTGACAGAGGCCAGAGGGTTCACTGATCCACAGAAGGAGGAGTACTTCAGGAAGAGATTCAGAGATGAGGAGCAGGACAGCAGAATCATCTCTTCTTCTGCTGGATCACTGCTACAGTTCTGGAGGATGTGTTGAAAACCAGAGAGGGAGGAGAGCTACATCCACTTCCTGGTGGTTCAGGCCAAAGTGAAGAATGGCAAGTATGATGGAGGAGCTGAGACAGATCCACACTGGAGTCCAGAGAGCAGGAAGATGATTGAGTCTCTGGGAAAACGGGCTTTTGAGCAGCTGCAGAAAGGAAACCTGATCTTCTATGAATAAGACCTGACGGAGTGTGGCATCGATATCTCAGCAGCCTCAGTGTACTCAGGACTGTTCACACAGATCTTTAAAGAGGAAAAGAAGGAGAAGGTGTTCTGCTTCATCCATCTGAGTGTTCAGGAGTTTCTGGCTGCTCTTCATGTCCATCTGACCTTCATCAAGTCTGGAGTCAATCTGATGGACGAACAATCAAAGTCTGAGTCTGAAACACTAAAAGAGACTCTCTTCTACCAGAGTGCTGTGAACAAGGCCTTACAGAGTCCAAATGGACACCTGGACCTGTTCCTCCGCTTCATCCTGGGTCTTTCACTGCAGACTAAACAGAGTCTCCTACGAGGCCTGCTGACACAGACAGGAGGTAGCTCACAGACCAGTCAGGAAACAGTCGAATACATCAAGGAGAAGATCAATGAGAATCTGTCTGCAGAGAGAAGCATCAATCTGTTCCACAGTCTGAATGAACTGAATGATCGTTCTCTAGTGGAGCAGATCCAACAGTCCCTGAGTTCAGGAAGTCTCCACAGATGAACTGTCTCCTGCTCAGTGGTCAGCTCTGGGCTTCATCTTACTGTCATCAGGAAAAGATCTGGATGTGTTTGACCTGAAGAAATACTCTGCTTCAGAGGAGGCTCTTCTGAGACTGCTGCCAGTGGTCAAAGCCTCCTGTAAGTACAGACCCGGTTTAAACAATTTTAGTAGAGTGGCAGCCAGGCGATGTTTGTGGACTGTGTGAAATCTTCTTAAAACCCTGTCCTTCAACTCATTCCGAAATAAAAACAGGTCATTCTGCAGCAGAATGTTGTTGTTGTCACTCACGTTTAGTGAGTCACGCTGCTCGGCACTGCTCCTCATGCTCCCTGGCTGTCATAGCTCACATTCCCAGCATGATTGTTAACTCTAATGTCACTTGTATTGTCCTTGTATTTTTGTGTAAATAATTTTGCATATTCATGTTCATGTAGATGTTGAAAATGACAGCCTAAATATTAACTTTAATTCTATATTAGACTCTTGGATTTTTTCAAAGTGTTCACAGACCTACTCACTGCCTTAATCATACCCTTGACCTTGTGCTGATTTATGGCATTGAGAGTGAACAGTTAACAGTGTTCCCTCATAATCCCGTCTTGTCTGACCATTTTTTAAATAACTTTTGAATTTACATTACTTGACTACACTGTTTCTGAGAAGAATTCTACATATCCTTATGTCTGTCAGAGAATGCTGTAACCAGATTTAAAGAGTTGATTTCATCATCCTTTTCTTCACTGACATGTGCTGATATGACAGAGGACGGCTACCTACATTTTACTCCAGTAGAACTTGACTCTCTTGTTGACAGCACTATAGCTTCAATGCGTACAACACTGGACAATGTTGCCCCTCTGAAAAGGATGGTAATGAGTCAGAAGAGGTTGGCTCCTTGGTATAATTCACAGCTGCGTCCGTTAAAGCAGACCGCAAGAAAGCTTTTGAGACAGTGGCGTTCCTCTAATTTAGAAGAGTATCAATTAGTCTGGAAAGATAGTTTAATAACGTATAAGAAAGCACTTCGTAAAGCTAGAACTGCTTATTATTCATTATTGGTAGAAGAGAATAAGAATAATTCTTTTCAGCACTGTTGCCAGGCTGACAAAGAGTCCGAGCTCTGTTGAGCCATGTATTCCTTTAACTCTCAGCAGTGATGATTTCATGAGATTCTTCATCAATAAAATTGTTTCTATCAGAGAGAAGATTAATGTAATCCTTCCCACTATTATCACTGATGTATCATCAAGTAGAGCAGCTTTAGAAGTATGTTTCGAACCTGATTTGTATTTAGACAGCTTCTGCCCAGTTGATCTTTCTGAGCTAACAACAGCAATAGTCTCTTCTAAACCATCAACTTGTATGTTAGACCCAATCCCAACCAGACTGTTCAAGGAGGTTTTCCCCTTAATTGACACTTCCATATTGGATTTGATCAATCGGTCTTTGTTGACAGGATATGTACCTCAGACTTTTAAGGTTGCTGTAATTAAACCTTTACTTAAAAAACTACTCTTGAGTCAGAGGTGTTGGCTAATCATCGACCTATATCCAATCTCCCTTTTTTGTGTAAAGTTCTTGAAAAAATGGTTGCAGTTCAACTTTGTGATCATTTACATAGAAATAATCTGTTTGAAGAGTTTCAGTCAGGATTCAGAGTGCATCATAGCACAGAAACAGCACTGGTGAAAGTTACCAATGATCTTCTCTTAGTCTCTGATAGCAGACTTGTTTCTGTGCTTGTCCTGTTGGATCTCAGTGCTGCATTTGATACGATCGATCACAGCATTCTGTTACAGAGACTTGAACATGTTATTGGGATTAAAGGAACTGCATTAGGCTGATTTAAGTCATATTTATATGATAGATTCCAGTTTGTTCTTGTAAATGAAGAATCTTCCTCACACATTGGAGTAAGTCATGGAGTTCCTCAGGGTTCTGTGCTTGGACCGATTCTTTTTACTTTATACATGCTTCCATTAGGTAACATTATCAGACAGCAAGGCATAAATTTCCATTGTTATGCTGATGATACTCAGCTGTACTTATCTATGAAACCAGATGAAACCAATAGGTTGGTCAGACTACAAGCCTGTCTTAAAGACATAAAGACCTGAATGACTTGAATTGCACTATTTTACTTAAGTGCCTTGAGATGACAATTGTTGTAATCTGGTGCCATATAAATAAAATTGAATTGAATTGAATGTTCATTACCTGCGGTAATAAGTGGTAATTTACCACTCTGGCGACTGGTGACCATAACCCTTTGTAATTGACTAACACGTTGCCTTCGATGGTTGGTTGGATTGTATGATTGACAAATCAATATAGATATAATAAAATAAACAGAAAACTTTGCTTTTAGTCCAGTCCATGGCCCCCAATGCCCATGGCGTCGGGACTGTGTAAGTACAGAGATAGAGGGATGTGTATGAATATACTGCTGTTGTTTTTATAGGAGAGAAAGTCACTGATTACTATTAATCTCATTATTTCCTCCTCAGACTGAGTAGCTTTACCCTCTCAGATGAAGGATGTGCAGCTCTGTCCTCAGCTCTCAGTCCTCCAGTCTGACAGAACTGGACCTGAGTAACAACAACCTGCAGGATTCAGGGGTGAAGCAGGTGTCTGTTGGATTGAATAATCCAAACTGCAGACTGGAAACACTCAGGTCAGGATTCAACTGTTTTTATGAACAGCTAACAGAACACTTGTGGATGGTCTTTGTATGATTGTTACAGCAGTTATAGGCCTCTGACACCACAGGAACTTACCTGAACCTGGAACCTGGCCCACAACCTGAACCTGGTTTGTGTTTTTTGGGTCATTTGGTCAGTTTCCTTTATGGCTGCATTTTCATCCAATAAATAATGTGAAGATTCAGACAAATTTATTTGTTCGCTGAGTTCACTTCCTGAGCCCAACTGATGGGTGGGGCAAACAAGTTGTAAACAAGTGTGGTACCTCGTTCCTTCTAACTTAACTTATATGCATAACATTACGTTCCCTTTCAGTCGATTCACACGCCCCACAAAGCAGCCGTCAAGCTTGGGTCAAAACCAGCACCTTAGTGCAGTTCGGTTCAAGATTTAGTTCCTAGTTTAGCTCTCAAGTCTCATGCAATGAGCGTGAAATGCACGTATTTCAACAAGTTCATGCGCCACACATAGTATTTCTCACGCTGAAAAAAAAGAAAATATAAATCTCTCTGGCAAGCCGCTATCTCCCATGAGTCTGAGCAGAGCAGTTATTAACAACAGCACCACTAATAATGATATAAGTACTGAAAGACCCATCCAACAATCCAAACTCTTTTCATGTGTTGTCCCACGATGGTGGAATGACCTACCGAGCGCTACCAGAACAGGGGTGTCCCTGTCTATCTTCAAGAAGCTCTTGAAAACCCAGCTCTTCGGAGAGCATCTCCTATTATAGCACTTACCTTGTACTTACCCACCCCCTCTATCTTTGCACTTTATCTTTCTGCACTTCCTTCTATGCCTGCACCCTATCTCTACTCTGTCACCTCTGACAGAGTCGGACTAGTGGGTTCCTTCTATGTAGTTTATTGTTAGCTTTTTATATAGCTTGTTATATCTTGTCTTGTCTGTGATGGACTGGCAACCTGTCCAGGGTGTACTCCGCCTTTCGCCCAATGACTGCTGGGATAGGCTCCAGCCCACCCGCTGGCCGACCAACGGATTGACGGTATAGAAAATGGATGGATGGATTGTTATATCTTCATTTGTAAGTCGCTTTGGATAAAAGCGTCTGCTAAATACATAAACATAAACATAAACCTGTGTCAGAGACACTAAAATCACTCAGTCTCTAATGATCAGCACAGGAAATGAGAAGCATTTGAATCTTGAGGATGTTTGAAATGACTGATCATATATTCTCTCTTACTGATCCTGCTGTGGCTCTGGAGGACTTTTCACAGTGTTGGAATGTTCCTGCTGACAGATGTGGCCCTCATAAAAGCACAGAATCAGAACCAGATTCTCCACACAGCTCTCTGAAGCCATCCACAGCTAGGGTGAACAGATTCCAATTCACCAGATGTGGGACAAAAACTATGTTTCTGTGGGACAATGTGGGATACCAATGCATCGAGGTATTGTCTAAAATAACTTTGAAAAAATAAACCTCTCTATTCTGCCCTTAGTTTGTAACATTACAATGCTTTGCCATCTGGTTGATTCAGTAGCACATAACAGACTTTCCATATCTCATGCTGCATGCCGGTGCCGTTCTGACCTGATTTACATTGTTTTTTGTTGGTGGGTGCGCCCTTAACCTGTGTCCCATTTGATTGACATGATCAAACAGTCCGCCCCGCCCTCTGATGACAGCCCTCCCTGCTTTCTGCACACAGCCATTTGATAAATGCCAGATTATTCAATTCAATTCAATTTAATTTTATTCATTCATTATTCGCGCCAAATTACAACAAATGTCATCTCAAGGCACTTATATAATATAGTCCAATTCAAGCCAATTGGAATTCAATTCATTGTAATCATAATCCAATTATTTCATATCGAGCCAATTCAAAAAATAATATCTTAGCTAAGGAAACCAACAGATTGCACCGAAACTTGTCTTCAGTCCAATCTCCCATCCTGAGCGGGCCTGTGGCGACTGTGGAAAGGAACGACTCCCTTTTAAACAGGAAGGAACCTCTGACAGAACCAGACTCAGGAAGGGTGGCCATCCGCCTTGACCAGCTGGGGTTTGAGAAGACAGAAAAGAGGGAAAAGAGGGGAGAAAACACCATAACACCATTCAAAGGATAACTGTTGGAACAGGGAAACACAAGTTAATAACCACAATAATGTCACATGTACATAATATCATTTGAGAAATTAAACAGGTGGAAAAAGAGAGCAAAGTGAGGAAAGGTGTGACAGATGAGGTCCCCCAGCAGTCTAAGCCTATAGCAGCTTAACTATGGGATGTTTCAGGATTACCTGAGCCATCCCTAACTATAAGCTTTATCAAAAAGGAAAGTTTTAACTCTGGGAACAACAAGTAAACCTGCAGTTTGGGAGCGAAGTGCTCTGTTAGGAAAATACCTTACAATGAGATCTTTAAGATATGATGGAGCTCGGTCATTAAGAGCTTTATATGTGAGGAGAAGAATCTTAAATTCTATTGTGAATTTAACAGGGAGCCAATGAAGAGAAGCTAAAACTGGAGAAACATGATCTCTCCTGTTAGTTCTCATCAGAACTCTGGCTAAAGCATTTTGGATCAACTGGATGCTTTTCAGAGAATATATGGGACAGCCCAATAATAAGGAATTACAGCAGTCCAATCTTAAAGTAACAAATGCATGAACTAGTTTCTCTGCATCACCCTGAGACAGGATGTTCCTGATTTTAGCAATATTATGAAGGTGAAAGAAGGCAGTCCTAGAAACCAGTTTTATATGTGCGTCAAATGATAAATTCTGGCAAAAAATAACTCGAAGGTTCCTCACTGTAGAACTAGAAGCCAAGGAAATACCATCTAGAGTAACTATATAATTAGACAATTTCTCCCTGAAGCGCACAGGTCCAAAGAGAACAACTTCAGTTTTGTCTGAATTTAAAAGCAGACAGTTCTGAGTTATCCAGGTCTTTGTGTCTTTAAGACAGGCTTGTAGTCTGACCAACCGATTGGTTTCATCTGGTTTCATAGATAAGTACAGCTGAGTTACATCAGCATAACAATGGAAATTTATGCCATGCTGTCTAATAATGTTACCTAATGGAAGCATGTACCAAGTAAAAAGAATCGGTCCAAGCACAGAACCCTGAGGAACTCCATGACTTACTCCAATGTGTGAGGAAGAGTCTTCAATTACAAGAACAAACTGGAATCTATCAGATAAATATGACTTAAACCAGCCTAATGCAGTTCCTTTAATCCCAATAACATGTTCAAATCTCTGTAACAGAATGCTGTGATCGATCGTATCAAACGCAGCACTGAAATCCAACAGGACAAGCACAGAAACAAGTCCGCTATCAGAGGCTAAGAGGACATTGGTAACTTTCACCAGTGCTGTTTCTGTGCTATCATGCACTCTGAATCCTGACTGAAACTCTTCAAACAGATTATTTCTATGTAAATTGTCACAAAGTTGAACTGTAACTATTTTACAAGAACTTTAGACAAAATGGGGAGATTGGATTTAGGTAGACAATTAGCCAACACCTCTGAATCAAGATTAGGTTTTTTAAGTAAAGGTTTAATTACAGAAACCTTAAAAGTCTGAGGTACATATCCTGTCAACAAAGACCGATTAATCAAATCCAATATGGAAGGGTCAATTAAGGGGAAAACCTCCTTGAACAGTCTGGTTGGGATTGGGTCTAAAATACAAATTGATGATTTAGAAGAGACTATTGCTGTTGTTAGCTCTGGGCAGAAGCCGTCTAAATACAAATTGGGTTCTAAAGATACTTCTAAAGCTGCTCTACTTGATGATACATCAGTGATAAAAGTGGGAAGGATTCCATTACTCTTCTCTCTGATAGAAACAATTTTATTGATGAAGAATCTCATGAAATCATCACTGCTGAGAGTTAAAGGAATACATGGCTCAATAGAGCTCGGACTCTTTGTTAGCCTGGCAACAGTGCTGAAAAGAAACCTGGGATTATTCTTATTCTATCAATGATGAATAATAAGCAGTTCCAGCTTTACGAAGTGCTTTCTTATACGTTATTAAACTATCTTTCCAGACTAATTGAGACTCTTCTAAATTAGAGGAACGCCACTGTCTCTCCAGCTTTCTTGCAGTCTGCTTTAACGCACGCAGCTGTGAATTATACCAAGGAGCCAACCTCTTCTGACTGATTACCTTCCTTTTCAGAGGGGCAACATTGTCCAGTGTTGTACGCATTGAAACTATAGTGCTGTCAACAAGAGAGTCAAGTTCTACTGGAGTAAAATTTAGGTAGCCGTCCTCTGTCATATCTGCACATGGCAGTGAAGAAAATGATGATGAAATCAATTCTTTAAATCTGGTAACAGCATTCTCTGAAAGTAAAGAATTCTTCTCAGAAGCCGTATAGTCAAGTAATGTAAATTCAAAAGTTATTAAAAATTAGTCAGACAGGACAGAGTTATGAGGGAACACTGCTAACTGTTCACTCTCAATGCCATAAGTCAGCACAAGGTCAAGGGTATGATTAAGGCAGTGAGTAGGTCTGTGAACACTTTAAGAAAATTTAATAGAGTCTAATATAGAATTAAAGTTAATATTAAGGCTGTCATTTTCAACATCTACATGAATATTAAAGTCACCCACTATAATGACTTTATCTGTACTCAGCACTAACTGTGATAAAAACTCTGAGAATTCAGACAGAAACTCAGAATAAGGGCCAGGTGGACGATACACAACAACAAACACAAGAGGTTTTTGTGATTTCCACTTTGGGTGGGAAAAACTGAAAATCAGAGATTCTCAAGAAAGATTCAATCAAAGATTCAAAAGAGCTAAAACTAATCTTGGGTCTAGGACTGATTAGTAACCCTGATCTGAAGATAGCTGCCACTCCTCCTCCTCTGCCTGTGGTTCGAGGAACGTGAACATTTAAATAGTCAGAGGGAGTTGATTCATCAATGCTAACATGATCCTCCTGCTGCAGCCAGGTTTCTGTAAGACAAAATATATCAAGATGATGATCACAAATCAAATAATTCACTAACAGAGACTTCGAAGGGAGAGATCTAATATTCAGCAAACCACATTTAATAGTTTGATGTTTTTGTTCAGTTAAAGTTTTTGTTTTAAATTTTTTTTGCACAAGAGGATTTGCTCCTTTTGTGTTTTTTGATTGAGGAGGGTGCAGCATCAGGTGGGAAGCCGCAGAGAAGTGTGTAAGACTACAACTCTGCATCCTGGTCTCAACCCTGGATTGTCATGTTTTTGGATGACTAATAAATTCGTCCATATTTCTAGAAATGAGAAGAGCTCCTTCCAAAGTGGGATGGATGCCGTCTCTCCTCATCAGACCAGGTTTTCTCCAGAAAGATTGCCAATTATCTATGTAGCCCACGTTGTTTGCTGGACACCATCTAGACAACCAGCGATTGAATGAGGACATGCGGCTAAACATGTCATCACTGGTCAGATTTGGCAGGGGTCCAGAGAAAACCATGGAGTCCGACATTGTTTTGGCAAAATCACACACCGATGCAACATTAATTTTAGTGACCTCCGATTGGCGTAACTGGGTGTCGTTACCGCCAACGTGAATAACTATTTTACCGTATTTACGTTTATCCTTAGCCAGCAGTTTTAAATAGGATTCTATGTCGCCCGCTCTGGCCCCTGGAATACATTTGACTATGGTCGCTGGTGTCTCTAATATCACGTTTCTGACTATAGAGCTGCCAATTACCAGGGTTTTGTGCTCAGCGGGTGTGTCGCTGAGTGGGGAAAATCTATTTGAAACGTGGACAGGTTGATGGTGAACCACGGGCTTGACTTTAGGACTATGACTCCTCTTCCTGACAGTCACCCAGCTACTCTTAAGTCCTGGCTGCTCTGGATCTGCTCGGGGACGACTAACAGAGCGAGCTACGCTAGGTGGCTCCGCACTGACTAAAGGGGCCTGGCTCGCTATCGGGTGGTTTTCAACAGAGCCGAGCTTCCAATTCAGATAACCTTGCCTCCAAAACTACAAAAAGACTACATTTGTTACATGTACCATTACCACTAAAGGAGGCAGAGGAGTAACTAAACATCTGACACACGGAGCAGGTGAAAGCAGGAGATAGAGGAAGAGAACTGGTAGCCATGCTAAGCTAGAGAACCTGACACACCGCTAAAAAGTGAAAAATAAAAAATAAAGATCTGTAAGAGTGAGCGTTAGAATATAACAAGTATGGGATAGAGTTAACTATGCAAGATGTGTAAATTATAGGGAGAAATAAGGTGATTATTAGTAGTTCAAGAGGAGCGAGAACTGTCACAGTGCACACACAAAGCAACAGGAAGTGATGCAATACGTCTTACCGCAAAGCAAAGCCGTCAGCCAATGATCATCTTTCTGGGTCGAGAAGAAGGTTCCATGTTAATTTCTTGTCATGTTATTTCCCCTGTCACTTAGTTCACTCAAGTCAGTTAGAACCACCCACCCTCAAGTTCGCAGAGGGTGGCCCGGGTGGGTTCTTCTTTCTCCCTGCTATCGCCAGTGATAATCCGACTGGTGACCGACTCACATTCGTCCTCGCCTTTGCCAGTGGTGTACCATCGTCATTGACAGACAGATGTATCTATCATAAAACCTAAACATTAGCAACACCAAATAGACTCTTGTGGGAGTGTCCATTACAAAAGGTACGCTGTCAGGTAGGGATATAACAGTGAAATGTTGTAAATATAAACTGAATGATAAAATATCATGGCTGTTTAAGAAATATCCAGTATCCAAATGTCTTTTTAAGCCAAAATATAAGCCAGATACAAATCACCATCTATCCAACAACGATAAAGGACATGCAATAGGTAATCAAACACATAAACACAGAAAAAAATAACATTGTTATTATGATTATTGCTAAGGCCGTAACTACCATTGAGGACACAGAGTGTCACAGTTCATCTCTGCTTCACCACTGCACCTGCCTGCTTCAATCAGCCAATCAGACACACCCCTCTCATCAAGCCAACTCCACTCACCTGTGCTCTCTGCTCTGGCTGTATTTAAGCCCCAGCGCCACATTGACTTATTGCCAGATTGTTCTCGATGCATGCAACAGACTCTCCAGCGTTTCTCTGCCTGACCTCCCGGTTTCGACCTTGCTTGTCTCTCACTACCCTGCCTCACGAATCTCCTGGAAATAACCTCAGCGTTCCGTCCCTGACCACGATCCTTGTCTGTCCCTTTCTGGATTCTGCCTGTCTGCTCCCTTGGCTATCCGGTGATAACCTGATTCAGCTCTACAGAGTGAGTGTTACTCCTCTCTCCTCTATGGCTTCCTGCAGTTCAGTGACTCTTATTTCTTCACTGAGTGAGTACAAGACAGAGTTTCACAGACATTACTCACCAGTGTCCTGGTCTGGGTCAGCTGGGCCTAACCTCCAATCCTCACTAGAGACTGTTAAAGGCCAGCGGCCAGAAGACAGACTGTTTTGCCTGCTGCCATTGTTTCCTGGACATGTGATAATAAAGTTTTTTACCAACTATACCTGATAAAATGCATTTTCATGTGGAAATTTTTATTGCAGCCCAGCGTACTACTCTGATGGCAAGAAAACATGAATCAAAGTTTAATTTTGGTTAACTCAGTCAGTACCGGTCGTCAATCAACTTCCACCGGTTGAGTCCACATTCATTTTGCGATTGAAATGTCTTCGATTGAAAATTAAACGTTTTCTCAATGTTGGATGCTGAACCTGTTTATATTTTGGCTTAAGTTTAGCATCAAACTCGACCACCACTGTTTTTTTTGTTTTTTGTTTTTTTTCCCCCTCAGGTCCTCTTGTCATTCTTTTAACGTCTTTAACACTACAACTTTCATGCTTATTCCATCAGCCAAAACGTCTCTGCTATCCAACTCTTACTGTTTTTGTAACTGTCATTTTTCCTACACACCATTTTCCGAGCTATTTCTACTTGTGCATCTGTGTTACATCCCATTAGCAAGTTTCCATCTCCTAAGACTTTTACATATTTGACTTCTCCTACTTGTGTTCTCATTATGGGTGCCCCATGCCATAGGCAGGGCACACATATTACTATTGCTCATACTTATTATTCTTCCGTTTCCGCCCGTTTTTCGGCGCGCTACTCGTCCCACAGCGAAGGTCCGACTAAAATAAAAAATACATGGCTGCGTGCGCGCCGATGGGCAGAAGTGTGCTATTACTTTTCTCTCTCATTACTCGACCGGAATAGCGGATAAATGGGAAAAAGCGGGCAAATTGTCAATGGGAAAATGAATGGAGAAGGCCTTAACGAGGCAGTTTTGGGCTCGAAGAGCCCAAAACTGCTTCCCCTTGGAGGCCTCTGAACTCAGCCATACAAGGTCACACACACATCATTCAAAGTTTGTGTGTGACAGGAAAGACTCAGCTTTAACTGGTGTAAAGGGCTTGTTAATAGCTTATACGGCTTTGACACAACGGCAGTTTACGTTTTAGGTGTCCAGAGGAGCTCATTTTGTGGCTCCTCCACTCTACCTCTCACTCTAAAAATCTTTAAAAAATTATTTTTCAAACAAATGCCTCTCACCTCCAAAATATCTGCCTGATCTGGATAAATTATACATCAAAACGTAGGTATTTTAGTTGTCTTTCACCCAATGCGACTGTCATTGAGCTGGGCCTCACAGATGTCTCACAAATCCCCTCTGAGCGCAGAGAGGGAACATTAAATCCCATTATAAAACGGGCGAGGCCTGAAATCAGTCGGAAAAATCATTTTAAAACTGCCATAATAAAGGAGCCCCAGGGGTTAGAAGAATAAAAATTACACCGCTGGCTTCCCCCGTCCCTTCTGGCACTCACGGTGAAAGAATTATTCGGATACGACTTCTACTTTTCGAACAGCGACCGTTTGTTCCAGATTTCCTGCTCAAAATGAAAACCCCATGATTTTAAGGGGACAAAGTGAGGTGCAGATTTGGCAGTGGGCACGTGCAGCTGTTGCCCACAGCAACTAATTAGGAGGCCAGACTCAACGAGCCCCAAACTGTCCTATTTTAGAGGGCAGTAACTCAGCCATACGGTATCACAGAGACATCATTCAAACTTTAAAATGTTCACAAGACATTCAGCTATTATGTGATTATACAGCTTTTTCAAATATTAAGCCAATTCTGAAATATGACAGTTTAAAAAACCATGAACATTTTTGCTCCTTCTTGATTTTTATGAATGAGAAGATTAGAGTGGCAGACTGATCATTTTAACTTTTTCTGATATTCAAACAAATGGCTCTAACTTTCATGCTGTTTAACTCAGACAAACAAATTATACCTTAAAATGTAGGTACACTTGTCCTCTTTCAGCTGATGTAACTACTAAATAGCTCACATTTACAGAATTTCAGCTATGAGCCTTGAAGCGAGAGAAACCTTTCAATTTCTCTCACTAACTCCAATGTAAATTTGGTGGAACGCCAGAGACAGGTTCAACTGTGTTCAACCTGCTGCCGTTTAAATTTTTTTCACTCCATTGAAATAAAAACTACATTGCTGCGTTCCTCCAAGCCTTCTGCTTCTTACGGTCTTCAAATTATTTTCCTCGCTCTTACGGTTTTCTCACAGGAGGTCATAGTATCCAAAATGCAATTTCTGCAGGTTATACAGGGAGAGAGCTGCAGCTGTTGACAAACATTGCTGTCACTGATGACATCACTCTTCCACTCCCTGCTGTATATTACACTGAAGCCATTTTAACTATTAATGACTTGATTTCTGATAAATTTCCACTAGATTCAGCTTTTTGAGCATGTTCAACTAATCCCATTCAGCTACTTTTCTTTCTTAAAGCTCCAGCTCCTTTCAAAAAGACATTTCAGGCCTTTTGAAACAACATGGCGGCCCTATTGTAAAAGCTTTATGCCAGCCTGTGTTCACTCATGTTTTCCATTATTCAGAACATATTAACAGGTTCATGCCAGCCCCTGATGAGACAAATGCGCGCGATAGCGCGCACTAACTCATGTTTTTCGTTAATCTGAACAGATTAATAGGTTCATGCCAGCCCCTGATGAGACAAATGCGCGCGATAGCGCGCACTAACTCATAAATTTCCATTATTCAGAACATATTAACAGGTTCATGCCAGCCCCTGATGAGACAAATTCGCGCGATAGCGCGCACTAACTCATGTTTTTCATTAATCTGAACAGATTAATAGGTTCATGGCAGCCCCTGACGACACAAATGCGCGCGATAGCGCGCACTAACTCATAAATTTCCATTAATCTGAACAGATTAATAGGTTCATGCCAGCCCCTGATGAGACAAATGCGCGCGATAGCGCGCACTAACTCATGTTTTTCGTTAATCTGAACAGATTAATAGGTTCATGCCAGCCCCTGATGAGACAAATGCGCGCGATAGCGCGCACTAACTCATAAATTTCCATTATTCAGAACATATTAACAGGTTCATGCCAGCCCCTGATGAGACAAATGCGCGCGATAGCGCGCACTAACTCATAAATTTCCATTATTCAGAACATATTAACAGGTTCATGCCAGCCCCTGATGAGACAAATGCGCGCGATAGCGCGCACTAACTCATGTTTTCCATTAATCTGAACAGATTAATAGGTTCATGGCAGCCCCTGACGACACAAATGCTCGCGATAGCGCGCACTAACTCATAAATTTCCATTAATCTGAACAGATTAATAGGTTCATGCCAGCCCCTGATGAGACAAATGCGCGCGATAGCGCGCACTAACTCATAAATTTCCATTATTCAGAACATATTAACAGGTTCATGCCAGCCCCTGATGAGACAAATGCGCGCGACAGCGCGCACTAACTCGTGTTTTTCATTAATCTGAACAGATTAATAGGTTCATGGCAGCCCCTGACGACACAAATGCGCGCGATAGCGCGCATTCACTCATATGTTTTCATTAATCTGAACAGATTAACAGGTTCATGGCAGCTGGTGACGAGACAAATGCGTGCGATAGCACGCACTAACTCATGTTTCCATTACTTTCAACACATCAGTTGTGATAATAGGTTCATGCCAGCAACTCATATGTTTTCCATTATTCTGAACAGATCAACCGGGCCTTATGTATCTAAAGCGGGCAGATTTCACCAGAACAACCCAAAATCTCATTTTTCAGACTGGATTTGAAATATCTGGCAACTACCAGCTTCTCTGTCTCTCTGTGTGTGTGTGTGTGGACGGGCAGAAGACGGGCAGCAGCTGGGCACCCATCAAAATTTCTTCAGAAATTTTCTAGTTATTTTTGTAATTTTTAATGGATCCATTAAATACCTTCTACACTCTAGTGATGATGATAAACAGTCCTTATTTATTTATTTTTTTTTAACACTTGTTTTTTTTAATTTACCGCACTCCACTAAACTATCCGTCGCTTGGAGATGACGTCATCTCGCAAGTTCCGCATCCATTCGTGCTCTACTTGCTCTAATTACACTTATAAAGCTAATTTGGGACCTAGTTAGATCATGCTGCATTCATTTCAGCTCTGAAAATGAACCCTTCTGACATCCCATTTAAAATGGTTTGTTGCAACTTGTGAGGAAATAACATGGGATGTTTTAAAGAACGTGAATTACGCTTGGTCAGATACGGTGTTAAACATTTGGACCAAAGTCCTGTAGTTTACTGTGGGCCCCTAATCTCTCGCTTGGGAGTGTGAAAGGAGTGAGCGATTTGGTCTGAAGGACTCCAGGTTCTAACCTCGGTTCTAAGACGTCACAGTCATGAAATTGGGGTCCAACACGTCACTTGTCCACTTCACTGGTGGGACATGCTAGAAGGGTTTCAAAGGGGAAAAAACGGAGATCAGCGTGACATAAGACTGGAGTCTTACTAAGTTAACCTGCTGAGTTTTGGAAATGACTCCTTGGCAGGAATACAGAGCTCTGCAGCTCTCTCATCCAGAGGATCTAAAAGCATGGATGTGTTTGGAACATAGCAGAGGCTGTATTCTTACTAAAGTCACGCTAACTGTCTTTTGCCCACTTTGAGATGTTTAAAGTTCAGATTAATATCTGAGCTGAGATGTAGAAACATTTGACAACGTGATGCAGAGCTGCTCTTTTATTAAGCGATATGGAAGAGATCTTAGATTTATTTCAGATGAACTTGATAAAACGGGACATAACGGAGGTTAAATGTTTAAAGCACCTTGTGCCATCATTTTGTCCATTTATCGATTCCATCATTCCTCCTGAAAACTTGTTGCCTTGTGAAAACAACCAAAGACTCTCACAGACTCCCTGTGACACAACAAACTTGGCATTTGAACGCTTTATAGTCTGCAGGTTATGTTCCCTCTTTTGTGCCTGTAGTCATAATTTTATCCCAACTGACAATACATGTCATTTAGGGAGGGAGGGAAGACAGAGAGAGAAGGAGTGGGAGCAAAAAACGCTATGAAAGGAAATAACATAAGTGAAGAAAATGTTCCTCCATGCGCAGCTGTGACAGTTTAACAGTTGGTTTGTTGTTGCAGCTCAAACTGTGGATTTTAAAACATTTTTCTGCTTCTTCTCCTCACTCGGCTTTACTGTTATGTAGAACCGGGCCACCGAATGGTGTCCAATTATCTGACAGCCTGTGGAAGGTTAGTGATCTGTGGTCAGGACTGCTTTTATTCCCCCTTTCCTCTTAAGGCAGGAACAAGTATTTAGACTCAGCTCAATCTTATTTTTATTCATGGTTCCCTCTTTTAATGTTCTCTTTAAATCTTTTTGTGACTTTACAATCAAAGTTTGGAATTATTTTTGGTATTTTATGTTTATGCATTTGGCAGACGCTTTTATCCAAAACTTCCTACAGGGTAGGGTAGGGTAAGGGGATCTACTACTCCCTACTGGAAGTAGTACCTTTCATGCAGGGGATTTGAACCCCTGAAAAAAACACCTACATGAAATGAGGCAATCTTACCACTACACTATCCAGTCTTTTAGCCTTACTCATTCTTCCTCATGAAACTTGGATTCATTGTTGGTTTAGTTGTTTTCCCTTCATTTCAACAGGAAATGCCTGGAACAACTAGATATAATCAGTATGTGACAAAATTGGAAACATTCACATCCGGGGGAAATGGGAAGAGTTAATGGGCAAGTTTACATTCTGACGTTAGACTTCTGTTGATGCTGATGCTTAAACGTTTGACATATTTTTACTTTGGAAACAGGTTTAGCTGAAGGAGAAGTTGAAAGTCCTCACGGGCAAAAGAAACCAGACTCTATGTGTTTTTCTTTTTGCCACTCGATAAAATAGCCAGTGACCCCTGTGTGCCAGCGTGAATATCGTGCAGGATTACTGGTACAATATGGTTTATTTTGGTTAATTAAATTTTTTCTAAACTTTTTTTAATGTATTGTTATACATATTTCTATTTCATTTTCATTGCCAAATAAAAGTAATAACATCTACTGACACCAGAGTGTACACTTTATTTGTCCCACTAATGTTTCCATTCCTTCTCCCAACACTTAACGACGGTTCTGACATTGAGGATACCAAGTTATGAAGAGTTTCAGGTGTTATTTTGTCCCATTCTTCCTGCAAACACGTCCTAAGGTGGGCAACAAGACAGGGTCAACACCACATTCACTGAAGAACCTCTGCATCCTGGATTTGGGTTCAGGTTCTGGCCACCTGGTTGCTGGCTAAAGTCTCTTTCACTCAGAAACACCTTTTTCATTTTCTGTTTGAAACTCTTCTAAATGATTCCTTGGAAACTTCTTCCTCTTGCAGTCCTTTAAAGATGGAAGCTGCCATTCTTCCAGGATGTTGTTTTTCTCTGCAGCTCCCTTCATCTGAGACCATTCAGTTCATGTCAGCTGCAGTTAGTTTGCTGCACATGTGACAAACCGTGATATAAAAAAGGAAAATAACTGAGCTGCTATCAGCCAACTTAAAGAGATCCGCACTTATTGTCCAATGAACAGACGTTTGTTGAGCAGCCAGGGTTTAACTTTGAGATCTTTAAAATATTATGCTGCTTGGTCATTAAGAACTCTACTATAAAAATCATGAAGTTATGGTAAATGGACTTGTATTTGTATAGCGCTTTTCTAGTCTAGCTGACCACTCAAAGCGCATACTATGAGAAAAGGTTTATGTGATGGGGGAGGCTTCCTCCTTTCTTCTACCTTTTGGTCCTCATAACATTGTGTAGCAAGTGAGACTGTCTGAACTCAATGTCTCATAACATTACTGTCTGGACTCATTTTCTGTAACATTGTATGACTAGTAATGCTAGTAACATTGTGTGACCAGTAAACATGAATAATATAAATAGCAATAGTATAATTTTGTGAAGCAGAACACTCTGAGCCAGCTTCCTGATAGGTTGTGCGCACTTGTCTCCTTCTTACAAGAAATAAATGTTTTGTGTTACTCGTATCCAGCGACTCTGAGCCTAATTTTGATAGAATTTTTCTGACAACTTGTGAGGAAGATTATTTAATTTTCTATGTTATCTAAAACTAGAGAAATATCATCTCTGCTGTTAGTTCTCATCAGAACTCTGGCTGCAGCAGAGAGTAATAAAGGCTCCCTTCGATCAAACTAGCTTGACAGGTGACCTTTGACCTCTTATCGATCGATCAAAGTAATATGACAGGTGACCTTTGTTTGACATCCGTTTGCTGACATCTGGGCATATGACTTTTGACCTCTTATCGATCAATCAATCTATTTTGACGGGTGACCTTTGTTTGACATAGATCAGGCATCTGTTCAGGTGGCCTTTGACATCTAAGGAAGGGGGGAGTTTATGGCTAGGGTTAAGAATGATTACAGCTAAGGTCAGGAGGTTGTGAGAAATAAGAATATTTGTTTAAATAAGAGAAAGGGTTGGGGTTAATAGGAAAGGTTAATTTGACAGTTCCTGGACAGTTCCTGTGAGGTCCGTGGTAAAGAATCAACGGAGCATTAGAGTGCGCTCGAGGCTGTCACTTGTCCGAGAATTAATCAGAGGTGCAGTTTCTTTCTCTACTTTTTTAAAAATGTATTATTATTATTATTATTATTTTTATTTTTACTTTTTTTTATTTATTTTTTTTTAAAACATTCACAATCACGGAACCAGGTATATTTAAAATACTTTTATGGTTATTTCTCCTTCATTCACAGAGGCCGACCTGTCAATAGAACGGATAAGTCCTACAATCCGGCCAGACCCTCGTCTGTGGAGGAAAAGAAACGCTACCATCCGACGTGAAAAATCAAGAGCTCGGGCATTCATGAGAAGTAGTGAAATTCTTATACAGAAAATTAACCATGACTTGAAGGTGATCTCGAAGTAAAGTAAATGTGTATATATATATATATATATATATATATATAAGTAAATATCGTATCCCCTCTTAGCCATTCTCAATTCTGTGTAAAGATGGATAATCAAGCAGGCAGAGTTGTAATTAGTCGTGAATTATCCGAGGCCGTTGAAAATTTGCAAAACATTCCCATACCGGTTCATGTGTGGAATTACTTTACACCGCTGGAGTATGCGCTCCTTAATGTCGATTATCAGTCATCTCCTACGGATATTGAAGAAGATGAAAATTATGAAATTGGCGTGTTACACGAATTAGAACTACCAATCCTGAATTTAAACGGGCCTCCGTCACCCGCCCTGGGTTTGCAAAATGATTCATTGAATATTGTCTCACCAAATCCAGCTCCTCGTGCCATATCACTTGATACAGCCTCAGCAAATAGTGCTTCTCAAGCTTTAGCATCAGACACTGTCTCACCAAATCTTATATCTTTACCTTCTCCAGCTGCAGCAGAACAAACTCGGCAGCATGGTAGGGGCTTGAATCAGGAGAATGTAGCCATCCCTGAACAGAATCAGAGAGATACACCTCCACCGATTGAGCGTGATCATTTCAATTGTCTTGAAATAAGACGTCCCGTCACAATACCGCGTCCGTGCCCTGATATAATGCCCAACATCGCTGAGTTCTTCAGCTGTTATGAGCAATCTTATTGAAGTGGCAGAAACAGCGCGATCACTCGCCAGATGTAATGATGTCGTCCAGCTAGAATAAGTAGGTGAGAGTATTTCTCAACACATTACCGTTTCTGTCACAGACAAGTCTGATGTAATCCTGAAAGCCTTTCTGGACTTTTTAGACGAGTTAACTCAATCGAACGCAGAGATTGTCTCTGATACTAAGATACTGGAGTTAATCCTCCAGGTAGTAAGAAACCCCACAGGGGGCGCCAAACGGAAGGCTTCAAAAACCTTAGAATGCGAATTAATCCATAAGAAAAAATGTCACTTGTACATTACAGATAATTGTGACAATCAGCTCTGCTTCCCCATCAGTCTCGCGCACATCTCAGACTCTAAGTTTACCAGTAGTCAGGCTTTGGTACAGGCGAGAGAGTGGCAGCGTCTGGCAGGCCTGACTGATCAGACGCCTGTATCTTTCAGTGATGTTGAAAAATTTGAAAAAATCCTAAACAGAAAAATTGTGGTGTTTCACAGAACCAAGGATGACCGAGCTCTGTGTAAATTTGAGACTGATTTCAGAGATCGATCAAGCCCTCTCTTTCTGTTATTACTCCAAAACCATTACTATGGAATAAAAAACCTCAAAGATTATATAGGGTCGAGATACATTTGCGAACACTGCTACACCAGTTACAGTGAGCCCCACTCACACTACTGTCCGGGCCCTGTGTGCCTACAACTCGTCATGTACAACTCAAGAGCTCAGCCCTGTATTTTGTGGTGATTGCAACAGAAGCTGTCGTAACTCTTTGTGCTTCAACAGACACAAAGAACCTCTTGAGAGACCCCGAGCCAGATTGCAAGTGAGTGATTGTGATCTGATTAAAAGGTGTCCGACGTGTAAGAGATTTTATCGCGTTGCGATGACTAAGGTAAAAACCCCCCACGTGTGTGAAGGTTTAAAATGTACAATTTGTGGTGAGAAACTGACCCCCGGTTCTACAGCAACTCTCAGTGGATACCAGTGCTACATTCAGCCTTGCAGCGTTGATGAACGGCTTGACGAAAAACTGATCTTTTATGATTTTGAATCCTTAGTCGGTCAGAACGATGTGCATGTCCCCTTTCCGGTCTGTGCAAAAACGCTGAAAGGTGTCAAGTGGTCTGCCTATGGATTGGATTGTGTCAGGAAATTCCTCCTCCATTTCAGGAGACCACACTACCGAGGATACACGTTAATTGCTCACAACGGACGAGGATATAATAGCTATCTTATCCTTAACGTTATGGTGCAACTAGGTATGAAGCCCTCTCTCATCACACAGGGGAGTAAAATTCTCTGTTTTACAGACTGTGATTATGGTTTGAGATTCATCGATAGTCTGTCATTCCTGGCTATGAAACTGAGTATGATGCCGAAAGCATTAGGTTTCAGTGATCATACCAAAGGTTTCTTTCCCCACAGATTCTCTTCAGAACAGAATTTGAAATATGTGGGGCCTTTTCCTTCACCGAGTTATTACTCTGTAGAACTCATGAGCCCCAGTGAGCAGGGAGAGTCCAACAGATGGTACGGAGGAGTGTGTAAAGGTACCTTTAACTTTCGTGAACAGAGCATGCTTTACTCCAAAAATGATGTTGACATACTCTTCAGGGGGTGTGTCAAATTCCGCGAGCAATTCTTTAACGAGACGCGCGTGGACCCCCTGAAATGCATCACGATCGTGTCGGCCTGTATGAAGGTTTTTACCGCCAACTTTCTGCAGCCTAAAACCCTGGCTATACCTTCACCTGTTGATTACAGTCAACAGAGTAAGACCTTCTCAAACACATCCATCCAGTGGCTGGAGTGGTTAGCATTTAGCAGAGGGATTGAGATTAGCCACGCGTTAAACACAGGGGAAAAGGGAATCGGCCCTTATGTTTCTTTCATGGCTGCCCCATCTGCTATCTGCCTGAGGACACATGTCCGCTGAGGAAGGCGCCATTTGAACAGTTCTATGCAGAGACCCGTGAGAGAGAGAGAGTGCTTCAGTCAGTGTATGGTCTTCGTTTGCATGTCATGTGGGAGCACGAGTGGATTGAGATGAAAAAGTCCCATCCGGAGGTGATTGAATTTCTCTAGAGCTTTAACGCCCCTGAACCTCTCTCTCCCAGACAAGCACTGTATGGTGGTCGGACCTGCGCACTCAGATTGAGGTACACTGCGGGGGTAGATGAAACTGTGCACTATGCTGACTTTACATCTCTCTACCCCTATGTGAATTGCAGCTTTCCTTACCCCCTCGGCCATCCCAGAATTATTTGCAAAGATTTTGATGACCCTGACAGCTACTTTGGTTTCATAAGAGCTTTTGTTTACCCTCCGCGCGGGCTGTTTTTCCCAGTTTTACCTTACAAGTCATCTCACGGAAAACTTGCATTCACTCTCTGTCGCACCTGTGCTGAAATGAATAACCAGGCAGGTGCATGCAACCATAGCGATGAGGAGAGAGCACTAACAGGTGTGTGGGTGAGTGTGGAGTTTAGCAAGGCGTTAAAGCTTGGTTATCGTCTTGCTAAAATCACTGAGGTGTGGCATTTTGATAGGAGCAGTAGCTCAATCTTTGTAGACTACATACACACATTTCTTAAGGGTAAACAAGAGGCTTCAGGATATCCCGCAGAGGAACTTGATGAGGAGAGTAAGTTTAGGTACGTCAGAGATTACAAGCTCCATCAAGGTATTCAGTTGGATACCAGCAAAATAGAGGTTAACCCCGCTAAAAGACAGGTGGCTAAACTGTGTCTGAACAGTTTCTGGGGGAAATTTGCACAGAGGAACGACCTCCATCAGACCACCATCATCACAGACCCGAATTAAATTTTTAATTTCATGTTCTCGGGTAAATACAAGATCATTTACTTCCACTTTCTAAACCCTGACATGTGCATGGTGCAGTGGACTTACAACAAACGGTGCATCGCTCCTCCCAACAAGGTAAACAATGTATTCATTGCAGCATTTACCACCGCATATGCACGTTTAAAACTGTATAGCTGTCTGGAAGTAATGCAGGACAAAATGCTCTACATAGACACAGACAGTCTGATCTATGTGGTGAAAAAAGGTGAGACTCCTCTGAAACTGGGAAACTATCTGGGGGATTTGACCGATGAGCTGGGGAGTGACACAATTCAGGAATTTTTTGCAGCAGGACCCAAGAGTTACGCCTACCAGACCAGAAATCAGAAAAAAGTATCACTCGGACACATGAATGCAGCGAGAAGGTCAACTTTGACAGCGTCAAAGAGTTAGTGGAGGGATACTTGGGTGGCTCCAGAGAAACTGTGATCCAGACCCCTCAGCGTACCATCTGAAGAGATAAAAAGGAGTTTCTGTTAAAAAATGCGACATTCCTGAAAAAGTTCCGGGTGGTGTATGACAAGAGACGCCTTTTTCCTGACGGTACAACTCTGCCTTTCGGTTATTAAGGTATTAAGGTGATTAAGAGGGAAAAATTTTAAAAAAATTAAAAAATGTTGTAATTTTCTGATGTGAAGGAGATTGATTTCGACCCCAGACTAAAGACTCCTTTTTCATGTCTGATTGTGGAGCCCAGCGGATGTGGGAAATCGTGTTTTGTTAAAAGTGTTTTAAAAAAGTGTAACCATGTGATTGATGATGTACCTGATAATATTGTTTGGATGTATACCTCTTTCCAACCATTGTACGCTGAACTGCAGCGGCTGAATAAAAACATCAAATTTGTGGAAGGATTGCCTCATTCTTTTGAAGATCAAAATCTGTTCCCTCCTGATCGTAAGCACTTGGTTATTCTGGAGTATGTTATTTTTCAGGCTTCAGACCATCCTGAAGTGGTAAAAATTTTCACACAGTACAGACATCACAGAAATATGAGTGTCATGATGTTGACTCCAAATGTATTTCATCAAGGGAAATACAGTCGCACCACCAATCGGAAGGTCGGTGGTTCGACTCTGGCTTCCCTGGCTACATGTCGAAGCATCCTTGGGCAAGACACTGAACCCCACGTTGCCTCCTGATGTATCCATCCAGCTGATTAGATCCATGAATGATTAGAAAGCACGTAGTTATGTGTATCTTAAGACGTGCTGTATGAGTGTATGAGTGGGTGAATGTGGCGTGTAGTGTTAGAAGCGCTTTGAGTGGTCAGTTTGACTAGAAAAGCGCTATACAAGTACAAGTCCATTTACCATTTACCATCAGCCTGAACAGTAACTACCTGGTGCTGTTTAAGAATCCCAGAGACAGATTGCAGGTGAATATACTAGCCCGTCAAATCTTCCCCTCAGAGAAAGCTATCTTCCTGGAGAGCTTTGAGGACGCCATCAGAGAGCCGCATGGGTATTTAATTGTCGACCTGACCCACTCATGCCCAGAACAATACAGACTGAGAACGGGTTTACTTCCTAGTCAGTGGCCAATTGTCTATGTTCCGAAAGCATAGTAATTTATCATGTCAGCCCGTATAAAAAGGAATGCTCCGTTACTCAGAGCTCTGTACCACGCCACACCTCAGAAACGTAAGGACATTCTCGGCCATTGTTCACCCGACTTTCTTAAAGCTTTGTGTGAGATTGCTCTGAATATTTTAAAGGGTAACATTAAGCTATCCCCTCCCCAGTATCGGAGTTTGAAAAAGCAAAAGAAAGTTATCAGACTGTTGGCTGATAAGAGAACCGGTTTAAAACGTAAGCAGTTGGCTCTCAAAAGTCAAGGAGATGGGTTTATTCTCCCCATCCTAACGGCTCTTGCACCCATAATTGGGGATCTAGTGGCCGGAATCGTTAGAAGATAAGAACCATGTCGCTCAGGACAGCACAAAAGATGTTTCTCATCTCACCTCATCAGTTCAAACACTTGAGTCAGTAGGAGACTTCTATCAGACAGACGGCAGAGGATGATTTGGATAATAAAATGAGAGCAATACTCGACGAGTCAGGAATGACCTCTTATGAAAAAATTAAGAAATACGACGCCCTGCTGCAAAAATACCTCACCCTAATCAAGCAAGATCAGATGGAGGAACCACGGGTGACTGTGACTCTTCAGAGAAACAGTCTTAATGATCCAATACCTGGATCAGATTCCCGTGAGACGGACCGTGTTCATGAACCCGATCAGTTAGAATTGGATGCAACGGCGAGTGAGGTATTAAAAATCCTTCCAAAGCGCGATCGCAGAAATGGTGAATACATCTTGAGGAAATTATCCGAGAGAAATGGCTGGACCACCAGAGGAGAATTTGTTTATCAGGGGCAGGTTGTGAGAGGATCACATTTGGTTGATTTACTTAAAACCTTCTGCTCCCTTTTAAAAGAAAAGCCCAAACCATGCAACCAACAGGCTGGACAAGTTTTCTCAATGTCCTGAATGAACTGAACATACCTTTATCCTCTGTGAATAACCCGCAAGCCCGTGGACAATACCGTCGTCTCAAAACAGAACCGAGCGGAATGGAGAAAATACCATCTGTAAAACCGAAGAAGAAGATAACCCTCTCCCCACATTTTTTTAGATCTGGACATGGTGAGCGAGACGAGGCTGCAGATGAACAAAGTTTGCATAAAAAGAAAAAACCTCCACGCTGGGTCACCTTTTCATCATAAATTTCTGTAAGAAATTAATAAAATGATACCGTCATTTGTTCTCAATAAAAAATTTTATTGATCCCAATTTTCAGAGTCTACAGAGTCATCACTTTCATGCATTCACAATTTGTAGCACTCTTTGAACATCTGTAAAGAACAGGCTCCGTGTTTAAATGAGGTAGCACTGTGCTTTCTGATGCATCTCTGATATTTTTTCACAAAGTTAGATACGATCACATCATTTTTAAGAACATCGTCACTGTAGGAGGATAATACTTGTTGCAGAGACATTCCGCACGCCCGGTGGCAGAGGTAATAAACGCACTGCTGACCGCACACGGTGGACAAGATGTTCTGAAGTTGGCGATTATGGTACGTTATCTTCAGGGATCGGTCTTTCAGAAATGACACAATGTCTGAGGGGTAGTGAGAAAAATCTGGCGGTAGCCCGTAAGAGTCGAAAAAGGTGGCTTGACCATTCTCCTCCAGAGTCAGAGCTAGCCAGTGCTTCCCAGGCATGTGAGAAGGATGTGTGTTCACAATAAAGTAAGCCGGCTTTGTAAACGTTTGTTTGAGTAAGGGGAGTTGGTCACTAGCCCACACGCCACAAAATAGGTCTCCCAGTAGATGGTGCAACAGGCTCTCCAGTTGGTGGTTATTCATGCTCACTCTTTTAATAATAGTCCACCAGCACCTGTCTTCTCGAGTTGATCTCCAAAATGGAATCGTAACATGCGTAGACAATGAGGGTAGTGATATGAGGTAGCGGTACTCTAAACCTCATCTCCAATCTTAAATTCCCATTAGAAACAGGTGACAAGGTGTCGGTATCCTCACCAGGATTGAGATTAAAGACAAACAGTGAGTAACCGTTGTTAAATTATTCACGTGTGATACTCAGAGGGAGATCTTTTAAATGACGACCAGTCGCTGTAAACAAATTGTAAAATTCCCGGACTGAAAAGCTTTGGTTGAACTGAGGCTGGAATGCCTTGGCGGGAACTTGTTTACCATCCTGACAAAGAGCTTACTCCAAGTTACTCCATATCCATATGTTTAAAGTTGAAGGGTGACAAGTCCCTTCTTCCTGTGAATGCCTCGTGGTGCACCATAACTAAAACAATATATTTAGCCATCGCTCCCAAAAAGAGATTCTCCTGATTACATATCCTTGAATTTTCAGGGATGGAGTATGTTTTTACATTCACACGTGACAGTGGGTAGAGAGCGTTTCCTCTCATTAAGGCCGATGTGTGGCCTAAACGAACAGCTGGGGAGACGGAAACTTTTTTGATAAAAAGAGAGGCGCCTAATATCATTAATCGGAAAGTCGAGTCTCTGGTTCCCATGAGATAGAAAGCCTCACTGGCTCTGGTTAGTTTAACTCTCATATCCACAGAGTTCAGCAGGAGCCTTTCGCAGAAAAAAATATCCCCATGGAGGGGGCCCATTAGGTGTACTTCTCTGGAATTAGCTGTACAGAGAGCCCTCTGGTTTAGCCCTCTGTTTGGCCCATTATTGGTTACTATAGAGTCTATGGCACCGGCTGTATCTTTATAATAAAGACCAGCGCTGAACTGACTCTTTAACGTGTCTTCAGAAAAGTTTAGCAGTCTCGATCATAGCTCTATATGGGTGGGTGGCACTAGACTGTGAAATTAATCTATCACCCAGAGTAACATCGCATTGACTGAATAGTGTATTGAGAGGATAATTGATGAGACCCACAGGTGCGTCGTTCGCCAAGTTTGTGCCATCTGCATTGGTGATAAGTCCAGTTCTGCCAGGGTGCACTCAGGGGATTTGTGACGCAAAAGAGCCATGTTTTACTCTCTTTCTCTTTCTATTTATGATTCAGTGAAATATATCCCTGCTCCGTGCAGACTTCCTCCCTTTAGGCTTGATCCTTCCAACTGAATTCTTTCTTTTGAGCGACCTCACTGTTTGTGACCCCCTCACACGTTCACCTGGCAGCCGCTTTCTTGGTCTTCGTGACAGAACCATAATACCCGATCCTTCTTGTCCTCCCGTCTCTGCAGGACCAGAGATCCTTCTAATGGTTTTGCCTATGACATCTGAGGCAATGTTTGTAGCTGCTGTTTTCAGATGAGGCTTAGCTATAGCAAAACCTTTTTTAACTAGGGGGGCTATGAAGCGAAATAATTTTGAAAATATAGAGCCTATTCCGCGACCGTACATTACAGGTGCTCCATAATAACCAGGCAGGGTACCTCCGACCTGGTTCTGGTAATAGTTTACGAAGCGGTGAGGATCATCCCTCATGTTTATCTGAACCATGTTGCTTTGTTTTGTTATCCTCCTCCTGACACAGACACAGACACTGAGGTGACCTCTGACTGTACGTTTGCTTGATAGTGACTAATGAGCCTGTGATCAAACCGTTTATATATATATATATATTTACTTCTGATCAGAGCTTATCGGGAGAGATAGAATCACAATTCCCTCTTACTCTCTCTGTGATATCAGAGTGAATGACCATCATTTCATTACGCATTGTGATATCACGGGTCGGAAGTGTAGTCTCACAACGGTTTTCCCAGAAGTAAAATTTTGATCCGTTTTAATCTCTATGTGGATGTTTTCAATATGCCTCTTTGCTACAGGTAGATAGTTGACCGGGTTAAAAGTATGTTTAATTATATCGCCAAACTTACCCTCTACTCTAACTGTTCACAAGAGCGGAGCATAAGCATCGCCGACTATCTGAGGAGCAACCACATTGCTGTAACAGTAAAGCTGGTATAAACTTGCTTTTAAATCCATCGGGTAAGGGGCACTCCTTTTATCAAATATGATCCATTTGCCAGGCTTCACACCAAGCAGGTGGTACTGGGCCCCTGACTGATACACGAGTCTATTTTCCACCGTGTCCACGACTAAATAAATATCAGAACCTATTTTTCTAAGGTGACCCTCAATCTCGGCTTTGAACTGATTCAAATCCTTGAAATTTCCGCATCCTATATTCTGGCGGTAGAACTTTTCCTGCCCCGCTTTCCTCCATTAAAAAAAAGCCTGGTCCCTAGGGGCATTATGCCATGTGTACGGATAAGAAATCTCCGTCAAGGCAACCTGCCACGAACCTTCCAAATCGATATGCTGGGCTAAATCCACACGGAAACTGGAACTGGTATTATTCTTAAAGACGTTGAGACTAGCGTTGGAGGGCAGGGTGATATAAAACCCCTTATCCTCTACCGTTTGGTTCATGGTGTAATGTAGAGGACTAGGAGTAGTGAAGGTTCTTTTATACCCCGTGAAGGTCACTGGCTCTGACCCAGCTGTTGAATTTCTCAGACCAGTTTTTCCAACGGACAAAAACCTGTTTTTCACCCCTGATGCTGCGTCGTTTTAATATCTTCTCCACTTGATACATCTTGTCTTTATTCAGTTTAACTTTTTGAAGTTCCTCCGCATAAAAGGAACCTTCAATAGCTTCTCCATCAAAATCTTTGAGTTTGTACACAGGGGGAGATCGTGCAAGCTGCTCGGTCACTGTAAACACTTCATCTGTAAAACTTTGTTCATATTTCTTGTCAGACACGCCTCGCAGTTTAGATATTCTTACAAGATCTCCTTTTTTAAACTTTATCCTTGAGTCCTTGCAGCGTCGATCGCGTGCAGAGCCGTACAGGTTCTGAAAAACCTTAAAGGTGTTTTCTAGAGTCACCTCTACAGGCTTCATTTTGATGCTCGTGTGGTAACTGTGGTTGTAACTTTCCACGAGATCCTGCAGAAAGTCGAGGTATCAACGCGTGTTATTAGCAGTAAAATATCTCCACATCCTGGTTTTTAACGTGCGGTTAAACCTCTCAATCACAGACGCCTTTACCTCACTCGGCGTTGCAAAATGCACAACTCCGTGGTTCTCTAATAATGCCTTAAAAAATGTTTTGTTAAAAAATTCTTTCCCCGCATCAGTTTGAAGATTTTTAGGGGTCTCGCTTTCTCTAAAAACAGATTCAAAAGCCTTTACCACCTCTGCGGCTGTTTTTCTCTTCATAGTGCGAACGTAAGCCTTTTTGGAAAACACGTCAATGACTGTTAATAGATAATTATAGCCGTCATTGTACTCAGCCAGGGCTTGCATGTCACAGAGATCTGCTTGGAATTGTTTTAAGGGGCTGGTGACAAAGACTCTGTTTCTCGGAAAATGTATTCTTGCAGGTTTATGTAGAGTATATGCATCTTGCTCTGATAAGAAGTTTTGCTCTTTTTCACATGCGACTTTCTTACCCGTTTTGTCCTGTACAGCTTTACGCAACCTCTCTACTCCCCCAAAACTATCAGGGTGGATAGGATCGTAGAAAACCTTTTTCATTAATCTAGTTTCAGCCATCTTACCTTATACAAACTCTGGCTTGTAATGACAGAAAACACAAAACGCAAGTATATTTCAACCTTTTATTTTTTCTCTAATGTGTGATTATACATACACATACATGTGATCACGAAAAGCAGGATTGCTAGTAATATAGGATTTAAGAAAAGTTAAATGTTATAACAACATCACATGATTACAATATTAGTCTAAACACATCCAGCTGATGGAAAGAAGGAATGTTACACCCTTCTTTTAACCCTCCCAAAACTTTGTCATGGTTTGAAGCTGCTGCACTTTCTTTACATCTTCTCCAATCAACTGCTCGTACATATCGTGTATAGAAGTGTTGATTTGTTTCACCAGAGTTAATTCGTACAAGTAAGCTTCTGCCACAGCCCTGACTCTGCCATCATCCTCACAAATGTTAGGCACAATTAGAAGATGTTGAATAGAAGCAATGAATCGTTAATTGTAAAGTTTCCGCATCAGAGTGTAGTAATGGCCATGAAAAAAGTCATCCTCGAGCACATCCTTGCACTGATGTTGGCGTAAACTAGGGTGATCAACACTACACCCGTAGCAAGATTCAATCATACAATTTTTGATGGTCTCATTCAAGAGGTGTATCACTGCAGTTTTCACAACTTTGATAAAGCCTGAGGGGACCCATCCATCAAATTCGTCCTCACCCTCTCCTCCCGCATCCTCTCCTCCGCCATCCTGAGTGTCTGCAGGGAGCCCCTGGCCTGGTGGAAGCTGAGAGTCCTCCATTTCGTTTCACTCAGCTTCCTCCGCTGTTACAGGCACGTCGGATCCTATCCGGTAGAGTGTTAAACAGCAGTCATCAGGCGCTGAAGGTGAGAACTCAATCTTGAGAGAAGAAGAGGAGGAGGAGGAGAAGAAACACTCAGGCGAAGTCGTTGGTGAAGGGGGGTGATACGGCTCCCGGTAGTATTTGTCGCTGTCTGGTGATCCAAACTGCGTCGATGTGGATGACGCAGAGGGGCTCTGTGTATGCATCAATAGCGGCGGAGAAGTATTCTCCAGATCGCAGTCAGTGATCTCCTCGCACGACGTCTTCTGGACGCTAGTTCCCATCTTGCTCCTCGTGTTGATATATGTATGACCTGTGCTGGAGTGTGTCCTTATAAACCTGTAGGGGGTGTGGTTATCGCCTGGGGGGTGGAGGTTGAGGAGGAGGGTGCTCAGTGGAGGGAGGTCTACACAGCCAGGGTTTCCTTGACTGCTAGAATCTCACCCCAGTTCTGGCAACTGCGGAAAAGCATGGAAACTCGATCCGCTATATCATTCATCTTCTCCACCCATGCTGCATGAGATATTGCTAACAGCGTCCTAAACACACCACAGTCAGAGTTATAACACTCAAGAACAAAAAGATCCCCCTCTTCATTCTCATTAGATTTCCGGTGGCTTGCACGAAAGAACCAACGGTCTGTAACGCCTGTTTTCGATTGCCACACAGCAGTGAAAACCATCCTTGTTTTGGCCAGCTCAGCATCATCCAGAGGACTCTTCAGTCTCGGACTCTCCAGTCTCGGACGTTTGGCTGCAGACGCTGCTGGGATTTCTTCGGGTTCTTCTTTCACTGTTAACACCTCCTCAGCCGAGCCCTTACCTCCTCCTATATGACGCGGTATCGCTAGTTTCAACACTCCCCAGTCGTTGGAAGTTAGCATACCCACAGTGGTCAGAGGTCCCGGCTTCTCACCATCCTCTTCAAGCTGATACAGACAGAGGTTACCTGTTTCATACATGAACACATAGCCCCATCTTCCCCGCAGTCCATAAGGCTCCAGTGACCATTCTTCTTGTAGAGACACGGGCGCCGGTTGCTGTGTTCTGCACAGAAACACCATCCTTTTCTTGGGAGCATTTGGTATCAAGGGCTGATCTTCATATATCGTTACCGGAGTCTCACAAATGAGAGACCGCAGAGCACACGCTTCTTGTCCTGGTCATCTTGAATCAGCTATCTTTCACGCCAAAGTCGTTCTCTACACACGGACTGTCTCAGGGTTTTTATCCTTTACTCGAAACCCCTCCCCTGTCCACCCATTGGCCTTCAAACCTGGGGTCGAACAATAGCCAATAGATTGATTGATCGATAAGAGGTCAAAAGTCATATGCCCAGATGTCAGCAAACGGATGCCAAACAAAGGTCACCTGTCATATTACTTTGATCGATCAATAAGAGGTCAAAGGTCACCTGTCAAGCTAGTTTGATCGAAGGGAGCCTTTATTACTCTCTTGCAGCATTTTGGATCAGCTGGAGGCTTTTCAGAGAATATGTGGGACAGCCCAATAATAAAGAATTACAGTAGTCCAACCTTGAAGTAACAAATGCATGAAGGTCTTTTTCTGCATCACTCTGAGACAGGATGTTCCTGATTTAACAATATTACGAAGGTTAAAGAAGGCAGTCCTAGAAATCAGTTTTATGTACCAGTCAAAAGAGAGATCCTGGTCAATGTTGAATCTTTGTTAAACTTTAAATTCTTAACAAAATTGACTTAATCAGCTCTCTTGGAGGATGTTCATTCAGTTTCAGATATGACTCAAAGATCTTTCATTGGACAGTTCTTGTCTTGTAAAACACTTTGATAATGATTGGAGGACTTGCTGGTTAAACATGTTGCGTTTGGTTTGAATGGGTTAACGGAGAACTGTGCATGTCTGAAAGTTAGAAAGCTCAAAAGCTTAATTAAGAGTAGGCAAATTCAAATGGTATTAAATGGTATTTTCATTGTGTATTTTTCCATGTGAGGCCTTGTTTTTTTTCAGTTGCGTGAGCATGCATCCTAAACAGTTATTTTAATGGTGTATAATAGTGTCTGATCATAGTCTGATCATCTCATCCTGGTGGTGAGCCTGGAGAACTGCATTATTCTCCTGACGCCTATCTTTAGTCATGGAAATCTTCATATTGATAAATCCAACTCTATTAAAGAGGGGTTGAGAAGGTGTCACCATGATGTCATTGATCCTGACAGATACATGAATAATTATTGATGAATACTGGAGTTAAAAACAAGCTTTCACTTGGAGAAATTGTTATAAACTTAATTCTATAAATACTAAAGTGACAAAGCAGAGAAGTTTCTAACTTAAACTGGTCACTGATGAGATAAAAGGCTCAGTGGAAAACAACCTGCAGAGATGCTCAGGTTGCAGATATCAATTTGTTCTTAATGGTTCTCAGGACAAAAAGAACAGTTGACAGCCATTGAAAACCTTCTTTAATGCAACAGATGGGGTGTGTGCGTTTCTGTGTGTGCTGTGGCTTTTTCATCTCACAGTGACACTTCCAACATCGACTGGTTGGAGAATTATTTCCCCTCACAGACGTGATGCTCTGCTGCAGCCAAGCCTGAATGAGAGTGAGCTATGTTGGTCAAACTGCTTCAAAACAACTCCTGCAGCAAACAGATGACACTGGCAGCTCAGCTGAGGATGTGTTGGGGTTCTCTGCAGAGTCTGAGGTTTGAACAACACCCGTGGTCCAGCTGTGAGATCTGAGAAAGGTTTCTGTTCAAACATGAGATGAATGTTCACAGTATTAGATTCAAGTACAACCAAAAAAGAAACCAGTGTCAGATCTTTTCTTACATTTGATTAATCTTTTTATCTTTGACTGAAACTCAGAGCTGTCCTGTTGATTGCCAGCTGAGAAATCACTTTTCTGAAGATGATTGAAAGCTGAACATCTTTTTTTGGTTAATATTTCCATTAACATTGCTGTTAACATGAAAAATTATTTTGAGATTAAGAAGGAAATTATGGAAATGATATCTTGTAATGTCATGGGGTCGCTCCAGAACCAAAAGCTGCAACTTTGGGACCCTCATCCTCAATATGATCTGATGGCACTATGTTTTAATAGCACACAACTTTCTGCACTTTTAGCATGTCACTTCTGTGTAATTTAAACCGTGTTGATGTCATTTCACACTGTTAAAATGTAAAAAATGGTCAGTGTTACAGTAGAAGTACAGGGCCAGGTGGCATTTTCCCACACTACATGGCTTGAACTCTTTCTTACTCCTCTGAAGTAGCAATTATGGAAAATTAGGGTCTTGATACTGCAGACTGTGGGGTATTGCTGTAAGTTGTGTTTGTTAAGTCAAACTCCCCTAAATCACAGTATTTTGCTTCAGAGAATGACTAAGGACATGAAAAAAGAATATTCCAACATGTTTCATAAACTATAGTCCAACTATAGTCAAATTTTGCTGTTTTATCAGATCCACAGATATATACATATGTTCTAAATAATGTGCTGTTGAATATTTCCACTCTATTTCACTCAGTTTCACCTCTATCCGCCTCAGTTATTGCATCAGGTCAGCGTGGGGTCTTCAGAGAGCAGCTTTTAGTTTTCCAGTCACATGCCAAGCAGTCGACCTACAACACAGTTAGATTCAGCTACATCTGTTTCTTGGCTGCTTTGCAGAAGTTTGTTGTTGGAGATGAGACAGATGTGCCTGAGATTGTAGGATTGACCCCTAAAGCGCAGGTAAGATCCTCCACCGGGCAGAGCAGCTGCAGTCAGGATGCTTGTTTTGAGAAAAGTGTGATTCAAGTCAGTTTTATTAAAGAGCTTTATGAGTAAGAGAGATTTAACATTCTAAATGGTGAAATGTGATCTCTGCTCGTTCCTAAATACGCTGACGTCCTGATAAGGAATCACAACATTGCAGCCTGTAAGTAACACATGCATGGAGCAGTTTTCCTGCATCACTCTGAGGAAGGATGTTCTTGTATGTGTGTGAAAGACGGACATCCTAGAAATGTGTTTTATGTGTGAGTTACAAGACATATCCTGACCGAAACAACCCCGAGGTGTCCTTAGAGGTGTCATATCAGGAGTCAACGTCATCCAGGCCTCTACGTTCAGGTTTCATCAACATAACTGGATGTTATTAACACCACAACGTGTTGCTATAAATGAATACACCACAGGACAACTTTGTGATGAATCATGGTGTTTATTCACAACAAAGTATACAAAGTTAGTTAATTATCATGTCACATAAAACAAAGTCAGAATAAAAAAGATGAGTGAAAAGCTTAATTTGGGTTGGTGCTGAAACCTCTCCTATGTCATTTTTACATCAGTGTATCTTGTATTGTAATTGGATTGGATCTGTAAATGTGTTGATGATGTGACTGTGGTGAGAACTGTTTAAACACGCGCCACAAACAAGCCATGGCTGACAGGCGATGGTCCGTTCACTCCTGAAGACCCGTGATTCTGCCTTTAAAGCTAGTGACGCAGTAGCATATAGGGAGGCAAGAGGCTAAGAAACAGTATGGGAGGAACTTGGAGAAGCACTTTGAAGACATCAGGGAGACGTCGACCTGTGGCAGAGATTTCAGACAGAAACGGGTTACAAACATCCAGTCAAAACAGCTCAGTGCAACAATCCATCGCTCCCAGAATACCTAAACAGGTTTTATTCCCGGTTTGAGGTCACTAACACCAGGGGTGCACAAAGACTGACAGCACCATCCACTGACCAGGTTCTGAAGCTGTCTGCTGAGAGTGTTGGGAGAAACGTTATGAAGATAAATCCTCGAAAGTCCTCCGGACCAGACAATGTATCAGGCCGTGTCTTTACAGGCATTTTTAACACCTCCCTCTGCCAAGCTGTTGTGCCCACCTGTTTCAGTAGCACCACCGTAGTATCAGTTCCCAAAAATTCAAACCTCCACTGCTTAAATGACTATCGCTCTGTTACCCTTTACACCAGTTTCCATGAAATGCTTTGAATGGCTAGTCAAGAACCACATTACATCCCATCTCCCTATCAGCATGGACCACCTGCAGTTTGCATACAGGGCAAACCTGTCTACGGAGGATGTCATATCCACCCTGCTCCACGTCACCCTTACTCCTCTAGAAGACGAGAACACACATGCCAGGATCCTGCTGGTCGATTTTAGCTCTGCATTTAACACCATCTTGCTACAGCAGCTGGTGGAGAAACTCCAGCTGCAAGGAGTGGGCACTAGCACCAGCAACTGGGTCCTGGACTTCCTTACAGAAGGAACACAGACAAATCGGCAGCAGAGCATCCGACACCATTACAGTGAGTATTGGATCCCTACAACAATGTGTCTTAAGATGATTACTATTTACCCTTAATTCGACACTTAAGGGGAAAATTAAGGGGAAATCAACTTATTGTGCAACTGTTTGTCCACTGATTGATTGTTTTTTGTGACACTTCTTGATGTGAAAACTTTTTAGACAAGAAATCAGCTTTGCCTGACACTTACTATTGTATCTGTGTAACTTTTATTCTATTTGTGAAAATGCTAAAGGAGAGATTTCCCTGTTTTTGTTTTGTACAAAGACCACATTCGTCTAGGTACAGATCAGAAACCACTGAACCCAGACTTCTCAAATCTGAACTAGATTATCATAGAGAGGCTAAACATTCATTATAACCCAGCCTCGGATTTGTTAAACGTTTATTCTATTTGTGAAAATGCAAAAAAACGTGCATTATATTGTTTTTTCAGCATGTAGACCACATTGGACAATGTCCAGATCAAAAACCACTGTACCTAGACTTCTCAAATCTGGACTGGATTGATGTACAGACCCTGAAGATACAGAAAAAGTCTCAGATTTGTGAAACCATTTTTCTATTTGTGAAAATGCAATAAAGACACATTTCACACTTTCGAAATGTACTGCACTTCTTTGAATTAATTTTAACTTGAGAAATAGTATTTAGTTTTTATGTACACATAAGAATGACAAAGTGAATCTGAATCTAAATGAGGGTACATTCACCTGAAATAGTTTTAAACTATCAGTATTACACAGGCACTAAATGAATGAAAAGTATTGTAATAAAATCTATAATCATAGATAGATCATAAATAGATAGATAGACATGAGTGAAAGAGACATACATGTGCAGACTGAACTATCTGTTCAACAGTGATTCTCTGACAGGAGGACACGCTTTATACTCAGAACAGAGACACTGAGGAACCAGGTGGCCAGAACCTGAACCCAAATCCAGGATGCAGAGGTTCTTCAGTGAATGTGGCGTTGAAGGTGTGGAGGTGGATCAGTGTGTCAGAGGAGACTCTGTAGAAGGACAGAGTGCCAGCAGGACAGTCCACATACACTGCTGCTCTGTTAGAGACGGAGGAGGAGGAGATCGGTGTTTCTTTCTTATTGTGCCAGACAGTGTAACCTCCATCAGAGCAGCTCAGATTCCAGGACTGATCATTCCATCCAAACACACAGTCACTGCCTCCTCTCTTTCTGGTTCTGATTCCTCTGTAACTCACTGATATATAAACTCCTCCTCTCCTCTTGACCTCCCAATAACAGCGACCAGTCAGAACATTTCTACACAGCAGCTGAGGATAGACATCGAATCTGTCTGAATGATCAGGATATGACTGATCCTCCTCTACACGTGTCACCTTCCTGTTGTTGTCAGGCAGTTTCAGTTCTCTGTTCACTGTGTTTGTGTCAATTGTGAGTTGACAGGAATCTGATGGAGAGAACAAACACAATCCAGTTGCAGTTATTGATCTATCATCTGTTCACAATGAGTGATGTGACGGTGTGAAGATGGTTGGATGTCATGAATCAGATGAAGAACACACTTACACTTCCTCAGACCTGGTATCAACCATCGTTCTCCAGCAGGCTCCACCCTGAAAGGAGGGGGGGCAGAGCAGCATAGTCTCTTTCAGTATGCAAACATTGACATTACATGGCTCTCACACACATTGTTCTACACTGAGAAAGGAACAGGAAAACATCTGGACAGATAACACTAAGTGTAGCTACTCTAAAGCTCTCTTGTGTGCTTGTGCTCAAGTATAGTTAGAGAAGAATATCAGGAATTATTAGTGACTTACGCTTCCTCTTCTGATAGAGCTAAGCTAACAGGCTAAACATGTCAGTGACCCATTTTTGCTCTGAGATTAAACTCATCTGATACAGGGTTTAAGGACAAAACGACAAATGTAAAATGATTTGTTGAGTAAATTCTGACCTATGAACAGCGTTCACTGTTGTCCCTGGACACAAATATCTGCTGTTTATGTTCAATCAGTGTTAAGTTATGTTCAGAGGAAAAAAGCTCCTGTGTTAATAACACTCATTTTCAGCCTCCCCATACCTGAGTTTGTGTGGATCCTTCAGTGCAGCCATCAGAAGCTTCACTCCTGAATCTCCTGGATGGTTGTAGCTCAGGTCCAGCTCTCTCAGATGGGAGGGGTTGGAGGTCACAGCTTCAGCCAGAGAAGCACAGCCTTCCTCTGTGATCACAGCCTGACAGGCTGCAGACACACAGAACAACACAGAAACTCTGAAAGAACTGCTCCGAAACTGAAGCCGATTGTCATCAAATGTTCAGAGAAACTAGAACTCTGGGAGTACTGCTGCTGGTCAGTGAATCAGTGAATCAGTTTGTGACCAATTTTACATTTTCAAGCTTCAGCAGAGACTGTAATTCATTAACATATAACTTAAAGGTGCGTTTAAAACTGGGCTCAGATCAGGAGGTGACATATTAATTTCTTAATAGGGGAAAGAAAACAATAGCTTATTAAGAAACAGTATTGATAATAAACATGATATATACTCAGATGAACGCTAACAGATAAAAATGATGACTTAATTCTTTGATTGCCTTCACATTTCTGCATTTATTGAAACATTGTCTCCCCCCCCCCCCCGTAATTATTTACTCAAATGTCCTCCTTAAAATTCCTAAATAATTTTCTTTTCTGTTTTGGCCCAAGCACCAAAGGTGGTGCGAAGGCCCTTTGTGTCACGATGCGTGGTGCGAGAAGGGAGGACCCAAATGCGGACTTAAAAAAAAACAAAAAAAACAAAAAAAAAAGATTTATTCACAAAACAAAAAGGACAAGGCAAGAACCAAGGGTGCGCAGAGCCAGTTATCAAAAATCTTGAACTAAGAAAACAAAATAAGACTATGAAACAAAAGACAAGACAAGACTATGGCAAAACGAGTGGCAAAAATCTGACCTGACGAGACGTGGCTAACAAATGTGGCATGAAACATAAAAGGTAAGGTGATTATTTTGCAATGACTGTGAATGAACCTGGAAACTAAATACTGGGGAAGGTGATTGGTGACGAGGTGCAGCTGAGAAACAGAAAATAGGTTACTTGAAGCGAAGTGACAAGGGAAAAAAAAACATGACAAGAAATTAACCTGGAAACATGACAAAAGAAAACTTAAAATGTGACACTTTGTATCTGTAGCATTTATTTTCCTGGCAAACAAATTGAGTTTGGGGGCCTTGGAAATTTAGCTCATGATTCAGGAATGGTGAAAATGTTCATATTTGAACTGTCTCAGAAGTGGGTAGAACTCAGCCCTGCCCACTAACTTCACTGACATGGATGAAATTTGATACATGCATGTCAACCCTACAAAACAGCATCTTGGAACCATCCACAAAATCAAACAGGAAGTCAGCCATTTTGAATTTAAATCTGATTTTTTTCTGCAATTTTGTTCCTTATCAGGACTTGTATCTTAACAAACTCCTACAGGTTTTATCACAACACCCTGAACCTTGGTCAGTATTTACATAAAACTCATGTCACCAAAGGATATTGAAAACTTTTGTCATGGCAGCAGCTTGAATTTTGATGTTTCACCATCTCATAGGATATTATTGGTTTGATCTTTGACTAATGACTCGGACCTCATTCACCACACCAACTTCAAATGGACATCAGATAACAAATACTTCATTTAGAAAACTGACTTTTCGCTGGAAGGTGTGGCGAGTTTCAATATGTGATATTAAAAATCACTGCTATAATCATCCAAAAGTCCTCAAATTGATGGGGTTTCATCTCTTTCACCCAAAACAAATGCCCATAACCTACCAACGCCCTGGCCCCGCCCACTGACAACAGGAAGTGATAGGCCTATATGTATGAATAATATATAAGTGAATATATGGAGTGATTAACTCCATATTTATGGATTTTAACAGAAGATGTGCAAGCCTTTCACAAAGCTGATTACTAAAATTGTTTGTTCTCCATCGATACATCCTTCGAGGTATGAGCTCAGGCTCAACACCTTGGTGGCAATGGCCATCATCGCTGCTTTTACCTTTTATATGTTTATTATTCTTTCTCTCATTCTCAGAAGTTCAGCCCCTTCAGACACGAGGACAAAACTTAACAGTAATGTTTGTCCTGCTAAAGTTTACAGTGTCATCCTCTTTAATGTAAGACAGGATGTGGAAGCAAGATTCTCCTATTTCTTATGGGTCGGGATCTCAGGACACTCCATGCATCACATTAAGATTTGCACCATCATCAGTAATACAAGTTGATTTAACCTAACCTGAGAGATTCCAGTTTACAGTTTAGACTCTTCAGTCCAGAAGATAGCTGCTTCACTCCTGAATCCTGCAGGTTGTTGTTACTCAGGTCCAGTTTTGTCAGACTGGAGGACTGGGAGCTGAGAGCTGAGGACAGAGCTGCACAGCTTTTCTCTGAGAGGTTACAGACAATAAGCCTAAAGAGATGATAACAAAACAAGAAAGTCTTCATACACTTCAAAGATAGCACAGTGCTGATGATCAAATCTAACAATCAGGATACTTACAGAGCTTTGTTGGAGGCTTTGACCACTGGCAGCAGCCTCAGAAGAGCCTTTTCTGAAGCAAAGTATTTCTTCAGGTCAAACACGTCCAGATCTTTTCCTGATGACAGTAAGATGAAGACCAGAGCTGACCACTGAGCAGGAGACAGTTTATCTGTGGAGAGACTTCCTGAACTCAGGGACTGTTGGATCTCCTCCACTAGAGAACGATCATTCAGTTCATTCAGACAGTGGAACAGATTGATGCGTCTCTCTGCAGACAGACTCTCACTGATCTTCTTCTTGATGTAATCAACTGTTTCCTGATTGGTCTGTGAGCTACTTCCTGTCTTTGTCAGCAGGCCTTGTAGGAGACTCTGATTGGTCTGCAGTGAAAGACCCAGGAGGAAGCAGAGGAACAGGTCCAGCTGTCCATTTGGACTCTGTAAGGCCTTGTTCACCGCACTCTGGTAGAAGAGTCTCTTTTTGTGTTTCAGACACCTGAGACTTTGATTGTTCTTTCATGAGGTTGACTCCAGACTTGATGAAGGTCAGATGGACATGGAGAGCAGCCAGAAACTCCTGAACACTCAGATGGATGAAGCAGAACACCTTCTCCTGGTACAGCCCTTTTTCCTCTTTAAAGATCTGTGTGAACACTCCTGAGTACACTGAGGCTGATGAGATATCGATGCCACACTCTGTCAGGTCTGATTCATAGAAGATCAGGTTTTCTTTCTGCAGCTGCTCAAAAGCCAGTTTTCCCAGAGACTCAATCATCTTGCTGCTCTCTGGATTCCAGTGTTGATCTGTCTCAGCACTTCCATCATACTTGACCTTCTTTACTTCAGCCTGAACCACCAGAAAGTGGATGTACATCTCAGTCAGGGTCTAGGGGCAGCTCTCCTCCCTCTCTGGTTTTCTACACATCCTCCAGAACTGTAGTAGTGATCCAGCAGAAGACTGGGATGTGGCACATGATGTGGAGGCTTTGTGATGTCTTGATGTGGGAGCTGATCCTGCTGGCCTGCTCCTCATCTCTGAATCTCTTCCTGAAGTACTCCTCCTTCGGTGGGTCAGTGAACCCTCTGGCCTCTGTCACCATGCCAACACAGTGAGGCGGGATCTGATTGGCTGCTGCAGGTCGTGAGGTTATCCACAGGCGAGCAGAGGGAAGCAGGTTCCCCCTGATGAGGTTTGTCAGCAGCACATCCACTGAGGTGGACTCTGTAACATCAGTCAGGGGCTCCTTGTTGTGGAAGTCCAGAGGAAGTCGACACTCATCCAAACCGCTCAAGATGAACACAACCTGGAACTTTACTAAAGAAGTGATGAACAAGTTCCACCAAGCTGAACTTTCTCTTTCAGCACATTCAGCTTTCTGAAAGTGAATGGAAACATGACTGGATGTCCTGGTTGGCTTTGCCTTCAACCCAGACCAGAGTGAACTTCTGTGTGAAGACTTTTTTTCCCCAATACCAGCCACTCCCTTTGTCATCACTGTTCTGATTGGTTCTTTTCTTTTAAGTAAAGCTTGAAAGATGTCTTCTTGTCTGATGGTTGTTTCTGGTCTATTTGGGTTCCTGGATGCTGTTTCAATCTGTCTGACCTCATGTTCATCATTGACCTCTCCAGTCCCTCCCTCTGTGATGAAGGGCTCTATGTAGATCTGATTCAGAGGGGTTGGGTTTCCTGCTTTAGGAATCCCCTCAAACACACACTGGAACTTCTTTAGCCTATATTTCAGTTTACGTTGACACACTGCAGCAAGGGTTTCTGAGTGAACACGGATAAGACTTTTGTCAGCGCTTCATAAAAAATTTTTAAAAAATAAGCTTCATTAAGTATTTGAACATCTGTTGTTGTGCTCCTCCTGCTTCATTCTCCTCAGGAAGTGAACTGTGATCTTCACTAATGCCTCTCTGCTGCTCCTCTGCTCTTCATCCTCATCCTTCCTGTGACTCTCTAAACATTCTGGGTAATCTGGACTCAGAACCTTCTGGATCTTCTTCAGCTCCTCCTTCACAAAAGTGACCATGTTGTCCTCCAGCAGCTGGAACAGAATACTTTATGAATGAGCCAATCAGACTGAAATCATAGAGCCAAACATCAGATCCATGTTGGACACACTGGCAATCCACTGGTCTACAAAGTGCAGCATGGAGATGACAGAATAGATGGAAAGTAGTTGTTGTACATGTACAGACCAGAAATATGGAGTACCACAGCTGTACCGTTTGATGCTGCTGGACAGACTGACCACTCGGAACCTCTGAGCTCTGCTGGTCCACTCTGGGGAGGAATCATGAAGAATTAGTTTGTGGGAGCACCCAAAATGATCATCTGTTAACCTCAGCAAAGCAACTGAAGGTGGGTCCTGGATTTCCATGACTGGATTTCCCATTCTGATTATATTTTGTCTTCTTTTCAGGTTAATTTCTGTCATATTTTTCCCCTGTCACATTAAGTTTCACTGAAGTCACCTGTTTCTGTTCCACAGCTGCATCTTGTCACTAATCACCTCACCTTCCATGTTCACGCCATGTTTACTCACAGTCTTGTCAGGTTTTTGCCTCACAGTTTCATTGTCTTGTCTTGCTTTATTTTTGTTGTCAAGATTTTTGATAATAAGTCTTTTGTTCTTGCTTTGTGCTTTTTTGTTTATAAATTAAGTTACTTTGAAGTTCTGTGTCCTCCCTCTGCACCAATGAACCCTGACAGACTCTAATCAAGCAATCACAATAAATTACTTATCTCACAATGATAAGCGGAACATTTCAAAGGCTTATACTACACAACAGTTTTTTGTTTTTTTTTTAATAGTAAACCTTCATACATTCTAAAGTCACAACCCAGACATACCCATTTGGGACAATTGTAGCACTTATGGCTCAGTTACAGCCCACTTTGGGCCAAACATTCTTTGCTGTCTGGGTCGGCCCTGGGATGTAATCCTATTTTCTTGAGGTACATTGAGTTTCTTTGGTGACTCTTTAACACCTGGATCTATATTCTCATATTCTGTATTAGAAAGAGAGGTGGAATTAACTGATTAAAGGTAAAGCAGCACTTAACTGATTCTATTGAAACAAAGTACCAACACCAGCTCCATAGAAGTTTCACATGTATTGTACCATCATCATCCATCCACCCATATTCTATAACTTAATCCATTCACTGGGGTTCTCTTTCAGCCCACACTGTGTAGCTGTACATTACACACTTCAGGGCTGCAGGAATCTGGTTGGACACTTATAAACAAGTGCAAGGATTACCATTTCTTTGAAAAGCGAAACCTTCTTTCAAAGCTCAAAGTTTCAACTTTGTGGAACTCTGGGACAATGGTTTAAGCAGCAATGTCCCTGTTTTAGCACCAAGAAAGGCCACTGTGCCCCGGACCAGTCAGAAAATGAGTAGGAACTGTAGAAGAAGTTCTGAGGCCCTTTGTTATGCTGATGTTTTAGGCATGAGATGCTATCAGAGGAAAAGAAACAGATCAATACTGCAGAGACAAAATTGAATTTGCAGCGACCAACCTTACAGGAGGTTGATTTCACTCAGGTTGTAAATTATTGTGGCTCAAGCATCTATTACAATGGACAGAGCTGACATCACACCACAGAGATAGACGCCACCAAAGTTCAGTCTGGTCTACTTGCACGGTGGAAACAAAATGGCAACTATGACCACAAGCTAACATTTGCTGCCAGAAAGCATCCCTTCATTAATAATAATAATAATAATAATAATAATAATAATACATTTCATTTATAGGCGCCTTTCTGGACACAGGTTAAAATTACACAGTACAAATTAAATCATAGTGCAAATGAAGTCATAGGGAAAAGGCAAGTTTGAAAAGGTAGATTTTGAGTTTGGATTTGAAGTGTGGGGGTGAAGTAGTGTTCCTGAGGTCCGGTGGAAGACTGTTCCAAAGACGAGGAGCAGAGCGGCTGAATGCTCTGCTCCCCATGGTGGTGACAAGGGCAGGTGGGACAGTCAGGTGGATAGAGGAGGAGGATAGGAGAGTGCGGGAGGGCGTGGCAACATGGAGGAGGTCAGACAGATAGGGAGGGGCGAGACTGTGAATGAACTTAAATGTTAACAGGAGGATTTTGAATTCAATTAGAAATTTTATTGGGAGCCAGTGGAGCTGCTGTAGGACGGGGGTGATGTGGTAGGTGGAAGGGGTTGATGATGCGGAAGTGAAAATATGCAGACTGGGTAATGTTGTTGATATGTGAATGAAAAGATAGGGTACTGCCGAGGATGACACCCAGACTCTTAACTTGTGGGGAGGGGGAGACAGTGGAGTTGTCGATGGTAACTGAGAAACTGTCGGTTTTGGATAGTGTTGATTTGGAACCGATAAGGAAAATCTCAGTTTTATTGCTGTTTAATTTGAGAAAATTGGAAGAGAACCAGGATTTTATGTCGGTTAGGCAGTCTGCAAAGGACAAGGGTGGGAGAGTGGAGGTGGGTTTACCGGAGAGGTAGAGCTGGGTGTCTTTCGCATAGCAATGAAAACTGATGTTGTACTTGTGGAATATGTTGCAGAGGGGAAGGAGGTAAATGATGAAGAGGAGGAGCGAAGTGACGGGAGAAGACTGGGATGTGAAGGATTTGAGTTGAATGAACTGAGTGTGGCCTGAGAGGTAGGATCTAAACCAGTCAAGTGAGTGTGGGTGATGCCGATGGAAAGTAATCTGTTGAGGAAGGTGGGATGACTGATGGTATCGAAGGCCGCACTCAGGTCAAGAAGGATGAATATAGTGAGTAAACCAGAATCAGCTGCCATGAGGAGGTCATTAGTGATTTTAACAAGTGCAGTTTCTGTGCTGTAGAGTGGACGGAAACCAGACTGGAACTGTTAATACAGATTGTTGAGTGATAGGTGGGAGTGGAGTTGAGTAGCGACTGTTTTCTCAAGGATTTTGAAAATGAAGGGCAGATTAGAAATGGGACGGATGTTATTGAAGTTGGTAGGATCGGCACAACGTTTTTTTCAGGATTGGGGTTATGTCAGCGGTTTTGAATGATGAAGGGACAATTCCAGTTGTGAGAGAGGAGTGGATGATGGCAGAAATGAGGGGGGGCAGAGAGGGGAGGCAGGATTTAACCAGAACTGTGGGGAGGGGGTCCAGCTGACATGTGGTGGGCTTGGATTTTTGGATGAGGTCAGAGATCTCTGAGAGGGTGGGGAGCTTGAAGGAGTAAAAGGGGTGGGTGGAGGTCAGAAGTGTCACTGGAGGAGTTTGAACCGAGATCCTGTTGGATTGTCTGGATTTTGTTGTTGAAAAAGGACATAAGAGAATTACAGAAAGCAGTTGAGTACTGATGGAGTGGTATAGAAACTGGGGATCGAGTGATATTGTTGAACAGTGAAAACAGTGACTTGGTGTTATCTACATTTGAACAGATTATACTGGAGTAATGGTTTGATTTGGATTTAGAAATGCAGTCCTGGTAAAGCAGAAAATGTTTTTTGTACATCTCTTTGTGTATAGTCAGTCCAGTTTTACGATGAAGCCGCTCAAGCTGCCGGCCTTTGGCTTTCATAAGCTGAAGTTCGGGCGTAAACCAGGGAACGGAGAGGGAGAAAGAGACAGATCTGGTTTTTAGTGGAGCGAGGGAGTTGAGGATATCATGAGGTCCTGTGTTATAGTGTGAGACCAGCTCTTCGGGGGTGAATAAATCATCAATGTCCATGAGGAAACTGACACCGTGGCTCCATTCTTCATATAAGTTGAGTGGTGGTGTTACACCTGGACTAAATGCATCACCTACCTTCCTCTTTGGATTATGGTTCAAATGTAGTTGTTCGGTTATTGAAATTATTTGCCAGTTCATTCATTAAAGGTGCTTAATTTTTGATCTATTCAAATACTGCGGGGGAGATAACCCTTATAAGTTTGCAGTTATTTTTATTTTTCAGAAAAGAAATGTTGAGCATAAGCATTGCTCATATAAATGACTGTTAGAACAGAGCTGTGTTTGATGTCTTTGAGTCTTGCTGTCAGGTTTAAATGGGCTGTAATGATCAAATCCACAATTGCATGCTTTTCTCATGATCACTCTAAACCTAATACTGTCATATCTATTACTGTCATGTAGCACACAGCTAGACAGTACATGAAAGCAAAGTACTTACCCTTTAGCAGACCGATCCCGTTTCTTTTTCTGGATTACGGGAGGTTCCATGTGAAGGTCCCGCTTCCTCCTGATGATAAAAATGGGCACAATAATCTTTAATCCTTCACACAGCAGTACAAACTACTGTGGTGCTGTACAGTCCCCAATTAAATAAGGTAAACGCACAGATTATCAGCATTTCTAATTCCATTTTCAGCCATATACAGTTGACTGAAGATGGTTCAGAGCCTTTTCCATGTCTGAATGAGCCCTCTGGGGTTTTTCTGAGAAAAAGGTTGCAGCGGCCCACTTTATCTCTTTTATTCCATCACGTTTATATGTCTCTTCCAAAACAGCCTGAACTTTAAAGAGCTGTTACATAAAGCTAAAAAGGTGGGTTTATCTGGTTTCACATAATCCCTCCATATTCTTCTCATACTGTATATGGACTCCCTATTTATTTCCTGTCATAACTTAGAAAAAATGTCCCCAAACCAAAAAGATCAGATTTGTTCAAATGATATCAGGCTCCCATACATCAGATATCCATGTGTTCAATATCATATACTTCTTCACATATGAACGCAGCTCATATCAAACACATGTTGGAATAAAACATTACAAGCTGAATCTGTTAGTTTTTCCATGGTTAAAACATTTAGATAAAGCTCACCTCTTTGCTGAAGAACTGAAGCCTTAAGTCCAATCACTGATCAGCACCTGAACTTAAAAAACTGAAGAAAATTATTAATTATTTCATGTAGTTGGAACCAAAACTCTGGTGAAGAGAAGACTTCAGAGCAAACTGAAGTGTTTTTGTTCCCAGTTTGTGTGTTAGGGAGAAAACTTTCAATGTGCTGCATTCAGGACCAAAGCTGAGTCATGCTTGGTGATAATTCATCTCTTTCAGTGGTCACTGCTGGTACATGAGTTACAGGTGAGATGGAAACAGTTGATGTCAGAGAATCAGGTGAAGTTATTGTGACTTATAGAAGCTGCTGGACTGCAGCTAAACACAGTGGAAAACATTTAGTTTTGTTTCCTCTTTTCTTTTTGGTTTAGTTCAAGTAGTTTAAGAACAAACATTTAGAGTTTTGTCATTGTTTGCATTTCCTGTTAAAAACTCCTCTAAAAACTAAAGCGTAAGTCTTCAAAATGTTGAGGTGACTAAAGCTTCCAGTCAAAGTGAACTGGGAGATGTTGCTTCATCATCATCAGAATCATGCTGTGTGGGCTGGGCTGCAGGTCCATGCCTCCATCTACTGGACTGATGGTAGAAATCCAGCAGCTTCCTCTGCCTCAGACTCTACACTTTAACTTTATTTGGAGATCACCTTTCTGAGAAATCAACAGGGATCGACATGATTAATATATTTATAATACAAAGGGAAGGATTTTAAATCATATGTGTAACCACCAATAATCTCTAGTTACAGCACCTAAGGGTCTAAGATGAAGAGTACAGCTTTAACTAATCTTAAATATACTGAGGGGCATCACCGTGCTGCAGCTGAGGTGCAGATGGAGGTAGAAAGTGTGTGTGAGATGATGTGAATTCAGCAGCATGGATCAGTGTGAGGACACTAAAACCACTCTGTGTGGGGAACATGAGAGCCAGAACAAAGCTCAGAGGTGATATGACCATCTCTAACTGTCCAGGACTCTTCTATTAGCTCTCACATCAAACCATCAGCAGCAAACTTCTCCCAGTGCTGGAACTGGAGCCAGTTGTGTCCTTCCAGAGTGACCACAGAGAGAATTTTATTCAGCTTAGGATCAGTATTCTGCCTCATTTAGCTGAGTTGTGTTTGAGTGGTGGTGGTGAAATGTAAAGAACTGTCTCTTTCTGCAGTGAAGTGGCTTTAGTGGGGTATGAAAATGTAAAAACTATCAGAGGGTGCATGTGTGGCTCTCTGCTGATGATTATCTACCCTACAGTTTGCTGCTCCAGATTCACATGCAGGTGTCAGAGGAATGAGAACTTCATCATTGGCCGGCACAAACACAGAGCAGCAACAATGAGCAGCCCTGCTCATACATGTGCTGAGGGAGGTGATGACTAATACAATCAGTAACAGTAACCAGGAGTGAAGCAGAAGCAGAACTAAATAAAATGCCAGAACACTAAATCCAGAGAACAAGATCAACAGAAAACTGAAACATTTAACATAATAGCTTGCAAAATATGGAAAAAAAAACACTGAAAAAGAACATTTCTTACTTAAATAACACTAAACTTAACACAATTTAGCAGGTATGATGTGAGTATAAAAAGAATAAACTCATCTGGTCATTTCGCCCACACATTTATCAGTAGGTCATATTTTTCTGTTGCTGCTGGTACAAATGTGCCTTTCTCTTCTCTGCAGGTCATCTGTCATACTGGGGAGTTCTTTTCAATTTTTTGCTGTATCCTCACACTGGATTGGCTATAGGAACTGGATGAGCGCTGGTCTCTGAGCACTTAGACTGGGTTTGGTTTCAGATTCATTAGCACATTGATGCTAAAAGCATCTTCAAAGCATCTCGCTCTGTTATTATTGCTTTACTGGGGCGGCTGTAGCTCAGGAGGAAGAGTCGCCCACCAATCGGAAGGTCGGTGGTTCGACTCTGGCTTCCCCGGCTACATGTCGAAGTGTCCTTGGGCAAGACACTGAACCCCACGTTGCCTCCTGATGTATCCATCAGGGTATGAATGTGTATGAATGATTAGAAAGCACGTAGTTATGTGTATCTTAAGACGTGCTGTGTGAGTGGGTGAATGTGGCGTGTAGTGTTAGAAGCGCTTTGAGTGGTCAGTTTGACTAGAAAAGCGCTATACAAGTCCATTTACTGTCATTTCTAAGAGCTTGAACGTGCAGCTGGCCTCAAGGTTGGTGATGCACACTTCCATCTCCATTGAACCTTTCTGCAGTTCCACCACTGCTGGAACACTGATTAAAGGTTAAATAACACAAGGCCTTTTATTTTTGTGACAAACAAACCTTTGAAGAAGCTCTGAAGGGCTTGAAGTTATCCCGAACGACCTTGACATTTTATAAATCAAAGTACAGATAAAATATACAAAAGTCTTCAATTCAGCTTCATTATTATAGAGCCGAAATCACAACAAGTGTCATCCATCTCAAGCCATTTCAAAGATACAATCTAAATCCAAGTAAATGCCATTTCCATCAAAAATGGACTCACTTTCCTGTCGGAGGTCAGATGGATTTTCATGACTACAGACACATGATACTCTGCAGGTGAACATCTGTTAATTCAATTTATTTACAGTCACACTCACTTCCATTGTTCCCAAACTTATTACACTAACAGAGACATAATTCTATGTTATACAAAATAAATTTCCTGTAAATTCATGTTGTCAAGTTCAACACATCATTGTTTTGTACTTGTGGAATCCCACAGAGTTAAAGAGCACTACGCACCCTCAGTAAACAGCTTCCAGCTCGTATTTTTAATTTCACGTATCTTGTTTGATGAGATATTTCAAAGGCTTTTTTTAATTTGCAACAATTGATTATCTTGTAAAATCAGGACAGATGAAACACTATAATTTTCAGAACAACATGTATATTCTGCTTGTTGCTAATCCTGATGTGATTTTATAGATGAAAGTAAGGATTATCAGCTGAGCAACCTAAACAATTACAACCTTAGTACATCAATAAATATGATAGGGTGACACACAAAGCTTCTGTAATAAGTACTTTCATTATTTGACCATTTAAAACAATACTAACAACAATATTACCTGTTAAATTAAAACTAGATATTTGTCGACATGAGAGCTGAGAGCCTTCTCCAGATCTACTGATTACATGGAACATATAACAAAGACTTTGCAGTTGAAGCTCTCACTTTACAACAAAAGCTAAACAGTTAATCATGATGGCATCTTCTCCTTGTCTGTGCAGTCTCCAGGTGCACAGATCTGATGATGTGATCTCTCAGGATCAGGATTAGACTTTCTCATGCTGAAGGATGTTGAAAAGTGGTGCTAAACTTTTTGATTTTACAAAAGTTTTTAAAATGTTGACAGTGAAATAATGTAAAAAGCTAGAACATCTGCATTTTATAAACTATTTATGAGGGAAGACCATTGTTCTTATGGGTTTTAAAATAAATATATAGAAAAAAATCAGGTTCAGTTTTAGGTCCAACACCTTTTGATCTTTATATGCTTTCCATTAGTCCATTAGTGTGCTTTCATCAGAACCCACCGGTCTTCAGGGTTCTTTAATGGTTCATAAAGTCAGAACCCAGGGTGAGACAACTTCCTGTTCCTATGGTCCACATCTGTGGAACAGAAGATCACCTTTCTGACCTAGATTCTATTGGAAATTATATTCCTTTTACATCTGCTCACACCTTTTTACCTTGTTACAATTATTTAGAGATGATGCTCGGGCTTTCGGCAACTTTTTTTTATTTATTATTGTTTGAACTGCAAAGTGTAAACGCCTTTGATGGATGAGGACTCAAAATGCACAACTCAAGGAAGGTGTGTAAAAAAAAAAAAAAAAAAGAGTTGTAGAGTGATATTGACCAAATTCACTGTACATGCATCTGGCAAACACAGAGAATGTCATGCAGAATGTAAAGGCAATCAGTTACAGTTACAGTTCTATATGTACTGCATTATCCAAAAAGTTACTTCAGTAAATGTAATGAAGCAAATATAACTCGTTATTACCCAGCATATAATGAGAAATTATGAGAAATCAGCAAGTGATAACACTTGCTGATTTCTCATTATGTATTGTATGATTGCCATCTAATGTGACGTTAAAACTATCTATATATATTCTGTATTTATTCCCTAATCTTCATAAAATTGTTGAAATTTAGGTATTGAAATAAAACTTTATTTGTAGATCAAAGCGGTGTAAAATCACATTGCAACAACGATAACAACGATAACAATAGAAGTGGCTAGGTAAAGCATCTTCCCTCATCAATTGTTTACAACTAGCCTACATTATGGAAACATCAGGTTACTTTTTTATCTGTGCCGTTCTTTTTCAGTAGCCTCTTCACTTGGACTAAGGCGCATTTCTATTGCACAGTAAAAAAAAAACACATTTATCTCGGTGCTGCGCTGGCAGTTGATGGCAGTCGTATATTATATCTTCAAGTCGCTCTATGCTCACTTCCTCCGAACTGATGCTCGTCCCCATCGGGGGCAGTCGTTTTTCTGCACGACACCGGAAGCAGTCACGTGGTACGGCCTTGTAGAGAAGCTCTGGATGTCATTGAAGATGACCAACTTCCTCATGTGTCACAGGGTGATCAGACGTTGCAACAAAAGACATGCAGGTGGTCGAGAGAAGAGAAAAAGCTTACGGCACCTGGTATTCCCAAGCGGTCTCCCATCCAAGTACTAAGCAGGCTCAACTGTGCTTGGCTTCCGAGATCAGACGAGGTCGGGCATGTTCAGGGTGGTGTGGCCGTAAACAACAATGTCTGTGACAAATGTGCATTATATAGGTACTGGAATCATACGGTTCCTCTATGCAACCAGATAATTGCCGAGAAAGGCTGATGTGTAGCGGGCATATCATCTTCCCTGACGTGATAATTCTCTCCAGCTGAAACTGAGACTCTCAGATAACTTCGTGTCTGCCAACAAAGCAGCAGCAGCTGAAGATGACCAACTTCCTCATGTGTCACAGGGTGATCAGACGTTGCAAAAAAACACATGCAGGTGGTCGAGAGAAGAGAAAAAGCTTACAGCACCTGGTATTCCCAAGCGGTCTCCCATCCAAGTACTAACCAGGCCCAACCCTGCTTGGCTTCCGAAAGCAGACGAGGTCGGGCATGTTCAGGGCGGTGTTGCCGTAAGCAACAATCTCTGTGACAAATGTGCATTATATAAGTACTGGAATCATACGGTTCCTCTATGTAACCAGATAATTGCAGAGAAAGGCTGATGTGTAGTGGGCACATCTTCTTCCCTGATGTGATAATTCTCTCCAGCTGAAACTGAGACTCTCAGATCACTTCGTGTCTGCCAACAAAGCAGCAGCAGTTGAAGATGACCAACTTCCTCATGTGTCACAAGGTGATCAGACGTTGCAACAAAAGACATGCAGGTGGTCGAGAGAAGAGAAAAAAAACTTAAGGCACCCGGTATTCCCAAGCAGTTGTTGTGACTTTTGTGGAGTCCAAAATACCTAATGTGCTATACTTAGTAGTTAAAGATGAGAAGTCACGAAGTGTCAAAGATGAGACAGATTCAGCTGGTTCGCGGTCCAATGATGGTTTTATTGCAGTTACAATTCGACCATACATGAGAAGTAGCCCGGGCTAAGTCTGAAAACTCTTCTTAAAGTTCCCCTCTTTTATACAAGTTGGGCCTGTGGATGCTCCTCCCCGGGCCCCTCCTTTCATATGGCGTGTTTTCCCTAATCTTCCACCGTTATGTCTTAACCAATTAGTTTACCCGTGGCAGGGCCCTTTGTCCTGTCTTTTTTAAAACCTTTATTCATGTAATAGTCCTTCCCACTACTCCCGACTTCCCCTCTACATCCATATTCCCTGTTTACTATTGTTGCATTGATGCGTGACTCGACACTGACCTTTGGTACTTTCCATGACATTAATGCCTGACTTGTCATTACACAGAGCTAAACTTTGGTACTTTCCATTGGTACTTTCCAGACATTAACTTTCGTAAGCATGCCTTCATATTCTATTACTTTTAGGGCCCGGTAAAATTACACCACATTTCCCCCCTGTGGTCCTGATAAGGACCACCCATCAAAGAAAACCACGTTTCAGTAGATATCGTGCACACACAGATTAATCAAGTACAGCACAATGATTATATTATAGAGGTAAAAACACCACACCAACAGTAAGTAGTCAGCACATATGCATCCCACAGTGAGGATCACAAGAAGATGAAGTTCCAGCTGTAAGGACAGCTGTACGACTTCACCTTAAAATCCATCCTGGGACTGGCCCATCCAGATGGCTCTCGTGATCGTCCCTGACGGCTCCTAGCTGAACCTTGCAGACATGGCCAGGGAAACATCCTCTCACATGTAGATTGTGAGAGGTAAAGCCCTCGCCAGGTGGCAATGTCAGCAGTACAACATGTCAACACTAAACTAAACGTACCATAAAAATCACACGTGAACATGCAGGGTAAATATACTTGTGACATAATGATAGTTGCAACAGCACACACCAAACCATGTCCATTTCTGCTCACACAGCTAGTTACCTTTGGTTTGTTCTAAGGGCGAACCCTTGGCACACGTATGAGGGTTAATCCTCTGAAACTTTTTTTTATAGAAAGATTTTTAATTATTGTTTTCACTAACTTCATTGCCACTAGGACAATGCTTAAACTGTACCAATTTAAAGTCCCTCATCAGGCCTGTGCCTATGACACAGGCTAAGCCTACAACAGAGGGTTCACACCCTTGCTACTTCAGCATGTATATCGCTATAGAGCATCACAACATAGTGCTATGTAGCAATATACTTATTCACGGTGCATATGCACTCGTGAATACATCATTGAACCATGCCTACATAGCAAGGTTACTAATTTACAAATATTAATCATTATCCCCTTTATCCATAACCAAGCACTAAGTGTATATCTGTACTTACTACCTTTGTCTTAATTACTTTGATTCCTTTAATCCATCGTAATATGTTATACATCCTCTTTCAGATAGTCCCATTTCTATTGTCTTAATCCTCCAGCTGGTCCTTCCTGGGGTATGGTGGGTTCCCCCACCCCCCCTTCTCAGTATGGCTTCCGTTCCATTGACTGCAGTGGTTTGTCGCCGCAGTCTGTTTTGACAAAATGTGAGAAGAGAAGCATTGGCTTGTCGCAGTTGCGTTAGGGTTAGCTGAGCCCGATCATAATCAGCCTGGGTCCGATCCATCTGCCTTTGGAGAGTGTTGGCTGTCTGTTGGGCAAGGACCAATTGCTGAGTCAGTCGCTCTTGCTCCGCTCTCGCCCGCGTCAGGTTCTGTTTGTACTTGCCTCTATGAGCGGAGCTTCTGACTTTCTGGATCTTTTGCGGGCCATAGGAGTGAGACCTGCTCGCAGCGCAGAGTAGACTGTTTTTGTCATGGTCCCAATCTCACCCCGAAGATCACTGAGTTGTATGTACTGATCGAAAGGCCGGGTCAGGAATGCTGAGATATGAGCCCTATCACCCGGGCCGACTTGAAGATAGGTCGGTCTGACAGATGGAGGTCTTGCCATCGGTTGGATCGCAACTGCTGGTTGGTTGATGTGGATCTCCGAAGGATGCCCTCGATCCTCTGGATCGTCTGGACCTTGCGGGTTGGACGGAGGTCTGCGGAAAGCTGGTGGCCACTGGATGTCGGATAGATCTGCTGCTGGTCTCGCTGGATTCCCCCGTGGTGGTGTCTGGGCCTAGCTCCACTCAGGCCCCCCTGACGGCGGGTCGAAGTGCCTTTCGTCCTGCTGGGAGTCACCAAGGTGCCTATTTGGAACAAATGGGTTGGCAGCTAGGGGTGGGTGTGTTCCTACGGGTGTGTGTGTGTAGTCCCCTCTGCTAGAACTGTGACCAAACCAATCATCCACAGCCACATGTGGTCGGGTAAAGAAAGCTTCCGCCATTTCCAACAGTCTGTGATGGAGACATGGTAGGTTTTCGTGGTTATATGAGTATAACATGTATACGAGAGACTTGCCTTCCTTTGTATATATGACGATCGACAACATGTACGTGAATATTTACAACATGTATGTGAGTATTTACAACACGTACCTCGTGGGGAGCAGGCAGCGACCATCTACCTTCCTACCTATTTTCCTATATTTCATACAGCCCTATGCGTTCTTCCACGTCTGGGTGATTTTGCATCAACACTACAGGGAATTGTCCAGTTATGCTAGCAAAAAGACGTGATATTAGGTGACGGAGCAAAGGTATGACACAGCAGATCACCAGCAGCACCACCAACACAATTTCGGCCAGTACTATTCCAGCCATTTTTAGGTATTTTAGCCATAGTAATTTACTTAGCCAGTCCCAAAAACTTGTAATTTGCGTATTCCAATTGGAATTTTTCACATGTTCATCTCGCAGCCGCTTAATTTCTTTCAGGACTCCTGTCAAACTACCGTTGGCGCCTGTGTGCATTGGAATCAAGGTGCAACATTCTTCCCCAATTACATCACAAATTCCCTGATCCTCTGCCATGCGTGTTTCTATCACAAATCTAATTTATTTTGCTCAGGAGGAAGAGCAGTCGCCCACCAATCGGAAGGTCGGTGGTTCGACTCTGGCTTCCCCAGGATACATGTCGAAGCGTCCTTGGGCAAGACACTGAACCCCACGTTGCTCCCCCAGTGTATCATTGGGGGTATGAATGTGTATGAATGATTAGAAAGCACGTAGTTATGTGTATCCTAAGACGTGCTGTATGAGTGTGTGTGAGTGGGGTGAATGCGGCATGTAGTGAAGCGCTTTGAGTGGTCAGCTAGACTAGAAAAGCGCTATACAAGTACAAGTCCATTTACCATTTACCATTTAAGGTCATTAATGACGTTGCATGTAATTGTTCCCGCACTAGCGCCACCCCTTTTACAGTGAAATTCATAAATCTCTGCTGATTAAACCAAAGGAGATTGACCCACTGACTGTTTCTAGCTATGTATTGGGCGTTTGCTACAGTTCCTGCAAACGGAACCGAGCCTAATCCCCTCCCAGTCTCTATACAGGCTTCTCCTATAGCAGTGTTATCATCAGGAACACCCCAGGGGACCTGATCCCAGGTAATATAAACTTCATTGGATGCTCTCCAATCCCATGCTTTCCAAACATCCCAGTCCTTATCTGGGTTGGAGTCAGGAGCACTTCGTTTGCTCCTAAGGTGTATTTCAGTTTAATTTGATTCTTGTGTAATTAAGGATAAACGTCCTGTTAACATTATTGGAGCACATATGCCCGCCCAGTTGGCCGGTAGGTGTGGCAACATAGTGGCGTTACTCTCACAAGTCCAAAAGATATCTCCCAATGGTTCTGTTCCCTTTCCCAAATCCAGCAGTCTGTACTGGGCTATATAGGACGAATTTTGTTCATAAATCACATGTCCCCCGTTTGGTACTATTTGCTTACATTGTATTTGGGCTTTCGGACTGGTCTCACATATTTTGATGGTTCCTGTGGCATTTCCTGTGGTTAGTTTCGGGTACCATGTTAATCTGCTGCATCTCACCAATTCCTCCGCATCCGTCATCACTGCAGATGCTCTCTGCGTAACCTCCTCCAATTCGTCTCCTCGTGCTATGCAGAAAGGAAAGATAAGGTCGTCAGGCTTGCGCACCACTGGGGGAAGTACTGTCAGCGTGTCATAATCATCAAAAGCAAGCTTTTTGGGGCAGACCTTCTTGTTTCCACTCCACCCCGACAGTCCCCCTGCCATGTGCATTGTACAGTGGGGAAAACATTTGGAAATGTCTGGACAATCTCCTATCTTTCTCGCTGGTAATATTTGAACTTGGGGTAGTTTTTTAGCATTATAGCAGGCAATGCAGTCTTGTTTTTCCTGCTTTCTTGCTGCAAACATATCGCTTATTGAATACTGTATCCATTGTTGGAACAAATTTGTGTCCCAATGTGCTGTTCTCAATTTGTTCAAATCCCGTCTTTGTCTTTTATTCATTAATCTTACGTTGATTCTGGCTTCTGCTACTGACATGCTCTGTCCTGTTTGTGTGTTTTTACACATTGTCTTGGTGCATCTTACTTGAATGGTCACCGTTCCCTCCCCACTGCAGTCCGCGTTTTGGGGATATCCCAGCCAATGCTTACCCATTGACTCGGCCCCTGTTATTTCTTCTGTTAACACATAATCATATATATCTGCTTTGACATGCATTATGTATTTAATTTCCCCATTATCACTATCACTATCATCTATTATCCCTCTGTTAGTGGCTAATGTGGTCATTGCCAAAGCGCATGTGTCTAATGTGTGTCGCGGGGTGACTGTGTGAGGATTAGCAGTGGTGGCTACTATAATTTCCCCCGTTGTTAACCCACAAAGGGTTAACACCATCATGCAGCTAATCTGAATCAGAGGTAAACCAGTCCCCTCCCGGCGTGGGCGGATATGTGAAAGTTTGTGGGTCAGACGGGCCTGGTACTTCCTCTTGCGGTGAAAGTGGCGATGGGCATGCATGTGACGAGCCATCTGATGAACGTGCCCCACCGCCATCAGAACCTTGTGTGTGTTGCGAATGGTGCTCTTCAGGTGCTGGTGGGCCGTCTTGAGGCACCACCTGACTTGCAGGAGCACCTGCGTCAGGAAGAGGGTCACTGGGCCTGTCAGGTGTCTCAGCAGCATGTGAATGCTCTGAGTCGCTGGATTGCAGCCTGTGCGACGGGCTGACAAACGGGCTGACCTTCCCTGACCATGTGGTGACAGTGATTCAGAACTTGAGGAGGTCGGTGACGGACTGGAACTGGTGTCCTGAGGGAGGCTGTGCACCGCCCTTTCAGCATGCTCAGACCCCGACGGTTCTGGAAAGTGTCCAGGTGGGTCTGGTGGCCTATAGCGGGTGCAGTGATTCTTGTGGAACCAGAAGGGCTTACCTTCAACCTTCAAAGCAGTGGGAGTAGTGAGCACAACCTTAAAGGGTCCCTCCCTACGTGGTTCGTTCCACTGTCGCCTAAACACCCGTATGAACACCAGGTCACCAATTTGGACGTCGCGAACGTCAAGGGGAATGTGTGTCTCGTCTTTGCCATGGGCTTCTTTCACCTGTTGGAACACAAGTCTGTGGATTTGAGTTAATGCACGTAAATAATCTCCCAACTCACGTTCCAGCTGAGCCATGGCAGGCCCCTCCAGTGGTCCTCTAGTTTGTGGGAGAGGCATAGGATGCCCTGTAAGCATCTCATGAGGAGTTAGATGGGTTAGTCGATTAGTTTGGGAGCGCATTGCCATCAATGCCAGGGGAAGTGCGTCTACCCATGTTAGTTTGCCATTGCAATCAGCCATGATTTTAGCTATTTTGGTTTTTAAGACACCATTGGCTCGCTCCACAGACCCCTGAGACTGTGGGTGATAAACACATCCATACTTCTGCTTAATACCTAGGATTTTGAACATTTCTTGTATCACCTGTGAAACAAAATGTGGACCATTATCAGATGAGATGGTGTCTGGCATGCCAAACCTGGGAAACACCTCTCTACACAGAAATTTTGCTGCAGCCTTGTGATCAGCCTTGGAGGTGGGGCAGGCCTCAATCCACCTGCTGAACCTGCGAACAACAACCAGCATGTATCTTTTTCCTTGTACCCGGTCAATCATGTCCACATAATCCATAACCAGATGTCGAAAAGGACCATCTGGCATGGGAATGTGAGCCAAAGGCTGGGTGAACATTTTGCGGACATTGTACTTTGGACAGTGAGGACACATGGCAAGTTCTCTATCAACCATCGGTGTCATGTATGGCGACCACCACACAGCTTGCAGCTTTCTGATAACTTGGGCCCTAGAACAATGATCAGGTTCATGCATCTTTTTAATAGCAATAGGCAGCAGAGATAGAGGCAAAACAAAATGCCCGCGGAAACCCCGCCACAACCCCAGATGGGGGTGTGAAGTTCGAACAGCTCCCCTTTGAACCCACAGGCGTTTTTCTGCTTCCGAGACCTTGTTTTGTGCTTCTATCAATGATGCTAGGTTTGTTATAGGTGCACAATCTTCTTCAAACAGAATTGGTCCCTGCACTATCTGGCCTGTCGCTTCTTTGGCTGCCTCGTCTGCCAAATTGTTGCCTACCGCAATGGGTGAGGTGTTGTTTTGATGCGCTGCACATTTAACTATGGCTAACGAGGTTGGAAGTTGTATAGCCTGTATTAGTTCGATCACTGCTTGTCCATGTGCCACAGGGGTGCCATCAGTACGCACAAACCCTCTTTGCTTCCAGATACTGGCGTTTATATGGCACACTCCATAGCCATATCCACTATCTGTGTAGATTGTTGCCCTTTTGTTAGCTGCTAATTTACAGGCTGCTGTCAGTGCTTTAATCTCAGCTAATTGGGCAGAACAAGGCTGGTCCAGACTCACTGATAGTAGTTTGGTGAAGGAGCCATCAGGATTAAGTTGGACGATTCCATACCCAGCCTTGTTCCCTGTCTCGCCCCTGACACATGAGCCATCAACGAACAAGATCAGGTCGGACGGAATAGGGTGATTGAATAAATCATACCTGACTTTCATGAAGGTGTCCGTCTCCTTGAGACAATCATGGGGCTCACCTTCTGTTGGCAATACCATTCTTGTGGCCGGGTTTATGGTAGTGCATCTCAGTACCGTCAAGTCAGGTCCTGAAAGCAGGATCTCATAACCCGTTCGTCGTGCTTGGGTTATCACAAAGCGTGGGCTTGTGAGCATTGCATGGCCCGTAGTGATGACAGAGGCCTTCTTGTATGCAAAAGGGGCCGCTGCTAGCCCCTGGTAACAGGGTGGCAGCCCTTCTTCCACACCATCTAATTTTGTGCTGTAGTACGAAATAGGTTGTTTACCTGTTGGGGTTTCTTGCATCAATACTGCGCATGCATACCATTGCTTTTCTGCCACATACAGATGGAATGGTTTGCCATAGTCTGGATTGGCTAGAGCTGGGGCAGTCTGGAGATCATTTTTCAGCATTTTGTGGCTGTGGTTGATATTGCGCGGGTGGGGGTCCCCCAGACGGTCCTTGGGGCCTCCTCCATCTACCTCCATGGGAGGGCCACCATGTCCTCTTCCTGCTGCAGGCTGCTGGATGCCTCCCCCTTGGTTGAGGTGCACATGGATTGGAGGGATCTGCTGATTCTGGAATTGACCTGCAAGTGGAGCTGTGGGGTAAACATTAGGCACAGCAGATGTTTGTTGAACATGAGGTTATGACATGGTGGGTGTAATAACGGGTGCCTGCATTACCCCTCCTTCTGTTGGTCCTCCCTCCACTGGAGCGGCCACACTTACAGCTGCTTGATGCTTTGGTCTCTCCCTCACCTTCTTCTGCTTTGCCAATTCACCTATTTGTAGCTGAGCCAGTTTATTAGCCAGCATCTTACTCTGATCGTCCAGGGCCTGTTTCTCAGCCCTGTGTGCCTTCACATAGTGTATTATATGCTCAGAGAAAACTGGCCAGTCCATTTTCATCAACCCCACCACTGCATTCAACTTATCTTGTACTTCTTTTGGCATGGCGTTTTTCACATACAACATAAACAGAGCTTATGTTGATTCATTACTATCCCACTCACTCCCTGTCTCAGCCTTCCACATTATCTGATAGTTATGCAGGAACTGTGAAGGGCTGTCACTATCCTTCAAACATTCTTTCTCCAATTTAGCTGGATCCATGCGTGAAGGGTACTTCTCTCTTAGGGCCTGCCACACTTCCGGTCGTATCAGGTCGAAAGTTATTGCATCGTATTTGTGTGTGGTAGCCAACTTGATATATCCAGCCATCCTGAATACTTCTGTGGCGGCTGCCTGTCCTGCTGTCTTTATCAGCAGTGCCTTGATGTCGCCACCTGCCAGCTTAGGTCCTCCAGTGAGTTCTTCAAGCTTCTCGATCCATTTGTCAGCTCCATCTGTTAAAGGAGTTAGTTTACTTGCAAGTGTCATCATATCCATAAATGACCATGGCACATACCTGAAGCTGTTATTGGGTCCTTTGGCCAGCAGCGGGTATATTCCAGAGGAGGGTTGTCGCTGTGGGTTCTTCTGACGTGGAACTGTTCGTTTGCGCAACTTCATCATCTCCTTTTTGTCTCCTTTCTCCATCAGTAAGTCAAGATCATAAGTTGACTCTCTGGCTTCAGAGCTTGGGGGCGGTGAACATTGTTTGCCACACGCCTGCTGACTTTTCAGGTTCTCATGTTCCTCTTCGTATTCCTCGTCTTCATCATTTTCGTCTTCTGGTATGTCTGACTCTTCGTCTTCATCCTGTGAGTCCCCGGCCTCACTTCTGCCAATCGAATGTTCTGATCCCTCTTCCTTTTCCTGTTGTTCTGACCTTTCCAGTATTGGCCCGGTCGCACCCTGTTGACTCTCTGTTATTAATCGGTCAACCATTGCTCGGCCTTTTTCTTCTTCAATCATTGTTTTCTTTTTCCAGTTGCCACCATCCTTCCCAGATCCTGTTTTCCTACGTTCTGCCTCTACATCTACCTCCCTCTGTATCTTGTGTGTTGCTTTCTTATGTGATCCCTCATCTGCATGCTGATCAGATGATGAGTCACTTGCCTCCCTCTGCCTGCGTGGCCTATTTTCTGAGTGGTGACAAGATGATGATGAGGCACCTGCCTCCCTATGTCTGGGTGACCTATCTTCTTCTTCTTCCTCTTCCTCGTTTACTGTAATCTTTATCCTTCCTGTAATTACTCCCCCTGCTCTGTTCTGCTCTAGCTGCACAAATTGTGTCACAGTCTGCTATAGAAGTTTATGTTATGTCACAGTTTGTTTAATCATGGTTTCAGTTATGTTCTAGTCCTGTTTTTCCCCTGCCACCTCAGTTCACTCAAGTCACCTGGTTAATTGTTCACAGCTGCACCTCATTCACTGATCACTCCCTCCATAGTATTTAGTCTTCTGGTTTCCTTTCAGTCACTGCAGAATCCTTACCTCACTATCCCTTCATGCTTCCACGACAAAAGATAAGTTTGATTGCCTGCCTCATAGCCTGTTTAAGATAGCGTTAGTCATAGTGTTTTTTCATAGCCTTGTTTTGTTAGTGTCTTTTTTTTATGTTAAGTATTTTTGATAATCCGGCTCTGCCGCGCCTTTTGTTCCTGCTCCCCGTTTTGGAAATAAACCCTTTTGATTATTTTGGAAAAGAACTGCATCTGGGTCCCTTCTCGCACCACGCACCGTGACAAATTGTCCCACTCTACCAGGGTTGTAAGGTGGCGGTCTGGGGCCTGTGTTTTTATTTATCATGGGGTTTCTGCTGGCTTCTACTCTGAAATACTGCAGGATGTCTCTCTGCTCAGCATTCTTCTGTTTTTTCTTCATGTGTGTTACTTCGTACTTTTTGTCCTTATTTCTTAACTCTTCCTCCACCTCATCACAGCATATTAGATCAAAGCTGCCTTCAAGAGGCCATCGATTTTTACCAGATGTTATCCTGTGCCAACTTTTCATACATCGGAGAATTTTGCGCCCGTTTGTTGGATGGGTGACCATGACTAGTTTTGCAGGCGTTATCTAATTTTCCTACTTTTGTTGGCTCCCATGTTTTATGGCAGTTCACAGCAATCTCCGGGGTAGTGTGGCTACTTATGAACTTTTTCTTTTTTTCACCTACTTTCTTACACCTGCTTTCTTTCCCTCTGCCCCCACTCTACTCAATGCAGAGCTGATATCTGCACTTTGGTATTTCCCAATTTTTGTTACAATTTCGTTACTCTACTAATAATTATTTTCACTGTTTTATGCTTAATTGGAATTTTTAAAGATGACCTATCACACCTATTGTGTGTCAATTCATTACACTACCACGTTTCTAGCGACCATATATTATTCATTTATGCTTGTGCACTATGCTTACAACATTAACACCTTTCATCTATATTATATGCCTGGTTTGCACTTTTAAAAACTATTCCAATTATACTTTAACCTTTTTTTTTTATATTTTATTTAATTAATTACACAATGATAACATAGGTACATTTTACAACACTTTTTTTGAAAATATCAATCCTTTTGTTAACTGCAAGTCTCTTCCTTCAACAGTTACTTTTTTGTACTCGCTGTACTTTACTGTTTTCTACAGTTTTTCCCTGCCTTGGACCACCCCTCGAGAAGGCACGGTGGTTGACGTCTCCACAGGCGGTACTTTTATCCTTATGCTTTACCTTAGCATTTTAGTCACCAATATAATTATTTCATCAATAACATAGACAAAATTCCTACAAAGTTTCCACTCATCTTCTTGCTGCTTTCTTTACTGACTTACTGCGACCTTCTTGATCAGACAGTCAGTGGGGCTGTCTGATTAAACCTTCCTTCTTCACCCTTTATATACCTCACCAGCACATAACTTACAACTCCAAGACCTGTAAGTGACATAACAGCCCATAGACAAATCAATAGGTTAAATATGCATTGTTGGAGCTTATCCATCCCACACTTGTCATATTTTCACACAATCATTCATACGTGGACCGATCACCAGCTGTTACTTATGCTCGTAAGCACATTCAATGTTACTAGGTTGTTTTAGGATAGTGTATTAATACCTTCTGACCACTGGAGCTTAGGTGGAGGCTGGATCCCCATAAATATGGAAAAAATAACCCCTTTGTGGTTCCTGGCCTCCAACCAGCGCCCGTGGCCTTCCGGTGTCGTCACATCCTCCTGGAAAGCTGGCTCGCCAATTGTTGTGACTTTTGTGGAGTCCAAAATACCTAATGTGCTATACTTAGTAGTTAAAGATGAGAAGTCACGAAGTGTCAAAGATGAGACAGATTCAGCTGGTTCCAATGAACGTTTTATTGCAGAGTTACAATTCGACCATACATGAGAAGTAGCCTGGGCTAAGTCTGAAAACGCTTCTGAAAGTTGCCCTCTTTTATACAAGTTGGGCCTGTGGATGCTCCTCCCCGGGACCCTCCTTTCATATGGCGTGTTTTCCCTAATCTTCCACCGTTATGTCTTAATCAATTAGTTTATCCGTGGCAGGGCCCTTTGTCCTGTCTTTTTTTAAAACATTTATTCATGTAATAGTCCTTCCCACTACTCCTGACTTCCCCTCTACATCCATATTTCCTGTTTACTATTGTTGCATTGATGCGTGACTCGACACTGACCTTTGGTACTTTCCATGACATTAATGCCTGACTTGTCATTACACAGAGCTAAACTTTGGTACTTTCCAAACATTAACTTTCGTAAGCATGCCTTCATATTCTATTACTTTTAGGGCCCGGTAAACTTACACCACACAGTCTCCCATCCAAGTACTAACCAGGTCCAACCCTGCTTGGCTTCCGAGATCAGACGAGATCGGGCATATTCAGGGTGGTGTGGCCGTAACTAACAATCTCTTTGACAAATGTGCATTATATAGGTACTGCAATCATACAGTTCCTCTATGTAACCAGATAATTGCTGAGAAAGGCTGATGTGTAGTGGGCACATCTTCTTCCTTGACGTGATCATTCTCTCCAGCTGAAACTGAGACTCTCAGATCACTTCGTGTCTGCCAACAAAACAGCAGCAGCTGAAGATGACCAACTTCCTCATGTGTCACAGGGTGATCAGACGTTGCAACAAAAGACATGCAGGTGGTAGAGAGAAGAGAAGAAGCTTACAGCACCTGGTATTCCCAAGCGGTCTCCCATCCAAGTACTAAGCAGGCCCAACCCTGCCTGGCTACCGAGATCAGATGAGGTCGGGCATGTTCAGGGTGGTGTGGCCGTAAGCAACAATGTGTGTGACAAATGTACATTATATAGGTACTGGAATCATACGGTTCCTCTATGCAACCAGATAATTGCAGAGAAAGGCTGATGTGTAGCGAGCATATCATCTTCTCTGCTGTGATCATTCTCTCCTGCTGAAACTGAGACTCTCAGATCACTTCGTGTCTGCCAACAAAGCGGCAGCAGCTGAAGATGACCAACTTCCTCATGTGTCACAGGGTGATCAGACGTTGCAACAAAAGACATGCATGTGGTAGAGAGAAGAGAAAAAGCTTACAGCACCTGGTATTCCCAAGCGATCTCCCATCCAAGTACCAACCAGGCCTGACCCTGCAGGCGTGTTCAGGGTGGTATGGACATAAGCCACTAAGTCACTGTGACAATGTATATGACATATGTATCATATAGGTGCTAGAACCATATGTTTACTCTATTTTATCAGATAATTGGCTTGAGAGGCTTATGTTGATCCTGCACATTTTCTTCTCTGATGTGTTCTCGGCAGCTGAAAATTAGATAGACTCTCAGATAACGTAGTGTCTGCCAACCTCTTCTGTTTCCTGTGTGTAGTTTTGTGTTCATCGTCACACAGAGAAACCAAGGAAACTTAATTTGGTGACATCCTCATAAACTGCCTTTTTTAAACAGTACAGTTATATTTTAGAAGTCAGAACACAATAACTGATGTTTTTTCAGCATCTGTAAAAAGCTCGTACGTCAACAGTTCTCTCGCTTACGGCCACACAGCCCTGAACATGCCTGATTTTGGATGGAAGACTACCTAGGAATTCCACATGCTGTAAGCTTTTTCGCTTCTCCACAAAAACCAAAGAGAAAGCTGCTGTCCCATCAAACTTCAACGTCTTCAAGATCCTAAAAGAATCAGCTTATTCGAGCTCTTATGAATATTCTGCATCATTTCAGTTTATTTCTGACATTCAGGTTTTCATTGCACATGATGACTGTGTTGAAAATATGTGCAACAATGTAAACCACCAAGATATTCTGAATAATAATTGTATTTATTCTCATTGAGGCTTATGTAAACCACAGACTGTATATAGTGTAAACTGTGTTTTCATTACTGAGCTGCTCTCATTCACCTGATGACACTCCTTCACTGTCACTGTTGAGAATGAGATTAAAATCCCTCCATTATTTATAGCTCCATCCATCCATCATCTACCGCTTATCCGAGGGTAGGGTCGCGGGGGCAGCAGCTTTAATAGAGAAACCCACACGTCCCTGTCCCCGGCCACTCACTCTATCTCTAAGGGAGAGCCCAGACGCCCTGCGGAGGAAACCCATTTCGGCCGCTTGTATTCGGAATCTCGTTCTTTCGGTCATTACCCACAACTCGTGACCATAGGTGAGGATGGGAACGGAGATTGACCAGTAAATAGAGAGCTTCGCCTTCTGGCTCAGCTCCTTCTTCACAACGATGGGTCGGTGCAGAACCCGAAACACTGCATACGCCGCACCGATCCGCCGCACCGATCCGCCGCACCGATCCGCCGCACGTTCCATTCGTCCCTCACTCGTGAACAAGACCCCGAGATACTTGAACTCCTCCACTTGGAGAAGGATCTCATTCCCGACCCGGAGAGAGCATTCCACCGGCTCTTCCTTTTCCGGCTGAGAACCATAGTCTCGGATTTGGAGGTGCTGATTCTCATCCCAGCCGCTTCACACTCGGCTGCGAATCGCTCCAGTGAGAGCTGAAAGTCACCACCTGACGATGCTAACAGAACCACATCATCCGCAAAAAGCAGAGACCCGATTCTGAGGTCGCCAAATCGGACACCCTCAACGCCCTGGCTCCGCCTAGAAATTCTGTCCATAAAAGTTAGGAACAGAACCGGTGACAAAGGGCAGCCCTGACGGAGTCCAACCCTCACCAGAAACTTATCCGACTGACTGCCGGTCATACAGAGACCGAACGGCCCCTATCAAGGGGTCCGGCACTCCATATTCCCGGAGCACCCCCCACAGGACTCCACAAGGGACACGGTCGAACGCTCTCTCCAACTCCACAAAACACATGTAGACTGGTTGGGCGAACTCCCATGCACCCTCCAGGATCCTGCCGAGGGTATAGAGCTGGTCCACTGTTCCACGGCCAGGACGAAAACCACACTGCACCTCCTGAATCCGAGGCTCGACTATCCGACGGATCCTCCTCTTCAGTACCCCCGAATAGACCTTACCAGGGAGGCTGAGGAGTGTGATACCCCTATAGTTGGAACACACCCTCCCACCACCCCGATCTGCCAGTCCAGAGGCACTGTCCCCAATGTCCATGCGATGCTGCAGAGGCGTGTCAGCCAAGACAGCCCTACAACATCCAGAGCCCTGAGAAACTCAGGACGGACCTCATCCACACCCAGGGTCTTGCCACCGAAGAGCTTTTTGACCACCTCGGCAACCTCAGCCCCAGAAATGGGAGGCCCTGTCTCCGAGCTCTCCGACTCTGCCTCCTCCGAGCACGTGTTGGTAGGATTGAGGAGGTCCTCGAAGTATTCCCCCCACCGACTCACAACGTCCCTAGTTGAGGTCAGCAAAGCCCCGTCCCCACCATACACAGTGTTGACAGCAACCGCCGAAACTGCAGCCCGCTTGGCCTGTCGGTACCCATCAGCTGCTTCCAGAGTCTCACTGGCCAAAAAGGCCCAATAGGACTCCTTCTTCAGCTTGCCGCCACGACATGCACCGACCACCTTACGGCCACGGCTCCGATCAGCCACCTCGACAATGAAGTCACGGAACATGGCCCATTTGGACTCAATGTCCCCCACCTCCCCCGGGATATGGTTGAGTTGAGAGTTAAAGCTCCTCCTGACGGGGGATTCCGACAAACGCTCCCAGCAGACCCTCACAATACGTTTGGGCCTGCCAGGTCTGATCGGCATCCTCCCCCACCAGCGGAGCCAACTCACCACCAGGTGCTGATCAGTTGACAGCTCCGCCCCTCTCTGTGTCCAGGACATACGGCCGCAAGTCCGACGAGACAACCACAAAGTCGATCATCGAACTGCAGCCAAGGGTGTCTTGGTGCCAAGTGCACATATGGACACCCTTATGCCTGAACATGGTGTTGGTTATGGACAGTCCATGACTGGCAGAGAAGTACCCTTTCTGTCAAAGGTACTGGAAAAAGTAGTTTTTAACCAGTTACAGTCTTTCTTAGAGAAAAATTATATTATCGAAAAATTCCAGTCCGGTTTTAGATCCCGACACAGCACTGATTCAGCACTTTTGAAGGTGCACAATAGCATCGCCCTGTCTGTGGATGCAGGGAGTCCCGCTGTGTTGGTGCTCCTGAACCTCACAGCCGCCGTCGACACAGTCTACCATGCAGTATGTATTACCCGCTTGGAGCAGTATGTTGGTGTCCGAGGCACCATCCTCCAGTGGTTCAGGTCATACCTGACAAATCGGACCCTTGTTTGGTGACCACAGCCCTTCTCAAGCTCCCCTTACCTGTGGGGTCCTTGAGTACGATTATAAAAAAACACGACCTGTACTTTAATTTTTACGCTGATGATGTGCAATTAGATCCACCATTGAGACACAACGAAAGCTCCGCACTCGCCAAGTTACTGGACTGTTTAAATGACGTAAAGCAGTGGCTAGGAAAGAACTTCCTGCACCTTAACGACAGCAAAACGGAATGTATTCTGTTCGGTACATCTCCACTGTCTAACACTTTTGCTGAAAACTGGGGCATTCTGGCCCCTTCTTTTAAAACGCACATAAAAAATCTTGGTGTGAAGTTCGACTGCAGGCTAAAATTTGACAAACAGATTAGTTCTGTGGTCAGAACTAGCTTCTTCCAACCTCCTTCAGGAGGACCTTGAGAAAGCAATCCATGCTTTTATCAGATTTAGACTGGACTATTGCAATACCCTGTACGTTGGCCTCTCCCAGTCTTCCACTGGACGTCTTCAACTGGCACAAAACGCTGGTGCCCGATTTTTAACCAACACGTCCAGACACGAGCATATCTCCCCTGTCCTTTCATCGCTCCACTGGCTTCCAGTCCGTTATAGAATTAATTTTAAACTTTTGATGTTTGTTTTTAAGGCCATTAACGGCCTGGCACCCACCTATCTGTCCGAGATCCTAAAAATCCGGGACCCTGGCAGGGCCCTACACTCCTCAGGCCAGCTTTTATTGGATGTCCCCAGATCAAAATGTAAACAGTGGGGTGACCACTCTTTCGCCTTTTGCGGCCCCCAGATTGTGGAATTAACTGCCCCCCGACATTCACACTGTTCCAGACCTCAACCTTTTTAAGTCAAAGCTGAAGACCCACTTTTTTAGTCTAGCTTTTAGCGGCAACTACAGAAGTCCTTTCCTCAGGTCATTTAATACACTTGCTTATACTGGTTTTATGTTTGGGGTTATTTATTTAATGTCGGTTACTGTTTTATGACTTGCATGTAAAGCACTTTGGGTACCTTTTGGGCATTGTAAAGGGCTATAAAAATAAATAAACTTGAAACTTAAGATGCAGCTTCTTTTATAATCAGAGACAAAGAGATAAAGAGGGTTTCTATCAGGCTCGACCTGAAGATGCCAGTCAGTATACAGAGCTCGATAGACAGCTTATGATCAAACATGACTGATGCAGTCTTAAGAAACCTTTAATCTGTAATATCTACATGCGAATTAAGAGCTAATATTTGACTTCTCTGGACTCTGTTCCAGCTTGCCATGAAAATACTATGAAACATTCACATTTCCTGTACAGCTGCCTGCTAAAAGTATCTAACAGTGTTGATCTGATAGATGCAGAGAAAACAGATTTTCTTCATGTTGAACTTTCAGTGGAAGGTTAATGAATTTATTTTTCCGTTTAACAGAGATCAAATAAGAATTCAACAACCACTTGAACAATCCTGCCTGGACTGAGGTGAAACCTGCACTGTCCTTTTCAATGAAGGAAACTTCCCTGTTCCCTCCCCAAACTGATCTGAAGGTGGGAGGATGTGTGATAGTAGAGGAGCTCTCAATGAAGATTAGTTGATCAGCTGCAACAAAAGGAGGTGGAATTTATTTTGTATCACAGCACAGACGGTGTTTCTGCTCTGAGTCACGCACTGCTCTGCCAAATGGAGGAAATGGCTCAGAAAAGGGTTAAACTGGACCTGGAAGCCTTCTCTTGTTCGATCTGTCTGGATCTACTGAAGGATCCGGTGACTATTCCCTGTAGACACAGCTACTGCATGAACTGTATTAAAGGCTACTGGAATGGAAAAAATAAGAAGGGAATTCACAGATGCCCTCAATGCAGGAAAACTCACACCGAGGCCTGTCCTGGAGAAAAGCACCATGTTAGCTGATTTAGTGGAGCAGCTGAAGAAGACTGGACTCCAAGCAGCTCCTACTGATCACTGCCATGCTGGACCTGAAGATGTGGGCTGGAGTTTCTGCTCTGGATGAAAACTGAAAACAATCAAGTCCTGTTTATTGTGTCTGGCCTCTTACTGTGAGAAACACCTTCAGCCTCATTTTGATGTGACTCCATTCAAGAAACACAAGCTGGTGGAGCCCTCCAAGAGCCTACAGGAGAATATCTGCTGTCGTCATGATGAGGCAATGAAGATATTCTTCCATAATGATCAGAAGTCTATCTGTTATCTCTGCCCTGTGGATGATCATAAAGACCACGACACAGTGTCAGCTGCAGCGGAAAGGACTGAGAGGCGGAGAGAGCTGCAGGGCAGTCGACAACAAATCCAGCAGAGAATCCAGGACAGAGAGAAATATGTGAAGCTGCTTCATCAGGAGGTGGAGGCCATCAATCAGTCTGCTGATAAAACAGTGGAGGACAGTGAGAAAAGAAGCTCTGATGTGAAGCAGCAGCTCAGATCCCAGCAGCAAACTGAAGTGAGTTGAGTCAAAGAGCTTCAGGAGAAGCTGGAGCAGGAGATCACTGAGCTGAAGAGGAAAGAAGCTGAACTGAAGCAGCTCTCACACACAGAGGATCACAACCAGTTTCTACACAACTACCCCTCACTGTCAGCACTCAGTGGGTCAACACACTCATCCAGCATCAATATCCGTTCTCTGAGGTACTTTGAGGATGTGACAGCAGCTGCATCAGAGCTCAGATAAACTACAGGACATTCTGAGAGAGAAATGGACAAACATCTCACAGACAGTCAATAAGGTGGATGTTTTACTGCCAGAATCAGAATCCGAGCCAAAGAGCAGAGCTGACTTCTTAAAATATTCATGTGACATCACACTGGATCCAAACACAGCAAACACATATCTGTTACTGTCAGAGGGGAACAGAAAAGTGACAGTAATGAAACAACCTCAGTCTTATTCTGCTCATCCAGACAGATTCACAGAATGGTGTCAGGTCCTGAGTAGAGAGAGTCTGACTGGACGTTGTTACTGGGAGGTGGAGAGGAGAGGGGGAGGAGCTGATGTAGCAGTCGCATACAAGAACATCAGCTGAACAGGGAATGAATGTGGATTTGGACGTAATGACAAATCTTGGGCATTAAAATGTTACCAAAACAGTTATGAATTTTGGTCCAACAAGATGAAAGCCTCCATCTCAGATCCTCAGTCCTCCAGAGTAGGAGTGTAGCTGGATCACAGAGCAGGTATTCTGTCCTTCTACAGCGTCTCTGAAACCATGACTCTCCTCCAAAGAGTCCAGACCACATTCACTCAGCCGCTCTATGCTGGAGTTAGGATTGGATGGACTGGAGCCACAGCTGAGTTGTGTGAAGTGAAATAAAGGTATTCAGTCAGTTTGTTGCAGAGAGTTCATTGCTGTGATGTCTCTGCGCTCCTGTTCTGTTGTTTATTTGCTGCTTTTTCCTGTGTTTTTGCAGCCATGGAGGATATCACTGCTAATGCTGAGTTTTATTCTCAGAAATATTTCTACTTCTCTAAGCTCTGAATATTAGTTGAATTCTTGTGTTATTGTGTTTGTATGTTGTTGTTTTTCTTCCACTTCATGGAGCCAAACAGAGAAATCAGCAGACATTCCTTTATCACAGATTCTTTTCACATCTCATCACTTTGTAAATGTGAACATTATTCTGCAGTTAAACTTACTTTGATCTGTTTGAGAGATCAAATGTTGTTGCTGTTTTGAAAACTCTCAGTAATGATCTACTTGGTAACCCAGAAACTAAATGTTCTGATTCTCGATGTTTTTCTGTAAATAATAAATTGTGGATTCATCCTGATCATGAATTGTGTTTCTGTGAAAATGGGAGTGAGGGATGTAGAGGAGGTTAAAGCTCCTGTTCTGTTCATTTAGACTGAACTCTGCCTGTGTTTTGCTCACTTTGACTCAGAACATCTTGGTTAATTTTAATTCATAATACAGAAATATTACCTAAAGTCTCTTTCAACTACTCACAGCTTGTAGGCCTCATTGAACTGAGTTTATAAAACTAATTTCAATCAACCCAAGAACACCCTCACACAAAGACTGATTTACCCAAAGGATTAAACATATGCACTGCGAAGACTGTGCAGACCTCTTTATAGGAGAGACCAAACAACAGCTGCACAAGCGCATGGTACAACACAGGAGAGCCACCTCTTCAGTTCAAGACTCAGCAGTGTACATACATCCCAAGGAGAAGGGACAATCTTTTGAGGACAGTAATGTCCACATTCTGGACAGAGAAGACAGATGGTTTGAGAGGGGAGGAAGCCATGATCGTTAGAATCACACAGTCTTAAAGTGGAGCTTCTTCTTATGTTTCTATGCAGCTGAGCACTCACATCATGATGATGACTGACGTGTGTAGAAATCCTGCTCTTCAGCACATTTCACATCCAACAAGGTTTAAAGTTTACATTACTCAGCTTTGATGCTGCTTCCACATCTCTTATTGTCTGTAATGAACCTCCAGCTGTTATTTGATGTCTTTTGTTGAAACATCTGATCACCCTGTGACACATCAGGAAGTTAATCAGCTTCAGCTGCTGATTTGTTGGCAGACACCTCAGTTTATTTTGGCTCTCAGTCTCCATGTTGCTAATCCTGGATCTGCTGAGATGTCCCAGGTCATTGTTGGCTTTGATCCTCATACATTTAACTTTGTCCTGAGAAAGGAGAAGTTCCAAAAAGTGCAAAAGGGACAGCTGACATAGCCTATATCATGCCAACGTTTCCCAACATTTGGGGCTGCAGTTTTTCATTTAGTTTCAGACTTGTTTTTGGATTCAAATGTTGATGAGTTTCTGTGACAGATAGGCTCCAGTGCCCCTGAAACCATGTAAAGCAAATGGAAGCATGGATAGTTTGTGGGACATTTATTCCACTGATTGAGATCTTTTTGTTCCATTTCATGTAAAGTTATCCTAAAAAAAATAAGTGTGACCACAGACTCTCCGCCACTGGCCTCCCCCAGTAGTGTTCCTGCTTTCAACGACTCCTTCAGAGAATGAAGATGCATGATGGAGAAGCGGTTTGGCTGCAGAAGCGGACTACTTGCTTCAGTACTGCTATCTCTGTCTGTTGTAGTAGCCACACTAGTCACCTGTGGTAGTTCTTGTATCCCATGCTCAAGAGGACTGTTCTAAAGACTGTTTGAGACCACCCTTACCCGCACAATGTATCAACAGGTAGAGAGTGACAATGATGATGAGGTTGCAGATGATGTTTAAAGTGCAAAGCAGTGAACCCGAGTAAATTCTCAATGATTTGTTTTATGGAAATCTTCCTGAAGTGTTCAACAATGATGTAGAACATATACAAGCAATAAATAGCAATAGAATTTTTTATTTTTTTTTTTACTCTGACAACAATCAGTTTCCTGATATGTAGTGCAGACTTGTCTCCTTGCTGCACGGTTTCACAGCTTGAAGTTGAGCCTCGTGCTCTTTTAGTGTTGGAATAGCCTTAACTTTCAGCTTCAGTCATGAGCGTCATACAGCTGTCTGGAAAGTACAGGGAGTAACACACATTTTCTTCAAAAATATTTGTGTAGAAAGAACATGAAAAGCATGACAAATGTTGACATCTGACCTTTAATAAAATGTAGAACAATAAAATACAGTGTAAAGCTAGAGTGTAAAGCTAGATTTCACATCAAACTGAAACTATATATTGCTTATATAGATGTGATATGTTTATATAAATACCCACAGCTGGTGCAAAGGTACTTTGTGAATCTTGACGAAAGAAAACATATGTTCAGTATAACAGAATAAAACATGTTTCTAGTTACAAACAGATTGCATATTGTTCTGTCCATCAACTCACAACTGATGCCATGTTTGTCTTGAACGATCAGAAATCTGTCCACAGTTCAAACAATCCCAACAAATTATAAAGCACTTTCAATCGCTCTTCAAACATGTGCTACCCACAGAACATTCAGAACAAACGTCCTGACAAGAGAAGGTGGTAATCCACAAAGAAGAGTTTTAATCTGAACAAAGGCTTCTGATTGGTAGTTGCAGTGTGGGTACGTAGGTGTCTCTTCAGAATAGATATTACAGTGAAAGCTACCCCAGACCGACCACAGCTGTATGGTTTCTCTCCTGTATGAATACGTTGGTGTGTCTTTAGATCAGATAATACGGTGAAAGCTGCCCCACACGGTCAGTGTGGGGCAGCTTTCTCCTGTATGAAGCCTCTTAAGGATACCTCAGATGTGATGATCTTTTGAAAACTTTCCCAAAGTGCTTACAGCTGTGCCATCTGGATCCCTGCAATATCAGAGAGGAAGAAGACTTAGATTCTTTTGACATTAACAAAAAAGATTTCTCTATGCTAACCTTCGCTAACCAACATATTCTAAATGGACTTGGACAGACCGAGCCACACAGGTCTCAATATCTCAGATCAAACGTGAACACGGAGGGTGCGTTTATAAGTACCCTCAGCTATCAGCACTATTCTCTGATGTGTTCTGCAGATATTCAGGTTTTTAAGCAGTAAACTCTTGCTTTTTCACTCTTTCACCAATTATTTTTTGTCATGATGAAACTTTGAAAAGGAACTTGTGATACAATATTTCTAAATGACAGAAGGAAGCACAGTTTTATCTAAGTTGTTCACTTAAACATCATTTAGAGGTTGGGCTGAAAAAAGTTGATTACCACTGGTTTGAATTAATAAAAGTAACAGTGATGGTAATACATGACATTCTTTACACTAACCCTTTGTTCCAGCTGACAACCCAGAGGTCTGCAGCCGTTCAGCTCAACAGCCATCAGGGAAACACAGCCTTTGTTTCTCTCTAAAACAACTCTTTACACTGAGGTAGAGAGCTCTACAAACCTGTCATCTAACCATTAAAGGCCCAGAAGTATTACCACCACCAGGTTTAATTCATGTAATCCAAAGACTGATGGCCTCTGTCTGCAACTGTCAGTAAATACAATAAGATCCAGCTGTGGCGTGCAGCATGTTAAACCACACCCACTTTTCTTCTTCTCTGACTACCTTTCTGGATAGTTTTTAACCATCTAGTCACATTTCATTGAACTTATTACTGTGGTTTTTATTTAAATCCCTGTGAACTTTGAAATGCTTCTTTAAAGACCCACTAAGGTCACAGTTCAAAATATTTGGAGCTTTTTGATCAACTTCAGAATTTTTTTTTTATTATTTACTCTGTAGAACGACACCTACTGTGTGCAATACCCCATAAATCTCATCTGAGTCAGTGTAAGATGATCAACTTAAAACATTTTATTAAATTACGATAATGATATTGTTTGAGGAAATGGTCCCAATATCATTCCAAAGGCTGAAGTTCAGATTTTCTCTGTTTCTAAATTTGTTCTCATTTCCAGAAGTTTTCAGGGATCCAGGAAAGTAACACAGAGTAATCTCAGATTTGTCACAGTTACACTCTGAAGCCCATTTTTGAACAGTTCAGTTCTCAGGGAGGTTCAGTCTGGACTGATTTTTAAACTTTTTAAATTTTGAGCTGATCTCTCCTAATAAGGCAGGCACATAATAATTGTGTGAAACAGAATAGAAATACTTTATTGATCCCACAGTGAAAGAAAGTAATAATTAATGTTTATTAAATATTTTAAAAATATATGATATGTAACATATATGATAAATAAATTATAAAATTATATTAATTACTATTATCATTATAGTGGAGCCACATCAATCACCAACTGCTTCATATATATTGTCCACAAGTTCTTGTGTACTTCTGAAACGTCATCACAGAAGGACTAGTGTTCCAATTTAAAGTTGTTTTTTTTTCTCTCTGCTATGTTTAAAGGAGAACTCCGTTTTCTTTTTTAAACCTAGACCTTATTTCTGCATGAAATACGTTTATCTACTCACCAAGAACAGTTTGGTGATAGTTGGCGCCCTTAGGAAGCTATTTAGACAACTCGCGATCTGCGTATATATTTATATAATTCAGTGAACAGGGCAGGGAAGATGCAGCCTCTAAATAAGGCATTATGTGTCTTTATTTCACCAATACTTTAAGAAGAATTAATGAATGAACGTGTACTATTGCTCTGTTAGTTCATTGGTGCTTTTATGTGGCTACTTGCGGCTATAGGAGCGCTAACGGAGGGCTTTCTACACAGGCACTCTACTAGCACTACTTCATCCACACGCTCCCCTGGAACACAGTTTATTTACTCCTTTCTCTGTGACAGTCGGCTAACTTCACAGAGTTTGCAACTGCTAGTTTTGTGCAACATGGCAGGATATTTATAAAATTTTGACAATGTGATTGACGACTTTGAGTAAGATGGACGTTCTTACCGGAGTGAATGAGCTGTGCTGCAGCCATGCGTGTGGATGAAGTGGTCCCAGTAGAGGTCTGTGTAGAATTCCCTCCGTTAGCTCTACTTGCTGCAAGTAGCTACATAACAGTAGCTATGTGCTAACAGAGCTATAGTACACGTTCGTTCCTTCATTTTTTGAATTATTAGTATTGGTGAAATAAACAGATAATGCCTTATTGAGAGGCTGCATCATCCCTGCCCTGTTCACTCCATTATATGGATATACGTTGTTCGTGAGTTTTCTAAATAGCTTCGGAATGACGCAGACTAGGTTTAAAAATACAGGCGTTCCCCTTTAATAGTGGAAGAAAGATACACAATGCAAAGAGAAGTCACAGTATTGTGATGAAGAAAACCATTTATCAGTGCATACAAAAAAAAGTTTCAACTTGCCAGGCTCAATTTGTGAGGGAGCCTTAAGGCTGGATTCAGTTTCTCAACAGTTTTTGGTTTTAAATCTATACCACTTCACCGGCCTTTGAAAACAAAGTGCTGAAGTCAGCATGAACAAAGGTCAACATGCAAAAATTGTGATCGTGTGTCTGTAATATTGTAATGATTTACCTTGGCTGGGTGAAGCTCCAGTTTCCTCCTTATTCTCATGCAAGTCACGGTAATGCCTTAGCATGGATGAGGTATTGTTATTGTATCCCAACTCCTTGGAACACAATAAATACCTCATCTATGAAAACATTAATTATCGACCTATATCCAATCTCCCTTTTTTGTCTAAAGTTCTTGAAAAAATAGTTGCAGTTCAACTTTGTGATCATTTACATAGAAATAATCTGTTTGAAGAGTTTCAGGATTCAGAGTGCATCATAGCACAGAAACAGCACTGGTGAAAGTTACCAATGATCTCCTCTTGGCCTCTGATAGTGGACTTGTTTCTGTGCTTGTCCTGTTGGATCTCAGTGCTGCATTTGATACGATCGATCACAGCATTCTGTTACAGAGACTTGAACATGTTATTGGGATTAAAGGAACTGCATTAAACTGGCTTAAGTCATATTTATCTGATAAATTCCAGTTTGTTCTTGTAAATGAAGAATCTTCCTCACACGTTGCAGTAAGTCATGGAGTTCCTCAGGGTTCTGTGCTTGGACCGATTCTTTTTACTTTATACATGCTTCCATTAGGTAACATTATCAGACAGCCTGGCATACATTTCCATTGTTATGCTGATGATACTCAGCTGTACTTATCTATGAAACCAGAAGAAACCAATAGGTTGGTCAGACTACAAGCCTGTCTTAAAGACATAAAGACCTGGATGACTCAGAACTGTCTGCTTTTAAATTCAGACAAAACTGAAGTTGTTCTCTTTGGACCTGAGCGCTTCAGGGAGAAATTGTCTAGTTATATAGTTACTCTAGATGGTATTTCCTTGGCTTCTAGTTCTACAGTGAGGAACCTTGGAGTTATTTTTGACCAGAATTTATCATTTGACGCACATATAAAATTGGTTTCTAGGACTGCCTTCTTTCACCTTCGTAATATTGCTAAAATCAGGAACATCTTGTCTCAGGGTGATGCAGAGAAACTAGTTCATGCATTTGTTACTTCAAGATTGGACTACTGTAATTCCTTATTATTGGGCTGTCCCACATATTCTCTGAAAAGCCTCCAGCTGATCCAAAATGCTGCAGCCAGAGTTCTGATGAGAACTAACAGGAGAGATCATGTTTCTCCAGTCTTCATTGGCTCCCTGTTAAATTCACAATAGAATTTAAGATTCTTCTTCTCACATATAAAGCTCTTAATGACCGAGCTCCATCATATCTTAAAGATCTCATTGTAAGATATTTTCCTAACAGAGCACTTCGCTCCCAAACTGCAGGTTTACTTGTTGTTCCCAGAGTTTCTAAAAGTAGAATGGGAGGTAGAGCCTTCAGTTATCAGGCCCCTCTCTTGTGGAATAAGCTGCCAGTAAATGTCCGGGAAGCAGACACCCTTTCCACTTTTAAGATTAGGCTTAAAACTTTCCTTTTTGATAAAGCTTATAGTTAGGGATGGCTCAGGTAATCCTGAAACATCCCATAGTTAAGCTGCTATAGGCTTAGACTGCTGGGGGACCTCATCTGTCACACCTTTCCTCACTTTGCTCTCTTTTTCCCCCTGTTTAATTTCACAATTGATTTTATGTACATGTGACATTATTGTGGTTATTAACTTGTGTTTCCCTGTTCCAACAGATATCCTTTGAATGGCGTTATGGTGTTTTTCCCCCCTCTTTTCCCCCTTTTCTGTTTTCTCAAACCCCAGCTGCTCGAGGCGGATGGCCACCCTTCCTGAGTCTGGTTCTGCCAGAGGTTTCTTCCAGGTAAAAGGGAGTCGTTCCTTTCCACAGTCGCCACAGGCACGCTCAGGACGGGAGATTGGACTGAAGACCAGTTTGGGTGCAATCTGTTGGTTTCCTTAGCTAGGATATTAATTTTTGAATTGGCTCTATATGAATTAATTGGATTATGATTACGATGAATTGAATTCCAATTGGCTTGAATTGGACTATATTACTTAAGTGCCTTGAGATGACAATTGTTGTAATCTGGCGCTATATAAATAAAATTGAATTGAAATTTAATTGAATTAAGAAACAGTGAAATATACAGTTCTATAAGTAAATCTAATGCATTTGAAACATGTCCGATTTAGCTTACCTTATTTGGAAATATTAAATGAAAAATGTTCCCACACGGGGGAAATCCTCCTCTTCCAAGCTGGCTCCATCCTCTTACCTATCCTTCTCTCCTCACTCTAAAAACTATCTCCAAACTATATTAACACTATCCAAACTCTAGTATCCGAACTGTCAAAACTCTATCCAAAACCTGAACTGACCGCAACTCTCCATCAAAAACCCTCCTTTTGAATATAGAATGAGGGGTTTATATGCCTGTTAACACTCGCGGCACAATCTGAACCACTTGGTGCAGCCGGGTAGCGAGGCTTCGGATGCCATCGTTTTCTGCTCCTCCCCTGACGCCGTTTCTCAACATCAAATACGCTTAGATACATGTGTACTTACAAGTATGGACAGGTCGGTACAAACTTCTGAGGACGGAAGGAAGCAAGTACGCTCATTATGCATTTGGAACGGAAGCGTTGACGCCAAAAAATTTAAAACATTTGTAGAAAGAAGATGGACTGAGCTGTGCTTGCAGTTGCTGTTGTTATGCTTTACTTTAAAGATGAAGAGGACGCGGTGAGGCTGAGGAGGGAGATACAGGAGCGATAACCCAGGATGTAGAGGAGGAGGAGCAGGAGGCTTCTCTAACCCTCTAACTCTAACCCTTCTCCTCCTTCTCATTATGGCATACCCGTCAACTTTGGTACGTATTTTTCCCCCAACGTCTCTTTTTTTTCAGTATTTATGAATGATACATCCATCTTTTTAAAAGATGGATCAGTGCAAGAAAAAACTCTCAGTACCATCTCAGAATTTTCCAAAGCTTCTGGTCTATCTCTTAACATCTTTTCCCCCACTTTTCCGTTTTCTCAAACCCCAGCTGGTCGAGGCAGATGGCCACCCTTCCTGAGTCTGGTTCTGCCAGAGGTTTCTTCCTGTTAAAAGGGAGTCGTTCCTTTCCACAGTCGCCACAGGCACGCTCAGGACGGGAGATTGGACTGAAGACAAGTTTCGGTGCAATCTGTTGGTTTCCTTAGCCAGGATATTATTTTTTGAATGGGCTCTATATGAATTAATTGGATTATGATTACGATGAATTGAATTCCAATTGACTTGAAATGGACTATGTTACTTAAGTGCCTTGAGATGACAATTGTTGTAATCTGGCGCTATATAAATAAAATTGAATTGAATTATTCCATCAATGTAGTGACAAGCCTGTAGAAATCTATAGAAATCATCATTATTCAAATCAAAATGTCTTTTTAGGTTTTAGGGCTATAGCTGCGCTAATTTCTTTCTTTGTTACTTCTGCAGCAAGTTGGTTACTCTGATCAACAATTTATTTAGGAAGAAGATTATTCTGGAAGAAATCTTCCATTTTTTCTCAATCCTCCATCTACATGAGGTTGAGAGTATCGTCTTTGAAAATATATCTCAAAACAGTTCTGTATATCTTCCAATTTATGGTGTATTAAATGAGTCATGGGGTTTTTAAATTTCTCTCTTTAAATGAGAACTGGATCCAGTTATCTCACCCCTTAGCACTGCCTTACATGCATCCCACAATGTTTGAGGTGAAACTTCACCATTGTCCAAAAACTCAGTAATATCCTTTTTAATTTGGTCCTTCGTATCATTCAATATGTGAATATTTAAACTCCTTAAAGTGTTTCTCTGATATCGTTCAACATTTAGTTTGAAGTAAACAGGGCTGTGGTCCCAAAGGTCCATAATCCCTATGCTACAACCACCAACCCTGTGGAAATATTTGCCAAAGAAAAGAAAAGAATCAATTCTCCAATATATGAAATGTGGATTAGAAAAATGTGAGTAGTCTTTCTTAAGAGGATTTAATTCTCTCCAGAGAATTAAGATGATATCCTATGTGCATTTTACGCAATTTTCGGTGCTTTCCTGTGTACCAAAACTCACCTGGTGTACAAAATTACTCCGTAGTGCCCCCTACTCATTTGCTAAATACCTGTGCCGTTAGATTTGCTGCCTTCGTCATGCCCAGGCGCACAAAAAAGCCTGGGACTTCATGGCGCCGGTCCACAGGAAGTCGGCCATTTTGAGCTGAGCAAATTGGTGCGGTTTTGCCTTTTTCCACACCTTGTATATGATTGAACTTCTCCTACAGATTTAATGCTATCGGCTTCACACTTGGTCAGGTTACTCTACAACCATGGGGGATTAAAAGTTAGAAGAACCTTTTCCAAAGTCTGAAGGCTTTGGCAGACTTTGATGACTCGCTACTGCTCGCCACAAAACAAAGTCACTCATAAGTTTTGCATACATTGTGCGATCTTCACCAAACTTCATAGGCTTGCCCGGGACTCTGCCCTGACAGCATACATATGCGCATAGTGACACTCTCCTATAGTGCCACCTGCTGGTGGTTGGAAACGTCACTTTGTTTCCACACCTCGCATGTGATCAAACTCCTCCTACAGAATTAATGATACCGGCTTCAAACTTGGTCAGGTTAGTCTTTGGCCATGGGGGATTAAAAGTTGTGAGCATCATTTCCAAAGTCTGAAGGTTGTGGCCGTGGCTGGCCAGCGAATGTCGTGTGATGGCGTTTGTTGTTGAAAGCCATATCATCGCATGGTCATGAAACTTGGCACCCAAGTCCACGCTGACGACCAAAATATTGTGTGTGGCCGGAGCAAAATGGCTCTAGAGCGCCCCCTACAAATTTTCTAAATACCCCTGCCATTGGGGTTAGTTTTGCGTAGGCGGACGAAATTCGATACACACCTTCGTCATTCCCAGGCACACAAAAAAAGCCTCTTTACGTGATGATACCAGTTCCAAAGGAAGTCGGCCATTTTGAATGGAAAATGCAAATTGGTGCGATTTTGCCTGTTTCCACATCTCACATATATGATCGAAGTCCTCCTACAGATGTCATGGACAGAGGTTCATGACATGGACAGATGTAATGAACGTGTACTCTGGCCCGATCATCGCCGCTTGCAGCTTTAATTTCATATTGAAATCCCCCCACAAATTAAAGACACAGTCAGATGCAGAGCTGTCTGGCCTTAAGACGACCATCAGCTGTGGAGGAACACCTGAGCACAGTGACTGAACAGCAACACAGAACCACATTAACAGAGGACACACTCAGTGCACACACACTGGCCACTGAGACGGGCCTCTATCAGAGATCATGGCTCCCTGTGGAGCAGAGAGGATGTACACAGTCCAACAGTAACAGCGTGGAGACACAGCTACACTTTCTAACACAATGTGACTCATTCTAACAGCTGCCTGAAAAGGATCTGAAGAAATGTCCCTTCATACACCCATAGTCTCCAGCACGGACAAACTGCCCGTTCTGTTAGGAGAAATGAAGCAGAGCTGGATCAGGCTTTGTCTCTGCTGTGAATGGCTTCAGAGAGCTGTGTGGAGAACCAAGGACTGGATCTGGTTCTGATTCTGTGCTTTTATAAGGGCCACATCTGTCAGCAGGAATATTCAAACACTGAAAAGTCTTCCAGAGCCACGGCAGGATCACTAACAGAGAATATATGATCAGAGTCATTTCAAACATCCTGAAGCTTCAAATGCTCATTTCCTGTGCTGATCATTAGAGACAGTGATTTACTCTGATACAGGTGATTGTGAAGACCCAAAAATATCTGCTGTTTATGTTCAACCAGTGTTTCTGCTGTGAGCAAAGGAAAAAGGCTCCCACATGTGTGATTGTTCATGTAACACTCAAGCCAGTTAGGCGGCTAGCCCACCGGGAAATGTCCTGGTGCTCCCGATGTCCAGTCCAAAACTGCTCTCAACTCCTCCGCTAATGCTGGCCATGCCTCTTCTGTGTGCAAGCTGCGCTTTGAACCCTCTTCCAGTTATAACAATGTGACTGACAAAGACAATATGCAGAATATCGACATCTAGAGGCTCAAGAGTGTAGTTGCAACAACATAAAAATAATTCCAGCAGATGGGTTGCTAGGTTCATTGCCGAAGCATTGCAAAGGATCAGCCTGCACACAAACGGTAACACTGTAGCAGATTGTATTAGCCTGACAGTTTTGAAAAACATCGGTAGGTCAAAGCTGCGTGCGGTAGACCACGACTATGTTAAGGGGACTCACCCGGCTCTGGCCGAGCCACCATGTCCGCCGGCTGTCTGCAGACCTAACTGTTCTCTCATCTTGACGGGAAGGAGGAGTTTACCCGAGATAAACAGACATGGAGCATCAGTAACGTGTGTGGACACTTTGTTTTGTTGCATTTCTCCTTCTTTTTGACAAAAATAAACTCAATACACAACGGATAATGTAACGATCACTCGACTGAATAACAATATAACAATCAAAAATATAGCAACAGGATTATAACAACAACCACTCGCTCTCCTCACTTTAACTAAATGTGGCTCACCACTAGCAGCAAAAAACTTAACTTACTGGTCGAGTAGAAAAGTCGCCATTTCAGTGTAGCTCTTGATGCCGTGGAAATCTTTTACCTGCATCCATCTAGTGTAGGCATTGCCAATATTTACTTTAGTTTTTGCCCGTCTCAGTCACTCTGCTGCTGAGATGGATAAAATGGACTAAATATCATTTTTAAGGAAACCCTATACTGTCATTCTGCACCCCTCTAAACACCTTGTGGATGTATTATTTTTGAAAAAAATATAGCTTTTCATAAAAATCCTACACATTCAACCTTTAAGTTATAAGGAATGAGGTACAACACTTGTTTACAACTTGTTTGCCCCGCCCATCAGTTGGCCCATCAGGAGGACAACTCACTCATAAAACTCTGTATGAATCTTCACATTATTTATTGGATGATAACACAGCCCAAAAGGAAACTGACAAAATGATGTCCAGGTAATTTCCTGTGGTGTCAGACGCCTAAAGCTGCTGTAACAATCATACAAAGACCATCCACAAGTGTTCCGTTAGTTGTTCATAAAAACAGTTTGATGAATCCTGACCTGAGTGTTTCCAGTCTGCAGTTTGGATTCTTCAGTCCAGCAGATACCTGCTTCACCCCTGAATCCTGCAAGTTGTTGTTACTCAGGTCCAATTCTGTCAGACTAGAGGACTGGGAGCTGAGGACAGAGCTTCACAGCTTCTCTCTGAGAGGTTACAGTAACTCAATCTGAGGAAAAAATAAAGAGATAAGTAGTAATCTGTGACGTTCTCTCCTATAAAAAAAAAATAAAAAAAAAACAGCAGTGTATTCATACACATTCTTCTGATATGTACTTTCAGAGCTTTGATGGAGGCTTTGACCACTGGCAGCAGCCACAGAAGAGCCCCTGAAGCAGAGTATTTCTTCAAGTCAAACACATCCAGATCTTTTCCTGATGACAGTAAGATGAAGATCAGATCTGACCACTGAGCAGGAGACAGTTTATCTGTGGAGAGACTTCCTGAACTCAGGGACTGTTGGATCTGCTCCACTAGAGAACGATCATTCAGACAGTGGAACAGATTGATGCTTCTCTCTGCAGACAGACTCTCACTAATCTTCTTGATGTAATCGACTGTTTCCCGATTGGTCTGTGAGCTATTTCCTGTCTGTGTCAGCAGGCCTTGTAGGAGACTCTGGTCTGCAGTGAAAGACCCAGGAGGAAGCGGAGGAACAGGTCCAGGTGTCCATTTGAACTCTGTAAGGCCTTGTTCACAGGACTCTGGTAGAAGAGAGTCTCTTTTAGTGTATTAGACTTTGGAGACTTTGATTGTTCTTCCATCAGGTTGACTCCAGAGTTGATGAGGATCAGATGGACATGAAGAGTAGCCAGAAACTCCTGAACACTCGGATGAAGCAGAACACCTTCTCCTGGTATAGCCCTCTCTCCTCTTTAAATATCTATGTGAAAACTCCTGAGTACACTGAGCCTGCTGAGATATCAATGCCACACACTGTCAGGTCTGATTCGTAGAAGATCAGGTTTCCTTTCTGCTGCTGCTCAAATGCCAGTTTTCCCAGAGACTCAATCATCTTCCTGCTCTCCGGACTCCAGTGTGGATCTGTCTCAGTTCCTCCATCATACTTGACCTTCTTCAACCTGGAACTCTTCAAAGCTGAAGATTCCTGCTTATTTGGTTTCATTAAAGAAGTGATGAACAAGTTCCACCAAGCTGAACTTTTTCTCTTTCAGCACATTCAGCTCTCTGAAAGTGAATGGAAACATGAACTGGATGTCCTGGTTGGCTTTGCCTTCAGCCCAGTCCAGAATGAACTTCTGTGTTCAGACTGCTTTCCTAATGCCAGCCACTCCCTTTGTCATCACTGTTCTGATTGGTTCATCTCTTCCAGGTGGGAGTTTAAAGATGTCCTCTTGTCTGATGGTTGTTTCTGCTCTGTCTACTTTCCTGGATGCTGTTTCAATCTGTCTGACCTCATGTTCATCATTGACCTCTCCAGTCTCTCCCTCTGTGACGTAGAGCTCTGTGTAGATCTGATTCAGAAGGGTTGGGTGTCCTGCTTTAGAAATCCCCTCAAACACACAGGAACTTCTTCTTCAGAGCAGATTTATATTGGAAAACTGGGTCAAAAAGTTCTAAATAAACACAACAAATTGATCAGTCAATACAATACAGAGAAAATCTTCAAACTTTTAATTTCTCTGAGAATGAGTATTTGAACATCCGTTGTTCTGTGTATTAAGACATCAGTAAATGTGTCATTTATCCAGCAGGTTAAATCTTTAGACAAATCCTCTTACTGCTCTGCAGACGGTCAGCCAGCTCCTCCTGCTTCATCCTCCTCAGGATGTGAACTGTGATCCTCACTAATGTGTCTCTGCTGCTCCTCTGCTCTTCATCCTCATCCTCCCTCTTACTCTCTAAGCATTCTGGGTAATCTGGACTCAGAACCTTCTGGATCTTCTTCAGCTCCTCCTTCACAAAAGTGACCATGTTGACCTCCAGCAGCTGGACCAAAATTGTATATGAATGAGCCAATCAGACTGAAATCATCAAACATCAGATTCATGTTGGACACCCTGACAATCCACTGGTCTACAAAGTGCAGCATGGAGATGACTGTGAACAGAATAGATGGAAAAGTAGTTCTTGTACATGTACAGACCATAAATATGGAGTCCAGCTGTGTTTGATGCTGCTGGGCAGACTGACCACTGGGAACCTCTGCTGGTCCACTCTGTGGAGGAATCATGAATCATGTCTGTCCACACAGAGACAAACACAAGGTAAAGTGAAGTGATGTGGGGTTGTGAACAGTGAATCAGAGGACTCCCTGTAGTGGGAAAGCTTTACTAGTCCTGCTGATCCCACTGAGAATCAACAGCTCAGCCTGCAGCATCTTGGAGCTTTCAGCTCACTTTGGTTGTGTCCCAACAGCTCTCACCAACTCCCTCAGAAAGCTTTCCCTCCCTGCTGAAGTTCAATTCAATTCATCCATCCATTTTCTATACCGTCAATCCATCAGTTGGGTAGCGGGTGGGCTTGAGCCTACCCAAGCAGTCATTGGCATTGGGCGAAAGGCGGGGTACACCCTGGACAGGGTAGCGCTAAATTACAATTGCCATCTCGAGGCACTTAAATAATATAGTCCAATTCAAGCCAATTGGAATTCAATTTATTGTAATCATAATCCAATGAAATTCAATTAATTGATTTAAAAATAATCCAATTAATTCATGTAGAGCCAATTCAAAAACAGTATCCTAGCTAAGGAAACCAATAGATTGCACTGAAACTTGTCTTCAGTCCAATCTCCCGTCCTGAGCATGTCTCAGGCGACTGTGGAAAGGAACGACTCCCTTTTAACAGGAAGAAACCTCTGGCAGAACCAGACTCAGGAAGGGTGGCCATCCGCCTCGACCAGCTGGGGTTTGAGAAAACAGAAAAGTGGGGGAAAAAACACCATAACACCATTCAAAGGATACCTGTTGGAACAGGCAAACACAAGTTAATAACCACAATAATGTCACATGTACATAATATCATTTGAGAAATTAAACAGGGGGAAAAAAAGAGAGCAAAGTGAGGAAAGGTGTGACAGATGAGGTCCCCCAGCAGTCTAAGCCTATAGCAGCTTAACTATGGGATGTTACAGGATTACCCGAGCCATCCCCAACTATAAGCTTTATCAAAGAGGAAAGTTTTAAGCCTAATCTTAAAAGTGGAAAGCGTGTCTGCTTCCCAGACATTTACTGGCAGCTTTTTCCACAAGAGAGGGGCCTGATAACTTAGGGGCCTAATTGTACTTTTAGAAACTCTGGGAACAACAAGTAAACCTGCAGTTTGGGAGCGAAGTGCTCTGTCAGGAAAATATCTTACAATGAGATCTTTAAGATATGGAGTTCGGTCATTAAGAGCTTTATATGTGAGGAGAAGAATCTTAAATTCTATTGTGAATTTAACAGGGAGCCAATGAAGAGAAGCTAAAACTGGAGAAACATGATCTCTCCTGTTAGTTCTCATCAGAACTCTGGCGGCAGCATTTTGGATTAGCTGGAGGCTTTTCAGAGAATATGTGGGACAGCCCAATAATAAAGTATAACAGTAGTCCAGTCTTGAAGTAACAAATGCATGTAGCAATTTTTCTGCATCACCCTGAGACAGGATGTTCCTGATTTTAGCAATATTACGAAGGTGAAAGAAGGCAGTCCTAGAAACCAGTTTCATATGTGTGTCAAATGATAAATTCTGGTCAAAAATAACTCCAAGGTTCCTCACTGTAGAACTAGAAGCCAAAGAAATACCATCTAGAGTAACTATATAACTAGACAATTTCTCCCTGAAGCGCTCAGGTCCAAAGAGAACAACTTCAGTTTTGTCTGAATTTAAAAGCAGACAGTTCTGAGTCATCCAGGTCTTTATGTCTTTAAGACAGGCTTGTAGTCTGACCAACCTATTGGTTTCTTCTGGTTTCATAGATAAGTACAGCTGAGTATCATCAGCATAACAATGGAAATGTATGCCAGGCTGTCTGATAATGTTACCTAATGGAAGCATGTATAAAGTAAAAAGAATTGGTCCAAGCACAGAACCCTGAGGAACTCCATGACTTACTCCAACGTGTGTGAGGAAAATTCTTCATTTACAAGAACAAACTGGAATTTATCAGATAAATATGACTTAAACCAGCCTAATGCAGTTCCTTTAATCCCAATAACATGTTCAAGTCTCTGTAACAGAATGCTGTGATCGATCGTATGAAATGCAGCACTGAGATCCAACAGGACAAGCACAGAAACAAGTCTGCTATCAGAGACTAAGAGAAGATCATTGGTAACTTTCACCAGTGCTGTTTCTGTGCTATGATGCACTCTGAATCCTGACTGAAACTCTTCAAACAGATTATTTCTATGTAAATTATCACAAAGTTGAACTGCAACTATTTTTTCAAGAACTTTAGACAAAAAAGGGAGATTGGATATAGGTCGATAATTAGCCAACACTTCTGAATCAAGAGTAGGTTTTTTAAGTAAAGGTTTAATTACAGCAACCTTAAAAGCCTGAGGTACATATCCTGTCAACAAAGACCGATTGATCAAATCCAATATGGAAGTGTCAATTAAGGGGAAAACCTCCTTGAACAGTCTGGTTGGGATTGGGTCTAACATACAAGTTGATGGTTTAGAAGAGACTATTGCTGTTGTTAGCTCAGAAAAATCAACTGGGCAGAAGCTGTCTAAATACAAATCAGGTTCGAAAGATACTTCTAAAGCTGCTCTACTTGATGATACGTCATTGATAGTAGTGGGAAGGATTCCATTAATCTTCCCTCTGATAGAAACTATTTTATTGATGAAAAATCTCATGAAATCATCACTGCTGAGAGTTAAAGGAATACATGGCTCAAGAGAGCTCGGACTATTTGTCAGCCTGGCAACAGTGCTGAAAAGAAACCTGGGATTATTCTTATTCTCTTCTATCAATGCTTTAACGCACGCACGCAACCTCATGCTGTCTGTCAGGCCTGCTGACGATGCAGAGTTCACGGTCCTCACATCATGAAAGAGAGCTGCTGAGTTTGACTGCGTTTAAAGCATGTTTGACAGCGATTTAGGTTTTAGGGTGTGGTGTTCAAGTGTTGGAGGGTGAGGAGAGAAAAAAAAAAAGTCTGACATGCATCATAAATTTGGTCTGCAGTTAATGCAGAGATCTGAGGAAAGTGGACAAATGAATATTTGACAAGCACATCCATTTGGCATACCATACACTTAGCAAGCAATCTGTGGTGGCACAAAAGTGTACCAATTTAAAGAGTGTACTGCATGGGAGGGGGTCATGTCCAGCTTTCATGTACAGATGTAGAGAAGCTGTAAAGGATGCTGCACCTGGTCGCTATGGTCAATTGAGAAAAGGGTGCAACTTTAACACTTCCATAGCAATTCCCCTCAGCATGCAGAGCTTTGAGAAGCCATGTTCCAAAGCTAGAGCAGAACAGCCGAGTCAAGTATGCAATGCCTGCCATTTGTCTTGAACCCAGATGGTGTACACAGGCCATCGTTTCCCCTTAGTCAATCATCCTGAAGCTAGATCATTTGACAAGATTTTATTCAAGACTAAAAAGAATCTTACTGTTCGGATTCAGCTTTCCAATCTGAAATGGAGAACCACGTTAGTTCAAGCACAGATCTAAAGACATTTGCAAATACTGCTCTCTCAACATACCCTTGGTACAAAATGTTCAGCTCTAGAGGGCAGTTTGGAAGAACTTCTGCTGCCCAGAAGCATGGCTGTCAGTAATATGCTCCTTCAAGTAGTGGATGGAAGGAAAGTAGTCTTTACCCTTCTCATGCTGCTGGCTGAAGGTGCTGGAGGTTCTAGAGGGGTACAGGCCATACAGGACCCTGTAGTCAAAGTTAGGAGAACCACCGTCAAAGCGTGGCACGAGTAACGTTGCAGATCCCTGTCCAGACACTTGGTGGTCATCTGGGTAGCCAAATTCCTGTCTGTTGGTAATTCTTGATTTCAGCTTCCTTCGTGACACTGGAAATCTCCCCTGACTGGAGGACAGGGCCAGGTGGTGCCAAAGGGGAGAAAGGAGAAAATCAGTAAGGTTGAAATTTTGGGCTGATGGCCGAGCGGTCTAATGTGCCAGACTCAAGGCTTGATTCCTTCCTTAGCAGAAGGAGACATGGGTTCAATTCCCATTCCTGACACTTACTGCATACTAGAAGACATGGCTATGACCCCTCAATGTGGGTCGGGTAATGATAGGAAGGAGGTTCAAACAGCATTGACTTCATTTGTATGTGACACAAACATAACAATTTAGGACATCGAGGCGAAGGTACCCCTGCTGCTTGGTGTATGGCTTTGCATCCAGCAATTCACCTAGTTGACAATATATAAAAATATATATTTTAGGGATGATAGTGTAGTGGTAAGATTGCCACCTTCCATGTGGGAGACCTGAGTTCAAATCCCCTGTATGAAAGGTACTACCTCCAGTAGGGGTCCTTAGGCAAGACCCCCCTTACCCTACATGCTTACCTGTAAGTCGCTTTGGATAAAAGCGTCTGCTAAATGCATAAACATAAGAGTCTTGACATTCCAGTTTTCTCGGGCTTACCGTTCACACCTCTAACCCATCCTGATGAGCTTTTGAGCAGACTGAATGAGAAGCGAAGGTGTAATGCTCAGGTTCCCTTTGGTGCCCCAGTAAGCCCACTTAAAGTGAAGGCCCTTTCCTTCAAGCAGAAGCGAGCCATTATACACCTGTACATTATCTTATGCAATGTTTTCATTTTAATACGTCTGTTCTGAAACAAATATCTAATTCACACTAAAAGCAGATTTATCCTTCATAATAGAGCTTGGCAAGATTTGCTCGTGGCTACATGAGCAACACTCAGACCTTTAGGCTTCTCAGCACTATATTTTGGGCCATTTACACTCAAAGCAGAAAACTAACCTTGTGGTTCAGATAGGCCCGCTCCAGGTTGCAGAACGCCAGCGTCAGATCCTACGGCAACAGGCACATAAGTGACAGAGTATCCCGTCGCAGGCAGGCCAGAGCTCAGGCTGCTCAATGCTGGACTTATCTGAACAACCTGTGGGACACCATAAGCTTGCACAGCCATTTGGACAGGCAATGGTGAGCCAGAGCTGCTGAATCTTGGGTCTGCCTGAAGAGCACCTTGGACGTGACTGGGAGTTTGGACAATACCGGGAGCGTGCAAAACCATTTGCGTTGGCACAAATGAGCCATAGCTGCCGAGTCCTGGGTCTGCCTGAAGAACAGGCTGACTTTGATGAGAGGCCAGCACAGGTGCCGCCACATAGTCACCAGAAGGACTGTAGGGCACCGTCATCGGGTGACCAGCAGCTGCTCCCTGGTAAGAGCCAAAGTTAGCTGCAACTCTTGGCCTGCTGTTGCTCTGGCCTGCAGATTTTGAACCTAAGTGCACGAGAACAAGTTTAGCAGAAGGTGATTCAAGCAAGCATATGTTACCACAGTAGATGACAGCACACCTTTAGTGGGAAAACCCCATGTAGCAGCAGTCAACAAGGCAAAGAGGGAAACCCTGAAATTGTGTATAACAAAAAGTAAGACTGCAGCATAATGTTTCCAATCAATCAAAAATTGTAAAAGGCAGCTTGTACTAATACCTCAGGAAGAAACCAGCAGCTGTCATGCTGAAAACAAGCTATGAGGAAAACAGCAAGGGTGAAGGTTTATAAGTATTGCCATAGACCAGCCCAGACCAATCAAAGCTTAACGTCCTAACAACAGACAGCTGCTTGGGAGTGACAATCAGGAAAGGTGGATGCTGGAGGCTCTTATTTGTCCTTTAAAGGACACATGATATGACTTTTTTGGTACAATTTCCCGAGATCTTACTGAAATGTATGAGACAGACTTTGGTCAAAATTCTTGAGAAAGCCAGCTTCTCATTACCATGGTAACTGCTGAGCAAGCTGCGGGGGAGGGAGACGTTACTAAAAAATGTTACTCTGGCAGAATCGAACAACGATATCAGACTGAACTGGAGTCAAACCCAAAACAAGAAGGAGTTCCCAGAGGTTCAACCACAAAGCTGCAACAGGATGCTGGTTAAGTGTTAGTTTATGCATCTTTTTTCATTGGCTAAGGACACACTGTTATGCTGGCTGTTGCTGACACGAGTTTATATCGTACAATGTATTTACATGAGTCAACCGCATAGATGTAGCACCTGGGGGGGATGTGTCCAATATTGGAGACAGGCGCATTTGTGAACATTAATTCGTGACATAACTGTCAGGTTTCCGATATGTGTCCCCCACAATGTTAAACTCATTCCTACGCCCTTGCTGCTTCCACATCTCTTATTGTTTGTAATACAGCTCCAGGTGTTATTTGAAGTCTTTTGTTGAAACATCTGATCACCCTGTGACACACCAGGAAGTTGATCAGCGTCAGCTGCTGCTGATTTGTTGGCAGACACCAACATTTATTTTTGGCTCTCAGTCTCTATGTTGCTGATCCTGGATCTGCTAAGATGTCCCAGGTCATTGTTGACTTTGATCCTCGTACATTTAACTTTGTCCTGAGAAAGGAGGAGTTCCAAACAGTGAAAAAGAACTGCTTTTGCATTTGACATAGCCTATATCATGCCAACGTTCATTTGGGGCTGCAGTTTTTCATTTAGTGTCAGACTTGTTATTAAATTCAAATGTTGACGAGTTTCTGTGACAGTTAGGCTCCAGTTCCCCTGAAACCCTGTAAAGCAAATGTAAGGATGGATAGTTTGTTTCATTTAATATAAAGTTATCCTGAAGAGAATAAATATGACCACAGAACATCAGCACCAGCCTCCCCCAGGGGTGTGTTCTCTCCCAGGTGCTCCTCTCCACATACACAACTGTATACCCCTGGAGAAGCTAAAAAGCTTACTGCACCTGGCATTCTAAGGCGGTCTCCCATCCAAGTGCTAACCAGGCCCAACCTGTGGTTGTTGTAGTGGCTGTGTGAGGATATGAGACTTCTGTCTAACGGCAGGACAGCTGCACAAGGACTCAACGACTGATGCCATTTCCAACTGTTTCCTGTGGGGGACTTTAAGGCCTTGGGTGACAAACTCTCTCCGGAGAAGCTGCTTCGTCTCAAGCGTTCAACTGTGCCTGGGGGTAATTTGACAACAGAGTGTACCTGGATAGCATAGGGGTTCTGAGGAGTCCCAGATTACGTTGAAGCTAGAAAACAAGTTGCTTCATGTTTTGAATAGTTTCTTTTCTGGTGGAAAAAATAAATAAGAAAGTTCATTGGATAAAATATATCTACAAGGCATTGCTGAACAATTAGGTCCAACTTCCCTTATGGCATGGCAAAATAGAACTACTTTGGATATGTTGCCAGCAGAGAAAGGATGGGTGTGTAAAATGTTTGTAACTTTTTGTTGCACTTTTATTCCTAACAATACTTCCCCAGATGGCAGCATCACCAAGCCCTTAAGGGGACTTGCATCACTCTCTGTCAGCTGGCAGAGAACTCCAGGATCAACGACCCCTTCACTGGCATGATGGAGAAGTGGTTTGCCCGGTGGGGCGGACTACTTGCTTCAGTACTGCTATCTCTGTCTGTTGTAGCTACCATACTAGTGACCTGTGGTTGTTGTATCCCATGCTTGAGTAGACTGTTCCAAAGACTGATTGAGACGCCCTTACCCACACAATGTATCAACAGGTAGAGAGTGACAATGACGACAAGCTACACGAGGATGATGGAGAGGAGGATGCAGCTGATGTTCAAAGTGCAAAGCAGTGCCTTTCAAAACCTCGAGTGAATTCTAAATTATTTGTTTAATGGAAATCTCCATGAAGTGTGACGCAATGATGTAGAAGATTACAAAGTTATGTAAAGTTTTTAAAAAAAATCCATGTATTTATATGAATCTACTGTGAATTTACACCCTCTTTTCCTCCAGTATAAACAGGAGGGAAATGTTAGAAAATACCATTAGTTTTACTTATATGAGTTATAGTTATTCTATAAGAAAAAGCAGGTACCATGTGTGAGAAGATGTTGCAGGGTCAAGGAACACTGGGTGCTGGAAAATATCCATTTAGCAAGAACATGAAAAGCATGAGAAATGTTGACATCTGACTTTTAATAAAATGCAGAACAATGAAATACAGATGAGTGTAGAGCTAGACTTTACATCCAACTGAAATGATATATTCCTACTACAGATGTTGTACATTTACATAAATACTTACAACTGCAAAGCTACTTTGTGAATCTTCACTTTAAACAAAACATATGTTCAGAATAAAACATGTTCCTACTAACAAACAGATTGCATATTCTCTCCATCAACTCAAAATTGATGCCATGTTTGTCCTGAACGATGGGAGATCTGTCCACAGTTAAAACAATCCCAACAAATTATAAAGCATTTGTAATCGTTCTTCAAACATGTGCTACCCACAGAACATTCACAACAAAAGTCCTGACAAGAGAAGGTGGTGACACCAGGTTTAAGTCATGTAATCTAGAGACTTTAAACACAAATAATGAAGATTATCTCCTGAACCTCTCAAATGTTAAGAACGTCCCACCACAACAATCTGCCCACTGATTTTTTTTCTAGCAGATCATTCAGGCTGCAGCACATTTTCAAACTGGGCAAACTACGGCCCACGGGCCACATCCGGCCCTTTGTGTGTCCCTGTCTGGCTCACGCAAGGTCAATCATTAATTTAAAAAAAATAATTTAAGCCGTGCATGCAATACTACTGTGCTGCTTTTATTCTGAAACGCCATTCGTATTACTTCCATATGGACATACGCAGTGCCCGTGTCTCCAATCAAGCTCTGACAGCGAGCACTGCAGACATCACATCAGCCAGGTTACCCTCGAGATGTCAGCTCACGCCAAGAAAAATGTGTTTTCTGATGAAGAGTTTATTAAGGAGTGCTTATTGGACTCTGTTGCACTGATATGTCCGGAGAAAAAGGGCGCATTTGAGAACGAGCCACTTACCCGACACAGTAACAAGGCGGGTTGAGGACGTTGCGGGAAACTTGGAGCTTCAATTGAAGAACAGAGCGGTCGACTTGGACTATTTTTCTCCGGTTTGGATGAGAGAGGGAATGTACGTGACACTGCTCAGCTACTCATTTTCTTACGTGGGATAACTGCAGACTTTCAAATCACGAAGAAGCTGGCAGTCAAGCAGTCAATCAAAGGGACAACCACCTGAAGTAACTTGTTCCCAGAGGTAAATGCATGTTTGAACAAGTTAGGACTGAAATGGGACAAGCTGGCAGGTGTGACAACGGACGGCTGTCCAAATCTGAGAAGAGAATGCAGGATAAAGTGACAGAAATTGACCCTGTGCAGAAATTAACATTTTTGCATTGTATTATACATCAGGCTGTGTTGTGTAAGTCAGTGTTAAAAAATAACCATGTTGTTGATGCTGTGACTTCAATAATTAACTTCATCAGAGCGACAGCCTTAAATCACAAACAGTTTGTTGCACTTTTGAAGGAAAATGAGACTGAACCTGGTGACATAAGCTATCGCTGCGCTGGCAGGTGGCTCAGCTGGGCAAAGTACTGAAAAGTGTCTGAAGAGACCAGATTCAGGATTTCTGTGTGAAGAAAGGACACGACATCCCACAGCTCTCAGATGAAGACTGGCTGGCAGACTTCAGATTTGCTGTGGATGTGACTGCACTAATGAATAAACTAAATATTAAACTGCAATGCAAGGGCCCTTTTGTGCAAGAAATGTACAGTGCGGTGAAGGCTTTCATGAGAAAGCTGCTGATTCTCTTAAGCCAAGTGGACAAAAACCTTCTCACTCACTTCCCAACACTAAAGGAAGCCACAAGACCAACTGATTACCTCCACAAGTACTCATCCATGTTAGAAGCTCTGCATGGAGAGTTTTCAAGGCGATTTCAAAACAGCTGAGAGTGAAACACACATGGTTTCTTCTCCCTTCTACTGCAGTGTGGATAATGTGCCCAGTGATGTTCAGATGGAACTCATTGACCTGCAGTCTGACACACTTCTGGCAGAGCACTTCAGGTCAGTCTCCATGCTGGATTTTTACCCTTCCATCAAAGAGGAGAACTTTCCTCACCTGAGGAGGCATGCACAGAAGATTCTTGTCCTCTTTGGATCTGCGCATGTATGCGAACAGACATTCTCAGTGATGAAGTTCAACAAATCCAAACACATTTCATCTATCACATCTGAGGTGTCCTTCGCATAGCCACTTCAGACATTCAGCCAGATTTCAATGCCCTAGTTCAAACTCAAGATAGACTGGATTATTGTCACTGAAGTGAATGAAAGAAATGAAAAACATTAAGTTATAATTTTTTGTAAAAAGTTGTTATCAGCTTTTTTGAGCGAAGACTACCAAGTTAAAAAATAAACTGCACTGATGTTTGTTTCCATTTATTACTTCCATAGTAGTATTTTCCTATTTGATCTAATCACCACAATTTAACATAGCCTATTTCTATAAATATTCAATTATTTTTATTCTTCTGATTACCAGTACTAGCTATTCAAAATATATAATTTAGCACATTTTACAGTGGGAGAAAGTTGAGCAGAATCAAGTTTAAGTTATTGTTGGTGTGGCCCTCTGACCATATTTCTCATGTGGCCCCTTGTAAAAATGAATTGCCCACCCCTGGTCTAAGCACATCTGTATAAGTGAGAGGAGCTGAAACCTGGAAACACTTTGCTGACTGACACTTTTTCTACATTTGATGGAAAAGCAGATTGAGCGGAGGATACACAGAGCCTCGTCCTTGTGTCTTTAGCGTCCTCCACACTGACCTGTAGCCCGGTGGAACCAGAGGATGAGCCGGCTCTGTTCCTGGTGGAGGGGTTTGGATCCTGGTTCTGCTGCTCCATTCTGGCCCTGGTCCTCCGACTGATGGACTCTGTCTGCAACTGTCAGTACATACAATAAGATCCAGCTGTGGTGTGCAGCATGTTAAACCACACTAAAGACCCACTCAGTTCACAGTTCAAAATATTTGTAGCTTTTTGATCAAATTAAAAAAAGAATTACATACTTTGTAGAATGACACCCACTGTGTTGTTAGCCCGATTTTTTCATTGGAAGCTCAAGAACAAGCTGGAGAAATCGTTTATTAAAAAAGTATTTATTAGTGGTCACAAGTAAAGTATATTGCAGCGCTGGACTCGGAGTGCCAGAGCTCCCGCAGGAAATCCGTCAGGCCGAGCCCCGATATCGGGAAACATGTCATATTTATATTCAGCTTTATCTCACAGAAGTTGTTTTCACACTTGTCAGAGTATAATTGGCCAGTCTTCAGTGGCATGATCAGGCCAACCGCTGTCCTTGTTGTGTTCTTTGGATGTGATAAACAATGTGTATGTGAGTGCTGTTTTAGGCGTGGATCTAATGTACCAGACCTATCTGCCCTAAAAGAGATGTTTTGTCTGACCCAATTGTTTATGTCATTCTAAGGTCTTGGACCCTTTTAAGGTCATCGATTGTGCAGTATGAGCAGAGTGGAAAAGTACCAGCTAGGAACAGAGGTTATTTAGTAAAATACAGAATATGAATTTATAATGTCTAAGATCAAAGCCAATTATAACAACTCCCCCTTTTGACATGATTTAATCATGTCAACTAAATGAGGTAGGACTGTTATATTCTGTATTGTGTAACACCTGTTAGCGGCAGCCAACTTAGCAGGTCCCCAAACTGCAAGTGGCCAACTACCTTGAGGTGCAGCACAACCAGACAGGAGATTCTTGTTATCCCCCTTTTGATATAACTTCATTATGTGAGCTGTTATGTGTAAGCTGTTCTTCTTTGCGATTATCAGCAGCAAGCAAGTTTTCATTGCATATGCATGTGTAAAACAATTGTAATGCGTTAGCTAAACCTTTCTGTATCAGGAGTGTTTATCATGATGCTGGGAACAGAACCTCTTTCCCAGAATAGTTCAACCTTCATTACTCAACTGATCATAACTCTGCAATGAGCACATTTCTTAAAAACTATAAGTATCACGCCTGTACGTGTATGCAAGGAATAAATTAATAAATGTTTTAATATTTCTTAAAATTAGTGTGTGTATGTGGCCCCTAACCCAATCTCTGTGTAGAATCTTAGTTCATTTTGGCCCAAAACTATATGTGGTTTGAGCAGTGTCGAGGACCTGCTAACCCATAAGTACCATCACAACACATAACAATCATTAACTAAACTACAACAATTTATAAAATATTGAAACTCCAAAAGTGCTTAAGGAAATTAACATTACCATCAGGATCGTCCACTGTTCGCAGCGAATAGGAGCGAAAAACCCGATGGCTGATATCCGGGAAAATTCTCCTATGGCCCCATTCCCCCTTGGCGACCGACCACTTAATTACCTTTCAGTGCCTAAGGTCCCGCTCCGAACAGCCGATTCACACCAATGGCAATGGACGTATGTATGAATTCCTATGATTAGTAATTGGTCTACTTAAAATCATTAAACTAAAGAGGAACATCACAAAACACAAAATAATACAGCACAGACATTTAAACATGATGTGAATATGAAGATTTGACCCTGTTGAGAACAGATGAGTAATGATAGATGTAGTGTAAAAACTGACAATTTCTTTTGAGTGAAAATTTTATGATAACATTGTGCAGAGTGGTGCAGTGCAGCTCAGTCTCTTCTGGTCCAATCCTGTCACTGCTTGGTGTTTGGTTGTCCTTCTGGCTGAACCTCAGTTCAGCAGTCTGAGCTAACTAGGAAGTAGAGGTTACCAGCACTTCACTTCCACAAAGGGGTCTTTACCACCCATTTTCCCTAACTAATCTTTTTCTTTGGGACAATTCAGGAGATAATTCAGATTATTTTGTTGACAGTGGTTGAAGGTTGTGTGGTTGTTCAACCATTATCTTGGCATGATGATCATGCCTCCCAGAATTTCAGACTGACGTCTTGTCAGTCACTTGGCTGTGAGTCCTGTAGAGGTTCTGCTGCCGATGCAGTTAATTTAAGCTGTGGATGAATGTTAGCAGGAGAGAGAACCGAGCAGCACAACAATGCAACATGTCATTTTCACAATGTTTTATATTCAGGAATTGCCTTTTAACAGGTTCAAGCCCAGTATTCATTGGTCGACCAATTAAGTTTTCATTTGAACCCCAAACAAAAAACAAATAAATAAACCGAAAATAAAACAAAATAAAATAAATGAAAAACAAAACAACTGGCCAGTTGATAGAAACCATGTTTTAGGACAGTACCGTAAGACTCACCAACCTGCTGTACAGCATTAATGAGAAATCCAGTACCATCAACTTTTTCTGTGGAAAAACTTCCAAGCATTTAGAGAACACAGCAAGACAAAGACAAAAACACAAGACAACATAGAACAAAAGACAAAAGAAAGACAAAGACTCACAGAATTTTGGGAAAAACTTGAGAAGTGTTAGTAAACTATGATTAATTGTTGTGTCCCCACCCCCCCGATGAGACTTAGTCTCCTCCGTATGTTAGTTCTGCTGAACTCTTCCACTGCAGTTTCTGCTCCTGTGTTGCTGCTGCAGGACAGAAATGTTTGTGGTTAGAGTTCATTTTGGGAGCAGCACAGCATCAAGAAAGCAGCCATTTCTTCTCAATGAGTAACTGATTAACCTTTTTGGGATAAATATTGTCTGTCGTCTTAATTCAACTCAGAGTGCTTTTGATAAAATTTCAGCATGATCTGCTTAATTCTCACTTGTTACTTTATACTAAATTCTATTTAATTCTTACCAGGATCAGCATTAATTTTTAATTTTTAATAAAAAAAAATTTCCATTTGAATTAGAAATACTTCATGTGGTACCAACAGTGTGACATCAGAGTTTCTTATAACATCACATGATACAATAACATATTTCCATACAAATTAGAATCAAAGACAAAGGTTTATTCTATTTTTCTATTTGTCTTAATTCCTCATTTATTTTTTTTTTAGATGAGCCTTGTGGCCTTGTGCTGCTAACTTTTTCCTTAGCAGTGCCCCAGCATCGTGCTTGTGTTGTCAGACATCAGATCTTTGGTTGGTTATTGATCACTGTTACCTTGCATGCATGCTTTGACCTAAGGGCCCAGATTCTTGATATTATTTTGTAATATTTTTCTTTGCTCGTAGCAGTTTTGGAATGTTAGCTAAATTGTTCAGGATCCTTCTTGTTTTTTCTTGACATGAATTAGACCTTTAATCGTGCAGTTCAAAGCTCTGTGCTTTACCTTACTTAGAGCAGCTCTGCCTCAGTTTATTATGTTTTACTTAATCTTTACTTCTTTCTTCCAGTATGTGTGGATGTATGTGGGTGTATGTGTATGTATAGATGTGTGTGTGTATGTGTGTCTATATGTGGCCTTGGGTTTCACTGCTTTGTTTTATTTTCTTCTATCCTGTGAAGCACTTTGTGCTACATTTTCTTGTATGTAAAGTGTTATAAAAATAAAGTTTGATTGATTGATTGATTGATTGATTGCACCAGATTAAACAATTTGGGTCATCTCCTGTGTAATTTCTCGAACGAACCAGAACACATGATTAAAACGTTCTCACAGAACATTTTATTCATCCCATTCATATCCTTTTCTTTCGACCAACATGTCATGACTGAGCACAGATTGGATTGTACATATTGTTTCTCAATAAATTGCAATTGAAGTGGGTTGTTGCCATTTTCCAGAGATCTTTTAGTCACCTGGTGTGGCGTGGTGGGAAGAGAGGGTGTGTCCAGATTACTGTTGTAGTTCTTTGTCACTTGAGCTTTTAATGTCTGACTTTCACACAGGAGAGGTGTGAAAATTAGTTATTGTAACCTTTATTGTTTCTGCTACTGCGGTTCTACAGTCTAGTCTCCACAGTAGTGTTTTCCTTTGGTTTCATAGTCAGTGGTCCGTTCAGTCTCTGATAGAGTTTTAGTCCCCGTGGTCTAGTCTTTGTCAGTAGGTGAGGTTCCTAAGTCAGTCCGGACCTCAGTTAATGTTCTTCCGGCAGGATCTTGAGCCTGAGTACAGTGATCCTTGTGGATCCAGTTACTCAGTCTATTCTCGGTCAACCATACCTTTATACAATGTGATGTAGCTTCTGCGTCCTGTCCATAGAGGAGAGGACCAGTTAAGTTTGTTCACTTTCCTGGTCCTGTTCCTTGGTGAGTATTTATGTAACCTGTTGAGATATCCTCATCACCGTGTTATTCTGTTGTTTCACATTCATTTTCACATTCACACAAGTTTCCATATTGTAGTACAACAAGGGGTGAGCCTGTTGAGCCTTTTTGCTTCTTGACATAGCAAATTTAGTAGTCCAGTTGGAGCTACTATTTTGCCTTCATGATTCCTCCAGTTTTGTGGAATCTTTTTTTTTTTTTTTTTTTTTTTCATGCTTGCTTTTCAGATGGTGCCGCTGCTTCGTGAAGTTCTTTAATGTTTTCTCAACATAATTCTCGTTGTGATTTTTCCTCCAATGTTTTCTGAGACATCTGGTTAAATGCAGTATACCTTGCTTTTGTTTTTGCTGCCTTATCTGCCGCATTGTTGCCTCTCGCTACTCTCCCATCTCCCTTTTGATGTCCTCTGCACTTGACTATAGCAACTTGTTTTGGTTCAAGTATGGCATAATATATTTCGAGTAATTGATTCAAGTGTTTAACCGGGGTGCCTGCTGAGGTCACAAAGCCTTTCCTTTTCCAGTGACACATGTCTGGTATAGAGGCATGTCTTTCACTGTAAACACTGTTTTTGTTTTCATTTCACTAATTTATTCAATGTTTATTGTTAGATTAATTAATATTTATCTGCAGAGTTAGAATTTACTAATAGTATCAATATATTGTTCAGCTGTATAGCTCTCTAGTTGCTGTGGCTGTTTTTAAATGTGCCATGAAAACAAACCTTGACTTGACTTGTTATGACTCAGACTTACTGCAGCGCAGCTGTCTTTAAATTTCTTTTAGAGTTTTCTTCTTTAAGAAACTCATTGGTGATATCTGATTCTCGTTGTGCCTTTTATTGCCGTGTTTTTGTTAATTTCCTAATAATCTAACTCACTTTAAACCTTTCTGTAAAGCACTTTGCTGCTCTGTTAAGATAACAGATCAATTGATTCATAGATCTGCTGCAGTTAAATAGTTAAATGGTTTAATGAGATCAAATATAAATACTGATGATAAATATTAACTCAGAATTGGTGAAAATAAGCAGAGGAGAAGTATTTAGATCAGCTAAATTTTAAGTCACGTTACTGTGATCTCTAACACAATAAAGGCTAACCTTTAATGCTTTAAGATGGTAAGAAACTGTCTGACACCTATCTGTCTGACCTTGCTGTTAAATCCTGATATTTTCTAATATGTCATATGGTCTAACTGTCCGGTCTCAGACCTGCTTCAGGTGGAAATCATAAAGTCTCAATTTGTATCTTTTGTTCAGGCAGTTTTTTAATTAAAGGATCAAAGATTTAAATGCTGTGTTTGTTTGTCTGACTTTAACTTTTTAAGAGAGCTGTTAAATCTTAATTCAACAACAACCTGGTTCTAATGTTTAGTTTTAAACAGTCTGTTCTTCCTGGATTTATTTTGGATTTTTTATTTTGTTATCTCTTCACTGTGATACTTGCATTGAAAAGCAGATTTCAGATTGTCCATTCAATTTGGTATTTCTCCCATTCATCCATCCATCCATTTTCTATACCGTCAGTCCGTTAATCGGGTAGCGAGGGAGCTGGAGCCTATCCCAGCAGTCATCGAGCGAAAGGCGGGGTACACCCTGGACAGATCGCCAGTCCATCACAGGGCCACACATAGAGACAAACGAGACAAACAACCATGGACACTCACACTCACTCCTAAGGACAATTTAGAGTCACCAATTAACCTAACATGCATGTTTTTGGACGGTGGGAGGAAGCCGGAGAACCCGGAGAGAACCCACGCATACACGGGGAGAACATGCAAACTCCACACAGAAAGGCCCTAGGCGGGGATTAAACCTGGAACCCTCTTGCTGTGAGGCGACGGTGCTAAACACCACACCACCGTGCAGCCCCTTCTCCCATTCAAATTTATTTTAAAATAAATTAATTGTTGAACTGATGATAAATGCTCTAGTAAAAACTTCCATTATCATTGTAAATTTTTCGACTAAATAACTATATGTAACTCTGGTACTCTTTAAGTACAGGCCAATGATCAATCAGAATCTGTCCTCACTCTCAGGGCTGAATGGGCGAAGAAGGAAGCAGGGTTGGGATGAGATAATCTTAGGGTGAGAGCATTTATGACAAAGCTAAGGATATCTAACCTTGTCTTTTCCAATTACACATGTCCACATGTACAGCCTAAGCTGTTTATGCTGAATCTGTATAAATGGTCTGTTTTTTCTTTTGCTAAATGGCATGCTTCTGTTATTGAGCATGCGTGATGTTGGGAAGAGGTGTCTTATCTTCTAGTGTAGTAGGATGTGTCCCTGGAAAAGATGACGTTGTGTCTGGCACATGCTGTGGTAGTGGTGCAGAGGACTGCGTCTGAATATAGAATTTAACTTCTCCTAAAAATGCTGACAGTCTGCAAGAAATGTTTTTTTTTTTTTTTTTTTTTTTTTTTTTCGTCTTTATCTGCCCTTGCTTTCTGGAATAAACCTGCCTCCTTTAGTTTTGCTGTTGCTTGATTCTTACTGCCTGTTGCTTGTTTTGAAAACATAGAGAAATCACTCAGTAGCGGTGGAGCACTTTCACACCCCCCAAACATTCCTCTCTCTTGCATTTCTCTCGTCCAGTTCACAAATCTCTCAGTCCCTCCTTTTTCATCTTCTCTTGGAACCTTTTTTATCCATCTAGTCAAGGTGTTAAACAATACCGACCCCAATGAGCCGGGTTTACCTGTTTTCCACTTCTCAACTATGATTTGTGACAAGTTTAAATATTTTACACGTGTTAATCAGAATGTGTGAATGGCGCAATGCCCGAGTGTTGGACCCGATCAAGAAGCTTCTACACAGAATCTTTTACTCTGTGCGCTTGATCGCTGGGGGTTCTCCCAGTCTCTTCACTCGTTTTAATTCACCAATCTCTGTAACACCCTAACTAAATTCCCCTTTAATTCGTAGTCCAAGGCCCCCCTTTTACAGAACCACTTGAGATCTGTGTCAGTGTAGGAATTCTCCAGCAGTCTCTATTGCTAGATACACTTCCACTAACACAGTAAAATATCAACCAAGTAGCAAACCACCCCACATTTTCATGAAAAATAACAAACTTAGCCCTGTGTCCTTATGCAGAGATAAACCCTTAGTATATCGTCTGTTCACAACAACTGCAGAACCACCGCCGATTGCGAAAAAAAAAACAAAACAGACACACCTCCAATTATGGAGAGGGAGAGAGAAAAAAAACAACAAAAAAATAGACACACCGCCAATCGCGGATTTTACAGTCCAAACACCAAATGTGAAGTAATACAGACCCACCGCCGATTGCAGATAAGGTCCAAGCGCCACTTGCACAGAAATTACTCACGCCGCCTATAGTGTAGTAATACAGACCCACCGCCGATTGCAGATGAGGTCCAAGCGCCACTTGCACAGAAATTACTCACACCGCGATAGCGGACTAATAGACCCCAGCCCATTGGCTCATCTACTTCCTATTCAGTTTAGAAGACAGGATGAATTTTATCGTCTTTTATTTGGCCAAATTGTACTAAACGAGGACACAAATCACTCTTCCTATGTGAGACTATGTGTTTATACTTTACATGTGACCACTCAGTAAACCTGCAGACACAAATTTTGTGCTTTTGATTTAGTGATCGGAGGACATCCTAATTCAGACAATTTAATTTAGAATGACCCAATGTGCAGAAATTTACATATCCTGATACAAGAGGTTTTCTGCTCACCTTGTGTTTTAGGCGCCTTGAATTGTCTGAAGAAGGGTCCCCTCCACTCAGCTCCAGAAGTCCTCGATCGGACACGGTTTCAGAGTCAGCCAATCCGGGTCACGGCACCAATTGTTAGCCCGATTTTTTCATTGGAAGCTCAAGAACAAGAAGTATATTGCAGCGCTGGACTCGGAATGCCAGAGCTCCTGCAGGAAATCCGTCAGGCCGAGCCCCGATATCCGGAAACATGTCATATTTATATTCAGCTTTATCTCACAGAAGTTGTTTTCACACTTGTCAGAGTATAATTGGCCAGTGGAAAAGTACCAGCTAGGAACAGAGGTTATTTAGTAAAATACAGAATATGAATTTATAATGTCTAAGATCAAAGCCAATTATAACAGTGTGAAATATCCCAATAATCTCATCTGAGTCAGTGTAACATGATCAAAGTAAATCATTTTACTACATTAAGACAATTATATTATTTGAGGAAAGGGTCCCAATATCATCCCAAAGACTGAAGTTCAGATTTTCTCTGTTTCTAAATTGGTTCTCATTTCCAGAAGCTGTCATGGATCCAGGAAAATAACACAGAGTAATCTCAGATTAGTCGCATTTACACTCTGAAGCCCATTTTGAACAGTTGAGTTCTCAGGGAGCTTCAGTCTGGACTGAGGCTTGAAACTGAGAAGATGTGATGGTTCAGGGGGGGAATGATCTAGTTCTGTGTGGCGAACAGCACGTCAGCAGCAGCTGTCTGACAGATCTGAAAGACTCTGAAGAACAACATGAAGTGGACCATTCTGAGGCCGTCATTTAAATATAAAGGAGAGTTTTTCTGCATCAGAAGTGCTCGTCCAGTGATTCATTCCAGAAAGCTGCTTTAGTGAAACCTAAAGTTTGAGATGACGGAAACGTTCACTCTGAAATGTTTTTCAACCCAAATAACCTACAATCTCCTTTATTTTGATTCTGAAATTATATTAACTGGTAAACCTATGTGTCCAGTTAAAGAGTAAAAAGTGATCTTGTGTTGTGATCAGATTAGAGTATCAGCTCCTAAAAGTTGCACAAATCCTCCTAATAAAGATAATTTTAGCGAAATTTTAACTCCAGATGTGGGTAGCTGGACGTTATGAGTAAATATATGTACAACCTTTTTATCATGCGGTCAGTCCTTGTTGATGGATGGATTCATGGATTAAATAAAATATTGGATATGTAAAGAAAACTGAATAATGAACCTTTCATAAGACACTTCTGTAGAGGACAGTCAGACTGTCTTTTAATGGGCTTCTGAGTGTATATCTGAGAAATCAGACACTGATACTGAGGATAACTGTGTATTTCTACTGCTCGTGTGATACTTTCCTGGATCAACGACAAGTCTTTATAATAATGCTATCACTCCTTCAAACAACATAAACTCTTAATGTAATTAAAGTATTTATATTGACCATAATCAAGTCTCATTTTAAGATCTAATCATGAAATATGGCATAGTGTGTACATTAAACGCATCAAATCACATGTTTTCGCTGCACAGTTTTGTCAAAAAGCCAAATGATACCCAAACCCAAAAAATGGCCCAGAAGTATGTTTCAAACACAACTGAAAGGATAGAGCTCCATTTTATTTGTCCATCCAGCCGGCTTATTGAAATCTATAGCTGAAGTTGTGTTTCTGGTATTGTGCACTGCTTTGAGTACAACGGTTTGCAGAGCATTAGCATTAGCAGGACATGCTAAATGTGATTAGCAGCCATGGTATTTGAACTTTTTCACTCTCTGTTGCATGTTCTGACTGCCCGTGTCCAGGTACAGGAATCAAACCAATGACACAAAGCACTTTGAAGACATTTCTGCAAATGTTTGACCGCTACATGTATTCGCTACATGAGCTCTCAGTGCCTACAAGGGGGGTTTGTGGAGACAATAGAGCAGCAGGGGGTCTCTCAAACCTGGTGTTGAAGTTGTTGAGATCGTCAGCTCGTCCAGGAGAGGGGGCGACCACAGGGCTTCTACCTTTGTAGTTTGTGATGGTTCTGAGGGGACTCCACACAACTGCAGGGTCGTTGGTGCCTGAATCACGCTCCACTCTGGCTCTGGTCTATGGCCTTCTTGAGGCCCTTTCTCACCAGTCTGAATGTGTCCATGTCATCCTCTCTGTACACCTGCTCTTTCTCTGAGCTGCCTGGAGAACCAGGGCTTTTGGTTATTGTGCCTTGTGATGGTTTTGGTTGGGAGGCAGAACTGCTCACAGAAGCTGATGCAGGAACATACAGTGTCAGAAAAGCTGCCGTTGTCATCCTCAGGGCCCCTCAGTGACTCCCAGTCAGTAGACTCCATGCAGTCCTGAAGCATGTCTCTTGCTTCTGGAGTCCACCTCCTTACTGTAGTCCTGGATGGTTTGGCCCTTCTCAGTTGCTGATGCAGTGATTGGAGTGTCCAAGGGGAGCGTGGGGGATGGAGCGGTATGAGGGTTTTATGGTGGAGTAGAAGTGGTCCAGTGTGTTGTTGTCCCGTGTGGTGCATGTCACCAGCTGTTTGGAGCTCAGCAGTTCCTGAGAGAGGTTACACGACTTGAAATTTCTCATCACAAGAACTACCGAGTTTGGCCGAGAGGTTTCCAAAGTGGAGAAAACGGCTGCTGCATCCTTGTTGAACATGTTCACAGACGTACTTAGTTCACTTGTCTGATCACGTTAAGACCAGATGTGAACAGCCCCGGGGTGCCATTGGAACCACTGTGTGTCATTCATTACTGTAAAAACTGTGCACCATCCTTTCCATTTTCCATCTTCTTCTCCACTTCAGCTTTTGGCTAAATCTAAACACAGCTCACATGTCTTTGGACATTAATAACATAGATCACAGTGACATATGCAACACTTCAGATAAGCAGCTGCCCCAGTATAATTACAGATGGTTAAAATCATTGTTATTTTATAATATTATTTCATGAACTGTGAGAAGCATTACACAGAGGGTTCATCTCCAATGCAGGAGTTTTGGTCCATCTATGTTACGCCCATGTAAAAGGGCAAATAGGAAATATGACACTGACACAGTGTAGCTGCAGTCCAGTCCAATGTTGTAATGAATTTACGATGAACAGAATAATGACATGTTTACACAATACTACAAATAAACATGTAATTTCCCTTTGCATAACATAATAATGTTCCTCTAAGAAACTGCACAATCAGGAAGTATTCTGTAATGCGAAATACTGCTATTTTTTAGTTATCATTAATTCAGAATACACAACATTTTAATCTCAGTAGTGATGCATTTAAACATACAACGTATCTTGCCTAACCACATTTCAATTCAATTCAATTCAATTTTATTCATATAGCGCCAGATTACAACAATTGTCATCTCAAGGCACTTAAGTAATATAGTCCAATTCAAGCCAATTGGAATTCAATTCATTGTAATCATAATCCAATTAATTCATATAGAGCCAATTCAAAAAATTAATATCCTAGCTAAGGAAACCAACAGATTGCACCGAAACTTGTCTTCAGTCCAATCTCCCGTCCTGAGCGTGCCTGAGGCAACTGTGGAAAGGAACAACTCCCTTTTAACAGGAAGAAACCTCTGGCAGAACCAGACTCAGGAAGGGTGGCCATCCGCCTCGACCAGCTGGGGTTTGAGAAGACAGAAAAGAGGGAAAAGAAGGGGGAAAAACACCATAACGCCATTCAAAGGATATCTGTTGGAACAGGGAAACATACGTTAATAACCACAATAATGTCACATGTACATAAAATCAATTGTGAAATTAAACAGGGGGAAAAAAGAGAGCAAAGTGAGGAAAGGTGTGACAGATGAGGTCCCCCAGCAGTCTAAGCCTATAGCAGCTTAACTATGGGATGTTTCAGGATTACCTGAGCCATCCCTAACTATAAGCTTTATCGAAAAGGAAAGTTTTAAGCCTAATCTTAAAAGTGGAAAGGGTGTCTGCTTCCCGGACATTTACTGGCAGTTTATTCCACAAGAGAGGGGCCTGATAACTGAAGGCTCTACCTCCCATTCTACTTTTAGAAACTCTGGGAACAACAAGTAAACCTGCAGTTTGGGAGCGAAGTGCTCTGTTAGGAAAATACCTTACAATTAAATCTTTAAGATATGATGGAGCTCGGTCATTAAGAACTTTATATGTGAGAAGAAGAATCTTAAATTCTATTCTGAATTTAACAGGGAGCCAATGAAGAGAAGCTAAAACTGGAGAAACATGATCTCTCCTGTTAGTTCTCATCAGAACTCTGGCTGCAGCATTTTGGATCAGCTGGAGGCTTTTCAGAGAATATGTGGGACAGCCCAATAATAAGGAATTACAGTAGTCCAATCTTGAAGTAACAAATGCATGAACTAGTTTCTCTGCATCACCCTGAGACAGGATGTTCCTGATTTTTAGCAAAAACACCAATTTTTCTTGACCTGCAACGATTGCACTTTAACCATTTCTCTACAATATGAAACTAATACAAGAAATTGGCAGCAGCATCACATTACAACCATGCTTTAGCCTCTGTCCTAGTGATGTGTCGTTCGCGAACGATTCGTTCGATATTAACTAATCGTTTATATGACTCGGGAGTAACGAGTAGTTTCAGTGAGTGATTCGTTCGTTTTCACGCAGTACCCTTCCTCCCCATATGACAGGCGGCTGCCTCATAAACTCAGTCAGCACGACAGGAAACAGAAATGATTAATTAATTTCCATGCAGTACCCTCTCTCGCCACATGGCAGGTGGCAGCTGCATAAGCTCAGTCAGCAGGACAGGAAACAGTTTTGATTCGTTCACGAGTCAACTCCTCGGGTTACGGCTCCTTGCACAGGAAACAGTTTTGATTCGTTCACGAGTCAACTCCTCAGGTTATGGCTCCTTGCACAGGAAACAGTTTTGATTCGTTGTCAATAAATGATGTGGAAAGGAAGCTCAAAGAAGGTCTTTACAGCACAAAGACAAAGCAAGGCAAGTGTGATATTTGGAGAAGTTTCTCAATTGTCCATGAATCTCTTTATTAATAGCCTATAAAATGACGTGTTTTCTCCTGCGGGAGAAGACACAAAATCAATGCATTTCTGTTATTGTGCGGGCATAAATTCTCAAAGTTTTGCGGCTGTGGCCGGGAGTGTAACACACACGTTGCGGGTGGTAATGGTCAGAAATTCAGCGGGAGCGGGGTGAAGAAAACAGTCCCGCACAGGGCTCTACTGTGGACTGAGAAACGAAGGAGGAAATGAATGATGTCTGATTTGTGATGTTCATTCATTTGTTGTTAAGTGTTATAATTTGATGACGCCCTTACTCCCTGTATTATGTTGATATGTTTAACCATATTTTTATTTATAAGAATTATGATAGAAATAGGAAGTGACGTCTTCCTCACTCTTGGTTAATTTCTCCCGCCATGGATATGATAAAAATCCCAGTTGTATCTGAGTCGAACTCTGGTGTTGTCAGTCTGTGTGTGTGCAATAAACATGCTGTTGAAGCTAAAGAGAGACACTGAGTGATCCTACTTATGTTCCAAACGCAAGCAGAAGACTGCGCATTCTTGACTTAACCTCAACAGGTTATGGGCCCAGGCAAAGTTGGACACTAGAACGCGTGGGGGAGCAAAACGTGGAGTATTACACGGAGCTTCCATGGACTACGTAAGTGAGCCAGCTTGGAAATAAGTGGACAATATAATTTTGGAAGAGGCTTTACGCGACGTATAACGCGGAGGTCATTAAAGCTAATGAGCTAACAACGCAAAGACGAAGGCTGCAGTAGAAAAGGCACGGCTCCAAAATGGCGACCAGCGCAGTAGGCGTTGTAGCACCACAGCTTCTTTTCGATGGATCAGAAGATAAGTATGACCTCTGGGAAACTAGATTTCTCGGTCACTTACATATCTTGAAGCTCAAAGACACGATTTTAAATGAGCCAAGTGGAGGAAATGAACAACAGCGAAATGAAACTAGGAAGAAAAATGCAGACTGTTATGCAGAACTAATCAGGCTAATAGACGACAAGAGTCTTTCGCTGATTAGGCATGAAGCAGCTGATGATGGCAGAAAGGCCCTGAAAATACTTAAAGAACATTACTCTGGAAAAAGTAAACCAAGAATAATAAATCTGTACACATCACTGACCAAGCTGCACATGGAAGACAATGAAAGTGTAACAGACTATCTCATAAGAGCTGAGAACATCATTATGGCCCTGAGGGATGCAGGTGAGACCATGAGTGGTGGACTAACTGTTGCCATGATACTAGGCGGACTCCCAGATCTCTTCAAGCCCCTAGCTGTACATATTACACAAAACGAAGACAATGTGACATTGGCAGACTTTAAAAGAAGACTGCGAGTCTATGAAGAGTCAGAGAAGATGAACAAGACAGAGTCTGCTGATAATGTGATGAAGACACATGTAAGACAAGGCAGAGGTTCCACAAACACACATACTGGCAACAGGAAAGATGAAGATTTTAATGTAACATGCTACAAGTGTGGAATGAAAGGACACAAGGCAAGAAAGTGTTACAGAAAAGTGTGGTGCAGTTACCGCAAAAATAATACACACCAAGAATCCCTATGCAAGAAAAAGGGAAGACAAGATGGAGCACGTAAAGTTGTAGAGGAAGAAGACTCCAATGAAGATCACCTCTTCAAAGCCAAGCACTCAAAGAGCGAGAGATCACCAGACAATGTGAAAAAGAAAGGCATTATGGTGGATGGAGGAGCAACATCCCACATTGTGAATGACTTTGAAAAATTTCAAAGTTTTGATGACACCTTCCAACCAGAGACCCATTCAGTGGAATTAGCTGATGGCACCAAGTGCAATGGAATAGCACAGCGGAGGGGAACTGCCACAATAAACCTACTGGACAGTAATGGAAGACAGCACAGAGCACAGCTGCGGGATGCATTGTATATGCCTTCATACCCACATGATATCTTTTCAGTGGCAAGAGCAACAAACGGAGGCGCAACAATCACCTTCAAGAAAGGAGACAGCTGCATGGTTACCAAGGACGGCAGCAGATTTAACATCCATGAGAGTGGTAATTTGTATTACTTGCCAACTGTCCAGGTGAATGTCGACAAATGTAATCAATATCATGACATGCAAACTTGGCATGAAATTTTGGGTCATTGTAATTATGAAGATGTGCGAAACCTACAAGGTGTAGTGAGAGGCATGGAGATAAAAGGAAGTGCAGTCAGGCCAAATCAATTGTGTGAAGTGTGTACGCAAGGCAAATTCACTCAGATGAGAAACAGGCAGCCAGACACAAAAGCAGAGAAACCACTAGAATTGGTTCATACTGATTTAGCAGGTCCTATGTCAACAACTAGCATAGAAGGGCACAGATATGCACAGACCTTTACAGATGACTACTCAGGTACTATGTTGGTATATTTTCTGAAGTCAAAAAGTGATGCTGTACAAGCTACTGAGAAGTTCTTAGCAGACATTGCACCTTACGGAGAAGTCAAGTGTATTCGCTCTGACAATGGCACTGAGTTTACAGGCAGAGACTTCCAGACATTGTTAACTAAGAATAGGATCAGACATGAGACATCTGCACCCTATTCGCCCCATCAAAATGGCACGGCAGAGAGAGGTTGGCGAACCCTTTTTGATATGGGTAGGTGCCTACTGTTAGACAGCAAGTTACCAAATAACCTATGGAATTATGCTGTACAGACAGCAGCCAGTACAGATGACGCCCTTACTCCCTGTATTATGTTGATATGTTTAACCATATTTTTATTTATAAGAATTATGATAGAAATAGGAAGTGACGTCTTCCTCACTCTTGGTTAATTTCTCCCGCCATGGATATGATAAAAATCCCAGTTGTATCTGAGTCGAACTCTGGTGTTGTCAGTCTGTGTGTGTGCAATAAACATGCTGTTGAAGCTGAAGAGACACACTGAGTGGATCCTATTAATGTTCCAAACGCAAGCAGAAGACTGCGCATTCTTGACTTAACCTCAACATTTGTCATGAAATCATAATTAATTAGTGGTCTTCGGTTCTTGTAGATATGTATAGTGTTGTTGTGTATATAATGCCTGAAGTGTGTAAATAGATCGATGATAATGTAATAATGTGAATAGATACTTTTGAAAATTATATCAACATATTGATTTTGTGTTATACTCTACCATAAAATAATATAATAATAATAATAATAATAATTCTAATAATAATAATAATAATAATAATAATATAAGGCACAATAAATGCACTATGTAACATTTTAAGGAACTTATTGTTACTTTTTTCTCACTTGTGTTACTAATTGTCAAAATCAATGTGAGTTTTACATTCACTTGTTCTCTACCAGCTGTCACGTGACAGGGCTGAACGGATCGTTCTCGTTCGTTAATTTGTCACGTGACAGCTACTGAGTCAGTGTCGGGCTTGAAACAACAATGGCAGGGAGGATACAGACACAAGTCACTTTATTGTGTATTTGCTTTCCCAGGTTTTCACATAGTTTGAATTGTTTGTGGCATTTTGTGTTTTGTACTTTGTCAGCTCAGCTGAAGCAAACTATGTTTCCTTCAGTGTTAAGTGTTTAGAACCGTGGCCATTTTGTGCAACGCCCACAGTAGGGCTACAGCGCCACCTGCTGGAAAAATGAACGAAATGATTTGTTCAAAGATTCGTTCAATTTACTGTTCGAGAGTAAATGATCCGATTCAGCCAAAAGACTCAAAGTTCCCAACACTACTCTGTCCGCATGACGCAGTTAGCATACAGGCTAAACTCGAGCACATGTCACGTTTAGCCAGTTTAACAGCATACAGGAATGACTACAGTCATTAATATTTATTCCCTGCATGTTCCTCACAGTATTAAACACAAATATAAATTATTCAAACATAATGCAACCCTCGTTCTTACCTGTAAAAGGGGAAATAGGAAATATGACACGGACACAGTGCAGCTGCAGTCAAGTCCAATGTTGTAATGGGATGGCAACACCCATTCCGAAATCCCGCCATTCCGACATCCCGCTATTCCGACATCCCACCATTCCGACATCCCGCTATTCCGACATTCAAATGTCCCACCATTCCGACAAGGCTTTCCGTATAAGGAAATGTGCGTTACTCAACAGGTGAGTCCCTTCTTTCTGCTCATGCAATTTGTGTTTTGTGTTTTAACACATGTTTACAGATAAGCGTTATTAAAAACACAAAGTCTCGGCAACTGGAGGAGGAGAAGCAGACCGCGGTGGTTTTCAATCACACACTCCAATGCCACTTGTTTCAACTTCCGAAAATTTAATCCAGGAAAAAAAAAAAAAAACGGCTCCATAACACGCACAAGAATCCAAAAGAAATGAAAGTTAACTAAAAGAAAGCAAATAAACAGCATGATGTGGTCAAAATTGGTTTTACGCATGCCTATGTGCGTCTGGCACATGCGTCTTCGGGCTCTCCCACGTTGGTTTGTGGATGAAAGCTATACGTTCAGCTGTAATGTCATGTAAAACAATCTCTACATGACATTTACTCCCAGGTGTGACCAGTTAGGTCCTTAAGATATCAACAGGCTGTATAAAGCCTTGCGCAACGGCTGTGTGTTTGTGCCAAATGCGCAAAGCCCATCCGCGCTTCCCAAAATTGGAGCGAGTACTCATAAATCACGTGAATAACATGAATAAACGTTTTTACTGCATTTTGTTGTGTTTTATACGTTCTATGCTGTCATTTCTCTCTTCTCCTATTGGCAAGGCAAGGCAGAGTGCTCGCAACTGTGTCCTGTGATATCTGTAATTGCAATTATTACTTTTGCATATGATGACAGCGTGCAAAAGACGCATGGGCTCTGTGGAGAGCTCCGCTCCAGCTGGCTGCTGTGACAACTCACTGACACTGTATTTCTGCTTAATCAGTTTCAGACTCACCAGAGTTACATTAATATCTGTATTTTTATATTTGAAATTCAGGGGATTTTGATAATAGATTATTAAAGTTTGTTTGCGAGGCTGTGGCCTCTGCATGTGCAGAGTTTGTGCGCCAAACTTTAGGGCGTATTTGCGCCGGCATATCATTTGTGCAAAATGTTTTGGGTAAAAAATAGGCTATTAAAAGGAACTGTCGGAATGGCGGTATGTTAATAAAAACAAAACGTACCGACCGCTATTCCGACCATAGGAGGAAAAAAGTGTCGGAATGGCGGGACGTTTGATAAAAAATTAAGTGTTGCCATTTCGACAATTGGAGGCCAATGTCGGAATGGCGAGATGTCGGAATGGCAGCATGTAACCGGTGTAATGGACGAACGTAAGCCACACGTTCCGTACACAGGCTGAGCAAGGCATTAGCAATCATGAACAGATCCTCCGATCACAATTTAAGGTGTATTCCCACAAAACATTATGGAAATTAAATAAGACAGCATTCTAAACACAGATCGTCTTTTTATCCTCTTAATCTGTTATCCCAAAAAGTAATGGATGACTGATCTACCGATCATAATGAATATCAACTTAGCAGTCTTGATGTTTCCCTTTTCCTTTAGACTTTTTTAGTATCCTTAAACTTAAATCAACCCATTCAATGTATTTAGAATTGCCTAATTTTTTCTTATATCATCCTCACATCTACAGCCTTTTTATTTTAATGTCAATGACCAGTTCAGCAGGTGTGGCCCTCAGAGGAGCTGGAGGCAGCTGTTCAAGGCTACTTTTTTAGAAGGTTTACTGATTGGAAAGGGGGCTCCTCGTGGTGACACTTTATGGGTAACAGCCTGAGTAAGGGCAACTTCTTCTTCTTCTTGGTTCTTGAAGAAGTTTCATCTCTCATCTGAAAGGATTGTTCAGTTTTAAACTAGTTGGTGGGAGTATGGCCTTCTAAGCATCAGAGTGGTCTTTTACACCAACACGTTGTGCTACATTCAGTTCTTCACTGGCGAGGTATCAATCAAGATGTTCCCTTAGATCAAATATGTCCACAACCACACAGATACAAACAAAAACTTATTCAGACAGACATATTAACCACTGTAATGAGGTGTAGACTCATTTATTGACCTCCTTGCTTTGTTCACAGAAAGTTTTTTTTTCTCTGATGATCTAACTTTTCTCCGTCTGTGATATTGGCTTTTTTAGCGTGAGGTAAAAAGGATCCACAGGAGTCTGGAGGATGGACACAAATACAGGGAAATGAGAGGTATGCTTGACTGCACTGGGGTGTTGTTTCCTCACTTGTGAGTCACTTTGGATCAAAGCATCTGCTAAATGACTAAATGGAAATCACATTAATGTCCATGATGACTGTACAGAAACATTCCACAGAACTGTGTATATGAGCTATCTTTGTAGAAACTGGATGTTTTAGGCTGTTAGTCTCAGTTGTTTCCCAAACATTTGCCACATAGCTCGCTGTGAAAGCTGCCTTATACTTAACATGTAGAGATATAAAACTGTGGAGCTGATGGATCTAAAAGTGACATGAAATCACTTAAAGATGATTGTTATTTCAGTGTCAGGGGAAGAAAATCATATCACTATGAGCACATAATGAATGTCCTTGTGTAAATGCTTTGAGAAACGGGTTGACCATAATGACATCACTATGCATGCGTTCTGTTTCTGAGATGTAATAAGGTACAAAGACTTCACATGAATTTAAGAAGTTTTCCTGCTCCTGTCTCAGTCTCAGTGCACTCTGGATTAATCCTCTGGGAAGCAGAAACATCCACAGGAAACTGATGGATATCTGTCCAACTAAATCAGTGTCCTGATAAGCTGCTGCTAGAAGGACAAAATCCTGACTTGAGATCAGTCCAAGATCTTTCTTTTGAAAATGGAATAAAGTGAAATGATGTGGTTAAATCTGCTGAAAGCTGTTAAACAACAAGTGCTGTTGGAAGTGTTTTCATGAAGAGCTCATTAAACTTTTTAAAGGAGGAATGGACTTTATTCCAGCAGCAGCTCAAAGAAGGAGATTCATATTTATCTGGATATTTGAATGAAAACATTCAGTATTCAATAAATGTATTTAAAATGTCTTGCTTTTATTTATGGTGAATTGAATATTCATTTGGATCATTTTCCAGAACAAATCGTTGAAATGCTCACAGTTTTTATCTTTGAATCCTCAGAAAATTTCTCTTAATAAGAAGAAAAAGTTGAATAAAAGTTTAAATAAATAAAGACAGCAGTAAGGAATAAACTCCCTCAGCTCAGTATGTTTGTGACTCTGTCTGAGATGGAGGTGAAATATGTGAACCTCGGCTGTGGTTTACTGCTCTCTCACAGCCATTCTGTTTGTTCACAGTTGAGAAATCATCTTTCTGAGGATGACCATAACCTTTCTAAACATCACCACTATCTTTATTAATATCAAGAATCACTGTGAATGTTTCTGCTTCTTTCTTCTGGTACCAGTATATCCAGTTTTTATCACACTGGTCAGTTCCACAGCTGAAGAAGACAGTTTGACCAACTCTCCTGGTCAGTGTGAACTGGTCCTGAATCAGCTGTGCTGCCAAGACAACCAGCGCTGAAGAAAATCGGGGTCACATGATGTACAAAGACTAAAAAACATCTGTGTTCCAACAAAGACATTCAGCTTGGTGGTGAATTTAGGAACACACACTGTTATCTGTTGTTTAACAACTGGGATGAAAATGCACAACTACAAATCCACACAGCTCCTCAACTCTGATCGAACTCTTCAATGTGTTTGACTTCATTCAATAATGGAGCTGAATTTCTGTTGACTTTAATTCTTTTCCCATTCTGTCGTCTAACATGATGGATTTAGTTTGTTGTGTTGTTCTTCATCATGTTTCCATCATGCAAACAAAGTCCTGTCAGTGTTCAGCTCTCAAACAGTTCACCTTCAGTTCCACTGACACACTGATGCCTGTGAATTCATTTCAAACTGACATTTTTATCAGTGCTGCAGTCTGTCCTTCACTCACATGGGTTGTTATGGATCACATGGCTGGAACATGAGATTTCCTCTGATCCACAAACACAACTACACTGCTGTCACTGTGCTGCATATTGGGCTGTGAATGTTGTCAGAACAGCTTTTCAACAACAAGCTGAAGATGTGGCTGTTGTGCTGCTTTTGATTCACAGTCAGTGTAGACAACATGGAAAGTAGAGCTCAGGAGGTGCAGCTGAAGCTTCTGCTTCTTTCATCATTACTTATAGAGATGACACTGTAATGACACTGAAATGCTTTTGTATTCAGAGCTTTTATTGATTGTTTAAGGGTGACAGCTTCATGACACTTTCTCCAGTCTGACTCTCACTTGGAACACAATCAAACATACTGGGACAAGTGGGAAAGGATCACAGTGTTCATACTGTACAAATCGGAGAACATCCACAGGAAGGCACTTTATCATTTACATGTTGATTCTGTAATTTTAACATCTTTCACAGTCAGATTTTTACTAGAAATTATGTTATAAACTGTATGTTGACACATAAATCCTGCTTGTAAGCAGCTCTGAATAGAAACAACCATAACTACACTATTATTACTGTATTATGTTGATGTACGGCTCCCCCCCTGAGCTGTCACCTTATCGTGGTGGGGGAGTTTGCGTGCCCCAATGAGTCTGGGAGCTATGTTGCCCGGGGCTTTAAGCCCCTGGTAGGGTCACCCAAGGCAAACAGATCCTAGATGAGGGACCAGACAAAGAACAGCTCAAAAGACTCCTTATGATGAACAAAAAATTTGGACCTCGTGATCCCTTGCCCGGATATGGGACACCGGGGCCTCCCCCCGGAGCCAGGCCCGGGGGTGGGGCCCGGCAGCGGGCGCCCGGTGGCCGGGCCTGTGCCCATGGGGCTCGGTCGGGCATAGCCCGAAATGATGACGTGGGTCCCCCTTCCGACGGGCTCACCACCCGTGGGAGGGGCCAAGGGGGTCGGGTGCGATGTGAGCTGGGTAGCAGCCGAAGGCAGAGGCCTTGGCGGTCTGATCCTCGGCTACTGAAGCTAGCTCTTGGGACGTGGAATGTCACCTCTCTGTTGGGGAAGGAGCCGGAGCTGATGCGCGAGGCTGAGCGGTTCCGGCTAGATATAGTCGGACTCACCTCGTCCTCTTGAGAGGGGTTGGACTCTCTTCCACTCTGGAGTTGCCCGTGGTGAGAGGCGCAGAGCAGGTGTGGCCATACTTATTGCCCCCCGGCTGTGTGCCAGTACATTGGGGTTTACCCCAGTGAACGAGAGGGTAGCCTCCCTCCGCCTTCGGGTGGGGGGACGAGTCCTGACTGTTGTTTGTGCCTATGCGCCAAACAGCAGTTCAGAGTACCCACCCTTTTTGGAGTCTCTGGGGGAGGCACTGGAGAATGCTCCTACCGGAGACTCCCTCGTTCTGCTGGGGGACTTCAATGCTCACGTGGGCAATGACAGTGAGACCTGGAGGGGTGTGATTGGGAGGAACGGCCCCCCCGATCTGAACCAGAGTGGTGTTATGTTGTTGGACTTCTGTGCCAGTCATGGACTGTCCATAACGAACCCCGTGTTCAGACATAAGGGTGTCCATATGTGCACTTGGCACCAGGACACCCTTGGCCGCAGTTCGATGATCGACTTTGTGGTTGTATCATCGGACTTGCGGCCGTATGTCCTGGACATTCGGGTGAAGAGAGGGGCGGAGCTGTCAACTGATCACCACCTGGTGGTGAGTTGGCTCCGCTGGTGGGGGAGGATGCCGATCAGACCTGGCAGGCCCAAACGTATTGTGAGGGTCTGCTGGGAGCGTTTGTCAGAATCCCCCGTCAGAAGGAGCTTTAACTCCCACCTCCGGCAGAGCTTCAACCATATCCCGGGGGAGGTGGGGGACATTGAGTCCGAATGGGCCATGTTCCGTGACTCCATTGCCGAGGCAGCTGATCGGAGTTGTGGCCGTAAGGTGGTCGGTGCCTGTCGTGGCGGCAACCCTCGAACCTGCTGGTGGACACCAGTGGTGAGGGAAGCCGTCAAGCTGAAGAAGGAGTCCTATCGGGCCTTTTTGGCCAGTGGGACCCTGGAAGCAGCTGATAGGTACCGACAGGCCAGACGGGCCGCGGCTTCGGCGGTTGCTGAGGCAAAAACTCGGGCCTGGGAGGAGTTCGGTGAGAGAACGATTTCCGGACGGCCTCGAAGAGATTCTGGTCCACCATCCGGCGTCTCGGGGGGGGAAGCGGCTCACAGTCAACACTGTTTACAGTGGGGACGGGGCTTTGCTGACCTCAACTAGGGATGTTGTGAGTCGGTGGGGGGAGTACTTCGAGGAACTCCTCAATCCTACCAACACGTGCTCGGAAGAGGCAGAGTCGGAGAGCTCGGAGACGGGGCCTCCCATTTCTGGGGCTGAGGTTGCCGAGGTGGTTAAAAAGCTCCTCGGTGGCAAGGCCCCGGGGGTGGATGAGGTCCGTCCTGAGTTTCTCAAGGCTCTGGATGTTGTAGGGCTGTCTTGGCTGACACGCCTCTGCAGCATCGCGTGGACATCGGGGACAGTGCCTCTGGACTGGCAGATTGGTGTGGTGGTCCCCCTCTTTAAAAAGGGGGACCGGAGGGTGTGTTCCAACTATAGGGGTATCACACTCCTCAGCCTCCCTGGTAAGGTCTATTCGGGGGTATTGGAGAGGAGGATCCGTCGGATAATCGAGCCTCGGATTCAGGAGATGCAGTGTGGCTTTTGTCCTGGCCGTGGAACAGTGGACCAGCTCTATACCCTCGGCAGGATCCTGGAGGGTGCATGGGAGTTCGCCCAACCAGTCTACATGTGTTTTGTGGACTTGGAGAAAGCGTTCGACCGTGTCCCTCGTGGAGTCCTGTGGGGGGTGCTCCGGGAATATGGAGTGCCGGACCCCTTGATAGGGGCCGTTCGGTCTCTGTATGACCGGTGCCAGAGTTTGGTCCGCATTGCCGGCAGTAAGTCGGATACGTTTCCGGTGAGAGTTGGACTCCGTCAGGGCTGCCCTTTGTCACCGATTCTGTTCCTAACTTTTATGGACAGAATTTCTAGGCGTTGAGGGTGTCCGATTTGGCGACCTCAGAATCGGGTCTCTGCTTTTTGCAGATGATGTGGTTCTGTTAGCGTCGTCAGGCCGTGACCTTCAGCTCTCACTGGAGCGATTCGCAGCCGAGTGTGAAGCGGCTGGGATGAGAATCAGCACCTCCAAATCCGAGACTATGGTTCTCAGCCGGAAAAGGGTGGAATGCTCTCTCCGGGTCGGGAATGAGATCCTTCCCCAAGTGGAGGAGTTCAAGTATCTCGGGGTCTTGTTCACGAGTGAGGGACGAATGGAGCGGGAGATTGACGGGCGGATCGGTGCGGCGTCTGCAGTGTTGCGGGCTCTGCACCGACCCGTCGTTGTGAAGAGGGAGCTGAGCCAGAAGGCGAAGCTCTCTACTTACTGGTCAATCTACGTTCCCATCCTCACCTATGGTCACGAATTGTGGGTAGTGACCGAAAGAACAAGATCGCGAATACAAGCGGCCGAAATGGGTTTCCTCCGCAGGGTGTCTGGGCTCTCCCTTAGAGATAGGGTGAGAAGCTCAGTCATCCGGGAGGGGCTCGGAGTAGAACCGCTGCTCCTCCGCATTGAGAGGAGTCAGATGAGGTGGCTCGGAAATCTGGTTAGGATGCCCCCTAGGCGCCTCCCTGGGGAGGTGTTCCGGGCACGTCCCACTGGGAGGAGACCCCGGGGGAGACCCCGGGGGAGACCCAGGACACGTTGGAGAGACTATGTCTCTCGGCTGGCCTGGGAACGCCTCGGGGTCCCCCCGGAAGAGCTGGAGGAAGTGGCCGGGGACAGAGACGTCTGGGTTTCTCTGCTCAAGCTGCTGCCCCCGCGACCCGACCCCCGGATAAGCGGCAGATGATGGATGGATGGATGGATGTTGATGTATGAAAACAGCTGAGTGATTGTGCTGGAAACACTGAGAACAGCCTGAAGATGTGGCTATTGTGTTACTTTTGCTTCACAGTCAGTGTAGACAACATACATAGCAGCTTCAAAGATATTTCCAGGTGAGGCGTGAAGAAAGCAGCTGTGAGCACCGTAACATACAATAAACACATTATTACTGACCTGGACACTGATACATTCAGATTCAATTATCACATATATCTAAAGAATCTGCAAGTCACTGCTTCTGTTTTCATTCACATTTCACACAGCATTCATACAATCCATGTTTCCCACCATTGCCTGGGCTCTATGAATATGTGTTGCATATTATTTACAGTTAAGATCATAAAGCTGAAAAAGAGAGCAAAACAGCACACGTGATGACTGGTGACTGAGAACAGAGCACCATCACTGCTGACATCACAAGAAGTGATGTCATCACTGATTATGACTTCACAGTTTTGCATGACATCACAATGGCAACATGTCATCAAAGGACATGACATCACTGTAGTTTATAAAAGCCTGAAAGACAAACCGCTTGAAAAGCAACACTTACTTAAAAAGTCCTTTTTGAGTCAAACCAAAATATCCTCTCCTGCACTTCTGTGGGGTGACAGAGTAGATGAAGAGATTCTGGAAAATGAGTCTGAGGGTTTGTTAGAAAAATTCTCTCAAAATTAGGCTCAGAGTCGCTGGATACGATTAACACAAAACATTTATTTCTTACAAGAAAGAGACAAGTCCGCACAACCTCTCAGGAAGCTGGCTCAGAGTTGTCTGACAACAAAATGGTGCTCTTGCTATTTATATTGTTTATGCTTGCTGGCCACACAATGTTATGGGAAAGGGACATTCAATGTTATGAGAAAAGACATTACTAGCCATTTAATGTTATGGGAAGACGAGTTCAGGCAGTCAAAACACTTTTGCTTGCTACATAGTATTATGAGACCCAAAAGACAGGAGGAGGCCTCCCCCCCATCACATAAACTCTTATTCTTGCAGCTTTTCTCATAGTATAACTATATAATTTTTCTAACAGGGTTTCTACATATTTCCCTTTGAAAGTGGCAAAGAGCAAAGTTCTGAGGAAGTTGCCAACAGGCCAGAAGATGCAGAATCCTCCCCAGGCATATGCAGCTCAACAAAGCAAGAGGAAGTTTACAGACTCAGGAACCTATCCCACTCTCTCTGTGGGCTGCACTCAGAGGGAATGGACTCCCTCCAAGGCCTCTGCTGCCAACACCAATTATGGCTCAGAGAAGTTTAAGGGGGATTTCTGGTTCCAGAGTAAAAGGAAAGTTTAAAGTAAAGGTTTAATTCCAGCAACCTTAAAACTCTGTGGTGGACTGATCAAATCCAATGTGGAGGTGTGGATTTAGGGGAAAACCTCCTTGAACAGTCTGGTGTAATTGGGTCTAAAATACAAGTTGATGGTTTAGAAGAGTTTATTTTTGTTGTCAGCTCAGAGAGCTCGACTGGACAGAAACAGTCGAAATACAAATCAGGTTTCTACACATACTTCTAAAGCTGTCACTGAGCACTGATGTTGAAGATGATGGTCCTGTTTTGACCAGTTGTAGGTTAGACTAAATACAGAGCACCTTGAACAGATACATATCATCCCTTTCTTCAGTAAAGCTTCTGTTCTATGTCAGGATGATCCCACACAGCTTCAGTAATGTTGAGGTCCAGGCTCTGGGGAGGATTCGTGCCTCCATAAGACCTGTTGCCACTGATTTTCAGTCCACTTCTTGTGTCATTTGGCATAGCTCAGCCTTTTCTCCCTGTTTCCCTTCCTTAAGAACGGCTTCTAGACAGCCACCCTTCCATGGAGACCATTTCTGATGAGGCATGGGCCAGCAGTAGATGGATCAGCTGAAGGTCCAAATGCCTTAAAACGTATTTAAAGTGGCTGATTGTTAGTTCTGCCAAAGCTATGGTACCTGGTTCTGGTTGTGGGTCCTGGTACTGGCTGTGGCTCTGTAGTTGGGTGCTTTCAGCTCCGAGTCTGGTGTGTTTGAAGGTTTCTGCCCAGTTTTCCCTCCTCATGCCTGATCTGACCTCTCAGCTGCTGTTTTTCACAGCAGGACAACACTGGACTTCATGAGGTTGCTAAAACAGCAGCTTCATTGTTTTAGTGACGTTTCCAGTCCAGTTGTTCGTGGGACAGACATCAGACCACTCAGAAAAACACAACTGCTGTGAGAGTAAGATTTTCACCTTTGCAACATTTTGCTTTGAACCTCTTAAAAACTAATGTGTTGAATGTTTACAGCAGGAAAAAAACAGAATATTGTCAACTCTTAAATATCTAAATAACATCAGTGATTAAATAAGTAATCAAATGTGTCTGGATTGCGCGACCTTCCAGCTGTTTTTCAGCTTCCAGGAAATCTGGTCTGTGATGGATCCTGATAGAAAAGCATGACTCAGTTATTTCAGAATAAAACTCTCTGCATAAACAAGTTTTGTTTTAATGGAGAGGTGAAAGATTTACTAATTCAATGAGGCAAAAAAGTCCAGTCAGACATCAACAATCAAACCAACAACAATGTAGTAAAATCTCTGTGAAACATCAGCATCAGATTAATTTAATCATTTACACTTTAAGGAAGCATGGCTGCATTTAGGCTGAAGTTCAGCTTTATTATTGTGAATAATTAGCAGATAGGAAACAGAACAGATATCATGAAAACAATATTTAGAGCAGATAACACCATATTAACACAAACACTCAATTTTCTGACGTCTTAGTAAGATGTATGAGACAGGCTTTGATCAAACTCTGCTGGTGTCATCACAGAGTCATCACGCTAGAGCCCTGCGCAGGACTGTTTTCTTCATTCCGCTCCCGCTGAATTTCTGAACATTATCGCCCGCACCCGCGAAACTTTGAGAATTTATGCCCGCACAAGAATAGAAATGCATTGATTTTGTGTCTTCTCCCATCCCGCAGGAGAAAACACGTCATTTTATAGGCTATTAATAAAGAGATTCATGGACAACTGAGAAACTTCTCCAAATGTCAGACTTGCCGGTGCCCACTGTGGCCAAACAAAGACCAGACTGTCATGTTTTACATATGTGATCATGTTTTACGGCTCTGTCATGTCTATAAGTTTATCATGTTTTAGGTTGCTGTTTAGTCTTTAGTTTTGCCAGATTTTTCCTCAGTCACTGTTGCCCTGGTCATCAGCTTCACTCGTGTCACCTGTTTCTTACGGTGGCCGACACGTGCAAACTGAAAAACAAATCCAACAGTAAAACGCTGCAAGAGAGAAACGCTGCAAGTTCACTGAAAACACAACAGAAGTTCACCAGGCCGCTGGGAGGTCTCCAACTGTGGGATAGGGGATGAACTATGGGAGCATAGTAACCATAGTAACGAAGGAGAAGAAAGTCAAAAGGCACGTTGTCCTTTATGCCTTTTTAATGCCTTTCACTCGGCGACATCGTCTCCTCATATTGGACACTTGGTAAGAAAGACATGGTAAGAAAGATGACAAACCGAGTGCACGTAAATTACAGAGAGAGCACAGGGAGATGGTAAGGGAAGAGAAAAGAGAACAAATGTCAAGAAGAGTAACAGAGAGAATGCTAGGAAGCAGAGACGGGACATTAGGGCAAAATGTGGAGGTGATGAGGCAGACGCACAGACAGAGTGACAGCTGGATGGAAAGCTGGGAGGAAAAATACTTGAGAGCAGTTTATATCCATCTTAAACAATGTTTAGACTTTACAAAATCATCCTGTAACTTCAGTTATTCTGTTATTTACTGTTAAATTTAATTAGCTGATGAATTCTAGCTCAAACTAACCTATAAGGCAGATTAGCTTGAAAGTTCTCAGCATTACATTATGAAATTATGTGATGTGTGCAAATCAGACCAACTCCCAGCTATAACATTAACTAATGAAAATTAATTAGCCTGCTTTCTTTTTGGACTTGTCTCATATTGAAACAAAACTTTACTCTGTTAGTTTCTTCATCTTTTTTACTCTTATTTTCTAATGAATATACATGATATTTTCCTTTAAATGCTGAAGGTTCAGAGCTGCAGGTGAAATATCTGAACAAAGAAAAAGAAACTAGCAGACACTGAAAAGTCCTGGAAAGATCTGACGATCTGTAACTGACGATCTGACGATTCTTGTGAATCTCAGAGAACATTCAGAGAGACCGGCAGAATAAATATTTTCAGAGTTTGTTGTTCAGGAACTTGGAGGCAAGTTTTAACACGAACTCCACTGGTCAGACAGCTTCTATCAGTCCAGCCTCCATCACAGGTGGACTCTGCTCTGAATGGTTCCAGGAAGCAGCTCACCTCAGTCTGTCGAGTGGAAAGTCTTCTTCTTCTTCAGCTCTGAACGATCTGTGAGTTCAAACTTTCCTGTTTGTTTCTGCTCTGTGATGTTGGAGAACACGTTCACTTCTTATTTCAGAACAAACTTTGATCAGTTTGTGTTTGAAGACAAATCTACATGATTATCAGATTGTTGATTAACTGGAATCAATCAACATGATGATCAGCTCATGTGTTTTTTTTGTTTTCTTCACAAACAAACATTTGAGTTCAAATATATTTATCACATTCATGACCAGAAAAACAGCCGTAAAATCTCCAACACCCCCTGAGGTACCATTTTATAAGAGGTTTGGTGATTATTATCTTAAAAGAGAGACAGACGTGTTGTGTACAGACAAGTAAGACCTTTCAAAATAAAATTACCTGAATGTCAGTTATGAAAGTGTGATGCAGCATATATTTAACTTGTTTAGTCTGATGATGATGAGGATGATGTTCAGTGTTCATTGTGGTTCAGTCAGACTTTACATTCAGACTAAAATAATTCTTTAACATCATCCTTTAGTTTCTGTTGTTGACCTGTTTCCCGTTTTCAAATGTTTCATTTGATTTAATTTGAGTTTCTTTTTCTCAGTATTTACACTTTTGATCAGCTTTATCAAAAGCCTCACACAGCTAAGATCTAACATATGTCACTGTTTGTATTTGCTGTTAAAAACTAAGAGAAAATGCCTGAACAGATTTTCCAAAGGTTTTCACAAAGAAGAAAGTTTTTAGAAGGGATCTGAAATGCTTTCAGACTCAAAGTGTTTGAGTTCAGGGGGCACAGATTAGGGATGGAAATCCATAAGAATCGATCAATACAAAGTTATTATCAATGCTTCTTATGGATCCAGTTCTTTATAAATTCCCTTATCGATTGCTGACCCAGTTTTATACGAGTCAACAACCCTCTGACATCCCAAAGATAATGAAGTTTGGTGTCTTTTTTGTCAGCTCTATAATGTGAATAAAATGCTAACATGATTAAAATATCAACAAAACTTTAAATACTAAATAACTTTAGCTTTCAATCTCAGATAAGTACTGTTTCACGTCTAGTATTTTTAAAAGACGATAAAAGAAGGTCACCTGACCTTACTGAGACGTGGATCTTCTGAAGAGAAAATCAGGCTTTCACAGCTCATTTTGTGATAGAATGATGATCATTCACCCGTTCATCCCTCATCACTTTATGTTAGCTGCAGCATCAGTTTCTCTGTCAACATCTGAAAAGCAGGAAAGGAGATAATATCATTTCATTTAGGCTGAGTCAAAGAAAATTGTGTTAATAATGGAGCTAGTGTTACTGATAGGGTTTTTATTGTACTCCAACCTTATGTAAAAGAACCACACAAGATGTTGAAGGCATTTTTATGTTACTAGAATTTAATATACAATTTTTCTTGTTTTGTGATTTATTTATTTTCTTGTGCTGATAGTTCTGTGTTGCTGTAGAGATGAGTATTTGACCAGTAACCAATTACACTTATGTTGATCAGCTTTGATTGGCTGTTTGGACAGAGAAGAAAGAAATCATCAGAAAGGTAGCCAGAAGCCACTGGACCTCAGAGCAACACAGTCTTTTGACGTGCATCACATTTTAGTTTGTCTTTTGTAGAAAAGTCTGTTTTCTGTACATTCATATGAGGTCAAATGTCACAACAAACAGAAGTGGAAAAATACTAGATGTCACAACAGGAACGGAGTGGAAACATACAGTATGTAAATCATGAGATAACTATTAAAAACTCTAATAGTTACAAGCCACATAGTGTTTTTTCTTTATTTCACACATTCAAACACTGATTGAAACATCAGAGGTTATATGGGGTTCATTGTCTCCTTCGAGGACACTTCAACATGTGATCCAGGGAAGCCAGGGACTGTACCACTGACTTTCTGATTGACAGATGTCTGCTCTACTGTCTGTTCACATCCACACATCACTTCATGGAGCTTTACCTTGTGTTTGTCTCTGTGTGGACAGACAGAATGTGAGCTCATTCTTCATGATTCCTCCACAGAGTGGACCAGCAGAGTTCAGAGGTTCCCAGTGGTCAGTCTGCCCAGCAGCATCAAACACAGCTGGACTCCATATTTATGGTCTGTACATGTACAACAACTACTTTTCCATCTATTCTGTTCACAGTCATCTCCATGCTGCACTTTGTAGACCAGTGAATTGTCAGTGTGTCCAACATGGATCTGATGTTTGGCTCCATGATTTCAGTGTGATTGGCTCATTCATAAAGTATTCTGTTCCAGCTACTGGAGGACAACATGGTCACTTTTGTGAAGGAGGAGCTGAAGAAGATCCAGAAGGTTCTGAGTCCATTTTTACCCAGAATGTTTAGAGAGTAAGAGGGAGGATGAGGATGAAGAGCAGAGGAGCAGCAGAGAGGCATAAGTGAAGATCACAGTTCACTTCCTGAGGAGAATGGAGCAGGAGGAGCTGGCTGATCGTCTGCAGAGCAGTAAGAGGATTTCTCTAAAGATTTATGTCAGAAAAGTTAGCTTATTATCATTAAATAAAAGTCACAGCCAGAGAGGCCATTTCATATCAAAACTTCACAAGGAGAAGTTGGGAGACAAAGAGAACTGTGTTTTAAGAAGGAATGTTGTCTCCCCACTGATTGTTATCTTTATAGCTCCCCAAATAAGGAGATGCCTCCAAACTAAGGAGATATGCCAGACCCATAGGCACATAGGGGATTGTATGTATGTGTGTGTGTGTGTCACCTAATAAAAGAGCAAGGGAGGCAACCGTCGTTGGAGAGCTCTTGTGAATCTGCAGAGAGAAGGTTCGTGTGTTGTTCTCCCCTTGCAAGTAAAATTCTGAGGCCTCTGAGGGATTTCTTGGTTTCATACCGTTGTCTGTTAGTTAATTTTTCTAACAATTTAACCTGCTGGATAAATGACACATTTACTGATGTCTCAACACACAGAACAATGGATGTTCAAATACTCATTCTTTACAGAGTTGAAATGTATATTTACTGATGTTATTTATTGTCTTCATTCAGAGCTTTTTGTGTCGATGTAAACTTACATCTGCTCTGAAGAAGAAGTTCCAGTGTGTGTTTGAGGGGATTCCTAAAGCAGGAAACCCAACCCTTCTGAATCAGATCTACACAGAGCTCTACATCACAGAGGGAGGGACTGGAGAGGTCAAACATGAGGTCAGACGATTGAAACAGCATCCAGGAAAGCAGACGGAGCAGAAACGACCATCAGACAAGAGGACATCTTTAAACTCCCACCTGGAAGAGATGAACCAATCAGAACAGTGATGACAAAGGGAGTGGCTGGCATTGGGAAAGCAGTCTGAACACAGACGTTCACTCTGGACTGGGCTGAAGGCAAAGCCAACCAGGACATCCAGTTCATGTTTCCATTCACTTTCAGAGAGCTGAATGTGCTGAAAGAGAAAAAGTTCAACTTGGTGGAGCTTGTTCATCACTTCTTTACTGAAACCAAAGAAGCAGGAATCTGCAGCTTTGAAGAGTTCCAGGTTGTGTTCATCTTTGACGGTCTGGATGAGTGTCGACTTCCTCTGGACTTCCACAACAAGGAGCCCCTGACTGATGTTACAGAGTCCACCTCAGTGGATGTGCTGCTGACAAACCTCATCACAGGGAAACTGCTTCCCTCTGCACGCCTCTGGATAACCACACGACCTGCAGCAGCCAATTAGATCCCTCCTGACTGTGTTGGCATGGTGACAGAGGCCAGAGGGTTCACTGACCCACAGAAGGAGGCGTACTTCAGGAAGAGATTCAGAGATAAGAAGCAGGCCAGCAGGATCATCTCCCACATCCAGACATCACAAAACCTCCACATCATGTGCCACATCCCAGTCTTCTGCTGGATCACTGCTACAGGAGGATGTGTTGAAAACCAGAGAGGGAGGAGAGCTGTCCAAGACCCTGACTGAGATGTACATCCACTTCCTGGTGGTTCAGGCCAAAGTAAAGAAGGTCAAGTATGATGGAGGAGTTGAGACAGATCCACACTGGAGTCCAGAGAGCAGCAAGATGATTAAATCTCTGGGAAAACTGGCTTTTGAGCAGCTGCAGAAAGGAAACCTGATCTTCTATGAATCAGACCTGACAGAGTTTGGTATCGATATCTCAGCAGCCTCAGTGTACTCAGGAGTGTTCACACAGATCTTTAAAGAAGACAGAGGGCTGAAACGGAAGAAGGTGTTCTGCTTCATCCATCTGCGTGTTCAGGAGTTTCTGGCTGCTCTTTATGTCCATCTGACCTTCATCACCTCTGCAATCAACCTGATGGGAGAAGAAGAACGATCCAAGACGTTGTCATTTCTTAATAAACCAAAACTAATAGAGGTCCACCAGACTGCTGTGAACAAGGCCTTCCAGAGTCCAAATGGACACCTGGACCTTTTCCTCCGCTTCCTCCTGGGTCTTTCACTGCAGACCAATCAGAGTCTCGTACGAGGCCTGTTGACACAGACAGGAAGTAGCTCACAGACCAATCAGGAAACAGTTGATTACATCAAGAAGAAGATCAGTGAGAGTCTGTCTGCAGAGAGAAGCATCAATCTGTTCCACTGTTTGAATGAACTGAATGATCGTTCTCTAGTGGAGGAGATCCAACAGTCCCTGAGTTCAGGAAGTCTCTCCACAGATAAACTGTCTCCTGCTCAGTGGTCAGCTCTGGTCTTCATCTTAGTGTCATCAGGACAAGATCTGGATGTGTTTGACCTGAAGAAATACTTTGCTTCAGAGGAGGCTCTTCTGAGGCTGCTGCCAGTGGTCAAAGCCTCCAACAAAGCTCTGTAATAACAAACATAGATATTTCTTTTTAAATACATTATTTACTTATTAACTGGAGAAAAACTGCAGAATCAGCATTAAACTCGGTTTAAAATCAACTTCAGTTTAAGTGTCATCAGTTCACAACAAAATATCATTTTACACGTGATGTGAGATGATACTTTGTTGAAAATAGAAACTCAGCTGTTCGTCTGAGGGAGAACTTGGTGACGGTGATTTATCAAGTTTACAATTAATTTGTTAAATTGAATAATTAATTAAATCAATTTATTTGGCCCCATCTCATTAGTTAGTTATTTGGCTGAACTAAGATGTAGATTTAGTTTTACTGTCGTGTTTTAACATAAGAAACTCTAAAAAACTATGTTTAGCTTCTTTTATTTCATTTTATTTCTTTACTTAATTTCCATGGACAAATAAACAAACAGGGAAACAGAATTCTTCCACTAATCAAATCGAATGTAGTTTGATTGATTAATGGATCAAGTTATTTCCTTCCATCTCTTTCCCTCCTCAGACTGAGTGGCTGTAACCTCTCATAGAGAAGCTGTGAAGCTCTGTCCTCAGCTCCCAGTCTGAAAGAACTGCACCTGGGTAACAACAACCTGCAGGATTCAGGAGTGAAGCAGCTTTCTGCTGGACTGAAGAGTCCAAACTGCAGACTGGAAGTACTCAAGTAAGGATTCATGAACTTTTCAGCTGAGATCTGATATAATTCTGGCTTAAATAAAAAAAAACAGCTTCCAGGTACCTTGATCAATGAAACAGGTCGATCTGTCCTGCCTTTTTATTATCTGGCTTAAATCACTCTGATAATGAAGAGAATGAAATATAACACACCAAAATGACCAAATGTGCTCTTTTACTTTAACTCCTTTCCATTCCAGTAGATTTGTCCTAAAACACAGATCCATCACATACCAAAAGTAAACTACTTTACAGAAATATGAGCTGTTTTTTTCCTCTAAATGTGAGCATCAAACCTCCCTTTAAATGTGGACACACTGCACTGGAACAAAGTGATGATATCTGTATGGTTATTGCACTGAAACTTTTCTCTGATCCAATCCCCCGTCCTAAGCGTGCACAAGGCAACTGTGGAGAGAAAAAACTCCCTTTTAACAAGAAGAAACCTCCATCAGAACCAGAACCAGGAAGGGCGGCAATCTGCCTCGACCAGCTGAGAGTTGAGAGGTCAGGAAAGAGGGGACAACAAGAACAATAACACCAGGCCAGAGATACCTGCTGAGGAAGAGAAACACAAGTTAATGACAACAATAATGTCCTATGAACATGGAGAGAAAAAGAGAGCAGAGGGAGGAGAGGTCCATCATGGAAGGTCCCCCAGCAGTCTGGGCCCATAGCAGCATAACTATGGGATTTTTCAGGCTCACCTGAGCCATCTCTAAGCTATATCAGAAAGGAAAGTTTTAAGCCTAATCTTAAAGGTAGAGAGGGTGTCTGCTTCCTGAAGCCAAACTGGCAGCTGGTTCCACAGAGAGGGGCCTGATACCTGAAGGCTCTGCCTCCCATTCTACTTTTAGAAACTCTGGGAACCACAAGTACACCTGCAGTCTGAGAGCAAAGTGCTCTGTTGGGAAAATCTCCAACTATGAGATGTTTCTCACTCAGTCCACAGAGTTGCAGCGTCAGACAGACTTCAGTCAGTAACTGGATTCTGCTCCTCTGCATGTGAACAGTTACAAGGATGGTGTTCCAGTTAAATGGTCCAGTCAGTCTGTGAGCAAAGCTCCAGTCAAATGTGTACATAACTGTGCTGACTGATACAGCCAACAGCTGCAGTCAGCAGAATATCTGTGGAGATGACAGGACTCTGGAGGGTACTGGAAGTCTGAGGTGTGCAGAGTGAAGAGAAACAGTGAGAGTACAGTGAAGAGTGAAATGTTGAAATATTCACAATAATCTAAAGTTTTTATTCTCAGAGGTTTTCTTTTCATTCAGGTTTTTCATTCACTGCTGCCATGTTCCCTCTTTGTTTGTCACAGAAGATTGTTAATATTTTATCTGAAACTCTTTGTTACTGGAGCAAAATGATGAAAATCATCTTTGAAGTTATTTAAAACACATCTGATTAGTAACACCAAATACATAAAGAACTTAAATCAAGTCCTGTTTGCAGAGTAAAGATTCAACCATTTTCCTCTGTGTGTGAAGTCACATGTTCAGCATGCAGCATGTTTTTATTCTTCCTTTAACATGACCACTTTTCAGCATGTTTGAATGTTGTTAATATCTCCTGCAGTTTGAAATGTTGAAGCTGATCCACCAGTTTGGTTCAGACTGAAATGTCTCAACATCTCATAGATTGGTATGTCATTTGGCTCTCTGACAGCTCCAACACATTCAAAGAACAGTGTGTGGAACTGGATGTGTTTCAGCTCGGAGATAAAGCCACCAGAGCAAACTTCAACAATCCTCTGAGCTCCACATGACTTGATATCAGACTTACTGACAGAGAACACAGATCCCCTGCCTCTGGAGTTTGTGATGTTAGTGATCACTGCTCCATCACCTGTGTCAGAGACACTAAAATCACTCAGTCTCTAATGATCAGCACAGGAAATGAGAAACATTTCAATCATCAGGATGTTTGAAATGACTCTGATCATATATTTTCTGTTACTGATCCTGCCATGGCTCTGGAAGACTTTTCAGTGTTTGAATGTTCCTGCTGACAGATGTGTGTTTGTGTGACCCAGTGGCTGATGTCATTGTGTTAGTGTAGTGTGTAGCAGTCAGACTGTGGAAGCAGATGAGCTTTCTCAGAGATCACACAGTACCAGGTCCAAAGAGTTCTGTCCTTCTGTGGTTCTGACCGTCATTCCAGATGAGAACCAAGTAGACCAAAGTTGAACTGGAGCTGTGTTTGGTTGTTCTTCATACCATCTCTGGCTGGGATGAAGAAAAAGACAGAAAACGTTGCGGACAATCCAATAAACACTATCCAAGGAATTCCAGAGAAACAAGAAGAGAGGGACGCTGGGGGAAGGAGAGGAAGAGGCTGGAGCCTTTTCGGTCTGTGTCAGATTCCTGAAAAGTGATCAGGCTGAAATAAATGAGTGATTCTGATCAATAAAACCACAACACCTGGCAGCTGATATACTTCCAATAACTATAGATTCTCCTCTGATCTTATTCTGAGCCTTTAATGTTCCGTGTGGAGGGTGGAATGAGGGGAGTGTTTCTAGTCTAACTTTTCGAGATGAATGTCTTCCCCTGGCTGGCTGTGCAGCATTCAGATGGACCAATGGGTCTGAGAAAGGATCTGGATGTTTGGTTGCTTTTATTTGGTGCTTTTAAACTTCAGAATGAGCTCAGACAGATTTCCTTCCATCCATCGCTCTTCTCTTTCTTCACTTTCCTCATTTTTCTCTGACCCCCCTACTCCTTTCAGAGTGGAGCCTGCTGGAGAACGATGGTTGACACCAGGTCTGAGGAAGTGTAAGTGTGTTCTTCATCTGATTCATGACATCCAACCATCTTCACACTGTCATATCACTCATTGATCAAAGTGAACAGATGATAGATCAATAACTGCAGCTGGATTGTGTTTGTTCTCTACATCAGATTCCTGTCAACTCACAATCGACACAAACACAGTAAACAGAAACCTGAAACTGTCTGACAACAACAGGAAGGTGACAGATGTGGAGGAGGTTCAGTCATATCCTGATCATCCAGACATATTTTATGGCTGCTGTCCTCAGCTGCTGTGTGAAAATGTTCTAACTCATCGCTGTTACTGGGAGGTCGAGTGGAGAGGAGAGGTTGATATATCAGTGAGTTACAGAGGAATCAGCAGGAGAGGAGGCAGTGACTGGGCATTTGGATACAATGATCAGTCCTGGAGTTTGTTCTGCTCTGATGGAGGTTACTCTGTCTGTCACCATGAGAGAAGAACACCCATCTCCTCCCCCTCCTCCTCTGTCTCTAACAGAGCAGCAGTGTATGTGGACCGTCCTGCTGGCACTGTCCTTCTGCAGAGTCTCCTCTGACACACTGATCCACCTCCACACCTTCAACTCTACATTCACTGAAGAACCTCTGCATCCTGGATTCTGGTTTCCTGGTTCCTCAGTGTCTCTGTGTTGAGTATAAAGAGTGCAAGAGTTTACTACTTAAAAACCTGAATGTGTGCAGAACACATCAGAGCACAGTGCTGATAGCTGAGGGCACTCATAAACGCACCCTCAGCATCTCTAAAGTCTAAAGAGACACCAACGAAGTCACACTGCAGAGAAATGATTGGTTTAAATCAACAACATATTTTACGGCAGATAAACATTCACCTGGGAGCAGGAACTACCAATCAGAAGTCTTTCCTTTGTTCAGGTTAAAAATCTTCTTTGTGGATTACCACCTTCTCTTGTCAGGACTTTTGCTCTGAATGTTCTGTGGGTAGCACATGTTTGAAGAACAATTCAAAGTGCTTTATAATTTGTTGGGATTGTTTTAATTGTGGATAGATCTCCCACCGTTCAAGACAAACATGGCATCATTTGTGAGTTGATGAACAGATCAATATGCAATCTGTTTGTTAGTAGTGTTATAATTGGCTTTATTCTTAGACATTATAAATTCATATTATGTATTTTCCTAAATAACCTATGTTCCTAGCTGGTACTTTTCCACTTTGCTCATACTGCACAACAGATGACCTTAAATGGTCCAAGACCTTAGAAGGACATAAACAACCGGGTCAGACAAAACATCTCTATTAGGGCAGATAGGTCTGGTACATTAGATCCACGCCTAAAACAGCACTCACACACACACACATTGTTTATCGCATCCAAAGAACACAACAAGGACAGCAGCTGGCCTGAGCATGTCACCCAAAACTGGCCAATTATACTCTGACAAGTGTGAAAACAACTTCTGTGAGATAAAGCTGAATATAAATATGACATGTTTCCGGATAACGGGCCTCGGCCTGACGGATTTCCTGCGGGAGCTCTGGCACTCCGAGTCCAGCGCTGCAATATACTTTACTTGTGACCACTAATAAATACTTTTTTAATAAACGATTTCTCCAGCTTGTTCTTGGGCTTCCAATGAAAAAAAAATCGGGCTAACAATTGGTGCCGTGACCCGGATTGGCAGACTCTGAGACCGTGTCCGATCGAGGACTTCCGGAGCTGGTTGGAGGGGACCCTTCTTCAGACAATTCAAGGCGCCTAAAACACAAGGTGAGCAGAAAACCTCTTGTATCAGGATATGTGAAATTTCTGCACATTGGTCATTCTAAACTAAATTGTCTGAATTAGGATGTCCTCCGATCACTAAATCAAAAGCACAAAATTTGTGTCTACAGGTTTACTAGGTGGTCACATGTAAAGTATAAACACATAGTCTCACATAGGGAGAGTCATATGTGTCCTAGTTTAGTACAATTTGGCCGAATAAAAGACATAAATTTAGATAACATGATTCATCTCTGTCTTCTAAACTGAATAGGAATTAGATGCCAAAGGGCGGGGGTCTATTAGTCCGCTATCGCGGTGTGAGTAATCTCGGTATTACTGCACGACCGGATGTGAGTAATTTCTGTGCAAGAGACACTTGGACCTTTATCTGCCATCGGCGGTGGGTCTGTATTACTTCACAATAGACTGTGTGGGTAATTTCTGCGCATAAGGGCGCTTGGACCTTTATCTGCAATCGGCGGTGGGTCTGTATTACTTCACGTTTGGTGGTTGGACTGTAAAATCCGCGATCGGCGGTGTGTCTGTTTTTTTCCTTCTTTCTGTTTTTTTTCTCTTTCCGCAATCAGCGGTGGTTCTGCAGTTGTTGTGCATAGACGATACACTAGGGGTTTGTCTCTGCATAAGGACACAGGGCTATGTTTTATTATTTTTCATGAAGATGTGGGGTGGTTTGCTACTTGGTTGATAGTTTACTGTGTTAGTGGAAGTGTATCGAGCAGTCAAGACTGATCGAGAATTCCTACACTGACACAGATCTCAAGTGGTTCTGTAAAAAGGGGGGCATTGGACTAGAAAATAAAGGGGAATTTAGTTAGGGTGTTACAGAGATTGGTGAATTAAAACGAGTGAAGGGACTGGGAGAACCCCCAGCGATCAAGCGCACAGAGTAAAAGATTCTGTGTAGAAGCTTCTTGATCGGGTCCAACACTCGGGCATTGCGCCATTCACACATTCTGATTAACACGTGTAAAATATTTAAACTTGTCACAAATCATAGTTGAGAAGTGGAAAACAGGTAAACCCGGCTCATTGGGGTCGGTATTGTTTAACACCTTGACTAGATGGATAAAAAAGGTTCCAAGAGAAGATGAAAAAGGAGGGACTGAGAGATTTGTGAACTGGACGAGAGAAATGCAAGAGAGAGGAATGTTTGGGGGGTGTGAAAGTGCTCCACCGCTACTGAGTGATTTCTCTATGTTTTCAAAACAAGCAACAGGCAGTAAGAATCAAGCAACAGCAAAACTAAAGGAGGCAGGTTTATTCCAGAAAGCAAGGGCAGATAAAGACGAAAAAAAAAAAAAAACATTTCTTGCAGACTGTCAACATTTTTAGGAGAAGTTAAATTCTATATTCAGACGCAGTCCTCTGCACCACTACCACAGCATGTGCCAGACACAACGTCATCTTTTCCAGGGACACATCCTACTACACTAGAAGATAAGACACCTCTTCCCAACATCACGCATGCTCAATAACAGAAGCATGCCATTTAGCAAAAGAAAAAACTGACCATTTATACAGATTCAGCATAAACAGCTTAGGCTGTACATGTGGACATGTGTAAGTGGAAAAGACAAGGTTAGATATCCTTAGCTTTGTCATAAATGCTCTCACCCTAAGATTATCTCATCCCAACCCTGCTTCCTTCTTCGCCCATTCAGCCCTGAGAGTGAGGACAGATTCTGATTGATCATTGGCCTGTACTTAAAGAGTACCAGAGTTACATATAGTTATTTAGTCGAAAAATTTACAACGATAATGGAAGTTTTTACTAGAGCATTTATCATCAATTCAACAATTAATATATTTTAAAATAAATTTGAATGGGAGAAGGTGCTGCACGGTGGTGTGGTGATTAGCACCATAGCCTCACAGCAAGAGGGTTCCAGGTTTAATCCCCGCCTGGGGCCTTTCTGTGTGGAGTTTGCATGTTCTCCCCGTGTATGCATGGGTTCTCTCCGGGTTCTCCAGCTTCCTCCCACCGTCCAAAAACAGGCATGTTAGGTTAATTGGTGACTCTAAATTGTCCTTAGGCGTGAGTGTGAGTGTGCATGGTTGTTTGTCTCGTTTGTCTCTATGTGTGGCCCTGTGATGGACTGGCGACCTGTCCAGGGTGTACCCCGCCTTTCGCTCGATGACTGCTGGGATAGGCTCCACCCCCCCCCCCCCGCTACCCGATTAACGGATTGACGGTAGAGAAAATGGATGGATGGATGAATGGGAGAAATACCAAATTGAATGGACAATCTGAAATCCGCTTTTCAATGCAAGTATCACAGTGAAGAGATAACAAAATAAAAAATCCAAAATAAATCCAGGAAGAACAGACTGTTTAAAACTAAACATTAGAACCAGTTTGTTGTTGAATTAAGATTTAACAGCTCTCTTAAAAAGTTAAAGTCAGACAAACAGCATTTAAATCTTTGATCCTTAAATTGAAAAACTGCCTGAACAAAAGATGTTCTACAAATTGAGACTTTATGATTTCCACCTGAAGCAGGTCTGAGACCGGACAGTCAGACCATATGACATATTAGAAAATATCAGGATTTAACAGCAAGGTCAGACAGATAGGTGTCAGACAGTTTCTTACCATCTTAAAGCATTAAAGGTTAGCCTTTATTGTGTTAGAGATCACAGTAACATGACTTAAAATTTAGCTGATCTAAATACTTCTCCTCTGCTTATTTTCACCAATTCTGAGTTAATATTCATCATCAGTATTTATATTTGATCTCATTAAACCATTTAACTATTCAACTGCAGCAGATCTATGAATCAATGGATCTGTTATCTTAACAGAGCAGCAAAATGCTTTATATAAAGGTTTAAAGTGAGTTAGATTATTAGGAAATTAACAAAAACACGGCAATAAAAGGCACAACGAGAGTCAGATATCACCAATGAGTTTCTTGAAGAAGAAAACTCTTAAAAGAAATTTAAAGACAGCGGCGCTGCAGTAAGTCTGAGTCATAACAAGTCAAGTCAAGGTTTGTTTTCATGGCACATTTAAAAACAGCCACAGCAACCAGAGAGCTGTACAGCTGAACACTATATTAATACTATTAGCAAATTCTAACCCTGCAGATAAATATTAATTAATCTAACAATAAACATTGAATAAATGAGTGAAATTAAAACAAAAACAGTGTTTACAGTTAAAGACATGCCTCTATACCAGACGTGTCACTGGAAAAGGAAAGGCTTTGTGACCTCAGCAGGCACCCGGTTAAACACTTAAATCAATTATTATGCCATACTTGAACCAAAACAAGTTGCTATAGTCAAGTGCAGAGGACATCAAAAGGGAGATGGGAGAGTAGCGAGAGGCAACAATGCGGCAGATAAGGCAGCAAAAACAAAAGCAGGGTATACTGCATTTAACCAGATGTCTCAGAAAACATTGGAGGAAAAATCACAATGAGAATTATGTTTAGAAAACATTAAAGAACTTCACGAAGCAGCGGCACCATCTGAAAAGCAAGCATGGAATGAAAAAAAAAAAAAAGATTCCACAAGACTCTGGAGGAATCATGAAGGCAAAATAGTAGCTCCAACTGGACTACTAAATTTGCCATGTCAAGAAGCAAACAGGCTCAACAGGCTCACCCCTTGTTGTACTACAGTATGGAAACTTGTGTGAATGTGAAAATGAATGTGAAACAACAGAATAACACGGTGATGAGGATATCTCAACAGGTTACATAAATACTCACCAAGGAACAGGACCAGGAAAGTGAACAAACTTAACTGGTCCTCTCCTATATGGACAGGACGCAGAAGCTACAACACATTGTGTAAAGGTATGGTTGACCGAGAATAGACTGAGTAACTGGATCCACAAGGATCACTGTACTCAGGCTCAAGATCCTGCCGAAAGAACATTAACTGAGGTCCGGACTGACTTAGGAACCTCACCTACTGACAAAGACTAGACCACGGGGACTAAAACTCTATCAGAGACTGAACGGACCACTGACTATGAAACCAAAGGAAAACACTACTGTGGAGACTAGACTGTAGAACCGCAGTAGCAGAAACAATAAAGGTTACAATAACTAATTTTCACACCTCTCCTGTGTGAAAGTCAGACATTAAAAGCTCAAGTGACAAAGAGCTACAACAATAATCTGGACACACCCTCTCTTCCCACCACGCCACACCAGGTGACTAAAAGATCTCTGAAAAATGGCAACAATCCACTTCAATTGCAATTTATTGAGAAACAATATGTACAATCCAATCTGTGCTCAGTCATGACATGTTGGTCGAAAGAAAAGGATATGAATGGGATGAATAAAATGTTCTGTGAGAACGTTTTAATCATGTGTTCTGGTTCGTTCGAGAAATTACACAGGAGATGACCCAAATTGTTTAATCTGGTGCAATCAATCAATCAATCAATCAATCAAACTTTATTTTTATAACACTTTACATACAAGAAAATGTAGCACAAAGTGCTTCACAGGATAGAAGAAAATAAAACAAAGCAGTGAAACCCAAGGCCACATATAGACACACATACACACACACATCTATACATACACATACACCCACATACATCCACACATACTGGAAGAAAGAAGTAAAGATTAAGTAAAACATAATAAACTGAGGCAGAGCTGCTCTAAGTAAGGTAAAGCACAGAGCTTTGAACTGCACGATTAAAGGTCTAATTCATGTCAAGAAAAAACAAGAAGGATCCTGAACAATTTAGCTAACATTCCAAAACTGCTACGAGCAAAGAAAAATATTACAAAATAATATCAAGAATCTGGGCCCTTAGGTCAAAGCATGCATGCAAGGTAACAGTGATCAATAACCAACCAAAGATCTGATGTCTGACAACACAAGCACGATGCTGGGGCACTGCTAAGGAAAAAGTTAGCAGCACAAGGCCACAAGGCTCATCTAAAAAAAAAATAAATGAGGAATTAAGACAAATAGAAAAATAGAATAAACCTTTGTCTTTGATTCTAATTTGTATGGAAATATGTTATTGTATCATGTGATGTTATAAGAAACTCTGATGTCACACTGTTGGTACCACATGAAGTATTTCTAATTCAAATGGAAATTTTTTTTTATTAAAAATTAAAAATTAATGCTGATCCTGGTAAGAATTAAATAGAATTTAGTATAAAGTAACAAGTGAGAATTAAGCAGATCATGCTGAAATTTTATCAAAAGCACTCTGAGTTGAATTAAGACGACAGACAATATTTATCCCAAAAAGGTTAATCAGTTACTCATTGAGAAGAAATGGCTGCTTTCTTGATGCTGTGCTGCTCCCAAAATGAACTCTAACCACAAACATTTCTGTCCTGCAGCAGCAACACAGGAGCAGAAACTGCAGTGGAAGAGTTCGGCAGAACTAACATACGGAGGAGACTAAGTCTCATCGGGGGGGTGGAGATACAACAATTAATCATAGTTTACTAACACTTCTCAAGTTTTTCCCAAAATTCTGTGAGTCTTTGTCTTTCTTTTGTCTTTTGTTCTATGTTGTCTTGTGTTTTTGTCTTTGTCTTGCTGTGTTCTCTAAATGCTTGGAAGTTTTTCCACAGAAAAAGTTGATGGTACTGGATTTCTCATTAATGCTGTACAGCAGGTTGGTGAGTCTTACGGTACTGTCCTAAAACATGGTTTCTATCAACTGGCCAGTTGTTTTGTTTTTCATTTATTTTATTTTGTTTTATTTTCGGTTTATTTATTTGTTTTTTGTTTGGGGTTCAAATGAAAACTTAATTGGTCGACCAATGAATACTGGGCTTGAACCTGTTAAAAGGCAATTCCTGAATATAAAACATTGTGAAAATGACATGTTGCATTGTTGTGCTGCTCGGTTCTCTCTCCTGCTAACATTCATCCACAGCTTAAATTAACTGCATCGGCAGCAGAACCTCTACAGGACTCACAGCCAAGTGACTGACAAGACGTCAGTCTGAAATTCTGGGAGGCATGATCATCATGCCAAGATAATGGTTGAACAACCACACAACCTTCAACCACTGTCAACAAAATAATCTGAATTATCTCCTGAATTGTCCCAAAGAAAAAGATTAGTTAGGGAAAATGGGTGGTAAAGACCCCTTTGTGGAAGTGAAGTGCTGGTAACCTCTACTTCCTAGTTAGCTCAGACTGCTGAACTGAGGTTCAGCCAGAAGGACAACCAAACACCAAGCAGTGACAGGATTGGACCAGAAGAGACTGAGCTGCACTGCACCACTCTGCACAATGTTATCATAAAATTTTCACTCAAAAGAAATTGTCAGTTTTTACACTACATCTATCATTACTCATCTGTTCTCAACAGGGTCAAATCTTCATATTCACATCATGTTTAAATGTCTGTGCTGTATTATTTTGTGTTTTGTGATGTTCCTCTTTAGTTTAATGATTTTAAGTAGACCAATTACTAATCATAGGAATTCATACATACGTCCATTGCCATTGGTGTGAATCGGCTGTTCGGAGCGGGACCTTAGGCACTGAAAGGTAATTAAGTGGTCGGTCGCCAAGAGGGAATGGGGCCATAGGAGAATTTTCCCAGATATCAGCCATCGGGTTTTTCGCTCCTATTCGCTGCGAACAGTGGACGATCCTGATGGTAATGTTAATTGCCTTAAGCACTTTTTGGGTTTCAATATTTTATGAATTGTTGTAGCTTAGTTAATTATTGTTATGTGTTGTAATGGTACTTATGGGTGAGCAGGGTCTTGCCACTGCTTAAACCACATATAGTTTTGGGCCAAAATTAACTAAGATTCTACACAGAGATTGGGTTTGGGGCCACATACACACACTAATTTTAAGACATATTGAAACATTTATTGATTTATTCCTTGCATACACGTACAGGCGTGATACTTATAGCTTTTAAGAAATGTGCTCATTGCAGAGTTATGATCAGTTGAGTAATGAAGGTTGAACTATTCTGGGAAAGAGGTTCTGTTCCCAGCATCATGATAAACACTCCTGATACAGAAAGGTTTAGCTAACGCATTACAATTGTTTTACACATGCATATGCAATGAAAACTTGCTTGCTGCTGATAATTGCAAAGAAGAACAGCTTACACATAACAGCTCACATAATGAAGTTATATCAAAAGGGGCATAACAAGAATCTCCTGTCTGGTTGTGCTGCACCTCAAGGTAGTTGGCCACTTGCAGTTTGGGGACCTGCTAAGTTGGCTGCCGCTAACAGGTGTGACACAATACAGAATATAACGGTCCTACCTCGTTTAGTTGACATGATTAAATCATGTCAAAAGGGGGAGTTGTTATAATTGGCTTTATTCTTAGACATTATAAATTCATATTATGTATTTTCCTAAATAACCTATGTTCCTAGCTGGTACTTTTCCACTTTGCTCATACTGCACAACAGATGACCTTAAATGGTCCAAGACCTTAGAAGGACATAAACAACTGGGTCAGACAAAACATCTCTATTAGGGCAGATAGGTCTGGTACATTAGATCCACGCCTAAAACAGCACTCACACACACACACATTGTTTATCACATCCAAAGAACACAACGAGGACAGCAGCTGGCCTGAGCATGTCACCCAAAACTGGCCAATTATACTCTGACAAGTGTGAAAACAACTTCTGTGAGATAAAGCTGAATATAAATATGACATGTTTCCGGATAACGGGGCTCGGCCTGACGGATTTCCTGCGGGAGCTCTGGCACTCCGAGTCCAGCGCTGCAATATACTTTACTTGTGACCACTAATAAATACTTTTTTAATAAACGATTTCTCCAGCTTGTTCTTGGGCTTCCAATGAAAAAAAATCGGGCTAACAGTAGGAACATGTTTTATTCTGTCATACTGAACATATTTGTTGCTGAAGTGAAGATTCACAAAGTAGCTTTGCACCAGCTGTGGGTATTTATATAAACATACAACATCTGTAGAAGCAATGTGTCATTTCAAGTTGATGTAAAGTCTAGCTTTACACTCGTCTGTATTTCATTGTTCTGCATTTTATTAAAGGTCAGATATCAACATTTCTCATGCTTTTCATGTTCTTGCTGCAGAAATGATTTTGAAGAAAATGTATTTGGTTACGAGGGAAAGTTGACCCAGATCATCTTCCTCAAAGACCCAGACATTTTTAACACAGTCTGAAAGAGGTTTGGATTTGTTCTCTGTACTCTCCAGACAGCTGTATGATGCTCATGACTGAAGATTAAAGTTAAGGCTGTTCAGTGTTTCCTCTAGGTGGGGGAGGATCTGATCACATTGTGACACATCAGGAAGTTGAAGCTCTTCATGACCTCAGATGTCACACCAACAGTCATTTAGGCACGTTATCCTTTCATTCTTTGGAACTGGGACGACGGTGGATGTCTTCAAACAGGATGGCACACGACATTGAGAGATGGACTGGTTTGTTATAATTGGCTTTGATCTTAGACATTATAAATTCATATTCTGCATTTTACTAAATAACCTATGTTCCTAGCTGGTACGTTTCCACTCTGCTCATACTGCACAATTGATGACCTTAAATGGTCCAAGACCTTAGAATGACATAAACAACTGGGTCAGACAAAACATCTCTATTAGGGAAGATATGTCTGGTACATTAGACACCTAAAACAGCACTCACACATACACACATTGTTTATCACATCCAAAGAACACAACAAGGACAGCAGCTGGCCTGATCATGCCACTCAAAACTGGCCAATTATACTCTGACAAGTGTGAATACAACTTCTGTGAGATAAAGCTGAATATAAATATGAAATGTTTCCGGATAACGGGGCTCGGCCTGACGGATTTCCTGCGGGAGCTCTGGCACTCCGAGTCCAGCGCTGCAATATACTCTACTTGTGACCACTAATAAATACTTTTTTAATAAACGATTTCTCCAGCTTGTTCTTGGGCTTCCAATGAAAAAAATCGGTTTAACAGGTTGAAGATGTCTGAAAACACTTGTGACAGCAGGGAGGCTCAGTGCTTCACTGTTGCTGGGGAGACGCCATCAGGTCCTGTGGCTTTTCTGAGCTTCAGCCGAGTAAAGACCTTGATAACATCTCTCTCTGTGAAGGTGAGGGGGCAGGAGACAGGGGGTGGAGGGGGGAAATGTGTGTGGGGAAAGGGGAGAGAGAGGTGAGGGGGAGATGAGGGATGGGTGGTGGAGAATGAAGGAGTGGGGCGGTGAGCTCTCAGTGCCTGTGAGACAGGAGGGGGATGGGGGGTGGAGACAATAGAGCAGCAGGGGGTCTCTCAAACTTGGTGTTGAAGTTGTTGAGATCGTCAGCTAGTCCGGGGTAGGGGGCGACCACAGGGCTTCTATCTTTGTAGTTTGTAATGGTTCTGAGGGGACTCCACACAACTGCAGGGTCGTTGGTGCCTGAATAACGCTCCAGTCTGCCTCTATAGTCCTCTTTAGCATTTTGAGTGGTGAGGTGACAGCACTGCAGCTAGTTGACAGTGAAGTCAAACGTCTGACTTTTCTTGACATATCAACTCAGTATTTGATATACTGGAAGACTTTTCAGGATAAATAACCTGATCAAACAGTTGTGCATTACTTCCTTGTGATAGATTGAAGTGCTACATTTGTGGGGAGGATTTCCAGCTGTGGACTGATACATATTTGGCCCACAAATGATAGGTCTACTTATTATAATTCACTGATAAAAGCTGATGATTAGCTTCTTTCAATTTGATTAGTGTTTATTTTGAGTCAGGTGACAGTGGTGTAGATCCTTTACAAGCACTGATGCCACACTGAGAAATACTCAACTTCCAGTAAAAGTTCTGCATCTAAAATCTCACTCAGGTAAAAGAATCAAAGCGTCATCAGCAACATTTACTAACATTTCCACCAGTAAAAGCATTTATTCTGCAGAGCAGCTCTCAGTGTTTGCTGTTAGAAATAAAGTTGCCTGTTTGACAGTTTAAAGTGGCTGCAAGTGCACTTTTTCTATCTGGCGTCAGTAAATCTCTGAAATGTATTCATTTGTGTTTGGAAAACATTGGAAACTTTATTTCTGAGTCCACATCAGTGGGTTCAGGTTGTTAACACATAGATGAGGAGACAGTTCAATGTGTGTGAAGATAAAAGCAGAGGAGAACCTGGGACATCTGAGCAGATCTGGGATCAGCACCTTGGATATCAGCAGGGATTTTTAGGAAGGATGGAAATGGGATGAATCTGCAGACTGCAGGAAGATCTGTTGACAGTCTGCAGACTAACTAGAGACAAAAATATTTCTGTGTGTTTGTAAACCAGAAGAATTCAGACAGATGAAGTCACTGTGAGCTGAGCAGGGCTGGAAGATGACATGACAGAGTGACCTAAATGAGGTTTGTGTGCGCGCTCATTTCCAGTCTTTGACAAAGATTGAAAAGTGAATTTATTTGACTTATTTCCTTCCTAAAGTGAAGTATGTCATGAAGCTGCATGTGTTGAGTGAGCAGCATTGCCTCCTGCAGGTGTAAAAAGCTTACAGCACCTGGTGTTCCTAGGCGGTATCCCATCCAAGTACTAACCAGGCTCAACTTGTGGTTGTTGTGGTGGCTGTATGACCATATGAAACGGAGGGCCGCCCTTCCATCCAACTTAAGGTCATCGATTGTGCAGTATGAGCAGAGTGGAAACGTACCAGCTAGGAACATAGGTTATTTAGTAAAATGCAGAATATGAATTTATAATGTCTAAGATCAAAGCCAATTATAACAAACCAGTCCAGCTCTGAATGTCGTGTGCCATCCTGTTTGAAGACATCCACCGTCGTCCCAGTTCCAAAGAATGAAAGGATAACGTGCCTAAATGACTGTTGGTGTGACATCTGAGGTCATGAAGAGCTTCAACTTCCTGATGTGTCACAATGTGATCAGATCCTGCCCCACCTAGAGGAAACACTGAACAGCCTTAACTTTCATCTTCAGTCATGAGCATCATACAGCTGTCTGGAGAGTACAGAGAACAAATCCAAACCTCTTTCAGACTGTGTTAAAAATGTCTGGGTCTTTGAGGAAGATGATCTGGGTCAACTTTCCCTCGTAACCAAATACAGTACAATAATTTCTGCAGCAAGAACATGAAAAGCATGAGAATTTTGACATCTGACCTTTAATAAAATGCAGAACTATAAAATACAGACGAGTGTAAAGCAAGACTTCCATTCAAACTGAAATGATATATTGCTTCAACAGATGTTGTATGTTTACATAAACAATCACAGCTGGTGCAAAGCTTCTTTGTGAATCTTCACTTTAAGCAAAACATATGTTCAGAATAAAGCATGTTTCTACTTTCAAACAGATTGCATATTGTTTTGTCCATCAACTCACATTTGATACCACATTTGTCTTGAACGGTAGGGGATCCGTCCACATTTAAAACAAGCTCAACAAATTATGAAGCACTTTAAATAGTTTTTCAAACATGAGCTACCAACAGAACATTCAGAACAAAAGTCCCGACAAGACTAGTTGGTAATCCACAAAGAAGATTTTTTTATCTGAACAAAGGAAAGCTTCTGACTAGTAGTTCCTATTGCTGCTCCCAGGGAAATGTTATCTCATCTGCTGTAAAATGTGTTGTACACTTAAACCAGTCATATCTCTGCTGTGTGAGTACGTTGGTGTGTCTTTAGACTAGATAATGCAGTGAAAGCTGCCCCACACGAGTCACAGCTGTATGGTTTCCCTACAGTGCGAATACGAAGGTGTGTCTTTAGATATGAAGATGTAGTAAAACCTGCCCCACACTGACCACAGCTGTATGGTTTTTCTACCATGTGAATACGTTGGTGTGTCTTTACTTTACGTAATGTAGTGAAAGCTGCCCCGCACTGACCACAGCTGTAAGGTTTCTCTCCAGTGTGAATACGTTGGTGTGTCTTTAGATATGAAGATGTATTGAAACTTGCCCCACACTGACCACAGCTGTAAGGTTTTTCTCCCGTGTGAATACGTTGGTGTGTCTTTAGACTAGATGATGCAGTGGAAGCTACACCGCACTGGTCACAGCTGTAAGGTTTCTCTCCTGTATGAGTACGTCTATGATATTTTAATTGATCACCCTGACTAAAGCTTTTCTCACACTGGTCACAACTATAAGGTTTCTCTCCAGTGTGAATACATTGATGTTTCTTTAGATTGGAAGATGTAATGAAACCTGCCCCACACTGACCACAGCTGTAAGGTTTTTCTCCCGTGTGAATACGTTGGTGTGTCTTTAGACTAGATGATGCAGTGAAAGCTACACCGCACTGGTCACAGGTGTAAGGTTTCTCTCCTGTGTGAATACGTTGGTGTGTCTTTAGACTAGATAATGCAGTGAAAGTGGCAACACACTGACCACAGCTGTAAGGTTTTTTTCCAGTGTGAAGCCTCTGATGATACCTCAGATATGATGATCTTTTGAAAACTTTCCCACAGTGCTTACAGCAGTGCCACGTGGATCCCTCTTGGGCTATATGTTTCTGCAATGACAGAGGAAGAAGACTTAGATCCTTTTGAAAAATCACACAAAAGATTTCTCTAAACTAACTAACATATTCTAACTGGACCTGGACAGACCAAACCACAGGTCTCAATATCTCGGATCAAATGTGAACACTCAGAGTGCGTTTATAAGTACCCTCAGCTATCATCACTGTGCTCTGATGTGTTCTGCAGACGTTCAGGTTTTTAAGCAGTAAACTCTTGTTTTTTGCTCCTTTACTAATGATTCTTTGTCATGATGAAATTCTGAAAAGGAACCTGTGCTACAATATTTCTAAATGATAGAAGGAAGTACAGTCTTGTCCAAGTTGTTCACTTAAAAACCACGTAGAGATTGGGCTGAAAAAGATTGATGACCACTGGTTTAAATGAATAAAAGTAACAGCGGTGGTAATACATGACATTCTTCACACTAACCCTTTGTTCCAGCTTATAACCCAGAGGCCTGCACCCATTCAACCCAACAGCCATCAGGGAAACAGTCTGCTTAAACTCAACCTTCGTTTCTCTCTAAAACAACTCTTTACACTGAGGCAGAGAGATCTATAAACCTGTCATCTAACCAGTAAAGACCCAGAAGTATTGCCACCACCAAGTTTAATGAATTCAAATTATTTACCGAGTCTGGTCCATTTTATTTCTTTAGCACAAGTTTATTGTGTTTACCTTGAACCTAAATCTAGCCTGGCGAGTGACTGCTGTGAATAGGGCAGCTGACAAGGGAAAGACCATGTGACAGATTGGAAAGACAGCTGACAAGACGCAAAGATGCTGCCATAGGCTAGCAATACATTGTAGCAGTATTGAGGCCTAGCAGCTTTGTTACAACCACCATAAGCTACAAGTAAATGAAGGAGAATACCCCAAGGGTTAGCAAGAGCAGGGGTGGAAGATGACTCACAGGCAGACTACATGGCAACTGACACTGGAACAAACTTGACTATGAGGTGGAGATGTGACTCAGTGAAGTATAGGGGCACAGACCCATTCTCTAGGTCTAGAACTGGGCAGAATAGTTCTCATGGAATCCAAGAATGGCAGCTTAGGAGGCAGAAGCAACTCTTAGACATACAGAGATTGTGGGTAATGTTCAAATAGGCCGGGGAGGCTTGGGGCTTGGCATAGGCAAACTGGTGTGGAGTAGAGCAGGTCCCAAAGAGAAGAGAAAGTTAGTTGTTGAGCAGGTTCATAGACAGGAGGAAATTTTAAGGGGTACAAAGGCAGTGGCTCAGATTAAGCAGGGACAGTGGTTGAATTGGGAAGGTATAGAGAAGAAAAAGCTTAGTTGGAAATAGCTGTGGAGTATGGAGGAAAGGAGTATTATATTTTTGATAGGGGCAACATAAGATGTATTGCCAACTCCCCAAAACCTAAAACTCTGGATAAATTGAGACCTGCTGTCTTTGTCATGTTCAGGTACTGTAACTCTAAGGCATACTTTGTCAGGTTGTAAGGTCAGTCTGAAAAGGACGGTATACGTGGTGACATAACCAAGTATTAAGAAACTTAGTTGCAGGTAAATTTAGAAGGGCCTAAGGCAGTCCTGCCCAACCAGTCAATCATGGTCTACTGGTTGATCATGGACTTATCCAAAGTCGACCGCAAGGGATGTAGGAAAAAATTTAAAAATAAAAATCACGCTGAAAATATAAATGGCGCGCCGCTATCAATATGGAAACGGCAAGAAACAACAACGTCTCCCATGAGTCTGAGCAGAGCAGTTATTAAAAACTACAACACTAATAATAATATTATTAATGAAAGACCACCATTCCTGCGACCCGTCCAACCGGCCCACCCAACACAGTGGGGGTGCGTCTCACTCTTACCTGCATTTAAAACTTGAGAGCCCTGAGCTAGCAGCCAGCAATCAGAGCAGTTGCCACTCTTAAACATAAACATGGCTGAAAGAAAACGAACCAAGACCTACTATTTTCACTCAGACTGGGAAGAAGATTATTTGGCGTTGGTAAATAAAGATGGATATTGCAATGTTTGTGTGTTGATTGTGTGTTCAGTTTGGGCCAGGAGTCTGCAAAGAAGGCTTTTCCGTGTTCTGGAAACTACTGATGGAGGAGAAGTATCCCAATGTCAGAAGATGTGCCTTGAACCTGACAGCTCTTTTTGGATGAACTTATTTGTACGAGTCTGCTTTCTCATACATGAAAATCATCAAGTCCAAGTACAGATCAACAATTACTGAAGACCACCTTGCAGCCTGCCTACGCCTTGCAACTAGCTCCTACACTCCTGATTACAAGAAGCTAGCCTCCCCCCAGTGCTAGGTCTCCCACTGGGGTATTTCCTGCTGCTCTATCTGCCTTAAATTGCCCCTCTGGGACAAATAAAGTTTTTTTAATTAATTTTTTTTCCAACTCAGAGATCTACCTGTTTTGTATCTGGTTTATTTTTCTTTTTGGTTCATATGAAGGTCAGTTATGGCTATTGCTCATCAGGCAGATTTGTGTGTGTGCGCAAGCGTGCATGGGTGAGGAGCAGAGAGCGCGGATGTGTGTGTGTTTGAGAGAGGGAGGGTTTGTGATGTGATGTCTAATGGTTGTGCGTCAAAGAAAAACTTGTGAGGTTAGTTACTGCAGGCAGGTGTGTGGGTTTGCAATGTTGACACTGGACTGGTAGATCTCAGGAGGTTGGCTACTTGAAAAGTAGATCTTAGGTCAAAAAAGGTTAGGCACCCCTGGTCTAAGGTGAAGAGAGTGGAAATTTAGTTTGTTCAAGAGGGTGAGAAAGTTAATAAGACAATAAGGAGGCAAGGCAGCTTAGAGGATGCCTGTGATTGGGAGATGCAAGTAGATTTAAGAGGAAAGCTTGTGGTTCCTCAGGAAATAGCCTCTACTAATCTAAGGCCAGATATAGTCTTGTGGTCTCGGAGTAGAATGAAAGTTTATTTCATAGAACTGATTGTTCCTTGGGAGGAATTAGTAGCAGAAGCATATGAAAGGAAAAAGCTTAGGTATGTGGAGTTGGGGGCAGAAGCAGAACAGCGAGGATGGAAAGTTAGGATATGTCCAGTGGAAGTAGGCTGTAGAAGATTTGTTGCAAAGTCTGTTGTCTCATTGTTGAGGGAGTTGGGCATAATTGGACAGATTGTGAAGAAAATAGAGAAGGAAGTGTCAGATGTGGCAGTTAAGTCAAGTCAGTGGATTTGGATACTACGAAGCAAAAGTAGCTGGGGGCCCAGCAGTGGGAGCATTTAGGGTAAACAGACTCTTGGATGAAGGATGGAAGAAATCCAGGATATATTTAAGTGGAGGGTTTGGGCCCATGTAAGCCTTTTGAAACCAAGTGGTTTTTAGGTGAGTTGGCCTGTATGGCCTTGTTTTTGCTGGCATTTTCAGTGATTGTAGAACTGTTTAGATGACTTTGTCTGCTGATTCTGCTAATGTCATGTCCTGCCTCCAACTCTGGCACCCTCTATACTTTCATTACCCTCTAACCGAACCAGGGTTTGCATCACCAACCCGCTATGAGCAGTTGCTGAGAGGCTGGGGTAGCTTGTGGTGGAAAAAAAAAAAAAAAAGATGGCTGTTGTGGTGTGAGGAGCAGTGATGGCTGGTATTAGGGGAGTGACACTTTTTTTCTTTAGCACAAGTTTCTTGTGTTTACCTTGAATCCATGTAATCCAGAGACTTTAAATACAAATTATGAAGAGAGCTCCTGAACCTCTCAAATCCGAAGACTGAGAGCCAGAAAATGTCCCACCACAACAATCTGACCATTGAATTTCTTCCAGCAAATCATTCAGCCTGCAGCACACGTTCAGTCTAAAGCACATCTGTATCTGCAGCTCAGAGAGAGGAGATGAGACCAGGAAACACTTTGCTGTTTGTAACAAAGAAAAACACAAACTTTGACACTTTTTCCACATTTGATGGAAAAGCAGAACAAGCAGAGGATACACAGAGCCTCGTCCTTGTTTTAGCGTCCTCCACACTGACCTGTAGCCCGGTGGAACCAGAGGATGAGTCTGCTCTGTTCCTGGTGGAGGGGTTCGGATCCTGGTTCTGCTGCTCCATTCTGGTCTTGGTCCTCCAACTTATGGACTCTATTTGCAACTGTCAGTACATACCATAAGATCCAGTTGTGATATGTAGCATATTAAACCACACCCACTTTTCTTGTTCTCTTGATAACCTTTCTGGACAGTTTTTAAACCATCGAGTCACATTTCATTAAACTTATTACTGTGGTTTATATTTAAATGCATGTGAACTTTAAAGACCCACTAAGGTCACAGTTAAAAATAATTTGAGTTTTTTTTAACAAATTGGGAAAAAATATAATATTCTCTGTAGAATGACATTCACCCATATCCCATAAATCTCATGTGAGTCAGTGTAACATGACCACTTAAAACATTTTACTACATTAAGGCAACGATATTGTTTGAGGAAAGGGTCCCATTGTCGTCCCAAAAACTGTTCCCAAAGAAAGTTAAATTTTTTTTTTCCATTTTAAATTTGTTTTAATTTCCAGAAGCTGTGGCAGATCCAGTAAAGTAACAGTAATATCAGATTTGTCACATTTACACTCTGAAGCTCATTTTTTAACAGTTCACTTCTCACGGAGCTTCAGTCTGGACTGAGGCTTGAAACTGAGAAGATGTGATGGTTCAGTGGGGGAATGATCTAGTTCTGTGTGGCCAACAGCACGTCAGCAGGAGCTGTCTGACTGATCTGAGACACTCAGAAGAACATGAAGTGGACCATACAGAGCCTGTCATTTAAATATAAAGAGTGTTTTTCTGGCATCAGAAGTGCTCGTCCAGTGATTCATTCCAGAAAGTTTGAGATTAAGGAAACTGAAATGTTTTTCAACCCAAATTACCTACAGTCTCTTTTATTTTCATTCTGAAATTATTCTAACTGGTAAACTTATATGTCCAGTTGAAGAGTAAAAAGTGAGCTTGTGTTGTGATCAGATTAGAGTATCAGCTCCTAAAAGTTGCACAGATCCTCCTAATAAAGATAGTTTTAGCTCCATTTTAACTCCAGATGTGGACAGATGGACTTTAAGAGTAATATATGTATAGCCTTTTTTTCATCATTTGGTCATTCCTTGTTGATTTGTGGATAAAAGAAAATATTGGATATGTAAAGGAAACTGAATAATGAAGCTTTCATAAGACACTTCTGAAGAGGACAGTCAGACCGTCTTATTGGACTTCTGAGTGTAAATATGAGAAATCAGACACTGATATTGAGTATAACTGTGTTTCTACTACTCGTGCGATACTTTGTTGGATCACCGACAAGTCTTTATATTAATGCTATGACTCCTCTTCAAACAACAAACTCTTAATGTAGGGGGTCACGTGATGCATTCGGACTGAGAGGATCGCTGTTGCCCACCTCCTGCTTTCTCAACCGATAAATTATATCTTTGATGGACTAAACCTCAATAATCTTAAACAAATCTTAAACAATATTTAAACAAAATTGATCACTCAATTTCTCCTCTGTGTATCAAGTGCAACCTAGAAAGTGGGATATATTTCCATTATTTTTGGAATGTAAACTTATTTCCAGATTTTGGACACTTATTTCAAAGAAGATCAGTGGCATATTTAAAATAAAGATTACGAAAGACCCTGGGGTTTTCCTCCTAGGCCTTCCCTCTAGATCAAATAAATTTTTATTTATATAGCACTTTTCATACTTTCAAAGCAACACAAAGTGCCTCACAAAGGTTAAAAACAACAATGATATACAACATACCAACCCACCCACCCTCATAAATACCCAGAGAGACACGGAGACAAACAGACACACACAAGCTCAAACCCACTGCAACTATCAGACAGAGACATGACACCCAGACCTAATGCCAGGAAAATGTCACCCTTGGGGAGCCGACCGCACTGAGGGGGCTCCCAGCCCACAACCACAAGGAGCGCCGCCACAGAGATAGTCCCGACCCGGGCAGGCAAGACGTCCCACACCAAGGTGCAGAGTCCTCCAGCCACCCAGGCCAGAGCAGTCCACAGGACAGCATCCCCGCCAGTGGACCAAAAGCAGCTCCCAGTGTGGTAGGCCCCCAGGAGGAAACACTGGAGCTAAAAACTGGAAGACTAAAACAGTAAAATAAGATAAAAAGGTGTAAAAAAAATTTGATTAAAAGGAATAAAAAGAATCAACAAAATCAAATAAAGGCCTGATTAAAAAGGTGAGTCTTGAGCCTCGTTTTTAAAAACAACAGTCTCTGTGAGAGTTACATCTCTCCGCAAAACATTATAAGCTCCTTGAAAAACTCCTTCTAGTTGCTCTAAAGTGTATATTGCAAAACTGGATCAAAACTCTTCCACCTAGTGTTACCCTTTGGTACTGGGAGATCTTTAATATCCTCCCTCATGAAAGGCTACAAACTGTTGTAAAGGGTAAGGATGAATTATTTTTAAAAGTTTGGACTCCCTTCTTAGATTATATACCTGCGGATCTGAAAAAAATATTACTGATGGGCAGACAGTTTTCTGAATGGAAGATGGCTTCCTTTTGTAACCGTCAAATTGTGGGACATGGAGTGTAATGGGCTTGTTTTTAAATTTTTGTTTAAGGATTAACGTGTGTCACTATTTCTGTAGTGGTCACTATGACTTGTTTGTCTATATAAATGTATAACTCTGTATGACATGTGCTCTCTGTTGGGGAGTAGTGGGGGGGGGGGTCTAGTTTCCGTAAGTTTTTGTTTTAAAAAAAACTCTTAATGTAATTACAGTATTTATATTGATCATAATTAAGTCCCATTTTAAGATCTAATCCTGAGATATGGTATAGTGTACATTAGACACATCAAATCACATGTCTTCGCTCCACAGTTATATCAAACAGCCAAATGACACCCAAACAAGCCTGGAAAGAACAACTCTAAATTTTACGTTTGTTTCTCTCACAGCTAAATGGATAGAACAAATTAAATATATAGCTGAGGTTGTGTTTCTAGTATTGTGCACTGCTTTGAGTACAACGGTTTGCACATTAGCATTAGCAGGACAAGCTAACTGTGAATAGCAGCCAGGTTATTTGAATTTTCTCACTCTCTGGTGCATGTTCTGACTGCCCGTGTTCAGCTGCAGGAATCAAACCAATGACACAGAGCACTTTGAATATTTTTCTACAAATGTTTGACCGCTACGTGTATTCTTTTCTGGACTCACCTGCATGCAGCTTCCTGTACTGATGTTCCGAGATGTGCCTAAGCGTGTGTGGAGTAATGGAGGGGACTGCTTGCTTCGTTTGTGGGAGGAGCCAAAATGATGACGTAGAAAGCCTCGCTCCACGTGACTGCTTCCGGCAGTGATTCAGCTTTTGCCGTGATGGACATTTGTACATAGACATCGACTGTGGAAGGGCGTGCCTTAAGTCCGCCATCTTGGTACAGGGCTAGCAGAGACAATAGTGCATGAAATTATGAAGGAAAGAGGTACTCCTCAATCTTCAAGTAGAACTATTCGCTTAAGCATTTAATTGTAAAGGATTACCTTCTGTGGTATTTAATTGATAGGAACCACACAACAGTTGAAATTTAGCGTATTTTATTGCTCGTGCCCAGAAAGAGTTAAGGTTAAAACATGTGACTGCCTGTTAGTTAAAATCCCCTGGATTATTGCATTATAGCTTCAAAGATGGACTTGACAACTTGTAGTTTCTTGCAGCACTGCAGCAGTATCCTACAGTCCTGACCCCTGTTCTGTCACTGAAGTGAAAAGTTATCTGTCACAGACACAGAAAACTTATTCCAACCCCAGCTTAGTCCTACCTGAAGTAACAAGAGGAAAACAAGAAGTTTGTGGGCAGACTGCCTTCTGACTGTGAAGGTTAGTCAGTTTAATCTTTATCAACATAAAATATCATTCCAAGTCTTTTTTTAGATTGACATTTTCAGTGAATTAGTCCAAATGCTTTCTACTTTTAGAAAGAGACACTTCAGTGACCCTGGAGGAGATCTTCATGTTTGCCCCAGGTGTAGCAGGCATACCTCCTGCTGGCACGGATCCTGGACCGTCCCTTCAGCTCCTCACCAGTTCAAACTACCCCATGACAAATACATGTGCCAACACATTAAAGCCACCTGTCTCTGATGACTGCAACAGCTTTAAAGCCAACATGAACTTTGGAATTAAGAATTATCCTGGCTTTGGATGCTTTTAAACACACTGAACTATGAACACCTGAAATGTCCCAAAAGAAAAAGGTTTTGACAGGTTGGAGATGTTAAACACTCAGCTTTAAACTCCTGTTTAAACCTCTGTTCTGTCTTCTCTTTTTAAAATCTACAAGGTGCCGGTGTTCCTCTGTGCCAGTGGGTAATGCATAAGAATAAAATGTTTTGCCATCCCAGTTTATGAAGATAAAGTTCAGCCATGTTGTTCAGAGTGATGTAGTTCTCTACGGCAGACTGCCACTGAAAAGATGGTGTCAGACCACTTTGTCTCTGTGGTTCTTCAAAGGGATGCAGGTCATCGTCCCCAACAGTAACTGGTGGTTCTGCTCAGGGTCTGTGAAGATGCTGAGAATGCACAGTTCATCCCATTGAATCTGGGAAGAAAATACAGAAAAACAACCAGATTGACTTTGTTTTCTCTCAAACTCCAGGTTTAAATGTTATTGTCGTTCCCTGCCAGTCACTGGCCAGATTTAGTTAACAAGACACATATGCAGAGACACCACAAGACGACATATTAAAAGTTACAAATACACCATCAAAGAAATATTAGAACTAAAGTGATACTGACTGAAGCATGAGTGTAAATTATCAGACGTAATGACTGATTTTAAAGTGACAGCTTCATAGAAGAAACCTTTTTTTTTTAATAATAAAAAAAGTTCTCTGGCACATATACTGTTCTGAGCTTTTACAGCCTCAGTCCAACCTCAGGTTAAACTCATGTAACCATAATTTTCCCGTGAATGCTTCATGTAGATGTAATAAAAGGTCATCATGTTGTTTTTGCTTTAACATGGTTTGCAGTATTCACCTGTGAGGCAAATGATACATCACCTCTGCTCATCCAGATGTTCAATTAGACTGCTGAACAGGACGGATAACGTGAACGTTCCAGTGGTGCTTGTATTTGTATGAATGTGTGTGAGTGATTAGAAAGCACGTAGTTATGTGTGTATCTTAAGACGTGCTGTATGACTGTGTGTGAGTGGGGTGAATGCGACATGTAGTGAAGCGCTTTGAGTGGTCAGTTAGACTAGAAAAGCGCTATACAAGTACAAGTCCATTTACCATTTGTCCAGTTCTTTCTGTCGTGCTCCCAGACGGCTGTATCGCAGCAGCCTTGTGTGTTCGTAGCTGCTTTTGAACAGATGCCTCTCCCTCAAGTCACCAAACAGATCCATCCAAAACTGTGTCTGAGTATGCAAACACACATTTTATTCTTAGGAAGTATATCACCTTCCTCCTGTAAAATACGGCTGAATTGCTGCCTGTTGTGTTTAAAGTAGTTTATTATGTAGAAGACATTCAAAATCTTAAGCAGGAACTGAATTGTTTCAACATAAAAAAACACCAAGTAAAAGCGAGCATTGCCTTCATCAACACAGTCATATACAGTAAATCCAAAAGTGTGATGTGAAGTAGACAATCAGTGAAGAATGAATATGAGATAAAAACCTTTATTTGCCAAAGCAGGACCAATTCAATTTCAATTCAATTCAATTTTATTTATATAGCGCCAGATTACAACAATTGTCATCTCAAGGCACTTAAGTAATATAGTCCAATTCAAGCCAATTGGAATTCAATTCATTGTAATCATAATCCAATTAATTCATATAGAGCCAATTCAAAAAATTAATATCCTAGCTAAGGAAACCAACAGATTGCACCGAAACGTGTCTTCAGTCCAATCTCCCGTCCTGAGCGTGCCTGTGGCGACTGTGGAAAGGAACGACTCCCTTTTAACAGGAAGAAACCTCTGGCAGAACCAGACTCAGGAAGGGTGGCCATCCGCCTCGACCAGCTGGGGTTTGAGAAGACAGAAAAGAGGGAAAAGAGGGGGGAAAAACACCATAACGCCATTCAAAGGATATCTGTTGGAACAGGGAAACATAGGTTAATAATCACAATAATGTCACATGTACATAAAATCAATTGTGAAATTAAACAGGGGGAAAAAGAGAGCAAAGTGAGGAAAGGTGTGACAGATGAGGTCCCCCAGACCACCAGCTTTCAGTTCACTGCTCAGATGCTGAAGTGCCATACATGTGACTTCTGGCTCCTGCAAATGCATCTCTGTGCGCTGACCTTAAGGAACAATGAAGTGCTGCCATCGGTCCATTTTCTGCCACAGTCTATGCGGAGGCGCATTGGAAAAACTCAAAAAACAGTGATACACTCAATGTCATTTTGAGCACCGACACCAGGATCATTGTTGGACTTTCCACATGTGAGCCACATCATTTTGGTTGAGAAGCCATCGATACGGCCACTTCAGGTAATTCCAAAAGGTTTCAGTTTGTCGTATCCATCAACATGCCACACTGAACAATACTCTATTCCAGATGGGTCAGGTTCTCTTATTGTGTTCGTCACATCACATCTTCTGACTGTAAAAGAGTACTTTTGTTTCAGAGGCTCCCACATTGCTCTGTAACCTAAAAGCTGCTTGATCCCTGAGGTTTCTCAGAAAAAGCTGCCTGCACAGCAGCAACTGGAGCATCCTCTCAGTCAGGTCTGCATTTTGTAGTCTTCTTTTGAAAGTGCTGACACTCACTGAAATGTTGTGCTTGGTTGCCAGTAAGTCCAGCATGATTTCAGAGGCAGGGCCCTTGGTGAAATACTTGTGGATAAGTTCATCCACCACAACTGCTTCAGGTGACTTAGGTTTGCACACGTTACCCCAGCGCCTTCAAATTCAAATATCAACACATGGAAGCAAACTTCACTGGTAGATCCCGACCATGTTTCCATGGAGCATGGAGGTGCTGGGGTGAGGCATGCATGTCCAACCTCACCTGCACACGTGACCAATCATGTCACTGACGGACCCCTATTTTGGGGATATTCGTTTGAGGTATGCAGATTTCCATTTATGGAAGGTTCTGTGAGTTCTTTTTTTCCATATATGGCAACCGTGATGGTGTCTACCGGATATGTAATTGTTAGCCCGATTCTTTCATTGGAAGCCCAAGAACAAGCTGGAGAAATCGTTTATTAAAAAAGTATTTATTAGTGGTCACAAGTAAACTATATTGCAGCGCTGGACTCGGAGTGCCAGAGCTCCCTCAGGAAATCCGTCAGGCCGAGCCCCGATATCCGGAAACATTTCATATTTATATTCAGCTTTATCTCACATAAGTTGTATTCACACTTGTCAGAGTATCATTGGCCAGTTTTTAGTGGCATGATCAGGCCAGCCGCTGTCCTTGTTGTGTTCTTTGGATGTGATAAACAATGTGTGTATGTGTGAGTGCTGTTTTAGGCGTCTAATGTACCAGACCTATCTGCCCTAATAGAGATGTTTTGTCTGACCCAGTTGTTTATGTCATTCTAAGGTCTTGGACCATTTAAGGTCATCGATTGTGCAGTATGAGCAGAGTGTAAAAGTACCAGCTAGGAACATAGGTTATTTAGTAAAATACAGAATATGAATTTATAATGTCTAAGAACAAAGCCAATTATAACATGATCATATTTCGAACGTAGAAATCATATAAATAAGGGCCAGTAGGACTACTGAAAGTTTAATCCTGAACGTTCCCTCGAGGAGCCGTGAAGGGTCGCCTCTCTATCAGGCTCCTTCCAGGGTCTCTGCAGAGGGCTTTGCCCCTCCTGCAGTGATACAGGTGGTAGGTATGGAGTCTGTTAGATTGCCCTGGCCTGGAGTGTGCTGGGTGGGACATCGGCCGCCCAGGGAGGCTTCGGCGTCGGTCCTGGATCGAGGCGGCTGGCCGATGTCTCGCTCCTCCCCTCTGAGTGAAGTCACCGGTAGGACGCCCTGTCAGATGGGGGATACATTAAGCCACCACCTGGAGTCAAGAGCTTACAGCTTTGGGACTTCTTCTTTTTTTTTGTTTTTATCTTACAACAGCCCCGAGGCTCGGGGTGCATTAACTTTGAGCAGGTGTTCCTCCTGGGCTCCACAAAAATCTCTACAGTACAACAACTTACATCACTGTTGTGATGTCCAATGGCTATACAAGCAGACACCCCTGTGCTTTTGGTTAACAGCAGAGGCTGACGGCTTTGCTTTGCGGTAAGACGTATTGCATCACTTCCTGTTGCTTTGTGTGTGTGCACTGTGACAGTTCTCGCTCCTCTTGAACTACTAATAATCACCTTATTTCTCCCTATAATTTACACATCTTGCATAGTTAACTCTATCCCATACTTGTTATATTCTAACGCTCACTCTTACAGATCTTTAGTTTTTATTTTTCACTTTTTAGCGGTGTGTCTGGTTCTCTAGCTTAGCATGGCTACCAGTTCTCTTCCTCTATCTCCTGCTTTCACCTGCTCCGTGTGTCAGATGTTTAGTTACTCCTCTGCCTCCTTTAGTGGTAATGGTACATGTAACAAATGTAGTCTTTTTGTCGTTTTGGAGGCAAGGTTATCTGAATTGGAAGCTCGGCTCTGCACTGTTGAAAACCACCCGATAGCGAACCAGGCCCCTTTAGTCAGTGCGGAGCCACCTAGCGTAGCTAGCTCTGTTAGTCGTCCCCTAGCAGATCCCGAGCAGCCGGGACTTAAGAGTGGCTGGGTGACTGTCAGGAAGAGGAGTCATAGTCCTAAAGTCAAGCCCGTGGTTCACCATCAACCTGTCCACGTTTCAAATAGATTTTCTCCACTCAGCGACACACCCACTGAGGAGAAAACCCTGGTAATCGGCAGCTCTATAGTCAGAAACGTGGCATTAGCGACACCAGCGACCATAGTCAAATGCATTCCAGGGGCCAGAGCGGGCGACATAGAATCCTATTTAAAACTGCTGGCTAAGGATAAACATAAATATGGTAAAATAGTTATTCACGTCGGCGGTAATGACACCCGGTTACGCCAATCGGAGGTCACTAAAATTAATGTTGCATCGGTGTGTAATTTTACCAAAACAATGTCGGACTCCGTAGTTTTCTCTGGACCCCTGCCAAATCTGACCAGTGATGACATGTTTAGCCGCATGTCCTCATTAAATCGCTGGTTGTCTAGATGGTGTCCAGCAAACAACGTGGGCTACATAGATAATTGGCAATCTTTCTGGAGAAAACCTGGTCTGATGAGGAGAGACGGCATCCATCCCACTTTGGAAGGAGCTCTTCTCATTTCTAGAAATATGGACGAATTTATTAGTCATCCAAAAACATGACAACCCAGGGTTGAGACCAGGATGCAGAGTTGTAGTCTTACACACTTCTCTGCGGCTTCCCACCTGATAATGCCCCCCCCCCCTCAATCAAAAAACACAAAAGGAGCAAATCCTCTTGTGCAAAAAAAATTTAAAACAAAAACTTTAACTGAACAAAAACATCAAACTATTAAATGTGGTTTGCTGAATATTAGATCTCTCCCTTCGAAGTCTCTGTTAGTGAATGATTTGATTTGTGATCATCATATTGATATATTTTGTTTTACAGAAACCTGGCTGCAGCAGGAGGATCATGTTAGCATTAATGAATCAACTCCCTCTGACTATTTAAATGTTCACGTTCCTCGAACCACAGGTAGAGGAGGAGGAGTGGCAGCTATCTTCAGATCAGGGTTACTAATCAGTCCTAGACCCAAGATTAGTTTTAGCTCTTTTGAATCTCTGATTCTCAGTTTTTCCCACCCAAAGTGGAAATCACAAAAACCTCTTGTGTTTGTTGTTGTGTATCGTCCACCTGGCCCTTATTCTGAGTTTCTCTCTGAATTCTCAGAGTTTTTATCCCAGTTAGTGCTGAGTACAGATAAAGTCATTGTAGTGGGTGACTTTAATATTCATGTAGATGTTGAAAATGACAGCCTAAATATTAACTTTAATTCTATATTAGACTCTATTGGATTTTCTCAAAGTGTTCACAGACCTACTCACTGCCTTAATCATACCCTTGACCTTGTGCTGACTTATGGCATTGAGAGTGAACAGTTAACAGTGTTCCCTCATAACCCTGTCTTGTCTGACGATTTTTCAATAACTTTTGAATTTACATTACTTGACTACACGGTTTCTGAGAAGAATTCTACATATAGAAGGTGTCTATCAGAGAATGCTGTAACCAGATTTAAAGAGTTGATTTCATCATCCTTTTCTTCCCTGCCATGTGCTGATATGACAGAGGACGGCTACCTAAATTTTACTCCAGTAGAACTTGACTCTCTTGTTGACAGCACTATAGCTTCAATGCGTACAACACTGGACAATGTTGCCCCTCTGAAAAGGAAGGTAATCAGTCAGAAAAGGTTGGCTCCTTGGTATAATTCACAGCTGCGTGCGTTAAAGCAGACTGCAAGAAAGCTGGAGAGACGGCGTTCCTCTAATTTAGAAGAGTCTCAATTAGTCTGGAAAGATAGTTTAATAACGTATAAGAAAGCACTTCGTAAAGCTAGAACTGCTTATTATTCATTATTGATAGAAGAGAATAAGAATAATCCCAGGTTTCTTTTCAGCACTGTTGCCAGGCTGACAAAGAGTCCGAGCTCTGTTGAGCCAAGTATTCCTTTAACTCTCAGCAGTGATGATTTCATGAGATTCTTCATCAATAAAATTGTTTCTATCAGAGAGAAGATTAATGGAATCCTTCCCATTATTATGACTGATGTATCATCAAGTAGAGCAGCTTTAGAAGTATCTTTCGAACCTGAATTGTATTTAGACAGCTTCTGTCCAGTTGATCTTTCTGAGCTAACAACAGCAATAGTCTCTTCTAAACCATCAACTTGTATGTTAGACCCAATCCCAACCAGACTGTTCAAGGAGGTTTTCCCCTTAATTGACACTTCCATATTGGATTTGATCAATCGGTCTTTGTTGATAGGATATGTACCTCAGACTTTTAAGGTTGCTGTAATTAAACCTTTACTTAAAAAAACCTACTCTTGATTCAGAAGTGTTGGCTAATTATCTACCTATATCCAATCTCCCTTTTTTGTCTAAAGTTCTTGAAAAAATAGTTGCAGTTCAACTTTGTGATCATTTACATAGAAATAATCAGTTTGAAGAGTTTCAGTCAGGATTCAGAGTGCATCATAGTACAGAAACAGCACTGGTGAAAGTTACCAATGATCTCCTGTTAGCTTCTGATAGCGGACTTGTTTCTGTGCTTGTCCTGTTGGATCTCAGTGCTGCATTTGATACGATCGATCACAGCATTCTGTTACAGAGACTTGAACATGTTATTGGGATTAAAGGAACTGCATTAGGCTGGTTTAAGTCATATTTATCTGATAGATTCCAGTTTGGTCTTGTAAATGAAGAATCTTCCTCACACGTTGAAGTAAGTCATGGAGTTCCTCAGGGTTCTGTGCTTGGACCGATTCTTTTTACTTTATACATGCTTCCATTAGGTAACATTATCAGACAGCATGGCATAAATTTCCATTGTTATGCTGATGATACTCAGCTGTACTTATCTATGAAACCAGATGAAACCAACAGGTTGGTCAGACTACAAGCCTGTCTTAAAGACATAAAGACCTGGATGACTCAGAACTGTCTGCTTTTAAATTCAGACAAAACTGAAGTTGTTCTCTTTGGACCTGAGCGCTTCAGGGAGAAATTGTCTAGTTATATAGTTACTCTAGATGGTATTTCCTTGGCTTCTAGTTCTACAGTGAGGAACCTTGGAGTTATTTTTGACCAGAATTTGTCATTTGACGCACATATAAAACTGGTTTCTAGGACTGCCTTCTTTCACCTTCGTAATATTGCTAAAATCAGGAACATCCTGTCTCAGGGTGATGCAGAGAAACTAGTTCATGCATTTGTTACTTCAAGATTGGACTACTGTTATACTTTGTTATTGGGCTGTCCCACATATTCTCTGAAAAGCCTCCAGCTGATCCAAAATGCTGCAGCCAGAGTTCTGATGAGAACTAACAGGAGAGATCATGTTTCTCCAGTTTTAGCTTCTCTTCATTGGCTCCCTGTTAAATTCAGAATAGAATTTAAGATTCTTCTTCTCACATATAAAGCTCTTAATGACCGAGCTCCATCATATCTTAAAGATTTAATTGTAAGGTATTTTCCTAACAGAGCACTTCGCTCCCAAACTACAGGTTTACTTGTTGTTCCCAGAGTTTCTAAAAGTAGAATGGGAGGTAGAGCCTTCAGTTATCAGGCCCCTCTCTTGTGGAATAAGCTGCCAGTAAATGTCCGGGAAGCAGACACCCTTTCCACTTTTAAGATTAGGCTTAAAACTTTCCTTTTCGATAAAGCTTATAGTTAGGGATGGCTCAGGTAATCCTGAAACATCCCATAGTTAAGCTGCTATAGGCTTAGACTGCTGGGGGACCTCATCTGTCACACCTTTCCTCACTTTGCTCTCTTTTTCCCCCTGTTTAATTTCACAATTGATTTTATGTACATGTGACATTATTGTGGTTATTAACGTATGTTTCCCTGTTCCAACAGATATCCTTTGAATGGCGTTATGGTGTTTTTCCCCCCTCTTTTCCCTCTTTTCTGTCTTCTCAAACCCCAGCTGGTCGAGGCGGATGGCCACCCTTCCTGAGTCTGGTTCTGCCAGAGGTTTCTTCCTGTTAAATGGGAGTCGTTCCTTTCCACAGTCGCCAAAGGCACGCTCAGGACGGGAGATTGGACTGAAGACAAGTTTCGGTGCAATCTGTTGGTTTCCTTAGCTAGGATATTAATTTTTTGAATTGGCTCTATATGAATTAATTGGATTATGATTACAATGAATTGAATTCCAATTGGCTTGAATTGGACTATATTACTTAAGTGCCTTGAGATGACAATTGTTGTAATCTGGCGCTATATAAATAAAATTGAATTGAATTAACCAACTGACTTTGTGTCAAGTGAGACCGACACTGCTACAAAATTCTTTAAGAACATATCAACACTTTCCTTTAACGCCTTTTTATCAATTCATACTTGGATTTAGACAATAACTTCACCTGGTCAGAGTCACAAAACAAAGGTAGTATAGCCTAAAACGCATGTTTAGATAAAGCGACTCTCCCCCGCACGGACGCCATTTCGTTGGTTACCAGGTTACACGTAAACAAACAAGTTCCGACCAAACATTGTCAATTTCCGGTTGGTTTTCGAAAAGAGCTTTACTTGGTTAAATGATTAGTAATGAAAAATACATATATTATAAGAAAACAAACGTGGTTAAGGATAAAAAATAATAAATCGTTGTGTCGTGGCCGGCTTTTTTCCTTTCACATGCAGTTATTCTAACAACCACAAGACATTTTTAACCTAAGTATAGGCTGCATATGTGTCACTGCCTATCATGAACACCTCATGGACACGTTGTGTGAAGAGGCAAAGTATCTTCAAAGCGACGCTTGGTTATATTAATCCAGTAGTACCAACATCTTTCACTTTTGTCCCCTTTTCTTTGATTTAAAATGACTAACCTTAACAATAAAGTGTTACAGGCAGTATTGTGTATTGTATTGTGTTGTATTCTCATGGCAAATGTCCTGCTAGAGTTGCCGTATTGTAAGCAATAAGTGCCGAGGATTCTAGGAGCAGAAGTAATAAAACGGGGGCGGCAGGTTCTGAAAGTTAAACTCTGTATTCAATATCCATTAATGTTTTTATTTGAAAGTGTTAAGTTGAATTAACCCAGCAAGCTCTGTTGCATTGGTGGCAGAGGTGATGTTTTTATATGTTTAGACTTTTGCCGGTCCATGGAAGTTTGCTTGCTGTGTGAGTTAACGCGAGGCTGAGTTAGCATCACGCGCAGGAGTGATGCTAACTTATGCTAGCAGGAGTCCCAGCTCAGGGTGAAGAATGGAGTCACAGTTTCAAAAGCCCTTTTAGCCTGTTAAACTCTAACCTACTCAATGACTTCAGTACTTGTAAACCCAAACAAAATGTTCTTGTGAAGAATAGATTGCCTGCTGTGGAATTAAGCTGCCATTTACTGGATATTTGCTGGATCTGTAACTGAAGGCCAAGCCGGTCAGTTTCAGGGCAAAGCTCCTGCAACACCAGCTCAACATCAGTCAATGCTATCGGTTAATGTTATCCTTTTTGCTGATTCCTCGATTGCAGATAACCAGCTGAATATTGGCTGATACTGATGTTAGGACGATATATCTGTGGATCCCTCCATGAATCCATTATTCTGAAAATGTGTTTCTGAATGAAATAGGCAGGTAGTGAACTTTCTGCTCAACAGTGAGTGTTTCTCGGACAGAAAGACACTTTTTATAAAGATACAGAGGAATCAATTGACCAGAGTGAAAATGCAGGATGCAGAAGTTCTTCAGTGAATGTGGTGTTGAAGGTGTGGAGGTGGATCAGTGTGTCAGAGGAGACTCTGTAGAAGGACAGAGTGCCAGCAGGACGGTCCAAATACACTGCTGCTCTGTCAGAGATGGAGGAGGAGGAGAAGAATGATTTCTTTCTGTTGTGACGGATTGTGATGTAACTATCGTCATCTGAACACAAGACTGCAGGACTGATCATTCCATCCAAACACATTAGCAAAGCTTTCGTCTTCCCTGTTGATTCCTCTGTAACTCACTGATATATCAACCTCTCCTCTCCCAACTCGACCTCCCAGTAACAGCGACGAGTTAGAACATTTTCGCACAGCCGCTGAGGACACCAGTCATAAAATCTGTCTGGATGATCAGGATACGACTGAACCTCCTTCACACATGTCACCTTCCTGTTGTTGTCAGACAGTTTCAGTTCTCTGTTCACTGTGTTTGTGTCGATTGTGAGTTCACAGGAATCTGATGGAGAGAACAAACACAATCCAGCTGCAGTTATTGATCTATCATCTGTTCACTTTGATCAATGAGTGATGTGATAGTGTGAAGATGGTTGAATGTCATGAATCAGATGAAGAACACACTTACACTTCCTCAGACCTGGAGTCAACCATCGTTCTCCAGCAGGCTCCGCCCTGAAAGGAGGAGGGGTGTCAGAGCAGCACAGTCTCTTTCAGCATGCAAACATTGACATTACATGGCTCTCACACACACATTGTTCTACACTGAGAAAGGACCAGGAAAACATCTGGATACATCCACTGGAATGTCCTATCTAATGGTTGTGTTTTTCATGTTCTCGCAAAAGGATCTTTTCAGTTTATCTTCATAGAATCATGCAGGAGGAGAAGACCGTGTCATCAGTGAGTTAAACTGCAGTTGTAGCTGCTGTGAACAGCCTGATCAACACTGCTGCAGCTGTAGTATATTTAGTGAGTTAAGGGCTCGTAACTGTGAACCAATTGATGATTTTAGCTCAGAAAGGCAGTTCAGATACAGGTCAGTGGATCCACTGGTGGGAAAGACTGTCAGACCTGTTAGGCCCAAGTGCATTGTGGGAATGTTTTGCAGCAAGGTCTGTCCATGAGATCTACATGAAATCACGTCTGTCTTAGTGTAAATAAGTAATAAACCATCCGTGTTGCCAAGTTCATTTTCAGAATTTTTGTTTTGTGTGTTTGTTCAGAAAGTCGGACATGTTGTTCTGCACTAAGTGAAGCAGAGCTGGATGCCGTCATTGCAGAAATCCAACTAAGTCCCCCAAACACAGAATACAGAATGATGAAATCATTCCTTCATGCCGGGGGACTGCTGCTGCAAAGTGAGTCTGATATAAAGTGGATCCTTATCTGAAAGTCCTCTGTAAGCTCCATCAGTGCAGTCTCTCTTCTTTGTGTCAAAGAAGCTGTGACTGAACCTTCTTCACATTTATATCTGATGCATTATATCTTCTTTTTTTTTTTTTTTTTTAACCAATAGCTGGAGATTTTTCCTTCACGCTGGAATAGATGCGTCAGCTGTTTAACTGTTCATCTGTCTCCTGCAACAAACAATCGAGCATCTCCAGTGTTGGAGAGCTTCCTTGGTGCCATCAACACGTTTGGTTTGCTATCACGTGTGCGCTCTGACAGGCTGCTGAGAATACTGAGGTCGCCCATTTCATGGTGGAACAGCGAGGAGAGAACCGAGACTCGCACGTTACTGGAAAGAGTTTCCATATCCAACGGTGAGGTTTCTATAGCGATGTATTATGAGAAAAGCTCTGCAGAAGAGCACATAACGAGTATTATTATTCCCCAACGTTCACCCCTGTTCCTCTGCAGGACTCTCACTGGCCTCATTCACAAACTCTCCTTTGTCCTCCATTACTGACAGAAAACACTGAACTAAGCATGAATGACATCTGTCATCTGCTTCAGAGGCTGTTGTTTTTTCATATTTACTAAATGTATAGTATATTTGAGGGGGAAAGATCTTCAGACATGCAGCAGCATCAAACAGTTTCAGACTTAGTTTTTCAGGCGAGTGCTCCACCAAGACCAGATTAGGCTGGACACACATTTCTAAAGCCATCACTGAACTTACGAGCATCAGTTTCCTCATTGTAGAGTCATAACATCCACCAGCTAGAAGTTCTAATTCAGAGCAGAAACATATTTTCTTCCTGCTTGTAATGTTTCTCTGAATCATGTCTCTTGTTCTTCCAGGATAGAACACTGATGGAGAGATGTGTCCATTCCAGTCCTTGACCCATTCCATACTCTATTTCTCAACCAGGAGAGAGAAGGGCTTTTGAACCCTGATGATGAGTCATCTCTTTGCTCTCCACTGGGCTTTTCTGCCTCAGCTGCAGAGGAAACTTGCCTTCTTCATGGATGCTTGGAACCATCACGGCCTGAGAGCAGCAGGCAGCCAGTCTCCCCATCAGCTTTGGACATCATTCAGACACCTTCAGGATCCTGATCAGGTGTTAAAACAGCTGAGTCCATCATATCAGGAGCCATTATTTAAATGATAAATTTAAAAGGCCTAAAATGATTTGGCTAGATTACATAACTTAATATTTATACTGAGAAGAACTGATTTCATAGCTTCACATTTTATAACTGCAACTGAAAATGTTTCAGTGAAACATTTGAAGATGCCAAAGCTTTTGTATAAGTCTCAAGAAAGCCTACAAAATATTTAATAACCTTAAAACTCTGATTGTCTTTTATTTGTGTTCAGGTGGAGGCAGACTGTGGGATTGATTGGGATGGACCACACAGCTCTGATGAGCTTGGAGGTGACTGAGTTGAAGTAGCCCAACTGCAGCTTGAACGACACCTGAGCGAGGAGAACATGGCCAGGTCACCTGACCCCGATGTTCCCTTCATGGATGCACTCCACATCTATGCAGCCGCACCACAGCAGCTGATGCAGCCACAGCAGAACTGGACGAGTTCACCAACGTTCACACACTGCTGGATGGAAAAGTGCATGAAACACTTCATGTTCAATTGTCTTTATTAACCAAACTTTAACATTTGTAAATAAAACTTAAGATCGAAATGTTTGTTTTCAGTTCTCCTGAATTCTGTTACCAACCTCACACACTTCCAGTGAATGAGGTAATGCCTTAACATGGCTGTCAGAAAAATTCTCTCAAAATTAGGCTCAGAGTCGCTGGACACGATTAACACAAAACATTTTTCTTGCAAGAAGTACAAGTCCACACAACCTGTCAGGAAGCTGGCTCCGAAAAGTCTGACTAATAAATGGTACTATTGCTATTTATATTGTTTATGCTTGCTGGCCACACAATGTTATGGGAAAAGGACATTCAATCTTATGGGAAAAGGCATTACTAGCCATTTAATGTTATGGGAAGATGAGTTCAGACAGTCAAAACCATTTTGCTTGCTACATAGTATTATGAGAACCAAAAGACAGGAGGAGGCCTCCCCCCATCACAGAAACTCTTATCCTTGCAGCTTTTTTCATAGTATCACTATATAATTTTTCTAACAATGGCTCACTGCTCCACGACCTTTAATGAGCAGCATGAAACAGAGGAACATACTAACTGCTACAACTTTGAAATGTTAAACTTAAAGACACTTAGTTTCTCAGATTATTCAGATCAGATCATTCCAAATCCAAAGTCTGTAACAGATGCTTGGAGCTTTTCTCTGAATGTCTGGTAGCTTTGGCACTTCAGAGGCAGTTTCAGCAGGTCCTGCAGGCTGAGGCTACAGGTGTGGTAATTTCAGGAGGAACTCCTGCATACAGGTGCTGGGGAGGTATACTCCAACCTGTCCAAAGCTTCAGGAGTTGGTGTAGTTCCTGAGAGGAGCCCACAGAGACACAGTCAGAAGTATTTAAAGCTGCCAATAAGATGCTGAACATCAGAACTTTCTCAAGTTTACCCAAAGATCAAAGAATCTCTGCTTCACTTGTAAAAAGAAACTGGTCTTTCTGCGGTAAAATAAAACAATGTTTACACCATGTTTCATAAATATGGAGTCAGTGTGAAGAATCAGCAGCCGCTTTAGGAGATGTACATTGTTCGGGTCTGTTTCTCTGAGAACATTTACAATCTGAGCATTTTCAGTGTCGTCTCTCAGAAAGCCTGAGCAGCACGTCTCCTTCCTATCTGGCATCGGCCACATGATCCTTTTCAAGATGGTCTGAGAAGTAAAAACAGCCTCAGAGGCTGTAAATCGAAAGGGTTTATTAACAGAACAGAGCATCACTTTTATAAAAGCAGAGGCCGAAAAGGTAGATTTTATTGGATAGAACATTGGAGGCTTGTAATATCAATAATAGAACTGCAACATGTTCCACTTAAAGCCTTATTCCATTTTTATAAGTACAATCCCAATAAAAGCCCTGCTGGTACTGATGGAAGCAGTCAGCATGTTGAGGTAAGCAGCCTGTGAGTCCACAGCTGGCTGTGCAGATGTTGGAAAAGGACAGCAGCTGGGGCAGGACGCTCTTTGATCATGTTGGGAACACCGCTGTCTTTCAGCCCCTTACGTAGCTGCTTTATTTGTGTTGGTCTCCATTCGATGACCTACAGAAAGGATCAGAGAGTTTGCAAAGCATCATTTAGATGCAGCTGTTGGTGGAAATAAGAGACGATTGGATCAGTTTGTTCTACAGTTAATATCCATTCAAATCTTTTTCCACATGTACTTCATTTCATTTTGATTTATTCAGACCGCATACTGCAGGATTTTCTCTGTCAACCACCTCCTGTTGTCATTAATGGGAGGAAGATCCCAGCTGAAGGCCAGGTTGTTCACCTCACATAGGTCCTGTGGAGTCAGCTCCCTCTGACTATCAAAGCCATGAATAAAGGAATGTCCTGTGGCACATCCAGCTGCTCTGAAAACATCTGCATCTATCAGGGCTCTGCAGGTGGATGGGACCTTATGATGGTCTGCCCCACCGAACAGAAGAGTTCTGCCAGTGTTCTCTGAGAGGGAAAGAACAAGATATAATTAAAAGCTGATTTCAGCTGAGAAAGCCGTATTATCCTGAGAGATTTAGTTTTTTTTAAATCACAGTTGTTGCTGCAAATGTTTCCAGAAAATATCTACCTCTAATTCTGCTTTCTGTGGTGTCAGAAGAACAGATTTGTTTGAGTCCAAATACCAGATATGAGACCATTTTCAGCTCAAGAATATACATTTGTGAGAATTCTGAAACTAAAAATCTGTACAAGAGCTTCCACCATGGACCAATGTGCCTTCTGCTGTCATCAGTTTGGATGACAAACCTTTCCAATTCATCAGGTGCTTTGGAAACAACTGATCAGAGCCAGTTAATCCTGTACAAACTGACCAAAATTAAGGTCCAATCCAAACTGGACTTTTTCCATTATGTTCCTTCGACAGAAAATGGTGTTTTAGCCCATCACCAACAGCCGCATCATCTGAAATACAAGGAGTTACTTTGTGGACTTTGTATATGTGGATGACATGTAAGGCCCAAATACATTTCACTGGGCTTTATTCCCAGCTCATTTATTTCACAGAGGCTGCTCTCATTTAGAATACACACATATAAACATCATGGTTCTTGTGACTGCTACAGTAAGGCACACCTGGATTAACCAGTTTGGCAAATAATGCAGGACAGGAAAGAAAGGAGCTGCTGTAACTGAGGGAAGTAGTGGAGCTCGGCATAGACACTTAAAAGATCTAATAATGTGGCAGAATGTAGGCCTGTGTCAGAAACGATGGAGAGGTAGGACCCAGATGCAGTTCTTTTAGACTTAAAAAAAAAAAGTTTATTCACAAAACAGGGAGCAAGAACAAAAAGCACAGCAGAGCCGGATTCAAAAATATTTAAACGCTGAATTAACAAGACTGAAAACAAAAGACAATGGAAAAAAAACAAGGCTATGGAATAAATACTATGACTATGATTAAATTAACAAGGCTATGAGGCAGGAAACCAGACTTAACTTCTGTGATCATGGCATGAAGGGTTGGTGAGGATTCTGCAATGAGTGAAAGGAAACCTGGAGACTAAATGCTGTGGAGGGAGTGATTAGTGAGGTGCAGCTGTGAACAATGAAACAGGTGATGTGAGTGAACCTAACGTGACAGGGGAGAAACAAGACAAGAAACTGAAAACATAAATGTCAAAACATGAACTGTGACTGAAACATAAACTGTGACAGCCTGTGTTGAAAGAACAATTTATGTTTATGTTTATGCATTTAGCAGACGCTTTTATCCAAAGCGACTTACAGGTAGGCATGTAGGGTAAGGGTGTCTTGCCTAAGGACCCCTACTGGAGGTAGTACCTTTCATACAGGGGATTTGAACCCAGGTCTCCCACATGGAAGGTGGCAATCATACTAGAGGAACATACTAACTGCTACAACTTTGAAATGTTAAACTTAAAGACACTTAGTTTCTCAGATTATTCAGATCATACCACTACACTATCCAATTTACTTCACTTTTCAGTTCAAATCACTGTTGTTATTACAAATCTTACAGCACAACGCATTCAATGAAAGATACCTACCACCCAGTATAACAGGAAGTCAGCTCCTGGGTCTTTGGAGAACGTTAGAGTCTCCCTTTCACGATCGTCTTCAGTAGATCTGAGATCAAGCCTTGCAGCCAACTCTGGCTTGAGTTCAGCTTCGTTAAGCAAGTGACGTGGAAACATGTGGGCAGCCTGTAATTGTTAGGCTCTGTATCCACTCTGTGGAAATTAAGCCATCGTTAATGAAAACGTCCAAAAATGATAAATATACAGTTGATTTTAGACAATCTGGGACAGCAGTTTAATGCTCTGTTTCTCTGAGCTCAGCATAGATATGTGTTTTATGCAGAAACTGTATATAGTTATAACCAAAGAGACAGCGGCACCACTTTTATCCTCCTCACATGGACTGTGGCTGCTTAATGAGTGAGCAGCGACTGAGCTTCCTGCTCGGTTTGTTCCTGAGCTTCCTGACAGGGGATTCTCTGAGCTTTCTTCAGCATTTCAACCTGAATTATTTTTTCTTGGAATGTTAACAGGAAAATGTTAATACACTGGAAGAAAGAAATAATATAATCCATTATAGTGTACGAGGCTCATTAATAACAGATTTTTTTTTTAAAATTGTGTCAGTTTATATTTTAGGATTGTAAAATGTTTGTCAGATTTCATGAATTCACAATATGTAAATGCATGTAGAAACAAGAAATATGTTTCAATTCTCACAGCAGTCGATGTGGTCTTCGATCTCAGAGAAGCTAAATGTCTCGGCACAGTCGACATGTTCCACCATCGGCCAAGTAGTCTGAGAAGTAAGGGTCACACTGGGAGGTTTCTAGCATGACTTTGTGGTTCTAAACTCACACGAGCTCTACACACAGTCATGACTGGGTGCAGATTCTGTGAGAAGCTACTTAAAGATTTGAGCTGCTTAGATTTTGATGAATGCAGGATTCACATAAATGTTGGTCTTCTGACAGTTTACACACATATTGGTGCTGCTCACATTTCATGACTGAGACCCAGTGGGTGTAGCCCTGTGACTCCTCCAGGCTGTGAGGTCATGTGCATACCCCCTATACAGGATGGTATTTACTTGCTATTGGCATTGCTGCCTGGTGCACCTCCTCTGGTGACCTCAAGTTAGTCAGCTGACCGCTGTTTGATATTTTAAATAGCAGAGTTGACACATACAATTCACACTGTAAACCTACTTGGGAATGTGATTTTCCCTTCTCCTGATACTGTCCTTTTAAGTGCTCTTTTCGTGGATGGATTTGGGATATCACAGTTCTTTCTTTTAGCCAAACAGAAGGAAAGGTGTGTGTATGTGGGCTTTCTCAATATTTTGGTAATGATGGCTAGTGGGGTTGACCTCTGTGGTCCACCTCGTGCAGGTAAGGACTGAACAGCCTCAAAACCTCAGCTGGAAGTGTGGTGGAAATTTTAGTAATGCACAGAATCAGTTATTTTCTTCTGAGAAGATAAGAGGCTTTTGATAATAATATATTGCCAGAGAGAACAACACAGTACAAAATATAGAGTTTCTCTGACCACTGGGACATTCAGTTATATTGCACACTTGTCACGTCATCTCCTTGGGTATAGTTGATTGTTCTTCTACCTTTCCTCCCTAACCATCAGTTGTAGTAACCCAGACACAATCGTAAATATCTGCTTCATCCCTGTCCCCCTTGTGTGCTGCCCGCCCCCCCTCTGGCATACAAGTCCTTCCCTCTGCTGAATTATTTTTATCATTGGTGGGGACAGGCCAACTTGTGGTTGTTGTGGGGGCTGTGCGAGGATATGAAACTTCCGTCTAATTGACAGGGCAGCTGCGCAATGACGCAACTACTGATGCCTTTTCATCTGTTCCCTGTAAGGGACTTTAAGGGCTTGGGTGACAAACTCTCTCCGGAGAAGCTGTGACGTCTCGTTAAACGTTAAACAGTGCCTGGGGGTTCATTTGACAACAGAGTATACCTGGATAGTATAGGGGTTCTGAGGAGTCCCAGATGACTTTAAAGCAAAAAAAAAAAAACAAGTTGCTTCAGGTTTTGAATATTTTCTTTTCTGTGGGCAAATATAAATATGATTCATAAAGAATGTTGATTGGATAAATTACATCTACAAGGCACTGCTGAATTAGGTCCAGCTTCCCCTATGGCATGGCAAAATAAAACTGTTTGGATATGTTGCTGGCAGAAAAAGGAGGAGTTTGTAAAATGTTTGAAACGTTGAACCTTTATTCCTACCAATAACTCACCAGATGGCAGCATCACCAAGGCCTTAGAGGAGGCCGGTGGAATGGACTACTTGCTTCAGTACTGCCATCTCTGCCTGTTAGCAGCCATACTAGTCACCTGTGGTTGTTGTTGTATCCCATGCTTGGGAGGACTGTTACAAAGACTGATTGAGACCACCCTTACCCGCACAATGTATCAACAGGTAGAGAGTGACAATGACGACAAGCTACACGAGGATGATGGAGACGAGGATGCAGATAATGTTTCAAGTGCAAAGCAGTGCCTTCCATGACCCTGAGTAAATTCTCAACAATTTGTTTAATGGAAGTCTCCCTGAAGTGTTATACAATGATGTAGAAGATATACAAGGCTATGCAAAGTTTGAAAAAATGTAAGTGTATATATTAATCTACTGTGAATTTACATCTTCTTTTCCTCTTGTATAAACAAACGGGAAATGTTGCAAATATATCATGAAGCTATACAATGAGAAAAAGCAAGTACCATAAGTTAGAAGATGTTGCAGGGTCAAGGGACACTGTTTGCTGGAGAAGGCCTCCTATCGATCTTATTTCAGCTTCTGTCTAAGCCTTGTTTTACTGAATGTCTCATAACCGTGTGTGGCGAGTGATCTTGTAGTAGGAAACATATAGCAATAGTATCATTTTTTTTTAACTCCAACAACTCTGTGTCAGTTTCCTCATATGTTCTGCAGACTTGTCTCCTTGTTGAAAGAATAAATGTGTTGTGTTAATTGTCTCTGATCCTCATTTAGAGAGAATTTTCTTGACAGAACAGACATTTGAAACAGCTTCACAGTTTGAAGTTGAGCCTCGTGCCCTTTTAGTGTTGGAACAGTCTTAACTTTCAGCTTCAGCCATGACAAACAAACAGCTGCCTGAGAAGTACAGGGAACAAATCCAAACCTTTTTCAGACTGCGTTAAAGATTTCTGGGTCTTTGGGAAGATGACAAGGCTCAACTTTCCCTCGTAACCAAACACATTTTCTTCAAAAATATCTGTGTAGCAAGAACATGAAAAGCATGAGAAATGTTGACATCTGATCTTTAATAAAATGCAAAAAGATGAAATACAAATGAGTGTAAAGCTAGACTTCACATCAAACTGAAATTATATATTTCTTCTACAGATGTTGTACATTTACAAACGTGAATATGTTGATGTGTTAAGATGGGAAGATGTAGTGAAAACTGTCCCACACTGACCACAGCTGTAAGGTTTCTCTCATGTGTGAATACGTTGGTGTCTCTTTAGACTAGATAAATGACTGAAAGCTGTCCCACACTGACCACAGCTGTAAGGTTTCTCTCCTGTGTGAATACGTTGGTGTTTCTTTAGACTAGATAATACTGCAAAAGCTGTCCCACAATGACCACAGCTGTAAGGTTTCTCTCCTGTGTGAATACGCTGGTGTGTCTTTAGACTAGATAGTTTAGTGAAAACTGCCGCACACTGATCACAGCTGTATGGTTTCTCTCCTGTATGAATACGTTGGTGTCTCTTTAGACCAGATAACTGAGTGAAAGCTGCCCCACACTGACCACAGCTGTAAGGTTTCTCTCCTGTGTGAATACGTTGGTGGGTTGTTAGATTAGATAGTTGAGTGAAAGCTGCCCCACACTGACCACAGCTGTAAGGTTTCTCTCCTGTGTGAATATGTTGGTGTTTCTTTAAATATGATAATTCAGAGAAAACTGCCCCACACTGACCACAGCTGTAAGGTTTCTCTCCTGTGTGAATATGTTGGTGTGTCTTAAGCTGGGAAGATGTTGTGAAAGCTGCCCCACATTGACCACAGCTGTAAGGTTTCTCTCCTGTGTGAATATGTTGGTGTTTCTTTAGATTAGATAATTCAGAGAAGGCTGCCCCACACTGACCACAGCTGTAAGGTTTCTCCCCTGTGTGAATACGTTGGTGTGTCTTAAGATGGGAAGATGTAGTGAACACTGTCCCACAATGACCACAGCTGTAAGGTTTCTCTCCTGTGTGAATACGTTGGTGTATCTTTAGACTAAATGATGCTGTGAAAGCTGCCCCACACTGACCACAACTGTAAGGTTTCTCTCCTGTATGAATACGTTGGTGTGTCTTTAGACTAGATGATGCAGTGAAAGCGGCCCCACACTGGTCACAGGTGTAAGGTTTCTCTCCTGTATGAAGCCTCTGATGATACCTCAGATGTGATGATCTTTTGAAAACTTTCCCACAGTGCTTACAGGAGTGACATCGAGATTCCTCTTGAGCTATATGTTTCTGCAATGACAGAGAGGAAGAAGACTTAGATCATTTTGAAGTTCATAACAGATTTATCTAAGCTAACCAACATTCTAACTGGACCTGGACAGACCGAGCCACACAGGTCTAAATATATCTGATCAAACGTGCGTTTCTAAGTACTCTCAGCTATCAGCACTGTGCTCTGATGAGTTCTGCACATGTTCAGGTTTTTAAAGCAGTAAACTCTTGCTTTTTGCTCTTTTACAAAACATTTTTTGTCATGATGAAATTCTGAAAAGGAACTTGTACTACAATATTTCTAAATGATATGTGATACCCACAAAATAAGTCTTTTTGTTGAGATATTGTTTAATTTCCTCTGAGAGTCACTTTTTAGTTTATTGCTATTGTATTATTTTATTATAGTCTGTCCAATTTAGTATTCAAAATAAGAAGTCATCCAGAGAAACACACAATAACATGCTGTTGCATGAAATGGACACTAGTTGGCAGCACTTACCAGCAGCGTCACCTGGGCTCTTTGAAATGCTTCGCGAGTAAGGCTCATAATCCGATGAATGGAGAATGACCAACAGTTGTCCTGCTTCGCTGATTTCTGCCTGATATTTCCAGGTTGGTTACTCATCTTTTCTGTGACTAAAGATGTTTATAAGCTAATATGAATCCCTGGTGATGTGTGGTCCATAAGCTAAAAGATCGCTAAGAGTGTAAATAAAATAAAGTGTTGCGGTACGTGATGATTGCAATGGAGAAAATCGCGTCCGACGCCGTAGCCAAACGGTTACTTTCTTTTGTTTCTTTCGGCTCCTGGGCATTTGTGGGTTATTATTGTATGTGTGTAAATTAGTTGTGTGAGTGTGTGTGAGTGTGTGTGTGTGTGTGTGTGTGTGTGTGTGTGGTACATTGCTCGGAATGTTGAAATGAATGCTAATGTGAAGTTAAATACCAGCTATGGCTGTATTCTTGATGGAGAGCGCAGAGCTAAAATGGGAAACAATGATAGAGTTCGAGTTCACAGTTAAAGCGGCAAGCTATGAGCCAGCCATGTTTATTATTTTAGTTTGTGTTCATATAGAGTAAATGTGAAATAGTTTAACTGCAAGAGATTCATTCTGTTATATTAAGTGAGCGCTTAATGTACTTTGCGTACTTTATCTACAGTTATATAAAGAGAACACTCTTAAGGAGAGGATAAAGAGGATGTGTGTAACCGGGGGCTCACACCAAAAGTGTCGTGAGCGGCCAGCTGCCATTCATTTTCAATGTAAGCTGGCGTCAATGAGCGGCGCGGTGTGAGCTTCGTGAGCTTCAAGAGTTGAGAAAGGCTCAACTTTATGCAAATGAGTAGTGACGCGACGCGACGACAGCCAATTAGGGCCGATCTGGATTCCAAAGGCGGAAAAAAGGCAAAAAAAAAGCGGAAAACGGCAGAGCGCAAACACAAAGAAACACAAAGAAGGCTGCCAAGAGTACGATCCATGGTGAAAGAGGGAACCGATGTATGGATGGATTATTATATATATATATGCGAGTTGCTATACATATAAGCCCCGCCCCTTTAGCTGCTTCCGGCTTCTCTGGCCGCTTCCGGCGGCAGAAGAGGTACAAGCGGCGGGTTGTGAGCGTCGTGAGAGGCTGTGGTCGCTCACAACGCTTTTGGTGTGAGCCCCCGGTAAGGGTGAAGTGCATACATGGTTGACGATAGACTGATGACATGATTGAAAGGGAAAATGTTTCTTTGGTGTAAAACTAATTTTGATAAGTATTTTGTAGAAATATGTAAAAGTAGACATTTAATGTGAATGTTATCTAAAATGGTTAATCCTAATGATGTAATGCAGACAAAATAACAGAAGTAATTCATGATTGCAGTGAAAAAGTAAAAATGAATGTGAGAATAAATATAATCCGATGAATGGAGAATGAGCAACAGTTGTCCTGCTTTGCTGATTTCTGCCTGATATTTCCAGAAAACTCCTATCAGAGGGTTATCTATATATCTGTCAGTGGGGACCAAGCCGGGACCCGCTACAGATAGAAGGAAGCGCAGTCTTGTCCAAGTTGTTCAATTAAACACCAAGTAGATGTTGGACTGAAAAGGTTGATGACCACTGGTTTAAAGTAATGGTGGTAACACATGAATTTCTTTACACTAACCCTTTGTTCCAGCTTACAACCCAGAGGTCTGCAGCCATTCAGCTCAACAGCCATCAGGGAAACACGGTCTGGTTTAATTCAACCTTCAATTCTCTCATAAACAACTCTTTACACTGAGGTAGAGAGCTCTACAAACCTGTCATCTAATCATTAAAGGCCCACCAAGTATTACCACCAGGTTTAATTCATGTAATGCAGAGACTTTCAAAATAAATAATAAATATTAGCTACTGAACCTCTCAAATCTTTAGACTGAGAGCCAGAAAACATCCCACCACAACAATCTGCCCGAGGGCCACATCTGGCCCTTTGTGTGTCCCTGTCCAGCCCACGCAAGGTCAATCATAAATTAAAAAAAAAAACATTTAAGCCGTGCATGCAATACCACTGTGTTGCTTTTATTCTGAAAGGCCACTTGTATTACTTCCATATGGACGCATGCAGTGTGCGCGTCTCTCGTTCCTGACAGCAAGCACTGCAGACATCACTTCAGCCAGGTTACCCTCAAGATGTCAGCTCACGCCAAGAAAAAAGCCGTTTTCTGATGGAGAGTTTATTAAGGAGTGCTTATTGGACTCTGTTGCACTGATATGTCCGGAGAAAAAGGGCGCATTTGAGAACGAGCCACTCTCCCGATGCACACTAACGAAGCGGGTTGAGGATGTCGCGGGAAACTTGGAGCTTCAGCTGAAAAACAGAGCGGACGACTTGGACTACTTTTCTCTGGTTTGGATGAGAGCTGCAATGTACGTGATACTACCCAGCTACTCATCTTCTTACGTGGGATAACTGCAGACTTTCAAATCACGAAGAAGCTGGCAGCCATGCAGTCAATCAAAGGGACAACCACCTGAAGTAACTTGTTCCCAGAGGTAAATGCATGTTTGGACAAGTTAGGACTGAAATGGGATAAGCTGGCAGGTGTGACAACGGACGGCTGTCCAAATCTGACAGGGAAAATGTTTGACTTTTAAAGAGAATGCAGGATAAAGTGACAGAAATTAACCCCGTGCAGAAATGGACATTGCATTGTATTATACACCAGGCTGTGTTGTGTAAGTCAGTGTTAAAAACTAACCATGTTGTTGATGCTGTGAGTAAAATCCGAGCGAAAGCCTTAAATCACAGTTTGTTGCACTTTTGAAGGAAAATGAGACTGAACCTGGTGACATATGGTATTGCTGCGCTGTCAGGTGGCTCAGCCTTGTAAAAGTACTAAAAAATGTCTGGAACCGGAGAGACCAGATTCAGGATTTTTGTGTGGAGAACACGACATTCCACAGCTCTCAGATGAAGACTGGCTGGCAGACTTCAAATTTGCTGTGGATCTGACTGCACGAATGAATGAACTAAATGTTAAACTGCAACGCAAGGGCCTTTTTGTGCAAGAAATGTACAGTTCAGTGAAGGCTTTCATGAAAAACTTGCAGATTCTACATTCTCCCCCACTTGCCAACACTTAAGGAAGCCACAAGATCAGCTGATCACCTCCACAAGAACTCATCCATGTTAGAAGCTCGGCGTGGAGAGTTGTCAAGGCGATTTCAAAACAGTTGAGACTGAAATGTACATGGTTTCTTCTCCCTTCAACTGCAGTGTGGATAATACGATAATGTGATTTTTGCTCTAGTTTATTACTTCTATAGTAGTATTTTCCTATTTGATCTATACACCACAACTTCACATAGCCTATTTCTACAAATATTTACAGACTATTTTTATTCTTCTGATTACCAGTACTAGCTATTCAAATAATATAATTTTGCACATTTTACAGTGGGAGAAAGTTGAGCAGTTATTGTTGGTGTGGCCCTCTGACACAATTCAGATTTCTCATGTGGCCCAGCCCTGGTCTAATCAAATCTGTATCAGAGATAGGAGATGAAACCAGGAAACACTTTGCTGACACCTTTTCCACATTTGATGGAAACGCAGAACGAGCGGAGGATACACAGAGCCTCGACACTCGTCCTTGTGTCTTTAGCATCCTTTACACTGACCTGTAGCCCAGTGGAACCAGAGGACGAGCCGGCTCTGTTCCTGGTGGAGGGGTTCAGATCCTGGTTCTCCTGCTCCATTCTGGCCCTGGTCCTCCGACTGATGGACTCTGTCTGCAACTGTCAGTACATACAATAAGATCCAGCTGTGGCATGCAGCATCTTAAACCACACTAAGGACCCACTCAGGTCACAGTTCAAAATATTTGTAGCTTTATGATCAAATAAAAAAAAAAGTATACTCTGTAGAATGACACCCACTGTGTGCAAAATCCCATAAATCTCATAGTCAGTGTAACATGATCAAATTAAATCATTTTACTACATTAAGACAATGATATTGTTTGAGGAAAGGGTCCCAATATAATCCCAAAGACTGAAGTTCAGCTTTTCTCTGTTTCTAAATTTGTTCTCATTTCCAGAAGCTGTCAGGGATCCAGGAAAGTAACGCAGACTAATCTCAGATTTGTCATAGTTAAACTCTGAAGCCCATTTTTGAACATTTCAGTTCTCAGGGAGCTTCAGTCTGGACTGAGGCTTGAAACTGAGATGTGATGGCTCAGTGGGGCAATGATCTCGTTCTGTGTGGTGAACAGCACGTCAGCAGGAGCTGTCTGACTGATCTGAGAACAACATGCAGTGGACCATTCTGAGAACATCATTTAAATATCAAGTGTGTTTCTGGTGTCAGAATTTTTCGTCCAGTGATTCATTCCAGAAAGCTGCTTTAGTGAAACCTAAAGTTTGAGATGAAGGAAACTGTCAGACCCATAACCTACAATCTCCTTTATATTGATTCTGAATTTATCTTAATTGGCAAACTTATGTGTCCAGTCGAAGAGTAAAAAGTGATCTTGTGTTGTGATTAGATTAGAGTATCAGCTCCTAAAAGTTGCACAAATCAAAGCCTCCTAATAAAGATAATTTTAGCTCCATTTTAACTCCAGATGTGGGCAGCTGGACTTTATGAGTAAAGATATGTACAAACTTTGTATCATGCCATCAATCCTTGTTGATTTGTGGATAAAAGAAAATATAGGATATATAAAGGAAACTGAATACTGAAGCTTTCATAAAACACTTCTGAAGAGGACAGTCAGACTGTATTTCAATGGGCTTCTGAGTGTAAATCTGAGAAATCAGACACTGATACTGAGGATAACTGTTGCATATTCATAATAATGCTATGACTCCTCTTCAAACAACATAAACTATTAATGTAGCTAAATTATTTAAATTGACCATAATTAAGTCCCATTTAAAGAGCTAACCAGGAGATATGACATAGTGTGTACATTAAACACATCAGATCACATGTTTTTCGCTCCACAGTTTTATCAAAAAGCCAAATGTTACCCTGATTAGTCTGGAAAGAACAATTCTAAATTTTACATTGATCAAACTTTAATTACACAAAAGATTTCAGCAAAAATGCTGAAATACTAAATTTCCAGCTTTAGTGGAAAATGTGACATGATGGTCAAAAACTGTCCAAAAAGGTTAGAAAAGAGGAAGAAAGGGGTCCAGAAGTATGTTTCACACACAGCTAAAATGATAAAGCTCCATTCTGTTTGTCCATCTAGCCGGCTTACTGAAATCTATAGCTGACGTTGTGTTTCTGGTATTGTGCACTGCTTTGGACGGTTTACAAAGCATTAGCATGACATGCTAACTGTGAATAGCAGCCAGGTTATTTGAACTTTTTCACTCTCTGGTGATGTTCTGACTGCCTGTGTCCAGGTGCAGGAATCAAACCAATAACACAGAGCAATTTGAAGATATCTCTGCAAATATTTGACCGCTACATGCATTCTTTTCTGGACTTACCTCCATGCAGCTTCCTGTAGTGATGTTCTGAGATGTGCTGAGGCTTCGAAGCGTGTGTTAAGTAATGAAGGGAACGTTTCCGCGAAGTGTGTATCGAGGTATGGGCCGTTTCTCAATATCCGTATTTGCCTGTAGTGGTGTGTTTATCCGTATAGAGGTTTTCAAGCTTGTGTCGAGTAATTTAGGATGTACTTTGTGAAGCGACTATCGAGGCGCGTGTCGATGACGTTTGAGGCCTCGCGAACCAACCGTACCACGTGACCGGTTCAGAAAGTCTTATCGCATAATATAATTCGAAATATAAGCGCCAGCGAAACACAATGGATCTACCCTCACATTGTGTGAATGTAGAACCTTATGGTGTGAACATATTGTTCATAGCTAGCTGCCTTTTTGTTCATGGAGTCAGAAAGAGAAGATTTTCTCCTGTCTGGAAGCATTTTTAGCTGATCTCTCCTAATAAGGCAGGCACACATTAATAATTGTATGAAACAGAGTAGAAATACTTTATTAATCCCATAGGTAAAGAAAGACGAACACAGAATATATAGCATGTATATTAAATATGATAAATAAAATTATATAAATTACTATTGTTATCATTATTATGGTGGACGACATAATGGAGCCACATCAATCACCAACTGCTTCATATTTACTGTCCACAAGTTCTTGTGTACTTCTGAAACGTCATCACTTAAGGACTAAGTACTGTTCCAATTTAAAGTTTTTTTGTCTCTCTGAAATGTTTAATAGTGGAAGAAAGATACACAATGCAAAGAGAACTCACAGTATTGTGATGAAGAAAACCATTTATCAGTGCACAAAAAAAAAACTCAACTTGCCAGGCTCAATTTGTGAGGGAGCCTGAAGGTTGGATTCAGTTACTTAACAGTTTTTGTTGGTAATCAATTCCTTTTTTTGACACCACTTCTCGTGCCTTTGAAAACACAAAGTGCTGAAGTCAGCATGAACAAAAGTCAACATGTAAAAATTGTGATAGTGCGTCTGTAATTCTTGTAATGACTTACCTTGACTGGGTGAAGCTCCAGTTTTCTCTTTATTCTCATGCAAGGCACAGTAAGGCCTTAGCATGGATGAGGTGTTGTTATTGTACCCCAACTCCTTGGAACACAATAATCACCTCACCTATGAATACATTAATAAACAGTGAAAAATACAGTTCTATAAGCAAACCTAATGCATCTGAATTATGTTAGATTTAGCTTACCTTATTAGGAGATATCAAATGAAAATGTTCCCACACTGGGGAAATTCTCCTCTTCCTAACTGACTCCATCATCTTACCTATCCTTCTCTCCTCAATCTCAAAACTATCTCTCTCTCACTTAACTTTCCAAACTATCTCCAAACTATATCAACGCTATCCAAACTCTAGTATCCAAACGTGCAGAGGAGGAGGAGCAGGAGGCTTCTCTAACCCTCTAACTCTAACCCTTCTCCTCCTTCTCATGATGGCATACCAGTCAACTTTGGTACGTTTTTTGCCCCAACGTCTCTTTTTTCAGTATTTAAGAATGATACAAACAGTAGAAATCAAGTACTTTAACATGAGTTGATATACAGAATAAAAAGTAAATTGTTATATTTAGTGTTTGTATACTTACATCTCAGGATAATCAGTCCAACTTTAGATGGATTTAAACAAAAAAAATACCTTCAATACAATCAGTTTGTTGTAATAATGAACAAGCACAACATGAACATGAAATTATTTGACACAAACATGACATCACATCTCACATCAGCTTGCAGAAAAAATATTCAGGGTTAGTTCAACTTTTTAGGTTACAATGCGGTGTGGTAAGACAGAGATTAAATAAATTAATATTTTAGTTTTATTCTAACTCACACAGCTTTTTCTGTACTGCTGTCTTAACACCATTGTACCAGTCCTGGATCTGTTTTTTTCTGGAGCTGACTTAAAAAAAAAAGAAAAGGAAAATAATGCGTTAAATTTAATTCCTATTAAAAAAAAAAAAGTGTATTGTATGTACTCCTGCATCTAACATCTAAATCTAATAATTTAGATATAACATCTAGGTTATCTGTTAGCTGTTCAGCTCATATTTCTGACAACGCTGAAGCCTTTTTTAAAAACGGCTTAAACTTCATCGATCGACCCCAAAGTTGTAAAGTGAAAGTAACAAAGTAAAACACCAAACATTGTTGTGTAAAAGCTATTAAGCTATTAAAGTTACCTGAAATAAGATTAATATTTCCAAACAGAATTTACAGTTATGTGCTTTCTTTGCCATCTTCGTTTGTGCCGCTGTGCTTTCTGGGATAGCAAGCTGTCTGAAGTCCTCACAAGTCAGCAAGGAGGATTTAGTTATTGGTGACTCAATTCTCGTATATTGGGCTGTGGCAATGTGAGTACACATCTCTGGCACTGTTTTACCCACTGTTCCACGTCTTCATCCATATATCCATATGCCCTGATGCCCCATCTGATCATGAACACTTTGAAGAACAGCTTCTTTTAAACATGCCGGCAAAATTAGCTGCTGGCACTCCCCCAGGTGAGCTTCATCAATGACACAGTAAAGTAATCCATCCACTTCCTTAACCCTAGGCCACTGTCTGAGAATGGAGATTACGGTCAAACTTTTCCTCTGCTGAAAAGTGGGTTTCTTTCCCTGATCCCAGAAATGCCGGAAGGACTTCAGAATAGGATCAGTATTCTGAAACTGTCTCAGCTCATCCTTAGAGTAACCAGGCACCAGGTTGGTGTATTACCCTGAGAGTCAGCGACCTCAGTATCATAATCAACCACTGTAATACGCCTAACCTGCCTAACTTGACAACACTTCACACCTGCATCGACCAATTCTGGTTGTAAAGCTGTTCCTTTCCTGATCACATTGCAGATGGATACACACACGTCAAACTCCTCATCTCCATTAGGCTGGGGCTCCCCTGCTAACGGCTGCCTAGACAGGGTGTCTGCTGCCATGTTACACCTACCGGGCCTGTACTGGACTTCAAAATCGAAGGGAGCCAACTGGGCTACCCAATGCTGTTCAATAGCTCCCAGCTTTGCTGTGTTCAAGTGACACAGAGGGTTGTTATCTGTTATCACAGTAAATTTCGACCCCAACAGGTACCCTCTGAATTTTTCAGACACAGCCCATTTGAGAGCTAGAAGTTCCAGTTTCATGCTGCTGTAGTTTCTGTCATTTTTCTCTGCATTTCTTAACCTCCTGCTGGCATATGCAATGACACATGTCTTCCCTTGTTGCAACTGAGAGAGGACTGCCCCTAAACCTAAGCTGCTGGCGTCTGTCTCTACCGTGAATGGAAGGGAGAAATCAGCGTAACCAAGAAGGGGAGCACTAGTCAGTCTGTCTTTCAGTATCTCAAAGGACTGTCTGTGTCCATAGGTTATTCAGCAGGATTTTGGATCTAGCAGGGACACTATCCTTCATGCACGCATTAACTACATCATGCAACGGTCCTGCCAGCTGGGAAAAACCTTGCATAAACCTCCGGTAATAGCTGCAAAACCCCAAAAATGATCTCAACTCCTTAACTGTGGTGGGAGCTGGCCACTGTTTCACTGCTGCTACCTTGTCTGGGTCAGTGCCTATTCCCTCAGCAGAGATCTGATGACCAAGAAAAGGCACACTGGACTGGAGAAAATGACACTTTTCTACCTTCACCTTTAATCCCGTCTCCCTGAGCCTCTGAAGCACAGTCTGAAGACGCATCAAATGATCCTCAAACGTTGGTGAGAAAACCAAAATGTCATCCAAGTACACCAACATGATCTGGAACACAAAATCACTCATGGTTGCCTGCATGAGTCTTTGGAATGTTGCAGGCCCATTGCAAACACCAAAAGGTAGTCTAATGTACTTAAACAACCCAAAAGGGGTCGTGAAGGCTGTCTTGTGCCTATCTCTCTCCTGCACTGCTACCTGATGATAGCCACTGACCAGATCAATGGTCGAGAAAAACTTTGCGCCGTGCAGAGCATCGAAACACTCGTCGATACGTGGCAAAGGAAATGCATCACGTCTGGTTTTGGCGTTGAGACGCCTGTAGTCTACACAAAGCCTCAAGCTGTTATCTGCCTTCCTCACAAGTACAATGGGTGACGCGTAGGCACTAGTGCTCTCTTTAATGACACCCTTTTTTAGAAGTTGGGTTATGTGCTCTCTCACCTCTTGGTATTGTGTTGGAGGTATACGGCAGTAAGGTGACGCCTTAGCTCCTTTGCTGTTCACTGACACTTCCTCATGGTCAGCAGAGATGCGATTGAAATGCACCTCTGCTGCCTCCTCAATGCACTGAACCTCACTGAGAACACCGAGCCTGGACCTGGCTGGCATCTTCCTGTGAGAAGTTCACCCCTTGAACTGGAAACACATGCTTACAAGACTGCAGTAGGGTGGGAACCACAACAAGGCCATTTGGCAGGGGGGTGCTGATAGGCTCTAGCATAAAGGTCTCATCTGGGGAGAGTTGCTTGAGCCCTTTCGTGTACACTGTGGCAACTGAAGCTGCTGGCACATGCACTGTGTCCCTGCCTGCTATCCTGGCTTTAGATGCCCTCACTAAAGCTTCACATGTTTGCACTCTCTGAAAGGCTTCCCTCCAGGCTGTGTCTAACCTTTCTCCAAGGGATGAATCAAAACTGGCAATCATCAACTCCCTGCATTGTTTTATCACATTTATTCCAATGAGTACTGGGAGAGACCCTTCAGTTGTCCGACTGTTATGTTTGCTCTGCTGCCCTGTTCCTTTCCCTTCCGTCTTAGATCGATTTGAATCTAGCTCTGGATTTTCTGACCCCCGCTGTTCTCTGATAGGATCCCTGACTACCAAAACCCACACTGAGGTACAGTTAACCCCATTGCCTGCACGTCCAACTCAATGTAACCTATGTAAGGTATTGGCAGTGAGTTAGCTGCAGTAAGCTTGAGCCAGTTGGCTGTTGAGGTTATGTCTTCATTTTTTCCGAGTTGAAAAAACGTCTCAGAGATCGTGCTAACCTGACTCCCAGTATCCAATAGGGACCTGGCCATAACTCCTCCCACCTCAATATCCACTTCTGGACACACACCTACCGCTCGCTCAAAAAATCTCTCACGTGTAAGGGTTTGGGAGCCTTTGATCTCACCTCGGATTGCCCGGCTCTTGGCAACCGAGGGAGCTAATTTCCCTGAGAATGTGAAGTACAGGCAGCAGACTCACCCTGCTGTTGGCCTGGTCTGCATTCCCTTGCAATGTGTCCCACTCCTTTACACTTAAGACAGACAGGTTTTCCATCATCTGTGAACTGGAGTGTCGGTCTAGGTTTCCTATCTTTGTATGACTTTCTCTTGAAAACCACTCCTTCCTTCATCACGTTGACTAGCTCCCCAATAGCTTTACCTTGCTCAGAAACTACTTTGAGGATTTCTTCTAGTGTGGCAGATGACTTCTCTTGTGCATTACCAGGAGCCTGGCATCTAACACCCCCACTATCACTTGAAATGTTCCTGCTCTTCACAACTTTAATGTTACTGGGTCCGTCCTCCTGAGACCAAGCAATCGCCTCCTGACGCACATCAAAAAGTGAGGACTCTGGGTTTTCCCTAACCATTTTGCGAAGCTCCCTTCTAAGAGTGGGATCTTTAACCCCCTCCACAAACTGGTCTCTGACAGCCATTTTAGAGTCAGATACTGCATTTGGCTTTTGCTTAAGAACTGAGCGAAGGATCTGAGATAGTATGTGCAAGTACTCAAAAAAATCTTCACCCTCAAGTTGGTGACGACCATAGAAGGTCTGTAGGAGCTGGGCCACACTCCGCTTCTCTCTATAAGCCTCTCTGAGAACTGTGAAGATTTCATCAGGTTCCTTTACTTCACCATCCGTACATAACTTTACCTCTTCAAGTGCTGAGCCTCTAAGGAGAGAAAGAATGAAGTCAACCTGATCATCTTTTCTTAAGCCCACTAGCTCTCACCGCCCGCTGCACTTCATCAAGAAACTCGTCAATAGAACAACCATCCAAAGTAGTGTCCCCACTAAAAGGTTGTATTGGACGTTCCCTTAGTAGGTACACATATGAACGGTTAGCCCCATCACTCAGAGCAGTTATTTTGGCCACAGTTTCTTCATGCTTATTCCTCAGTTCTGTAAATTTGGCCTGAACCTCTGCTACAGCATCCATCTCTGGGTCTTCCTCCAAGCCATGTTGATCATCACCGTTATCCTGATACATTTTTATTCAATACCTGGATACAGAAAGTCTCTTAGAAGCCTCTCGAGCTGGGGTGCGTTGATAGCCTCCTTTCTCGTTCACTGGTCTGCAGTCCCTGCCTGCACCTTCAGGAAAGCCATGTTGTCGATCTCCTCCAACACCAGGCACCAAAAGTCCCTGCCACTATAGTTATTCTGCACTCCAGTATCCTAACTCTGAACAACCAATTTTGCAGAACCCCACTCCTGGTACCAAAATGTGTAGACTGGCTAAATGGGCTCAGGACACAGAAATCTTATTTTGGGGTCTTTATTCCGAGCAGAAAAATTGGTGTTCACTTTACATTTAAAAAAAAGAATAAAATACAACTCACAGTTGTTTTCAAAAATATCTGATATAATCCTTACCACAGAAAACAAAATAAATTACTTTCAGAGGACTATCCTCTATATACTTGCTCTTTGGCAAAGCAAAGGTTTCATCAACACTTAACTGGTGATTGATCGCAAGTTCAGTATACAAGTACAAACAAAATATAACAAGAGTGCAAAAATAACTATAATGGCCGATCTCTGTAACACCAACAGCACACAAATTCCCAGTCAAACATTTTACATTTAAAGACATTAACAAACAATCATTGCATGTGTGAATGTACTGACATGGTTGTCTGTCCACAACACCAGACACTGCAGAGACGAGGCTCTCCGCCATTACGGGAAACAGACCCGTGAATCTGCTATGCAGCAACGAAATACAGAGACATCAGTATCCAGAACCAAACCCACATGTCCGTGTTGTTCTAATCAATATGGCATCCCACATCCGCTGTAAACCAAATACCACAGCCCAAGGTGGGACTCCTTAATTGAGACAGTGCCATCTAGTGGTGTAACCGTCTAGTTCTTTATTTTCCACCTGGCTACATATAGATGCTGAAACAACATGTATTACTGTGTTGTGACTTCTAAAATATAATGTAACTGTTTAAAAATGAGCAATTATTGATGATTTCATCTAATTAAGCAGCCTCGGTCTCTCTGTGTGACGATGAACACAAAACTACACACAGGGAACAGAAGAGGTTGACAGACACCAAGTTATCTGAGTCTCATTTTCAGCTGCCAACACGTGAGAGAAGAACATGTGCAGGATCAACATCAAGCCTTTCAAGCAAATTACGTGAAAAACTAAAAGACACATATGGTTCAATGAATTTATTCAATTCAATTTTATTTATATAGCGCCAGATTAAAACAATTGTCATCTCAAGGCACTTAAGTAATATAGTCCAATTCAAGCCAATTGGAATTCAATTCATTGTAATCATAATCCAATTAATTCATATGGAGCCAATTCAAAAATAATATCCTAGCTAAGGAAACCAACAGATTGCACCAAAACTTGTCTTCAGTCCAATCTCCCGTACTGAGCATGCCTGTGGAACAGGGAAACACAAGTTAATAACCACAATGTCACATGTACATAAAATCATTTGACAAATTAAACAGGGGGAAAAAGAGAGCAAAGTGAGGAAAGGTGTGACAGATGAGGTCCCCCAGCAGTCTAAGCCTATAGCAGCTTAACTATAGGATGTTTCAGGATTACCTGAGCCATCCCTAACTATAAACTTTATCAAAAAGGAAAGTTTTAAGCCTAATCTTAAAAGTGGAAAGGGTGTCTGCTTACCAGACATTTACTGGCAGCTTATTCTACAAGAGAGGGGCCTGATAACTGAAGGCTCTGCCTCCCATTCTACTTTTAGAAACTCTGGGAACAACAAGTAAACCTGCAGTTTGGGAACGAAGTGCTCTGTTAGGAAAATATCTTACAATGAGATCTTTAAGATATGATGGAGTTCGGTCATTAAGAGCTTTATATGTGAGGAGAAGAATCTTAAATTCTATTCTGAATTTAACAGGGAGCCAGTGAAGAGAAGCTAAAACTGGAGAAACATGATCTCTCCTGTTAGTTTGCATCAGAACTCTGGCTGCAGCATTTTGGATCAGCTGGAGGCTTTTCAGAGAATATGTGGGACAGCCCAATAATAAGGAATTACAGTAGTCCAATCTTGAAGTAACAAATGCATGAACTAGTTTCTCTGCATCACCCTGAGACAGGATGTTCCTGATTTTAGCAATATTACGAAGGTGAAAGAAGGCAGTCCTAGAAACCAGTTTTAAATGTGCATGAAATGATCAATTCTGGTCAAACATAACTCCAGGGTTCCTCACTGTAGAACTAGAAGCCAAGGAAATACCATCTAGAGTAACTATATAAACTAGACAATTTCTCCCTGAAGTGCTCAGGTCCAAAGAGAACAACTTCAGTTTTGTCTGAATTTAAAAGCAGACATTTCTGAGTCATCCAAGTCTTTATGTCATTAAGACATGCTTGTAGTCTGACCAACCTATTGGTTTCATCTGGTTTCATAGATAAGTACAGCTGAGTATCATCAGCATAACAATGGAAATTTATGCCATGCTGTCTAATAATGTTACCTAATGGAAGCATGTACAAAGTAAAAAGAATTGGTCCAAGCACAGAACCCTGAGGAACTCCATGACGTACTCCAAAGTGTGAGGAAGATTCTTCATTTACAAGAACAAACTGGAATCTATCAGATAAATATGACTTAAACCAGCCTAATGCAGTTCCTGTAATCCCAATAACATGTTCAAGTCTCTGTAACAGAATGCTGTGATCGATCGTATCAAATAAAGCACTGAGATCCAACAAGACAAGCACAGAAACAAGTCCGCTATCAGAGGCTAAGAGGAGATCATCGGTAACTTTCACCAGTGCTGTTTCTGTGCTATGATGTACTCTGAATCCTGACTGAAACTCCTCAAACAGATTACTTCTACGTAAATGATCACAAAGTTGAACATTTTTTCAAGAACTTTAGACAAAAAGGGAGATTGGATATAGGTCGATAATTAGCCAACACTTCTGAATCAAGAGTAGGTTTTTTAAGTAAAGGTTTAATTACAGACACAGCAAAGTCTGAGGTGGCTGCCCTCTCCGGGGGAGAGTAGCTCCCCCGGTGTATATCCCCATACCCCTCTCCCTTCTGGCTCCTGTACACAGCACACACTCACACATGAAGGGTTTTGGGGGCGTGTGTGTTCGGTGGGGTGTAGTGGATGGGGCCACGTAGGTGGTCCCCTTTGGTTGCACTCTGCAGTTCCCCGCCCCTGTTTTAATTACACCTTAGACATCACTACTTATCAAACACACTCACACACACACATTAGGTCTTGGGGGATGGTTACACTGAGTGGCATCTGGTGGGCGGGGCTCTTTGGGTATGTAGGCTGTCCAGAGGGCCGCGCTCCCAGTTCTACAAGTTTGGCTGCCCCTCAATTTTAATTGCTCACTATTAGAAAATATTGAAGAGCCAGAAGGGTGAGGGGAGGGGTCTTCTTCCCACACCCCTGCTTCCTGGTTGCTGCTCGGGGCAGGAGGGGCCAAGAGGATTAATTATTTGTTCTGCTGGTTCGGGGTCTGTGGTGGCTGGGGGGCTGCTGGCCCCCGCTGGTGTGCTCGCTGCGCTACACCCCAGCGGAGTCGAGGGAGGGAGGACGTGTGGATGTGTGGATGAAGGGACGTGAAAGTGTGTGTGGTAATGATTGGGCCTGGATCTGGGACTTGCTGTCGCCTGGCCCGCCTGTGCTTCTCCCGATGGGGGGGCGGCATTGCCTCTCCTCGCTGATCGCAACTTCACCCACCTGTGGGCACGTCTTGACTCCCAGGGCACTTGGCCAGGGGCGCTGGGGAAGGCGTTGACCCACTGTGTGGCTGTCTGGGGCGCTTGGCCCTCCTGGGTATTGGGTGGGGCCTCTGCCGGGGGGTTTGGGGGCGCTCGGGCTCCTGGGGCCCGGGTCCAGTGCACGGCCCATGTCTGGGCGGCTGGGGCCTGGCGGGGTCGGTGGGCTGTTGCCCCTGGCTCCCGGAGGGCCTCTGCCCTATGCTTATGGGGGCTCTGTCCGGGGGCTTCCTCTGCAGTCTTCTGGGTGGATGCGTGGTTGCCCCTGCGGTGGGCTTCCTGGGTTCTGTGCTCTGTGGGGGCTGCTGGTGGCCTGGGTCTTGTGGCCCTCTCTGCCTGCTTCTGATTGCTTGGGGGGGCTGTGGATTGTGGCCCTGTACGCTTATACACTCACAACTAAGCATGGTTATCATGTAGGTCCTGTCACCCACTACAATGACTTTATCTGTACTCAGCACTAACTGTGATAAAAACTCTGAGAATTCAGACAGAAACTCAGAATAAGGGCCAGGTGGACGATACACAACAACAAACACAAGAGGTTTTTGTGATTTCCACTTTGGGTGGGAAAAACTGAGAATCAGAGATTCAAAAGAGCTAAAACTAATCTTGTGTCTAAGACTGATTAGTAACCCTGATCTGAAGATAGATGCCACTCCTCCTCCTCTGCCTGTGGTTCGAGGAACGTGAACATTTAAATAGTCAGAGGGAGTTGATTCATTAATGCTAACATGATCCTCCTGCTGCAGCGAGGTTTCTGTAAGACAAAATATATCAATATGATGATCACAAATCAAATCATTCACTAACAGAGACTTCGACAGGAGAGATCTAATATTCAGCAAACCACATTTAATAGTTTGATGTTTTTGTTCAGTTAAAGTTTTTGTTTTACATTTTTTTTGCATAAGAGGATTTTCTCGTTTTGTGTTTTTTTGATTGAGGGGGGGTCCGCATCAGGTGCGAAGCCGCAGAGGCCTACAACTCTACATTCTGGTCTCAACCCTGGGTTGTCGTGTTTTTGGATGACTAATAAATTCGTCCATAATTCTAGAAATGAGAGCCGCTCCTTCCAAAGTGGGATGGATGCCGTCTCTCCTCATCAGACCAAGTTTTCTCCAGAAAGATTGCCAATTATCTATGTAGCCCACGTTGTTTGCTGGACACCATCTAGACAACCAGCGATTGAATGAGGACATGCGGCTAAACATGTCATCACTGGTCAGATTTGGCAGGGGTCCAGAGAAAACTACGGTGTTTTTTTTTGGCAAAATTACACACCGATGCAACATTAATTTTAGTGACCTCTGATTGGCGTAACCGGATGTCATTACCGCCGACGTGAATAACTATTTTACCGTATTTACGCTTATCCTTAGCCAGCAGTTTTAAATAGGATTCTATGTCGCCCGCTCTGGCCCCTGGAATACATTTGACTATGGTCGCTGGTGTCACTAATGCCACGTTTCTGACTATAGAGCTGCCAATTACCAGGGTTTTGTCCTCAGTGGGTGTGTCGCTGAGTGGGGATAATCTATTTGAAACGCGGACAGGTTGATGGTGAACCACGGGCTTGACTTTAGGACCATGACTCCTCTTCCTGACAGTCACCCAGCCACTCTTAAGTCCCGGCTGCTCGGGATCTGCTAGGGGACGACTAACAGAGCGAGCTACGCTAGGTGGCTCCACACTGACTAAAGGGGCCTGGCTCGCTATCGGGGGGTTTTCAACAGTGCAGAGCCGAGCTTCCAATTCAGATAACCTTGCCTCCAAAACGACAAAAAGACTACATTTGTTACATGTACCATTACCACTAAAGGAGGCAGAGGAGTAACTAAACATCTGACACACGGAGCAGGTGAAAGCAGGAGATGGAGGAAGAGAACTGGTAGCCATGCTAAACTAGAGAACCCGACACACCGTTAAAAAGTGAAAAATAAAGACTAAAGATCTGTAAGAGTGAGCGTTAGAATATAACAAGTATGCGATAGAGTTAACTATGCAAGATGTGTAAATTATAGGGAGAAATAAGGCGATTATTAGTAGTTCAAGAGGAGCGAGAAATGTCACAGTGTACACACAAAGCAACAGGCAGTGATGCAATACGTCTTACCGCAAAGCAAAGCCGTCACCAACCGGACCAGGGTCAAAGTACTCCGGACTTAACACTCTGGTGTTAAGACAATTCAACGTTGCAGTGCTTACAAATAACTTTGGCTCTGTCGACTGTGCCGTCTGGAAGAACTTTGAAATGAAAATGGCCATGTAAAAGTTCCGTAACCTTCTCCATGTTTGTTTAGCTAGCTTCATCCACCATTCTTTTCGTTTCTGACCGTTTCCTGTGAGCACCGCAGCAGTAAGCAACATACTAAGCTCGCTAGATTTTTTCATAATAAAAGCCGGTGAGCAACACACCTGTACAATAAAAATAATAATAAAAAAAAATTGCGTTAATGGGAGACAAGTAATTGTCGGCGATAATGACTTCGTTAGTTAACACAAACATAACGCGTTAATGTGCCCGGCCCTTGTTGTAACAGAGTAAACTATAGCAGAGTCAGTTTGAACAGTTTTTATTCCAACATGTGTTTAATGTGAGCTCAGCTCTGTTTCACATCCATTTCTATGTTCATATGTGAAGCGGTGTGTGTTGGATGTTTTCCACAAACACAGCAGTCAAAGACGAAATAATGGATGTTGGAGGAGGTGTTTCTGAGTGTCTGTAGGACACCAGCTGGTCTAGCAGGTGTCACCTTTGTGCTTTGGCTCAAACACTGTGTAGGTAGGAACTTCCACTCAGGTGGCAGGTGTTGCTGGATGGAGGAGGACAGATAGATTTATTTAGAATTAAAAACCTGTACGTTTGAACCACATCAAGCTGAAAGAGGTGTGATGTGTTCCAGTTTCAGGAGAGGAACAGTCAGCAGGGTGCTGGTTAGCTGCTTAAAGCTTTGAGAAGTTCAAATTAGTGAGCAACAGAACAAAAGTTTGTCCTGAAAGAATGAAATGAAATTTGGTAAACAGACTCTGCTTCTTCCAGAAAACTTGGAAAATCAAAAGTTCCAAAATTATCCCAAAATAAACCTAAATATGACAGTCTGATTCTTGTTGAACAGCAGTTTTTCCAGAACCAGAACCTGAACCACTCTGTCAAACCCACCCTCCTTTTTATCTCAGTGGCACTGACTGTAAGAACAGTGGCACTGACTGTAAGAAGAAGTTTTCCTGTCAGGATCCATAGGAAACGTGAATCTGAACCCAGCTGTGTATCTTTGAAGAGCGATGAGTTTAAAGAACAGCTGTCTTCAGCTTTATCTAAATGTTTTAACCGTGGAAAAACTAACAGATTCAGCTTGTAATGTTTTATTCCATCATGTGTTTGATATGAGCTGTGTACATATGTGAAGAAGTATATGATATTGAACACATGGATATCTGATGTGTGGGAGCCTGGCATCATATGAACAAATCTGATCCTTTTGGTTTGGGGACATTTTTTCTAAGTTATGACAGGAAATAAATAGGGAGTCCATATACAGTATGAGAAGAAGATAGAGGGATTATGTTTTTGTGTGAAACCAGATAAACCCACCTTTTTAGCTTTATGTAACAGCCCTTTAAAGTTCAGGCTGTTTTGGAAGGGATATATAAATGTTATGGAATTAAAGAGAATAAGTGGGCCGCTGCAACCTTTTTCTCAGAAAGACCCCAGAGTGCTCATTCAGACATGGAAAAGGCTCTGAACCATCTTCAGTCAACTGTATATGGCTGAAAATGGAATTAGAAATGCTGATAATCTGTGGGTTTACCTTATTTAATTGGGGACTGTATAGCACCACAGTAGTTTGTACTGCTGTGTGAAGGATTAAAGATTATTGTGCCCGTTTTTATCATCAGGAGGAAGCGGGACCTTCACATCCCACCTTCCTCAACAGATTACTTTCCATTGGCATCACCCACACTCATTTGATCAATTTAGATCCTACCTCTCAGGCCGCACTCAGTTCATTCAACTCAAATCCTTCACATCCTAGTCTTCTCCCGTCACTTCAGGTGTGCCCCAGGGCTCTGTCCTGGGGCCCCTCCTCTTCATCATTTACCTCCTTCCCCTCAGCAACATATTCCGCAAGTACAACATCATCTTTTACTGCTATGCGAAAGACACCCAGCTTTATCTCTCCAGTAAACCCACCTCCACTCTCCCACCCTCGTCCTTTGCAGACTGCCTAACCGACATAAAATCCTGATTCTCTTCCAATTTTCTCAAATTAAACAGTGATTAAACTGAGATTTTCCTCATCGGTTCCAAATCAACACTATCCATAACCGACAGTTTGTCAGTTACCATCGACCACTCCACTGTCTCCTCCTCCCCACAGGTTCAGAGTCTCGGTGTCATCCTCGGCAGTACCCTGTCTTTTTATTCACATATCAATAACATTATCCGGTCTGCATATTTTCACTTCCGCAACATCAACCGCCTCTGCCCCTCCCTCACCCCCCATACCATTTCTATTCTTGTTCACAGCCTCGTCACTTCACGCCTGGACTACTGTAACTCTCTTCTCTCTGGTGTCACTCACAAATCCCTCCATAAACTCCAACTAGTCCAGAATTCAGCTGCCCGCATCATCACAAGGACCCTCTCCACCCACCACATCACCCCCGTCCTAAAGCAGCTCCACTGTCTCCCAATAAAATTTCAAATTGAATTCAAAATCCTCCTGTTAACATTTAAGTTCATTCACAGCCTCGCCCCACCCTATCTGTCTGACCTCCTCCATGTTGCCACGCCCTCCCGCACTCTCCAATCCTCCTCCTCTATCCACCTGACTATCCCACCTGCCCGTCTCACTACCATGGGGAGCAGAGCATTCAGCCGCTCTGCTCCTCGTCTTTAGAACAGTCTCCCACCGGACCTCAGGAACATTACTTCACCCCCACACTTCAAATCCAAACTCATCACCTACCTTTTCAAACTTGCCTTTTCCCTATGACTTCATTTGCACTATGATTTAATTTGCACTGTGTCATTTTAACCTGATTTTGTTATCATTGTTTGTGTTACATTGTTATTAACCTATGTACGGTGTCCTTGAGTGTCCAGAAAGGCGCCTATAAATAAAATGTATTATTATTATTATTATTAATGAAGGGATGCTGATCAGTTTCTGGCAGCAAATGTTAGCTTGTCATACTTGCCATTTTGTTTCCACCATGCAAGTGGACCAGACTGAACTATGGTGGCCTCTATCTCTGTGGTGTGATGTCAGCTCTGTCCATTGTAACAGATGCTTGAGCCACAATAATTTACAAGTGAGGAATACATTGTGGAAAATGTAGGATTCAGTATGTTATGCAGAAATAATTGACTGAACCTGACTGAAGTCAACCTTCTGAAAGGTTGGTTGCTGCAAATGAAATTTTGTCTCGACAGTATTGATCTGTTTCTTTTCCTCTGATAGCATCTCATACCTAAAACATCAGCATAACAAAGGGCCTCAGAACATCTTCTACAGTTCCTACTCATTTTCTGACTACTCCGGGGCACAGTGACCTTTCTTGGTGCTAAAACAGGGACATTGTTGCTTAAACCATTGTCCCAGAGTTCCACAAAGTTGAAACTTTGAGCTTTGAAAGAAAGTTTAGCTTTTATCAAAGTAATGGTAATCCTTGCACTTGTTTATAAGTGTCCAACCAGATTCCTGCAGCCCTGAAGTGTGTAATGTACAGCTACACAGTGTGGGCTGAAAGAGAAACCCCCCGAATGGATTAAGTTATAGAATATGGGTGGATGGATGATGATGGTACGATACATGTGAAACTTCTATGGAGCTGGTGTTGGTACTTTGTTTCAGTAGAATCAGTTAAGAGCTGACAAATGCAGTCCACCTCTCTTTCTAATACAGAATATGAGAAGATAGATCCAGGTGTTAAAGAGTCACCAACTAAAATGTGACTAAAACTAAATGTACTTCAAGAAAATAGGATTACATCCCAGACAGCAAAGAATGTTTGGCCCAAATGTGGGCTGTAACTGAGACATAAGTGCTACAATTGTCCCAAATGGGTATGTCTGGGTTGTGACTTTAGACTGTATGAAGGTTTACTATAAACAAGAGATGAGATAAGTCATTTATTGTGATTTCTTGATTAGAGTCTGTCAGGGTTCATTGGTGCGGAGGGAGGACACAGAACTTCAAAGTAACTTGATTTACGAACAAAAAAATCACAAAGCAAGAACAAAAGACACAGCTGAGCCAGATTATCAAAAATCTTGACAACAAAAACAAAGCAAGACAAGACAATGAAACTGTGAGGCAAAAACCTTACGAGACTGTTAGCAAACGTGGCGTGAACATGGAAGGTGGATTCTGCAATGACATAAGGGAACCTGGAAACTAAGTACTGTGTGGAGGTGATTAGTGACAAGGTACAGCTGTGGAACAGAAACAGGTGACTTCAGTAAAACATAACAGAAATTAACCTGAAAACAAGACAGAACATAATCAAAATGTGACAGAGTCATGGAAATCCAGGACCCACCTTCAGTTGCTTTGCTGATGTTAACAGATGATCATTTTGGGTGCTCCCACAAACTAATTCTTCATGATTCCTCCACAGAGTGGACCAGCAGAGCTCAGAGGTTCCCAGTGGTCAGTCTGTCCAGCAGCATCAAACACAGCTGGACTCCGTATTTATGGTCTGTACATGTACAACAACTACTTTTCCATCTATTCTGTTCACAGTCATCGCCATGCTGCACTTTGTAGACCAGTGGATTGTCAGTGTGTCCAACATGGATCTGAAGTTTGGCTCCATGATTTCAGTCTGATTGGCCCATTCATATAGTATTCTGTTCAAGCTGCTGGAGGACAACATGGTCACTTTTGTGAAGGAGGAGCTGAAGAAGATCCAGAAGGTTGGACCTGTTTGAGTCTAGATTGCCCAGAATGCTTAGAGAGTCAGAGGGAGGATGAAGATGAAGAGCAGAGGAGCAGCAGAGAGGCATTAGTGAAGATCACAGTTCACTTCCTGAGGAGGATGAAGCTGGCTGACCGTCTGCAGAGCAGTAAGAGGATTTCTCTAAAGATTTAACCTGCTGGATAAATTACACATTTACTGATGTCTCAACACACAGAACAACAGATGTTCAAATACTTAATGAAGCTTAGATTATTATTGATTTTTTTTATGAAGCACTGACAAAAGTCTTATCCGTGTTCACTCAGAAACCCTTGCTTCAGTGTGTCAACCTAAACTGAAATAAAGGCTAAAGAAGAAGTTCCAGTGTGTGTTTGAGGGGATTCCTAAAGCAGGAAACGCAACCCCTCTGAATTAGATCTACATAGAGCCCTTCATCATAGAGGGAGGGGCTGGAAAGGTCAATGATGAACATGAGGTCAGACAGATTGAAACAGCATCTAGGAAACCAAATAGACCAGAAACAACCATCAGACAAGAAGACATCTTTCAAGCTTTACTTAAAAGAAAAGAACCAATCAGTACAGTCCACCTCAGTGGATGTGCTGCTGACAAACCTCATCACAGGGAAACTGCTTCCCTCTGCTCGCATGTGGATAACCACACGACCTGCAGCAGCCAATCACATCCCTCCTCACTGTGTTGGCATAGTGACAAAGGTCAGAGGGTTCACTGACCCACAGAAGGAAGAGTACTTCAGGAAGAGATTCAGAGATAAGGAGCAGGCCAGCAGGATCATCTCCCACATCAAGACATCACCAAGCCTCCACATTATGTGCCACATCCCAGTCTTCTGCTGGATCACTGCTACAGTTCTGGAGGATGTGTAGAAAACCAGAGAAGGAGGAGAGCTGCCCCAGACCTTGACTGAGATGTACAGCCACTTCCTGGTGGTTCAGGCTGAAGTAAAGAAGGTCAAGTATGATGGAGGAGCTGAGACAGATCCACACTGGAGTCCAGAGAGCAGGAAGATGATTGAGTCTCTGGGAAAACTGGCTTTTGAGCAGCTGCAAAAAAGAAACCTGATCTTCTATGAATCAGACCTGACAGAGTGTGGCATCGATATCTCAGCAGCCTCAGTGTACTCAGGAGTGTTCACACAGATCTTTAAAGAGGAAAAAGGGCTGTACCAGGCGAGGGTGTTCTGCTTCATCCATCTGAGTGTTCAGGAGTTTCTGGCTGCTCTTTATGTCCACCTGACCTTCATCAACTCTGGAGTCAACCTGACGGAAGAACAATCAAAGTCTCAGGAGCCTGAAACACTAAAAAAGACACTTCTTCTAGTGTGAAAAGCTGTAAAAGTCTGGAAGGCACTGCCACAGCCTTTGCTTTGACAGCGGGGTGAAATTGGTTTTATATTGGACATTCGCCTGTTTTCCGGCGTTGTAACTATAATTGTGTAGTTCCCACACCTTTTATTACCAAGGAAAGCTTTTCATTTTCTTTTAAAAAGGCATAAGTAATCAGTGTATGTGATTCATTCATATTCAAGGCTTTTATTTTGTAATAACTCTTCTTTTTATAGATATCAACACCAAACCACTTCTGATGTGTTCATGAACTCATTGCGTAGTTCCCTTTACTATTTCAGGCCCCCGAGCGACACCGGGCAAGCAGTCTTCCAAACGCCACATTTCCCATTCGGAGGGGGATTTAATATTAATATCAAGAACACATCAGAAGTGGTTTGGTGTTCATTGCATGAATCTCTAGTGAGAAAAAGTAAATGTAGACGGTCTCTAAGCGCTCAGGCTGCTTAGGGCACTGAGAAGTAAATTCAGCGGTTACTCTGATCTTTCGCCAGACTTCGTTATAGTTGATAAAGTCTGTGAAATATTAGTATTAGTTTTCTGTACAAAATAATACCATCCCGAGGGTAATTGGTGCGGTTTTCGTGACGCATTAACGAAAATGGGCGAATATCGAATATATATATCTATAATTATAAATATATATTATAGATATATATTATATTATAGAATATAATTATCGACCTATATCCAATCTCCCTTTTTTGTCTAAAGTTCTTGAAAAAATAGTTGCAGTTCAACTTTGTGATCATTTACATAGAAATAATCTCTTTGAAGAGTTTCAGTCAGGATTCAGAGTGTATCATAGCACAGAAACAGCACTGGTGAAAGTTACCAATGATCTCCTCTTAGCCTCTGATAGCGGACTTGTTTCTGTGCTTGTCCTGTTGGATCTCAGTGCTGCATTTGATATGATCGATCACAGCATTCTGTTACAGAGACTTGAACATGTTATTGGGATTAAAGGAACTGCATTAGGCTGGTTTAAGTCATATTTATCTGATAGATTCCAGTTTTTTCTTGTAAATGAAGAATCTTCCTCACACTTTGGAGTACGTCATGGAGTTCCTCAGGGTTCTGTGCTTGGACCAATTCTTTTTACTTTATACATGGCATAAATTTCCATTGTTATGCTGATGATACTCAGCTGTACCTGTCTATGAAACCAGATGAAACCAATAGGTTGGTCAAACTACAAGCCTGTCTTAATGACATAAAGACCTGGATGACTCAGAACTGTCTGCTTTTAAATTCAGACAAAACTGAAGTTCTCTTTGGACCTGAGCGCTTCAGGGAGAAATTGTCTAGTTATATAGTTACTCTAGATGGTATTTCCTTGGCTTCTAGTTCTACAGTGAGGAACCTTGGAGTTATTTTTGACCAGAATTTATGATTTGATGCACATATAAAACTGGTTTCTAGGACTACCTTCTTTCACTTTCGTAATATTGCTAAAATCAGGAACATCCTGTCTCAGGGTGATGCAGAGAAACTAGTTCATGCATTTGTTACTTCAAGATTGGACTACTGTAATTTTATGTGGGACACATATTGTCTGAAAAGCCTCCAGCTGATCCAAAATGCTGCAGCCAGAGTTCTGATGCAAACTAACAGGAGAGATCTTGTTTCTCCAGTTTTAGCTTCTCTTCACTGGCTCCCTGTTAAATTCAGAATAGAATTTAAGATTATTCTCCAAACATATAAAGCTCTTAATGACCAAGCTTCATCATATCTTAAAGATCTCATTGTAAGATATTTTCCTAACAGAGCACTTCGTTCCCAAACTGCAGGTTTACTTGTTGTTCCCAGAGTTTCTAAAAGTAGAATGGGAGGTAGAGCCTTCAGTTATCAGGCCCCTCTCTTGTGGAATAAGCTGCCAGTAAATGTCCGGGAAGCAGACACCCTTTCCACTTTTAAGATTAGGCTTAAAACTTTCCTTTTTGATAAAGCTTATAGTTAGGGATGGCTCAGGTAATCCTGAAACATCCCATAGTTAAGCTGCTATAGGCTTAGACTGCTGGGGGACCTCATCTGTCACACCTTTCCTCACTTTGCTCTCTTTTTCCCCCTGTTTAATTTCTCAAATGATTTTATGTACATGTGACATTATTGTGGTTATTAACTTGTGTTTCCCTGTTCCAACAGATATCCTTTGAATGGTGTTATGGTGTTTCCCCCCCCCTCTTTTCCCTTTTTTCTGTCTTCTCAAACCCCAGCTGTTCCAGGCGGATGGCCACCCTTCCTGAGTCTGGTTCTGCCAGAGGTTTCTTCCTGTTAAAAGGGAGTCGTTCCTTTCCACAGTCACCACAGGCACGCTCAGGGCGGGAGATTGGATTGAAGATTACAATGAATTGAATTCCAATTGGCTTGAATTTGACTATATTACTTAAGTGCCTTGAGATGACAATTGTTGTAATCTGGCGCTATATAAATAAAATTGAATTGAATTGAATAAAACCAATTTCACCCCGCTCGCCAGGCCTGCTGCCGCTGTCTGTGGAACGCTGGTTATCCGAAAACAGGTTATCAGTATAGTTCTTAGCTGGCACCCTTTGGCACACTGTGGCGGTTCAGGTTGCCACCGGAAGGGCCGTTGTTAACTGTCACTACGATGATTTGAGCTGCTGCTGTCTCAGCTCAGGCCGCATTCAGAGGCTCAGACAGCGGGAGAGCAGCGACTCATCTCCGCCTCAGGAACAGGCTGATTCAGGCAGGAAAGAATGCCGTCTATTGTCAGAAATGGGAGCTATAAAATAACAAAAATAACAACGACTCCATGTTTAAGCCTGGACCATCATTCTAGTCTGCTGCTGCTCTTTTTCCACATATTGTACTCACTCAGTAACACAAAAAGGCGGACATGTTCTCCTTGTGGCGTTGCTGGTCCCACAGTTACAGTTTTACAGTTACAGTTTTACAGTTACAGCAGTGAATCAACAGAAAAGACGATGTGGTAGATTGTGTCAGTTTCTGCTTGAACTGAGCTGCCAACCGCAGATATTATTAGCAAATATTAAAAATAGTTTCCGTTGCCTTCAGGCGTAGAATTTCACGGAGCAAATAATCTGCATCACAAAAAGATGGAAGTTTAATGGAAAGTGAAACTAAACTCTGAAAGACACAGTGAGGCCCTTCTGTTTAAGGGCCCAGCATAGCTGCAGCGATGGCTCACGCGAGCGGTGTTGATGACGTCACGGCGTCGTGCCGGCCATACAAAGCGGTGCGAGTCGATGTGCCAGTAGTTGCCATCTTCTCCGTCACAGAGGTGTCGCTGCTACGTGAAGGTTACCGCTAACTACTCGACAACGACGAAAGTTGTCACCCCTGCTTCCTGGTTGCTGCTCGGGCAGGAGGGGCCAGGAATTATTCTGCTGGTTCGGCATCTCGCTGCACTACACCCCAGCGGAGTCGAGGGAGGGAGGACGTGTGGATGTGTGGATGTATGGGATGTGAAAGTGTGTGTGGTGATGATTGGGCCTGGGTCTGGGACTTGCTGTCCCCTGGCCCGCCTGTGCTTCTCCCGATGGGGGGGCGGCGTTGCCTCTCCCCGCTGCTCGCGACTTCACCCACCTGTGGGCACGTCTTGACTCCCAGGGCACTTGGCCAGGGGCGCTGGGGCAGGCGCTGACCCACTGTGTGGCTGTCTGGGGCGCTTGGCCCTCCCGGGTATTGGGTGGGGCCTCTGCCGGGGGGTTTGGGGGCGCTCGGGCTCCTGGGGCCCGGGTCCGGTGCACGGCCCATGTCTGGGCGGCTGGGCGGCTGGGGCCTGGCGGGGTCGGTGGGCTGTTGCCCCTGGCTCCCAGGGGGCCTCTGCCCTATGCTTATGGGGGCTCTGTCCGGGGGCTTCCTCTGCAGTCTTCTGGTGGATGCCTGGTTGTCCCTGCGGTGGGCTTCCCGGGTTCTTTGCTCCGTGGGGGCTGCTGGTGGCCTGGGTCTTGTGGCCCACTCTGCCTGCTTCTGATTGCTTGGGGGTGCTGTGGATTGTGGCCGGGTACACTTATACACTCATAACTAAGCACAGTTATCATGTAGGTCCTGTGCCATGGGTGTTGCATGTTCTCACTCACTCACACACACACACGCACATTCATTAGTCCAGTAGCATGCACGCTAAGCAGTTGATGTATTATCATGTCGTCTCAGGTCATCTATATCCACAGTTGTATGTGATTGCTGCTACTTGTGCTTGTTTTTGTTTGTTTGTTTTTACTCTGCTTGTCTGCTTTCAGGTGCTCCTGGTGGCTCTAAGGCTGGATTCGCAACAGAGACCATGGATTGTTGTCTGTTTTGTTTTTTTACAGGTGTAGCAGCTGGTTGTCTGGTTTTTGTTTCTATTTTTGTTCTGTTTCCTCTTCTTTCCTTGTCCCCCGGTCCGGTTCAGCTCTATTACATGTTATATATTGTAAACAAAAATAAATAAATGGGTATCAAGGGGAGCTTTATATTTATAAAACTTCCCTTGGCAAAGCAAATCTGTTTGGCATAAAAGGTATTCAGACTACAATTCTGTTGCCATAATGCTGGACAGGACAAGGGAGAAAAAAAAAAGAAAGTGGAGAAGAAAACAATGTCCCTGTGGAAGTTAAAATGCTGCTTAGAACCTTGATGGCAAAAAGGTGACAAAAGTAAGATTGCTTACAGAATAGCTGATGAGTCTGCAGAAGCTGAAATTTCAATAGGTGTGTCATCACCATCATAGTCTGATATAGTACTTAGAATATTATTCTAGAACTTTTAAGTGTGTTGTGTTATCTTTTCTTTGTTTGTTTGTTATGAAATAGTGTGCTTCAATGGACACACTTGGGAATTATCTGCCTTTCAGGATGCAATAATAATAATAGATCGGTTTTATATAGCACTTTTCATAATACTCAAAGCCACTTCCAGTGAATACCGGTCAATGAAACAACTGCAAATTCCTAAAAACACATTTTTATTTACAAATAATTGCACAAAGTATTTCACATGACACAACTGTCAGCCGTGAGTTTTAGAATTGGTCCATCTTTGTTGTTCTCTGCGCGCGACATGTTACACATTTTGACTGGTGCATGACTAAGCTCTGCCTTTTCATGGCGCTCCAGGCAGAAATACGTCTATTTGATGAACGCACAGTGCGCACCGGCAGCAACGCCTCAACTATAAAACAAGCTTTACTGAGCTCTCACTAGGAAAGGCAGAGCCCTCTGAACTGGAAGGACAGAGTCAGGCTCCATCTGCTGACCCAGATTTGAAAAACACAGAAACAGTACAGCCAAACGGGTAAGAGACTGAACCAAATTATCACCAGAACAGCAGACAGTGAGCAGGCTAAAAAGTAAGACAGCTAACTCAAAATTGTCAAGTTAAGGCAGAGGCTTGACCAAAAAAGACTTGAGTATGCTGTTCATTCTTCTTTACTATAAACGCAAGCTGTACAACAGGTCCCAAGACTCTCCCGTCATGTGGAATTCCTTCTGATTTATTTGAAATAGGTTCATGGTAAACTGATGTAAAACGCACATTCAGTTCTGTACATCACAATGTTTTAATTGAATAACTTCTCAAGTTATCCAGAAACAACTTTCAGCAGAACATCATCATGTAGGGCTCAGAGTTGTTTTCCAGCCACTCTTTTTGTTGTGGTGACCATTCTTCTGATGTGATCAATTCTATAGACAAAGACAGGACAGAAAAAAGGTATGTGAGTTTTATTCCCAGTTCGGTGTTTTTCAATACCGGTCCTCGGGACCCACTGTCCTGTTTCCTGCTTCAACACAACTGATTCAGATCAATGCATCATTAGCAGGCTTTGTCCAGAACAAAACAGCACACAAGATGGTGACTGAGAACTGCGCGCCATTGCTCTTTCTTACTCTTATTACAAAATGATTGATGCCATCTCTGATTTTGTTTGACATCACAATGCAAATGTGTCATCAAAGGACCCAAAGTTTATATAGGCCAGACGTTTTCACCCCTTTTTCACAGTTCGTCAGGAGTTTATCTGAAGAAACACGTCCAGTTTTTGAAGCATATTTAAAAGTGACAGCAAACATTTTTCACATTGCCTCAAAGAACAATACTTACTTACTATCTTTAAAAGTCATTTTGGCAAGTACTTAAAGACAAAGACAAAATGACTCAAGTGGAACTTTCCAGTTTCATAAACCGAGGGGATTCCCTCTAACGCCTGCCTCTGCTGCCGAAGAAGATGATGGATCAGAGAAATTACAGGACTCTTACCAACAGAAGAATGACAAGATCAACTCTTTATACCATCAGATGGATATTCTCAAGAATTTATTTTTAATACAAGAAAAAGACAGAAGAGTCGCAGCAGAGAATGGCTACTCCATGACCGAGGAAAACCCGAAGAATGTGGAAAAATTGTTTGACGTGTGAGCGTCATCTCCGTCGAAAGTGTGAGCAGGAGCTCTAGCTTTCAAACTTTGAAACCATCAGTTGCAGAAACTGAATATCAGTCAATTCTGAAAGAAGTAGAGAGCTTGAAAGAGCAACTTAAAGGGGAACTCTGTTTTTTTCTAAACCTAGACCTTATTTCTGCCAGGATATACGTTTATCTACTCCCCAAGAACAGTTTGCCGAAAGTCGGCGTCCTTCGGAAGCTATTAAGAAAACTCGCGATCAGGGTATATCCATGTGACGGAGTAAACAGGGCAGGGACTATGCAGCCTCTAAATAGAGCATTATCTGTCTTTATTTCAAAAACACTTTCAGACGAATGAATGAACGAACGTGTACTAATATTCTGTTAGCACATAGCTACTGTGTGGCTACTACTAGGAGAGCTAACGGAGGGAATTCTACAAACACCACTGGGACGACTTCATCGACATATATATATATATAAAGCAAACTATTGTTTTCCTGTTTTTCTTTGTTATTCCAACTTCTTAGTTCTTCCATACGTTTTTTTTTTTTTTTTTGCTGTTCAACTACTTCCGCATACTTTCAGGAAATTAAAACATTTTTTCACAAAATGTTCAGCTCTTTCTGGAGATCGCTATGATTTTGGTGTTTCTAACTTTTTTTACTTTTTAAAATTTTAAGGTTGTTGTGCAATGTTTTCTGTCACAGTCTGTTCTATTAGTTTGTCATGTCACAGTTTTTGTTTAATCATGTTTTGTTCTAGTCAAGTTTTTCCCCTGTCACGTTCAGTTCACTCAAGTCACCTGGTTAATTGTTCACAGCTGCACCTCATGTCACTGATCACTCCCTTCAGTATTTAGCTTCCTGGTTTACTTTCAGTCACTGCAGAATCCTCACCTTCCCTTCATGCCACAGAGAGAAGTTTGATTACCTGCCTCATAGCCACAGTTTGTTACCATAGTCTTTGTATTTCATAGTTCTGATTTTTGTTTCGTCATAGTCTTGTTTTCATGTTTAAGTATTTTTTAATCCGGCTCTGCCGCGCTTTGTTTTTGCCTTTGCTCCCTGTCTTGTTTTTGTAGAATAAACCTTGTTTTTTTTAACTAAAGAGCTGCATCTGGGTCCTACCTTTCCAAGTCCCTGACATTTTCTCCATTTAAAAGTAATGGTAAATATTTTCAAATCATGAAAAAAAGCTTCCTCTTTCAAACTTAACTAATTCAGCATATTAGGTTTGCTTATCAAGAACTGTATTTTTCACTGTTTCATAGGTGAGGTGTTGTGTTCCAAGGAGTTGGGGTACAATAACAACCCCTCATCCATGCTAAGACATTAACGTGCCTTGCATGAGAATAAGGAGGAAACTGGGGCTTCGCCCAGCCAAGGTAAGTCATTACAACATTACAGATGCACTGTCACAATTTTTACATGTTGACTTTTGTTCATGCTGACTTCAGTACTTTGTGTTTTCCAAGGCCGGAGAAGTGGTGTCAAAAAAAGGAATCAATGATAACCAAAAACCTTTGAGTTACTGAATCCATCACAAATTGAGGCTGGCAAGTTGAGAATTGAATTTGTGTGCACTGATAAATGGTTTTATTTATTACAATACTGTGAGTTCTCTTTGCATTGTGTTTTTCTTCCACTATTAAACATTGCAAAGAGAGAAAAAAAATCTTTAAAGTGGAACAGTACTTGGTCCTTACATGATGACGTTTCAGAAATACACAAGAACTTGTGAACAATATAAAGCAGTTGGTGATTGAAATAGCTTCACTATGTCGTCCACAATAATAAATAATATAATTTTATTTATTATATTGAATATACATGCTATATATTCTGTCTTCTTTTTCCTTTCCCTATGGGATTAATAAAGTATTTCTATTCTGTTTCACAATTGTGTGCCTGCCTTAAAAGGAGAGATGAGCTCAAAATGCTCCCAGACCGAAGAAAATCTCCTCTTTCTGACTCCATGAACAAAAAAAAGCAGCTAGCTATAAACAATATGTTCGCACCATAAGGTTGTAAATCCACACAATGTGAGGGTAGATCCATTTCGAATGATATTTTATGCGAAGCCTTTCTGAACCAGTCACGTGGTACGGCCGGTTTACGAAGCCACACACGTCACCTCAGACGTCATCGATACGCGCCGTGATACCCGTTTCCTAAAATACATCTTATTACTCGACACAAGCTTGAAAGCCTCACCTCGGATAAACACATCACTACAGACATATACGCATATTGAAAAACGGCCGATACCTCCATACACACTTTGCGGAAACGTCCTCTTCATTTCTCAACACACGCTTCGAAGCCTCAGCACATCTCGGAACATCACTAAAGGAAGCTGCATGCAGGTAAGTCCAGAAAAGAATGCATACCGGTCAAACATTTGCAGAAATATCTTCAAAGTGTTTTTAATGTCTGCCATTGGTTTGATTTATGCACCTGGATATGGGCAGTCACAACATGCACCAGAGAGTGAAAAGCTTCAAATAACCTGGCTGCTATTCACAGTTAGCATGTCATGCTAATGCTAATGCTAATGCTCTGCAAACCGTTGTACTCAAAGCAGTGCACAATACCAGAAACACAACCTCTATAAAAGCTATAGATTTCAGTAAACTGGCCAGATGGACAAATAAAATGCAGCTTTATCATTTTAGCTGTCTGTGAAACAGACTTCTGGGCCCTTTTCTTCCTCTTTTCTTCCTAACCTTTTTGGACAGTTTTTGACCATCTTGTCACATTTTCAACTGAAGCTGCAGTTTTCTAAACTTCTTTCTGTTTTGCTGAAATCTTTTGTGATTTAAAAAGTTTGATCAATGCAAAAATGATTTCCAGACGTATCTGGGTATCTTTTGGCTTTTTGATAAAACTGTGAAGTGAAAACATGTGATTTGATGTGTTTAATGTACACACTATGCCATATTTCAGAATTAGATCTTAAAATGGGACTTAATTATGGTCCGTATAAAATACTTGAATTACATTAAGAGTTTATGTTGTTTGAAGAGGAGTCATAGCATTATTATAAAGACTTGTCAGTGATCCAGGAAAGTATCACACGAGCAGTACACAGTTATCCTCAGTGTCTGATTTCTCAGATTTACACTCAGAAGCCCATTGAAAGACAGTCTGACTTTTCCTCTTCAGAAGGGTCTCATGAAAGCTTCATTATTCAGTTTCCTTTACATATTCAATATTTTCTTTTATCCATGAATCAACAAGGACTGAACACATGTTTAAAAAGGTTGTACATATCTTTACTCATAAAGTCCAGCTGCCAACATCTGGAGTTAAAATGGAGCTAAAATGATCTTTATTAGGAGGATCTGTGCAACTTTTAGGAGCTGATACTCTAATCTGACCACGACACAAGATCACTTTTTGCTCTTTAACTGGACACATAAGTTTAACAATTAATATCAAAATGAAGGAGATTGTAGGTTATTTGGCAGTTTTAAGGGTCTGAGAGTTTCCTTCATCTCAAACTTTAGGTTTCACTAAAGCAGCTTTCTGGAATGAATCACTGGACGAGCACTTCTGATGCCAGAAAAACACACGTTTATATTTAAATGATGGCCTCAGAATGGTGCACTTCATGTTGTTCTTCAGAGTGTCTCAGATCAGTCAGACAGCCCCTGTCGACGTGCTGTTCACCACACAGAACCAGATCATTCCCCCACTGAAACATCACATCTTCTCAGTTTCAAGCCTCAGTCCAGACTGAAGCTCCCTGAGAACTGAACTGTTAAAAAATGAGCTTTAGAGTGTAAATGTGACAAATCTGAGATTAGTCTGTGTTACTTTCCTGTATCCCTGACAGCTTCTGGAAATGAGAACACATTTAGTCTTTAGGATGATATTGGGACCCTTTCTTCAAATATCAATAAGACAAATATCATTGTCTTAATGTAGTAAAACAATTTAATTTGGTCATGTTATACTGACGCAGATGAGATTATTGGGATATTTCACACAGTGTGTGTCATTCTACAGAGTACGTTATTATATTTTTTTCTGAATTTGATCAAAAAGCTACAAATATTTTGAACTGTGACCTTAGTGTGGTTTAACTTGCTGCACAACACAGCTGGATCTTATTGTATGTACTGACAGTTTCAGAGTCCATCAGTTGGAGGACCAGAATGGAGCAGCAGAACCAGGATACAAACCCCTCCACCAGGAAAAGAGCCAGCTCATCCTCTGGTTCCACTGGGCTACAGGTCAGTGTGGAGGACGCTAAAGACAGAAGGACGAGTGTCGAGGCTCCGTGTATCCTCCGCTCGTTCTGCGTTTCCATCAAATGTGGAAAAGGTGTCAGCAAAGTGTTTCCTGGTTTAATGTCCTCTCACTGATACAGATGTGATTAGACCAGGGGTGGGCAATTCATTTTTACAAAGGGCCACATGAGAAATCTGAATTGTGTCAGAGAGCCACACCAACAATAATTTGAACTTGATTCTACTCAAGTTTCTCCCACTGTAAAATGTACAAAATTATATATTTTAAATAGCTAGTACTGGTAATCAGAAGAATAAAAATAGTCTGTAAATATTTGTATAAATAGGCTATGTTAAATTGTGGTGTATCGATCAAATAGGAAAATACTACCATAGAAGTAATAAACGAAGACAAAAATCACTGCAATTAATTTTTTAACTTGGTAATCTTCACAAACAAAAATTTAAAAAAAACTTGACTGACATCTTGAGGGTAACCTGGCTGAAGTGATGTCTGCAGTGCTCGCTGTCAGTCACGGGAGACACGGGCACTGCGTATGTCCATATGGAAGTAATACGAATGTCGTTTCAGAATAAAAGCCACACAGTAGTATTGCATGCACGGCTTAAATTATTTTTTTAAAATTAATGATTGACCTTGCGTGAGCTGGACAGGGACACACAAAGGGCCAGATGTGGCCCGCGGGCCATAGTTTGCCCAGTTTGAACATGTGCTACAAGCTGAATGGTCTGTTAGAAAAAAATCAGTGGGCAGAACGGGAACTCCGGTATTTTTAAACCTAGACCTTATTTCTGGTAGGAGATTCTACACCCACCTCCACTGGGACAACTTCATGCACACACATGGCTGCAGCTCGTTCACTCCGGTAAGAACGTCCATCTTACTCAAAGTCGTCGTTCACATTGTCAAAATTTGATAAATATCCTGCCATGTTGCACAAAACAACAGTAGCAAACTCCGTGTGAAGTTAGTCGACTGTCACAGAGAAAGGAGTAAATAAACTGTGCTTTGGGGGGGCGTGTGGATGAAGTGGTCCCGGTAGAGTGCCTATGTAGAAATTCCTCGAATAAAGGTTGAGTTCAAACAATGGCTGTTGAGCTCAATGACTGTAGACCTCTAAGTTGTAAGCTCGAACAAAGGATTAGTGTAAAGAATGTCATGTATTATCACCACTATTACTTTTAATAATTTAAGGCGAGACACGGCAGTGATTTTTCATGCAGTAGTCAATTTTGAGATTTTGGGCAAGTTTACTCCTTCAATATGTGTTCTTTCAACCTGCTATAAAGAAAATGTTGAAAACATACATTAAAATGTTTATTTTATTACACTTTGTTTACTCGCGGCAGTACGTTTCTCCCGAATTTACCAAGAAGTTAGCATTCCAACCCGACATACCGAGCTTCGTCTATTTACTGAAGTCTGTCATGCCGATATTGTTGTAAAGCTCTGACTCCCCTGCACAATGATATGTAACCCAAATAATTGCACTTCCTTGTGTGTTATAAATGTTATAAATTCCCCTATTTAAATCTTTAAATGCTGTTTTCTCAAAATCAGTTTTTATTTTTATTTTTCAAGAATCAATATCTCAGCCTGTGACCTGTTCACACCAAACCTTCCAGTTCTACACTTAGCAGTATTCTGAAGATGTTTACAGAAGGATTTCTTAATAAATCATTCCTGGCCTGATTTATGTGACATTATAATAAAAAAGAATATGGCAAATCTTTTTTTTTTAAGGCTATAAACAGTATATTTTGATTTTCTAGGTAATGAAAGCAGAGATTCTAAAATCCTTCTGTAATTTTCATTTCATCTGGTGTGTAAACAAAATGAAAAAAGAATTTTGCACCTGGCTTTATCATATGTTCAGATCTATCTACTGGAAATATATGCAAATGTGCGCATATTTAATGAGATAATGCCAAATTTGCATAATTAAACATACAAATTTAAAAAAACTTGTAATACATTTTTTTTCATACTTGTGTAAGTAATCAACAGAGGAAGTTTCATGGTGATATCTATTATTTTAAAATGTTACCCTATTCACCTGTAGTGTCTCGCCTTAAACCAGTGGTCATCTAACCTGTTTCATCCCAACCTCTACTTGGTGTTTAAGTGAACAACTTGGACAAGATTGTGTTTCCCTCTAACCTTTAGAAATATTGTAGCACAAGTTCCTTTTCAGAATTTCATCATGACAAAAAATAATTAGTAAAAGAGCAAAGAGCAAGAGTACACTGCTTAAAAACCTGAACGTCTGCAGAACACATCAGAGCACAGTGCTGATAGCTGAGGGCACTTATAAAGGCACCCTAGACGTTCAGGTTTGATCTGAGATATTGAGACGTGTGGCTCTTTCTGTCCAGGTCCAGTTAGAATATGTTGGTTAGCTTAGAGAAATATTTTGTGTGATCTTCAAAAGGATCTAAGCCTTCTTCCTCTCTGTCATTGCAGAAACATATAGTCCAAGAGGGATCTCGATGGCACTCCTGTAAGCACTGTGGGAAAGTTTTCAAAAGATCATCAAATCTGAGGTATCATCAGAGGCTTCATACTGAAAAAAAAACTTACAGCTGTGGTCAGTGTGGAGCCGCTTTCACTGCATCATCTAGTCTAAAGAAACACCAACGTGTTCACACAGGAGAAAAACTTGACAGCTGTGGTCAGTGTGGGGTAGCTTTCACTGTATCATCTAGTCTAATGAAACACCAATGTATTCACACAGGAGAGAAACTTTACAACTCTAATCAGTGTGGGACAGCTTTCAGTCAGTTATCTAATCTAAAGACACGCCAACATATTCGCACAGGAGAAAAATCTTACAGCTGTGGTCAATGTGGAGCAACTTTCACTACATCTTCCTACCTTAAGATACACCAACGTATTCACACAGGAGAGAAACCTTACAGCTGTGGTCAGTGTGGAGCAGCTTTCACTACATCTTCCTACCTTAAGATACACCAACGTATTCACACAGGAGAGAAACCTTACAGCTGTGGTCAGTGTGAGGCAGCTTTCAGTCAATTATCTGGTCTAAAGATACACCAACATCTTCACTCGGGAGAGAAACCACACGGCTGTGATCAGTGTGGGGCAGCTTTTACTACATCTTCCAATCTTAAGACACATCAACATATTCACACAGTAGAGAAACCTTACAGCTGTGGTGACTGTGGAGCAGCTTTCATTACATCCTCCTATCTTAAGACACACCAACGTATTCACACAGGAGAGAAACCTTACAGCTGTGGTCAGTGTGGGGCAGCTTTCATTCAATTATCTCATCTAAGGAGACACCAACGTATTCACACAGGAGAGAAACTTTACAACTGTGACCAGTGTGGGACAGCTTTCAGTGAATTATCTAGTCTAAAGATACACCAACGTATTCACACAGGAGAGAAACCTTATCACTGTGGTCAGTGTGGGACAGCTTTCACTCAATTATGTCATCTAATAACACACCAACGTATTCACACAGGAGAGAAACCTTACAGCTGTGGTCAGTGTGGAGCAGCTTTCACTACATCTTCCTACCTTAAGACTCACCAACGTATTCATACAGGAGAGAAACCTTACAGCTGTGGTCAGTGTAGAGCAGCTTTCGCTGCATCATCTAGTCTAAAGAAACACCAACGTATTCACACAGGAAAGAAACCTTACAGCTGTGGTAAGTGTGGAACAGATTTCGCTGTATTATCTAGTCTAAAGAGACACCAGTGTAGGGAGCAGCAAGACTAACTACCAATCAGAAGCCTTTCCTTTGTTCAGATTAAAAATGTTCTTTGTGGATTACCACCTTCTCTTGTCAGGACTTTTGTTCTGAATGTTCTGTGGGTAGCACATGTTTGAAGAAAGTGCTTTATAATTTGTTGGGATTGTTTTAACTGTGGACAGATTTCCCACCGTTAAAGCCAAACATGGCATCAGTTGTGAGTTGATGGAGAGAACAATATGCAATCTGTTTGTTAGTAGGAACATGTTTTTTCTGAACATATGTTTTGTTTAAAGTGAAGATTCACAAAGTAGCTTTACACCAACTGTGGGTATTTATGTAAACATACAAACTCTGTAGAAGCAATATATCATTTCAGTTTGATGTGAAGTCTCGCTTTACACTCGTCTGTATTTCATTGTTCTTCATTTTATTAAAGGTCTTATGTCTACATTTCTCTTGCTTTTCATGTTCTTGCTAAAGAGATATTTTCCAACACCCAGTGTCTCTTGACCCTGCAACATCTTCTCACACATGGTACTTGCTTTTTCTTATAGTATAACTATAACTCATAATAGAAGTATAAATAATGATATAATGACATTTCCCTCCTGTTTATACTAGAGGAAAATAGGGTGTGAATTCACAGTAGATTCATATATGGACATGGATTTTTAATTTTTTTTTCAAACTTACATATCCTATATCTTCTACATCATTGTTTCACACTTCATGGAGATTTCCATTAAATAAATCATTGAGAATTCACTCGAGGTCATATAGGGCACTGCTTTGCACTTTAAACGTCATCTGCATCCTCCTCTCCATCATCCTCGTGTAGCTTGTTGTCATTGTCACTCTCTACCTGTTGATACAGTGTGTGGGTAAGGGCGTCTCAATCAGTCTTTGGGACAGTTCTCTCAAGCATGGGATACAACAACCACAGGTGACAAGTATGGCTGCTACAACTGACAGAGATGTCAGTACTGAAGCAAGTAGTCCGCTCCACAGGCCAAACCACTTCTCCATCATGCCAATGAAAGAGTTGTTGATCCTGGAGTTCTCTGCCAGCTGACAGAGAGTGATGCAAGTCCCCTTAAGGGACTAAAGTATTGTTAGGAATAAAGGTGCAATAAAAAGTTCCAAACATTTTACACACCCCTCCTTTCTCTGCCAGCAAAATATCCAAAGCAGTTCTATTTTGCCATGCCATGGGGGAAGTTGGACCTAATTGTTCAGCAATGCCTTGTAGATGAAGTTTATCCAATCAACATTCTTATTTATTGTTTCCCACCAGAAAAGAAAAGATACAAAACATAAAGCAACTTGTTTTCTAGCTTTAAAGTCACCTGGCACTCCTCAGGACCCCTATGCTATCCAGGTACACTCTGTTGTCAAATGAACCCCCAGGCGCAGTTGAACGCTTGAGACGTAGCAGCTTCTCCGAAGAGGGTTTGTCACCCAAGGCCTTAAAGTCCCCCACAGGAAACAGTTGGAAAGGCATCAGTAGTTGTGTCATTGTGCAGCTGCCTTGCAATTTAGACAGAAGTTTCATATCCTCACACAGCTACTACAACAACCACAACAACCACAGGTTGGGCCTGGTTAGCGCTTGGATGGGAGGCCGCCTGGGAATACCAGGTGCTATCAGCTTTTTAGCTTCTCCAGGCATATGCAGTTGTGTATGTGGAGAGGAGCACCTGGTAGAGAACACGCCCCAGCTGGTGCTGATTGTCTGTGGTCATATTTATTCTCTTCAGGATAACTTCATATTAAATGAAACAGACTCTCTATCCTTCAATTTGTTTTACATGGTTTCAGGGGGACTGGAGCTTATCTGTCACAGAAACTCAACATTTGAATCTAATAACAAGTCTGAAACTAAATGAAAAACTGCAGCCCCAAATTAATGTTGGCATGATCTAGGGCTAGGCAATGTCAAATACAAAAACAGTCCTTTTTCCCTTTTTGGAACTTCTCCTTTCTCAGGACAAAATTAAATGCATGAGGATCAAAGTCAACAATGACCTGGGACATCTCAGCAGATCCAGGATCAGCAACATGGAGACTGCGAGCCAAAAAGAAACTGAGGTGTCTGCCAACAAATCAGCAACAGCTGAAGCCTGAAGCTGATCAACTTCCTGATGTGTCACAGGGTGATCCGATGTTTCAACAAAAGACTTCAAATAACACCTGGAGCTGCATTACAGACAATAAGAGATGTAGAAGCAGCATCAAAACTGAATGTGAACTTTAAACCTTGTTGGATGTGAAATTAAATGTGCTAAACAGCAGTATTTCTACACATGTCAGTCATCATCATGATGTGAGTGCTCAGCTGCATAGAAACATAAGAAGAAGCTCCACTTTAAGACTGTGTGATTCCAATGATCATGGCTTCCTTGACTCCTCTCTCAAACCATCTGTCTTGTCTTTCAGAATGTGGACATTGCTGTCCTCAACAGAGTGTCCCTTCTCCTTGAGATGTAGGTGCACTGTTGAGTTTTACCTGAAGAGGTGGCTCTCCTATGTTGTGCCATGCGGTTGTAGAGCTGTTGTTTGGTCTCTCCTATCAAGAGGTCTGCACAATCTTTGCTGCACAGCATACATAATACCACCCAGTTTGTGTTTGGGTGTTTAATCCTTTGGGTGAACCAGTCTCTGAGGGTGTTCTTGGGTTGATTGAAATTAGTTTTATAAACTCAGTTCAATGAGGCCTACAAGCTGTGAATAGTTGAAAGAGACTTTAGGTAATATTTCTGTATTACAGATTAAAATCAACCAAGATGTTCTGGGTCAAAGTGAGCAGAACACAGGCAGAGTTCAATCTGAATGAACAGAACAGGAGCTTTAACCTCCTCTACATCCCTGTGAGCAGGATGAAGGTGCCCTCTTGTGTTAGTTTTCAGATTTCAGCTGTGAACCTGCAGGACGACATGAGAAAAGAGAGATTTAAACATCTGTAATATCACACTGTGTCAGTTTGTTCACAGGACTCACAACCTGTAACACTGATGCTGCTTTCAGGGAACTTCTTCCTGTTATTGTTTGGTTTTTTGTAAACTTTAACTTTACCAATAACTGGCAGACCAAACACCACAGTCACCTCCATCTGTGGTCTCCAAACACGACTGAAACTGAGGAGTCTGTTGGAAACTCCACTTTACTCTGACCCGCTCCACTGAAACTTGTACTTGTGATGATCCTTAAACAATATGTGGAACAGAACAGTGACAGTTAAACAGTTCTAAGCCCCACCACAAAACCATTTCATTCATTTGGATGAAATCATCCTTTCTTCATCATATTCTCATTAATGATCAGAGCTGAGTCAGATTTCTTTGAAAAGTCCATCACTGACAGCAGCAGAAAGTGACTAAATATTTAGTTTTCATTATTTTTTTTTTGTATTTTTATCTTTTGCTACTTTCTATTTGTACTCCACCACATTCAGAGACTCTGTCGTACCTTTTAGTCCACTACATTCATATGATAACTTCAGCAGATTCAGACTAATACTAAAAAACATCAGAAAGAACAGAACAGATCATAGAATATGATGTAAGATCACACACATCACCTTTAATCATACCATAACATGTTATTCCAAAGTGTGCCATTCTACCTAATTTATTCTATCTTTTATATTAAGGTATGTTTTCATATGAATATTTTTGTAGTTTGAGTGAAATCAAAAGTAAATCTACAGTTTTTACCTGAAACAAAATCACTGTTTTTCTGATTCTGTAACTTATGTCCAAGAACTCTTCTTCCACTTTTTGTCTCTGAGTACAAATTACATCTCCTGTAATGACTGACATCGATTCGAATGTATTAACTGTAGAACAAACTGATTCAATCGTCTCTTTTTTCCACCAACAGCTGCATCTAAATGATGCTTTGCAAACTCTCTGATAATTTCTATAGGTCATCGAACGGAGACCAACACAAATAAAGCAGCTACGGAAGGGGCTGAAAGACAGCGGTGTTCCCAACATGATCAAAGAGCGTCCTGCCCCAGCCACCATCCTTTTTCCAACATCTGCACAACCAGCTGTGGACTCACAGGCTGCTCACCTGAACATGCTGACTGCTTCCATCAATACCAGCAGGGATTTTATTAGGGGTCTAGCAGCGAAGCTGCAGAACCCTATTGTTTTAGTAGCTTTTCTTATTAGGGGTCTAGCAGCGAAGCTGCAGAACCCTATTGTTTTAGTAGTTTTTCCTATTATTATTATTGATCTACTTTCCGCTGCAATTGAAGTCTATGGCAGCCCCATTAACGCAATGGTAAAAAGTTGTGAAATTTGGCACATCTATTTAGCACATTCCCATTAGCAAATTCAACAAATTTCGTGCCCAAATTCAAAACTCTCTAGCGCCACCAACGGGTCAAAGTTTGAAGCCCATTCAGCTAAATAACTTTTGACTCGTTGATCCAAATTTAAAAAACAAGGCATCGTTGGAATCCTTGGATCATGACGATTCCAACGCACCCTATGACGTCATTTTCCGTCTGACTAGATTTTCCGCCATCTTGGATTTTGTTGAAAACCTTAAAAAATTTTCACAGGTCACAAATTTTGACCAATTCTCATGAAAATTGGCACAGAGTATCTTTAGACCAATCCGCACAAAAGTTGCTCGTTTTTTACTTCAAATTTGACTTTGTTCAACCAGTATATCCAATCAAAGTTGATGGCGACTACGCCAAAAAGGACGTGAGGCCATATCTCAGCAACAGTTTAATCTTTTGACATCAAACTCATAACACATATTCATAACTCGATTTTGAAGAGGCCCAAGAATTTTAGTGATCTTTGACCTATAGGTGGCGCTATATTTAGAAAAAATGCATTTTTGCTCATATCTTTGGACCCGTTTGTCCAAATTTCACAAATGACATACCGTTGTAATCCGTAGATATAGCCGAGGTCAACGAATCCTATGACGTCATTCGCGCCATCTTGGATTGTCCGCCATTTTGAATTATGTCAAAAACCTTCAAAACGCATTACAGGTCACCCAGATTGTCTGATCTCCACGGGACTTGACACATAGAATCTTCAGAATAAGCCTCACAAGAACTTTCACCTGGAATCTTTAAATTCGATTCCGTTTGCCAGTAGCAGTCAATCAAACTCAGCGCTGACACGCCAAATAGGACGTGAGGACATATCTCAGCAACCATTTAATCTTTTGACATCAAACTTATAACCCAGACTCATGACCAAGTCTGTAAGAGGCCCAAGAAGTCTGGTGAACTTCCACCCAGAGGGGGCGCTATAAGTGGCAAAATTGCATTTTGTTCATAGCTTTGGAGCCGTTGGTTCAAATTGGACAAATGAGGTACCGTTGGAATCCCTGGATGAAGACGAGTTCATCTCAAACACCAAACTTGGTCTATGGACTCATGATGCCTTCCTGAGCAGCCGCAGGCTTACCTGCTGTTCTGCTAGACCCCGCCATCGCTGCTTGCAGCTATATTTATTCTTCTACTTTCCGCTGCAATTGAAGTCTATGGCAGCCCCATTAACGCAATGGTAAAAAGTTGTGAAATTTGGCACATCTATTTAGCACATTCCCATTAGCAAATTCAACAAATTTCGTGCCCAAATTCAAAACTCTCTAGCGCCACCAACATGTCAAAGTTTGAAGCCCATTCAGCTAAATAACTTTTGAGTCGTTCATCCAAATTTAAAAAACAAGGCATCGTTGGAATCCTTGGATCATGACGAGTCCAACGCACCCTATGACGTCATTTTCCGTCTGACTAGATTTTCCGCCATCTTGGATTTTGTTGAAAACCTTAAAAAATTTTCACAGGTCACAAATTTTGACCAATTCTCATGAAAATTAGCACAGAGTATCTTTGGATCAATCCGCACAAAAGTTGCTCGTTTTTTTCTTCAATTTCGACTTTCTTCACTAACTACAACCAATCAAAGTTGGCGGCGACTACGCCAAAAAGGACGTGAGGCCATATCTCAGCAACAGTTTAATCTTTTGACATCAAACTTATAACACATATTCATAACTCGATCTCAAACAGTGCCAAGAATTAAAGTGATCTTTGACCTATAGGGGGCGCTATATTTAGCAAAAATGCATTTTTGCTCATAACTTTGGACCCGTTTTTCCAAATTTCACAAATGAAGTACTGTTGTAATTCGTGGATATATCCGAAGTCAACCAACCCTATGACGTCATTCGCACCATCGTGGATTGTCCGCCATTTTGAATTATGTCAAAAACCTTCAAAATGCATTACAGGTCACCCAGATTGTCTGAATTCCATGGGACTTGACACATAGAATCTTCAGACTAAGCCTCACAAGAGCTATCACCTGGAATGTTTAAATTCGATTCCGTTTGCCCGTAGCAGTCAATCAAACTCAGCGCTGACACGCCAAATAGGACGTGAGGCCATATCTCAGCAACCATTTAATCTTTTGACATCAAACTTATAACACAGAGTCATGACCAAGTCTGTAAGAAGCCCAAGAAGTCTGGTGCACTTCCACCCAGAGGGGGCGCTATAAGTAGAAAAACTGCCTTTTGCTCATAGCTTTGGAGCCGTTGGTTCAAATTGGACAAATGAGGTACCGTTGGAATCCCTGGATGAAGACGAGTTCATTTCAAACACCAAACTTGGTCTATGGACTCATGACGCCTTCCTGAGCAGCCGCAGGCTTACCTGCTGTTCTGCTAGACCCCGCCATCGCTGCTTGCAGCTATATTTGGTATTGTACTTATAACAGTGGAATAAGGCTTTAAGTGGAACATGTTGTAGTTCTCTCATTCTGATATTACAAGCCTCCAATGTTCTATCCAATAAAATCTGCCTTTTTCTTCCTCTTTTATAAAAGTGATGCTCTGTTCTGTTCATAAACCCTTTCAGTTTACAGCCTCTGAGGCTGTTTTTACTTCTCAGACCATCCTGAAAAGGATCATGAGGCCGATGCCAGATAGTGAGGATGAGTACAGCAGCGTGGAGGAGACGTGTCTGCTCAGGCTTTCTGAGAGACAACACTGAAAATGTTCAGATTGTAAATGTTCTAAAAGCTGCTTTTGAACAGATGCCTCTCCCTCAAGTTACCAAACAGATCCTTCCAAAACTGTGTCCGAGTATGCAAACACATATTTTATTCTTAGGAAATATATCACCTTCCTCCCTATAAAATACGGATGAATTGCTGCCTGTTGTGTTTAAAGTAGTTTATTATGTAGAAGACATTTAAAATCTTAAGCAGGAACTGAATTGATTCAACATAAAAAACACCAAGTAAAAGTGAGCATTGCCTTCATCAACACAGTCATATACAGTAAATCCAAAAGTGTGATGTGAAGTAGATAATCAGTGAAGAATGAATACGAGATAAAAACCTTTGTTTGCCAAAGCAGGATCACCAGCTTTCAGTTCATTGCTCAGATGCTGAAGTGCCATACATATGACTTCTGGCTCCTGCAAATGCATCTCTGTGCGCTGATCTTAAGGAACAATGAAGTGCTGCCATCGGTCCATGTTCTGGTACAGTCTGGGCGGAGGCGCATTGGAAAAACTCAATACTCAGCGACACACTCAATGTCATTTTGAGCACCGACACCATGATCATTGTTGGACTTTCCACATGTGAGCCACATCATTTTTGTTGAGAAGCCATCGTAACGGCCACTTCAGGCAATTCCAAAAGGTTTCAGTTTGTCGTACCCACCAACATGCCACACTGAACAATACTCTATTCCAGATGTGTCAGGTTCTCTTATTCCTTTCATCACATCACATCTTCTGACTGTAAAAGAGTACATTTGTTTCAGAGACTGCTACATTGCTCTGTAACCTAAAAGCTGCCTGATCCCTGAAGTTCCTTAGAAAAAGCTGCCTGCACAGCAGCAACTGGAGCGTAGTTCATCCTCTCAGTCAGGTCTGCATTTTGTAGTCTTCTTTTGAAAGTGCTGACACTCACTGAAATGTTGTGCTTGGTTGCCAGTAAGTCCAGCATAATTTCAGAGGCAGGGCCCTCAGTGAAATACTTGTGGATAAGTTCATCCACCACTGCTGCTTCAGGACTTGATGGATAAATATATGAAAACACCACATGAGAAAAAGTAGATCCACTGCATTTAAACTCTTTGGTGTCAAGTTTTCAACAATTATTGATGAACAAAGTAAGAAACTGAATATTGTTAATGATTCACTTAGATTCTTATACATTTAGTGTTCATCCCAGTGGCTAAAACGCAGTAGAGTTGGAAACCTTGCAAAATGCCACCCTAAGTAGTGGAATTGGACATTTTATGTTGAGGGTGCCTGTCTGTTTTTCTGATGTATTATTCTGCATTTGCTGCACTTAACATAAGCTGCATGTTTTGAGTTTCAGCCATACCTGGGTGGTAATCTCAGTAATAATATACAGTACAATGAAGAAATCCATAATCTTTAAGAAGACAATAAAAATATACCTTCCTCTTGAAGATTTCTGCTGTATGAGCCACAGTATGACAGGACAGGCTGAAGATTTATTCCACAAAATGGACAAAACATCATCTGGTAAAATACAAAGGGGAAAGGACAGAGGTTTAGCTTACACATGATGGCAATGTGCTGTGTAAAGTTGAGAAACTAGTACTCATCTAACTGACACAAAACAGTGGTAACAGCACAGTTAATAAACATTATCCAGCATCAGTGTCTCACTTCCTTCTCAAACTTTTCCTAATTTCCCTCTCTTCATCCGTTAGACCTGAAAACTGCCCAATTGTGTTGTGGCTTGTTGTGTTGCATTTGTATTCTTTGACACTTCAGGGCCACCGTAGAGACCGCCTGGGAATACCAGCTGCTGTATTCATGGCACCTCATTTAAGTCAGTCTGTTCTAACAGTTTCCTGCAGTGCTCAGCTCACAGACTTCATCTGTCTGAATTCTTCTGGAAAACTTTTATTTTTCAGAAAATTTTATTCTCTCACCTTCTAAATTCTCTGTTTTGTTGAGGATGGTGAGAAGGGAAGAGTGAGGGGTTTCGTCTGAAAGTCCACTGTCATCTCCACAATGTTGAGCGGGTTCAGCTCCAGGTGGTTCTGACTGCCCAGAGGACCAGGCTGGACCCTGCTTGGCTTCCAAGATCAGGTGTGTTCAGGGTGGTGCGGCTGTAAGCGACAGTCTCTGTGACAAATATGTATTATATAGGTGCTGGAACCACGTTTCCTCTATTTTAAAACAGAGTTTATTTGAGAGGCTGATGTTGATCCTGCACATGTTCTTCTCTCACGTGTTGGTTCTCTGCAGCTGAAAATGAGACTCTCAGATAACTTAGTGTCTGTCAACCTCTTCTGTTCTCTGTGTGTAGTTTTGTGTTCATCGTCACACAGAGACACCAAGGAAGCTTAAATCAATAATAGATGTTGTTTCTGCATCTATAAAAACCTTGTTTGCGATCCCTTCTCTTCTTTGTGGCCGTACTGCACTTAACACACCTGCTCTTATCAGGCCTCAGAAGCTAAGCAGGATTGGGCCTGGTTAATACTTGGATGGGGGACTACCTGGTAACAACAGGTTCTGTAAGCTCTTTTGCTTCTCTTCAAAACCCAAAGAGGAAGCTGCTGTCCCATTGAACTTCATATTAAGTTGGAAATTATTTCAACAACTTTCCCATTTTTCTCCAAAGACTGTGAATGAGAGCACACACAAATCATGACATCTCATCTAAGCCAATCTGTTATAACAGTTTCCAGCAGTGCTCAGCTCACAGTGAGTTCATCTGTCTGAATTCTGAGATGTTAAAACATTTATAAAAAGTATTCCATCCATCCATCCATTATCTGCCGCTTATCCGGGGGTCGGGTCGCGGGGGCAGCAGCTTGAGCAGAGAAACCCAGACGTCCCTGTCCCCGGCCACTTCCTCCAGCTCTTCCGGGGGGACCCCGAGGCGTTCCCAGGCCAGCCGAGAGACATAGTCTCTCCAACGTGTCCTGGGTCTCCCCGGGGTCTCCTCCCAGTGGGACGTGCCCGGAACACTTCCCCAGGGAGGCGTCCAGGGGGCATCCTAACCAGATGCCCGAGCCACCTCATCTGACTCCTCTCAATGCGGAGGAGCAGCGGTTCTACTCCGAGCCCCTCCCGGATGACTGAGCTTCTCACCCTATCTCTAAGGAAGAGCCCAGACACCCTGCGGAAGAAACCCATTTCGGCCGCTTGTATTCGCGATCTTGTTCTTTCGGTCACTACCCACAACTCGTGACCATAGGTGAGGATGGGAACGTAGATTGACCAGTAAACAGTCACAACGACGGGTCGGTGCAGAGCCCGCAACACTGCAGACGCTGCACCGATCCGCCCGTCAATCTCCCGTTCCATTCGTCCCTCACTCGTGAACAACACCCCGAGATACTTGAACTCCTCCACTTGGGGAAGGATCTCATTCCCGACCCGGAGAGAGCATTCCACCCTTTTCCGGCTGAGAACCATGGCTGAAAGTATTCTATCAAAATAATACCAAGAAAACTGATGATTTTTTCCTGATAAATTCAGGAAACTTTAGTGATATTAAGTAACTTCCCTCAAACAATACGGTCAACTGACGGTTACTGAAGTTACTGCATAAAATCTCATATTATATTTATAGTTTACTTTCATCAACTAAAAGGATGTTGAGAAACAATAAATTCAAAGTCATTATAGATTCACTTGCTGTGTCTTTAAAGTTTACTGCTCATACACAGAAGGTGGCTTGAAGAAATGTTTTAATAGATTAAATGGACCCCATACAGTTTAGTCCCCAGAATGACCGAGGTCGTACATTTACAAGCACATAACTTGTTCCTTAATATTAGTTTACTTATTTTATAAATACTACTTGGATATACTATATAGCAGAGTGTTAAAGCTGTTTCTCTTTGTTTCTGTGGTGTGACTTTCTCTCAGGAACACAGACACAGCACGCAGACACATGTAACATCATGAACAGAGAAGGAATATGTTTTGTGAAAAATTAAAGCTATAACGGATCAAATACAGGTGCAGATGAACAGGTTTTCATTGTAATCACACATGATGTTCAATACACACATACAGCAATCTGTTGTATATTTTTACTCTGTTGTGGACTGTGCTGTATCTTTTAAAATGGCTTCATGTTTAATATTCTATAGCAGTGAGCAGTTAATAATGCACAGACATAACAAATTCAAAGGAGACTCTTTTGAGTCTTCACTCCTGGACCTGTTGCCTAGGCAATTATTGATTGTTGAAACAAATTCAGTCTTTAATGTCAATAAAATCTCCTTTAACTGCGAAGGAAGTGGACTTTTTAATGATGGGAATTTGTTGCCCTCTGACGGTGAAAAGATAAATTGCAACATGTCAGATTGGGAGTGTTTTTGAACGATTGAATACTTTAGTAGAGTTCTTATAACTGTAATAATGAGCAACTGGACTTTCTGGATATTTCACTTCACAGCTGAAAGATGTCTTCAGCTTTAACTAGTTAGTGTGGACTGTCAGCTGATCAGCAGCTTAAAGACTATTCACACTTGGCAGGTCTGTACAGTCACACTGACACACCTCAGTCTAAAACATCTATTTTCTTTGTCCAGAATGTGGACATTACTGTCCTCAAAAGAGTGTCCCTTCACCTTAAGATGGAGGTGAACTGCTGAACCTCACCCAACCAGAAAAGGATGTTTGCAGCAAAGCTCTCAGTTTTGCCATTTCTCCACAACAGCTGCCAGTGGTGGACCTTATCACGGCTACTGAATCTGTGATAAGGACTGACAACATCTCAGAAGAAGGCAGAAACAAGCTCAGGGGGAGGAGGAGAGACACTCTGAGGAGGAACACAAACTGATCCACAAACAGAACAAGAAATTACACAAACAAATAAATGGAGTCCAAACAGATCCTGAACTTTGATGTCTGACTCCAGATGTTGTCAATAAGAAATGTGGATTAGAACACGTAGAAAAACTGAATAAATACTGTTGAAGCTGCTTCACACCGTGATGGAAATATTAATATATTCATAAATATATTAGATGTGAGTGTTGAGATTAAAACAATATGTGATTTGTTCTAAAGGAACTGCCTCATTAACAAGCTTCTGCCCTCAAACTGCACAGATCTGAGCGCTGAATGTGATTTGTTGAATTTCTGGACATTTTCTGACCTTCCCATCAAACTGAAAATAATAAATGCACAACACTTTTGTTACCTGAGACAAGTGGGTGCAGAATATTGAAAGTACAGCCCCTAAAAAGATATGAAAAGATCACACCATATTCTCGATGAGGAACATACATGTACAAGTCAGTTTTTGACCCATTTAGTTTGCTTTTGAAACATAATTCTTATTCTGACGATCAACATATTTCATTCACAGCAAGTTGTGTCCCTCCACACACATGCAACCCTTTTACCAAAACCAGTTCAATGTGGCATCATAAAAGAAAACGCTAATGACACGACCAACAGGAAATGACATCATCAAGCCATGTGCTAACTAACACAATCCAGCTGTCTATGTTTGACTGATTAAAGGAGAAAAGTGCTGATATGTTGGCTGCCCGTTAGCCATGTTTTGGTGAGGCAGAGTAAAGATGTTCTCTGTGCAGCATCTACAGTGGAAGTACAGCACATGTAGGGGTGCAAGGTGTAAAATAGTTGTGTCAACAGCTGGTTTACTCCCCTGTTACTTGTGTCCTCCACAGTGTGTTTGGGATAATGTGGGATGGGAATGTTTGGGCGAGCTGCTTCTGAGTTTTAGCTGTTCAGGAAACAGGTTTAAGGTTGGTGGTGTGGTTTTGTAAATTTAACTCTTTATAATCAAGTGTTTTTAAGAATTAATGCGTACAGGAAATACTCAGAATATTTTGTATTGTGAAACTATTTTGTAAAACAGAGACACCTCCCCTGTAAGGATGTGGTTTGGCACCGTCAGAGGTCAGTTAGCTCGTTAAGGCCTGCTGATGGTGGAGGATGATAATGTCCCACGATGCCTCCATGCTGTTCTTGGCTCTGTGCACCTTTTCTAGATAAATTAAACAAATGGTTTTGCACCATATTCTGCTTCTGCACTGCTGTAATCAGCCAATCAGAAGCTGCCTGGTTACAGTCCTCTGATATATTTAGTTTTTCTGATCCAAAATGGGTGAGACCCATTGCACCGTCACTTTTATAACAGAAAGAAGATAAAATCTTTGAAAAGTTTCAGTCCATTATTTAGATGATTATCCACTACAACATAAAATAATAATAACATCAATAATATTAAAAGATCAAAAAAAGCATAAAATTCTGAAGGGTTTCACCTCAAATATCAACATGTTTGACTTCATTTACATTTTACATAATTAATTATTATGGTGAATAAATGTTAGTATTTTTATTTTATCTTACATGTTTTCAACTGTTAAAGTCCAAATATTGTCTGTAAAGGATCATTTCAGTCCTCTTAGTGAGCGTTCAACAACAACATTTAGCAACATTCTGCCATCAGAAACTAGTTCCAGTTCAGTTGTCCTTTCATCATCTAACAGGAAGTGAATGTGGAGAAACATCAGGATGAACCCTGGCAGCTCACCAAACTTCGGCTCATTAGAGCAGAATCAGTGAAGATCTGTCAGCAGGTTGGAAATTCATCTTGGTTGACTGCAGCTCAGTGATTCCTCTCTGATATCACAGTTTGTCACAAACTGTGATGTCACAAACTTTTGATTCACAAAATGTCAGCAAACTAACTGCAGCTGACATGAACTGAATGGTCTCAGCTGAAGTGAGCTGCAGAGAAACACAACATACTGATATTCAGTGTGAAGCTTTGACTGGAAACACACAGAAAAACAACATCCTGGAAGAATGGCAGCTTCCATCTTTAAATGACTGGAAGAGGAAGAAGTTTCCAGGGAATCATTTAGAAGAGTTTCAAACAGAAACTGACTGAATCCATGAATCTGAAAAGGTGTTTCTGAGTGAAAGAGACATACATGTACAGACTGAACTATCTATTCAACAGTGATTCTCTGACAGGAGGACACTCTTTAGACTCAACACAGAGACACTGAGGAACCAGATGGCCAGACTCCAAATCCAGGAAGCAGAGGTTCTTCATTGAATGTGGTGTTGAAGATGTGGAGGTGGATCAGTGTGTCAGAGGAGACTCTGTAGAAGGACAGAGTGCCAGCAGGACGGTCCACATACACTGCTGCTCTGTGGGAGACAGAAGAGGAGGAGATGTGTGTTCTCCTGTCATTGTGACAGACAGAGTAACCTCCATCAGAGCAGATCAGACTCCAGGACTGATCATTCCATCCAAACTCACAGTCACTGCCTCCTCTCCTGCTGATTCCTCTGTAACTCACTGAAATCTCAACTTCTCCTCTCCACTCGACCTCCCAGTAACAGCGATGAGTTAGAACATTTCTACACAGCAGCTGAGGCCAGTCATCAAATCTATCTGGATGATCAGGATATGACTGAACCTCCTCCACATCTGTCACCTTCCTGTTGTTGTCAGACAGTTTCAATTCTCTGTTCACTGTGTTTATGTCGATTGTGAGTTGACAGGAATCTGATGGAGAGAACAAACACAATCCAGTTGCAGTTATTGATCTAACATCTGTAAACTTTGATCAATGAGTGATGTGACACACTTACACTTCCTCAGACCTGGTGTCAACCATCGTTCTCCAGCAGACTCCACCCTGAAAGAAGGAGGGGGGGTCAGAGCAGAGCAGCACACACACATTGTTCTACACTGAGAAAGGAACAGGAAAACATCTGGACACATTCACTGGAATGGAGCATCTGGAAACTAGAATGAAAGCTGTTTGATCATCATTTTGAAGCTAAATGACTGTCAGAGACACTGTTTGAGGCCTGGTTGTGTCTTTCAGACTGTTTTTAGCTGTGACAGCTTGTTTCCACACTGATCACTAACAGCTGCTTCTTCATCACACTGAGGATTTGTTCCTTCACATTATTACTGTAGATGCTGCTGTTGTGTGGACAGCAACACATTTCTTTCCAAAGCAGGAACAAATCAGAGGGATCAGCAGCATCAGTTTGCCACACAAAATCTTATCCAGTATGGTTATTCATTTACACTTTGAAGTGCAGTCACATCATCAGGCTTTTATTTAGTCCAACATTCTGTTATTGAAGCCTGGACAAGATGAGCTGCAGCAACTTCATCTTCATCTCAAAGATCTCTGTTCAAAGCCAGAGTGTCACAAAGCTTTCACTCATCCACTTGTTAGCATGGAGAAGAAACCACTTTACTGTGACTGCATGTTGTTTGGCATCAATCCTCAGAATTCTCTGATCTTTGCTGGAATCTTCTCCACATCTGTCACTTTGTACACTGACTGCACAGCTGTGAGCTGAACGTTAACCAACTATATCAGAGTTATTTTACATGGAAATATAACCAAAAGCAAAACACACACCTGCTTTCCTGTGTTTTTATCTAACCACAACATGTTTGTAAGATCAAGGTTAATGAGTCGTCTTAACAGGCAGCATCTCAGTCCCTGTTTCTGTCACGTCTTTAGGTTTTGATTGTCAATTGAAGCACTAACTGCTCCTCTCGTTTCAGGTACCTTGCCCTTCCTCTTGTGTCAAGTGTCTGATTGTCTTCCCTGATTCCTAAGTGTTTCCACCTGTTCCCCATGGCTCCTCATGTATTCAAATAGTCTGTGTCTCCCTTGTCTTGTGCCAGTGTGTCACAACAATCTGTTGAGAGTTCGTCAGTCTAGCCATTCCAAGTGTTCCATAGTTGTGATTTTTCTTGAGCCTGAAGTTGAGCGATCCTCCTTCAGAGCTATCTTCAGTTGTAATTTATTCCATAGCTTCAGTTTAGTTCACGGTAAGCCTGTTTTTGTTCCTCCCTTAAGGAGTGATTTTGATTTCATTTATGTTTCATAGAACCTCCAATAGTGGAGTGTTGCATTTTTGAATTATTGTTAATATTTCATAGCGCCTCCATTAGAGGATTTTTGTTTGTTTCGCCTCTTTAGAAGAGTGCACTAAGTTTAAAGAAATTTCTTTTTTTTTGTTTTTTTTTTCGTATTCCTACTGGAGTGGAGTGAGTTTTGGTTTCTGATAACTTCCATAGCTGCACCCTCCTCAAACATTTATTGTGGGGAGTGCTTTAGGATTTTCACAGCCCCTTTGTTTTGCTCTGTCTGGAGATCCTCAACTTGTTTATTCTCAAATAAACACTTCTACTCTGAAAACGACCCTGCATCTGTGTCCAGTGTTTATGCATTTGGCAGATGCTTTTATCCAAAGCAACTTACAGGTAGGGTAAGGGGGTCTTGCCTAAGGACCCCTACTGGAGGTAGTACCTTTAATGCAGGGGATTTGAACCCAGGTCTCCCACACTATGGCAATTGCACTATCCAGTTTTAGACTCATTATGTTGTCTGATGACAAAACTTTTACTGTTTCTGATTCTGTGCTTTTATAAGGGCCACATCTGTCAAAAGAAACATTCAAACACTGTGAAAAGTCCTCCAGAGCCACGGCAGGATCGGTCACGGAAAATCTCTGAGCTGAAACACATCCAGTTCCACACACTGTTCTTTGAATGTGTTGGAGCTGTCAGAGCCGGTCCAGCTGAAGATCCTCCATGTGGGCGTATGGAGGGAGGGACACAGGTCTAATCCACATGTACGGTGAACATGGTTTTATAAATCTTTGTGCTAAGCTAGGCTAACATGTCCTGGACCCATCTCTGTATCTGATCCAGGATCAGAGGACCAACAGACACTTCTCACTGTTGTTCCTGCAGATGTTCTCTTTGGAGACCTCCTCCACAAATATCTGCTGTTTCTGTTCAACCAGTGTTTCTGCTGTGAGCAAAGGAAAAAGGCTCCTACATGTGTGATTGTTCATGTAACACTCAGCAGGAAGCAAAAACACAGGGCTGAGTGCAGGACAGAGAACATGTTTCCAGCTCTTCCTCCTCTATCAGACATTGTGTGTGGCTGCAGCAGGCCTCTCCATACCTGAGTTTGTGTGGATCCTTCAGTGCAGCCGTCAGCAGCTTCACTCCTCAGATGGGAGGGGTTGGAGGTCACAGCTTCAGCCAGAGAAGCGCAGCCTTCCTCTGTGATCAGACAGGCTGCAGATACACAAAACAACACAGAAACTCTGAGAACTGCACTGAAGCTGAATGTCAAATGTTCAGGGAAACTGGAACTGTCTCACATTACTGACTTTGTCCTCGTAAATCTAAGTCAGAATCAAACTACACACGTGTATGAACCTGATTTCTCATTTTAGCCACAAATACATACAGACACTCCCCTACTTAGTCCTTTCCAGATAAAATATGGTCTGCACCACAGTGAGAGCAGCAGGAAAGAAGAAGCTGATTTAACAAATGTGTAACTGAAACGCTTATTACTGAAGCAGAGAAAATGTTCTGACTCCCGTGTGTTTTTTTTTTTGTCATGTTATGACAGCAGCGCAGTGGGTGTGACAACGGAATCCTTCAAAAGCAAGTTCTCAAACTGCAAGTATGCTGTTGCCTTTACCGTTCCCTTCACAAGCCGTTGCCTGTCAGTTTGTTCAGATGCGTGTAACAGCTGTTTCCTCGTTCTGATCCTTGAAGTGTATAAATCTGTAAGTGTTCAATGAATGAGATACTGATAGTTATGAAACAATGAGTGTAACATTTCTAAAGATAAGTTAACAAATGTTTGTTTTAATGTAAGAATACTTGTGTGTTATATACTGTGGAAAGGTGATTGGTGACGACGCGCAGCTGTAGAACAGAACACAGGTGACTTGGGTGAACAAAGTGACAGGGGAAAAAACATGACAAGAAATTAACATGGAACCCGGAAAAGAACCTGAAACATAACAAAAAACCTGAAAACAAGAGAATCAAAACATAAACTGTGACACTTAACGGTGAAAAAAATAACTAAACAAGACTAGACAAAATGAGATGATGGATAAATAAACAAGACTATGATTAAACAAGCAAGACAAGATTATGAGGCAAAAACCTGACGAAACTGTGGCATGGAACATGAAAGGTTAAGTGAGGATTTCACAATGACTTATGGCAACCTGGAAACTAAATACTGTGGGAGGTGATTGGTGACAAGGTGCAGCTGTGAAACAGAGAACAGGTGACTTGAGTGAAGCTAAGGGGAAAAAACATGACAAGAAACTAACCTGAAAACATGGAAGAGAACCTGATGAAATAAGAAAGAACCTGGAAACAACATAAAACGTGACACATACCACACTATGCTCTCCAAGGAATGCAAACAGTAGATAGAATTTAACAGAAAAATGCTTTATTCATCCCCCAGTGGGGGGAATTCAAAAGTTAATTTAATTACAATGTACCTGTCTGTGATGATGCTGACCCTCCTGTCCATGTCAATGTCCATTTATTCTTCCTCCAGCAGTACAGCCCAGTCTGTGACATCAAAGCAGTTTCTCAATGCATCACGTGCCTCTTGTGACCATTTCCTGAAAGATCTGGTAGTAACAGGTCTTTGTACACAAGTTCTGTATGTGGGTTGTAGCCTCCTTCACGCTAGCATAGAACAGATCTGATGTCCTTTCTCCACGTGTTGGACAGTCCACATACTGTACAAAGTCAGCCAGGCCGGAGGATAGAGAGACGTGGTTGAAATCCCCAGGACGCTGGGTCTGTATCCTAGCAACAGCGTCATGCATGATGTCACATGCCGTTGGAGGTGCTGCTATCGGTGGAATGTAAACAACGATGACGACTGTATATGGGAACTCTCTGGGAGCATAGAACGCACGGAAACCAACTGACAACAGTTCAATGTATGGACAGCATATCCTCTCCTTAACGGTTAACATTGCGGGGGTTAACCCATCTCTGATTGTGTTGGAACTGTGTACGTTCATATTTGCAGTTACATTTTTTGGGCCTATAAGGGCGCACTAAGTAATGTAGGCTTCCCGGATGTTGTCGGTTTTTTTTCACCTGCTCCATACCAAGAGATGGTCTTCTTCCTCGCCTTTGTTTTATCCCTTTATAGCGGCAATATGAGTAAGTAAACCTTATTTAACAATAGAAGGTTGCAAACTCTGCAAACTCGTCCGTAGTAATTTGTGAAAGAACGAGCGAGAGGTGATCGCGGACTTTGACGTAGATCTGTATGTGCTAGATCCGCTCCCACCGTTATCAGGCCACAGGTAAACATGTATTATTTACCTTGTGGTAATTTATCTTTTTGTATTTGTTTCAGTTTCACAATTTATGGCAATAAAGCGATGCAGTCACAACTCCAGCCTGTTCCTTGGATGAATTCTCAGAAAGAGTTTTGCTGGCTGTGAATCTCAGTCCATGACACTAGTCACACTGGGTGATACAGTACACCGATTAAAAAACAGGATAATACCCCCGCCTTTGCAATTACTGTTCGTACTCCGGTCACGATCCGCTCGTACGTCTGTGTAACCGGGTATGTCCACACACGAGTCTGGTGTGTTGTCGTTCAGCCAGGACTCAGATAGACAGATCAAGCTGCTCTCATTATACAGCCGTTGGTTCCACTCGAGCGCATCCGTCGCTTGATAGCGAGTTAGCGTTTCCCATAATCACCGAGGGCAGAAAAGGCTTGTACCTCCACCTCCTGTTGTGCCTCTTTGCCTTTAGTTTTCCCCAGATCTGCATCCATGGTACAGCTTTTTCTCTCTTTTTTTTTTTTTTTTTTAGCTCGGTCGGAATTGGATGTTTAATTCTGCGTTCAATTCTTGACAGTGCCAACAGTTATTTTCTTGTGGACATTGCTCTACTGGTAGCAGTGCACATTAAATAAAACGAAAATTGTAAAAAAAAAAAAATCAATATCAATAAAATATGTTGATAAAATGTAAAAATTACATATATTTATATAAACGACCAACAAAATTGAGAGCTACACAGACTTGCTGCCAATAAGGCTGGCGCATAGCAACCAAAGATACAATGGTCCTTTCAGTCCTTTGCCAAATTGGCAAATCCGATAGTGCTTTCTTCAGTCATCAACATATAACAACAGGTAAAAATACGAAAATCTTTGTGCAAATTAAGTGCTATGTGGAGATAATAGTCCAATAAGCACTGTTCACCTGCTAGCTGTCTTGCATTTCATGTCACACATACAGGTCATATTACAAACCTGAAGTTATTTAAGATGTTACAAAATAAAATGAACGTTATGTTCAAAATACATTCCATGTTATCAATTCTATAAAAAAATATTAGTATAAACAGAAATCTCAATGTGGTCCTTTGTCAGATGACGTATTGTCCCCAGGTCAATGTACTACCACCGCTGTGGCGCCAGCAAGCCAGGATGACACATCTTTCATCTTGCTGTACGGTTGTGCAACTGAAAAACTTGAGGTGAACTGGTCCTCCCCTCCTCCTGCTCAAAAAGCATTGTGCTTTGCAGGTTTTTATCTCCCGGATGTATCTGGTCTCTGTCTCGGAGCAAAGATCATCATGGACAATGTCAATTGTCGACCTGTGTCACGGTGCCCTGCTATGGACAGTATTTGAACTTAGATGGCGTCACCATGGATTACACCCTTCCTGTGTCTTTTTCCTTGGGCAAGGGAATGGCATCCCTAATCTGGCCGACCTGTGGCTGACTCTCTCTAGTCCCAGACAGGGTTGTTTATTTGGATGAGCTGGTGTTTCCATATGGGCTGTTTGGACAATCAGTCGATGCCATACAGGCAAAGTTTGATCTTATGAAGAAGCAGACTGAAGTGCTGCGTAGTGTTATCCCAGACACGATGTGAGACCCAAAGCGGTGAGTGCTCACAAACCTGCAGTACTGACGCCTCCCCTGTAGAGGGCAACGTTCTCCTTTGGTACAGGCTCCAAGACAGTAAAGCCCAGTGTTGCCAGGTGTATGATAATTATCGTATTTCTATGATAACTTTGCCCTGTGTACGATGTATAATACAAAAAAAGGACAAATATACGATAATTTGACCATTCTGTGAATGTGTGGTTGTAATCGGTTATAATCAGGCTGTTGCAACTGTCTGTTGGATTTTTTTTGTGAACCCTGAAGGCATTTTCATTTCCATGTCACAAGTTTCAAGCCAATTGTGCTTTTCTATTTGAACTACGAGTGACGTGTGTTACAGGTCCTGAGTGTCAGGACTGATGAAACAGTGATGTGCACAATCTGAAGAATAAATAAACAGCAGAGAACAATGAAGACCGGAGCGCTGCTGTTAGCATCCAGATTGCGTCTCATTTATTGATTACAACAGAACAGTTTCAGTGTACAACATTGATGCTTTACATGACCTTTCTTTTCCTCAAACGTAATAATTACGTTTACCACCTCCTTTTACTTTGCCATCCTTCACTTCAATAAAGGCAACTAAGTGTATTAAACAGGATTAATTAACTGTTCTGAGATTTACTGCATTTAACTGCATATTGACTGGTCTAAACATCAACATGTACTCCATTTTTAACTTATTACCTATCAAAACTAGTATTACCAGACTTATAACTAATGTAGAATTTAACATGGCATTCTTTCAACATTAACCTCAGAATTCCCACACTTAATGAACAGAGAATGGTTTCTCTCTTTACTTTTAACTTCAGCTGGACTCACTTTACTTTCAGTGTCACTAAATAACATTCATTGAAGATGATTTAAACAAAATCATTAGAAAACTCCCAAAACCGGAGTTGGTCAAATATCACGGTCTTTTAATCACCTAGCCCCGCGAAACTTCCCCGGCACGGGCTAGCATCCTGCCAAGCTAACCCTCTGCTAATAACACTTAAATATATTAGCAGAACGGCGCGCATAAACCGTGTCAAAGTACCATCTACTATTAAAAGAATCTGTAACCATTTTACAATATAGTTCTGGTGTGTTTTCACCGTGTACTGACCTGAAGAATAAATAAACAGCAGAGAACAATGAAGACCGGAGCGCTGCTGTTAGCATCCAGATTGCGTCTCATTTATTGATTACAACAGAACAGTTTCAGTGTACAACATTGATGCTTTACATGACCTTTCTTTTCCTCAAACGTAATAATTACGTTTACCACCTCCTTTTACTTTGCCATCCTTCACTTCAATAAAGGCAACTAAGTGTATTAAACAGGATTAATTAACTGTTCTGAGATTTACTGCATTTAACTGCATATTGACTGGTCTAAACATCAACATGTACTCCATTTTTAACTTATTACCTATCAAAACTAGTATTACCAGACTTATAACTAATGTAGAATTTAACATGGCATTCTTTCAACATTAACCTCAGAATTCCCACACTTAATGAACAGAGAATGGTTTCTCTCTTTACTTTTAACTTCAGCTGGACTCACTTTACTTTCAGTGTCACTAAATAACATTCATTGAAGATGATTTAAACAAAATCATTAGAAAACTCCCAAAACCGGAGTTGGTCAAATATCACGGTCTTTTAATCACCTAGCCCCGCGAAACTTCCCCGGCACGGGCTAGCATCCTGCCAAGCTAACCCTCTGCTAATAAAACTTAAATATATTAGCAGAACGGCGCGCATAAACCGTGTCAAAGTACCATCTACTATTAAAAGAATCTGTAACCATTTTACAATATAGTTCTGGTGTGTTTTCACCGTGTACTGACCTGAAGAATAAATAAACAGCAGAGAACAATGAAGACCGGAGCGCTGCTGTTAGCATCCAGATTGCGTCTCATTTATTGATTACAACAGAACAGTTTCAGTGTACAACATTGATGCTTTACATGACCTTTCTTTTCCTCAAACGTAATAATTACGTTTACCACCTCCTTTTACTTTGCCATCCTTCACTTCAATAAAGGCAACTAAGTGTATTAAACAGGATTAATTAACTGTTCTGAGATTTACTGCATTTAACTGCATATTGACTGGTCTAAACATCAACATGTACTCCATTTTTAACTTATTACCTATCAAAACTAGTATTACCAGACTTATAACTAATGTAGAATTTAACATGGCATTCTTTCAACATTAACCTCAGAATTCCCACACTTAATGAACAGAGAATGGTTTCTCTCTTTACTTTTAACTTCAGCTGGACTCACTTTACTTTCAGTGTCACTAAATAACATTCATTGAAGATGATTTAAACAAAATCATTAGAAAACTCCCAAAACCGGAGTTGGTCAAATATCACGGTCTTTTAATCACCTAGCCCCGCGAAACTTCCCCGGCACGGGCTAGCATCCTGCCAAGCTAACCCTCTGCTAATAAAACTTAAATATATTAGCAGAACGGCGCACATAAACCGTGTCAAAGTACCATCTACTATTAAAAGAATCTGTAACCATTTTACAATATAGTTCTGGTGTGTTTTCACCGTGTACTGACCTGAAGAATAAATAAACAGCAGAGAACAATGAAGACCGGAGCGCTGCTGTTAGCATCCAGATTGCGTCTGACGTAAACAGGAAGTCCGCCCCGGAAACCAACCTGGGATCCACGCCCCCCGAACCCAGGTTCCACTTTACCACTACTGTTATTACATTAAGCTCAGGAAAGCACTAAATACAGGCAGGTTAATATGCCGATATACAAACAGAATATTATTTGTTCGTTTTTTAAAAAAAAGTAAATTAATTTTTAAAACATTTCAAAATGATCATATAACAAAAAATATGTGGTGACCCCTTTTTTTAGGTGCACCACACGCTCCCCAACATAAGAGGTGGCTCCCGACACTTCAAAATCGGAGTTACCATTTCAAAACAATAACATATTACACAGTAACCGTAGTCAAAGACCCTATACCTTTTGTATACACATTTTAGTACATAAACTTCGTAGGCACTGTATAAGGCACTGTCATTGCACAGGGCCCAGTCTGGTGAGGAATGTAAGGATTTACTTGTACTGGTTGCATTACCCACACCGGCAGAGCTTGTAACCCACACAGTCCAACATGACCGACGACCGCTTGCGGCTGATAAGAGGGCTGGCCCATAGCGTTGTAGGTGAATGTCTGAGGTGGTCTCCTCGCTCGTGACGATCTCCTGAGAGACGCTTCCTGAGTTGGTACTTGCTCTCCCTGCTCAGAATCAAATTCCAGTTCAGCCTGTTCAGTGTCTCGGTCAAGTTCTTGTTCTCTTTGTTCATTGTCACTTTCAGGGTTTGGGATAAGTTCATTTTCATTTGAATATGGATGCTCTATTGGACCTTTTCCATTTGCAGTGTGTGGTTGTGAGTAGCACCCTTGTTCCACAGGTGTGAACACTTGATCTGATGTTGGACCAGTTTGAGCAACTTGTTTACATGGTCCGGTTGTTACTGGGACTCTAAGCCAATAACGTGTTCCTGAGTCACTTTCAGAATCCGATGTGTCACTGTCCCTGTTACTTTGGCTTTGACTGACCCCATGACTTTTCACTCTGCTCATCCTGGGCGCTTTATCTTTGCCATGATCCACATCGACAGGTAAGTCATTCACCAAGTGGAGGAGGTTTCTGTGGAGAACCCGAGTTTTCTGTGCATTGTTCTCAGGATATACCTTGTATATGGGACTGTCCGTAATCTGCTCTTTGACAATGTACACCGTCTGTTCCCAATATGACCTGAGTTTTCCAGGTCCGCCTCTTTCTCCAAGGTTGCGTACCAAAACTCTATCACCAGGCTGTAAGATAACCCCTCTCACATGTTGGTCATAGTGTCTCTTTCCACGAGCACTTGATTTCTGGCTGTTGTTAGTAGCAATACGATAAGCGTCTTTCATCCTCCCTGCCCACTTTTGCACATATCCGTGGGGTGTTTCACTCCCCTTCTCAGAGTTGAGTCCAAACAGGAGGTCCACCGGTAAGCGAGGGTGCCGTCCAAAAATTAAGAAGTGTGGAGAGAACCCCGTGGCCTCGTGTTTTGTGCAATTATATGCATGAACAACTAGGGGTAAAAAGTCCTTCCAGTTACTTTTTTCTGTCTCCTCAAGAGCTCTTAGCATTTGTAGTAGGGTGCGATTAAATCGTTCTGCAGGGTTTCCCTGTGGGTGGTAGGGTGTGGTACGAGAGTGGGTGACCCCTGACAGTTGCTCTAGGCCCCTGAACAGTCAGTTCTCAAATTCACGGCCCTGGTCGTGGTGTAGCCTAGCAGGGTAACCAAAGCGAGGAATGAAATCACTGTATAGTCTCTCTGCAGCAGTCTTTGCTGACTTGTTTCTTGTTGGCCACGCCTGTGCAAAGCGGGTAAAGTGGTCAACTGCGACAAGTATGTATTCGTAACCACCCCGGCTCTTTTCTAAGTGCATATAGTCAATGGATACTAACTCCATGGGTGCACTGGAACTGATACTCCCCATGGGTGCCCTCACATGTGTAGTGGGTTTCTTTCGTTTTATACAGGGACACTGTCTCGTCACATAAGCTTCAATGTCCTTTTTCATAAAGGGCCAGTAGAAGCGGTCTCGGGCTAGGCTGATAACTCGCTCAGCACCAAGGTGACCCATATCCTTGTGGAGGTGTTTTAGCACCAGGGCCCTGTACTCTGCAGGAAGTACTAGCTGTTGTCTACCCCCAGCTTCTCTGAATAGTAGGTCATTCTCGACCTTCAGTTTCCCCCACTCACGCATGAGTCTCCTCACTAACCCATCTGCGTCTTGCCTGTCTCTATCAGTTAGTGTTGTTTTTGTCCCTTTTAACCTGAGTAGTTATTTTATTGTCACGTCTTGCCTTTGAGCTCTTACTAACTCTTGGTGACTGATGCTAGGTAAGGCTGATTTGTCCACTCCACTGTCTTGAGCCAGATTTAAAGCAGCTACATAGGCAACATCATTTTTCTTTGCTGCTTCACACCCTTCCCATGTTGCACAAACACTGTCTTGGCTAAGCTCCTTTGTACACTCCCCTACATAGCTATCAATGTCCAGAGGGAGGCGTGACAAAGTGTCAGCATCCACATTAACTCTCCCAGGCCGGTACTTGATGTTAAATCTGAAATCTGCAAGCTCTCCTACCCATCTATGTCCTGTGGCATTCAACTTTGCAGTGCTCATTACATACATCAGGGGATTATTGTCTGTGTACACGGTGAACTCTGGGGCATAAAACAAATAATCCCTGAACTTTTCACATATGGCCCATTTAAGAGCCAAGAACTCTAACTTACCGGAATGTAAACAATAGTTTTTTTCAGCTGGGGTGAGAGTTCTTGAACCGTATGCGATGACCCTTAGTTTTCCACCCTGCCTCTGATACAACACGGCCCCGAGCCCTTTCTCACAAGCGTCAGTGTGCAAGGTAAATGGCAGTTCAAAGTTGGGGTACGCGAGCACAGGTGGATCAGACAGAGTGTCAATGAGCTGCTTCAGGATATGGTTGTGTTCACCTGTCCAGCGGATGGGAGTCTTTGAAGGCAGCTGAGCACTTCGGCCTTTCTTTGACTTGGTTTGTGTGTTTTCAGGTCTCCCGTTGACTTGTAGGAGGCCGTACAAAGGTTTGGCGATTCTGGAAAAGTTTTGAATGTAGGCCCGATAATAACTTAGGAATCCAAGCAGTTTCCTTAACTCACCCACATTTGTTGGTTCCTTCTGACTGAGTGACTTGACAGCTTCATAATCCTTTGGATCGATTCGGACTCCGTTTTCCGAAACCAGCCTCCCCACATATCTGACCTCTGCTTTGAACAGCTCACATTTGGTTGGGCGGAGTTTGACCCCATGTTGTTGAAGAGCTCTGAGGACTTTGCGCACTGCCTCAACGTGTTCACTAAAACCTTTTGAATAGCACAGGATGTCATCCAGATATGGGATACAACAATCGTCACGCAGAGTGTTCAGCATCTCTTCCATGCTGCGTTGGAAGGCAGCAGGGGCGTTACTGAGGCCAAAGGGGATCCTTACCCATTCATACAGTCCCCAGGGTGAAATTAAGGCAGTCATATGGCGGGACCCCTCAGCCATGTACCCCTGGTGGTAAGCTTTACCTTGGTCGAGAATGCTGAACCAACTGTGGCCGCCCAGGGTGTTCAGGAGGTCTTGGATGCGTGGAAGTGGGTGGCGGTCAGGCACGGTTTTCTGATTTAGCAGTCTGTAGTCTATGCAAAGTCTCAGTGTGCCATCCCGTTTCCTCACACATACTACAGGCGCAGCAAAGGGTGACTTTGACTTAACTATCCAGCCTTTAGCCAGTAAGTCCTGGATGTATTCTTTCACCTCTTTGTACAATGGCTTGGGGATGGCTGTGTATGTGCGTTGGACTGGAATGTCATCTTTCAGGTTGATGGTCATATTCAAACTTGGAATATTCCCAATGTCGCCATCATCTCGAGCGAAGGCATCTGATTCCTCAAATAACATTTGTTTTACTTCCATTTGCTGCTCTGGTGTTAGGTGGCTAATGTCCACTGGAGGTTGCCAACGACCCGTGTTGGATCTCATCTTTGCTGGACTTGGACACAGAGCCAACACTACAGGTGGAAACTGGTGCTGTTCCACAAGAGTCTTTAGTTTTGTCTGTCTCAACTATTTTTACAATGGGCTCAATAGAACCCAAAACCATTGAGCTAGGTAGAGTCACACTTTGGCTGGAATAGTTTGACACAGGTATTTTGACATATGGCCTGTCTGTCTTTTCTATCTGCAAAAGTCCTGCTCCAATGCTAAGTTGTCCAAGATGGACTTCATTTGGTGCAGGCTCAAACAGCACAAATGACTCTGTAGAGCTGATACTTTCTGGGACCCTGCACTTAATGTAAGCCACCTGACTAGCATAAACCGTCCCCCCTTTAAAGCCCACTTTTACAGTAGCTGACTCATTTACCGGACGCTGTTGGGTCTGGATGAAGCTTACTAGAGTACTTACAGCAGAAGTGTCATTCCCCATAGCCCTACCAATGAGATCAATAAGTTTATTGTTTCCCCCATTATCTTTAACGAACTCGTGAATCACATTAAAGCCTATGGGTCTCTCGATCTTGAGGCGGCTCACAAGGAAAGGTACACGTATAGATAGGTCCGGGTCATTATTTCCCTCTAGGTTGACTACAACCTCCACCCACCCATCATAAGGTATAGAGTCCCCTGTGACTGCTTTCACATTAAGATCATCATCCATTAGTTCACTTAAGGGTCTAACCTGTTGTCCCGGCAAGTACTTATTGAGCCAAGCATGATCTAAAAGACTTACCCCAGCCCCTGTGTCTAATACCACTGTCACTAAGTAACCTGCCATCATACATTTGAGAAGGGATTGGCAGCCTACTAAGGGAGCCATTAGACCACGAGGTATTTCTTTGTCAACAGCTCCTTGTGAACACATATCATCTGTCTCCCCGTCAGCTTTGGTTTTGGACATTTTCTTTGGACGGGACCACTGAGGTTCGCCGGTCAGTGGTGGTCCCTTTGCCCTGACCGTCTCCCGTTTCCCGATGGTTTGGTTCTCTTCAGGCACCCAACAGCACGACGCCCTTCCTCTCCGCAGACAAAGCAGTGGTTACAGTCTGGATTGGCCTGGGAAGAACAGTTCTGACAACTCTTTCTCTCCCTTTGTGATTTTGAATTCCTCTGGTCAGGTGCTGAGACCAGAGAGGTCATTTCTTTCAGGCTTTCCATAGCCTGTGTCAGTGCTTCTACTTGGGCGCTGAGTCTTAGGAGTGTGGACTTGTTGTTAATCTGGTTTACTTTCACATTGTCCTTTGTTTTCTCTCTCGGCTTAATGCTCGTTGCATGGGCCTGACTCACCTTCAGGGCAGAATTTCGGCCGAGTCGGCGCTTCCGCTCGCTTTCCTCGGTCGTAGTCTTTATTACTTGGCGGAGCAGTGCCTCATCACTGACAGTGGGGTCACATAGGAGGGTCTTGAGGTCTCGGCGAACACTGTCGTACCTCTCCCCCATGCCCTGGCAAATAGTGTTGAGAAATATGCACTGGATCGTGGACAAATCATACCTGACAACTGAGTCTGGCTGCCTGAGTGAAAAAAGGATCTTTTGCTTCAGTCCAATCATTTTGTACAAGAACTGCTGAGGTGTCTCACTTTCATGCTGTTTAGCACACATTAAGTCTTGAAAGAGTTCTGTGGTATTTTTTTCCCCTAAGTGAGATTGTAGAAAACTTTTAAGCTCAGAGACTGTGAGATCGTCTTTTATAGTTAACATATCTCGGAAGTTACCTGGCTTAATACAACATAACACTCCTCTAATCACCTCTTTTGGAGTGTGATTCTCCCTGAGACCCTCATCTATCTGTCGACAGATGCTATTGTAACTTATTTCTGAGGTTGTGTCACTTATCATTCCCCCATGCACTTTGAATTCTCTGCGGGACAGCAGCGGCAAATCTTTCATGGCAATCATACTCTCACCGGTGTGACTTGGAACGCTCTCTGGATGAAGAGGAGAGTGTTGGGGTGAACACAGCTGTCGGGTGAGTTGAGAGGTTGAGAAAGGTACCACCCAGAACTGAGGCCTGAGTTTCCTGCTGGTCAAGGGAATTGCTGGCACGAGCTGGTGCTGGGTTCTGTCTCCCTGGGTCAGGGGACAGGGTTTGGTTTAACTGGGCTTGGATACTGTCATAACGGGCCAGTAATGCCTGCATCTCTGTACCACTAGTGTCTTCCTGTGGCTGGATAAGATGAACAGACTGCTCACTTGTACTTGCTTCCTCTTCTAAGGACACTTGACTGTGGCCACGACTCGCCATGGTCCCATCTATGATGCATTCAAGCCTTTTCAGTAATGGTAAGCCCTGGTCCTCTCGGCCCAGAATTGTTGGACATGTCAGGTAGTTAGTAATATACTCCACACAACTTTCTTCATCATTTTGAATCAGCTGACTGGAATCCAGTCCTTCCACATCTCCAAGCGAAGTTGCAATGAGGTGGGCTTCACTACCTGTTAGCTGGTGTAGCTTCTTCTTGATGCTCCAAAGTAATTGCTTTCTCTCGCCGGACGACATCTTGCTGGTATCGGATGCTTGGGTCCGCAGTGCTGCACTCTCTAGGCTGGTACACCCTTTTCACCGGTTACTGGCCTCTCTGCTGCACACTGGGTCACCCGTGGCTCCGAGAACATGTAGTACGAGAGGTCCTGGCGGTCAGTCTAATTGGATCAGCAGCGGCCTAATAGACATCTGGCGTGCTAATCCCGGACGAGCCCCCACGATCTGTTACAGGTCCTGAGTGTCAGGACTGATGAAACAGTGATGTGCACAATCTGAAGAATAAATAAACAGCAGAGAACAATGAAGACCGGAGCGCTGCTGTTAGCATCCAGATTGCGTCTCATTTATTGATTACAACAGAACAGTTTCAGTGTACAACATTGATGCTTTACATGACCTTTCTTTTCCTCAAACGTAATAATTACGTTTACCACCTCCTTTTACTTTGCCATCCTTCACTTCAATAAAGGCAACTAAGTGTATTAAACAGGATTAATTAACTGTTCTGAGATTTACTGCATTTAACTGCATATTGACTGGTCTAAACATCAACATGTACTCCATTTTTAACTTATTACCTATCAAAACTAGTATTACCAGACTTATAACTAATGTAGAATTTAACATGGCATTCTTTCAACATTAACCTCAGAATTCCCACACTTAATGAACAGAGAATGGTTTCTCTCTTTACTTTTAACTTCAGCTGGACTCACTTTACTTTCAGTGTCACTAAATAACATTCATTGAAGATGATTTAAACAAAATCATTAGAAAACTCCCAAAACCGGAGTTGGTCAAATATCACGGTCTTTTAATCACCTAGCCCCGCGAAACTTCCCCGGCACGGGCTAGCATCCTGCCAAGCTAACCCTCTGCTAATAAAACTTAAATATATTAGCAGAACGGCGCGCATAAACCGTGTCAAAGTACCATCTACTATTAAAAGAATCTGTAACCATTTTACAATATAGTTCTGGTGTGTTTTCACCGTGTACTGACCTGAAGAATAAATAAACAGCAGAGAACAATGAAGACCGGAGCGCTGCTGTTAGCATCCAGATTGCGTCTGACGTAAACAGGAAGTCCGCCCCGGAAACCAACCTGGGATCCACGCCCCCCGAACCCAGGTTCCACTTTACCACTACTGTTATTACATTAAGCTCAGGAAAGCACTAAATACAGGCAGGTTAATATGCCGATATACAAACAGAATATTATTTGTTCGTTTTTAAAAAAAAAGTAAATTAATTTTTAAAACATTTCAAAATTATCATATAACCAAAAATATGTGGTGACCCCTTTTTTTAGGTGCACCACACGTGCATGCGTTTGCTTCAGAAGTTCCTAACATCAGATGGCCTCATGATTTGGCTCATCAGTTCCCACTCATCATTGTTTACGGGGGACATTTAGCCTAACGCAGCTGTGGGGCTGCTGATGCAAAGCCGTGAGTGCCTGTTAGACGCTATTCAACACTAGAGTGACTATAGCGCATCAATAGACTTGTTATTTTGGTTATGACGGGTGTACAATAATTTGCCTCCAAATACGATAATTTTATGTCTCTGGTACGATAATACTGCATTTCCCACCTGGTAACACTGGTGAAGCCACAAATCCCTGGTAAAACTTCCCTCCAGTCAGCCTGGAGTAAAAGTTCACCGCCTGCAGAGAGATTTTACTGCTCACAAGAAGAACCCACAGCCCTCCCAGCTGGGGAACTGCAGGGAGACGTGACTACCCCACAACTGCTGCCACCCAAGAAGTGCCAGGCATTCATTCAGTTCTGGGACCCTGTCTGAAAACATTGTGTTCCCCTGACACACGTTTTCCCCTCTCACACAAGTGCACTTATGTTGCCCCAGGTTCACTCATTTCGGATGCATTAAATGTTTCTCAGGGACGCAAAAGTTGAATGTGCTTGTGTAAATGTTCCAGGTGCTTCAATAAAGAGTGCATTTGGTCTTGAAAAAAGTCCAAAACACTGTGTACGAAAGAGAGGACATCCAACAAATGTTGACCCTCTCCAGCACATAAAGTGTTACAGGTAAGTTGCTTGGCAACCTGCCTTGTTCTCTGGTGCGCATGTGTAACGGAGTGAATGGTTGTCATTCCACTTGCGTTTATTGTTGTTGTGTGTGGTGTGTTGGCTCTTGGGCGTGTCCTCCTTAATGCTGGCGTGGTTACGTCATCAGTTGCATCTGATGGACGTCAGTATTGGGACGGATGCGTCCGAGGTAAGTCGGTTCCTTGTTAGCAGTTTGTATGCTAGTTATTTTTAAATTCCTTTATTAAGTATTTCCATTCCTCTGCAGCTTGTCTGAGTTAATCGTGTCTGACCAGCATTCTCGCGTGTGTTATACATGTAAATGTGTATTTTGTTCATTGTGTATATGTGAGTATTGGGACGGATGCGTCCGAGCTTGTCTGAGTTAATCGTGTCTGACCAGCATTCTCGCGTGTGTTATACAGGAGAGAATAAACGGTCGGTGCAGGCGAAACCAACAAGTCTCAATTACTAACAAAACACAACGCAGGGTATCATTAAAGAGAACTGAACCTGCCAGTACCAAGGGCTGGCATGGTTACACTGGTGCCGTGACCCGTTCAGCTTCTTTCTTCGTCGAGTTGAGGCGGGGTCCGTCTATTCCTTGGAGCTGTTGCTGCGGGCAGAACCAGGCCGCGCTGTTCAGCGCGCTGCGGCGAGATCAAAGACTGCTAGAGAATCGGCGGCGGGAACGGAGCCCCATGGTCATTGGTCAAGTCTACGTCAACTTTCTGCGTCAGGTGTAGTCACACATTACACCACGATCAAAATGAATCACCTGTAATGTTGAATGTGGACTGAAAGAACACTCATAAGGACCATCAGTTTTATAAGCCTGTGATCATGTCTGTGTGGTGGTTTTTAATGCTCAAAGACACATCATGAGTGGATCAAGGAGTCCACATGGTGGCTGAGTCTTTCCACCTAGGAACTGCAGCTGATCAGAGACAGTCTCAGAATCTGAATCAAACAGTAGAGAGTTTCATGGTGAACTAATCCCATCAGATTAATGGTGGGGCTGACTTCAGAGCTGCCAACCAGGAACAAAGTATAACGTTTATCAGCACATCATTCACTTTGTGATAATGCAATCATCTCAGTGATGTAATCTCATAATGTCATTATTTCACAGTTATCTGACAGGAGAGACAGGTAAAGTGGAGATACAGGTACTGGAGCTGACAACAGCTCATGTTATGGTCTGGACAATAACAGCTTCACAAATGTGTTCATCTGTCCACATACTTTGCATATGATGACAAAATCTGGTTATGATTAGGGATGCATCGATCTGCCTTTTTCATCTCTGATACCAATACCGATATATGAGGTTTAGTATCGGCCGATACCGATCCCATGCAGATACAGAAAAACAGCACGGAATTATGGTAACAAACAGTAAGTTTCATTGTGTGGAAAAGACTGGGATCATTCTTTTGTGCAAGGCAACATCAGACTTGGCTTAAACATTTCTTTCCTATTAAAAAAATTAAAATAAACAGATATAAATATACTGAATTACTTATTTAATAATTGTGCAAACAATCTTAACCATAAAAATATAACAAGTGTAACTGGTTCACTTACTTAGGGATTCAAAATCCAATGTAAAACATAATATTAAATAATAAAGGCGCTGAAATTGAGAAAAAAACAATAGCTTCTCTAGCTTGGTTGGTAGACTTTCAAAATAGATAGCAATCAGCTCTTTATATAGTTTAGTGCGAATGGGAATTAAACATCCATTACAAAACCATCTGAACAAAACAATAGCTTCTTGAGCTTGATTTAAAAACTAAGAAAAAATATCAGAGGTGGTCCCAACTTAATTTTTTTCACCACTAGAGGGGGCAGATGGCGGCGCCCTGCTCGGCTGCGGCTACTTCGGCTCCGGTTAGCATTGCAAACCTTAGGCTACTTTCGGCAGTTAAGACAGCGATTCCTGTACCTACAACACAGCGTCATGGTGTAGGAACAGTGTACACCCGTAAGACTGCAATTAGTCTCAGGAAATTAGGGCTCCAAGACTTCCTCTGCACGGAGACGCGGACCGCACTCGCTAGCCTCGGACTGCTACGCCGAGCGGACCGAGCGGCCAGCGAAACAGCGGTCCCTCCCACAACTAGTGGCCGCCCATGGAGACGTCGGAGACGGTGCGACAGGAAGCAGAAGCGCGGCTGCCGCGGAGGACTAACAGCTAAGCTAAAAGCTAACCCGTACAGATCGCCGCTTCCCTCACTGCTGCTCGCCAATGTACGCTCCCTGGAAAATAAAATGGACTACCTCAAGCTGGAACTACATTCAAAGCTTGAAACAAGAAACTGCTGTGCCATTGTCCTCACTGAAACATGGCTCAGTGCATCGGTCCCAGATAGCGCAGTTAGCCTGGACGGGCTAACAACATTTAGAGCCGACAGAAGCAGCGCTCTCACAGGTAAAACTCGAGGGGGGGGCGTTTGCATCTACACGAAGAACAGCTGGTGTAACAACGCTTCCTGGGTCTCCAGTCACTGCTCTGCAGACATTGAACTCCTGACTGTGAGATGCCGACCCTTTTACCTGCCACGTGAGTTCACCAGCGTCACCATTGTTGCTGTTTACATCCCACCCAGCGCCAACACGAAGCAAGCCCTCAGTGTTCTCTACCATAACATCACGGACATGCAAGCCACACAGCCGGAAGGGGTTTTTATTGTTGCTGGCGACTTCAACCAGGCCAACATGAAGACTGTGCTTCCAAACTTTTACCAACACGTGGACTTCGCTACAAGAGGGGCGAACAAGCTGGACCTTGTTTACACCAACGTAAAGAAGGCCTACAGAGCAGCCCCCCGCCCCCACCTGGGCTCCTCAGACCATCTCTCTGTCATGCTAATTCCTGCATACCAGCCCCGGCTCATCAGAGAAAAACCGGCAGTGAAGAAGGTGCGAGTATGGCCTGAGGGAGCGATGTCTGCACTGCAGGACTGTTTTGAGTGCACTGAATGGAGCATCTTCAAGGAGGCTGCAACAGACAACCAGCGCACCAACGTGGAGGAGTATGCTGCATCGGTGTCCGACTACATCAGTTGGTGCATGGAAAAAGAGACAGTAACAAAAACAATAGTCACTCGGGCAAACCAGAAACCCTGGATGACCAAGGAGGTGCGAGCGAAGCTGAGAGAACGAAATGCTGCGTTCAAATCTGGTGATTCTGCGGCTCTCAGGTCTGCTAGGGCTAACCTGAACCGGGCCATCAGAGACGCCAAGCGAGCCCACAGCCGGAAAATCCAAGGTCTCTTCCAAGACTCCAAAGACACGAGGAAACTGTGGCAGGGCATCCAGTCTGTCACAGACTACAAACCCACATCCTCATCCTGCCAGAACGACACCAGCTTCCTCAATGAGCTCAACAACTTCTTCGGAAGATTTGAGGAGCTGAACTCCAACCCTGCGAGGAAAGCGACACCACACCCCGACGAACAGGCGCTCAGACTAGAAGCATCAGCAGTGCGGAAAGTTCTGAGGAAGGTCAACGCGCGGAAAGCGGCAGGTCCCGACAGCATTCCAGGTCGGTTGATCAAAGAATGCTCGGACCAGCTGACCCACGTGCTCACGGACATCTTCAACACGTCCCTGGACCAGGCCGTCGTCCCACGGTGCTTCAAGTCTGCCACTGTCGTTCCGGTCCCGAAGACAACCACCATCACATGCCTTAACGACTTCCGCCCCGTCGCACTCACATCCTCCATCATGAAGTGCTTCGAAAGACTTGTTAAGGACCACATTATCTCCACGCTGCCCCCATCACACGACCCGTTCCAGTTTGCATACCAGTCCAAGCGCAGTGCTGAGGATGCAGTCTCCACTGCTCTCCACCTGAGCCTGGAGCACCTGGAAGAGAAGAACACCCACGTGCGGATGCTGTTCCTGGACTTCAGCTCAGCTTTCAACACGATCATCCCCCAGGACCTGGTAGGCAAACTGGGCCCCTTAGGAATAAACACCCCCCTCTGCAACTGGCTGCTGGACTTCCTCACTGACAGAACCCAGGCTGTCAGAGTGGGGAACAACACCTCCGACGTCATCACCCTGAACACCGGCACCCCCCAGGGCTGTGTCCTGAGCCCCCTGCTGTTCACCCTGATGACCCACGACTGCCGTCCACGCCTCAGGTCCAACCACATCCTGAAGTACGCGGACGACACCACAGTAGTGGGCCTCATCCGGGACAACAACGAGGCGGCATACAGGGAGGAGGTGCGGCATCTGGTGGACTGGTGCAGAGGGAACAACCTGATCCTGAATGTCAACAAGACCAAGGAAATTATCGTTGACTTCAGGAAATCTAGACCCACCCACACACCCCTCCTTATCAACGACTCAGCTGTGGAGGTCGTCAGCAGCACCAAGTTCCTGGGGGTGCACATCACTGACAACCTCAGCTGGTCACCCCACATCTCCTCACTGGTGAAGAAGGGCCAGCAGCGCCTGCACTTCCTGCGTCGGATGAAGAGAGCATCCCTCCCGCCCCCCATCCTTCAGACCTTCTACAGAGGGACCATCGAGAGCCTGCTGACCAGCTACATCTCCATCTGGTCTGGGAGCTGCAGGGCCTCTGACTGGAAGTCTCTACAGAGGGTGGTGAGGACAGGGGAGAAGATCACGGGGGCTCCGCTCCCCTGCATCAAGAACATCGCGGACAGACGCTGCCTATCCCGGGCTCACCAGATCCTCTCCGACCCCACCCACCCCAACCATGGACTGTTTTCCCCCCTGGCGTCCGGCAGAAGGTTCCGCAGCATCTCCTGCAGAACGACCAGACTACTGAACAGTTTCTTCCCCCTGGCCATCAGACTGCTTAACGCCACATAACACTCCTCCACCCCTAAACACACACACAGACACTACAAAAACCACCCCCCATGGACATGGACAATACACGCACCTTAGTTAGTCTAGTTTTGTCTTCAACATGAACCTGGGGACTCCTTGGCACTTACTTTACTCTGACTGTGAAATTCTTTTCTAGTTCTCTTAAGTGCAATTGTTATAGTGCAATATTTAATGTTTCTCTTTGCAATAACTCAGTGCAATTTTTAATGTTTCTTTTGACAATTAGTGCAATATATCAATAACTTAGTGCAATATACATGAATATATATATACTTATTTACCCTGCATATAGTTAGCTCTTAGCTCTTAGTTATAGAAAACATATTTATTGTATAGGAATAAGGTCTAGCTCTGTTACACTGGTAGCCAAGTAACGACATTTCGTTGTCAAGATTCACCTTGTGTTTTTTGTGCAATGACAATAAAGGAAGTCTAAGTCTAAGTCTAAGTCTAAGTCTAAGAAGGCCCTTGAATGAATGTCAATGTGGAAAAGACAAGGGGGAATTAAAAAAAAAAAAAAAAAAGATAAATCAGCAATATGGATTGGCCCATTGTCACGATACCCGATCTCAACTTTTCTTTGATATCGGTATCGATATCCAATCCAAATATCGGATCGGTGCACCCCGAGTTATGATTTTACAAGTTCTGATAATACAAGCTGGTCCATCATTTCTTTCACTCACAGCTTCTTTTATCTCAGACATCCTGGCATATATCTACAATGCAACACTTCAGTGGGGATCAGCATGATGCAGTGCTCTTGGTGGATCTCAGAAGCAGCTTGGATCCTCTCACTTGGACCAAACAGCCTGTAGATGGTTCCATGATGTCTCTCTCAACTCGTGTGTCAGATTTAAGTGACATGTGTTTCTACATTGTGTGGACAAAGAGTGGAGGAAGAAATGTTGATCTATATACATCCATCAGTCTCTACTCTGACACTCTGGGTGCCATCTATCACTCTGCAGTTAGATCTGTGACAGGTTAACCTTCAGCTTCTTCACTGCACAGCACTCCACTTTTAAGATTAGACTTAAAACTTTCCTTTTTGATAAATCTTGTAGGTAGGGATGGATCAGGTGATCCTAAACTTCCCATAGTTAAGCTACTATAGGCTTAGACTGCTGGGGGACCTCACATGTCACACCTTTCCTTGCTTTGCTCTCTTTTTCCCCCTGTTTAATTTCTCAGATGATATGATGTACATATGACATTATTATGGTTATTAACTTGTGTTTCCCTGTTTCCAACAGGTATCCTTTGAATGGTGTTGTGGTGTTTTTCCCCCTCTTTTCTGTCTTCTCAAATCCCAGCTGGTCGAGGTGGATGGCCACCCCTGTTGAGTCTGGTTCTGCCAGAGGTTTCTTCCTGTAAAAAGGGAGTTGTTCCTTTCCACAGTTGCCTCAGGCATGCTCAGGACGGGAGATTCGCCTGAAGACAAGTTTCATTGCAATCTGTTGGTTTCCTTAGTTAGGATATTGTTTTTTAAAAATTGGGTTTATATAAATTAATTAGATTATCTTGAAATTAATTAATTGGATTTCATTATGGATTATGATTACAATTAATTAAATTCCAATTGGTTTGAACTGGACTATATTATTTAAGTGCCTTGAGATGATATTTGTTGTAATTTGTCACCATATAAATAAAACTGAATTGAGGAGTAAGAGTTGGTCAGACTCATCTTTGCCTCCAATGTGATTGTATCTGTTCTGATAACTGCAGTAAAACAGACGACACATGAACAGCTTAACTCACAGTTTGAATCCTCCCAACAGTCAAAGCTGAAATCAGCTGGAATCAAATCAAACAAACACTCATGTTCAACTTTCTCATATTTATCCTATTATCTTGTTACCTGTTAATTTATTTTCTCCAGATTTCACGTTTAACATGAACAAATGGATCCACAAACATAAAAATCACTCTGCATGTATTTGATGTACATATGTATGTATTTGTCTCTGTCTTCATGATGTTAAACAACTTGTGTTTGTGGATGGAAATGACATGCTTTAAGAAAACTACAACAAATAAACTAAATCCTTTCCTGCAATTCTACCAGACTGTAAATAAATGTTCCAACCAGAGTTCATATGTGTGTGCTGTGCAGATTATATAAGAGGAAAGTAACACAGATCTGGAGACATTTTACTTTGTGGATTTTAAAATAGACCTGAAGATGTTTTCAGATTATTGCATCACAGAGACTCCTCCTTCTGTGGGTCAGTGAACCCTCTGACCTTTGTTACCATGCCGACACAAGTAGGAGGGATCTGATTGGCTGCTGCAGGTCGTGTGGTTATCCAGAGGCGAGCAGATGTCAGCAGCACATCCACTGAGGTGGACTCTGTAACATCAGTCAGAAGCCCCTGACTGATGGGCTCCTTGTTGTGGAAGTCCAGAGGAAGTCGACACTCATCCAGACCGTCAAAGATGAACACAACCTGGAACTCTTCAAAGCTGCAGATTTCTTTAGCTTCATAAAAGAAGTGATGAACAAGTTCCACCAAGCTGAACTTTTTCTCTTTCAGCACATTCAGCTCTCTGAAAGTGAATGGAAACATGAACTGGATGTCCTGGTTGGCTTTGCCTTCAGCCCAGTCCAGAGTGAACGTCTGTGTTCAGACTGCTTTCCCAATGCCAGCCACTCCCTTTGTCATCACAGTTCTGATTGGTTCATCTCTTCCAGGTGGGAGTTTAAAGATGTCCTCTTGTCTGATGGTTGTTTCTGCTCTGTCTACTTTCCTGGATGCTGTTTCAATCTGTCTGATCTCATGTTCATCATTGACCTCTCCAGTCCCTCCCTCTGTGATGTAGAGCTCTGTGTAGATCTGATTCAGAAGGGTTGGGTTTCCTGCTTTAGAAATCCCCTCAAACACACACTGGAACTTCTTCTTCAGAGCAGATTTATGTTGGAAAACTGGGTCAAAAAGTTCTAAATAAACAAATAAGATCAGTCAACACAATTCACAGAAAATCTTCAAACCTTTAACATCTGTTGTTCTGTGTGTTGAGACATCAGTAAATGTGTCATTTATCCAGCAGGTTTTTTTCTTTAGAGAAATCCTCTTACTGCTCTGCAGACGGTCAGCCAGCTCCTCCTGCTTCATTCTCCTCAGGAAGTGAACTGTGATCTTCACTAATGCCTCTGCTGCTCCTCTGCTCTTCATCCTCATCCTCCCTCTGACTCTCTAAGCATTCTGGGTAATCTGGACTCAGAACCTTCTGGATCTTCTTCAGCTCCTCCTTCACAAAAGTGACCATGTTGTCCTCCAGCAGCTGGAACAGAATACTTTATGAATGAGCCAATCAGACTGAAATCATGGAGCCAAACATCAGATCCATGTTGGACACACTGACAATTCACTGGTCTACAAAGTGCAGCATGGAGATGACTGTGAACAGAATAGATGGAAAAGTAGTTGCTGTACATGTACAGACCATAAATATGGAGTCCAGCTGTGTTTGATGCTGCTGGGCAGACTGACCACTGGGAACCTCTGAGCTCTGCTGGTCCACTCTGTGGAGGAATCATGAAGAATGAGCTCACATTCTGTCTGTCCACACAGAGACAAACACAAGGTAAAGCTCCATGAAGTGATGTGTGGGTGTGAACAGTGAATCAGAGGCCTCCTTGTAGTGGGAAAGCTTTACTCATCTTGCTGATCCCACTGAGAATCAACAGCTCAGTCCGCAGCTGCTTGGAGCTTTCAGCTCACTTTGGTTGGGTCCCAACAGATCTCAGCAACCCCTTCAGAAAGCTTTCCCTCCCTGCTGAAGTGCCCTGGAGCAAGGCAGCCAGAGCCAGTGCTGGCTTGGATCAGACTGGTTGTACTGGGCAGCTCCCAGTGGGAAGGCTTCAGACGATGACTGTACAACATCATCTGATGATCATTTCCCAAAGACAGGAGACAAACTTTCATTGTAGCTTCCAAAAGCTCTGTTTAGTTAACTGGAAGAAGCAGAGTTACTGTCTGTTTACCAAGTTTAATTTCAGTCTTTCAGGACAAACTTTTGTTCTGTTGCTCACTAATTTGAACTTCTCAAAGCTTTAAGCAGCTAACCAGCACCCTGCTGACTGTTCCTCTCCTGAACCTGGAACACATCACACCTCCATCAGCTTGATGTGGTTCAGACGTACAGGTTTTTAATTCTAAATAAATCTATCTGTCCTCCTCCATCCAGCAACACCTGCCACCTGAGTGGAAGTTCCTACCTGCACTGTGTTAGAGCCAAAGCACAAAGGTGACACCTGCTGGACCAGCTGGTGTCCTACAGACACTCAGAAACACCTCCTCCAACATCCATTCTTTCCTCTTTGACTGCTGTGTTTGTGGAAAACATCCAACACACACCGCTTCACATATGAACATAGAAATGGATGTGAAACAGAGCTGAGCTCACATTAAACACATGTTGGAATAAAAACTGTTCAAACTGACTCTGCTACATTTTACTCTGTTACAACATTTACACTCAGCTCACCTCTGAAAGGATGGATGTTGGTCTGATTTGAATAAGAGGAATATCCATTGACCAGTCACTCTTCATGGACACACAGCTGATTTCAGGTCCAGGTCTGAGTCTCTGATGGATCCTGAGAGCAAAACACTTGTTTTCTTCAAACTAAAGTATTCAGTGATAGTGTTTGAGTCTGCAGTGAGACGGCCTGTCAGAGAGTCAGTGTGGCTGCTGTGGAACAATGTTACAGCTCCCCCTTGTGGCAGCTCTGCCACTCTGCAGGCAGACGTCAGCAGGTGTGTGAAACTGGAAGCTGGATGTAATTTTACCTGAGAGAAAACAGGAAGACTGAAGCTCTGAGCTTTCAGTATGGTTCTCTGACTCAGTCTTTACTGTTTGTGTGATCAGATTCATTCTGCTCTTTCAGAGACAAACTACAGCTGCACCACACTAGAAAACACTGACTTTGAATATTTGGTTTTTCTGGAATATAAAGTGTCAGATTAAAAAATGAGATCTTTTCACCAGATAACATGAGCAGGTTTATTAGGAGAGAATTAATAACAGATCAGTTACTAACATTACTGGGTTGATTTGGTCATTTTGTTCTCGTTTCTTCAGAAGGTCGTTTTAACTGACGTCATTAAACACAACGTGTGAGAACGTAATATTTCTACATCAGCCGCCCTGTTCACTACATAATCAGCATCCTGTGAAAAAGCCACATCAGTGGACAGATATTCAGTAATATTCTCCCTTTGTTTTAATAAAGAGCTGCAGGACTGAACTAAAATATCACATTACACACATGATGCAGATAATTAGTCTCATCAGAGACATCAAGAACTGATCCAAGTCTCAAGTAATTCAGCTGAAAACTGGTTATCATCTGAAACATGATGCAGCCTCCACTGAATACTGACAGATACTCACTGTTGGGCTGTTGGAGCATCATGTTTGAAATTAAGAATCTGGTCCTTTGACAGGTCGCTCTTAAAGGACACACATCTTGGTTCTGGTTCTGGTTCTGGTTCAGGTTCAGGTTCTGGTTCAGGTTGGTTCCTGTGAATAAAGGTGGTTTGGTGATGTGAGTGCTGAGCTCTGACATGGAGAAGAGTCATGGACAGTTAGAGATGGTCATCTCACCTCTGAGCTTTGCTCTGGCTCTCATGTTCCCCACACAGAGTGGTTTTAGTGTCCTCACACTGATCCATGCTGCTGAATTCACATCAGCTCACACACACTTTCTACCTTCATCTGCAGAGGAAACACAAATCATTCATCTGCACATCAACTCAAATCCTCCTCTCCATCATTTGGACTGTAAAAAGATCAGCTGCTGTACCTCCATCAATCCACTAGATGGAGGCATGGAGCTACCACCCAGCACACTCATGATGATGATGGACCATTACGTACATTTACTGACATGAAACAGGACGGAGATCAACTGATTTAACGTCTGAACCAGAAACTGACTAATATGCTGTTAATAACAGAACCTTCTACCCTGGGAAGGTTCCATCTTTGTCTGTAGGTTCCATCTTATGTATAAAAGTACCAATAAAATGTCTCTGATAAAAACTTGAATGAAACGTTTTAACTTTTAGTTGAATTCAACAAACAAAAAGAAACAAAGATGGAGGATTATTACTCACATTTAAAGGAAAGGAAAAAGCTGAATAAAACATCACAAACTGACCCATAAAGTAGACAGAACATCTGAATCTACTTCATTTCATCATTAGACAATATTAGTGGATTATATGTTCCATCAGAGCTGCACACAGCTTCATAACTGACTACAGTCAGACACATTTTAACTAACGTTCATGTTATTTTATTCTGAAAGGTGACACAGGAAGCAGCAGGAAGCTGCTGTGTCTGACTGTAATGGAGGAGGTGACGGTTTCATTCGATGAAGATCAGTTCTTCATGTAGAAAACAAACATCATCAGCTGATCATCGTGTTGTTTGATTCCAGTTCATCAATAATCTGATTATCATGTAGATTTGTCTTAAAAAGTGATCAAAGTTTGTTCTGAAATAAGAAGTGAACACGTTCCCCAAACATTACAGAGCAGAAACAAACAGCTTACAGGTTACAGACAAGTTACTTTAGACAAATTTCATACTCACAGTTTGTTGAAACTGTAGAAAATGTTGCAGAAGACTTCAGTCAGACACAGGTGAGCTATTTCCTGGACTTAGTAAGGAGCTCCACCCCTGGTAGGATGAGCACAGGTAGGGGGAGGGGATCACAATAAGAACAGGTTTTACGGGACGACTCGGGTGAGAAAGACATAAAACAACTGAGTAAAACAAAACACAGCTGAATATTTCACGCACAACATGCAGCCATTTAATTAAATGGTTCAATTAAATTCAAAATTAATTTCTAAAATACAATAAATATGACCTTTCTGTGTGTAAAGTCATCCTCAGCTCAAACAACTTTTCCAGCCCGTGAATTTGATTAACTGAGTAATTAAAAGTGAAAACGTTCTTAATCCAAGTTTACTTCAGCTGAACAGCAGCAACAAGTCTCTGAAGGTCACAATAACTTTCTGTGATGCCTTAACAAGCGTTTCTGTGAAGAGATGCAGAGCAATAAAAGTAAAAGTTACAAATCCTAGAAAAGCTCAGATAAAGTTCTGCAGTGACTGTATCTGCCAATCAACAAGCCAGTGCTAAGTCTGACCCTCTTTGGTCTGTAGTTAACCTATTACAGCACTGTCAGATGCATTCAGCTGGACTTCTGCTCAGTGGGTGTTATAGGGGGATATATCCTTTCCACAATCTTAGAATCTGTTAAAAAATTAACTTTCCATCTGCTTTTTTAAAACTTACTGTGGACCGGCGTGTAGAAATGGACTGAAACGTGGTTTTAGAGACCATTCTTACAGTGGATGCATAAAGATTGTCCCTGAAGGTTAGTATGCAGAGTTCCTGCTCAGAAAAGAGCCAAAATCAGAAACAAATGATATGGTATCTGATTCAATTCAATTCAATTCAATTTTATTTATATAGCGCCAGATTACAACAATTGTCATCTCAAGGCACTTAAGTAATATAGTCCAATTCAAGCCAATTGGAATTCAATTCATTGTAATCATGATCCAATTAATTCTTATAGAGCCAATTCAAAAAATGTATATCCTAGCTAAGGAAACCAACAGATTGCACCGAAACGTGTCTTCAGTCCAATCTCCCGTCCTGAGCGTGCCTGTGGCAACTGTGGAAAGGAACGACTCCCTTTTAACAGGAAGAAACCTCTGGCAGAACCAGACTCAGGAAGGGTGGCCATCCGCCTCGACCAGCTGGGGTTTGAGAAGACAGAAAAGAGGGAAAAGAGGGGGGAAAAACACCATAACGCCATTCAAAGGATATCTGTTGGAACAGGGAAACATAGGTTAATAATCACAATAATGTCACATGTACATAAAATCAATTGTGAAATTAAACAGGGGGAAAAAGAGAGCAAAGTGAGGAAAGGTGTGACAGATGAGGTCCCCCAGCAGTCTAAGCCTATAGCAGCTTAACTATGGGATGTTTCAGGATTACCTGAGCCATCCCTAACTATAAGCTTTATCGAAAAGAAAAGTTTTAAGCCTAATCTTAAAAGTGGAAAGGGTGTCTGCTTCCCGGACATTTACTGTCAGCTTATTCCACAAGAGAGGGGCCTGATAACTGAAGGCTCTACCTCCCATTCTACTTTTAGAAACTCTGGGAACAACAAGTAAACCTGCAGTTTGGGAGCGAAGTGCTCTGTTAGGAAAATATCTTACAATTAAATCTTTAAGATATGATGGAGCTCGGTCATTAAGAACTTTATAAGTGAGAAGAAGAATCTTACATTCTATTCTGAATTTAACAGGGAGCCAATGAAGAGAAGCTAAAACTGGAGAAACATGATCTCTCCTGTTAGTTCTCATCAGAACTCTGGCTGCAGCATTTTGGATCAGCTGGAGGCTTTTCAGAGAATATGTGGGACAGCCCAATAATAAGGAATTACAGTAGTCCAATCTTGAAGTAACAAATGCATGGACTAGTTTCTCTGCATCACCCTGAGACAGGATGTTCCTGATTTTAGCAATATTACGAAGGTGAAAGAAGGCAGTCCTAGAAACCTGTTTTATATGTGCGTCAAATGATAAATTCTGGTCAAAAATAACTCCAAGGTTCCTCACTGTAGAACTAGAAGCCAAGGAAATACCATCTAGAGTAACTATATAACTAGACAATTTCTCCCTGAAGCGCTCAGGTCCAAAGAGAACAACTTCAGTTTTGTCTGAATTTAAAAGCAGACAGTTCTGAGTCATCCAGGTCTTTATGTCTTTAAGACAGGCTTGTAGTCTGACCAACCTGTAGGTTTCATCTGGTTTCATAGATAAGTACAGCTGAGTATCATCAGCATAACAATGGAAATTTATGCCATGCTGTCTGATAATGTTACCTAATGGAAGCATGTATAAAGTAAAAAGAATCGGTCCAAGCACAGAACCCTGAGGAACTCCATGACTTACTCCAACGTGTGAGGAAGATTCTTCATTTACAAGAACAAACTGGAATCTATCAGATAAATATGACTTAAACCAGCCTAATGCAGTTCCTTTAATCCCAATAACATGTTCAAGTCTCTGTAACAGAATGCTGTGATCAATCGTATCAAATGCAGCACTGAGATCCAACAGGACAAGCACAGAAACAAGTCCGCTATCAGAAGCTAACAGGAGATCATTGGTAACTTTCACCAGTGCCGTTTCTGTGCTATGATGCACTCTGAATCCTGACTGAAACTCTTCAAACAGATTATTTCTATGTAAATGATTACAAAGTTGAACTGCAACTATTTTTTCAAGAACTTTGGACAAAAAAGGGAGATTGGATATAGGTCGATAATTAGCCAACACTTCTGAATCAAGAGTAGGTTTTTTAAGTAAAGGTTTAATTACAGCAACCTTAAAAGTCTGAGGTACATATCCTATCAACAAAGACCGATTGATCAAATCCAAAATGGAAGTGTCAATTAAGGGGAAAACCTCCTTGAACAGTCTGGTTGGGATTGGGTCTAACATACAAGTTGATGGTTTAGAAGAGACTATTGCTGTTGTTAGCTCAGAAAGATCAACTGGACAGAAGCTGTCTAAATACAATTCAGGTTCGAAAGATACTTCTAAAGCTGCTCTACTTGATGATACATCAGTGATAATAATGGGAAGGATTCCCATGGGTATCTGACGGGTGTTATTTGGCCATCAGGATGCGTTTCCTCACTTTAACACAGGGGGAACAGTATCTGATGGGTGTTATTTGGCTGTCAGATACCGTTCCCCCACTTTAACACAGGGGGAACAGTATCTGACGAGTGAAATAAAGCCATCAGATACCGTTCCCCCACTTTAACACAGGGGGAACGGTATCTGACGGGTGTTATTTGGCCATCAGGATGCGTTTCCTCACTTTAACACAGGGGGAATAGTATCTGATGGGTGTTATTTGGCCGTCAGGATGCGTTCCCTCACTTTAACACAGGGGGAACAGTATCTGATGGGTGAAATAAAGCCATCAGATACCGTTCCCCCACTTTAACAAAGGGGGAACAGTATCTGACGAGTGAAATAAAGCCATCAGATACCGTTCCCCCACTTTAACACAGGGGGAACGGTATCTGACGGGTGTTATTTGGCCATCAGGATGCGTTTCCTCACTTTAACACAGGGGGAACAGTATCTGATGGGTGTTATTTGGCCGTCAGGATGCGTTCCCTCACTTTAACACAGGGGGAACAGTATCTGATGGGTGTTATTTGGCCGTCAGGATGCGTTTCCTCACTTTAACACAGGGGGAACAGTATCTGACGGGTGTTATTTGGCCATCAGGATGCGTTTCCTCACTTTAACACAGGGGGAATAGTATCTGACGGGTGTTATTTGGCCATCAGGATGCCTTCCCTCACTTTAACACAGGGGGAACAGTATCTGATGGGTGAAATAAAGCCATCAGATACCGTTCCCCCACTTTAACACAGGGGGAACGGTATCTGACGGGTGTTATTTGGCCATCAGGATGCGTTTCCTCACTTTAACACAGGGGGAACAGTATCTGATGGGTGTTATTTGGCCGTCAGGATGCGTTCCCTCACTTTAACACAGGGGGGACAGTATCTGATGGGTGTTATTTGGCCGTCAGGATGCGTTTCCTCACTTTAACACAGGGGGAACAGTATCTGACGGGTGTTATTTGGCCATCAGGATGCGTTTCCTCACTTTAACACAGGGGGAATAGTATCTGACGGGTGTTATTTGGCCATCAGGATGCCTTCCCTCACTTTAACACAGGGGGAACAGTATCTGATGGGTGAAATAAAGCCATCAGATACCGTTCCCCCACTTTAACACAGGGGGAACAGTATCTGACGAGTGAAATAAAGCCATCAGATACCGTTCCCCCACTTTAACACAGGGGGAACGGTATCTGACGGGTGTTATTTGGCCATCAGGATGCGTTTCCTCACTTTAACACAGGGGGAACAGTATCTGATGGGTGTTATTTGGCCGTCAGGATGCGTTCCCTCACTTTAACACAGGGGGAACAGTATCTGATGGGTGTTATTTGGCCGTCAGGATGCGTTTCCTCACTTTAACACAGGGGGAACAGTATCTGATGGGTGTTATTTGGCCATCAGGATGCGTTCCCCCACTTTAACACAGGGGGAAGAGTATCTGATGGGTGTTATTTGGCCGTCAGGATGCGTTCCCTCACTTTAACACAGGGGGAACGGTATCTGACGGGTGTTATTTGGCCATCAGGATGCGTTTCCTCACTTTAACACAGGGGGAACAGTATCTGATGGGTGTTATTTGGCCGTCAGGATGCGTTCCCTCACTTTAACACAGGGGGAACAGTATCTGATGGGTGTTATTTGGCCGTCAGGATGCGTTTCCTCACTTTAACACAGGGGGAACAGTATCTGACGGGTGTTATTTGGCCATCAGGATGCGTTTCCTCACTTTAACACAGGGGGAATAGTATCTGACGGGTGTTATTTGGCCATCAGGATGCCTTCCCTCACTTTAACACAGGGGGAACAGTATCTGATGGGTGAAATAAAGCCATCAGATACCGTTCCCCCACTTTAACACAGGGGGAACAGTATCTGACGAGTGAAATAAAGCCATCAGATACCGTTCCCCCACTTTAACACAGGGGGAACGGTATCTGACGGGTGTTATTTGGCCATCAGGATGCGTTTCCTCACTTTAACACAGGGGGAACAGTATCTGATGGGTGTTATTTGGCCGTCAGGATGCGTTCCCTCACTTTAACACAGGGGGGACAGTATCTGATGGGTGTTATTTGGCCATCAGGATGCGTTTCCTCACTTTAACACAGGGGGAACAGTATCTGATGGGTGTTATTTGGCCGTCAGGATGCGTTTCCTCACTTTAACACAGGGGGAACAGTATCTGATGGGTGTTATTTGGCCGTCAGGATGCGTTCCCTCACTTTAACACAGGGGGAACAGTATCTGATGGGTGTTATTTGGCCGTCAGGATGCGTTCCCTCACTTTAACACAGGGGGAACAGTATCTGATGGGTGTTATTTGGCCGTCAGGATGCGTTTCCTCACTTTAACACAGGGGGAACAGTATCTGATGGGTGTTATTTGGCCGTCAGGATGCGTTCCCCCACTTTAACCCCGGGGAGTAACAGTATCTGATGGGTGTTATTTGGCCGTCAGGATGCGTTCCCCCACTTTAACACAGGGGGAACAGTATCTGATGGGTGTTATTTGGTCATCAGGCCATCTATCTATCTATCTATCTATCTATCTATCTATCTATCTATCTATCTATCTATCTATCTATCTATCTATCTATCTATCCATCCATCCATCTATCCTATATACACACATATGAAGGCTATATATAAAAATAGCCTATATGAATATACATGTACGAGTTTGAATGTTTTGGATGACAGCGCAAGTGCAAAAAAAGAACGACAACTACACTGAAAGACGTTGTTTTAGCTTTCACGGTGTCTGTAGTTGTCTAGCGCGCAAGCACGTCTCGCTGGTTACGAGCGCTGAACAGGCACGCGCGCTCTTTGCCGCGTGTGCAGCGCGGAGCGGCGAAGAGATGCAGGGGAAACCGTATCTGACGGGGAAACGCGGCTCGACGGAACACCGGCTCTTCGGGTGAAAGCCTCCGTGGGCGGCTTCCGTCGGTCCTGGATCGAGGCGGCTGGCCGGTGTCTCGCTCCTGTCCTCTGAGTGAAGTGGTCGGTAGGATGCCCTGACAGATGACAGATTACAGCTTTGGGACTCCATTTTTTTTAATCTTACAACAGCTCCGAGGCTCGGGGTGCATTAACTTTGAGCAGGTGTTCCTCCTGGGCTCCACAAAAATCTCTACAGTACAGCAACTTACATCACTGATGTGATGTCCAATGTTCATATAAGCAGACACACCTGTGCTTTTGTGGGCATCTGTTGCGTCCCTTTGAATGCCTTTAAACTCATCTGTTAACCAACTGACTTTGTGTCAAGTGAGACCGACACTGCGACAAAATTCTTTAAGAACATAACACTTTCCTTTAACACCTTTTTATCAATTAATACTTGGATTTAGGCAATAACATCATCTGGTCAGAGTCACAAAACAAAGGTAGTATAGCCTAAAACACACGTTTAAATAACGCGACAATCGACGCCATTTTGTTGGTTGCCATGGTTACACTTAAACAAACATGTTCACTTCAAACATCGTCACTTTCCGGTTGGTTTTAGAAAATAGCTTCACTTGGTTAAATGATTGGTTATACAAAAAAAATATTATTGGAAAAGAAGCGTGGTTAAGGATAAAATAAAAATAAATAATAATAAAAATAGAATATATAGTTATGTCATGGCCAGCATTTTTCTTTTCACGTGCACTTATTCTGAAGTTATGTGAAGAGGCAAAGTATCTTCAAAGCGACGCTTGGTTATATTAATCCAGTCGTACCAATATCTTTCACTTTTGTCCCCTTTTCTTTGATTTAAAATGACTAACCTTAATAATAAAGTGTAACAGACAGTATTTTGTATTGTATTGTCATGTCAAATGTCCTGCTAGAGTTGCCGTATTGTAGGCAGTAAGTGCCGAGGATTCTGGGAGGAGGAGTAATAAAACGGGGGCGGCAGGTTCTGAAAGTTAAGCTCAGTATCCAGTCTCCATTAATGTTTTTATTTTAAAGTGTTAAGTTGAATGAACCCAGCAAGCTCGGTTACATTGGTGGTAGAGGTGATGTTTTTATATGTTTGGACTTTTGCCGGTCCATGGAAGTTTGCTTGCTGTCAGCGCGAGGCTAAGTTAGCATCACGCGGCGTGGAGACATGACCCTGTCAAGTTCAGTTGGTCTCTGTTTGGTGGATCTACCCGCTCCTTTTGCTGGTTACGGAAGCCAGAGTTTCCTTGGCTGGAGCTCGCGAGGATTCCTCCAACCTGTTTGAGCAAGTCTGCGTTTTTGCTTGGTCGTGGAGGCATTTCCCGACTATGGATATGTGGCACAAAGAAAGGAGAAGTTTCGACGCTTCTTCGCTGGCCTGGGTCCTGCTCTGAAAGCTAAGTTCCTTGAACATTGTGCCACTAATCCGGCGGCCGAGGCAGTTGCGCCTGTGGTGGAAGGGGGAGGCAAGCCAGGTCGTCCCAGATGACTTCTGGTGCTATTCATCAGATTCAGGAGGAGGTGTCGTCAAGGAGATTGCCAGGGGCAGGAGTCCCAGCCCAGGGTGAAGAATGGAGTCACAGTTTCAAAAGTTAAACTCTTACCTACTCAATGACTTCAGTACTTGTAAACCCAAACAAAATGTTCTTGTGAAGAATAGATTGCCTGCTGTGGAATTAAGCTTCCATCTACTGGATATTTGCTGAATCTGCAACTGTAGGCCAAGCCGGTCAGTTTCCGGGCAAAGCTCCTGCAACACCAGCTCAACATCAGTCAATGCCATCGGTTCATGTTATCCTTTCTGCTGATTCCTCGATTGCAGATAACAAGCTGAATATTGGCTGATACCGATGTTAGGACGATATATCTGTGCATCCCTCCATGAATCCATGAAGCTGAAAATGTGTTTCTGAATGAAAGAGGCAGGTATGTGCAGAGTGAACTTTCTGCTCAACAGTGAGTGTTTCTCAGACAGAAAGACACTTTTTATAAAGATACAGAGGAATGAATTGACCAGAGTGCAGGATGCAGAGGTTCTTCAGTGAATGTGGTGCTGAAGGTGTGGAGGTGGATCAGTGTGTCAGAGAAGTTTATCTTCATAGAATCATGCAGGAGGAGAAGACCTTGTCATCAGTGAGTTAAACTGCAGTTTTACTCTGCTATGAACAGCCTGAACAACACTGCTGCAGCTGTAGTATGTTCAGTGAGTTAAGGGCTCGTAGCTGTGAACCAGTTGATGATTTTAGCTCAGAAAGGCAGTTCATACAGGTCAGTGGATCCACTGCTGGGAAACACTGCCAGACCTGTTAGGCCCAAGTGCATTGTGGGAATGTTTGGCAGCGAGGTCTGTCCATGAGATCTACATGAAATCACGTCTGTCTTAGTGTGGAATTCTAACCTGAGCGACCTTAAGACCCCCCGGATGGAGTTCCTGAGGTTTAGGTCGGACATGTTGTTCTGACTGAGTGACGCAGAGCTGGATGCCGTCTTTGCAGAAATCCAACTAAGTCCCCCAAACACAGGACACAGAATGATGAAATCACTCCTTCATGCCAGGGGACTGCTACTGCAAAGTGAGTCTGATATAAAGTGGATCCTTATGTGAAAGTCCTCTGTAAGCTGTATCAGTGCAGTCTCTCTGCTTTGTGTCAAAGAAGCTGTGAATGAACCTTCTTCAGATATATATCTGATGCATTATATCTTCTTTTTCTTTGTCCTTCACGCTGGAATAGATGCTTCAGCCGTTTAACTGTTCATCTGTCTGCTGCAACAAACAATGGAGCATCTCCAGTGTTGCAGAGCTTCCTTGGTGCCATCAACACGTTTGGTTTGCCATCACGTGTGCGCTCTGACAGGCTGCTGAGAATACTGAGGTCGCCCATTTCATGGTGGAACAGCGAGGAGAGAACCGAGACTCGCACGTTACTGGAAAGAGTTTCCATATCCAACAGTGAGGTTTCCATAGCGATGTATTATGAGAAAAGCCCTGCAGGAGAGCACATAACGAGTGTTATTATTCCCCAACGTTCATCCTGCTGTTCCTCTGCAGGACTCTCACTGGCCTCATTCACAAACTCTCCTTTGTCCTCCATTACTGACAGAAAACACTGAACAAAGCATGAATGACATCTGTCATCTGCTTCAGAGCCTGTTGTTTTTTCACATTTCCTAAATGTAAAGTATATTCGAGGGGGAAAGATCTTCAGACATGTTTTCCTTCTTCCTATTTCTTGTGTTGGAACTGTTTGTATTTGCAGCAGCATCAAACAGTTTCAGACTTAGTTTTTCAGGCGAGTGCTCCACCAAGACCAGATTAGGCTGGACACACATTTCTAAAGCCATCACTGAACTTATGAGCATCAGTTTCCTCATTGTAGAGTCATAACATCCACCAGCTAGAAGTTCTAATTCAGAGCAGAAACATCTTCTCTTCCTGCTTGGAATGTTTCTCTGAATCATGTCTCTTGTACGCTGATGGACAGATGTTTCCATTCCAGTCCTTGACCCATTCCATACTCTGTTTCTCAGCCTGGAGAGAGAAGGGCTTTTGAACCCTGATGATGAGTCATCTCTTTGCTCTCCACTGGGCTTTTCTGCCTTGGCTGCAGAGGCAACTTGCCTTCTTCATGGATGCTTGGAACCATCACGGCCTGAGAGCAGCAGTCAGCCAGTCTCCCCACCAGCTTTGGACATCATTCAGACACCTTCAGGATCCTGATCAGGTGTGTTAAAACAGCTGAGTGCATCATATCAGGAGCCATTATTTAAATGATACATTTAAAAGGCCTAAAATGGTTTGGCTAGATTACATAACTTAATATTTATACTGAGGAGAACTGATTTCATAGCTTCACAGTTTAAAACTGCAACTGAAAATGTTTCAGTGAAACATCTGAAGATGCCAAAGCTTTTGTTTAAGTCTCCAGAAAGCCTACAAAATATTGAATAACCTTAAAACTGTGATGGTGTTTTATTTGTGTTCAGGTGGAGGCAGACTGTGGGACTGACTGGGATGGACCACACGGCTCTGATGACCTCGGAGGTGAAACGGACCGAGTTGAAGGAGCCCAAGTGCAGCTTGAAGGACACCTGACCCCGATGTTCCCTTCATGGATGCACTCCACATCTATGCAGCCGCACCACAGCAGAACTGGACGAGTTCACCAACGTTCACACACTGCTGGATGGAAAAGTGCACGAAACACTTCATGTTCAATTGTCTTTATTAACCAAACTTTAACATTTGTAACGAAAACTTCAGATTGAAACGTTTGTTTTCAGTTCTCCTGAACTGTTACCAACCTCACACACTTCCAGTTAATGAGGTAAAGCCTTAACATGGCTCACTGCTCCACAACCTTTAATGAGCAGCATGAAACAGAGGAACAGACTAACTTTGAAATGTTCAACTTAAAGACGCTCAGTTTCTCACATTATTCACATCAGATCATTCCAAAGCCAAAGTCTGTACTTCTAACAGACGCTTGGAGCTTTTCTCTTAATGTCTGCTAGCTTTGGCACTTCAGAGGCAGTTTCAGCAGGTCCTGCAGGCTGAGGCTACAGGCGTGGTCATTTCAGGAGGAACTCCTGCATACAGGTGCTGGGGAGGTATACTCCAACCTGTCCACAGCTTCAGGAGTTGGTGCAGTTCCTGAGAGGAGCCCACAGAGACACAGTCAGAAGTATTTAAAGCTGCCAATAAGATGCTGAACATCAGAACTTTCTGAAGTTTACCCAAATATCAAAGAATCTCTGCTTCACCTGTAAAAAGAAACTGGTCTTTCTGCGGTAAAATAAAACAATGTTTCCAACATGTTACCGGGTAGATTTTTCACCACCATGTTTCATAAATATGGAGTCAGTGTGAAGAACAGCAGCAGCTTTAGGAGATGTACATTGTTCAGGTCTTTTTCTCTGAGAGAACATTTACAATCTGAGCATTTTCAGTGTGGTCTCTCAGAAAGCCTGAGCTGCACGTCTCCTCCATGCTGCTGTGCTCATCCTCACTATCTGGCATCGGCCTCATGATCCTTTTCAGGATGGTCTGAGAAGTAAAAACAGCCTCAGAGGCTGTAAACTGAAAGGGTTTATGAACAGAACAGAGCATCACTTTTATAAAAGCAGAGGCAGAAAAGGCAGATTTTATTGGATAGAACATTGGAGGCTTGTAATCTCTGAATGATAGAACTGCAACATGTTCCACTTAAAGCCTTATTCCACTTTTATAAGTACAATCCCAATAAAAGCCCTGCTGGTAGTGATGGAAGCAGTCGGCATGTTCAGGTGAGCAGCCTGTGAGTCCACAGCTGGCTGTGCAGATGTTGGAAAAGGACAGCAGCTGGGGCAGGACGCTCTTTGATCATGTTGGGAACACCGCTGTCTTTCAGCCCCTTACGTAGCTGCTTTATTTGTGTTGGTCTCCATTCGATGACCTACAGAAATGATCAGAGTTTGCAAAGCATCATTTAGATGCAGCTGTTGGTGGAAATAAGAGACGATTGGATCAGTTTGTTCTGCAGTTAATATACATTCAAATCTTTTTCCACATGTACTTCATTTCATTTTGATTTATTCAGACCGCATGCTGCAGGATTTTCTCTGTTGTCATCATTAATGGGAGGAAGAGCCCAGCTGAAGGCCAGGTTGTTCAGCTCACATCGCTCCTGTGGAGTCGGCTCCCTCTGACTATCAAGCTCCAGTTAACAGAGTGAGGCAGCGTTCCATCACTGATGCGCTCCATGCTTTCTGTGTTAGATCCAAAGTGAACATGTCTGCATGATAGCACCAGAATAATCAGTTCAAGTTCATTTCAAGAAGTTGCGTCATGACAAAATACAACAATGACTTGAAGGAACACTCGCTGCAGATGCCACATCAGCAACATCTGGATCAGGGCAGTCAGAAAGCTCAAATACAGCAGACTCCTGGTTACTTCCAACAATAAGCTGCAACATGGATGGGCTCAGTCCAGCGAAGCGAGGAGCTCCATGAATAAAGGAATGTCCTGTGGCACGTCCAGCTGCTCTGAAAACATCTGCATCTATCAGGGCTCTGTGCAGGTGGATGGGACCTTATGATGGTCTGCCCCACCGAACAGAAGAGTTCTGCCAGTGTTCTCTGAGAGGGAAAGAACAAGATATAATTAAAAGCTGATTTCAGCTGAGACAGCAGCATCATCCTGACAGATTTAGCTTTTTTAATCGCAGTTGTTGCTGCAAACGTTTCCAGGAAATATCTACCCCTAATTATGCTTTCTGTTGTGTCAGAAGAACAGATTTGTTTGAGTCCAAATACCAGATATGAGACCATTTTCAGCTCAAGAATATTCATTTGTGAGAAATAACTAAAAATCTGTCCAAGAGCTTCCACCATGGACCAATGTGCCTTCTGCTGTCATCAGTTTGGAGAAAAAAACAAAAGGTGTGCTTGTCTGGAGTAAATGTCCAGTCACACGTGTTTTCACTGTTTCACAGACATTTGTCTTGTGTTCTCAGAGTGAAACATGAGGTTCAGAGTGGTAGAGAATGTAAAGCTTGTCCTGGCCCGGTGTCAGAGTTACCAACAAAGCAGACGTGTTCCAGCACAGATCAGCGGTCACAAAAGGTTCTTTTTGCACACCAAACCAGTTCTCTTCATAAGGTTTGTCAGGCCCGTTAGACGCAGAAGCAGTGCAGCGTAAATCTAAAGGTGATATAAAATCTGAGTCTACTGGAGAAACAATGCTGCAAATGCTTTGCATCAGATCTGTTATCACTGGTGTGCGCTCAGGTTTCCACTGATACACATGAGGGCTACTGAGCTTCAAACAAACACCAGTAAATGTGTCCTGGTGGAGGTCGGTCACGTTCACCACCTGCAGAACATCTGGTGCAGAGGTTAGACAAATCTGCACATCAGATCTCTGCAGAGCAAACCGATCGGACACAGTTCAGAAAGTAAAAAGCACGCTTCACCGAGTGTCCCTGCAGGGTAACACTTTTGGTTCACTTTTCCTTCACCACCTGCACCCACAGAATAAACATGCTTTCCACTCATTTTCAGCTTGTTAGCAGGAACAGCAGATGAGGGAACGACAGACCTCGCTGCTCCGGAGTCGACTCAGAAAGAAACAGGCTGGCCAGCAACAGGGAGAGTCAGCTGAGGACATTTATGGCTTTTATCAGCATACTGCACATACAAAGCTTCTAAAGGTATAAACGTCTTCTCCAAATAAGTCACAGCTTTCAAAATCTCATGGTTCTCATCATGAGCAGGAAGATTTCCTTCATTGTGTGAGCTGTGTGTCTGATATCAGCAGCAATTTACTTCCCTGCAGTGAGAGAAAGTGTTTTTCATGCTTTAGGGTCGTCCAGATGTGCAGCATGTGACAGTCCAAAGACGAGGCAAAGAGCCTCAGGCAGGTTCTGCAGACCATCCATCACCATACTTCCCTCAGCAATGATGCCAGTCGACACTGGGTGAAGGTGCAGCTGGTTTGGAGTGAGCTGCACATCTTCACGGGCAACAGCCAGCAGCCCGACAGATACCTGTGCCCAGGTCTCAGTGTCACAATCCTGTGATGAAAGCCAACAAAAACATGACGTTACAGCAGGGAAACGTTGGAAACTGTCACCATGTCACCTGTCCTGCCCACACTGCCTTCCAGCCTTGTGCATTAAAGGAATACTCGGAGGATCTGGGAGTTAACCCTTTCTCCATCATTTTCACAGTGAGACAACATGATCAGTCTCTTTCTGTGCCTGTACACCCAGCAGCTGCCTTTCAGCTCTTAATATCACAGCTCAGCTCAGCTCAGCTCAAACAACAGCAGTGGATACAAGTCAGTGGCATACTCAGTAAAAGTGAACATGATCTGCGCTAAGCTAAGGTGTGATGCTAACAGCTGGAAGCCAGCCGCTGGACTATATCAGTCTAGAAAACATTTAAGATTCTTTTGAGGCAAAGTGCTGCTTTAAGTTAAATTAAGCTGTCGATAAAGCAGCATTCAAAAGCTACAGCACAAAAATGTCTGTGACAGTCTGTAGGAAACACATGTCGCAGCATTATCTGACAGAGCAGCAAACAAGTTACTGACTGGAGAAACAATCCACAGCTGTGACAGAGAGCAGCAACAGAAGCTCTACAGGGGTTGTAGGTTGTACTTCTATCGCATCGTATGTACTGTAGATTTCTTGGGACGATCTGAGTTCGTCAGCTGAGGCGAGTTGGACTCCCACGAGGGATGTTCCTGACGACTAATTTGCTCGTCGATTAGTCTAAAACTTAAATTTAGACAAAATAAAATTATGTCTCAAGATTTTGTCGAGGCCTCAGGACACAGATGCAGGGTCGAGTTCAAAGTCAAGACTGTTTATTCATATAAACAACAGGTTGATGATCTCCTCACAGAGCAAAATAAATTCTAAATAAATTACAACAAAGGATACACTCGACTGCAGGCTGAAGGAAGCTGTGGCCACTGTGGAACAAAGACGCGAGGGTGAGGCTCATGGTGGAAACAACACACTGGCACAAGACAAGGGAGACACAGACTATTAGAGCACAAGAGGAGCCAAGGAGAACAGCTGGAAACACTTTGGAATCAGGGAAGACAATCAGACGCAGACACAGGAGGAAGGGCAAGGTACCTGAAAGGAGAGGGATTTCAAAATAAAACAGGAAATGACGAGACAAGACAAGAATCAAAACTTAAATCGTGACAGATTTCTTTTTAAAAAAAATCAGAGGTTTAAAAATACTTTTGACAGTAAAATTGCACATTGGAAAACAACTTAGACCCCAAAAAGTGACCAAAGTCCAACTGTGTTTTAAGTACTTGAGGGAACTGAAAAAATGACATTAACAATTAACTATCATGGCACAAGAAGCTCTGACAATGAAGACATTTTCTTAAAGTCCATGTGTGTGAAATGTTGGGATAATCTGTGTTTATATTTGAGTCACCTTCAAATGAAGAGAAGTTACAACATGAACAAGGGAACCCAGAGAAGGATGCAAGATTTGGATAGCAAGCATTTCCCAGCTGGTTGGTTACACAAGTCAAACAAATTCCCAACATCTGACACTTAAACACATGTTTGGTCCTACAGTAAACCTGGAGATTAAGAGGGGTTTCCCCTTTTTTATCCTTTCAAAATAAAGAATGAGCAGATTTCTCACTCATTTTGGTCACAGGCCCATTATACGTGACTTACAGTTTATCATAGAGGGAGAAGGACAAGGAGAGGAGCCGTTCATCCCTGCACTCTGTGGGGCTACAGACCGGTGCGCAGCCGCAGCTTCTCTGCAGACTCAGACTGAGTCAAATGAACACGGAGCAAACGACCTGGTCCATGGAAATTTAACTACGGCTGCTGATTACGGCAGCCCTGACGTTTAATGTGCTCATAAACAACTGTTGCTTTCATTCGCGTGACATAAATATGTCACCCACACTGTATTCAAAGTAAAAAAAAAAAAAAAAACTTCACCATTTCTCCATGGAAAGACAGCGCCAGTGCATTATGAACCTCATTTATCCTCCTCTCTGCGTCAGATGCCATCCTGTCAACTTGGTGAAAACGAAAAACTCGTGCTACAACATTTCAAATGTGGGACTTTCAAAGTAATTAGGCTTTGGAACTGTAAAAAGGTTTTAAGAAAATCACAGGACTATGGTGGGAAACCGCCCAAACTCGCTTTAACCATGGCCCGAACAGGCTAATGTTGGGCCTGTTTGGTAGCTCGCTAACGCTAATAAATGCTAACGTTAGCTAGCGAACTCTAACAGTCGTAGCACTAATTAAAACATATTAACGAACATGATTGATAACTTACCTTATTTATTGTTATCCAAAAGAAAGGACAAGACGGCGCAAAAGTGGAGTGAGCAGGGTCCCCTCAGTGACCCGGCCTGTGTGCTGGACTGGTGCGTTACTGAGCGGGAGAGACTGAATATTGCTACTGCGCACGTTTTTCACCAAGTAACTGTCACTTCATAAATAACAATCATAAGTGCGTATTGTTAATAGCCGAGTAAAGTTAACTAGTGTATGTATGTCAGGGCAGCTATTGGATTTTACAGAGAATGAGATGAAAAAAAGTGATCAGAGATACATTATCTGGCGCTTTTCTAGCCTTTTTTTTACAAAAAAAAAAATATTTTTAGAGAGGCGCTTGTGAGCCACTGTTGGAAAAATTATATAGTTATACTATGACAGAAGAGTCCCTCCATCTTTTCCTCTTCTATGATTCAAGCAAAAGTGTTTTGACTCTGGTACTAGTCTTTCCCATAATATTAACTGGTGAGAAGCACCTTTTATGTTCCTTCCCATAACAAGGAATGGGGAGAGAAGCACCTTTTCCCATAACATTGAATCTTCCCTCCCATAATAATGAATGGTGAGAAAAGCGCCTTTTCTCATAACATTGTGTGATCAGCAAGCATAAACAACATAAATGGCTCCAATGGTTTGGAGTTGGAGAAAGCAGTGAGAAATGTGATGAGAGCGGATTGGTGTGTGATCCGTGGTGATTGGAGTGCCCTTAATACTCATGGAGCAGTTTTGCAGTATGAGTCAAGAGATTTAGCCGACAGATTTGAAGCTTGACTGAAACGAACTGAAACTAAATATACAAAACGGGCTGATTGGAACCAAATTAACCATTGTGTGCAGAAGGAAGGAGAAGATGTTGATCTATATAATCATAGACTAAAAGAGGTGTTTGACATCCACAGTGGACTGAGTATGCCAGAAAATGGGGATGTTGACTCTCCTTATGAACAACAGTTGAAGAATGCCTTTCTGAAGGGATGTTTGCCACAGATAAGCAGTTTTGTGACCAAACACATGGTAGACCACCGCACAGCCAGGGTAGAAAACCTAATGGATTGGGCCAGACATGCAGAGGATCACCTTAACAGCAAAAAGAAAAGTAAGAAAGGACTTAACTTTTTGTTGGAAGGGAGTGAAATGCCTGTGTATGTACTGAGGGGAAGTGAGAACAAAGATCAATACAGGAAACAGGAGACAGGAGATAGAAGGAGAAATGGAGGAAGGAAGGCATGCCGGCTGTGTAGAGGGGGGGGCATTGGGCGAGGGACTGTAGGAGCAAGGAAGAGATTGGGAGTCAATTATGACTAGAAAAAGAGATAACAACTCCAGCTGTAACCAGGATGGAGGAAGAGAAACCAGAAGAAGTGTTGAACCTGGAGGGAATTGAACTAATGTTACAGTATGATGTCAAACCTGAGATTACACTGAACGTTTTAGGGGCGGAGGTGACTTTTCTATGCGACACAGGTGCAACACGAACTGTAATTCATCCTGATGACATTCCTGGAGTTGAGAAATCCAAAGAAATTGTTTGGGTCAAATCAGCAAATGGTAAGAGCCATCCTGAGCGTTTATCAAAACTCTTAACAGTAACAGATACACGGACTGGAGTGAGTGCTGATTGTCAAGTTGTCTTGTCCACTCTGTGTCCCTGTAACTTGCTGGGAAGAGACATACTGCATGCATTGAAACTAGGGATAGTTCCAGAAGAAAAAGGGTTAACTGTTGTCCGAATGAAGTCAGCCCAAACAATGATTCAGCATGACGCGAGACCACCTTCATACTGGTATAGTTTGGATCTTGTTTCTACAGGCCCCAGTTCTATCGCGCTTCCGCTCCTTAAAAAAGCAAAGGAACACGTCACAGGAGAGCTCACCCTCAGGTCACCAGAGGAATTACACTGCACTATGTATTATAAATACACTCAAGGGCCTGACAGAAAGTATGAGAAACAATTCTTCAAAGACAAACAGACCATGTTAAAATTGAAACACTTATACTGGAATAAAGAGGGTTGTTGCGCAGCTAGTTGCTCACTCTCCCCCAGCACGAAGAAGTTTTTAAGATCACGTAATGCACCTCATGTGTCACTTTCCAAACCCACAGGCGACCACTGGAGGCGTTTAGGTGTGTTTGTCACTGCATGTGAAGAAGCCTCAGATTGGGAGGAAGTAAAACCAGGAATAGAATATTCCGAGACATTGGATGCATATACTACTCCATTAAATTGGACCACACACGCAAAACCAAATGTGCACCTAGAAGGACAGATATGGCAACAAAAAGGCAGATTCTGATCCATTTTGACACTCACTGAAAGTGAAGAAGGAGAAATAAAAGGGGTACCAGAACACTTGTGGTCGAAGGGAGCAGCAGACGTGGGACTAATAAAAAATGTCGAACCCGTCTGTATAACTCCTCTTTCTTCTTTCAGGCCAAATCATAGACAATATCCACTTAAACCTGAGGCTGAGGAAGGAATAGGTCCAATTTTAGAAGCTTCTCTGAAATCAGGTGTGATAGTGGAATGTCCACTCTCCATGTAACACTCCATTGTTTCCTGTGAAAAAGGCTCCTCCCTCCACTGGTTGGAGGATGGTGCAGGATCTGCAGGCAGTAAATATAGCTGTTGTGCCACGGGCACCCACAGTACCGGATCCAAATACTCTGTTAAATGATTTGTGACCAAGGAATAAGTACTTCACTGTTGTTGATATAAGTAATGCTTTCTTTTCTGTACCTGTGCACCCAGATAGTCAATTTTGGTTTGCTTTCACTTACAGAATGAAAAGATACACTTATACCAGACTTCCACAAGGATATTGTGAATCACCAACAATATTCTCTCAAGCAATGTCAGCTAACCTAGCCAAATTCAATCCTCCAAATGGCAGCCAAGTGTTGTTATATGTGGATGACATTTTATTGGCTTCACCGACAGAACAAGACTGCAAAATAGACACACTAGCGCTTTTGCAATTCTTGGCGGAACAGGGTCACAAAGTCAGTAAAAACAAATTACAACTGTGGAAAACTACTGTAAAATACTTGGGCTACGATCTCTCACAAGAAGGCAGACATTTAGATGAAGCGAGAAAAACAGCAATCTTGCAAGCACCAAAACCAAAAATACAAATGATGTCCTTTCTGGGAGTTATTAATTTTTGCAGGAGTTGGATATCGAACTATGCATTCATTACAGCCCCCTTATCTGCCTTGATCTATGACACCCCTTTGGCTGCTACAGATTCTTTGGTGTGGACACCAGAAGCGGACGAGGCATTTTTAAAAATAAAACAACTGTTAGTCAGTTCATCTGTTCTAGGATTACCAGATTACTCAAAACCCTTTGTCCAAACAGTGGATTGCAAAGAGGGATATATGACATCAGTGTTAACTCAAGCACATGGGGGAAAATCCAGACCAATTGCCTACACTGCATCCAATTCCCGATTGGATGCAGTGGCTAGGGCACTGCCACCTTGTGTTCAAGCAGTAGTATCTGCCTCGATGGCAGTGCTCTCATCAGCAGCCATTGTGTTATTTCACCCACTAACACTTAAGGTACCCCATGCTGTGGCTGTAATATTATTGCAGAACAAAATCTCGTATCTATCCCCCTCCCGACATCTCTCCTGCATGACTGTTCTCCTTTCACAGCCACACCTCACTGTGGAACGATGTACTACACTTAATCCATCCACATTGATGCCTACTTCACAGGATGGGGAGCCACATGATTGTATAGCAGAAATATCTATCAGTGTTTTGCCCAGACCGGATTTGACTGATACTCCCTATGAAAATGCAGAAATAACTATGTTTGTAGATGCCACACACACAAACAAAGAGGCGGGTAAGAAAGCGCGTCACTGCCCGTAATTGACTGTGATTGGTCGGTCAGGTTGACGACATAATACGTCTGGTGCATCGGTGCATCAGCATAGAACTGCAATTTATGGAATGTGCCCTAGACGATCCCACGATCTCTGCAGTTTGACAGATCGTTACGGATTGTCTTCACGTTGCAATCGTTCATGATTTAATATTGTCATATCGCCCATCCCAACCTGGTGGTCTCCCATCTCAGGCGGTCTCCCATTCAAGCACTAACCTGGCCCAATCTGTAGTTGTTGTGGTGGCTGTGTGAGGATATGAAACTGAGGGCTGCCCTTCTAACTGGCAGGGCAGCTCCACAATGACCCAACTGATGCCTTTCCATCTGTTCCCTGTGGGGGACTTTAAGGCCTTGGGTGACAGACTCTCTCCGGAGAAGCTGCAACATCTCAAGCGTTAAACTGTGCCTGGAGGTTCATTTGACAACAGAGTGTATCTGGATAGCATAGAGGTTCTGAGGAGTCCCAGATGACCTTAAAGCTAGAAATCAAGTTGCTTCAGCATTTGAATCTTTTCTTTTCTGGTGGGAAATAATAAATAAGAATGTTGATTGGATAAATTACATCTACAATTATGTCCAACTTCCTTTATGGCATGGCAAAATAGGACTTTGGATATGCTGCTGGCAGAAAAAGGAGGGGTATGTAAAATGTTTGGAATTTTTTGTTGCACCTTTATTCCTAACCATACTTCCCCAGATGGCAGCATCACCAGGGTCTCAAATCACTCTCTGCAGAGCTGGTAGAAAACTCAGGGAGTTCCTGCTTTCAACGACCCCTTCAGGTAATGAAGATGCATGATGGAGAAGTGGTTTGGCCGCAGAAGCGGAGTACTTGCTTCAGTATCTCTGTCTGTTGTAGCAGCCACACTAGTCACCTGTGGTAGTTGTTGTCTCCCATGCTCAAGAGGAGTGTTCTAAAGACTGTTTGAGACCACCCTTACCCGCACAATGTATCAACAGGTAGAGAGTGACGATAATGATGAGGATGCAGATGATGTTTAAAGTGCAAAGCAGTGAACCCGAGTAAATTCTCAATTGTTTGTTTTATGGAAGTCTCCCTGAAGTGTTAAACAATGATGTAGAAAATATCATGAAGTTTTCTATGAGAAAAAGCAAGTACCTTATGTGAGAAGATGTTGCAGAGTCAACGGACACTGTGCTGGTGAAGGCCTCCTATCCATCTTATTTCAGCTTCTGTCTAAGCCTTGTGTGGCAAGTGATCTTGAGGTAGGAAACATAAATAACAATAGAATTTTTTTTTTTTTTTTTTAACTCGGACAACAATCAGTTTCCTGATATGTTGTGCAGACTTGTGTCCTTGCTGCGAGGTTTCACAGTTTGAAGTTGAGCCTCGTGCCCTTTTCATGTTGGAACAGCCTTAACTTTCAGCTTCAGTCATGAGCGTCATACAGCTGTCTGGAAAGTACAGGGAGTAACTCCAAACCTTTTTCAGATTGCGTTAAACATTTCTGGGTCTTTGGGGAAGATGATATGGGTCAACGTTCCCTCGTAATCAAACACACATTTTCTTCAAAAATATCTATGTAGCAAGAACATGAAAAACATGAGAAATGTCGACATCTGACCTTTAATAAAATGTAGAACAATAAAATACAGATGAGTGGAAAGTTAGATTTCACATCAAAGTGAAATTATATATTGTTTCTACAGATGTGATATGTCTATATGAATACCCACAGCTGGTGCAAAGCTACTTTGTGAATCTTGACTAAAGAAAACACATGTTCAGTATCACAAAATAAAACATGTTTCTAGTTACAAACAGATTGCACATTGGTCTGTCCATCAACTCACAATTGATGCCATGTTTGTCTTGAACGGTGGGAAATCTGTCCACAGTTTAAACAATCCCAACAAATTATAAAGCACTTTCAATCGTTCTTCAAAGATGTGCTACCCACAGAACATTCAGAACAAAAGTCCTGACAAGAGAAGGTGGTAATCAACAAAGAAGATTTTTAATCTGAACAAAGGAAAGGCTTCTGATTGGTAGTTCCTGTTGCTGTTCCCAGGTGAATGTTTTCTGATATGCTGTAAAATTTGTTGTTGAATTTAAATCAATCATTTATCTGCAGTGTGGGTACGTTGGTGTCTCTTTAGAATAGATATTACCGTGAAACCTACCCCAGGCTGACCACAGCTGTATGGTTTCTCTCCTGCATGAACACGTTGATGTGTCTTTAGGTTAGATAATTGAGCGAAAGCTGCTCCACATTGACCACAGCTGTACGGTTTCTCTCCTGTGTGTATACGTTGGTGTGTCTTTAGGTTAGACAATTGAGTGAAAGCTGCTCCACACTGACCACAGCTGTATGGTTTCTCTCCTGTGTGAATAAGTTGGTGTGTCTTTAGGTTAGATAATTGAGTGAAAGCTGCCCAACACTGACCACAGCTGTAAGGTTTCTCTCCTGTGTGAATACGTTGGTGTGACTTTAGGTTAGATAATTGAGTGAAAGTTGCTCCACACTGACCACAGCTGTATGGTTTATCTCCTGTGTGAATAAGTTGGTGTTTCTTTAGATCAGATAATATGGTGAAAGCTGCTCCACACTGACCACAGCTATATGGTTTCTCTCCTGTGTGAATACGTTGGTGTGTCTTCAGATGAGTTAACTGAGTGAAACCTGCCCCACACTGACCACAGCTGTGTGGTTTTTCTCCTGTGTGAATACGTTGGTGTTTCTTTAGACCAGATAATGCGGTGAAAGTTGCCCCACACTGACCACAGCTGTAAGGTTTCTCTCCTGTATGAAGCCTCTGATGATACGTCAGATGTGATGCTCTTTTGAAAACTTTCCCACAGTCCTCACAGCTGTGCCGTCTGGATCCCTGCAATAACAGAGAGGAAGAAGACTTAGATTCTTAGATTTCTCTAAGCTAACCTTCGCTAACCAACATATTCTAAATGGACCTGGACAGACCAAGCCACACAGGTCTCAATGTCTCAGATCAAACGTGAACACGGAGGGTGCGTTTATAAGTACCCTCAGCTATCAGCACAATTCTCTGATGTGTTCTGCAGGCATTCAGGTTTTTAAGCAGAAAACTCTTGCTTTTTCACTCTTTTACCAATTATTTTTTGTCATGATGAAACTTTGAAAAGAAACTTGTGCTACAATATTTCTGAATGACAGAAGGGAGCACATTCTTATCTAAGTTGTTCACTTAAACACCATTTAGATGTTGGGCTGAAAAAGGTTGATGACCACTGGTTTGAATTAATAAAAGTAAATGTGATGGTAATACATGACATTCTTTAAACTAGGGGTGGGTGATATGACGATATTAAATCATGAACGATTGCAACGTGAAGACAATCCGTAACGATCTGTCAAACTGCAGAGATCGTGGGATCGTCTAGTGCACATTCCATAAATTGCAGTTCTATGCTGATGCACCGACGCACCAGACATATTACGTCGTCAACCTGACCGACCAATCACAGCGAATTACAGGCAGTTACGTGCTTTCTTACCTGCCTCTTTGTTTGTGTGTGTAGCAGTAGCCGCATGGAGAGCCATGGCTGAAAGCCAAAGGGAGGAGTTGGTTGCTAAAAAGAAATCCACCTCCATTATATGGAATTGGTTTGGATTTTCCGCAACTGATCAAGTGCAAGCAAATGTAATTTGCAAAGTTTGCACAGAAACGGTTCGTACGTCGGGTGGCAACACGACGAACCTGTTCAATCACTTGAAGAAGAAGCATCCCAAACAGTATGCTGAGAGCCAAACAGCGAAGAGCCCGCCGGCACCGACACCGCAGACGGAGGCAGCAGCTAGCGTAAGACCAAAACAGACGACGTTAACACAGGCATTTGACAAAGGCACTCCTATGACAAGTCAAGCAAGTGATCGAAAGAGGTAACAGAAGCAGTTACCTTTTATCTTGCAAAAGATATGGTACCGTTCAAGACAGTGGAAAAGGAGGGGTTCGAACGCCTGCTTAAAGTAGTTTTAAAGTAGTCTGTTTTTTACTTTTCAATTGAAGATTGTGATAAAATCGAAATCGTGATTTTATTTAAAAAAAAATCGTGATATGATATTTTTGCTCAACGGCCATCAGGGAAACACAGCCTTCGTTTCTCTCTAAAACAACTCTTTACACTGAGGTAGAGAGCTCTACAAACCTGTCATCTAACCATTAAAGACCCAGAAGTATTACCACCAACAGGTTTAATTCATGTAATCCAGAGACTTTAAACATAAATAATGATAACCACTGATTTTCCTCCAGCAGATTATTCAGCCTGCAGCACATGTTCAGTCTAAGCACATCTGTATCTACAGCTCAGAGAGAAGAGATGAAACCAGGAAACACTTTGCTGTTTTTAACAAGGAAAAACATCAACTCTGATACTTTTCCACATTTGACGGAAAAGCAGAACGAGCGGAGGATACATGGAGCCTCGTCCTTGTGTCTTCAGTGTCCTCCACACTGACCTGTAGCCCGGTGGAACCAGAGGATGAACCGGCTCTGTTCCTAGTGGAGGGGTTCAGATCCTGGTTCTGCTGCTCCATTCTGGTCCTGGTCCTCCGACTGATGGACTCTGTCTGCAACTGTCAGTACATACAATAAGATCCAGCTGCGGCATGCAGCATGTTAAACTACGCCTACTTTTCTTCTTCTCTTGATAACCTTTCTGGACAGTTATTAACCATCTAGTCACATTTAATTTAACTTAACTGTTTTTTATTTAAATCCCTGTGAACTTTGAAATGGTTCTTTAAAGACCCACTAAGGCCACAGTTCAAAATATTTGGAGCTTTTTGATCAAACTCAGAATTTTTTAAAATAATATACTCTGTAGAACGACACCAACTATGTGCAATATCCAATAAATATCATCTGAGTCAGTGTAATATGATCAAATTAAATCATTTTACTACATTAAGACAATGATATTGTTTGAGGAAAGGGTCCCAATATAATCCCAAAGACTGAAGTTCAGATTTTCTCTGTTTCTAAATTTGTTCTAATTTCCAGAAGCTGTCAGGGATCCAGGAAAGTAACAGAGAGTAATCTCAGCTTTGTCACATTTACACTCTGAAGCTCATTTTTGAACAGTTCAGTTCTCAGGGAGCTTCAGTCTGGACTGAGGCTTGAAACTGAGAAGATGTGATGGTTCAGTGGGGGAATGATCTAGTTCTGTGTGGCCAACAGCACGTCAGCAGGAGCTGTCTGACTGATCTGAGACATTCTGAAGAACAACATGAAGTGGACCATTCTGAGGCCGTCATTTAAATATAAACGATTGTTTTTCTGGCATCAGAAGTGCTCGTCCAGTGATTCATTCCAGAAAGCTGTTTTAGTGAAAACTAAAGCTTGAAATGAAGGAAACTCTCAGATCCATAACCTACAATCTCCTTTATTTTGATTATGAAATTATCTTAACTGGTAAACTTATGTGTCAAGTTGAAGAGTAAAAAGTGATCTTTTGTTGTGTATCAGCTCCTAAAAGTTGCACAGATCATCCTAATAAAGATAATTTTAGCTCCATTTTAACTCCAGATGTGGGCAACTGGACTTTATGAGTAAGTATATGTACAACCTTTTTATCATGGCGTCAATCCTAGTTGATTTGTGAAAAGAAAATATTGGATATGTAAAGGAAACTGAATAATGAAGCTTTCATAAGACACTTCTGCAGAGGACAGTCAGACTGCCTTTTAATGGGCTTCTGAGTGTAAATCTGATAAATCAGACACTGATACTGAGGATAACTGTGTAAGTCTTTATAATAATGCTATGACTCCTCTTCAAACAACATAAACTCTTAATGCAACTAAATGACTTAAATTGACCATAATTAAGTCCCATTTTAAGATCTAATCATGAAATATGGTATAGTGTACATTAAACGCATCATATCACATGTTTTCGCTCCACAGTTTTATCAAAAAGCCAAATGATACCCAGATAAGTCTGGAAAGAAAGAAATTCTGGATTTTACATTTATCAAACTTTTTAATAACACAAAAGATTTAAACAAAAGTACAGGAAGAAGTTAAGCAAACTGCAGGTTTAATGGAAAAAAATGACAAGATGGTCAAAAACTGTCCAAAAAGATTAGAAAAGAGGAAGAAAAGGGCCCAGAAGTATGTTTCACACACAGCTAAAAGGACAAAGCTCCATTTTATTTGTCCATCTGACCGGCTTATTGAAGTCTATAGTTGGTGTTGTGTTTCTGGTTTCTGCTTTGAGTACAACGGTTTACAGAGCATTAGCATTAACATTAGCATTAGCAGGACGTGCTAAATGTGAATAGCAGCCAGGTTATTTGAACTTTTTCACTCTCTGGTGCATGTTCTGACTGCCCGTGTCCAGGTGCAGGAATCAAACCAATAACACAGAGCACTTTGAAGATATTTCTGCAAGTGTTTTTTCTGGACTTACCTACATGCAGCTTCCTTTAATGATGTTCCAAGATGTGCTGAGGCTTCGAAGCGTGTGTTGAGTAATGGGGGGGGACGTTTCAGCGAAGTGTCTATCGAAGCATGGGCCGTTTCTCAATATGCGTAATATATTTCTCAATAGTGGTGTGTTTATCCGTGTAGAGGCTGTCAAGCTTGTGTCGAGTAATTTAGGATGTATTTTGTCAAGAGGCTTTCGATGCGCGTGTCGATGACGTATGTGGTGACGTTTGAGGCCCCGCGAACCAACCGTACCACGTGACCGGTTCAGAAAGGCTTCGCGCATAATATAATTCTAAATATATAAGCGCCAGCGAAACGCAATGGATCTACCCTCATATTGTGTCGATTTAGAACCTTATGGTGCGAACATATTATTCATAACTAGCTGCCTTTTTGTTCATGGAGCCAGAAAGAGGAGATTTTCTCTTGTCTGGGAGCATTTTGAGCTGATCTCTCCTAATAAGGCAGGCATACAATAATACTTGTGTGAAACAGAATTTAAATACTTTATTAATCCCATAGTGAAAGAAAGAAGAACACAGAAAATATAGCATGTGTATTAAATATGATAAATACAATTATAAAATTACATTAATTACTATTATTATCATTATTATGGTGGACGACATAGTGAAGCCACGTCAATCACCAACTGCTTCATATTTATTGTTTTTTTTTCTCTCTTTTCAACCTAGACCTTATTTCTGGCATGAAATACGTGTATCTACTCACCGAGAGCAGTTTGGTGAAAGTTGGTGTCCTTCGGAAGCTATTTAGAAAACTCACAATCGGCGTATCCATATAACAGAGTGAACAGGGCAGGGACGATGCAGCCTCTAAATAAGGCATTATCTGTCTTTATTTCACCAATTCATCAGCTGGCAGAGAAAATATTCAGGGTTAGTTAAACTTTTTAGGTTTAACTAACATGTGGTGTGGTAACAGAGATTAAACAAATTAATCTTTTAGTTTTAAAATTAGTCTTATTCTAAGTATGTCAGTTTTTTCTGTACTGCCGTCTGAACACCAATGTGCCAGTCCTGGATCTGTTTTTTTTCTGGAGTCGACCTAGAATAAAAAAAGGAAAATAACGCGTTAAATTTAATTCTTTTCACAAAAAAAGAAAAAGAAAAATGTATTGTATATGTATGTATTGTATACACTCATGCATCTAACATCTAAATCTAATAATTTAAATATAACATCCAGTTAGTAATTAGTATCTCAGCTGGAGTAATAACCCTGTTCAACAGGTTATATAGATATATATATTTAACCACACAAGTGACATCAATGGGGTTCAGCCCATATCTAACTCTATTGAAATTTAATAGGAGCCTTCAAGACCATGAGGAGTTGTAACCAAAAATGTGTTCAAAGAAATTGAGCAATTAGAAATGTCTTCTTTTAGTAAATTAGAGTGGTTTCAATTTTTAATTAAAGAAGTTGCTATCAAAACTAGTAAACACATCTCTGAGGTTAAGAAGAAACAACAACAAGATCATATAAGTGATATGAACAGTTTATGCCAAACCACCGATCTGTCTTTAGAAGAACACGTTTAATTAAATAAACTGCAAAGTCAATTGGACAATCCATATGTAGAAAAAGTTAAAGGAGCATTTATTTGCTCAAGAGCCCGCTGGCTACAGGAAGGTGAGAAAAATACTTCCTGTTTCTTCAGTCTTGAAAAACAAAGACAAACGAGAAAGAAAATTAATAAACTACTTATTGATAATATTAGCACTAACAACCAAGAACAAATAAATTAGGAAATAAGGCTTTTCTATTACAATTTATCAAAATTTTCATTTGACGATTGTCAAACATTTTTTAAAAAAAAGAGGGATTGTAACAAAATTGGTGGGGAATTTTAGACAATGTATGAAGGAGGAGCTTAGTATTAGAGAGCTTGACGTCACAATTGGACGGATGTCAAAAGGAAAGTCACCGGGACATGATGGGTTAACAGTGGAATTTTACTGCTATATAATACCCTTTTAGAATGTATTTCATCTGGTCATCTGTCGCCTACCATAAAAAGGGGTCATTACCTTGATCCCAAAGCCCAATAAGGATAAAATGCTGCTAGATAATTGGGGGGCAATAACTTTACTATGTCATGACTACTATGTAAGTTTTTAGCACATGTATATTCCAATAGATTAGATATGGGGTTATCAAAATTAGTTGATGAGAGTCAGTCAGCCTTTGAAAGGGTAACATACATACATAACATACATAACCATACCAGACTGATTCTTCACCTGCTGGATTATAGAGTTTATCGAAACAGACAGTTATGTGTTGCTGATTTCTTCAAGGCTTTTGATACAACTGATCACCCTTTTTTGTTGAAAACATTACATTTCTCGGGCTTTGGGAGTAAATTCTGTGACATCATTAAAATGCTCTACATGGACATCAGTAGCTCAGTCTCTCTGAACCCAGGAATGACTCCTAAATTTATGGTGTTACATGGAATTCGACAGGAATGCCCCGTTTCTCCAAAACTTTTTATACTGGAAACACAACTGTTAACATTATCTATCAACAATTCCAATATCATACAAGGAATAACCATTTTTAACAAGGAGTTTAAAATAAGACAGTTTGTAGATGATACATCCATCTTTTTAAAATATAAATCAATGCTAGAAAAAACTCTCAGTATTATCTCAGAATTTTCCAAAGCTTCTGGTTTATCTCTTAACATAAAAAATGTGAACTGCTCCTTATTCATACAAGCTCTGACTCCTCTGGTGCTTCTGTCAGAGTTTAATCTGAAGTTAAATGTTTAGGACTGAAAATATCTAAAAACTCAGTTAGAAGAGAAGACACTAATATTGTTAACCACCGTATTTTGGATATGAAAGAAAGAAATCACTAAGTCACTGATTAACCAGAGACCTCACTATTTTTGGCGGAACCACTCTGTGTAAAGCTGAAGGTGTTTCCAAACTGATCTATCCCTGCCACTCCCTATATGTTTCCTCAAAGAACACAAATGAAGCCAACACGCTTATTTTCCACTTCTTGTGGAGGAATGAAACCAATAACATTAAAAGGTCTGAGCTTGTGAAAGACTATGATAAAGTTGGTATTAAAGACTCTTTGTATTCGTTAGTTCCACATTTGACCCTAATCAGTGTAAAATGAAAACATTTGAACAGCCTTAAAACATATTTAAAGTGGCTGACTGTTAGTTCTGCCAAAGCCATGGTACCTGGTTCTGGTTGTGGGTCCTGATCCTGGCTGTGGCTCTGTGGTTGGGTGCTTTCAGCTCTCAGTCTAGTGTGTTTGAAGGTTTCTGCCCAGTTTTCCCTCCTCATGCCTGATCTGATGGCTGCGGGTCTGACGGCTTTGCTTTGCGGTAAGACGTATTGCATCACTTCCTGTTGCTTTGTGTGTGCACTGTGACAGTTCTCGCTCTCCTTGAACTACTAATAATCACCTTATTTCTCCCTATAATTTACACATCTTGCATAGTTAACTCTATCCCATACTTGTTATATTCTAACGCTCACTCTTACAGATCTTTAGTCTTTATTTTTCACTTTTTAGCGGTGTATCTGGTTCTCTAGCTTAGCATGGCTACCAGTTCTCTTCCTCTATCTCCTGCTTTCACCTGCTCCGTGTGTCAGATGTTTAGTTACTCCTCTGCCTCCTTTAGTGGTAATGGTACATGTAACAAATGTAGTCTTTTTGTAGTTTTGGAGGCAAGGCTTTCTGAATTGGAAACTCGGCTCTGCACTGTTGAAAACCACCCGATAGCGAGCCAGGCCCCTTTAGTCAGTGCGGAGCCACCTAGCGTAGCTTGCTCTGTTAGTCGTCCCCGAGCAGATCCCGAGCAGCCGGGACTTAAGAGTGGCTGGGTGACTGTCAGGAAGAGGAGTCATAGTCCTAAAGTCAAGCCCGTGGTTCACCATCAACCTGTCCACGTTTCTAATAGATTTTCCCCACTCAGCGACACACCCGCTGAGGAGAAAACCCTGGTAATTGGCAGCTCTATAGTCAGAAACGTGGCATTAGAGACACCAGCGACCATAGTCAAATGCATTCCAGGGGCCAGAGCGGGCGACATAGAATCCTATTTAAAACTGCTGGCTAAGGATAAACGTAAATACGGTAAAATAGTTATTCACGTCGGCGGTAATGACACCCGGTTACGCCAATCGGAGGTCACTAAAATTAATGTTGCATCGGTGTGTAATTTTGCCAAAACAATGTCGGACTCCGTAGTTTTCTCTGGACCCCTGCCAAATCTGACCAGTGATGACATGTTTAGCCGCATGTCCTCATTCAATCGCTGGTTGTCTAGATGGTGTCCAGCAAACAACGTGGGCTACATAGATAATTGGCAATCTTTCTGGAGAAAACCTGGTCTGATGAGGAGAGACGGCATCCATCCCACTTTGGAAGGAGCGGCTCTCATTTCTAGAAATATGGACGAATTTATTAGTCATCCAAAAACATGACATCCCAGGGTTGAGACCAGGATGCAGAGTTGTAGTCTTACACACTTCTCTGCGGCTTCCCACCTGATGCTGCCCCCCCCTCAATCAAAAAACACAAAAGGAGCAAATCCTCTTGTGCAAAAAAAATTTAAAACAAAAACTTTAACTGAACAAAAACATCAAACTATTAAATGTGGTTTGCTGAATATTAGATCTCTCCCTTTGAAGTCTCTGTTAGTGAATGATTTGATTTGTGATCATCATATTGATATATTTTGTCTTACAGAAACCTGGCTGCAGCAGGAGGATCATGTTAGCATTAATGAATCAACTCCCTCTGACTATTTAAATGTTCATGTTCCTAGAACCACAGGTAGAGGAGGAGGAGTGGCAGCTATCTTCAGATCAGGGTTACTAATCAGTCCTAGACCCAAGATTAGTTTTAGCTCTTTTGAATCTCTGATTCTCAGTTTTTCCCACCCAAAGTGGAAATCACAAAAACCTCTTGTGTTTGTTGTTGTGTATCGTCCACCTGGCCCTTATTCTGAGTTTCTGTCTGAATTCTCAGAGTTTTTATCCCAGTTAGTGGTGAGTACAGATAAAGTCATTGTAGTGGGTGACTTTAATATTCATGTAGATGTTGAAAATGACAGCCTAAATATTAACTTTAATTCTATATTAGACTCTATTGGATTTTCTCAAAGTGTTCACAGACCTACTCACTGCCTTAATCATACCCTTGACCTTGTGCTGACTTATGGCATTGAGAGTGAACAGTTAACAGTGTTCCCTCATAACCCTGTCTTGTCTGACCATTTTTTAATAACTTTTGAATTTACATTACTTGACTACACGGTTTCTGAGAAGAATTCTACATATAGAAGGTGTCTGTCAGAGAATGCTGTAACCAGATTTAAAGAGTTGATTTCATCATCCTTTTCTTCACTGCCATGTGCTGATATGACACAGGATGGCTACCTAAATTTTACTCCAGTAGAACTTGACTCTCTTGTTGACAGCACTACAGCTTCAATGCGTACAACACTGGACAATGTTGCCCCTCTGAAAAGGAAGGTAATCAGTCAGAAGAGGTTGGCTCCTTGGTATAATTCACAGCTGCGTGCGTTAAAGCAGACTGCAAGAAAGCTGGAGAGACAGTGGCGTTCCTCTAATTTAGAAGAGTCTCAATTAGTCTGGAAAGATAGTTTAATAACGTATAAGAAAGCACTTCGTAAAGCTAGAACTGCGTATTATTCATTATTGATAGAAGAGAATAAGAATAATCCCAGGTTTCTTTTCAGCACTGTTGCCAGACTGACAAAGACTCCGAGCTCTGTTGAGCCATGTATTCCTTTAACTCTCAGCAGTGATGATTTCATGAGATTCTTCATCAATAAAATTGTTTCTATCAGAGAGAAGATTAATGGAATCCTTCCCATTATTATCACTGATGTATCATCAAGTAGAGCAGCTTTAGAAGTATCTTTCGAACCTGAATTGTATTTAGACAGCTTCTGTCCAGTTGATCTTTCTGAGCTAACAACAGCAATAGTCTCTTCTAAACCATCAACTTGTATGTTAGACCCAATCCCAACCAGACTGTTCAAGGAGGTTTTCCCCTTAATTGACACTTCCATATTGGATTTGATCAATCGGTCTTTGTTGATAGGATATGTACCTCAGACTTTTAAGGTTGCTGTAATTAAACCTTTACTTAAAAAACCTACTCTTGATTCAGAAGTGTTGGCTAATTATCGACCTATATCCAATCTCCCTTTTTTGTCCAAAGTTCTTGAAAAAATAGTTGCAGTTCAACTTTGTGATCATTTACATAGAAATAATCTGTTTGAAGAGTTTCAGTCAGGATTCAGAGTGCATCATAGCACAGAAACGGCACTGGTGAAAGTTACCAATGATCTCCTGTTAGCTTCTGATAGCGGACTTGTTTCTGTGCTTGTCCTGTTGGATCTCAGTGCTGCATTTGATACGATCGATCACAGCATTCTGTTACAGAGACTTGAACATGTTATTGGGATTAAAGGAACTGCATTAGGCTGGTTTAAGTCATATTTATCTGATAGATTCCAGTTTGTTCTTGTAAATGAGGAATCTTCCTCACACGTTGGAGTAAGTCATGGAGTTCCTCAGGGTTCTGTGCTTGGACCGATTCTTTTTACTTTATACATGCTTCCATTAGGTAACATTATCAGACAGCATGGCATAAATTTCCATTGTTATGCTGATGATACTCAGCTGTACTTATCTATGAAACCAGATGAAACCTACAGGTTGGTCAGACTACAAGCCTGTCTTAAAGACATAAAGACCTGGATGACTCAGAACTGTCTGCTTTTAAATTCAGACAAAACTGAAGTTGTTCTCTTTGGACCTGAGCGCTTCAGGGAGAAATTGTCTAGTTATATAGTTACTCTAGATGGTATTTCCTTGGCTTCTAGTTCTACAGTGAGGAACCTTGGAGTTATTTTTGACCAGAATTTATCATTTGACGCACATATAAAACTGGTTTCTAGGACTGCCTTCTTTCACCTTCGTAATATTGCCAAAATCAGGAACATCCTGTCTCAAGGTGATGCAGAGAAACTAGTTCATGCATTTGTTACTTCAAGATTGGACTACTGTAATTCCTTATTATTGGGCTGTCCCACATATTCTCTGAAAAGCCTCCAGCTGATCCAAAATGCTGCAGCCAGAGTTCTGATGAGAACTAACAGGAGAGATCATGTTTCTCCAGTTTTAGCTTCTCTTCATTGGCTCCCTGTTAAATTCAGAATAGAATTTAAGATTCTTCTCCTCACATATAAAGCTCTTACTGACCGAACTCCATCATATCTTAAAGATCTCATTGTACAATATTTTCCTAACAGAGCACTTCGCTCCCAAACTGCAGGTTTACTTGTTGTTCCCAGAGTTTCTAAAAGTAGAATGGGAGGTAGAGCCTTCAGTTATCAGGCCCCTCTCTTGTGGAATAAGCTGCCAGTAAATGTCCGGGAAGCAGACACCCTTTCCACTTTTAAGATTAGGCTTAAAACTTTTCTTTTCGATAAAGCTTATAGTTAGGGATGGCTCAGGTAATCCTGAAACATCCCATAGTTAAGCTGCTATAGGCTTAGACTGCTGGGGGACCTCATCTGTCACACCTTTCCTCACTTTGCTCTCTTTTTCCCCCTGTTTAATTTCAAAATTGATTTTATGTACATGTGACATTATTGTGGTTATTAACCTATGTTTCCCTGTTCCAACAGATATCCTTTGAATGGCGTTATGGTGTTTTTCCCCCCTCTTTTCCCTCTTTTCTGTCTTCTCAAACCCCAGCTGGTCGAGGCGGATGGCCACCCTTCCTGAGTCTGGTTCTGCCAGAGGTTTCTTCCTGTTAAAAGGGAGTCGTTCCTTTCCACAGTTGCCACAGGCACGCTCAGGACGGGAGATTGGACTGAAGACACATTTCGGTGCAATCTGTTGGTTTCCTTAGCTAGGATATTAATTTTTTTAATTAGCTCTATATGAATTAATTGGATTATGATTACAATGAATTGAATTCCAATTGGCTTGAATTGGACTATATTACTTAAGTGCCTTGAGATGACAATTGTTGTAATCTGGCGCTATATAAATAAAATTGAATTGAATTGAATTGAATTGAATCTGAGCTCTCAGCTGCTGTTTTTCACAGCAGGACGACACTCGACTTCATGAGGTTTCTAAAACAGCAGCTTCATGGTTTTAGTGACGTTTCCAGTCCAGTTGGTTGCGGGACAGACATCAGACCGCTCAGAAAAACACAACCGCTGTGAGAGAAAGATTTTCACCGTTGCAACATTTTGCTTTGACCCTCTTAAAAACTAATGGGTTGAAGTTCAACTTTATTATTGTGAATAATTAGCCGAGAAGACAGAACAGATATAATGAAAACAATACTTAGAGTAGATAACGCCATATTAACACAAACACTCAGTTCTGTTGCTTTCTTTATATGACGCATGTCTTTTTTAAAAGCTTCTGCAACACAAACTAAAACACATTGAATAGAAAGTGTCAGGGCCTCAGACACAGATGCAGGGTCAGTTTCAGACCAAGAGTGTTTATTAATAAACAACAGCAGGTTCAAGGATCTCCAGACAGAGCAAACCAAAGGGCTGTGAAACACCTGAAGCTCTCTCCTCTATAACTATGGTGGAGGAGAGTGCAGCTATGAAAACTAACAAACAAAACCTCTCCAATCTGGGAGGAAAACAAATGGCTATGAAACGATAACAAATAAAACTCTTAAACAAAAGAAGCTCTCTCAAAAAACAGAGGCACTATGAAAAGGTTACAAATAAAAATCTCTCCAAAAACAGAGGAACAAAACCAGGCTGTGAAACTTATCTTGAATAAAACTAAAGCTATGGATAAAGACTAAATTACAACGAAGGACATGCTCTGCAGGAGAATTGCTCGACTGCAGGCTTGAGGAAGCTATGGCTGTGGACACCAGGGACATTGAAATTGTAATTGTAATTGTAATTGTAAATTGAAATTTTTATATGTAAAGCACTTTGAATTGTTTTTGTTCATGAAATGTGCTGCACAAATAAATTTGACTTTGACTTTGCTTCTGACATCATAGATGGTAACCAATGGGAGACCAGCTGAGAGTTTGGAATAAACCAGGGACATTGAAATTGTAGAATCAAGACACTAGCGTGAGGCTCATGATAGAAACACACTGGTACAAGACAAGGGAGATGCAGACTATTTGAGCACATGAGGAGCCAAGGGGAACAGGTGGAAACACTTTGGAATCAGGGAAGACAATCAGACGCAGACACAGGAGGAAGGGCAAGGTACCTGAAAGGAGAGGGAAGTTAATATTTCAAAATAAAACAGGAAATGACGAGAAAAGACATAAATCAAAGCATAGATCGTGACAGAAAGACACATCTGCCAGAGGAGGCTGTTCCTCTGTTATTGTGCCAGACAAAGTAACTCCCCTCATAACAGATCACACTCCAGGACTGATCATTGTATCCAAACTCACAGTCATCTCTGTCTCCTCTCCTTCTGATTCCTCTGCAACTCACTTCAACTCTTCCACTCCACTCGACCTCCCAGTAACAGCGACCAGTCAGAACATTTCTACACAGCAGCTGAGACCAGCCATCAGATCTGTCTGGATGATCAGGATATGACTGAACCTCCTCCACATGTGTCACCTTCCTGTTGTTGTCAGACGGTTTCAGTTTTCTGTTCACTGTGTTTGTGTCGATTGTGAGCTGACAGGAATCTGATGGAGAGAACAAACACAATCCAGCTGCAGTTATTGATCTATCATCTGTTCACTTTGATCAATGAGTGATGTGACAGTGTGAATATGGTTTTGATTGATGAAATTATTTTATTTCTTTCTATTTATATTCTTTGACATATTTTTTATGCTTTTTCTGCTCTCTGCTGCAATGCTTTTTTTTATATGTAAAGCACTTTGAATTGTTTTTGTTCATGAAATGTGCTGCACAAATAAATTTGACTTTGACTTTGCTTCTGACATCATAGATGGTAACCAATGGGAGACCAGCTGAGAGTTTGGAATAAACCCTGCCTCTTCACTGTCTGCTTCTGCTCTTTCATGGCAACTGCTCAGATACCTCCATTTTATTCATTTCATTCAGTTTGGAACGTTCCTGGATAAGAAAGACTGTTGGACCGGACCCCAGCAGCAGAGTGTGAGGTGGGTGAATGCAGCGTGACAGGAGGCAGAGGGAAGGGCGCGATCAGACCAGAGCCTCCTGTGGTTCTGACAAAGTGAGGATGAGTATTATCAATCAGCACTGATCAGCTGACTTCCTTTACTTAAAGCCCAGCAGCTCCCTCGTGATGGATCACATGACGTGTCAACATGAATCAGATAAAACTGAGCTGTGAGCATCTGCTGGTAGATGAGGTGGTGACAGAAATCTGACAACATTCCAGCTGACAGCAGCAGTTTACCTGCAACAATGTCAGGAAGCCTCATTGTTCAGGTGGGAGTCGCACAGACTCACACAGACACTGATGTGTTTGTTCAAAGCTTCCACCTGTTGAAGTGACCCACAGTCAAAGCTCTGACAGGACTGCTGCAGAACAGATGTTCACACATCACTGAGCCTCTCTGTCTGTCTGTTTCTGTGTGTGACTTCAGCTCTTTTATCTTTCCTCCATCAGGAAACGTTCCAGAGAACTGAACCTTCAGGTTTACAGTTGAGGTGGAACAGAGAAGAGTCATCTTAAAGGAGGGCCGGTTGTGAGTCCGTCAGTGTTTCCAGCTCAGCTCGGATGAAGTCCTCCGTCTGTCAGCGCTCTGCAGCTGCAACCACCCAACTGCTCCATCTGTCAGGGATGGGCTGAAGGCAAAGCCAACCAGGACATCCAGTTCATGTTTCCATTCACTTTCAGAGAGCTGAATGTGCTGAAAGAGAAAAGGTTCAGCTTGGTGGAACTTGTTCATCACTTCTTTACTGAAACCAAAGAAGCAGGAATCTGCAGCTTTGAAGAGTTCCAGGTTGTGTTCATCTTTGACGGTCTGGATGAGTGTCGACTTCCTCTGGACTTCCACAACAAGGAGCCCCTGACTGATGTTACAGAGTCCACCTCAGTGGATGTGCTGCTGACAAACCTCATCAGGGGGAAACTGCTTCCCTCTGCTCGCCTCTGGATAACCACATGACCTGCAGCAGCCAATCAGATCCCTCCTGACTGTGTTGGCATGGTGACAGAGGTCAGAGGGTTCACTGACCCATAGAAGGAGGAGTACTTCAGGAAGAGATTTAGAGATGAGGAGCAGGCCAGCAGGATCATCTCCCACATCCAGACATCACGAAGCCTCCACATCATGTGCAACATCCCAGTCTTTACTCCCAGTTTACCTCTATAACTGAAATTAATTTGTTGTTAATTTATTTTTTACTGACAATGACAGCTATCTTAAACAAGCTTTAAATGTAAAACAGAGCACATGGTCAATAATTTTTTTTAAAGAAATACTTAAAAAATCTTTATTTAAAAGAAAATAATCAAAACAAGAGTTTTTCTGGAGGAGATTTAAATAAGTTCTGTATATGCGTTTTCCAAATATGCATTGAAGAGAGGTTACATTTTAGTCTATTTTCTTTGTACAAAACTTAAAACATAAACCTGAAGTCAGCCCACTGAGAAAATTTGGTTTTGAGTATATTTATGAAATTTCCTCCTGATAACCAATTGGGTGGGTCACCTCAGTGGAATTATTTCTAGTATGCAGGTTTCATGTTTTCAGCTGGAGATGTATGCTTTTTATTCTGTATATTACATGTTTGTCTTGATCGTGGACATTCAGAACGGTTGCATGCACAGATAAGTCCAGCTTCAGTTACGGTGCATGCAAGTCCAGCTGAAATCGCTGCCAAGATGTTGTCTTTAAGTTACTTCTCTGGTTATTTTCTCAGATGAGGCTGCAGTTACAAAATCAGGATTTTATTAGAGCAGAGCGACAGTCTTAATGGGCTTATTTTCAGTTTAGCCGTCTGACAAAAGAAACTGAAAAATATGTGAATGAGAGCAGCTTTATTGGGAATTTGGCTGTAAATAAACACTCATTCTTTACTGTTTTTACTAAAAGATGCAAAAATATTAAACTCTGTAATATGTGTTTAGTGCAGCAACCCATGTCAACTTAGTTAGCATATAAATAGTTCTAAGAATAGTTTACTGAATGTCCCATCTTGTAGACAGCCTCAGTGTTGCATTTCCAGTCCAGTCTGCTGTCCAGGTGAACCCTCAGGTCTCTGTAATCCTCAACCACCTCTTCACCAAGGACGGAGACGGTGTTTAGCTGACTGCTGGTCCTCCTAAAATCCACAATGATCTGGTGAGCATCTAATCATTTGGTTTTGTTTGTATTCAAGATGAGGTGATTGTTCATTTTTAAAGTTTATTTTCATGTAGATTTTATAGTTTCATGTAAACGTGCTGAGGTGTGACAGGGAAGCTGTTGGTACACGGAGGATGTGAGATCTGTCGCAGGAGGCAGCAGTATGCTGAGTTTGTCTGAACTGAACCAACTGAAAAACCTCCACTCTTCCATCTGTCTGAGCCCATTATCCCAAAGCCTGTGAGCTTTTCCATTCCTGACCACACATCCCTCACACTGTTCTGCTGGAAATAGTTTTCCACTGCCTTGCTCTCTTCCTTTTTTCTTCACACTCCTCCTTAACTTCCTTCCACGAAGGCCTTCTTCTTTATGCTCAGTGACTGCAACACGAGTTCACGTCTACCAGGCATTTGTTCAGAAAACAGCGTTACAGCTTTGGAGTTCAGTCAGTAGAGCATCAGATTTTTAATCTGAGGATCCAGGGTTAAAGTCCCTGTTCAGGTGTATAAATTCAATCTGCCACTTAACCTGTACATCCTTCTATGCCTGCACTCTATTTCTACTCCACCACTTCAAATGGTTTTCCTGCTATGTAGCTTATTGTTAGCTTTGTTGTTAGCTGTTAGTCGCCCACCAATCGGAAGGTCGGTGGTTCGACTCTGGCTTCTACATGTCAAAGCGTCCTTGGGCAAGACACTGAAACCCACGTTGCCTCCCAGTGTATCATTGGGGTATGAATGTGTGTATGAATGATTAGAAAAAGCACGTAGTTAAGTATCTTAAAACGTGCTGTATGAGTGTGTGTGAGTGGGGTGAATGCGGCATGTAGTGAAGCGCTTTGAGCGGTCTGTTAGACTAGAAAAGCGCTATACAAGTACAAGTCCATTTACCATCATTATATCCTCATTTGTATGTGATATAAACTGTAGAATAGAATAGAATAGAATAGAACAGAATAAACTATAGAAATCACCTTAAATATACAAATTTCAGACTGTTGGTCACATTCATTGAAACTACACCAGGTTAAGAGCATTTATCATTAATAGTTCTGCTTTATATCAGGGCTTATTTTCCACTTAGATTTCACTATTTGGACAATCTGTAATGAACACCTAAAACAGAACACAAGACATTATGAAGATAAATCAACGTTGGTGGTTTAAACAAAAAGGGCATTGTTTGCTTCATTTAAGTGGCAATAAACCAAAGCACTTCATCAGTGTCAAAAATATATTTAGTAAAGGACTCAAGACATACATGTTTGAGGAAGTTGTATAAACTGTGATAATGTCACAAGTTCAGTCGCAGCAGCGGTACTTACAGCTACTGTGGAGTTTGGTTTGTTCCACATAAGGAGCAGTATTCTTTTGTATTTTAGCTTGCTCAGTTTTCCTCTGAGCCACAAAGATGGTCAGCTTTCACTGTGTCCAATAACTGTAGCTTCTAAAGTGGATTTCATAGCACTGCTGCATGTCTGACAGTTATCAGATCATTTGGGTGGAAAAACACACATCACAACGCTCTGAATCTGAACCTGAACAGTCTCTCACAGTTTCAGACACAAAATTCAATTCAATTCAATTCAATTTTATTTATATAGCGCCAGATTACAACAATTGTCATCTCAAGGCACTTAAGTAATATAGTCCAATTTAAGCCAATTGGAATTCAATTCATTGTAATCATAATCCAATTCATTCATATAGAGCCAATTCAAAAATTAATATCCTAGCTAAGGAAACCAACAGATTGCACCGAAACTTGTCTTCAGTCCAATCTCCCGTCCTGAGCGTGCCTGTGGCGACTCCCTTTTAACAGTCTGGCAGAACCAGACTCAGGAAGGGTGGCCATCCGCCTCGACCAGCTGGGGTTTGAGAAGACAGAAAAGAGGGAAAAGAGGGGGGAAAAACACCATAACGCCATTCAAAGGATATCTGTTGGAACAGGCAAACACAAGTTAATAACCACAATAATGTCACATGTACATAAAATCAATTGTGAAATTAAACAGGGGGAAAAAGAGAGCAAAGTGAGGAAAGGTGTGACAGATGAGGTCCCCCAGCAGTCTAAGCCTATAGCAGCTTACCTATGGGATGTTTCAGGATTACCTGAGCCATCCCTAACTATAAGCTTTATCAAAAAGGAAAGTTTTAAGCCTAATCTTAAAAGTGGAAAGGGTGTCTGCTTCCCGGACATTTACTGGCAGCTTATTCCACAAGAGAGGGGCCTGATAACTGAAGACTCTACCTCCCATTCTACTTTTAGAAACTCTGGGAACAACAAGTAAACTTGCAGTTTGGGAGCGAAGTGCTCTGTTAGGAAAATATCTTACAATGAGATCTTTAAGATATGATGGAGCTCGGTCATTAAGAGCTTTATATGTGAGAAGAAGAATCTTAAATTCTATTCTGAATTTAACAGGGAGCCAATGAAGAGAAGCTAAAGCTGGAGAAACATGATCTCTCCTGTTAGTTCTCATCAGAACTCTGGCTGCAGCATTTTGGATCAGCTGGAGGCTTTTCAGAGAATATGTGGGACAGCCCAATAATAAGGAATTACAGTAGTCCAATCTTGAAGTAACAAATGTATGAACTAGTTTCTCTGCATCACCCTGAGACAGGATGTTCCTGATTTTAGCAATATTACGAAGGTGAAAGAAGGAAGTCCATGAAATCAGTTTTATATGTGCGTCAAATGATAAATTCTGGTCAAAAATAACTCCAAGGTTCCTCACTGTAGAACTAGAAGCCAAGGAAATACCATCTAGAGTAACTATATAACTAGACAATTTCTCCTTGAAGCGCTCAGGTCCAAAGAGAACAACTTCAGTTTTGTCTGAATTTAAAAGCAGACAGTTCTGAGTCATCCAGGTCTTTATGTCTTTAAGACAGGCTTGTAGTCTGACCAACCTATTGGTTTCATCTGGTTTCATAGATAAGTACAGCTGAGTATCATCAGCATAACAATGGAAATTTATGCCATGCTGTCTGATAATGTTACCTAATGGAAGCATGTATAAAGTAAAAAGAATAGGTCCAAGCACAGAACCCTGAGGAACTCCATGACTTACTCCAACGTGTGAGGAAGATTCTTCATTTACAAGAACAAACTGGAATCTATCAGATAAATATGACTTAAACCAGCCTAATGCAGTTCCTTTAATCCCAATAACATGTTCAAGTCTCTGTAACAGAATGCTGTGATCGATCGTATCAAATGCAGCACTGAGATCCAACAGGACAAGCACAGAAACAAGTCCGCTATCAGAGGCTAAGAGGAGATCATTGGTAACTTTCACCAGTGCTGTTTCTGTGCTATGATGCACTCTGAATTCTGACTGAAACTCTTCAAACAGATTATTTCTATGTAAATGATCACAAAGTTGAACTGCAACTATTTTTTCAAGAACTTTAGACAAAAAAGGGAGATTGGATATAGGTCGATAATTAGCCAACACTTCTGAATCAAGAGTAGGTTTTTTAAGTAAAGGATTAATTACAGCAACCTTAAAAGTCTGAGGTACATATCCTATCAACAAAGACCGATTGATCAAATCCAATATGGAAGTGTCAATTAAGGGGAAAACCTCCTTGAACAGTCTGGTTGGGATTGGATCTAACATACAAGTTGATGGTTTAGAAGAGACTATTGCTGTTGTTATTTCAAAAAGATCAACTGGGCAGAAGCTGTCTAAATACAATTCAGGTTCGAAAGATACTTCTAAAGCTGCTCTACTTGATGTTACATCAGTGATAATAGTGGGAAGGATTCCATTAATCTTCTCTCTGATAGAAACAATTTTATTGATAAAGAATCTCATGAAATCATCACTGCTGAGAGTTAAAGGAATACATGGCTCAACAGAGCTCGGACTCTTTGTCAGCCTGGCAACAGTGCTGAAAAGAAACCTGGGATTCTTCTTATTCTCTTCTATCAATAATGAATAATAAGCAGTTCTAGCTTTACGAAGTGCTTTCTTATACGTTATTAAACTATCTTTCCAGACTAATTGAGACTCTTCTAAATTAGAGGAACGCCACTGTCTCTCCAGCTTTCTTGCAGTCTGCTTTAACGCACGCAGCTGTGAATTATACCAAGGAGCCAACCTCTTCTGACTGATTACCTTCCTTTTCAGAGGGGCAACATTGTCCAGTGTTGTACATATTGAAGCTATAGTGCTGTCAACAAGAGAGTCAAGTTCTACTGGAGTAAAATTTAGGTAGCCGTCCTCTGTCATATCAGCACATGGCAGTGAAGAAAAGGATGATGAAATCAACTCTTTAAAATGTGTCTTTTAGTCTGAACCTCAGTTGAAATCTACAACAACTGCAGAGTGACTTATATAATTTCACCACCTGGTGTGATAAACTTACAAAACCACCTCAAGAGCAACACCTGGGATCTTTTTGGGAGAAAAGGGGATTCTCTTCATGCTAACAGAGCTGGTCACTCAGCCGCTCTATGCTGGAGTTAGGATTGGATGAACTGTAGCCACAGCTGAGTTGTGTGAAGTGAAATAAAGTTATTCAGTTAGTATGTTGCTGAGAGTTCATTGCTGTGATGTCTCTGCGCTGCTGTTCTGTTGTGCATTTGCTGCTTTTTCCTGTGTTCGTGCAGCCATGGAGGATATCACTGCTAATGCTGAGTTTTATCCACAGAAATATCTAAACTATCTGAAAATCTAAACTTCTCTGAGCTCTGAATGTTAGTTGAATCCTTGTGTTGATGTGTTTGTATGTTGTTGTTTCTCTTCCACTTCATGGAGCCAAACAGAGAAATCAGCAGACCTTCCTTTATCAAAGATTCTTTTCACATCTCATCACTTTGTAAATGTGAAAATAATTCTGCAGTTAAACTTATTTTGATCTGTTTCAGAGATCAAATGTTGTTGCTGCTTTGAAAACTCTCAGTAATCATCTACTTTGTAACCCAGAAACTAAATGTTCTGATTCTGGATGTTTTTCTGTCAATAATAAATTGTGGATTCATCCTGATCATGAATTGTACAAAAATATTTGCATGAAAACACACTTGAATATGAAAAAATTGAGTAAATGAGGTACAATGGCACACTTTGGAATAACGAGTTATGGAATGATTAAAGGTGATGTGTGTGATCTTACATCATATTCTATGATCTGTTCTGTTCTTTATTATGTTTTTTAGTATTAGTCTGAATCTGCTGAAGTTATCAGATGAATGTAGTGGACTAAAAGGTACAACAGAGTCTCTGAATGTGGTGGAGTACAAATAGAAAGTAGCAAAAGCTAAAAATACTGAAAACATTGTAATTATGTTCAGTATATTTAGTCACTTTCTGCTGCTGTCAGTGATGGACTTTTCAAAGAAATCTGACTCAGCTCTGATCATTAATGAGAATATGATGAAGAAATGATGATTTCATCCAAATGAATGAAAAGGTTTTGTGGTGGGGCTGAGAACTCTTTAACTCTCATTGTTCTGTTCCATGTATTGTTTAAGGATCGTCACAGGTACGAGTTTGGGTGGAGCGGGTCAGAGTAAAGTGGAGTTTCCAGAAGACTCTTCAGTTTCAGTCGTGTTTGGAGACCACAGATGGATGTGACTGCGCTGTCTGGTCTGCCACTTATTGATAAAGTTAAAGTTTACAAAAAACCAAACAATAATAGGAAGAAGTTCCCTGAAAGCAGCATCAGTGTTACAGGTTGTGAGTCCTGTGAACAATCTGAGACAGTGTGATATTACAGATGTTTAAATCTCTCTTTTCTCATGTCGTCCTGCAGGTTCACAGCTGAAATCTGAAAACTAACACAAGAGGGCGCCTTCATCCTGCTCACATGGACGGAGAAGAGGTTAAAGCTCCTGTTCTGTTAATTCAGACTGAACTCTGCCTTTGTTCTGCTCATTTTGACTCAGAACATCTTGGTTGATTTTAATTCGTAATACAGAAATATTACCTAAAGTCTCCTTCAACTATTCACAGCTTGTAGGCCTCACTGAACTGAGTTTATACAACTAATTTCAATGAACACAAGAACACCCTCAGACAGAGACTGGTTCACCCAAAGGATTAAACACCCGAACACAAATTGGGTGGTGTCGTGTATGCACTGCAAAGACTGTGCAGACCTCTTCAAAGGAGAGACCAAACAACTGCTCCAAAGGCGCATGGCACAACATAGGAGAGCCACCTCTTCAGGTAAAACTCAACAGAGCACCTACATCTCAAGGAGAAGTGACACTATTTTGAGGACAGTAATGTCCACATTTTGACAAAGAAGACGATGGTTTGAGAGGGGAGTCAAGGAAACCATGATCATTGGAATCACACAATCTTAAAGTGGAGCTTCTTCTTATGTTTCTATGCAGCTGAGCACTCACATCATGATGATGACTGACGTGTGTAGAAATCCTGCTCATTTAATTTCACATCCAATAAGGTTTAAAGTTCACATTGTTCAATTTTGATGCTGCTTCCACATCTAGTATTATCTGTAATGCAGCTCCAGGTGTTATTTGATGTCTTTTGTTGAAACATCTGATCACCCTGTGACACATCAGGAAGTTGATCAGCTTCAGCTGCTGATGATCTGTTGGCAGACACCTCCGTTTCTTTTTGGCTCTCAGACTCCATGTTGCTGATCCTGGATCTGCTGAGATGTCCCAGGTCATTGTTTGCTTTGATCCTCATACATTTAACTTTGTCCTGAGAAAGGACAAGTTCCGAAAAGTGAAAAAGGACTGCTTTTGCATTCTATATAGCCTATATCATGCCAACGTTCATTTGGGGCTGCAGTTTTTCATTTAGTTTCAGACTTGTTATTGGATTCAAATGTTGATGAGTTTCTGTGACAGATAGGCTCCAGTCCCCCTGAAATCATGTAAAGCAAATGGAAGGATGGATAGTTTGTTCCATTTAATATAAAGTTATCCTGAAGAGAATAAATGTGACCACAGACCATCAGCACCGGCCTCCTCCAGGAATGTGTTCTCTCGCAGGTGCTCCTCTCCACATACACTCCAACTGCATGCACCTGGAGAAGCTAAAAAGGTTACAGCACCTGGTATTCCCAGGCGGTCTCCCATCCAAGCATTAACCAGGCCCAACCTGTGGTTGTTGTGGGACCTGTGTGAGGATATGAAACTGAGGGCCACCCTTCCGTCAAACTGGCAGGGCAGCTGCACAATGACCCAACTACTGATGCCTTTCCAACTGTTTCTTGTAGAGGACTTTAAGGCCTTGGGTGACAAACTCTTTCCGGAAAAGCTGTGACGTCTCAAGCGTTCAACTGTGCCTGGGGGTTCATTTGACAACAGAGTGTACTTGGATAGTATACAGGTTCTGAGGAGTCCCAGATGACTTTAAAGCTAGAAATCAAGTTGCTTCAGGCTTTGAATATTTTCTGTTCTAGTGGGCAACAATAAATAAGAATTTTGATTGGAAAATTACATCTACAAGGCATTGCTGAATAATTAGGTCCAACTTCCCTTATGCCATGGCAAAATAGAAGTGCTTTGGATATGTTGCTGGCAGAGAAAGGAGGGGTGTGTAAAATGTTTGGAACTTTTTATTGCACCTTTATTCCTAACAATGTCATGGATCAACGACCCCTTCACTGGCATGATGGAAAAGTGGCTGGTGGAGTGGACTACTTGCTTCAGTACTGCCATCTCTGTCAGTTGTAGCAGCCATACTTGTCACCTGTGGTTGTTGTATCCCATGCTTGAGAGGACTGTTCCAATGACTGAATGAGATGCACTTTACCCGCACACTGTATGAACAGGTACAGACTGACAGTGACAACAAGGTACACGAGGATGATGGAGAGGAGGATGCAGATGACGTTTAAAGTGCAAAGCAGTGCCTTGCATGACCTCAAATAAATTCTCAATGATTTGTTTAATGGAAATCTCCATGAAGTGTTAAACAATGATGTCTAAAATACACATGGTTAGAAAAATACAATGTTAGAAAAATATCATTAGTTATACTTATATCCATCCATCCATCCATCATCTGCCGCTTATCCGAGGGTCGGGTCGCAGGGGCAGCAGCTTTAACAGAGAAACCCAGACGTCCCTGTCCCCGGCCACTTCCCGAGGCGTTCCCAGGCCAGCCGAGAGACATGGTCTCTCCAACGTGTCCTGTGTCTTCCCCGGGGACTGCTCCCAGTGGGACGTGCCCGGAACACCTCACCAGGGAGGCGTCCAGGGGGCATCCTAACCAGATGTCACCTCATCTGACTCCTCTCAATGCGGAGGAGCAGCGGTTCTACTCCGAGCCCCTCCCGGATGACTGAGCTTCTCACCCTATCTCTAAGGGAGAGCCCAGACACCCTGCGGAGGAAACCCATTTCGGCCGCTTGTATTCGCGATCTCGTTCTTTCGGTCACTACCCACAACTCGTGACCATAGGTGAGGATGGGAACGTAGATTGACAAGTAAATAGAGAGCTTCGCCTTCTGGCTCAGCTCCTTCTTCACAACAACGGGTCGGTGCAGAGCCCGCAACACTGCAGACGCCGCACCGATCCGCCCGTCAATCTCACGTTCCATTCGTCCCTCACTCGTGAACAAGACCCCGAGATACTTGAACTCCTCCACTTGGGGAAGGATCTCATTCCCGATAAATGAGAGAGCATTCCACCCTCTTCCGGCTGAGAACCATAGTCTTGAATTTAGTTATACTTATACTATGAGTTATAGCTTTAGTATGAGAAAAAGCAAGTACCATGTGTGAGAAGATGTTGCAGGGTCAAGGGAGACTGGGGTGCGGGAAAAGGCCTCATATCCATCTTATTTCAGCTTCTGTCTAAGCCTTGTTTTACTGAATGTCTCATAACCTTGTGTGGCTAGTGATCTTGTAGTAGGAAACATAAATAGCAATAGTATATTCTTTGAACTCAGACCGTGTCAGCTTCCTGATTTTTGTTCAGACTCCTTGCTGCGAGAATAAATGTTTTTTTAAATTTTCTTGACACCAACACAACAGACATTTGAAACAGTGTCACAGCTTGAAGTTGAGCCTCGTGCTCTTTTAGTGTTGGAACAGCCTTAACTTTCAGCATCAGTTATGAGCATCATACAGCTGTCTGGAAAGTACAGGAAACAAATCCAAACCTATTTCAGACCTTTTGGAAAAGATGAGGCTCAACTTTCCCTTGTAACCAAACACATAATTTCTTCAAATATATCTCTGTAGAAAGAACATGAAAAGCATGAGAAATGTTGACATCTGGCCTTTAATAAAATGCAGAACAATGAAATACAGACAAGTGTAAAGCTAGACTTTACATTAAACTGAAATGATATATTGCTTCTACAGATGTTGCATGTTTACATAAATACCTACAGCTGGTCCAAAGCTACTTTGTGAATCTACACTTTAAACAAAACATACGTTCAGAATAACACAATAAAACATGTTCCTACTAACAAACAGATGGCATATTGTTCTGTCCATCAACTCACAATGGCTGCCATGTTTGTCTTGAACGGTGGGAGATCTGTCCACAGTTAAAACAATCCCAACAAATTATAAAGCATTTTCAATCATTCTTCAAACGTGCAACGCACAGAACATTCAGAACAAAAGTCCTAACAAGAAAAGGTGGTAATCCACACAAAAGATTTTTAAACTGAACAAAGGAAAGGCTTCTGGTTGGTAGTTCCTGTTGCTGCTCCCAGGTAAATGTTTTCTTATCTGCCGTAAAATATGTTGTTGATTTAAACCAATCATTTATCTGCAGTGTGACTACATTGGTGTCTCTTCAGACTAGATAATACAGAAAAATCTGCTCCACACTGACCACAGCTGTGAGGTTTCTCTCCTGTGTGAATGCGTTGGTGTGTCTTAAGATGGGAAGATGTAGTGAAAGCTGCCCCACACTGACCACAGCTGTGAGGTTTATTTCCTGTGTGAATATGTTGGCGTTTATTAAGATGGGAAGATGTAATGTAGTTCTGAAGTGACTAATGAGTTCTGCTGAGAAAGGAACTTCTAATGTTGGAGGGTAGGTGTTCAGATGAGAGACATAAGACATTTTAGGGCACTACGCAGGAACTTGTCAACCACACCGGGATCATGCTTGTTCAGATGTTTTGCTTCAGTCCATGAGGACAGATTAAGGGGAACCTAGATTCAGAAGCTATGGCTCCAGATGATAGTTTGATTTTCAGCAGCTTTAGAAACATCTGCGCTGCTGACCAAAAAAAAAAGAAGAAAAACAACGATTATACACAGTGAGAAAAGGCTTAAGCTGATATCATACAACTAGCTGAAATGACACCAAACAATGGTAAGCATGAACGAAGCATTATGCACTGTCACTTCCTGTCTAAGCTACAGTAAGTGTATTGTGTACAGTAACAACAACATTTATTTTGACAATCCATAAAGACTCTGTTGTGCATTTCTTGTTTTATTCTAAAATATAGTGTTTCATTCATTGCTGTGCGCTGATGTGTGTCGGTGAGGCATTTTCATCACATATCCTGTGACGTCTTTGTGACGTATTAGAACCGAGGTTATAACCTGGAGTCCTTCAGACCAAATCTCTGTCACTCCCTTCACATACCAGGCGAGAGATTAGGGGCCCACAGTGACACCCATCCCGGGTGCTTCACTGGGGGTAAAGACGGAAAATTTCGCCTCCTGAAGCATGAGGGAAGCATCCAGATGCTCCATCAGCCTTTTGGAGCACCTGGATGCCTCTGGAACATCAGCATGCTTCCCATGTTAGCCCACGTGTGGTGGTTATAGGCCGTTGTGAGTGTGTGTGTGTGCATGCGTGTGTAAGTAACACTGATATTTAGCAGCTCCTCAGTTACAGACAAAAGAGGAAACACAGAAAGTTCCACATGTGGAAGCTGCTGTGTTGTCTTGTTTGGGTCTTATGTGGCTATGAAATGACGTATAGATTGACACATAGATCTTTTAGCTGTGTGGTGCCATCTGGTGATGCAATATGATGCCTGCAAAGAACCCAAAACCTCTGATCAATGAATGGATTGCACTTACATAGCGCTTCTCTAGTCTTGCTGACCACTCAGAGCTTCACAATGAGCTCAATCACATTCTCACACACAATCACACAGAAAATTAGCCTTCCTAATGATGGACAGCTGCTCCTACTGAACCCAAACCTCATCTAACCACTCTGCTGTGATGCTTTACTGAGCCCACTGTACCCTGGACTCTTCAACATCAAAAGTCCATCTACTGTTGATTTAGAAAAGATATCTTTAAGATCTGTAAGGAAAGAAGGAAAATCATGCTCACTGATAACTTCCCAGTGGACGTATGTGTGTGTAACATTGGTGTAAAGGTGTAAAGTTAGGGTTAAATTATAATAATGCAACAGTAAAGCTGTTAGTGGACGGAGGCTGGAGTTTTTGGTAAAAGTTGCTGATAGATTTGTTTGCAGGCGGATGGTGGAGACAAAAGTGGTTACTGATTTAAAAAAATTATTTATCAAAACTTAAACCCCTATAATTATTTCCAGATTTGATCATATTTAACCATTTAACTCATGTTTGAAAAGTCAGACAGATTATTTGCTATCAGATTTTTTAACCATTTTTTTAGGTGCTTTGGTTCACGTGGCGTCTCCACATCGTAAAAGGGAGGATTCACACCAGTCCCAGAAGACACATCCACAGTCAGAAGCCCGTCTTCACTGACTGACGTCATCATTATTGACTGATTCAGCCTCTCTCAGAGCCTCTGCTTGATCTGATGTCCCAGGTCCAAACTGTACGGACCAACACGACCACTCTGTACCTACAAGAAGTAGAAGAAACAGAAATTACATCATAAAAATACCTGATTAAAATGTTCCCGAAGCTTTAATTGTAATGATCCTTCCTCTGAAAAAGTTGCATCTTGTGATAGAAACAGATGGCAGCATGTCATCAACCACCTTGTGGTAGATCTGTAAGTGCTCCTCCACCAAGTGGTTGTCGAATCTTCAGAGCACCGTCATACTGCAGCGGAGACCTACAGGGCTGCAGGCCAGAGGTGACACTGCTGGGAGATCTTCAGGTGGGATGGTGACCAGGTTCAGCAACCCCGAAGGAGGAAGAAGGACAGGCCATCTCAGTACGCTTCCTCTTCTGAGAGAGCTTTGCAGTGCTTGGTTGTACTTAGAGGTCAGTAGCACAGAAGAGGAGTTCAGAGTGGAGGAACCCACTTACTGAACACCATACTTTATATTCCCGCTCAGCAAAATGTTTCACTGTGACCACTTTGATTCTGTCCATTACATCAGATTTCCTGTGGCCACCACCAGAACAATCAGCAGAAATGCTTTGTGTGAACAGCCTTCTCCAGTGATGCAGATAAACGGTGATTACAGAGCTGTGCCTGTATTCAGATAGAATTCATAGGACATACAAATGCATAAAGTACAAAGAAGACCAAGAGGACAATGAAAATACATGTGAATGGTGCGGGAAAGAACCTTGCATTACAATTGGAACCCCATTATCAAAAATTTACATTTTCAGGTCATTTTACCTACAGCAATCACAAGAAGTTGAGAGTAGCAAAAGTAGATTTAAAAATATTTTCATTCAATCCAATAAAAGATGTAGAGCATCCAGAAATCTCATTGTTAGAAATCTAATTACTTTCTGAAGCTGTTCCTGTGATTCTGAACTCTCTCAAACCAGATATATAATTATGAAATGTTTACGTTTTATTGCCTGTCATTTGAAATGGCTAAATCAGCACTACCAGCACAACTAAAGATCAGCACTTCCTCCCATTCAGGACCTGTATCCATCCCGTTGTCAAAGATGAGCCATCAACATCATCAAAGACCCTACCCACCCCTCACACACACTGTTCACCCTCCTACCTTCGGGCAAGCGCTACAGCAGCATGCGCTGTAGAACCACCACACTCAGCAACATCTTCTTCCAACAGGCCATCAGACTGCTAAACTCACTCCTGAGGGCAAGACCTTAACAAACCCCCTCCCCCACCATTGGGAAGAATGTAAGAATAGGCAAGAATGCTTAAACATTGACGTTGATATTTGTTCACCATTTGACCCAAAACACAAACTGTCTCAAAAGATTGATACAACAAACCCAGTTTATTCTCATTCCTGGGAAGTCTCGTCCAAGGTACATAAATTGTTAAAGCTTTCATATCATGTAGAGAAATATGCGTATCACTGGAACAGCCCTGCTATATGCAATGGTAAAACACCTTTGGAAGCAGTGGCATTCACATGACATGTGCATCACTGGTGATCTTTATGAAGATGGACAATTCATATCCTACGAGGAACTTACACATTTCATTTGGAAGGTAGAGATAACTTCTGGAAATATTTACAGACGAGACACTGTGTCACCTCAAAATTTAAAAACACTGGGGAAAATGATATGTTAGATTATATCAGGATGCCATGAGATCGACACACAACTTCTCAATTTTATAAATTGTTAAATTATAATCTGAGTAGTGAATCATCAAGTATTAAACTTTTATGGCAGAGAGACTTGGGAATAGAGTACACAAAAAAACAGTGGTTAGATCTCCTATCAAAGGGTGGTAAATATGTGACAGAGGCCAGAAATAAGTACAGTATACAGTATACACCTTATACAGTACATACAGTATAAGCTGTTACATAGATACTATCACACACCAACCAGACTACACAGAATGAAACTAATGGCAGATAACAGCTGTTGGAAACGTAAAAAATATTTACACTGTTTTTGGGAATGTTCTCTGGTTTAACCTTTTTGGACTAAAATCTTGGACGTTCTGAGTGCACAGTCTGGTTCAGAGGTCCCCCAGACTCCAGAGCTGTGTTTATTGGGAGACAGATCTCAAATGTCAGACGTCCCAAAAGGAGTCTTTACACTTGTGGTGGTTGGTCTTGTGACAGCATGCAGGATCATCTTAAGATATTGGAAGACCACAAAGTGTCCAGAGTTAAACGAGTGAATTAAATCATATGGCGGACACAGCCTCTTATGAGGCCATGCTCAGCAACATGAAAGGGAGCAGAGACATTGATTGGGACAGCTTCTGTGACTCATTGAAAATAATTAAGGCCTCTGTGTGATCCAAAGGATGAAGTTTTCTGTTTTGTTTTTTTTGTGTGTTTTTGTGGATTTCCTGGATTACTAGATCAACCTAGCTGATGTATGTTTTCCGAGTGTTAATTTAATACTGTATCATGCATGCAATGTATAGATTTGTTTGAGGGTGCACTAGCCTTTTTCTGTCTGTTTTGTTTCTGTTTTTCGTCAGATTATGTTCTGAAAATCAATAAAAACTTGTTCAACAGTGATTCTCTGACAGGAGGACAGTCTTTATACTCAGCACAGAGTCACTGAGGAACCAGGTAAACAGAACCTTAATCCAGGATGCAGAGGTTCTTCAGTGAATGTGTTGTTGAAGGTGTGGAGGTGGATCAATGTGTCAGAGGAGACTCTGTAGAAGGACAGAGTGCCAGCAGGACGGTCCACATACACTGCTGCTCTGTGGGAGACAGAGGAGGCGGAGGAGGAGGAGATGGTTGTTTTTATCTTATTGTGACAGACAGAGTAACCTCCATCAGAGCAGCTCAGACTCCAGGACTGATCATTCCATCCAAACACACAGTCACTGCCTCCTCTCCTGCTGATTCCTCTGTAACTCACTGATATATAAACTCCTCCTCTCCACTCGACCTCCCAGTAACAGCGACCAGTCAGAACATTTCCACACAGCAGCTGAAGACACCAGCTATCAAATCTGTCTGGATGATCAGGATATGACTGAACCTCCTTCACACATGTCACCTTCCTGTTGTTGTCAGACAGTTTCAGTTTTCTGTTCACTGTGTTTGTGTTGATTGTGAGCTGACAGGAATCTGATGGAGAGAACAAACACAATCCAGCTGCAGTTATTGATCTATCATCTGTTCACTTTGATCAATGAGTGATGTGACAGTGTGAAGATGGTTGAATGTCATGAATCAGATGAAGAACACACTTACACTTCCTCAGACCTGGTGTCAACCATCGTTCTCCAGCAGGCTCCACCCTGAAAGGAGGAGGGGAGGTCAGAGCTCAGAAAAATTAGGAAAGAAAAGAAAGTGAAGAACAACGGATGGAAGGAAATATGTCTGAGCTCATTCTGAAGTTTAAAAGCACCAAATGTTTTCTGCAGTCAGATGATGGAGATGAAGTTTCTGTCTCTGAAATCAACTCTTCAAGTTTGGAAGAATTTTCACTTTGATTTTTCACTCATTTCTGAATCCAAATATGAGCTTTAAAAATTCTAATGAAATCACTTCAGTTACTGACATTATGGTGTCTCCTGATGGTCACATTGTTTCTGCTGACTCCTCCTCTCAGTATGTTTCAGGGCAGCCAAACATCCAGATCCTTTCTCAGACCCATTGGTCCATCTGAATGCTGCACAGCCAGCCAGGGGAAGACATTCCTCTAGAAAAGTTAGACTAGAAACACTCCCCCCATTCCACCCTCCACACTGAACATTAAAGGCTCACAATAAGATCAGAGGAGAATTGTGTAATTGTCATTGTTTAACCACTGCTTCCTGTTTACAGGAGTCAAACAACTGTCTCACTAGACTGGTGTTGGTGCCTACAAGAAGCACTATGCCTTTATACTTCACCGTATCTGGACACACCAAAGTCAATGTATCAACAGTCTGAGGCACGCCAGCGACACTTTCAGTGAACTCAAGCCTGATTGGTAGGTAACTATCATAAGGGTATTAGTGAGAACTTAACCCCCATATCTCAAGATTCTCGAAAGGCTGAACAGCTAAATGTTTCAAGTAAGTGTTGTAAAAACTCCTGTACAAAATAGTGACTTGTGATCCACTATCTAACAATGCTTTTGCATACATTCCCTCTATCAACACAGGTACAATAGAGGTTGGTCCTACCAGGCCTTGTGGTAAGTAGGACGTTGCAGCAGATGAACAGTTTGTGGAATGAAATTCCTTTGGAGCTCCTTGCCGTTCCTTCGCTGAGCTCCGGCAGTTTCCCTGTTTCTCATGCCTTCTCAGCAGTTTCTGATGAACTTTTCTCAAGTCCTCAGAGCCTTGGCATTCTCTCCTTGTATGCCCATCTTCACCGCACTTATAACAAAAGATGTCTGATGTGAGGGACATAAAAGTCTGGACTTCAGGCGGGGCACTCGCAGAGTAGCTTATCTAGCCGATACAGAAAGGCAGATAGTTTTTCTCCATCTTTTTGATAAGCATGCCTGAACCTATTGTCTGAAAAGTTTGCTTATTATCAGTATATTAATATCACGGCCAGAGAGGCCTTTATACATCAGAACTTCACTGAGAGAAGAGGGGAGACAAAGAGAGCTGTGTTTTCAAGAGGAATGTTATCTCCACTCTGATCAAAATAAGTTGATGACTCAGGAGATATACCAGGTCGCTTCACGTGAAAGCTAGTAGAAGATTGTATGTGTGTGTGCCACCAAATAAAAGAGCAAGGGAGGCAACCACTTGTTGGAGAACTCTTGCGAAGCTGCAGAGAGAAGGTTTGTGTGTTGTTCTCCGCTTGCAAGTGAAATACTGAGGCCTCTGAGGATTTTCTTGGTTTCATGCCGTTGTCTGTGAGTGAATTTTTTTGGTCCTCCGAGCCGGTTGCCAACATTTCGTACGAGGGTTTCCACCGGGAGTGCCGAAACTCTGTTGACTGTGCACAGCCCGATTCGGTCGGAGGAAAGACGCACAGGGCTAAAATTCTCCGTTCGCAAGATAAGGCCCTTTCCGGGAGAACTCGAACGCGAATGATGGCATCCAAGCACAGTTTTACGACAGACAAAACTGTCAGTGGATAAGACCAAGAAAGAAAAACAGCTGAATTGTGAGTAATGTCTTTTGATATTGAATGTTGCAACTGAGTATAGAAAAAGGAAGGAGGGTTGAAAGTCCCTGCCTAAAGTAAGGTAGGTTTAAGTCCCAGCCTTAGAAAAAGGAAGGAGGGTTGAAAGTCCCTGCCTAAAGTAAGGTAGGTTTAAGTCCCAGCCTTAGAAAAAGGAAGGAGGGTTGAAAGTCCCTGCCTAAAGTAAGGTGGGTTTCAGTCCCAGCCTTAGAAAAAGGAAGGAGGGTTGAAAGTCCCTGTCAAAAGTAAGGTGGGTTTAAGTCCCAGCCTTAGAAAAAGGAAGGAGGGTTGAAAGTCCCTGCCTAAAGTAAGGTAGGTTTAAGTCCCAGCCTTAGAAAAAGGAAGGAGGGTTGAAAGTCCCTGCCTAAAGTAAGGTGGGTTTCAGTCCCAGCCTTAGAAAAAGGAAGGAGGGTTGAAAGTCCCTGTCAAAAGTAAGGTGGGTTTAAGTCCCAGCCTTAGAAAAAGGAAGGAGGGTTGAAAGTCCCTGCCTAAAGTAAGGTAGGTTTAAGTCCCAGCCTTAGAAAAAGGAAGGAGGGTTGAAAGTCCCTGCCTAAAGTAATGTAGGTTTAAGTCCCAACCTTAGAAAAAGGAAGGAGGGTTGAAAGTCCCTGCCTAAAGTAAGGTGGGTTTAAGTTCCAGCCTTAGAAAAAGGAAGGAGGGTTTAAAGTCCCTGCCAAAGGGTACCTATTGTCTGTATGTCTATTGTATTTTGTGTTTTTTATTGTGATAAGTGTATCAGTATTTGTACTGTGCATTTGCGCTCGTGTGGAGGAGCCGTTTTGAGTTTGTATGAGCGAATGGAACAAGTGATCGGAACGGAGTTTTGTTGAATCAGCAGAGTAACAGAAACCTAATGGTGTCAAAAAAGTTATTGACTGTTGAAGTAGACAAAGTCGGACGTTCATTAAGGATAAATATAGTAATAAAAGGGGAAATGTGAATGGTACAATAGACAGGGAGGGGGATTGTAAATTTATGGAGCAGGATTTATGGAGCCCTGGTTCATGTCAATACCTAAATCATTGGAAAAGAAAATTTGTTTTTTGGGGAAAATTGTCTGTCCCTCAGTGCCAAATGCTGGTGAACAAATGAAAAGATAAAAATAAAAATAAAGGCCAAAAACAGAAGGGAACCAAAACCACTACTGCAAAAGTGTGGTTGGCTGAAGTTCATAAGAGGAAGTCAGGGGTGGAGAAAAGAAGAAAGGAAAAAGGCACAATATGTGCTGTTGTCCGTCTTGAAGACAATGAAACAACCTGCTCCCCCCGTTTCTGGTAATTTCGCCCCGTCATACTTTGTATCCAGATCTTAGTGGCGCGGGAGCAGCGGGAGGGGAGTCACCGACTCCTGTGACGTAGTGTTGGGAAGTTCGACTCTTTGGGCTGAATCTGTACTCTCGAACAGTAAATTGAACGAATCTTTGAACGAATCATTTCGTTCATTTTTCAGCAGGTGGCGCTGTAGTCCTACTGTGGGCGTTGCACAAAATGGCCATGGTTCTAAACACGTAACACTGAAGGCAACATAGTTTGCTTCAGCTGAGCTAACAAAATACTATACACAAAATGCCACAAACAATTCAAACCATGTAAAAACCTGGGAAAGCAAATACACAATAAGGTGACTTGTGTCTGTATCCTCCCTGCCTTTGTTGTTTAAAGCCTGACACTGACTCGGTAGCTGTCACGTGACAAATGAACGAACGAGAACGATCCGTTCAGCCCTGTCACGTGACAGCTTGTAGAGGACAAGTGAATGTAAAACTCACATTCATTTAGACAATTAGTAACACAATTAAGTGAGAAAAAAAGTAACAATAAGTTCCCTAAAATGTTACATAGTGCATTTATTGTGTCTTCAGATCAAATCAAACATCATTAATTTCCTCCTGTTTCTCAGTCTACAGTAGAGCCCTGTGCGGGACTGTTTTCTTCACCCCGCTCCCGCTGAATTTCTGACCATTACCGCCCGCAACGTGTGTTACACTCCCGCAAAACTTTGAGAATTTATGCCCGCACAATAATAGAAATGCATTGATTTTGTGTCTTCTCCCGTCCAGCAGGAGAAAACACGTCATTTTATAGGCTATTAATAAAGATATTCACGGACAATTGAGAAACTTCTCCAAATATCACAGTTGCCTTGCTTTGTCTTTGTGCTGTAAAGACCTTCTTTGAGCTTCCTTTCCACATCATTTATTGACATCCTGTCGCTAGGCTACATCCTGACCTCACAGTGTTTTTAGCCGCCAGCAGTTGAGTCGTGAACCAATCAATACTGTTTCCTGTGCAAGGATCCTAGTCCAAGGAGTTGAGTTGTGAACGAATCAATACTGTTTCCTGTGCAAGGATCCGTAGCCCGAGGAGTTGAGTCGTGAACGAATCAATACTGTTTCCTGTGAAAGGATCCGTCACCCGAGGAGTTGAGTCGTGAGTTGCTGGAATCACGTCACACAAAGATGATGCGCCAAGATGTGTGCAAGAAATTAGTCTTATTCGACGATCTTGTAATTTGAATGGAGCAGAATGCCAAAGTATTATGATGGCCCTATTAAAGGGGGATTGGTTGAGAGTTAGTGGGGATTGGGACTCCATGGCCCGAAGGGTGGGGAACGCCCCGCCATTGCCATTGGCACATGAAAGCGCTGAGGTCACACAGCGGTGGGAGGCCCTATGTGAACGAATCACTCGCATGTTCGTGTGAAGGGCTGACTATGCTAAAATAGGCCAAACCACACAAAAAGAGGGAGAAGCTGTCAGAGTTTAGACCTCGCTTTGAACAGGTGTTCATGACAAATAGTGGGATACCACAGGATGCAGCGGAGGATGGCCCTTATCAACAGCAGCTAAAAAATGCTTTGCTGTCTGGCATGAGACCTGAAATTAAAGAGTGGGTGACTAAACATTTCGTTCACCTCCCCACATCCACTCTTCCTCAATTTATGGATCAGGTCATACATGCAGAAAAAGTGGTACAGAACAAAAAGAAGAACAGAGGAAAGAAAGCTGATGCGTTTGTGGCAGACAGCTGTGATGATTATGGGGGAGGAGATGCAGATGTGTTTTATATGGAAGGTCCAAGCTGGGACAACAGAGGAAGAGGTTTCCCCAGAGGAAGGGGAAGAGGAAGATTTTCAGATATAGAATGTTGGTCATGTGGCAGCCAGGACATCTTAGCCGAAACTGTCCTGAAAAAGGGGAACAGCAATGACTAGACAGAGAGCAGCCGAGTGCAGAAAATGGAGAGGAAGAACCACAACTGGAAGATGAGATGTTGGATTTCGCAGATATCTGCACAATGGCATGCCTCAAATTACTTGACTGGTCCAAAGGAGACCATATGTGCTTTTATGTGAATCAGGAGCGTGCCGCACTGTGATGAGAGATGATTGCTACAAGTTTCCCACATCCAAAAATAGCATTTTAGTAAGATCAGCAGGGGGAGAGGTGCAAAAGAAACCTGTCCACCAAAATAAAGATAGAATTTCCAGAACAAGGTGGAAGTTCCTGGGGACAGGTGGTTCTCTCCCCAGCTTGCCCCTTTAATCTTCTAGGACGAGATTTTGTGGCAAAAATTAAAATTGCCATATACCCAGCAGAAAATGGGGGCACGTCACTATGCAGAGGCCTATGTTATGCAAGGCTCTGGGGAACCACACTATCCCTGGTCCTTAGTCTTACCAACTGTCGATGTAGCAGGCACTGCAAAGCAGCTGGCTGATCTGACAGCTGAAGTCACTCGTTGCCCAAAGAGCACCTCTCCCCCAGGCGGTTATCATGTTACAGTGAGGTTTAAGAAAACCACTGGTCCAGATTATGCATTTGACAAGGCTTTTTGTCGATTAGGCCCACAAAGAGTTGTTCTTACTGCATGTTATTGGAAAGAAGACAACTGTTTTTGTTTGTGTACTCTTACCCCGGAAATGAACAAATTGGTGCAATATGGGAAGACACCACATGTGTCCATGGCCATAAATGGCTTGACAGACTGGAAACATTTGAACCAATCGGCAATAGATGTCAATAACGTCATTGACTGGAGACCTGATGAGCAGAAAGGCGGGCATTCAGCCCCTCAACACAGTATTATAGGAAACAGTTAAACTGGGTAGTGATATGTTCCCGACAAATACATTTGGAGGAACGGGTCTGCGTGAACTATGACCCTCACTGCAGAACAAGATCAGGCTTTAGATTCACTGCCATCCAGACTATGGTCCCAAGTCAATGCTGATGTGGGACCGGTGTGGAGGCTGTTATTATTAGGCCAAAGACAGAACACTGGCCTAAGGCACGACGATATCCCCCGAAACCTGATGCAATTGAAGGGATATGTCCTGTGATTACAGATTTACTTAGTAAAGGGATTATTAGACCCTGCTCAGACTCCCCAGTTAACACAGCTATTTTTCTAGTAAAGAAAGCGCCTCCATCTACAGGATGGAGGATGGTACAGGATACGAGTAAATGAGTCTGTAAATGAGTCTGCGATAGTCAGATCCCCAAATGTTCTGGACCCACACACACTGTTAAACAAGTTGTGACCAGAGTCAACTCATTTCTCTGTTACAGATTTGAGTAATACTTTATTTTCCATCCCAATTCATCCAGACTCTCGGTATTGGTTTGCATTTACTTTTGAAGGAAAAAGATACTGTGGAAAATGATGTTTTGAAAGACATACAACAACAAGCACCAGACAGCAAAAGAACTATGTGGTGCAACAAAGGAACAGTTTTGAAAGATGGCATCTACACTTTCTGATGAACTTTTCTCAAGTCCTCAGAGCCTTGGCATTCTCTCCTTGTATGCCCATCTTCACCGCACTTATAACAAAAGATGTCTGATGTGAGGGACATAAAAGTCTGGACTTCAGGCGGGGCACTCGCAGAGTAGCTTATCTAGCCGATACAGAAAGGCAGATAGTTTTTCTCCATCTTTTTGATAAGCATGCCTGAACCTATTGTCTGAAAAGTTTGCTTATTATCAGTATATTAATATCACGGCCAGAGAGGCCTTTATACATCAGAACTTCACTGAGAGAAGAGGGGAGACAAAGAGAGCTGTGTTTTCAAGAGGAATGTTATCTCCACTCTGATCAAAATAAGTTGATGACTCAGGAGATATACCAGGTCGCTTCACGTGAAAGCTAGTAGAAGATTGTATGTGTGTGTGCCACCAAATAAAAGAGCAAGGGAGGCCACCACTCGTTGGAGAACTCTTGCGAAACTGCAGAAAGAAGGTTTGTGTGTTGTTCTCCCCTTGCAAGTAAAATACTGAGGCCTCTGAGGGATTTCTTGGTTTCATGCCGTTGTCTGTGAGTGAATTTTTCTAACACCTCGCCATGAGATCTGGCCCACTCTCTGTAGTACCATAGGCTGTCTCCAGTGCAACTAAATAGTCTGTGGCGGTAGCAGATGGATTACTGACCTTCAGAAACCTAACAATATCAGCAGCAGGTCCCTTCAAACTTTCAACAATGCGCTGCTTCTTAGATGCATCACTACACTGCCACTCACTAATCATTTCAGTGGCCTGCTCCATCCAGGCATCGTATTCTTCTTCGCCTACTGGAACAGGTTTCAAACTAGAAAACAATCTCAGTTTTCTGTAACCAGGCCCATCACCGGGTCCCTGACAACACCTGTCTACCAGCCTACCAATAGCATTCACTAAATCTGTGTTCAGATCAGCTTTTGGTGATTGTTCTTCAGACACAATGAACATCATGTCCTCAAGGGTTTTACCTCTTGGTGTAGTAAGGCCAGCAACTTTGACTGAAAGTCTGCATCAGGACCCTGACTAACAAGACTATGAACTAAGTGTACCGTTCAAGGGCAAGCTTCTCCTACAATGCCTATTTCAGGGGGTACACTATCAGGATCTATGTCAGTGCTGGTCTCAGCTAGTATGAACAGCTTAAGACCAGTGGTGTCTCCACGGCATCCACAAATCCTAGTGCGGCCAAAAGCCTTTACTGTGTCCAGCACTTTCACAATGGTATCATCCACTACATCTATGGGTACATTACTCAATACAATGGCGTGGGAGAAACTGATATTCACTTCCTCGCTCCATTCCACAGCCTTGTTAAGCTCCATGTTTGAAACAATGCAAGCACTCAACAATAAGAGCACAAAAAAACTTCATGGTTTCATAAAACTTACTGTTAAACACACTGTTCCTTGGTGTAGAAAAAAAAAACAACCCCATACCTGCGGTGCCTCCAAAATGTAACCCCTTTTTCCCTTAGTGTTTATAATCTACACTGAGGTCACACTCAATAGAATAAAATAGGTCCTAGGTTCTCAGCTAAAGATGGTGAATTCGCTGTGGGTCTTAATTAAAACAGGGCACTTCATCACTAGAGTGTAAAAATAGGAAAATAACTAGCGCGGTGCCTCCACTGAAAACTTACTATGCTATGTGAGCACTAGCAAAAATTATGTAAGCCCTCAGAAATACAGATTACTTAAAAAAAAAGTTAAACCACAATATGTAAAGGTAAAACACAAACATTTATTTTATACCTTTAAAATGTAGATATACTTCAGATATTAAAAAAACAAAACAGAAAAAAACAAACAAAAACACTTCCTGTATGCTTTTATCAAAACAATAATCCCTAAATATTGTTCACAGTTCACATAGATGATAATTAAACCAGGAAAAGTCATACAAGCCAAGAATAAGCCAAGCGCTTGGATAATTTCCCTAACCGTTGGGGCCCATTTGTTGCTTTGGTGTACATGAAGATTTATCCAGTTATGAAAATAATTAACTTTGAGACCGGGACAGTCACATAGTCCAAACACAATCCCGTGCCTGTATCCTGCACTCGTTTTATTCCAATGTCAAGTAATCACGCAACCTCTCGTTGTAGAGACAACATGGCGGTGTATCCCGCCAGGCTACAGAGTGATGTCCAGACAGCTCCTTGCGCCAACTCCCGTAGCTCCGGCCACCTGCGACCCGTCCTCGTCCTCTGCTGTCGGCTCGTCCGGTCTGTCCTCACGGCCGCACGAATGTCCCGTGGAGACTTCCTCTTGTCCATGTTGCGAAGCAGTCTGGTTCTCTGCCACCGAGTTACTAGCAACAAGGCAGAGCCAATGACGGAGCTCACGCTGTCGCGGCCTCTGCTCTTCTTCCCCCAGTGTCCCTCTCTTCCTGTTTCTCTGGAATTCCTTGGATAGTATTTATTGTACTGTCCCCCACCTTTTCTTTCTTTTTCTTCATCCCAGCCAGAGATGGGATGAAGAACAACCAAAACAGCTCCAGTTCAACTTTGGTCTACTTGGTGGGACTTAAGAGTGGCTGGGTGACTGTCAGGAAGAGGAGTCATAGTCCTAAAGTGGATTCAGCATCATCCTGTCCATGTTTCAAATAGATTTTCCCCACTCAGCGACACACCCGCTGATGACAAAACCCTGCTAATTGGCATCTCTATAGTCAGAAACGTGGCATTGGCGACACCAGCTATCATGTCAATGTATTCCAGGGGCCAGAGCGGGCGACATAGAATCCTATTTAAAACTGTTGGCTAAGGATAAGCGTAAATATGGTAAAATAGTTATTCATGTCAGCGGTAATGACACCCGGTTACGCCAATCGGAGGTCACTAAAATTAATGTTGCATCGGTGTGTAATTTTGACAAAACAATGTCGGACACCGTAGTTTTCTCTGGACCCCTGCCAAATCTGACCAGTGACGACATGTTTAGCCGTATGTCAACATTCAATCGCTGGTTGTCTTGATGGTGGCCAGCAAACAACATGGGCTACATAGATAATTGGCAATCTTTCTGGAGAAAACCTGGTCTGATGAGGAGAGACGGCATCCATCCCACTTTGGAAGGAGCGGCTCTCATTTCTAGAAATATGGACCAATTTATTAGTCATCCAAAAACATGACAACCAGGGTTGAGACCAGGATGCAGAGTTGTAGTCTTACACACTTCTCTGCGGCTTCCCACCTGATGCTGCTCCCCCCTCAATCAAAAAACACAAAAGGAGCAAATCCTCTTGTGCAAAAAAAATTTAAAACAAAAAGTTTAACTGAACAAAAACATCAAACTATTAAATGTGGTTTGCTGAATATTAGATCTCTCCTTTCGAAGTCTCTGTTAGTGAATGATTTGATTTGTGATCATCATATTGATATATTTTGTCTTACAGAAACCTGGCTGCAGCAGGAGGATCATGTTAGCATTAATGAATCAACTCCCTCTGACTATTTAAATGCTCACGTTCCTCGAACCACAGGCAGAGGAGGAGGAGTGGCAGCTATCTTCAGATCAGGGTTACTAATCAGTCCGAGACCCAAGATTAGTTTTAGCTCTTTTGAATCTCTGATTCTCAATTTTTCCCACCCAAAGTGGAAATCACAAAAACCTCTTGTGTTTGTTGTTGTGTATCGTCCACCTGGCCCTTATTCTGAGTTTCTGTGACTTATTCTGAGTTTTTATCACAGCTAGTGCTGAGTACAGACAAAATCATTGTAGTAGGGGATTTTAATATTCATGTAGATGTTGAAAATGACAGCCTAAATATTAACTTTAATTCTATATTAGACTCTATTGGATTTTCTCAAAGTGTCCACAGACCTACTCACTGCCTTAATCATACCCTTGACCTTGTGCTGACTTATGGCATTGAGAGTGAACAGTTAACAGTGTTCCCTCATAACCCTGTCTTGTCTGACTATTTTTTAATAACTTTTGAATTGACATTACTTGACTACATGGTTTCTGAGAAGAATTCTACTTATAGAAGGTGTCTGTCAGAGAATGCTATAACCAGATTTAAAGAGTTGATTTCATCATCCTTTTCTTCACTGCCATGTGCAGACATGACAGAGGACGGCTACCTAAATTTTACTCCAGTAGAACTTGACTCTCTTGTTGACAGCACTATAGTTTCAATGCGTACAACAATGGACAATGTTGCCCCTCTGAAAAGGAAGGTAATCAGAAGAGGTTGGCTCCTTGGTATAATTCACAGCTGCGTGCATTAAAGCAGACTGCAAGAAAGCTGGAGCTCTAATTTAGAAGAGTCTCAATTAGTCTGGAAAGATAGTTTAATGACGTATAAGAAAGCCCTTCATAAAGCTAGAACTGCTTATTATTCATCATTGATAGAAGAGAATAAGAATAATCCCAGGTTTCTCTTCAGCACGGTAGCCAGGCTGACAAAGCGTCCGAGCTCTGTTGAGCCATGTATTCCTTTAACTCTGAGAAGTGATGATTTCATGAGATTGTTTATCAATAAAATTGTTTCTATCAGAGAGAAGATTAATGGAATCCTTCCCACTATTATCACTGACGTATCATCAAGTAGAGCAGCTTTAGAAGTATCCTTAGAACCTGATTTGTATTTAGACGGCTTCTGCCCAATTGATCTCGCTGAGCTAACAACAGCAATAGTCTCTTCTAAACAATCAACGTATTTTAGACCCAATCCCAACCAGACTGTTCAAGGAGGTTTTCCCTTTAATTGACACTTCCATATTGGATTTGATCAATCGGTATTTGTTGACAGGATATGTACCTCAGACTTTTAAGGTTGCTGTAATTAAACCTTTACTTAAAAAACCTACTCTTGATTCAGAAGTGTTAGTTAATTATCGACCTATATCCAATCTTCCTTTTTTGGCTAAAGTTCTTGAAAAAATTGTTGCAGTTCAACTTTGTGATCATTTATATAGAGATAATCTGATTGAAGAGTTTCAGTCAGGATTCAGAGTGCATCATAGCACAGAAACAGCACTGGTGAAAGTTACCAATGATCTCCTCTTAGCCTTAGACTTCAACATGTTACTGGGATTAAAGGAACTGCATTAGGCTGGTTTAAGTCATATTTATCTGATAGATTCCAGTTTGTTCTTGTAAATGAAAAATCTTCCTCACACATTGGAGTAAGTCATGGAGTTCCTCAGGGTTCTGTGCTTGGACCAATTATTTTTACTTTGTACATGCTTCCATTAGGTAACAGTATTAGACAGCATGGCATAAATTTCCATTGTTATGCTGATGATACTCAGCTGTACTTATCTATGAAACCAGATGAAACCAATAGGTTGGTCACACTATAAGCCTGTCTTAAAGACTTAAAGACCTGGGTGACTCAGAACTGTCTGCTTTTAAATTCAGACAAAACTGAAGTTGTTCTCTTTGGTTGTTCTTTCTCGCTTCAGGGAGAAATTGTGTAGTTATATAGTTAATCCAGATGGTATTTCTACAGTGAGGAACCTTGGAGTTATTTTTTACCAGAATTTATCATTTGATGCACATATAAAACTGGTTTCTAGGACTGCCTTCTTTCACCTTCGTAATATTGCTAAAATCAGGAACATCCTGTCTCAGGGTGATGCAGAGAAACTAGTTCATGCATTTGTTACTTCAAGATTGGACTACTGTAATTCCTTATTATTGGGCTGTCCCACATATTCTCTGAAAAGCCTCCAGCTGATCCAACATGCTGCAGCCAGAGTTCTGATGAGAACTAACAGGAGAGATCATGTTTCTCCAGTTTTAGCTTCTCTTCATTGGCTCTCTGTTAAATTCAGAATCGAGTTTAAGATTTTTCTCCTCACATCCTCACATAGTACATCATATCTTAAAGATCTCATTGTAAGATATTTTCCCAACAGAGCACTTCGCTCCCAAACTGCAGGTTTACTTGTTCTTCCTAGAGTTTCTAAAAGTATAATGGCAGGCAGAGCCTTCAGTTATCAGGCCCCTCTCTTGTGGAATAAGCTGCCAGTAAATGTCCAGGAAGCAGACACCCTTTCCACTTTTAAGATTAGGCTTAAAACTTCCCTTTTTGATAAAGCTTATAGTTAGGGATGGCTCAGGTAATCCTGAAACATCCCATAGTTAAGCTGCTATAGGCTTAGACTGCTGGGGGACCTCATCTGTCACACCTTTCCTCACTTTCCTCTCTTTTTCCCCCTGTTTAATTTCTCAATTGATTTTATGTACATGTGACATTATTGTGGTTATTAACTTGTGTTTCCCTGTTCCAACAGATATCCTTTGAATGGCGTTATGGTGTTTTTCCCCCCTCTTTTCCCTCTTTTCTGGCTTCTCAAACCCCAGCTGGTCGAGGCGGATGGCCACCCTTCCTGAGTCTGGTTCTGCCAGAAGTTTCTTCCTGTTAAAAGGTAGTCGTTCCTTTCCACAGTCGCCACAGGCACGCTCAGGACGGGACATTGGACTGAAGACAAGCTTCGGTGCAATCTGTTGGTTTCTTTAGCTAGGATATTATTTTTTCAATTGGCTCTGTATGAATGAATTGGATTATGATTACAATGAATTGAATTCCAATTGGCTTGAATTGGACTCTATTATTTAAGTGCCTTGAGATGACAATTGTTGTAATTTGGCGCTATATAAACAAAATTGAATTGAATTTAATTGAATTGGTTCTCATCTGGAAGGACGGTCAGAACCACAGAAGGGCAGAACTCTTTGGACCTGGTATTGTGTGATCTCTGAGAAAGCTCATCTGCTTCCACAGTCTGACAGCTACACACTACACTAACACAATGACATCAGCCACTGGGACACACAAACACACAGTCAGATGTAGAGCTATCTGGCCTTAAAACGAGCATCAGCTGTAGAGGAACACCTGAGCACAGAGACTGAACAGCAACACAGAACCACGTTAACAGAGGACACACTCAGTGCACACACACTGGCCACTGAGACGGGCCTCTATCAGAGATCATGGCTCCCCCTGTGGAGCAGAGAGGATGTACACAGTCCAACAGCAACACTGCGGAGACACAGCTACACTTTCTAACACAATGTGACTCATTCTAACAGCTGCCTGAAAAGGATCTGAAGAAATGTCCCTTCATATAGCCACAGTTCTCCCTTCTGCCCAGCATGGACAAACTGCCCGTTCTGTTAGGAGAAATGAAGCAGAGCTGGACCAGGCTTTGTCTCTGCTGTGGATGGCTTCAGAGAGCTGTGTGGTGAACCAAGGACTGGATCTGATTCTAAGGGCCACATCTGTCAGCAGGAACATTCAAACACTGAAAAGTCTTCCAGAGCCACGGCAGGATCAGTAACAGAGAATATATGATCAGAGTAATTTCAAACATCCTGAAGATTCAAATGCTTCTCATTTTCTGTGCTGATCATTAGAGACTGAGTGATTTTAGTGTCTCTGACACAGGTGATGGAGCAGTGATCACTAACATCACAAACTCCAGAGGCAGGGGATCTGTGTGCTCTGTCAGTAAGTCTGATATCAAGTCATGTGGAGCTCAGAGGATTGCTGAAGTTTGCTCTGGTGGCTTTATCTCTGAGCTGAAACACATCAAGTTCCACACACTGTTCTTTGACTGTGTTGGAGCTGTCAGAGAGCCGGTCCAGCTGAAGATCCCCCATGTGGGCGTATGGAGGGAGGGACACAGGTCTAATCCACATGTACACATTTCCAGATGTACGGTGAATGTGGTTTTATAAATTATTATTATCTTTGTGCTAAGCTAGGCTAACATGTCCTGGACCCACCTCTGTATCTGATCCAGGGTCAGAGGACCAACAGATACTTCTCACTGTTGTTCCTGCAGATGTTCTCCTTGGAGACCTCCTCCACAAATATCTACTGTTTATGTTCAACCAGTGTTTCTGCTCTGAGCAAAGGAAAAAGGCTCCTACATGTGTGATTGTTCATGTAACACTCAGCAGGAAGCAAAAACACAGGGCTGAGTGCAGGACAGAGAACATGTTTCCAGCTCTTCCTCCTCTATCAGACATTGTGTGTGACTGCAGCAGGCCTCTCCATACCTGAGTTTGTGTGGATCCTTCAGTGCAGCCGTCAGCAGCTTCACTCCTGAGTCTCCTGGATGGTTGTAGCTCAGGTCCAGCTTTCTCAGATGGGGGGGGTTGGAGGTCACAGCTTCAGCCAGAGAAACACAGCCTTCCTCTGTGATCAGACAGCCTGACAGGCTGCAGACAAACAAAACAACGCAGAAACTCTGAGAGAATTGCTCTGAAACTGAAAAAGATGATGATGGAACAATCTGAGATGTTGAGACATTTCAGTCTGAACCAAACTGGTGGATCAGCTTCAACATTTCAAACTGCAGGAGATGTTAACAACATTGAAACATGCTGAAAAGTGTTCATGTTAAATGAAGAATAAAAACATCCTGCATGCTGAACATGTGACTTCACACAGAGGAAAATGGTTCAATCTTTATTCTGCAAACAGGACTTTATTTAAGTTCTTTATTTAGTTTATGTTATTTATCAGATGTGTTTGAAATAACTCTAAAGGTGGTTTTCATCATTTTGCTCCAGTAACAAACAGTTTCAGATAAAAGGAGAAGAAAATATGAACAATCTTCTGTGACAAACAAAGAGGAAAAATGGCAGCAGCGAATGAAAAACCTGAATGAAAAGAAAACCTCTGAGAATTAAAACTTTGCTCACAGTCTGACTGGACCATTTAACAGGAACACCATCCTTGTAACTGTTCATATGCAGAGGAGCAGAATCCAGTTACTGACTGAAGTCTGTCTGACGCTGCAACTCTGTGGACAGAGTGAGAAACATCTCATAGTTGGAGATTTTCCCAACAGAGCACTTTGCTCTCAGACTGCAGGCTTATTTGTGGTTACCCGTGTTTCTAAAAGTAGAATGAGAGGCAGAGCCTTCAGTCATCAGGCTGCCAGTTTGGCTTCAGGAAGCAGACACCCTCTCTAACTTTAAGATTAGGCTTAAAACTTTCCTTTTTGATAAAGCTCATAGTTAGGGCTAATATGTTATTGTTTATGTTTATGTATTTAGCTTTTATCCAAAGCGACTTACAAATGAAGATATAACAAGCTATATAAAAAGCTAACAATAAACTACATAGAAGGAACCCACTAGTCCGACTCTGTCAGAGGTGACAGAGTAGAAATAGAGTGCAGGCATAGAAGGAAGTGCAGAAAGATAAAGTGCAAAGATAGAGGGGGTAGGTAAATACAAGGTAAGTGCTAGGATAGGAGATACTGAAGATAGTCAGGGACGCCCCTGTTCTGGCAGTGCTCGGTAGGTCATTCCACCATCGTGGGACAACACATGAAAAGAGTTTGGATTGCATCCTGGGACGATCAGAGGGACCGAGTTGTGACATAAGCCTTTGCAAGAGCATTCAAGTAGATGGGAGCCATTCCATGAAGCACTTTGGAGGCTAACATCAGTGACTTGAATTTGATAAGGGCTAAGGGTAGCCAGTGGAGTTCAATGAACAGAGGGGTGACGTGTGTTCTTTTAGGCTGATCGAAGACCAGACGCGCCGCTGCGTTCTGGACCATCTGCAGAGGTTTCATAGTACAGGCTGGGAGACCAGTTAGGACAGTATTGCAGTAGTCAAGGTGGGAGATGACCATGGCCTGCACCAGGAGATGGGTGGCATGTTGGGTTAGGTATGGTCTGATCTTTCTTATGTTTAGTAATGCAAAGCGGCATGAACGTGCAACCGAGGTAACGGGATCTTTGAAGTTTTCTAGAAACCCAAGTTTCTAGCAACCTTTGATGGAGCAAGAGATAGGGATTCAGTTTGGATACAGATGCTGTGGTGTATGGTTGGTTTTGCTGGGAAGACAAGCAGTTCAGTTTTTGGGAGGTTAAGTTGGAGGTGAAGGGCTTTCATCCATGTTGATATGTCAGAAGTCTGAGATTCGTGCTGAGACCGTGTGGTCGTCAGGTGGGAATGACAGATAGAGCTGCGTATCATCAGCATAACATTGGTTACATGATCTGTCCCAGTGAGTTGGTGTATATGGCAAAGAGAAGAGGTCCCAGTACTGAACCTTGGGGGACCCCTGTGGCGAGGTGGTGAGCTGCATAAGTGTGACCAAGCCAGGATACTTTGACAGACCAGTGAGGTATGATTCAAACCAGGAGTGGGCTCTCCCTGTGATGCCCATGCTAGAGAGTATGGACAAAAGGATACTGTGGTTGACAGTGTCAAATGCAGCTGATAAGTCAAGCAGGATAAGTACAGAGGACTTAGCTGTCGCTCTGGCTTCTTTTAAGGCTTCTGTCACAGCCAACAGAGCCGTTTCGGTGGAGTGTCCACTTTTAAACCCAGATTGGTTTGGGTCAAGGAGGTTGTTAGGTGAGAGGTAATCAGTGACCTGCTTAAAGACCGCCCTTTCCCGATGTCAGTGAAGCATTAATCACATGCGTGACTGCTGCAGTTACAGTAGGAGCAATGGAATGGAGAAGATTAGTAGGAATGGGGTCCAGCGGGCATGTAGTAGGACGGCTACATGTGAGAAGTTTAGACACACTGCTCTGAGCGAGAGGGGTAAATGAGGGAAAATGATGCAGTAGGACTTCTGCATGCAGATTTTGTGGTACAAGGTTTGGTAAACTGTTTGCTTATAGCTGCCACTTTGTCAGTAAAAAATTAGGCAAAGGTGTCTGCTGTTAAATTGGTAGCAGGTGGCGGAGGTGGAGGATTAAGTAGTTTTGAAGGTGGAAAAAAGTTTCTGGGTGTCAGTAGGACTATGAATCTTGTTGATGTAGAAATACTTTTTTGCATCAGTAACATTGGAATGCGAATAATGACAATAGCGCCTGGAGGTTAGCGAGATCTGCAGGATTTTGACTTGTGCCATTTCCTTTCGGCAGCTCTGAGATTGGTGCGCAATGATCGGAGAGTATCATTAAGCCAGGGGTGAGACTGGGAGGATCGGCCGAGCTTGATGGATAGAGGACACAGACTATCCAGAGATAAGCTCAGTGTAGAGCAAAGGGACTCCGTGGCATCATTAACCTGAAGGGAGGAGAATGTGCTGGAGGTTGGAAGATCGGAGGCAACAACGGAGGAGAAGCGGGTGGGCGACAGGTTGCGGAGATTGCGGCGGAAGGAAACCATAGGGGTAGAAGCAGATGGTCTTCTCGGGAGACTCACTCTGAACTTAATGAAATAGTGGTCAGAGAAATGCAGAGGTGTGACAGATAGGGCCTCTGTGGCACAGTTTCTTGAGAAAACGAGATCTAGCACTTTGCCAGCTTTATTGGTCGGAGAACTGCTGAGCAGTTGTAGCTCAAACGAGTTCATTAGTGTCAGAAAATCAGAAGAGTTAGGACTGTCAGGGTGGATGTTCATGTCACCAAGGACAATTATGGGACAGTCATGCTCCGGGATAGAAGAGAGCAAGGTGTCTAGTTCATTTAGAAAGTCACAGAGTTGACCTGGTGGGCGATAGACAACAAGATTTTGACCGTTGCAGTTACCAAGATGGTGTGGTATTCAAAGGTATTGTATTTAGCATCAGGTAGCAGTTGGGTGTATTTCCATTTGTTGGAGAGCCCGTTCCACCACCTCTCCCAGATGTATGAGAGGTATGGGAGAATGAGTGGTTGGTTGAAAGTGCAGCCAGGGTAGCTGTGTTTTCAGGCTTAATCCAGGTTTCAGTGAGAGCCAGGATGTCAAGAGACAGGTGGTTGGCATAAGCCATAATGAAATCTGCTTTGTTTACCGCTGATTGGCAATTCCACAACCCCACAGATAAGGGTGTGTCATAGAGTGAAGTGGGCTTTAGAGAGTGGAGGTTGTGAAGGTTGCGGTGGCGTTTGGTTGTGTGAAAACGTCTGTGCGAGCCTGAGACAACAGGAATGGGATTGAGGCACATTTTAAAGCAGGTGGTGAAGCCAGAGCGGCATGGATGAGGCAAGTAGGACAGGTTTGCCTCGTTCAGTGGCCTTGCTTGGTGGACACGCACAGGTAGACACGGTAGTCTTTACCCGAGAGTGTCTTCACACGAGAATGGCTGACGCTTCAGGCGCCACCCCTTACTTTATGTTGTGTGCACAATTGGACACAGCTGTTCATGTGTTGGCTAATTGCACTAGACTGAGACCGCCCACCGAGAGTTAACCAACAAGTGTTTTCAGAGAGGGGAGTGACTGCCCGTTCACAGCTCCTGAACACTCTGATTGCTTTGCGATTGCCCAACCGAGCTCAGTTGAGCCTGAAACATCCCCTATTTATGAAGCTATAGCTATAGCTATAGGCCCAGATGACTGGGGGACCTCCCATGATGCACCTCTCACCCCTCTACTCTCTTTACTCTCCATGTTCATATGACATTGTTGTTGTCATTAACTTGTGTTTCTCTTTCTCAACAGGTATCTCTTCTGGCCTGGTGTTATGGTGCTTGTTGTTCCCTCTTTCCTGTCCTCTCAACCCCCAGCTGATCTAGGCAGAACAGTTCTACCTGTTTCATTGATCAAGGTACCTGGAAGCTGTTTTTTCATCTGTTTAAGCCAGAATTATATCAGCTCTCAGCTGAAAAGTTCATGAATCCTTACCTGAGTGTTTCCAGTCTACAGTTTGGACTCTTCAGTCCAGCAGAAAGCTGCTTCACTCCTGAATCCTGCAGGTTGTTGTTACTCAGGCCCAGTTCTGTCAGGCTGGAGGACTGGGAGCTGAGAACTGAGGACAGAGCTTCACAGGTTCTCTCTGAGAGGTTACAGCCACTCAGTCTGAGGAGGACATGGAAGGAAATAACTTGATCCATTAATCAATCAAACCACATTTGTATTTGATTAGTGGAAGAATTCCCTGTTTGTTTCCTGTTTATTTGTGTTTATTTTTAAGTGATGGTAAATGTCTATATGTACTGTCTTAGCTCAGTCGATGGAGAAACTAAAAGATGTATCTTCTGCTGTTATTGGCTCATCCTGTTTTGTTAGTGATGATCTCAGCTCAGCAAATAATAATAATAATAATACCTTAGTTTTATATAGCACCTTTCAAAACACCCAAGGTCGCTTTACATAATATCTGTGTAAGTGTGTGAGCGTATGTTGGTGTGTGGTTATGGACACTAGAAGCCAAAAGCCTCCAAAAAGAAATGGGTTTTAATGTGTTGTTTAAAGATGGCCAGTGAAGGGGCATTTTGATTGTGGTTGGGTAGGTTATTCCAGAGGAGTTGGGCAGCTTCATAAAAGGCTCTGTCGCTGGTGGCCTTGAGTCTGGTGTGGGGGATGACCAGTTGGCTCTTGGAAGAGGACCGCAGCGATCTTGAGGGGGTATAGGGGAGGAGGAGGTCTGAGAGGTAGTGGGGTGCCAGACCCTGATGATGCAAGATTTGACAGGGAGCCAGTGTAGCTGTCGGGGAGATGTGCTGCCTAGTGGGCCTTGTGCTTGTGAGCATCCTGGCAGCATAGTTCTGGACATATTGCAGTCTGTCTATGGCTTTATTGGGAAGACCAAGCAGGATGGCATTGCAATAGTCTAGGTTGGAGGAGATAAAGTTATGCGTGAGGGTCTCTGTAACTGTCTTAGAAAGTGAGGGCCTGAGTCTTGAAATGTTCCTGAGATGGTAGAAGGCAGACTTGGTAACTTTTTTGATGTTTGGTGAGCAGAGGGTTTGGTGCTGATGTAAAGTTGTGTGTCGTCGGCATAGTGGAAACTGAGACCATGGGAGCGAATGATTCGTCCAAGAGGCAGCATGTATATGGTGAAGAGAAGGGGGCCCAACACCGTATCCTGCGGAACGTCATGGCTGATGGAAGCTGTGGTGGAGCGGGAGTCGTTGAGTGAGATGTATTATTGCCAGTTTGATAGATATAAGTGGACCCAGAGAAGTGCTGTGCCAGATAGTCCAGTGAACTCAGAGAGATGCTTCAGGAGGATGGAGTGAGAGACTGTGTCAAAAGCTGCTGAGAGGTCCAGGAGGATGAGGATGGTAATGTGGCCATTGTCTGCAGCAGTAAGGAGGTCGTTAGTGATTTTGACAAGACCAGTCTCAGTACTGTGGTGGGATCTGAAGCCAGATTGTAACGGTTCAAAGAGCTCATGGTGGAACGTATGCTGCTGGACCACTGCTCTTTCCAAGATCTTACTTAGGAATGGAAGGTTGGAGATGGGGCGGTAGTTGTTTGGGTCGTCAGGGTCCAAACCAGGTTTTTTAAGGTTGGGAATAACAGCAGCGGTTTTAAGGCTAGCAGGCACAACACCAGTGTTTAGGATGTTCATCATGGCGTGGCAGAGAGTGGGAAGGCAAGATTTGGACTTTGGACACCAGGTCAATGACCAGGGCATGGTCCAGTGAGGCAAAGCAGGAAAGGCGAGCTGCGGTGGACAGGCAGCTGGGATGGGAATGTCCTGCCATGGTAAATGGGCGCCAGTTGGTTCGTCATCATGATGTTGGGTTGCAGTCAGAAGCGTACAGAGGAGCTGCTGGTGGATGGTGTTAACTTTGCTGATGAAAAAGTCTTGAAAACTGGAGCAAAGCTCAGCAGTGTCTGATGGTTGGGATGCTTGAGGAGGGCAGAGAAGGCGATTGATTGTTGAAAAAAGCATCCTGGGGTGATGTTGTTGGTTGTTGGTGAGAGTGGAGAAGTAGCGTGTCTTGGCAGAAGAGAGGGCCTCTTTGTAGTTCATGATATGGTCTCTGTAGGCCACCAAATGGGCAGTGAGGCCACTTTTTTTGTACTGCCGCTCGAGCCGCCGTCCAGTTTGCTTCATGAGGCGGAGCTCAGATGTGAACCAGGGAGCAGGTCGGGAAAAAGAGGGAGATCGGGTGATAATGGGGGCCACAGTGTCTAGGCTGGTGGAGAGTGCGGTGTTGTAGTGTTCCACCAGGGTGTCCACTGAAGGGGCAGAGACAGGAGCTGTTAGGTGCATCACGAGGGTTTGGGAGAGCAGAGGCAGAGACACATTCTTAATGTTGCGAAAGGTGATGGTTCGAGAGCAACATTGTCTGCGATGGGGTATGTTGACAGAGAACAGGATTGTATGATGGTCTGATATGGCCAGGTCAGTGCATTCAAGATGTAGTGGAGGTCGGCCGGTGCTGCATACCAGGTCGAGGGTGTGTCCTTTCCTGTGGGTTGGGCCATGCACATGCTGAGTGAAGTTAAAACAGTCCAGGAGCTACAGAAGGTCGACTGCAAAAAGGCAACTGCTATTGTCCACATGGATGTTGAAGTAACCAAGTAGTATGGTTGATGGGCAGACAGCAGCTCAGACAGCAGCTCAGTGAGCACAGGGAGAAAGCTGGTAGAAGCTTTAGGTGGTCGAGACATTCAAAGGACGATACACTGACAGGATGTTCTTTGACCATGAAATCAGAATGGTACGTGATGGCAAGTCCACCGCCTCGGCCATGGCCACGGGGTTTGTGTGTGTAGGTGTAACGAGGTGGGGTGGCTTGATTGAGCCTGACAAAGTCCTGTTGGCTCTGCCATGTTTCAGTCAAGCACACAAAGTTCAGTTTTTTCTCTGAAATGTCGTATATGAATACAGCTTTGTTGTTAATGGGTCTGATGTTCTGTAGCATGAACGAGGTTGTCCTGATGGTGAGTGCAGAGCCATCAGTGCAGGCCAGACTCCAGAGATTGGCAGGTGGTAGGCGTGGCTTTCGTTGCACACGTCTCTGCAGAAAAGCGAAGCACCCAACCACAGGAATAGCCAAAATTGTGTCCGAGCCAAAAACAAACTTGTGTCAAACAGCCCTGTGCACATAGGGTGGCCTGCGCAGGAGTTGGAGGGACTTAATAACCTCGAGGCAACTTGGAGAAGACATGAAGACGGTGTTAAGTTTCAGTAGTTCACCTACGGCGTATTTGATCAGCGTTATGGCGACAGAGGAGCACCCGCAATCACCGACACCTTGCCAGCCAGCTAGCTTGGCTCGCTAACCAATGCTGCAAACAGTAGGCAACAACAGCAGTGCAAGATGAGGACTAACGAACAGAACAGTCCAGTGATGTCGCAGTGAGGACAGGCGTCAAAATGGAAGAGTACCCTGTGCACACCAAAGACGAGGGAAGTAGGCAATCCGCAGTTGTTGTTGTATAAAGATGCTGAAATGATCCAGCGAAATGGCAGTTTCTCAGGCAAGGTGAAACTAAGACAGTTCAGGTTACTGACGCAGCTTAGGGTTAAACTTAAGCGAAACAAGATCGGAGATCTGAAGAGATGGAAAGCGAGAGATGGGAGAAGCGACAATAAACACGCCAGCGTCCTCTCGGCATGCACCAGATTCCCAAAAGAAAGCATTAGATGACACAAAGAACACCGTGTAAACAAAGCATCTTCTCACACTAACAGTCAGCTGTTTTGACGGCACCTTGATCAGCTCATATGAACAAATGTGGCTGTTAAGGCCCTCGGCCTCTGGAGAAGTCACTCAACCTCCCTCCTTCATGCAGAGTCAAGTGTGTCATCACCCAGGAAGGATTGCCTCTTCTGACCCTTCTACTCACCTACTTCATAGCCCATTGGACTGGCCTCCAGACTCTGCTCCAATAATCACAGCTGATGGCACGCCATCCATTCATTTTCTATACCAACTTAATTCAATTTAGGGTCGTGGGGGGCTGGAGCCTATCCCAGCTGTCATTGGGTGAGAAGCAGGGCAAACCAGGACAGGGTGCCAGTCCATCACAGAGAGAAACTAGACAATTTAGTGTCACCAGTTAACCTGACAGGCATGTCTTTGGACGGTGGGAGGAAGCCATTGTATACGGAGAGAACCCAGAACTGAGACTGAGCTCGACCTTATTTAGTTTTGTAGCTTGTTCAGTTCCTTTGTTCTGCATCTCTGAGGTTTAGAGGTGCTTCTCTTTGGGTATTTCTGTTTGGTTCAGTTAGTTTAGAGAGGCTTTTTAATTGTTCTTTCTCAAAGTAAGTAGTTAAGTTACCAAAATATTTCAATAATCAAGGAACCTGGAAGCTCTGTTTTTTCATGCATTTAAGCCAGAATTATATCAGCTCCCAGCTGAAAAGTTCATGAATCCTTACCTGAGTGATTCCAGTCTACAGTTTGGACTCTTCAGTCCAGCAGAAAGCTGCTTCACTCCTGAATCCTGCAGGTTGTTGTTACTCAGGCCCAGTTCTGTCAGGCTGGAGGACTGGGAGCTGAGAACTGAGGACAGAGCTTCACAGGTTCTCTCTGAGAGGTTACAGCCACTCAGTCTGAGGAGGAGATGGAAGGAAATAACTTGATCCATTAATCAATCAAACTACATTCATATTTGATTAGTGGAAGAATTCTGTTTCCCTGTTTGTTTCTGTTTATTTGTTAATGACATTAAAGTGATGGAAAATGTCTACATGTACTGTCTTAGATGGATAAACTAAAATATGTATCTTCTGCTGTTGCTGGCTCATCCTGTTTTGTTAGTGATGATCTCAGCTCAGCAAAGCACACCATGTGAGCAAAGCATTTTCTCACACTAACAGTCAGTTGTTTTACCGGCTCCACTCTGTTTTCTTTTTTTTTCTTTTAAACTTAGTTTTTATTTCAGTTTTCATTCAAAATAATACATGTTTATGTTTTTAGCAGACGCTTTTATCCAAAGCGACTTACAGGTAGGCAGGTAGGGTAAGGGGGTCTTGCCGAAGGACCCCTACTGGGGTCCATGCAGGGGATTTGATCTCAGGTCTCCCACATGGAAGGTGGCAATCATACCACTACACTGTCCAGTCCACTACATACAGAATCCTGTTCATAATTTCAATGAGACGTAGTGCTTGTAGAGATATGATAACAATTATGACACAACAAGGAAGACAGAGACAGAAGAAATAAAACAAAATAACATTGTATGGGTTCCTCACTACAACAATATACCCATGGCAGGGCTCCACCTTCTAGTGAATATATATTTTTGAAGGGAGTATGCTATTTGTTCCATTTGATATATTTCCTTTATTTTTTTCTGTCCACATATTGTATGTTGGTGGGTCAGGCTTCAAACACCTTAACCACCACATTTAATTGCTGTTGCTGGTAGTATCTGTAAAACAAACTTTTTTCTGTGGAAAAAAAGGAACTATACGTTTACACCACCAGATGGTGTTGTCTCAGTTAAGGAGTCCCATCTTTGACTGTGGTATTCGGTCAGCAGTCCGCAAGAATACCTGGATGTGAGACGCCATATTGTTTACAACGACAGGGACATGTGAGTTTGGTTCTGGATATAGTGGACGGTGTTTTTAAGGTAAAATGTGTTTTTAAGTGCAACAAGTGGCATGAAATAATAGCTCTTAACTTGTTAGAAATAACTCATGACAATGTTTTTGTAAAGTATTTTGTACTGATGCCTCTGTATTTTGTTGATACATAGCGGATTCACAGGTCCGAGTCTGTTTCCTGTAATGGCATAGAGCCTCGTCTCTGCAGTGTCTGGTGTTGCAGATGGATAAACATGTCAGTACATTCATAAATTCAATGATTGTTTGTTAATGTCTGTAAATGTAAATATTCAATTAGGAATTTGTGCGTGGTTAGTGTTACAGAGATCAGCCATTATAGTTATTTTTGCACTGTTGTTATATTTTTTTGTACTTATATACTGATTTCTGTTGTCATAACTTGTGTTCTATCACAAGTTTAGTCATGAGAAACCTTTGCTTTGCAAAAGAGCAAGTGTATAGAGGAGAGCCCTCTGAAAGTGGTTTATGTTGCTTTGTTTTATTTGGTAATGATTATACCAGAGATTATTGTAAACAACTTTGAGTTGTGTTTTATTCTTTCCTTTTCAGGTAAAGAGAAAACCAATTTTTCTGCTCAGAATAAATACCCCAAAATATGATTTCTGTGTCCTGAGCCCATTTAACCAGGCTACACATATTTTTTGGCTCTTCTTTTGATCTCTTTTGGTAGTAGACCTAGTAGAGTCACCATTGGGTTCATTATAATACTTCCATTAAATACTTTATTAAGTGTTTCAAAACTTCTTCCCAAAATGTTACTAGTTTTTGGCATGACCAAAATATGTGGATCTGATTGCCAATGTGTGGGACACAGTTTCTCCAGCATTTATTTGAGTATGTAGTGCCAAATGTAGCTGTAATTTCAAGCATCCGAAAGAACCCTTATACCTTCCATTTAAATTCCATCCACACATTGGAATTAGTTACCAAATGTGCTTCAGTACATACATCTTCCCACATATCCTGTGATATGTTGGAATTAGTTTAGATTTTCAATCTCTTTAATCTGTACAATATTATTCAAGTTCTGGGCGGTCTCCTGTGGCACTGCAGACTTGACAGTATTGGATACAAAACTAGAACCATCCCAGTGACCGAACCGACCATGAGATTGAAGATAAACACAAGAAACTTGGACCAGAAAAAATGGACCAGACTCAGTGGATAATTCCCTATAATCCCTATGTAGACCAGTGAGCAGTACTGTCATTGGGGTCATCGGGTGGGAACCTCCTTTCATCAGTGTTTCGTCTAGTTGGGCCCACGACAACTCCATGAGGCTAGACAGTGATCACTGGTGTCTTGGAGTCACTTCCCTAATGCCAGCCATCACTGCTCCGCACATCACAATAACCATCTTTGTTTCCAAAACATCAAGCTACACCAGGCTCTCACCAACTGCACACCAGTCATAGCGGGGTGGGGATACAAACCCTGGTTTGGGTAGGGGTAGAAGTAGAAGAGGTAAAGATAAGTGGGAATGGGATTCAAACCCTGGTTCGGGTAGGGGGTAATGAAAGTATAGAGGGTGCCAGAGGGGGAGGCAGGACAAGATACACAAGCAGATTCAGCAGACAAACTCACTTAAACAGTCCTACAATCACTATAAATGCCAGCAAAAACAAGGGCATACAGGCCAGCACAGGCTAAAATGGCTGCCTGGTTTTAAAAGGCTCACATGGGCCACACCCTCCACTTAAATATATCCTGGATTTCGTCCTTGCTTCTTCCAAGAGTCTGTTCACCCTAAGTGCTCCCTCTGCTGCCCCGAGCTACTATTGCTTCTTCTAATCCAAATCCACTGATTGGACTTTACTGCCTCATCTGACATTTCCTTCACTATTTTCCTGACATTGTTCACTTACACCCAAGTCCCTCAACAATGAGACAACAGACTTTGCTACAAATACTCTACGTCCTACTTCTACCGGACATATCCTAACTTTCTATCCTCGGTGCTCTGCTTCCGCCCCCAACTCCATATACCTAAGCTTTTTCCTTTCATATGCTACAACTAATTCCTCCCAAGGAACATTCAGCTCTATGAAATAAGACTCTCATTCTACTCCAAGACCACAAGATTATGTCAGGCCTTAGATTTGTAGAGGCTATTTCCTGGGGAACAACAAGCTTCTTCTTAATCTACTTGCATCTCCCAATCACAGGCATCCTCTAAGCTGGCTTGCCTCCTTTTTGTCTCTTTAACTTTTTCCCCCTCTTGAACAAACTGAATCGCCACTTTCTTCACCTTAGACCCTCCTAAATTTACCTGCCTTCATTTATCTTCAATACCTGCAGCTAAGCTTCTTAATACTTGGTTATGTCGCCACGTATACTGGCCTTGTGAATGACAGAGTTGTATTACCTGAACATAACGAATATATCGGGTTTCCATTTACCCAGAGTTTTAAGTTCTGGGGAGTTGGCAATACATCATATGTTGCCCCTATCAAAAATCTAATACTCCTTTCCTCCATGCTCCACAGCTCTTTCCAACTAAGTCTTTTCTTTTCAACACCTTCCCCAACACCAACACCTGGTACTTCCCACTGTCCCTTCTTAACCTGAGCCACTGCCTATGTACCCCTTAACATTTCCTCCTGTCCACGAGCCTGCTCAACAACTAGCTTTCTCTTCTCCTTGGGACCTGCTCCACACCGGTTTGCCTGGGCCAAGCACCAAGCCTCCCAGGTCTATTTGAACATTACCCACAATCTCTGTATGTCAAAGAGTTGCTTCTGCCTCCTGAGCTGCCATTCTTGGATTCCATTTCCTCCCCTTGGTTTGGTTTGGAACCAGCTGACTAACTACCACATCTTTTCTCCCAGCTAACAGGAGCTCTGTCCTAACTTTATTACATTTAAACTCCTCTACTAGATACTGGGAGCTGGAGTATGCCTTTCTCATACAGTGCCACAGTACTTAAGCATCTAGGAACACCTAGCCACTTCCTAATGTAAAAGCTTGGGCTGCAACGGATCAAAGAACTCACGGTTCACATCGTTTCGCGGATCAGAGTCACAGATCGGATAATTTTTCGGATCCGCAAAAAAAAAACAACAAGACAAATAATCATAAGTTTGGTCTTTTTGTTTATCAACACTTTTAAATTATTAAATTAAGATATATAAAATCATCTTAATGTGCACATGGCATAATATCTTCTTTTTAACATAATTAATGAAAAACAACTTAAAGTGCAACATAAAAAGGCCTATTTCCTTCCTTTAACCGAATTTGGCCTTGTGTCTGCACCTATAAACACACCCATAGCGTTTGTGTTGGCTTTAACGCAGTCGGACTGTGCATCAAGGAGATATATAATTGCCGCTGTGATATGCGGTTGTTGAGAAGCCTTTGTTTTCACTCCTGTCAGTGAAACACCGGGGTGATGTTGCTTCAAATACATGGCCATGCTTGATTGCTTGATGTGTTTCCACTGTCATTTGATTTTCTTGTGCCACAGTGTAGAGCCCTGTGCGGGTCTGTTTTCTTCACCCCGCTCCTGCTGGATTTCTGACCATTACCGCCCACACCCGCAACGTGTGTGTTACACTCCCACCCGCTCCCGCAAAACTTTGAGAATTTAGGCCCGCACAATAATAGGAATGCATTGATTTTGTGTCTTCTTCCGTCCCACAGGAGAAAACATAATTTCATAGGCTATTAATAAAGAGATTCATGGACAATTGAGAAACTTCTCCAAATGTCAGACTTGCCTTGCTTTGTCTTTGTACTGTAAATACCTTCTTTGAGCTTCCTTTCCACATCATTTATTGACATCCTGTCGCTAGACTACATCTCAATCCCACAGTGTTTTTGTTTTTTTTTCACCGCCCGCTCCTGCGAGACCCTAACCCGGCGGGACCCAATCCCAAGGCAGCCCTCTACCACAGTGCCTACACACCGTCACGGTTTTATCCACTAACCACTTTTCCCCATACAGGGGACTTAATTGACGCGGGGCATTCAAATTCCTCCGTTCCTCCACTCGCCATGACCACGCTTGTGAGTGGACTGAACATGTGCACAACTTTTTTTTTTTCATAAATCAATCCGCGGATCACCTGTGTACTGAACCGAAGATACTGATCTGAACGGATCACGGATGATTCGTGATTCGTTGCATCACTAGTAAAAGCTAATTAATCTTTCCATTTTTTCCCAAACAGATAATGGAATCTCATACACAGACAATGGCCACATCAACCGAGGAAACAGTCCAAACTGCAGACACCACAGCTTCAACTTTCCTGGAGGCCCTGATTTATCTATTCTTTCCAGGTCTATCTTCTATCTTCTCATACAGTGCCACAGTACTTAAGCATCCAGGAACACCTAGCCACTTCCTAATGTAAAAGCTAGCTAATCTTTCCATTTTTTCTGAAACAGATAATGGAATCTCATACACAGACAGTGGCCACATCAACCGAGGAAACAATCCAAACTGCAGATAGTACAGCTTCAACTTTCCTGGAAGCCCTGATTTATCTATTCTATCCAGTCCCTCAGCAACATCTTTCCGAAGCTGCACTGCCTGCTCTCCATTGTTCATGTCTGCCTGGTACTACCTACCTAAACTCTTTACTGCCTTTTCCCTAATTATTTTAATTTTCTCTTCATCTATTATAAACTGTCTATCACTTAATTTGCCTGTCTGAATCTGATGCCAAATCATGCGAGTGTGCTCTGTGAAACCTGGTATACATGCCCTCTGCACAGTAGTATCTATTAAGCTATTCTTTTCTAAATAACTGGTTAATCTCTGTGCAACTATACTAAAGAAAATCTTCCCCCCTACATTTAGTAGAGAGATCATCCGGAACTGACTGAGATCTGAGGACTCTTTCTCCTTTGGAATAAGAACACCTCCTGCCTTGTCCTGCTCTAGGAATAAACTGTTTTTCCCAAACTATTCTTAATTGCCCCCACAAAAACTTTAGGACATCAGGTGCACTTTTATAAACCTGGTAGGGGACTCCATTTGGCCCTGGGGCTGACAAAGCCTTTGCACACCTGACTACCTCCTCAACCTCTTTCCACCTAAGTGGTCTAACATCCATCTTATGAGCTATCTCTCCTAATGGTGGCATGTCAGGTTGAAATCCCACTACACTGCTCAAGATCTGAATATGTATTTTTTAGATACCCTTCCACTTCTAACTTTGTTGCCTTAAGCTGCCCTCCTTTTTCCTGGTTAAACAACCCATTAACAAACTTGAACGGGTCTCTAAGATAGTCAGCCCTTCTGAGTATTGCTAGCCTGCTTCTCAATTCTTCCTGCAAAACATTAATTCCTTCCCTCTCTTCTTCTGTAGCTCTTTTCCACTGCTTTCTAAAATTTCTTCTTTCCTTAACCAATTTCTCCAACTCTCTTTGCTGTCTAGACTAAATGTGTTCTTTCAACCCTCTCTCTATCTTGCACCCCAAATCTTTCTACACCATATGAGTAAATTATATCTCCCATCTTCTCTAGCCTATCACTTGTATTTCCTCTTAACCTACTTAATATCATCGAGAAATCTTTATTGACTACATTCCATGCTTTGTTGCTATTTGCCCAAGGCCACTTAACTCTAGCTTTCTGCTCCATATTTCTCTCTCTAACTGGCCTATTCACCTCAGTATCAGCTGCATCCCATCTTAGAACCTCCTCCTCCACCTCCATAGCTGTGTTATTGGAATCCTTCGGACTGTGGTATTCTACCTTCCGCTGGACTTAATCCGACTTACTCAATTGACTTCTTAAAAAGTACTGATCGATGCGACCACACTGCCCTTCTTTTACCAATTCAATTCAATTCAATTAAATTTTATTTATATAGCGCCAGATTACAATTGTCATCTCAAGGCACTTATGTAATATAGTCCAATTCAAGCCAATTGGAATTCAATTAATTGTAATCATAATCCAATTAATTCATATAGAGCCAATTCAAAAATTTATATCCTAGCTAAGGAAACCAACAGATTGCACCGAAACTGGTCTTCAGTCCAATCTCCCGTCCTGAGCGTGCCTGTGGCGACTGTGGAAAGGAACGACTCCCTTTTAACAGGAAGAAACCTCTGGCAGAACCAGACTCAGGAAGGGTGGTCATCCGCCTCGACCAGCTGGGGTTTGAGAAGACAGAAAAGAGGGAAAAGAGGGGGGAAAAACACCATAATGCCATTCAAAGGATATCTGTTGGAACAGGGAAACACAAGTTAATAACCACAATAATGTCACATGTACATAAAATCAATTGAGAAATTAAACAGGGGGAAAAAGAGAGCAAAGTGAGGAAAGGTGTGACAGATGAGGTCCCCCAGCAGTCTAAACCTATAGCAGCTTAACTATGGGATGTTTCAGGACCTGAGCCATCCCTAACTATAAGCTTTATCAAAAAGGAAGGTTTTAAGCCTAATCTTAGAAGTGGAAAGGGTGTCTGCTTCCCGGACATTTACTGGCAGCTTATTCCACAAGAGAGGGGCCTGATAACTGAAGGCTCTACCTCCCATTCTACTTTTAGAAACTCTGGGAACAACAAGTAAACCTGCAGTTTGGGAGCAAAGTGCTCTGTTAGGAAAATATCTTACAATGAGATCTTTAAGATATGATGGAGCTCAGTCATTAAAAGCTTTATATGTGAGGAGAAAAATCTTAAACTCGATTCTGAATTTAACAGAGAGCCAATGAAGAGAAGCTAAAACTGGAGAAACATGATCTCTCCTGTTAGTTCTCATCAGAACTCTGGCTGCAGCATTTTGGATCAGCTGGAGGCTTTTCAGAGAATTTGTGGGACAGCCCAATAATAAGGAATTACAGTAGTCCAATCTTGAAGTAACAAATGCATGAACTAGTTTCTCTGCATCACCCTGAGACAGGATGTTCCTGATTTTAGCAATATTACGAAGGTGAAAGAAGGCAGTCCTAGAAACCAGTTTTATATGTGCGTCAAATGATAAATTCTGGTCAAAAATAACTCCAAGGTTCCTCACGGTAGAACTAGAAGCCAAGGAAATACCATCTGGAGTAACTATATAACTAGACAATTTCTCCCTGAAGCGCTCAGGTCCAAAGAGAACAACTTCAGTTTTGTCTGAATTTAAAAGCAGACAGTTCTGAGTCATCCAGGTCTTTATGTCTTTATGACAGGCTTGTAGTCTGACCAACCTATTGGTTTCATCTGGTTTCATAGATAAGTACAGCTGAGTATCATCAGCATAACAATGGAAATTTATGCCATGCTGTCTGATAATGTTACCTAATGGAAGCATGTATAAAGTAAAAAGAATCGGTCCAAGCACAGAACCCTGAGGAACTCCATGACTTACTCCAATGTGTGAGGAAGATTCTTCATTTACAAGAACAAACTGGAATCTATCAGATAAATATGACTTAAACTAGCCTAATGCAGTTCCTTTAATCCCAATAACATGTTCAAGTCTCTTTAACAGAATGCTGTGATCGATCGTATCAAATGCAGCACTGAGATCCAACAGGACAAGCACAGAAACAAGTCCGCTATCAGAGGCTAAGAGGAGATCATTGGTAACTTTCACCAGTGCTGTTTCTGTGCTATGATGCACTCTGAATCCTGACTGAAACTCTTCAAACAGATTATTTCTATGTAAATGATCACAAAGTTGAACTGCAACAATTTTTTCAAGAATTTTAGACAAAAGAAAGGAGGTTGGATATAGGTCGATAAGTAGCCAACACTTCTGAATCAAGAGTAGGTTTTTTAAGTAAAGGTTTAATTACAGCAACCTTAAAAGTCAGAGGTACATATCCTATCAACAAAGACCGATTGATCAAATCCAATATGGAAGTGTCAATTAAGGGGAAAACCTCCTTGAACAGTCTGGTTGGGATTGGGTCTAACATACAAGTTGATGGTTTAGAAGAGACTATTGCTGTTGTTAGCGCAGAAAGATCAACTGGGAAGAAGCTGTCTAAATACAAATCAGGTTATAAAGATACTTCTAAAGCTGCTCTACTTGATGATACGTCAGTGATAATAGTGGGAAGGATTCCATTAATCTTCTCTCTGATAGAAACAATTTTATTGATAAACAATCTCATGAAATCATCACTTCTCAGAGTTAAAGGAATACATGGCTCAACAGAGCTCGGACTCTTTGTCAGCCTGGCTACCGTGCTGAAGAGAAACCTGGGATTATTCTTATTCTCTTCTATCAATGATGAATAATAAACAGTTCTAGCTTTATGAAGGGCTTTCTTATACGTCATTAAACTATCTTTCCAGACTAATTGAGACTCTTCTAAATTAGAGGAACGCCACTGTCTCTCCAGCTTTCTTGCAGTCTGCTTTAACGTACGCAGCTGTGAATTATACCAAGGAGCCAACCTCTTCTGACTGATTACCTTCCTTTTCAGAGTAACATTGTCCAGTGTTGTACGCATTGAAGCTATGGTGCTGTCAACAAGAGAGTCAAGTTCTACTGGAGTAAAATTTAGGTAGCCGTCCTCTGTCATATCAGCACATGGCAGTGAAGAAAAGGATCATGAAATCAACTCTTTAAAGCTGGTTACAGCATTCTCTGACAGACACCTTCTATATGTAGAATTCTTCTCAGAAACCATGTAGTCAAGTAATGTAAATTCAAAAGTTATTAAAAAATGGTCAGACAAGACAGGATTATGAGGGAACACTGTTAACTGTTCACTCTCAATGTCATAAGTCAGCACAAGGTCAAGGGTATGATTAAGGCAGTGAGTAGGTCTGTGAACACTTTGAGAAAATCCAATAGAGTCTAATATAGAATTAAAGTTAATATTTAATATTATATTAATCATTTTCAACATCTACATGAATATTAAAGTCACCCACTACAATGACTTTATCTGTACTCAGCACTAACTGGGATAAAAACTCTGAGAATTCAGACAGAAACTCAGAATAAGGGCCAGGTGGACGATACACAACAACAAACACAAGAGGTTTTTGTGATTTCCACTTTGGGTGGGAAAAACTGAGAATCAGAGATTCAAAAGAGCTAAAACTAATTTTGGGTCTAGGACTGATTAGTAACCCTGATCTGAAGATAGCTGCCACTCCTCCTCTGCCTGTGGTTCGAGGAACGTGAACATTTAAATAGTCAGAGGGAGTTGATTCATTAATTCTAACATGATCCTCCTGCTGCAGCCAGGTTTCTGTAAAACAAAATATATCAATACGATGATCACAAATCAAATCATTCACTAACAGAGACTTCGAAGGGAGAGAAACCACATTTAATAGTTTGATGTTTTTGTTCAGTTAAAGTTTTTGTTTTAAATTTTTTTTGCACAAGAGGATTTGCTCCTTTTGTGTTTTTTGATTGAGGGGGGAGCAGCATCAGGTTTTCGCCAGAAAGATTGCCAATTGTCTATGTAGCCCACGTTGTTTGCTGGACACCATCTAGACAACCAGCGATTGAATGAGGACATGCGGCTAAACATGTCATCACTGGTCAGATTTGGCAGGGGCCAGAGAAAACTACGGTGTCCGACATTGTTTTGGCAAAATTACACACCGATGCAACATTAACTTTAGTGACCTCCGATTGGCGTAACCGGGTGTCATTACCGCCGATGTGAATAACTATTTTACTGTATTTACGTTTATCCTTAGCCAGCAGTTTTAAATAGGATTCTATGTCGCCCACTCTGGCCCCTGGAATGCATTTGACTATGGTCGCTGGTGTCGCTAACGGCACACATCTCTTTCTTCCCTGATGCATTTTAAGGCTTCTAACTGACATTACTTTCTGCCAGCCACAAGGACAAACCTGAAGCTTATTTCCCTCTAGCCTACCACTTTAATTTTTTTCCCATTTACGCTCTCTTTGTTCTGAGAATTATTCTTCCCAGTTCTAGCCCTAGAGAATAGGTCCATGTCCCTATTCTTCACTGAGTCATCTCCACCTCATAGTCATGTTCGTTCCAGTGTCTGTTGCCATGTAGTCTGCCTGTGAGTCATCTTCCACCCCTGCTCTCACTGACCCAAGGGGTATTCTCCTTACTAACAAAGCTGCTAGTTTTCACTACTGCTACCAGGGATTTATGTATATCAGGTTTTAGCCAGTCAATACGATCCTCTTGGCTACATCATACCGTATACAAGACGTGCCAAGGTCCTGGTTCAAGCACTGTGGAGGAAAGAGAGAGAGGATGGGATGAGCCCATTTCGGACAGTCTCCTCCCTGTATGGCAAGCGTGGGAGAGTGAGCTCTCACAGCTGCAACACATCACAGTGCCATGTTGTTACATCGCTAATGTTCCTACTGACACTCTTGTTGAACTACACATCTTCTGTGACGCATCAGAGAGAGCCTACGGTGTAGTGGCATACATGAGGGCAGAAGAATGAATGAATGAATTGTATAAAATAAAATAAAAATATGTAACTATTTGTACATAAAAAAGAAAGAAAAAAAAGAGAAATTAAAAAAATAAATAAACAAAGAGCTAAGACATAACAAAACACCACACATTGTTCGAAAAAGGAGTGGGAAGAAGTATAATACTTTTTTTAATTTCCCACTCCTTTTTAACTGCTGTTCAGTTTGTAACTACACAGATATCCTAACTACATAATACACTGTAGCTGTAGCTCAGGAGGAAGAGCAGTCGCCCACCAATCAGATTTGCCTCCCAGTGTATCATTGGGGAATGAATGTGTATGAATGATTAGAAAAAGCACGTAGTTATGTATCCTAAGACGTGTGCTGTATGAGTGTGTGTGAGTGGGGTGAATGCGGCATGTTGTGAAGCGCTTTGAGTGGTCAGTTAGACTAGAAAAGCGCTATACAAGTACAAGTCCATTTACCATTTACAGCTATAATATACATATATAACATATATATACACTTCATGAATCCCTGTAAATATAAATATATATGCATATATATAAACTATCCCCATAAATAATTATATACCATATATACCATATACTAAGTTAGTTACAATATAACAATCAACCATATTCTATTGAAAGATTTATCCCTCATCATCCTCCATTAGCATACTTCCTCTTCCATGTACTTGTTTAAACCTTTTTTTTCTTTAAATTTAGGTCTCCCCTATGATTATGTCCCCCCTCCCTTTGACTAAACATTCCTTGTATATTTTTTTGGCAATAGATTATTTCACGCTTTGTACATTATTTGTGCCGTTCTGAATTTTACCAGATCCATAAAAATGTGCGATTTTATGAACAGTGGGTTTGTGTGATCTCTGTATCCTGTTTTGTTTATTGTTCTTATTGCTCTTTCCTGTATTGTGCATATCGGCTGCAAGACCATGAAGGAAAAGTACAGAGTAACAGAAACCTAATGGTGTCAACAAAAGTTACTGACTGTTGAAATAGACAAACTCGGACGTTCATTCAGGATAAATATAGTAATAAAATGGGAAATGTGAACGGTACAATGGATGTGGAGGGGGATCGTAAATTTATGGATAAGCAACACTCTGACACTCATGTCAATACCTAGACCATTGGAAAAGAAAAAAAGTTTTTTGGAAAATAGTCTGTCCCTCTGTGCCAAATGCTGGTGAACAAATTCACAAGAGGAAATCAGGAGAAAGGGAGAAAGGAAAGAAAAAAAGGCACAATATGTGCCGTTGTCCGTCCTGAAGATAATAAAACAACCACCCTCCATTTCTGGTGCTTTTGCCCTGCCATACTCTCTGTGGAGGGAACAGGGGGAAGGGAGTCACTGACCCCTGTGACACCTCCCCACATCCACGCTTCCTCAATTTATGGATCAGGTCATACATGCAGAAAAAGGGACACAGAAAAAAGAGAAGAATAGAGAAATGAGAGCTGATGCGTTTGTGGCAGACAGCTGTGATGATTATGGGGGAGGAGATGCAGATGTGTTTTATATGGAAGGTCCAAGCTGGGACAACAGAGGACAAGGAAGAGGTCAAGGTTTCTCCAGAGGGAGAGGTAGAAGCTTCCCCAGAGGAAAGGGAAGAGGAAGATTTTCAAATATAGAATGTTGGTTGTGTGGCAAGTCAGGACATCTTAGCAGAAACTGTCCTGAAAAAGGGAAACAGAAATGACAAGACAGAGAACAGCCGAGTGCAGAAAATGGAGAGGAAGAACCACAAGTGGTGGATGAAATGTTGGATTTAGCGAATATCTGCACAATGGCTGTAAGCATGTCCCAAAATTATTTTACTGGTCCAAGGGAGAACATATGTGCTTTTATGTGAATCAGGAGCGTGACGCACTGATGAGAGATGATTGCCACAAGTTCCCCACATCCAAAGATAGCATTTTAGTAAGATCGGCAGGGGGAGAGGTGCAAAAGAAACCTATGTCCACCAAAATAAAGATAGAATTTCCAGAACAAGGTGGAGGTTCCAGGGGAAAGGTGGTTCTCTAGATGGTATTTCCTTGGCTTCTAGTTCTACAGTGAGGAACCTTGGAGTTATTTTTTACCAGAATTTATCATTAGATGCACATATAAAACTGGCTTCTAGGACTGCCTTCTTTCACCTTCGTAATATTGCTAAAATCAGGAACATCCTGTCTCAGGGTGATGCAGAGAAACTAGTTCATGCATTTGTTACTTCAAGATTGGACTACTGTAATTCCTTATTATTGGGCTGTCCCACATATTCTCTGAAAAGCCTCCAGGTGATCCAAAATGCTGAGGCCAGAGTTCTGATGAGAACTAACAGGAGAGATCATGTTTCTCCAGTTTTAGCTTCTCTTCATTGGCTCCCTGTTAAATTCAGAATAGAATTTAAGATTCTTCTCCTCACATATAAAGCTCTTAATGACCGAGCTCCATCATATTTTAAAGATCTCATTGTAAGATATTTTCCTAACAGAGCACTTCACTTGTCAAGTTACCAGGGAATTCAGGACGCAGATGCAGGGTCATGTGGTTACAAGATGGTTTGATTTAAATAAAACAAACACAAGATAGATCACAGCACTGCAGGGCGATCTCCCGGCAGCGTAAAAGAAACAGGCTATAAAAATCCTAAGCGCTCTCCTCCGTATCTATGGTGGAGAAGGAGCGCAGCTATGAAAGTTACAAAACATAAACTCTCTCCAAACTGGGAGGAAAACAGAAATGCTATGGACACTTAACAAAGAAAAGACACGCTCTCGAAATGAGGCGGAATAAAACAAAGGCGCACTCTTAACAAAACAGAGGCTCTATGAAACTTTAGCGATAACTAAAAGCTCTCCTTCAACGGAAGCGACTAGGAATGGTTACAACAAAAATCACTCCTTGAAAACGGAGGAAAAACAAAGCTATGAAACTTACCGTTACAATAAATAAACTAAGGCTATGGAACAAGAATGAATTACAAAACCAGACAGCACTGCAGGAGAGTCGCTCACTGCAGGCTCGTGGAATCTGTGGGTTCAAGGGACAAGACAAAAGGCTGGTAATGTAGCTCAAAAGGAGACAACATACTGGCACAAGACAAGGGAAACGACTATTTGAACACATGAGGGACCAAGGGGAACAGGTGGAAACACTTGGGAGTCAGGGAAGACAATGAGACGCTTGACACGGGACGAAGGCCAAGATACCTGAAATAAGAGGAGAAGGTCAGTGATTTTTCAAAATAAAACAGGAAATGACGAGACAAGACATGGAACGGAAAATAAACCATGACATCGCTCCCAAACTGCAGGTTTACTTGTTGTTCCCAGAGTTTCTAAAAGTAGAATGGGAGACAGAGCCTTCAGTTATCAGGCCTCTCTCTTGTGGAATAAGCTGCCAGTAAATGTCTGGGAAGCAGACACCCTTTCCACTTTTAAGATTAGGCTTAAAACTTTCTTTTTTGATAACACTTATAGTTAGGGATGGCTCAGGTAATCCTGAAACATCCCATAGTTAAGCTGCTATAGGTTTAGACTGCTGGGGGACCTCATCTGTCACACCGTTCCTCACTTTGCTCTCCTTTTCCCCCTGTTTAATTTCTCAAATGATATTATGTACATGTGACATTATTGTGGTTATTAACTTGTGTTTGCCTGTTCCAACAGGTATCCTTTGAATGGTGTTATGGTGTTTTTCCCCCCTCTTTTCCCTCTTTTCTGTCTTCTCAAACCCCAGCTGGTCGAGGCGGATGGCCACCCTTCCTGAGTCTGGTTCTGCCAGAGGTTTCTTCCTGTTAAAAGGGAGTCGTTCCTTTCCACAGTCGCCACAGGCACGCTCAGGACGGGAGATTGGACTGAAGACAAGTTTCGGTGCAATCTGTTGGTTTCCTTAGCTAGGATTTTATTTTTTCGATTGGCTCTATATGAATGAATTGGATTATGATTACAATGAATTGAATTCCAATTGGCTTGAATTGGACTATATTATTTAAGTGCCTTGAGATGACAATTGTTGTAATTTGGCACGATATAAAAAAAATTGAATTGAATTGAATTGAACAGTTATGTCATTATGTAGCAGACACAGGATACAAAGTGAGCAAAAGTAAGCCGCTAGCTTATTTCTCCAAAAGACTGGATTCTGTGGCAGCCGCCACACCCCACTGTGTACAAGCAGTAGCAGAGGCAGAAAAGGTTTACAAACCTAAACCTGACCTAACAGATGTGGCTTTAAAAGGAGGAGATGTTTTGTTTGCAGACGGGTCAGCTAAAATTGATGAAAAAGGAAAAAAATCATGTGGGTTATGCAGTAACCACAGACTCAAAAGTAGTAAAAGCTGGGCCACTCCCTGGACACCTTTCAGCACAAGCAGCTGAACTGATAGCACTAACTGAGTCATGTAAGCTATGTAAAGGAACAGATATCACAATATATACAGATAGTCAATGTGCTTTTGCTACAGTACACCAATATTTTCATCAATGGAAAAATAGAGGCTACCACTGGAAAGCCAGTAACTCACAAAGAACTGCTGCAACATTTGCTGGACGCAATATTACTACCAAAAGCTATTGCGGTCTGCAAATGTGCAGCACAGACAAAAGGAACAGACTTGATAAGAAAACTATGACTATGGAAAATTACGTTTTAAAAGATATACAACAACAAGCACCAGACAGCAAAAGAACTATGTGGTGCATCAAAGGAGCAATTTTGAAAGATGACATCTGCACCTGACCATTTGGAAAACCAATCTTGCTAAAATCCATGTATAAATGGGCAGCAATTGTGACACATGTGCCTTGTCATGTGTCAACAGGAGGAATGAACAGTATAATAGAACATTATATACATTATTTTACTACTTATTCAAAAAACATAATTTTGTGCACAATGTCAGATTTGCATAAAATATAATCCACAGGGAAACATGAGACCACGAAGAGGTCAGTTTCCTAAACCAGAGTATCCTTTCCAAGAAATACACATGGCTTTTATACAACTAAATAAATGTAACAACCAGAAGTACTGTTAATGATAATTAACAGTTGGTAAAAATTGATGCATTTTCTAAATGGGTAGAGATATTTCCATGTCATTCAGCAGATGCCCTGATAGTAGCAAAAGCCTGATGCAAAAGAATAATACCTACTTTTGGGATTCCACAGATTATCAGGAGTGATAATGGAAGTAATTTTGTGAATGAAGTGATCCAAAAGATAGATCACTTCTGCATAACCTTAAAAAACATTGTGGTTATCACCCCCAGAGTGCAGGGCTAGTGGAAAGAACTAATGGAACAATTAAAACTGAAACCGAGAAAAGCAATGGAAGAAACAGGGAGAAACTGGACTGATTGCATAGACTTAGTTCAGCTAAGCATGAGGATAACTCCCACACAAGGTCAATCTTTAACTCCATTCGAAATAATGTATGGAAGACCATATTCTATCCGAGACCTAGCTAAAACTGCATGCGTCCAGTTTGAGGATGACGACACTGTAATGGAAAATTAATTCTTATATGCATTGTATTGAGTGTTACTGTGCATTACCTGCAAATGACCGATCTGCAAGGTATCACCCTGCCCTGTTTTTCTTAAATTCCTCTTTAAAATGGTGGGCTTGTTATAATGAGATAGCTGCACTTTAAGGGGGACAGGATTAGGCTGGTATTTACGACTGGGTCTGGTTAACCTCAACTGATGGTTGGGGAGGAAATAAAGAAGAACAGTCAACTATACCTATCTACAGGAATGGAAAGGCGTTAAAGTAAAAGAACACTTTTTTATTTCTTTAAACTGTGTGTGTTATATTTCATTATCTTAAGTTATTTAAGACAGTTATTTAAGCCAGATAATCAAAAGGTAGAACAGATCAACCTCTTTCATTGATCAAGGTACCTGGAAGCTGTTTTTTCATCCATTTAAGCCAAAATTATATCAGCTCTCAGCTGAAAAGTTCATGAATCCTTACCCAAGTGTTTCCAGTCTGCAGTTTGGACTCTTCAGTCCAGCAGAAAGCTGCTTCACTCCTGAATCCTGCAGGTTGCTGTTACTCAGGCCCAGTTCTGTCAGGCTGGAGGACTGGGAGCTGAGAGCTGAGGACAGAGCATCACAGCTTCTCTCTGAGAGGTTACAGCCACTCAGTCTGAGGAGGAAACAAGATGGAAGGAAATAACTTGATTGATTAATCAATCAAGCTACATTCGTATTTGATGAGTGGAAGAATTCTGTTACCCTGTTTGTTTCAGTTTATTTGTCCATGGAAATGAAGATAAAAAGAAAAGAAAAGAAAAAAACCTCAACAAAGTTTTTCCAGCAAAACGAAATCTATATCTGTCCAATTCTAACTGATTGCTAGAGTTAGTTAAACCATAACTAACAAATGAGATGTGAGCCAATAAACTGATCCAATAATTAATCAGTTAAACAAATTGATTCTAAAATTGATAATGTCACGGACATAGGACACAGGGCACAGATGTAAGGTTTCAGAATAAGTCCATTTATTAACAATAAACTACTTATGGTTCTCCTGAGCAAAGCAAACAAAAGGGCTCTGAAATCCTAAGACACTAACCTCAATAACTAGATTTGAGGCTTGTGTGACTATGAAACTTAATCAAAACAAAACTCACTCCACTCCAGGAGGAAAACAGAAAGGGCTGTAAAAGGTAACAAAATATCTCTACGCGCTCTCCTGTGTCAGTGGCAACTGAATTCCATTTCACCATGACCTGCAATGACTTCGCCAAATTCTTCATAGACAAAGTCCAAAATATTAGACAAGCAGTTGGTAGAACAGCAGCAGGTTCAGCATATGTACTGTGTCCACCGAAAACCGGTTTAAACACCATGACACTGTTTCAACCCATTAACAGTAAGGACTTAGAGGACATCTTACATCACCTGAACTCCTCCTCTTGCTGTTTGCCAGGATGTCTAAACAGCAAGAGGAGACAGTTTTTTTCAAAGGGGTCTCAAAGATTTTGGAGTCAGACCTGTTACTGATTGTGAACTTGTCCTTAACGTCAAGTGTGTTTCCAGAGCCACTAAAAACAGCTGTAATTAAACCTCTGCTGAAAAAGGACAACCTTGACAAGACGCAAATGAACAACTACAGGCCTATCTCAAATTGCAAAAAAGCAGTTTTTCAACAGCTTAATTACTTTTTAACACAAAATAACTGCTGTGATACCTTCCAGTCAGGCTTTAGACAGCACCACAGCACTGAGACTGCTCTGACCAAAGTGTTTAATGGCATGTGTCTGAATACAGACAGTGGAAAAATGTCAGTCTTAGTTTTACTGGATCTCAGTGCTGCTTTTGATACAGTTGACCACAATATATTACTCAAACAACTGGAGAACTGGGCGGGTCTTTCCGGAACTGTACTAAACTGGTTTAAAACATACTTAGAGAACAGGAAGTACTTTGTGTCAACAAGTAACTTTACATCTGAGTAGACAAGAATTCCCCAAGGTTCCATCCTGGGACCTCTTTTGTTTAACATCTACATGCTCCCACTGGCACAGATGATAAAAAATAACAAAATAAACTACCATAGCTATGCAGATGACACACAGCTATATGTTACAATGTCACCAGGAGACCGAGTGTACAGGCTCTTGATAAATGCATTGAGGAGATTAATGACTGGATGTGCCACAACTTCCTCCAGCTAAACAAAAACAAAACTGAGGTAATTGTCTTTGGAGCCAAAGATAAACGATTGAAAGTCACCACAGAGCTTCAATCTATAAACCTAAAAACTACCAACCAGGCCAGAAATCTGGGTGTAGTGATGGACTCAGACCTAAATTTGGACAAACACATTAAGGCAATAATAAAGTCAGTCTACTATTACCTTAAGAATATATCAAGGTTAAAAGATCTTAAGTCTCAGCAGGACCTGGAAAAACTAGCCCATGTATTCATCTTTAGTAGGTTTGATTATTGTAACAGCATCTTTACAGGTCTACCTAAAAAGTCAGTTAGACAACTGCAGCTCATCCAGAACTCAGCTGCTCGAGTCCTCACTAAGAAAAGTGGAGCACATCAGTCCAGCTCTGAAGTCTTCACACTGGCTGCCTGTCCATCAGAGGATAGACTTTAAAGTTCTGATGCTGGTCTATAAAGCTCTGAATGGACTACAAAACACTCGTTGTATTTAAGTCCAGGTTGAAGACACATCTATTTTCAGCTGCATTTGAATAAGCTTGAGTTTCAAAACGGAATCATATTTTAACTACTGATTTTATCTTTAGAGAGATAATAGGATACCTTCGATCAAACTCTTTTTGACAGGTGACCTTTGACCTCTTATCGATCAATCAAATTAATATGACAGGTGACCTTTGTTTGACATCCGTTTGCTGACATCTGGGGATATGACTTTTGACCTCTTATCGATCGATCAAGCTATTTTGACGTGTGACCTCTGTTTGACATAGATTAGCCATCTGTTGAAGAGGTCTTTGACATCTAAGGAAGGGGGTGTTTATGGCTAGGGTTAAGAATGATTACAGCTAAAGTCAGGAGGTTGTGAGAAATATATTAGTTGAATGTTTAAATAAGAGAAAGGGTTAGGGTTAATAGAAAAGGTTAAGTTGTAGTTCAACATTTTAACAGCTTCAAAGACCAGTCCCTGTAAGGTAAAGATGAGAAAATAATTAGATGTTAAAAGAGCGCAGCCTTTTTCAGTAGATGAAGTGCCTGTAAAACAAGCCAGTTGATATATTATTACTGCTCTGTCCACTTTTCCGTGCTGCATTCAACGGGAGCATTACATGGTAACATCTATGCAAATTTCACATAGTGTATACTTAAGCAAGGTTTTTTATTTATTTATCTATTTTTATGCTATTAAACTGTGTTTCAATTTGACAGAATCTGATGTTATAGTTCCTGTGAGGTGAAGAATCGACGGTGCAATAGAGTGCGCACCAGACTGTCGCTTGTCCGAGGGTTAATGAGAGGTAGAGTTTCTTTCTCTACTTTTTTTGTTAAAATGTATTATGATTATTATTATTAATAATATTTTTATTATTATTATTATTTATTTATTTTTAAAACATTCACAATCACGGAACCAGGTATATTTAAAATACTTTTATGCTTATTTCTCCTTCATCCACAGAGGCCGACCTGTCGATAGAACGGATAAGTCCTACAATTCGGCCCGACCCTCGTCTGTGGAGGAAAAGAAACGCTACCATCTGACGTGAAAAATCAAGAGCTCGGGCATTCATGAGAAGTAGCGAGATTCTTGTACAGAAAATTAACCGTGACTTGAAGGTGATTTCGAAGTAAAGTAAATGTGTGTATATATATAAGTAGATATCTTAACCCCTCTTAGCCATTCTCAATTCTGTGTAAAGATGGATAATCAAGCAGGCAGAGCTGTGCCGGCTGTAATATCCGAGGCTGTGGGAAATTTGGAAAACATTCCCATACCGGTTCATGTGTGGAATTACTTTACACCGCTGGAATATGCGCTCCTTAATGTCGATTATCAGTCATCTCCTATGAATATTGAAGAAGATGAAAATGATGAAATTGACGTATTACACGAATTAGAATCATCAATCCTGAATTTAAATGGGCCTCCGCCATCCGCCCTGAGTTTGCAAAATGAGTCACCGAAAATTGTCTCACCAAATCCAGCTCCTTGTGTCACATCACTAGATACAGCCTCAGCGAATAGTGCTTCTCAAACTTCAGCATCAGATACTGTCTCACCAAATCTTATTTCTTTACCTTCTCCAGCTGCAGCAGAACAAACTCGGCAGCATGGTAGGGGGTTGAATCAGGAGAATGTAGCCGTCCCTGAACAGAATCAGAGAGGTACACCTCCACCGATTGGGGGCTTGAATCAGGAGAATGTAGCCGTCCCTGAACAGAATCAGCGAGATACGAGATATAATGCCCAACATCGCTGAGTTCACTTCAGCTGTTATGAGCAATCTTATTGAAGTGGCAGAAACAGCGCGATCACTCGCTAGATGTAATGATGTCGTCCAGCTAGAATTAGTAGGTGAGAGTATTTCTCAACACATTACCGTTTCTGTCACAGACGAGTCTGATGTAATCCTGAAAGCCTTTCTGGACTTTTTAGACGAGTTAACTCAATCGAACGCAGAGATTGCCTCTGATACTAACATGGAGTTAGTCCTCCAGGTAGTAAGAAACCCTACAGGGGGCGCCAAACGGAAGGCTTCAAAAACCTTAGAATGCGAATTAATCCATAAGAAAAAACGTCACTTATACATTACAGATAACTGTGACAATCAGCTCTGCTTCGCCATCAGTCTCGCGCACATCTCCGGCTCTAAATTTACCGATAGTTAGGCTTCGGCCCAGGCGAGAGAGTGGCAGCGTCAGGCAGGGCTGACTGATCAGACGCCTGTATCTTTCAGTGATGTTGGAAAATTCGAAAAAATCCTAAACAGAAAAATTGTGGTGTTTCACAGAACCAAGGGTGATCTAGCTCTGTGTAAATTTGAGACTGATTTCAGAGATCGATCAAGCCCTCTCTTTCTGTTATTACTCCAAAACCATTACTATGGAATAAAAAACCTCAAAGGATTTATAGAGTCGAGGTACATTTGTGAGCACTGTTACACCAGTTACAATGACCCACACTCACACTACTGTCCTGGTTACTGTCCTGTGTGTTGCAACTCGTCATGTACAAATCAAGAGTTCAGTCCTGTATTTTGTGGCGATTGCAACAGAAGCTGTCGTAACTCGTCGTGCTTCAACAGACACAAAGAACCTCGTGAGAGACCCCGAGCTAGAATGCAAGTGAGTGATTGTGATCTGATTAAAAGGTGTCCGACATGTAAGAGATTTTATGGCGTTGCGATGACTAAGGTAAAAAAAAAACACGTGTCTGAAGGTTTAAAATGTACAATCTGTGGTGAGAAACTGACCCCCGGTTCTACAGCAACTCTCAGTGGACACCAGTGCTACATTCAGCCTAGCAGCGCCGACGAACGGCTTGACAACTGATCTTTTATGATTTTGAATTCTTAGTCGGTCAGAACGATGTGCATGTCCCCTTTCTGGTCTGTGCAAAAACGCTGAAAGGTGTCGAGTGGTCTGCCTACGGATTGGATTGTGTCAGGAAATTCCTCCTCCATTTCAGGAGACCACGCTACCGTGAATAAACGTTTATTGCTCACAACGGACGAGGATATGATAGCTATCTAATCCTTAACGTCATGGTGCAACTAGGTATGAAGCCCTCTCTCATCACACAGGGGAGTAAAATTCTCTGTTTTACAGACTGTGATTATGGTTTGAGATTCATCGATAGTCTGTCATTCCTGGCTATGAAACTGAGTATGATGCCGAAAGCATTAGGTTTCAGTGATCATACCAAAGGTTTCTTTCCCCACAGATTCTCTTCAGAACAGAATTTGAAATATGTGGGGCCTTTTCCTTCACCGAGTTACTACTCTGTAGAACTCATGAGCCCCAGTGAGCAGGGAGAGTTCTACAGATGGTACGATGGAGTACCATCGTACTCCATCATGAAGATTTAAAGTTTTAAGGAGACTTTTGCGTACCAGAGTCCATGATTCCTGTCCTGCCTCGGTTGAGCCCCCCGACGTAAATGCCTGAACCATTTTATATAGTCTTACATCCCCCTCCATAGAAATAAGGGAGTGTTTTAAAAATTTCTTGAAGTGCTAATTTCAACCCATTTGCTCTTCACACCTAGTCTACATCCATCCTACGGTTAGTAACAGATGTATTGATTCTGTTTACTTGTGAAGTAAGACATAGGATGTTTCCCGCACAGCATGATGCATTCTAGTGAACATCATATATGTTCATTTGTTTACTTGCGAACTAAGACAATGACACAGACTGTTTACCACACTGTACTTTGCATTCTTATGACCCCTGGCCATTTGTTCCTACTGTTCAGTGCCACAGTAGGATGCATTCTTGCGACCCCCTGCAGTTGAGTCTCATGGTATGAGCCAGAGAGAGCCAGATGTAAACTTTATGGGCAACCTGGTCTTAGTATTAGTGAATTCTCTGTAGATCAACCCTTGATACCATATGCACCATGTGTGCAAACTAAGAGGGAAACCTTTTTGTGTAATTTAACCCTTTAGGCGCCAGAGGTTTTTTTCTAAAATCCTTGATTTTGACAAATAAATTTCAAAAGGCTATATCTTAAAACTGATAGGAGATAGAGACTTTCTGTAAATTAGAGAAATGTTGAGGATGACCCAAAGTGTATGTAGGAAGCAAATTGACACACCTAATTTGCATATTATGACGTCATGGCGTGGAGGCCATCTTAGATTATAGAATTTTTATGAAATTTTCATGTTTCAATGATGAAATGCAGCCTTTTTCCCCAAATATGCCCCTATGAATGTCTGTGCTATATTCAATATTCTATATTCAATGCACTAGACAATACAAAATGTTCAGGGAAATAGCAAAGAGTAAACCAACACTGTAAATTATTTCTAGTAAATGGCCGAAAAAATGCACATGAGCGATAACCTCACGTTTGCCTGCAGAGGTCAAAATAGGCCCATGCCTATCCATCCAGGTGACACTGTTTGTAGTTTTTTATGGTGTGATACCTTTCATTGCATGGTACCACACAAAGACCCACCCCACACTGCCTACAACTGTAATTTGTCTGACGGCGCCCTTAGGGCGGGTTCGATCAGAACATACGACACAATCTGGGTGGTCATCAGCCTTATACAGAAAGTGACGTTCTGTGAGTCTCTGTGGTATTTCTCCCGATGACTTATTCCTCCCTTTATGGCTCTCTTTCCTGGAGTAGTCTTCCAGTAAACCAGTTACTACGTCTTGCACAAAGACCTTCAGAAACTTGTGAGGAGCTGGAATACAGCTTCAGTAAATTATGTGAGCATTCACCATACTTATGCTAAGAATAGCATGGAAAATTCTGTTATACCACTTTCTTGATCTGTGGGGAAAGAGTTAGGTCTTCATTCTTTGATCTGCAGTGTCAATGCACCCCATGAATGAATCATAATCATCAACACACACAGGTGTATTTATTAATCTGTACCCACTGGTAGTGTGTTTTGTCCTGATGCGTTTTTACAATTTCACTGACAGTTACATGAGACCACTGGTGAAATCTTGAATGTGGCTTGATTTCATGGGAGGCTAAAAACTGATGGGCATAACGATTTGTTTATACAGAATAAATTCCAGAAATCATCATTGAGAAAAAGTGACAAAAAATCTAGGGCCGAATCAGCATTGGATAGTTCTCTGTCCCCCTGATATCCAACTGTTTCATCAAATGGCTTTATCTAATGTTGCTACCCCACCTCATCAGTCAAATACTCAAAGCCTGCATGTCCATAACCTGGTTTAGTGAGACGCATGTTGGCTGACTTGTCTCTGCGCTGTGTGACTGCGCGTCTGCCTCTAAATGCGCTCCTGTCATCTCTCCAAGTATGCCAACACGCGCTCTGGTCAGTGAACAGACAGCATGGCTGCATCTGCATGACCTGCGCCACTACGTTTTCCCCCAGCTCTCCCACTGACACTTCGACCACGTCTGACATGTCCATCAGATTTGTCAAGCTACTGGCTTTGCGATCGCGAACACTGTGAAGGCACCGTGTCAGAAAGCACAGCGTTCACATGGCGAGCTCGATAAAAAGACCGAACACACACCCTCGTTCTCTCCAGTACTACCATGCCTGCTAACTCCTCGATGCAAACTTCGACCCCCTGAAACATTTTCCTCACCACCAACATTGCTGGGCAAAGGATCTGAAGTTGGTGTTTGGTGTAGGGAATCACTTTGTCCGACTGCTGGTGAGGCAGGGATGCGGCGCGGGAACGTGTCGCCACTAGCGGGACTAGCTAACAGCTGAAGGTAGATTTTCCCCTTCAGAATAAGGATTATCGAATAGAAGATCCAGCGCTTCTTTGCAAGTAAACTTTTTAGTGGACATTGTGCGATTATTGGAAAAAAATACTCGCTAATGCTGCCTATATCGCTCTGCTGCTGTCGCTCAATGACTACTCGCTCGGTGAAGAACTCGTACTGATTCAACTTGCTGTAGCTCAAAAACATTACATTGAAGGATGACGTTTTTTGCGTCAAAGGTGAAGTTTTACATGTCTGCCAACCAGAAGTGGAGAGTAGGAACAAAATATGACGTTATTTTTGCCACAATGGGCCGTTTTATTCAAGGCGCCATCTTGTCGACTTAAGTCGACCATGGCGCTTGGAGGGTTAAACCTACCTCTATTTGCTATAAACACCCCATCCTCCATTCAGTGTCACAGTATGGTGCATTCTTGCGACCCCCCTCACACGTTCACCCTCATGGTATGAGCCAGAGAGAGCCAGATGTCTGTGCCACCCCACCCAAATCCTTGTAGTGCTGGCAACACCTGGCAAAAGGAGGACTTTCCGGCACCCTGAGCCATACTCATACGAGACTTAAAATGCTGTCTCTTTCCCACACTGTACTTTGCATTCTTATGACCCCTGGCCATTTGTTCCTACTGTTCAGTGCCACTGTATGATGCATTTTTGCGATCCCCTGCAGTTGAGTCTCATGGTATGAGTTGATCAGTCAGACAGAGCCAAATGTCTGTTACCCCCCACACACACCCAAATCCTGGCAGTGCTGCATTCTTGCGACCCCCCACACATCTAATTATTTTCTCATCTTTACCTTACAGGGACCGGTCTTTGAAGCTGTTAAAATGTTGAACTACAACTTAACCTTTTCTATTAACCCTAACCCTTTCTCTTATTTAAACATTCAACTAATATATTTCTCACAACCTCCTGACTTTAGCTGTAATCATTCTTAACCCTAGCCATAAACACCCCAGTTCCTTAGATGTCAAAGTCCTCTTCAACAGATGGCTGATCTATGTCAAACAAAGGTCACACGTCAAAATAGCTTGATCGATCGATAAGAGGTCAAAAGTCATATCCCCAGATGTCAGCAAACGGATGTCAAACAAAGGTCACCTGTCATATTAATTTGATTGATCGATAAGAGGTCAAAGGTCACCTGTCAAAAAGAGTTTGCTCGAAGGTATACTATTATCTCTCTATCTTTCATATATATAATTTTTTTCTGATTTTACCTATTGTTCTTATTTCTTTCTTTTGTTTAAATTTTAAATCATGCTTTTTATTTCTTCTGTTTTAATGTCTCTGTAAAGCACTTTGAATCACCTTGTCGTTGAATTGTGCTATACAAATAAACTTGCCTTGCCTTGCCTCCGAATGAGGCGGAGTAAACAAAGGACGCTCTCCCAGTAAACGGAGGCACGAACACTAAGAAACACAAAATCTCTCCACTAAGGTAGGCACTATGAAACTATACACTAAGCTCTCCTTTAACAGAGGCACTATGAAACATTATCAAAACAAAAACTCACTCCTTCCAATCAGAGGCACTATGAAACCTTAACAATTAACCAAAACACAAACACTCCTCTATCGGAGGTACTATGAAACTTTAACAAGAACAGAAAATCACTCATAAATGGAGGAAACCAATAAGGCTATGAAACTTAACGAGATCTTGACTATGGCTATTGTTCAAAACTGAACAAACAAAAGATCACTCCGTAGGAGGAACGCTTAACTGGATCAACATCCCTGTTGATTCAAGGCTATGGAACACTTGGAATGCTAGGGTGAAAAATACTTAGAAAAGGTTGGGACACACTGGCACAGGACAGAGGGAGACACAGACTATTTGAACACATGAGCGACCATGGGAAAAGGGTGGAAACACTTTGGGATAAGGAAAGACAATCAGACACTTGACACAAGAGGAAGGGAAAGATACCTCACATCACTTGTAAGATGATATTTTGTTGAGAACTGACATTTTATAAATAAAATGAAGTTCATCTGAAACTGAGTTTAACGCTGATTTTTAATGCTGTTTTTAACCAGTTAATAAGTAAAGAATGTATTTAAAAATAAATATATCTATCTCAGTACTTACAGAGCTTTGTTGGAGGCTTTGACCACTGGCAGCAGCCTCAGAAGAGCCTCCTCTGAAGCAGAATATTTCTTCAGGTCAAACACATCCAGATCTTTTCCTGATGACAGTAAGATGAAGACCAGAGCTGACCACTGAGCAGGAGACAGTTTGTCTGTGGAGACACTTCCTGAACTCAGGGACTGTTGGATCTTCTCCACTAGAGAACGATCATTCAATTCATTCAGACAGTGGAACAGATTGATGCTTCTCTCTGTAGACAGATTCTCACTGATCTTCTCCTTGATGTAATTGACTGTTTTCTGATTGGTCTGCGAGCTACTTCTTGTCTGTGTCAGCAGGCCTCGTAGGAGACTCTGATTGGTCTGCAGTGAAAGACCCAGGAGGAAGCGGAGGAACAAGTCCAGGTGTCCATTTGGACTCTGTAAGGCCTTGTTCACAGCACTCTGGTAGAAGAGAGTCTCTTTTTGTGTTCTAGACTTCTGAAATTTTGATTGTTCTCCCATCAGATTGATTCCAGAGTTGATGAAGGTCAGATGGACATGAAGAGCAGCCAGAAACTCCTGAACACTCAGATGGATGAAGCAGAACACCTTCTCCTTCTTCAGCCCTTTCTCCTCTATAAAGATCTGTGTGAACACTCCTGAGTACACTGAGGCTGCTGAGATATCGATGCCACACTCTGTCAGGTCTGATTCATAGAAGATCAGGTTTCCTTTCTGCAGCTGCTCAAAAGCCAGTTTTCCCAGAGACTCAATCATCTTCCTGCTCTCTGGACTCCAGTGTGGATCTGTCTCAGCTCCTCCATCATACTTGACCTTCTTCACTGTGGCCTGAACCACCAGGAAGTGGATGTACATCTCAGTCAGGGTCTTGGGCATCTCTCCTCCGTCTCTGGTTTTTAAGACTTTCTCCAGAACTGTAGCAGTGATCCAGCAGAAGACTGGGATGTGGCACATGATGTGGAGGCTTCGTGATGTCTTAATGTGGGAGAGGATCCTGCTGGCCTGCTCCTCATCTCTGAATCTCTTCCTGAAGTACTCCTCTTTCTGTGGGTCAGTGAACCCTCTGACCTCTGTCACCATGTCAACACAACCAGAAGGGATCTGATTGGCTGCTGCAGGTCGTGTGGTTATCCAGAGGCGAGCAGAGCGAAGCAGGTTCCCCCTGATGAGGTTTGTCAGCAGCACATCCACTGAGGTGGACTTTCCTGGGTCAGTTAGGATTTTAGTTTTCTTGAAGTCCAGAGGAGGTCGACACTCATCCAGACCGTCAAAGATAAACACAACCTGGAATTCTTCAAAGCTGCTGATTCCTGCTTCTTTAGCCTCATTAAAGAATTCATGAACAAGTTCCACCAAGCTGAACTTTTCCTCTTTTATCAGATTCAGCTCTCTGAAAGTGAATGGAAACATGAACTGGATGTTCTGGTTGGCTTTGCCTTCAGCCCAGTCCAGAGTGAACTTCTGTGTTAAGACTGTTTTCCCAATGCCAGCCACTCCCTTTGTCATCACTGTTCTGATTGGTTCATCTCTTCCAGGTGGGAGTTTAAAGATGTCTTCTTGTCTGATGGTTGTTTCTGCTCTGCCTGCTTTCCTGGATGTTGTTTCAATCTGTCTGACCTCATGTTCATCATTGACCTCTCCAGTCCCTCCCTCTGTGATGTAGAGCTCTGTGTAGATCTGATTCAGAAGGGTTGGGTTTCCTGCTTCAGCAATCCCCTCAAACACACACTGGAACTTTTTCCTCAAGTTACACTTGAGTTTAGTCTGACACCTGTGAAGAACCTCTGTAAGACAAAATGGGAGACAAGAAGATTTCGTGTTACTGAGCAGTGTATGGAGCATAAATATGAAGTAAACAGATGTCTGAAAACCCTATAACAAAACAACTTTTGGATCTGTAAATCACACACCCAACTCAAAGCCCTTAGTAAGGGAAGCAACTCAAGGCCTTTTCTCAGAAAAAAACAGAACACAAGTTTTCGACAAACTACCAACCATAAGTGAACAACAAGACGATCATGCCACTAAAAACACTCACTCCAAGTGGAAAAAAAATAAATCAAACAATTTTGAGAAAATGCAGAAGATTCTCGACGCCAAACTTTACTGCAAACCAAACATTCACGTGCTGCTGCACAGGTGGAGCTTCCTTCTGAAACACACGTCCAAACACATTTTGAAATCACAGATTATTTGCTACAAACACATCAGCAACCATAACCCTGTTCAAAGCGCTCAGAAAACAGGCTACTCCAGACATTTCCTCAGATGAACCAAGAGATAAACCCTTAAAAAATGCCACTGAAGAGCATCTCCCAAGCACTTTTCTCCCACTTCTACCGAGGTTAAAGAGGGACTCCACTGTATCGATCGTGCCACACAGATGCAGCTACTACACAAACTAATGTGGAACTGAACTGGTATTGGTTCAAGTCTGTAAAAATGACACTGCTCCCCTACTAATGGCCCTCTCAGACCTCATGAGACAATCCCACCGCTTCACTCTGTAACCCATTTATTTCAACGGCTTGCGTTGCGCAATGATGGTTTTTCACTGTGCGTAAAAATTGCACGTCAAGGCAAAAATGGTGGCCAAGCTGGTTTTGTTGGTGAATTCAATGCGATGATCCCTCCTGCATCCACATAATCACTGTCAGTGCAGGGGTGCATTGCAACGTAGATGGGAACAGGACAGATTAACCCTCCTTATTGACTACAAAGCCTACAATACATGACAACCAATAACGTCAAGCCTGCCTGCCAACAAAATAATGGGCCCCATGCAATAACTATTCGTACGAACAGATTTGTTCTTAAGTCGTGTGAATGATTTAAGAATATTTGCACATTCACCAATTTTTTTCGTATTTTAAGTTTTCTTTCAGGTACGAATAGAATTTATACAGACCAGAGTGATCCAGACCAGTCGTAGGAGTCACATAAAATAGTCCACCGTTATTCGAATCAAGTTTGCTTGACTAATGGATTGTATATTTAATTACTTTGAAGCAATCATAAATAAATATTTACATTATACCCCATAATTATGCTGACATTATTCTGTTTTATTTAAATTATGCACTAATTGAAGGTTAATTTGACTCTGGATATAACAAGTTCAATGGGAAGTGCAACCAGCGGCTGACTTGCTACTTTTGGATGCCTTAGCATGTCAGGCTCTTGGATAAGAGCATGTGTTCCGAGACCGTGTAGATATCCTTGTGGTGACAGATGAATAGCTGACACGCGATTTAGATTGCAGGTCTGTGCTGCTGTAAATATGCGGTTTGCTGGAGCCACAATTCCAGAGAGAAATACGCTGATCAAACCCAATTCCACCACACGTCCAGGTCCTCACCACGAGAACCTTTCAGAGGGAGACTGGACACAGATCGTTTGTGTCCCAGTCCTCTGTGAGTCATGCGCTCCCCTTGGTCATCAAAACTCTCATCAGTTTATCATCCATGGTACATCAAATTCCCATACACAGCTGTCGAACAAGTACAGATTAAGAGGGACTTTCATACCATTCCTGGACTGCCAAACCTAATCGGAGTAGTAGACTGCACACATATACGCATCAAAGCAGCCGTGTCGTTGTGGAGTGCACTGAGCTGAAGGCCAAGTGGGTGTGTCTCGATATAGCGGGCGGGGGGGGGGACTGCTCCATAGCCCAGAGAAGGCATGGCAGATTATTCTGGCATGCTGCAATTTGCACAATATTGCCATGAACAAGGGTCTCCTACTACCTGAACCAGCCCAGGCAGACATCATCCCAGAAGACCCCTCTCATGGACCGCCCCATCAAAGTGCCGTCATGATGAGACAACAACTGATTGCACAGCTTTAGATGCAGTCATCGAGCGCCTTTTTCATATCAAACCATTTCTACTTTAGTTCGGTGACATTACAAACTACAGGTGACATGGAATTAACAGCACTCATAATTGCTTCTCATTTCCCTCGCTTTAGCAGGTCCCGTAATTCCACAGCTAAAAATGACAGATTTTCCTTTTTGGATCTCTGAAAGCAGAACTTCGGTCTCAGTGCCCATAAAGTTGTTCTTTTTGTGCCTTGATGCCATTCTTATGACTCAACACTCAACACTTCCTGGCACAGGAAAGAGGAAGCGTAGCCTTATATGTTATTATTTAGGGCGTGGAATATGCAAATTTATTATCATCGTGCACCAGCACTTAAATACGCACGGGTAGCATTAATCATTTACGCAGGTCATTGACACACTTTTTCCGAAGTTAAGAGCGTTTGTTGAATCTGATGTGGCATGATAGTACGAGACGTTCTTACAAAAAAGTGAGAGAAACTTAGAATAAAAATATGAAAATGTTCTTGCCCAATGTGACCAGTGTGCTAAACTAAGGCTAAGCACATCACACTTGGTCTTAAAGGGCCCTAAGGGATATCAGCTCTTTAAGAGAAGTTTCAATTATCAGTCCAAAAGACTAATCTTGTCGATACAACTGAATATCAAATATATGCCCTTATCATAGAAATATGTGGCCTTACCTTCTTGTGCTGATGGGCCAGACAACAAACGCAGCTGAGAGGAAAGTGTAAGATCTAATTTTTGAAGATGTTCCATCAGCTTCCTGCAGGCTTCCTCTCCTTTTCTTCTTACATCATCGATGAGTCTTCGTGCCTTATCTGCTCTGCTCTGGTTCTCCTCGATTATTGCTTCTTTCTCCAAATCACTGAAGACACCATCTGCTAAGAGGGCATCAAGCAGCTGCTTGAGGAGTTCTGCTGGCACCCTCGTCACAAACTCCATTCGTATTCTGTTGAGTTCGCTCTCTGCAAAATGTCAGACATAAACATGAATCTCACTCAAACTTTGGTCTTTTCAGTAAATGTTCTTGAAATGTAAAAATAATTTATCTGAATCATGACTACTTCAGTGGCTCATGTACATTTTGAAAGCTGACAGTCAGTGATGAATGACGTCATGAACCTAGCTTTCATTGTGCTTTTGTTGATAAGGGGATATCATATATATAGTGATGCGCCGCAACGTTTGGCAACAGTTGCAGCAGCTCTCGTTCGAGTTGAGCATTTTTTCTCTGTTTTGGTCATTTTTGGTTAAGATTTTTAATTTATTCTTCAGTGTAGTACCATGGAAACAACAGTTGCACTATGGACACCAAAATTGCCGTGCTTGCTCTGAACTTTCCATCAACTTTAAAACTTTCCATATTTGGCCACCCTGTAAGCAGCCATGGACCCTATTGTTTACACCAGGGATCATCTGTTAGCGCTCCGTAACAGAGCGGTGCTACCCCAGGAGAAACCCAATGTCCAGTAGCTGAGGAGAAGAAGACGGGGAACTCATGCTGGAGTTCAACATTGCGCTATGAGAAGATGGTACAGACCTGTCACCCTGGCCATCGATATGGGAAATGCAAGATCTCTTCCCAATAAAGTCTAATTTATGCTTCTTCGACAGCGTAGAGCATTCAAAGTTCTGCGTCGAGGGAATGCGTTGCTCTGTAATTCACCATGCCGCTAGGGGGGTGTTGCTGTGTGTTTGTGTGGTTTCAGGGGTTATAGACGATTCCTTGCTTTTTCTTCCGGTCACAGTTAACAACAGTAAACAATGGCAATCGAGGTGGAGCAGCTCTGTTTGCAGTTGGAGCTCATCAATACAGAAGAACCAATGCTTATCTTGCAAACGTTGAAGCGCAGGCTACAGAGAAGACGTTTGCGGAGGTGGTCTGTACGGCCACTAAACCGGTCAAGGCTCGGAACAGGTGCATTTACAACACTGGTTAACCCACTGAGGGACCTGAATGAACAAATGCACTTTCGATACTTTATAATGTCAACGGGCCGATTTGACAAACTTCTTCACCATGTACAGCCATTAAGTCCGGAAAAAGCAACTGCTGTAAATTATGTTCACAGGTCTTGTGCTCTGCGACAACACAACGTTTAGTTAGAACGTCAGGCACGTCAGGCCACAGCGTAGGGGTCGACATCGAAATGACAGAGAAGCATAAACTACGGTTAAGATGGATGAGTTAATGGCGCTGATCCGGCATATCAGCGCTGAGGGAATATCAGGAGTGCAGCATTATGCTGTTTACGGAGACATAGCTGAACTCACTGACTCCGGATTAGTGATGCACGATTCATGAGTCGGTCCTTCAAAACTCAAGATTGTTTTTACTTACTCGGGAGTTACGAGTCATTGTCTCCATTAACTCGTTCACTGACTCACCGCTGCTACTGCCAGCTAACTGCAAAGAGGAGACACACCACACAACTGTTATTCTAACTGCAATTGCGAAAACGTATAAGGCTAACTGCTGTATTAGCTCCATGGCTGAAGCAACGACTCTGCTCCAGCTCACAGTTCACTCGATCTCTCTGCCAGCTCGTAGAAACTCGCCGCGCCGCACCATTCAGGACTCATGATTCATACCCGACAAGCAGTTCACAGGTAGCTCACAGCTCACTTGCTCCCTCTCCCTCTCCCTCTCGGTTTCATTTTGAAGGAAGTGGGAGTTCATTCATTCTGTACATAATTATTTTATTCTAATGGTGCACTGTTGAATGTTACAATATTATTATTTTTGCACTATTGTTTAAGTTATTTACATTTTCTATTTGTGCATAGTTTGATACATTTTATCATAGTTTTGCACTTTTTCTCACTGAATGTTAATTTATTGGCTATTTGGGTTATTTGCATTTCTTTAGAGAGACAGAAAGAAAAATAAATGTTTCACCTTGGAGACTTCTTTAGATTTTTAGTCTTTTTCACAATGATTTGGGGACTGGAGTGGTTTGGAAGTTTGTTTGTACATTCTGTGGTGTACACTCTGGTGACTGATTCAAGTGACTCGAAAACCCAATTCACTTTAGTGAGTGACAAACTTGAGTCACTAAAAGGAATCGAGTATCTCATCACTATTCCGGATTCACACGTTTCACTGGGCGGATTTAATCTATATAAGGCCAACAGAACTCTCTAACCAGAAGAGTGGTAAGAGGAAAAGAGGAGGGCTGGCTATGTTTGTGAATAACAGATGGTGTAAGCCTGGACACACCACTATTAAAGAACAACTCTGCTGCAAGGACATAGAACTGTTAGCTGTTAGCATGAAACCTTTTTATCTACCACAGGATTTTTCACATGCAACAATCATGTCTCTCCTTTCTCCACTCTGACCAACGTCACCCAATACGTCGCCTGCCACACCAGAGACAATAAAACACTGGATCTATTTCATGCCAACACCAAGGAGGCAAATAACTCAACACCCCTCTCTCCCCGGGCGAAATCAGACCACAACCTGGTTCATCTTCGGCCTGTGTACGAACCCCGCACAGTGAGAAGATGGTCTGAGGAGACTGAAGAGGCTCTGAGGGACTTTTTTTAACCAACTGTGTGGGAGGAACTCTGTAATCCTCATGGGGAGGACATTGACAGTCTCACTCATTGCATCACGGACAATATTAATTTCTGCGTGGAGAACACGGCACCCACCAGGGCTACGGTGTTTCTCTAATAATAAACCCTGGATCAATCCAGACATAAAGGCTTTTCTGAAGGAGAAAAAAAAAGGACTTTCAGTCTGGAAATGAGGAGGGGCTGGAGATCAGAGAGGAGAGGAACCAATACAGGAAAAAAAACGGCTGAGGGGGATCAGAAGTGGGGGAATGAACTGAACCTATTCTTCAACAGGTTCGATCAGACATGTAACCCACAGGCGCGCAGACACGCAGACATGCAGACATGCAGACACATCTTTAAATTAAAGGAATTTAAATTACTAAGACTGTAGTGAGGTGCTTATCACCATGGTAACTGGTGTTTTTCATTACATATCAGAGCTGTGACTGACAGGTGACCTGTGGGGTGTTGTACCCTACCTCTACCCACTGCTGCAGTTGTATTAAGGGTTTATAACGTAGTTATAACAGTCACTGCAAACTGAAGGCTTAAGGAACCACACAGAAACAAGCGGAGCTGTGATTGGTCAGTTTGAGTGCCATGTGTCTCTGCCTCACTGATGTCTCCATGCAGAAACTGGTGGACTCCTACCTGGTGAAGGTGGTGGAGCTGCCTGGGTTGGTGGGTTCTTCAGGTGCTTCACAGGTGTCTCCATCTTTGCTCTAAAAGAAAAAAAGTAGTTGGAAAGTTCTCTATAATGCAACAAAAACTAATGAAATAATGCAAAAGTAAATTACTAAGTACGTAACAAGAGTGTGTGAAGAAGCTTATTTCAATGTAAAAAAAACTTGGTAAAGGTTCCATGAAGCTAATCTGAGTCTTGGCACGACTGGTGGTACATATGGTTGAAGTCTGGATGAGTCTGATTGCTGGTGCTAGTTCAGACCCAAGTTGTGCTTTAGGCTAATATTTAGCACAAGCTTCAGGATGTGAGCCAGGTTTAGGTTCAGCTTCATAAGGCCAATAATTAGGTTTGTTTTTAGGAACTGGTTCTTCAGGTCTGTAACAGCGAGATGGATGAAAAGGAAGCATTTGTGGGTTAGAAAAATATGAAGCTCAATGGAGAGATTCTTCCTGAAGGTGACAGAGCTTGGTTCGGGTGCAGGTTGAGGTTTAGGTCCATGAGAAGTTTGTTGCTGTTCTGGTCTTTAACACAACACTAAACAGTTTTTTTTACTGTGAATAAAGGTGGTTTGGTGATGTGAGTGCTGAGCTCTGACATGGAGAAGAGTCACGGACTGTTAGAGATGGTCATCTCACCTCTGAGCTTTGCTCTGGCTCTCATGTTCCCCACACAGAGTGGTTTTAGTGTCCTCACTGATCCATGCTGCTGAATTCACATCAGCTCACACACACTTACCTTCATCTGCAGAAGAAACACAAATCATTCATCTGCACATCAACTCCAATCCTCCTCTCCACCATTTGGGCTGTAAAAAGATCAGCTGCTGTACTTCCATCAGTCCACTAGATGGAGGCATGGAGCTACCACCCAGCACACTCATGATGACGATGGACCATTACGTACATTTACTGACATGAAACAGGACGGAGATGAACTGATTTAATATTTGAACCAGAAACGGACTAATATGCTGTTAATAAAAGAACCTTCTACCTTGGAAAGGTTCCATCTTTGTCTGTAGGTTCCATCCTATGTTTAAAAGTACAAATAAAATGTCTCTGATAAAAACTCTAATAAAGCGTTTTAACTTTTAGTTGAATTCAACAAACAAAAAGAAACAAAGATGGAGGATTATTACTCACATATAAAGGAAAGGAAAAAGCTGAATAAAACATCACAAACTGACCCATAAAGTAGACAGAACATCTGAATCTACTTCATTTCATCATTAGACAATATTAGTGGATTATATGTTCCATCAGAGCTGCACACAGCTTCATAACTGACTACAGTCAGACACATTTTAACTAACGTTCATGTTATTTTATTCTGAAAGGTGACACAGGAAGCAACAGGAAGCTGCTGGGTCTGACTGTAATGGAGGAGCTGATGGTTTCATTCTATGAAGATCAGTTCTTCATAGAAAACAAACATCATCAGCTGATCATCGTGTTGTTTGATTCCAGTTCATCAATGATCTGATAATCATGTAGATTTGTCTTAAAACTCAAAAGTGATCAAAGTCTGTTCTGAAATAAGAAAGGAGCATGTTCCCCAAACATTACAGAGCAGAAACAAACAGCTTACAGGTTATACAAGTTACTTTAGACAAATTTCATACTCACAGTTTGTTGAAACTGTAGAAAATGTAGAAGACTTCAGTCTGACACAGGTGAGCTGTTTCCTGGAATTAGTCAGGAGCTCCACCCCTGGTAGGATGAACACAGGTAGGGGGAGGGGATCCCAATGAGAACAGGTTTCATAGGACAACTCAGGTGAGAAAGACACAAAACAACTCAGTAAAAAAAAACACATCTTAATATTTCTCACACAAGCAGACATTTAATTAAATGGTTCAATTAAATTTAAAAGTAATTTCCAAAAAACAATCAATATCACCTTTCTGTGTGTAAAGACATCCTCAGCTCAATCAATTTTTCCAGCCCATTAATTTGATTAACTGAGGACTTAAAATTGAAAACGTTCCTAATCCAGGTTTACCTTCAGCTGAACAGCAGAAACAAGTCTCTGAAGGTCACAATAACTTTCTGTGATGCCTTAACAAGCGTTTCTGTGAAGAGATGCAGAGCAATAAAAAATTCACTGATCTCCTCTGAAATGTAAAGTTGAAACATGAAAATTGTTGAGGAAAGCTGAAGTACTTTAAGTAGAGTAAATGTAGCTTATTGCTTCCAACACATGAAGTTACAGAACCAGACAAACACTGAGAAACTGAGCCAGATGCTGTGCTAACAGCCAGAATTCAGCACACTGCGGGCTGGGCTTACAGTGGATGCTCTTTGCTCAGGTAAAAGTTACAAATCCTAGAAAAGCTCAGATAAAGTTCTGCAGTGACTGTATCTGCCAATCAAAAAGCCAGTGTTGTTCTGAAATATGATTCTTTGCTAAGTCTGACCCTCTTTGGTCAATAGTTAACCCATTATAGCACTGTCAGATGCATTCAGCTGGACTTCTGCTCAGTGGGTGTTATAGGGGGATATATCCTTCACAAAGACCTTCAAAAATCTTAGAATCTGTTAAAAAAAACTTACTGTCTGCTTTTTTAATTTTATAGTGTTTAATCTTTTATATAAATGATCATATTGATGATTTGATGCCTGTTTTCAATACTTCGCATTGTTAATGAAAAACATTTTCATTGTAACCTTGGTTTTAATTACACCATTATCACTAATATGTTACATTATCTATCTTATATTTTTATTATTTAGTTCACTAAAATGTGTGACATTATCAATGTGTTTAACTGATGACAGTCTGTGACTTTGGTGGACTGTCTCAGCTCAGGCCGCATTCAGAGGCTCAGATAGCGGCAGGAACAGGCTGATTCAGGCAGGAAAAAATGCTGTCGATCGTCAGAAATGGGAGCTATGCAGTAACAACGACTCTGTGTTTAAGCCTGGACCATCATTCTCGTCTGCTGCTGCTCTTATTCCCCATATTGTACTCACACAGTAACAGAAAAAGGCGGACATGTTGTACACGGCGCGTTGCTGCTCCCACAGTGAATCAACAGAAAGGACTGTTTCTGCTTGAACTCAGCTGCCAACAGCAGATATTATTATCAAATATTGAAAATAGCTTCCATTACATTCAGACGGAGCATTTCACGGAGCAAATAATCTGCGTCACAAAAAGCTGGAGAAAAAGATGGAAATTTAGATTTATTTTCCACTGGAAAGGGAAATTCTGAAAGACACACCCAGAGAGGCATTGCGAATCCATGCAACAAAACGTTTAACAGTACAGTTAGTATTGAAAACGAATGTTTACTTCCAGCTTCATATGAATTTATCAAAGGTATTTTATCAAAATAATACTAAGAAAATGATATTTTCCTGATAAGTTCAGGAAACTTTAGTGATATTAAGTAACATCCCTCAAACAGATCGGTCAACATGTTTTGCACCGAAGTTACTGCATAAAGTCTCATTTTCTATTTAAAGTTTACTTTCATCAACTAAAAAGAGGTTGAGAAACAGTCAATTCAAAGTCATAGATTTACTTACTGTGTCTTTAAAGTTTGCTGCTCATACACAGAAGATTACGAGATCGGGCGTGTTCAGGGTGGTATGGCCGTAAGCAACAGTCACTGTGACAAATATGTTTTATATAGCTGCTGGAACCATATGTTTCCTCTATTTTACCACATAATTGACTTGAGAGGCTGATGTTGATCCTGCACATTTTCTTCTCTCACGTGTTGGTTCTCTGCAGCTGAAAATGAGACTCTCAGATAACTTAGTGCCTCAAATTTCAAAAGCTCTGCACCGCCCTCAAGGTTTTTTAAGATTTCTAAGAACATGATGTTGAAATGGCGTATTGTTTTCATTTCTATCAGTTTAGTGTTTGACTGTGTTTATATTCTTCACTAAAGGGAAAACAGGATAGGGAGGAAAAGGCTGAATCAAACCAAGCTCATCTTTGGGCCAAGCAGCAAGAAGAGGAGTCGTGATAGAGGGAGAGCAGGTACCATAAAAGGAAGAGACTATGCCAGACCTGTATACGTTTTAAAAGTCAGATGTATAATGCAGGATAATTGAAGTATTGTGTAAGATTATAATAGAAATGTGTTCAAAAGTTGGTTTTCCTTAACAAGAGTGAACAGATTCAGATCACTATCATCAACATGATAGTGTAATAGGGCTTGGGTATCTATTTTAAATACTGAAGGAAATATGAAGCATTTGTATATATTATCCCTCTGTCCCAGGACAGTTCATTCCTTTTTATTCCTAATCCATGACTTGATGAAATTCATTCTCCAGTTGCACAATGTAAATAATTTAGGATGAGGCTGATGTTCTCTGATAACAAACAAAACAAATAAGCCGAAAAGTCATTATGTTGTTTTTGCTCCTTAAGACTCTGAAAATGGGCAGTCTACATAACGGAATTTTTAAAAATCCCAGGTGAGCATGCCCCCGAATCCGGCTAGAAGTTCTGACTCATTACCTTTTTTTTTGGGCCCTGCGTACGGCCATGCCCCCAAGTACCTATTGCTCACCCTGGGATTGATCGAAAACTGATCAAAATGAAGCACCCCCCCTGGTGTTCACTGGCCTCAAGTTTTATTTACAGACATGTCATGCATAAGGCCTCTGTGATTGAAATCCACTTGGCTGCTGAATGTTGTTTGCATTATTTGCAGTTTGAGTTGATGTAGACTAATGAGATTCATATAGTCAAGTGGAAAAGTGTACAATTATTAAATTTTTGGCCTGAACTGTTCTGTATAAATGGGGTAAGAATGTGTTCAATGTACTCTCACTTTGTCTGGAAGACATCTGAGCCGTTCACACAACTCATTGTAATGACCACCCAGGGGTGCAGCCAGCACAACGTGTGTTGACACCTCTGAGTCTGTGAGTTTTTTTTTGGCAAACTATTGTTACAACATGAAGCAAACAAAGATACACAAACATCACAAAGACATGGAGCTTACAAAGACAAACAAACAGCATGAGGACATGTATGACAAAAACACAAATTAACTGAACATAAACTAACAATAAATGGTATTTAAACTGACAGGTTAGATTGAACCGAATACTTGACATAGACCGGAACATGTTTGGATAAAAAAGATACTACAAAGTGCATTTTTAACAACAGTATAAAAAATAAAAAAAGACAAGAACATTCTTAAATTAAACAACAAAGTGCATTTTTTAACTATATAAATAAATAGGCTGACTATATAGCTCTACTGGCTAAAACACTTTGAAACGCAACAAACAAAAATAAACTAGCTTTCTTTCCTCTTTCTCTTACAGATGGAACAGGAGAAGTGGCATCATACAGGTAAGTCACAGCTATTTAATTGTTTTTCCTCTTTTCTAACTGTCCATCCACCACACTTTTGAAGTGTTCAAAACTATCGTAGACACCATCTTCAGATCCAGAGGTGGTGGATTTCCTCGTTGACGGGCAGTAGGAGAAGACTTTCTGGATGCTTCCAGCTGCTTTGTCTTTGGAGGGTATGTACCTCTTACGCTGTCCACCACACTGATGCACATGGCAAGCCCCACATGGCCGCAAGGACTTACTTGGAATGCATGGCTCTATTGTTGGTGCAGGGGGCTGTGCTACAGGTACAAAGCTCTGACTTCACGATGGCCCACGAAATATGATGGAGGGAGCCTGTGGCTGTGCAGGAAGAACCAGGAGTACGGGTGCTGCCGACACAGCGGGTCCTTTGTAGGTGGACGCAGCAGGCTTTGGCTGAATGGGCCGGTCCACAGGAGTTGGTTCTGGCTCTTCAAAACATAACCTGGAAATATATAAACACGTGATGTTGAGTATTGATATGACGTGTGTGCTATTTGCTTTCCACAGGTGAAATTAAGTGCTTATGACAACTTCCCTCCACTACTCACCACGCCTTTTTCCAGCCTTGTGATGAAGGTGCTGGTACTGTATTTGAGATCGATCTGGTGGTTGTAGTGATGTTGGCAGCGCAGAAGCCTCTGGAAACGGTGTCTCCGACAGCACTTTGAGGTGAGGCGTTACTTTTGGCATTACTGTTGCCCTGGAGTTGGCCTTTTTCTCCTCCTTTGTAGTGAAGGTTGAGATGGACTTGGAGTTCAAGTTGGGCAGAGGAATGGCTTGGCTTGGTCTTCTGGGCCGCTCTGGTCTCGGGTGAGTCAGCCCCAAGGCACCGACCAAACAGGGTGTAGCCCCACCTGGACTCATACTGTTTAACAAATCGAGCGGCGGTCTTGTTGTGCTTGTGAAGAGAGCTGGCGGCGGTGGCGATCTTTTGCCTGAGGTCCGCTGTTGTCTGCCAGTTCTAGAAGCAGCAAGGCCAGTGCCTCCACTTCCTCTATTCCTGGCAGATGCAGATGTCTCTGGCTCATAAGCACATCTTGCAGAGCAGGATTATAATCCTCCTCCACCTGTTCTGCCTGAGTGAGGACGGCATGCTTCCTACAGACGCTGTCAGTAAGATCCTCCTCTGACTCTGAAGACATGCCAAGACCTGATCATAAATGTGTCTGTGTAGTTGGGCTCCAGGACGTGATCCTGGATCTGCCGCATGTCCATGCACGACGTCTGCTACCCCTGACCACTAGCAACTCGGAGTGATGCCATGCGGTTGTTCCACTGCACAGCAAAAGCCATCAAGTATACCTGAAAAACATGACCATGTTGACTGTTACAAGCTGTTATTGTATATGCTTAGAAGTCACGACTAAAGCAATGAAATAAAATGTATCATTGAAACTAGGCTATATCAAAGTGTGTTTTTTAAATATAATGTATGATGTGTTATATGGACCTGTGAACAGGTGGATTCCATCAATGTCAAGGCCTGCTGATCCCCTGAACTCGGCAATGATGGACTCAATCACCAACTGTTTTCAACTCTATCACCAGTCCCGTTAGCTGCTAGAGCCAGCCACCTAGCCTATGGGCAGGTTGTCCATGCACTGTTATTAACATTAACAAGTCAAATCCCACATATGTCAATGATGGTGTGGTCAGTTTCTGATTTCCAGACAAGCTTTTATCTTCTGACAAAATCATCACAGCTTCATACATAACAAATGCCCAACAAGCAGTGAAGGATGAAGAGGATAAAACTAACCTGAGGGAAGAGACGTCGACCATGACATTCACAAAAACTGTCCGCCAGTGCCGCGATAAATTAGATGATATTTAAAATTCCTCGACTTTCCTCAACTGAGCAGAGATCGCTCAACCATTGGTGGGTTAGCGCTCAACTTTGCGCAGCATTGCTCAACCATTGGTCGGCTGAAGGTGGCAAAGGGACTTGGAAGAGAATTCGCGTGGGAATGCCAGGAGCTGTAAGCTTTTTCAAGCTGCAGGAGGCGCTGCTGCTCAGTCAACACGGACAGCTTCATGACATACTTCACATTAGGAAGGAAATCAGTCAAATAAATTCACTTTTCAATCAACACACAAACCTCATTTAGATCACTGTCATATCATCTTCCAGCAGTCTTCAGCTCACAGTGACTTAATCTGTCTGAATTCTTCTGGTTAACAAACACACAGAAATATTTTTGTCTCACGTTAGTCTGCAGACTGTCAACAGATCTTCCTGCAGTCTGCAGATTCATCCCATTTCCATCCTTCCTAAAAATCCCTGCTGATATCCAAAGTGCTGATCCCAAATCAAACTCAGATGTCCCAGGTTCTCCTCTGCTTTTATCCTCACACATTGAACTGTCTCCTCATCTATGTGTTAACAACCAGAAACCACTGATGTGGACTCAGAAATGAAGTTTCCAATGTTTTCCAAACACAATAAATTACACAGATTTTCAGCTTTGATGCTGCTTCCACATCTCTTATTGTCTGTAATGCAGCTTCAGCTGTTATTTGATTTATTTTATTGAAACATGTGATCACCTTATGACACATCAGGAAGTTAATCAGCTTCCTGATGTGAGCTAAAAATCTCTGTAATTTATTAATTTGTGTTTGGAAAGCATCGGAAACTTTATTTCTGAAGTGGTTTTATTTCAGAGGTAAATTTTTGTCCAGATTTGTGGAGCTGTTCCCTGAAATCAAGGAGTTCCTGAAGCTTTCAACACATGTGGATTGCCATACAAAGCTAGAGTGGCTTTTAGATTTATCTTTCCTCAATGATCTCACTGGTGAGCTCAATGAACTGAATTTAGTGCTGCAGGGCAAGGGTAAAGATGTGTTCAACATGATGAATTCAGTGAACAAGTTTAAAAGCAAGCTACAGCTGATGTCAAGCAGGCTGCAGCGTGGTAACCTGCACAACTTCCCTCACATGCAAGCAGAACTACAATGTTAAGGTAAAGGTGTGACACAGCTTGACAGTGCACATTATCAGAAGCAAGTTCAGAGCATCTTGTCAGAGTTTGAGAGGCGTTTTACTGACTTTGTTGCCATCGAGCCTTTAGCCATCTGTTATCCATTTGGTACAAGTATTGATGTTGATGACATTGCTGCCAAAGTCAAATCACTTTTTTAGATCAACCTGGAGAGCATGTAGTGTTCTGGAAACTACTGGTGGAGGAAAAGTATCCCAGACTCAGAAGTTGTGCCTTGAACCTGACAGCTCTTTTTGGATCAACTTATTTGTGTGCGTGTGTGTTTGAGAGAGGGAGGGGTTTTGATGTGATGTGTAGTGGTTGTGTGACAACAAGAAAAAATTTTCTGAGGTTAGTTACTGCAGGTTGGAAATGATGGGTATGGGTTTGCGGTATTGACACTGGACTGGTAGATCTCGGGTGGTTGCTGAACTTGAAAAGTAGATCTTAGGTCAAACAAGGTTGGGCACCCCTGGTTTAAATGAATAAAAGTAACAGTGTTGGTAATACATGATATTCTTTACACTAACCCTTTGTTCCAGCTTACAACCCAGAGGTCTGCAGCCATTAAGCTCAACAGCCATCAGGGAAACTGTCTGTTTTAACTCAACCTTTGTTTCTCTCTAAAACAACTCTTTACTCTGAGGTAGAGAGAGATCTACAAACCGTCATCTAACCATTAAAGACCAAGAAACATTACCACCAGCAGCTTTAATTCAAGTAATCCAGAGACTTTGAACGCAAATAATGAAGATTAGCTCCTGAACCTCTCAAATCTGAAGACTCAGAGTAAGAAAACATCCCACCACAACAATCTGCCCACTGATTTTCTTCCAGCAGATCATTCAGCCTGCAGCACATGTTCAGTCTAAGCACATCTGTATCTGCTGCTCAGAGCGAGGAGATGAAACCAGGAAACACTTTGCTGACACCTTTGATGGAAAAGCAGAATGAGTGGAGAATACGCCTCAACACTCTTCCTCGTGTCTTTCGCCTCCTCCACACTGACCTGCAGCCCGGTGGAACCAGAGGATGAGCCGGCTCTGTTCCTGGTGGAGGGATTCGGATTCTGGTTCTACTGCTCCATCCTGGTCCTGATCCTCCGACTGATGGACTCTGTCTGCAACTGTCAGTACATACAATAAGATTCAGCTGTAGCGTGCAGCATGTTAAACCACACTAGGTCAAAGTTAAAAATATTTAAAATTCTGTTAAATTCAGAATAGAATTTAAGATTCTTCTCATCACGTATAAAGCTCTTAATGACTGAGATCCATCATATCTTAAAATACCTCATTGTAAGATATTATCCTAACAGAGCACTTCGCTCCCAAACTGCAGGTTTACTTGTTGTTCCCAGAGTTTCTAAAAGTAGAATGGGAGGTAGAGCCTTCAGTTATCAGGCCCCTCTCTGTGGAATAAGCTGCCAGTAAATATCCGGGAAGCAGACACCCTTTCCACTTTTAAGATTAGGCTTAAAACTTTCCTTTTTGATAAAGCTTATAGTTAGGGATGGCTCAGGTAATCCTGAAACATCCCATAGGTAAGCTGCTATAGGTTTAGACTGCTGGGGGACCTCATCTGTCACACCGTTCCTCACTTTGCTCTCTTTTTCCCCCTGTTTAATTTCTCAATTGATTTTATGTACATGTGACATTATTGTGGTTATTAACTTGTGTTTCCCTGTTCCAACAGGTATCCTTTGAATGGCGTTATGGTGTTTGTCCCCCCTCTTTTCCCTCTTTTCTGGCTTCTCAAACCCCAGCTGGTCGAGGCAGATGGCCACCCTTCCTGAGTCTGGTTCTGCCAGAGGTTTCTTCCTGTTAAAAGGGAGTCGCCACAGGCACGCTCAGGACGGGATATTGGACTGAAGACAAGTTTCGGTGCAATCTGTTGGTTTCCTTAGCTAGGATATTAATTTTTGAATTGGCTCTATATGAATTAATTGGATTATGATTACAATGAATTGAATTCAAATTGGCTTGAATTGGACTATATTACTTAAGTGCCTTGAGATGACAATTATTGTAATCTGGCGCTATATAAATAAAATTGAAATTAAATTTCATAGCCGCGCTCCTTCTCCATCATTGGTACGGAGGAGAGCGCTTAGGCGTTTTATAGCCAGTTTCTTTTGCGCTGCCGGGAGATCGCCCTGCAGTGCCGTGATCTGTTGTGTTTGGTTATTTAAATAAAACCATCTTGAACCACACGACCCTGCATCTGCGTCCTGAATCCCTCTGGTACCTGACAATGGCTGAGGTTGTGTTTCTGGTATTGTGCACTGCTTTGAGTACAACGGTTTGCAGAGCATTAGCAGGACATGCTAAATATGAATAGCACCCAATATCCGTCCACCCATGTCCGTCAAATTATTTAAGATTAAGATAATCTTCGTTGTAATTTATGTGTTGGCTTATCGTCCCTGTGAGTGTCTTTAGTACTTTTTTTTTTTAGATAAACCCTTTTTTTTTACATACATTCCTTGAGTTGTGGATTTTGAGTCCTCGTCCGTCAAATGTCGTTTCACTTTGCAGCTCAAACAATTAAAAAAAAAAAAAATCTAAAAGCTGCAGCATCTCAAAATAATCACAACAAGGTAAAAAGGTGTGACAAGAAGTAAAAGGAATATAAATTCCAATATAATCCATGTGAGAAAGGTGATCTTTAGTTTGGCTTTAAAAACATTAACATCTTCTGTTTACATTACTTGACTATATGGCTTCTGAGAAGAATTTTACACATAGAAGGTGTCTCTCAGAGAATGCTGTAACCAGATTTAAAGAGTTGATTTCATCATCCTTTTCTGCACTGCCATGTGCAGATATGACAGAGGACGGCTACCTAAATTTTACTCCAGTAGAACTTGACTCTCTTGTTGACAGCACTACAGCTTCAATGCGTACAACACTGGACAATGTTGCCCCTCTGAAAAGGAAGGTAATCAGTCAGAAGAGGTTGGCTCCTTGGTATAATTCACAGCTGCGTGCGTTAAAGCAGACTGCAAGAAAGCTGGACAGACAGTGGCGTTCCTCTAATTCAGAAGAGTCTCAGTTAGTCTGGAAAGATAGTTTAATAACGTATAAGAAAGCCCTTCGTAAAGCTAGAACTGCTTATTATTCATCATTGATAGAAGAGAATAAGAATAATCCCAGGTTTCTTTTCAGCACTGTAGCCAGGCTGACAAAGAGTCCAGTAATGATTTCATGAGATTCTTCATCAATGAAATTGTTTCTATCAGAGAGAAGATTATCTTTAGAACCTGATTTGTATTTAGATGGCTTCTGCCCAGTTGATCTCTCTGAGCTAACAACAGCAATAGTCTCTTCTAAACCATCAACTTCTATGTTAGACCCAGTCCCAACCAGACTGTTCAAGGAGGCTTTCCCCTTAATTGACACTTCCATATTGGATTTGATCAATCGGTCTTTGTTGATAGGATATGTACCTCAGACTTTTAAGGTTGCTGTAATTAAACCTTTACTTAAAAAACCTACACTTGATTCAGAAGTGTTGTCTAATTATCGACCTATATTCAATCTCCCTTTTTTGTCTAAAGTTCTTGAAAAAATAGTTGCATTTCAACTTTGTGATCATTTACATAGAAATAATCTGTTTGAAGAGTTTCAGTCAGGATTCAGAGTGCATCATAGCACAGAAACAGCACTGGTGAAAGTTACCAATGATCTCCTCTTAGCCTCTGATAGCGGACTTGTTTCTGTACTTGTCCTGTTGCATCTCAGTGCTGCATTTGATACGATCGATCACAGTATTCTGTTACAGAGACTTGAACATGTTATTGGGATTAAAGGAAGTGTATTAGGCTGGTTTAAGTCATATTTATCTGATAGATTCCAGTTTGTTCTTGTAAATGAAGAATCTTACTCACACATTGGAATAAGTCATGGAGTTCCTCAGGGTTCTGTGCTTGGACCAATTATTTTTACTTTATACATGCTTCCATTAGGTAACATTATTAGACAGCAGCTGACCTCTGATCACTTTAAGACTCTTTTATGGTTTGCAGAGTGACGGCAGCCTGCAGACACAGAGGAAGGATGTCGCAGAAGCAGCAGAGGATTTCCTCTTCTTCTACACAGACCTGGTATAGACAGCAGAGAGCTGCAGAGGGAAGAAGTGCATGAAGTTCATGGAAGAAGCAGAGTAAGTGACACTGTGATTAATTTAACAAAGTCTCTGAGCAGAGAGACATTACCTCTGCTGATAAGACAAGTCATGTGAGCTGAGAGTAAACAGCAACAATCAGCGTGTGTTTATGAGGAGCTGCAGCTTGTTACCAACATGAAATGTTTCCAACTTTCATTATAGTCTGCTGCTGTTTTCTCCTCCAACAGAGGAACTCTGACTGGAATGTGCTGTTCACACACACTCTGTTCATCACTTCTCTCTGAACACTCACAATAAAACTCTGAGTCCTGATATGAGATCCAGATTAATCCTGGACTCTGATCCTGTTGGACTCTGACACTCAATCTGTTTTATGGATCATAATTCAGGTGTGTCTGGAGCCTCTGTGTGTGATCGTGTGGACTCATCAGTGGGTGAATAATATTTAACAGAGAGCAGTGAGCGCCCCCTGGTGGTTCCTGACAGTCTGCAGTGATCCTGCAGGATGGATTTCTGGAGTCCTGCTGCTACTTATCTACAGTGTAGCTGTTCATGTACAGTTCAGTTCTACATTCAGCCCATCAGAGTGTTTCAGATATCAGATTTATCATCATGATGCAGGTTCAGATAATCAGTGTGTGTCAGTCAGAAATATTTAATTATCATCAGGATCATGACGTCTGTGCTGCTCAATGTCTCCATCTATAGGACTGATGGAAGTACAGCAGCTGATCTTTTTACAGCCCAAATGATGGAAAGGAGGATTTGAGTTGATGTGCAGATGAATGATTTGTGTTTCCTCTGCAGATGAAGGTTGAAAGTGTGTGTGAGCTGATGTGAATTCAGCAGCATGGATCAGTGTGAGGACACTAAAACCACTCTGTGTGGGGAACATGAGAGCCAGAGCAAAGCTCAGAGGTGAGATGACCATCTCTAACTGTCCATGACTCTTCTCCATGTCAGAGCTCGGCACTCACATAACCAAACCACCTTTATTCACAGTAAAAACAGTTTAGTATTGTGTTAAAGATCAGGAAGAATCTCTACATCGAGCTTCATATTTTTCTAACCCACAAACACTTCTCTTTCTTTTTGTCCATCTCGCTGTTAACTACACCTATAACTGAACCTGAAGAACCAGTTCCTAAAAACAAACCTAATTATTGGCCTTCTGAAGCTTCCTCTGAAACTAAACCTGGCTCACATCCTGAAGCTTGTGCTAAATATGAGCCCAAAACACTACTTGGGTCTGTATCTGAACCAGCACCTGCAATCACATCCAGACTTCGAACTGAATATGAACCACCAGTCGTGCCAAGACTATAGTCTGGACTGCATTCAGCTCATTAAAGACAGCTTCTGAAGTAAACTGAAGCTGAAATGTACTGAGATTAGTTTCATGGAACCATTTCTTTTTTTCATTTACAGTGAAATATTTAAAAGCTTCTTCACACACACTCTTATTACTAAAAAAATAATGAAAAACTGGTATTCAGCAAAGCGTTTGGGTTTTATTCAGCTTTGGCCACAAATTTTCAATTCAGTCCTAGTTATTTACTTTTGCATTAGTTTTTTTTTTTTTTTTGCATTATAGAGAACTTTGAAACTTCTTTTTCTCTTTTAGAGCAAAGATGGAGACATCTGTGGAGCACCTGGAGGACCCACCAACCCAGGCAGCTCCACCACCTTCAGCAGGTAGGAGTCCACTAGTTTCTGCATGGATACATCAGTGAGGCAGAGACACATGACGTTCAAACTGACCAATCACAGCTCCGGCTTTTTCTGTGTGCTTCCTTAAGCCTTCAGTTAGCAATGACTGTTAGACTCTTTAACTACGTTATAAACCCTTAATACAACTGCAGCAGTGGGCAAGAGGCAGGGTACAACACCCCACAGGTCACCTGTCAGTCACAACTCTGATATGTAAGGAAAAACATGTTTTTTCCGTAGCGATAAGTGCCTTATTACAGTCTTATGTAATTCAAACTCCTTTAATTTAAAGATCTCTGCAGGCTGCCATTGGTGTGATACCATCATTGAACATAATGTATAAATGAGTTTTTAGGTGATGTCTTGTCCAGAATAACAAGTAACAAGTAAAGGAGCCTGTTCTATCCTGCTGATATCTGATCTAACACATCAGCCTTTATATCAGAGAGTATATACGTCAGATTAAAATTAACTTTGATTTGGTCATTGAATCTCTACATTATTTTGGTCACTGTCATCAAGTTCAGAGCTTGATGTGCAGCTGTCAGGATATTAATGGCAGATAGATATAAACTTTTCACAAAGTATACAAGTTTTCATTTTGGTTTTGGAAACAAAAATCTAAAAGAGTTTTATTTGTAATTGTGTTTATTTTGAAAATAATTTAGATTCTCATCACTACTTTTTAGCATTAGCTTTAATTTATCTTCAAACAGATCCACTCATCAAAAACCATCTGGTTGAATATAGAACAAACCATTACTGATCAAGATATTGTTGTTCTGAAGCACAGACAACAGCAATGACTCTGACAGCCTGGAAGGTTCATAAAATCACAAGCACTCTTCTTGCTCCAAACAAATGTACCCAAATTTTTTAAATACCTTGATTTTCATCCTTTTATATCATTAAGATATTGTTTCCATTAACACTCTGGTCCCATTTGCTCACTTGGTTTGAGTGTGTGGTATTAGGAAGAAACACTTCTTGGGAAATCTTCCACACAAACCGATCTCATCTTCCCTTAGCCCCACAGGTATATGATATCAACTTATCAACAAAAGCCCAATGAAAGCTAGGTTCATGAAATCGTTCATCACTGACTGTCAATTTTCAAAATGTACATGAATCCCTCGTCACGATTTAGACACATTCTTTTTAAATTTCCAGAACATTTACTGAAAAGACCAAAGTTTATGTGAGATTTGTGTCTATGACATCTTGCAGAGAGCGAACTCAACAGAATACGAATGGAGTTTGTGACGAGGATGCCAGCAGAAATCTTCAAGCAGCTGCTTGATGCCCTCTTAGTAGATGGTGTCTTCAGTGAAAGAAGCAATAATCGAGGAGAACCAGACCAGAGCAGAAAAGGCACGAAGATTCATCGATGATGCAAGAAGAAAAGGAGAGGAAGCCTGCAGGAAGATGTTGGAACATTTTCAAAAATTAGATCTTACACTTTCTTCTCAGCTGTGTTTGTTGTCTGGCCCATTAGCACAAGAAGGTAAAGACACATATTTCTGTAATAATATTGGGCCCTATAATTGTGGAGAGGTTTGCATGTACTAATGATTCTGGGAGCTATGTTGTCCGGGGCTTTAAGCCCGTGGTAGGATAACCCAAGGCAAACAGATCCTAGATTAAAGACCAGACAAAGAGCAGCTCACAAGACCCCCCATGATGAAGAAGACATTTGGATAACATTTTGACTGGATGCGGGTCATTGGAGCCTCCCCCTGGAGCTGGCAGCGAGTGCCATGGGGCCCGGTCATGGCTCTGGCTAGTCAGACTCACTTCGACGCATGGCTTGGGCTCTGGAACCAGTCTCCTTGAGAGGGGTTGGACCCTCTTCCACTCTGGGGTTGCCTGTGGCGAGATGCGTAGAGCAGGTATGGGCATAATCATTGCCACCTGGTTGTGTGCCTGTACATTGGGGTTTACCCCGGTGGACGAGAGGATAGCCTCCCTCCACGTTCAACTGGGGGGAGGGCTCCTAACTGTTGTTTGTGCTTACGCACCAATTCAGGGATACTGGAGAGGAGGATCCGTCAGATAGTCAGATCTCGGATTCAGGAGGAGCCTTTTGGTTTTTTGTCCTGGCTGTGGAACAATGGACCAGCTCCACACCCTCAGCAGGGTCCTAGAGGGTGCATGGCCAACCAGTCTACATGTGTTTTGTGGACTTGGAGAAGGCGTTCAAACATGTCCCTCAGGGAGTCCTGTGGGAGGTGCTCCGGGAGTATGGAGTTCTGAACCCCTTGACAGGGGCTGTTAGGTCTTTTTATGACCGGTGTCAGAGTCTGATCCACTTTGCCGGTAGTAAGTCGGATGTGTTTTCGGTGAAGGCTGTCTGAGGGACTACAGAGTCTACACTGGAAACTGGAAATTCTTAGGTTAGATTTCTTCAATGTTTTTAGATGTTCTTCTCCATGCAATGTTAGGATACTGTAATTTTTAAATATATTTTTTAATTTTTAAAGAGGACACGTTGTAAAAAAAATCCCTTTTTATATATCTTATATTTTGATATGGAGGGTAACAGGCAGTTATTGAGGACTGTTCAAATACAGTTTAAAAAAAGACAACAAGAAAAAAAGCTGAAAAGAAAATTCCAGCAAAATATTGTGAGAGATGTTTGGCCAACTCTCAGCAAAAGAGAATTCTTCATTCATCATGAAAATACAAAACAAATGATTAGTTCTATGAAGATTCATTGCTGTACGTTTCACCTTCTGGTTGAAAACAAGCAGCTGTCCTTCCTTTTGATGTTTCTTTTCTTTGAATCCAGGTGCTGCAGCCACCTGCTGATGTATTTAATGTATTGTGCATTTTCTCTTCAGATCAGCTGCAACAAAATTACACAAATGTCTGAGCAAAGTTACAAATTTCATGTCACGCTTGACAGGAAGAGATTAAAAATGGGCAACTTGTAATTCACTGCACAAATGAAATAATCTCAGTTTATATGCATTTTTTACATGAAACTAGGTCCATCTGAAAACCCTTTTTCATTTGATGTGACATTGACTCATGTCTGTGCATTTTGTTAATCTCTTATAATTTTTTTCTTTTGGAATATGCACTCATGCATCATTAGAAAATATGTTTTTAGATCATGAAATAGACATTAACAAAACTGTATATCACCAAAAAATAAGATAAGGGGATGTTTTTGCTTCAAATGTGGATGGATTATTTTTATGAGCGTTGCTTTGACAGTAAACATTAAATGTTACTAAATTCTAACTAAATATTGTGGTGGAAAAAATTATGAGTATTATCTAAGCATTGTTAAGGTGAAAAGCACTCGGGAAGGTTTATTGAATAGTTCTTGTACAAGAGAAAGCAAGACTTCAACACAGAGCACCTGTGTGAAAGTGTAGCTCTGACTTACAGTTTCAGTGCATGTCGTCTTGTAAAAATGATAATAGTACATTTTATTTAAAAGAGTGCCTTTCTTGACACTCAAGGACACTTAAGAACATATTAAAAACACAATAAATAAGATGATACAAGTTAAAGAAGTCAATGAGGCTGGAGGGATAATGCAGCTTGGAACAGATGAGTGTTGAGTTTTGATTTGAAGAGGGGTAAAGAGTCAATGTTGCGGATGTCTAGTGCGAATGAATTCCAGAGTTTGGGAGCATAGCAACTGAAAGATCTGCTCCCCATGGTGCTGAGACGGGCACAAAGAGGTGGAGGGAGGGAGACCTGAGGGAGTGAGAGGGAGTGGTGATGGAGAGGAGATCAGACAGATATGAGGGGCAAGGTTGCGGATGGCCTCGAATGTATGGAGAAGGATCTTAAATGTAACTCTGAATCTGAGCCAGTGAAGCTGCTGGGGGATGGGGGTGATATGGTGAAAAAAAGGGGTTCTGGTAATGATGCGGACTGCAGAGTTTTGAACCAATTGATGCTTATGAAGGGATTTGTGAGGGGCACTGAAAAGGAGTGAGTTGCAATAATCTATGCAGGAGGTGACGAGTGGTGTGAGGAGTGAGAGAGGAGTGGAGGCGATTAATGTTGCGTAAATGGAAATATGCAGACCAGATAATGTTATTGATGTGAGAGTGGAAAGAAAGTGTGCTGTCGAGGATGACACCCAGACTCTTAATCTGGGGGGAGGGGGACACTATGGAGCTGTCTATGGTGAGGGAGAAACTGTCAAATTTGGATGGGGTGGATTTGGTGCCAACTAGGAGGAGTTCATTTTTATCACTGTTGGGTTTAAGGAAGTTTGAGGTGAACCAGGATTTAATCTCAAGAGAGGCAGTGGGTGAGGGAGGAGGGAGTGAGAGTGCCGTCAGGTTTACTGGGCAAATAGAGCTGGGTGTCATCTGTGAAGCAGTGAAAATGTAAACTTCCTGAAAATATTTCCAAGTGGGAGGAGGTAGATGATGAAGAGGAGGGGCCCCAGGACAGAGCCCTGGGGAACACCTGAAGTAAGAACCTGAAGGGAGGGCTGAGAGGAGAAGGATTTGAGCTGTATGAAGTGAGTGCGGCCTGTGAGATAGGAGTGAAACCAGTGCAGGGAGGTGCTGATGGTGCCTAAGGAGGAGAGTCTATTGAGGAGGATGAGGTGGGAAATGTTGTCAAAGGCCGCACTCAGATCGAGGAGGATGAGAATGGAGATGAAACCGAGATGCCATGAGGAGGTTGTTCATGATCTTTATGAGGGCTGTTTCTGTACTGTGGTGGGAATGGAAATTGTTTGTAAAGGCTGTTATTGATGAGATTGGAGGGAAGTTGAGAAGCAACAGTTTTTGTAAGATTTTGGAAATTAAAGGAAAGTGAGAAATGGGGCGAAGGTTATAGAAGTCTTTGGGATGTGAACCAGGTTTTTTCACACAGGGACTGACAGCTGCAGACTTTAAAAAAGCGGGAACAATTCCAGTGGACAGTGAGGAGTGGATAATGGCAGATATGAGGGGGAGCACAGAAGGGAGACAGGATTTGACCAGAACTGTGGGAAGGGGGTCAAGAAGACAAGAGGAAGGCTTGGACTTGCTGATGAGGTCCGAAATTAATGAAGGATGAGGGAGATCAAAGTTTGAAAATGGTTGACAGAGCGGAAGAAGTTCAGGTGAGGGGAGGGGAAAGGTAGAGGAGCCTAGGTGCTGATGGATTTTGCTGACCTTCTCGTTGAAAAACAGGAGTAGAGAGTTGCAGGTTTCAGAGGAGTAGAGGTGGGGGGGGGGGGGGGGTAGGGAGTCAGGGGGTTGAAAAATGCTATTATATACTGAAAAAAGAGTCTTGGTTTTGCCTGCACTAGAGCAAATAAGTCAGGAGTAATATTATGTTTTAGCATGAGAAATGGAGTCCTTGTAAAGACAGAGCTGAGCTGTGTAAATGTCTTTGTGGGTGATGAGACCAGATTTCCTATAGAGTCTTTCAAGCTGTCGATTTTTTGACTTCATGAAACGGAGATCAGGACTGAACCAGGGAGCAGACCGAGTAAAGAAAACAGAGCGGGATTTAACAGGAGAAAGTGAATTGAGAATGTTAGCAAGACCATTGTTATATTGGTTGACAAGGTCATGAGGGATGGAAGAAGAGTCCATAGTCAAGGTGGCAATGTGGGAGGAGAGGGAGTACAGATTAATATCCTTGATATTGCAGAAAGAGATGACATCGGGTGGTTTGGAAATGGAGAGGCAGAGAGGAAGTGGTCAGTAATATGGAGTTCATCAGCAGTACAGTTGGAGGGGTTGAGACCAGAGCAGCAAATTAGGTCAAGTATGTGCCCCTTAATGTATGTGGGGAAGTCTGAGAACTGTTTGAAGCGAAGACTGTCGAGGGATGAAGAGAAGTCTATGGTGAGGGGAAGAGCAGTGTTGTTCATATGTATATTGAAATCCCCCAGCAGGATTACATAAGGTGAAAGAGTGGAGAGGTGGGTGAGGAGGGCAGAGAATTCATTTAAAAAGTCTTTGTGAGGGTTAGGGGGATGGTAGACTGTGGCAATGATAATAGGGGTGGGTCCAGCAATTTGACAAGCAAGGCATTCTAGTGAGGAGAGGGATGGCACAGAGACTGGTAGGGCCTTCCACCTCGCGTGGTAGAGTATCGCGAGACCACCTCCGCGACCTGAGACACGAGGTTTGCAAGAATAAAAAAAAAGCGAAGGAGTAGAATCATTGAGCTGGGAAAAGTCCCCAGGAACTTGCCAAGTCTCATTCAAACTTATGGTCAATTAGGATATCCTGGATGAGATGTCCTTTGCCCGTGAGGGAGATCCAGACTGTTGTGAGCAGAGTCTGAGAAGCTCAGCGACCGAATACTGGTCCTGGTCCTAGTTCTCCCATGGGTAGGTGGAAGAGCGACAGGGCAGTCCAGACCAGCAAAGACCACACAAAGACATTGCGGACCCACATTACAGAGCACAGAGGCAACAAGGCAACAGCGCGGAGCCGGGCAGTGTGCTGAACAGATAGTCAGCATTCACCAGCTATCGCAGAAACACGTAGGGATGGCAGCACAGATGAAGATCATCAAATGAAAAAGGAGGGTTAAAATCCCAATTTAAATTCGAAATACGGTCGTTATGTGGCTGGGGTGCCATAGAAACACTGTAAAAAGCACAGCACGCTAGAGTTCACTCAACCAAGTCAGGTTAATCATCTTAAAGACAAAAGGATCGAAGCCTAAAACACACAGTATTATACCCGAACACAGGAGAAGACTGTGCAAGCTACCTTGTTTTTATCTCTTGAGGAACCTTGATTAGCTGGACGGCCTTGCGGAGTGCACAAAACAGAATGAACATGTTATTGGGATTAAAGTTACAGTTATTGGTTATTAACTTGTGTTTCCCTGTTCCAACAGGTATCCTTTGAATGGTGTTATGGTGTTTTTCCCCCCTCTTTTCCCTCTTTTCTGGCTTCTCAAACCCCAGCTGGTCGAGGCGGATGGTCACCCTTCCTGAGTCTGGTTCTGCCAGAGGTTTCTTCCTGTTAAAAGGGAGTTGTTCCTTTCCACAGTCGCCACAGGCACGCTCAGGACGGGAGATTGGACTGAAGACAAGCTTCAGTGCAATCTGTTGGTTTCCTTAGCTAGGATATTATTTTTTGAATTGGTTCTATATGAATGAATTGGATTATGATTACAATGAATTGAATTCCAATTGTCTTGAAATGGACTATATTATTTAAGTGCCTTGAGATGACAATTGTTGTAATTTGGCGCTATATAAATAAAAATGAATTGAATTGAATTGAATCAGGTGGCAGAAGGACAGCATCGGAGCGAATGGCTGAGGACCGGTGTTGTTCCAAAAAGTGATGGTCCACCAGAAACTGGTCTGATTCTGTGGGAGGCTGTTGGAGCTGTATCACTCCATGTATTTACCTCTGCTGCTTCAGTGCTTTGGATCAAACTGTTACAGTGTTCAAACACATCATTTTATGTCTGGGCTTATCATAAAGGCATGTCTTTGTGAAACTTTGAACTTTGCTTCCAAATAAGCAGATTTTTGGTGGAAGTGTTTCAGAGTTGATCACAACCAGGTCTACATTTAAGTTTAATGTGATTGGAGCTGTATTCATACATTGTTTCCAATGTTCTGGCTGTGTGTATGTCTTATCCTTAATTTTCCAACTTATACTGTAACTGAATTGTACCATGTTGAATGTAATTAATAGACTGAATGTACATGAAATTAAACATGTATATTGATAATGGTAGTTCCCTTTCAGCCGATTCACTCGGTACAACACATGTAATATGGGATGTCATGCCAGTCATCATTCCAGTCATTTCTTAGTTCTTACGCTCTTCACTTCACTAAGAATGCTTCTATTGATCTCAGGCTCCCTAGTTTTTCCCTAGATCTCAGGCACGCTCAGGACGGGAGATTGGACTGAAGACAAGTTTCGGTGCAATCTGTTGGTTTCCTTAGCTAGGATATTATTTTTTGAATTGGCTCTATATGAATTAATTGGATTATCATTAAAATGTTTTGAATTCCAATTAGCTTGAATTGGACTATATTACTTAAGTGCCTTGAGATGATAATTGTTGTAATTTGGCGCTATATAAATAAAATTGAATTTAATTGAATTCACTCAGCCGCTCTATGCTGGAGTTAGGATTGGATGGACTGGAGCCACAGCTGAGTTGTGTGAAGTGGAATAAAGGTATTCAGTCAGTTTGTTGCTGAGAGTTCATTGCTATGATGTCTCTGCGCTGCTGTTCTGTTGTTCATTTGCTGCTTTTTCCTGTTTTTGTGCAGCCATGGAGGATGTCACTGCTAATGCTGAGTTTTATCCACAGAAAGATTTCTCCACATGAAAATCTAAACTTGTCTGAGCTCTGAATGTTAGTTGAATCCTTGTGTTGATGTGTTTGTATGTTGTTGTTGTTTCTCTTCCACTTCATGGAGCCAAACAGAGAAATCAGCAGACCTTCCTTTATCACAGATTCTTTTCACATCTCATCACTTTGTAAATGTGAAAATAATTCTGCAGTTAAACTTACTTTGATCTGTTTCAGAGATCAAATGTTGCTGCTGCTTTGAAAACTCTCAGTAATGATCTACTTGGTAACCCAGAAACTAAATGTTCTGATTCTGGATGTTTTCCTGTAAATAATAAATTGTGGATTCATCCTGATCATGAATTGTGCTTCTGTGAAAATGGGAGTGAGGCTGTCACACTACCAGCATCCCTCATGGTGGCAACACACGGCGGCAACAAGTAACTGCTTTGTTTCAGAGATATTTGTTGAAATCCATCTGTGGCTGGAAGAGTTGCTTTGGTTCAGGATCATATTCTGGGTTTCACCTGTTTGCTCACAAACGCTTCAAACTTGTTTCTGAAAGTGTTCTGAGATGTTGGAAGAAACTCAGAAAACAAAAAGAACGACATGAAACCTCAAAGTGATTCAAATCAAAGCTAAATGTAACAACATTATATGATGTCAGTCATCACAGGAGATGTAATTTGTTCTCAGAGACAAGAAGTGGAAGAAGAATTCTTGGACATAAGTTACAGAATCAGAACCACAGTGATTTTGTTTCAGGTAAAAACTGTAGATTTACTTTTGATTTTTACTTAAACTACAAAAATATTCATATGAAAACATACTTTAATGTAAAAAATTGAATAAATAAGTTAGAATGTCACACTTTGGAATAACGTGTTATGGAATGATTAAAGGTGATGTGTGTGATCTTACATCATATTCTATGATCTGTTCTGTTCTTTATGATGTTTTTTAGTATTAGTCTGAATCTGCTGAAGTTATCAGATGTGAATGTAGTGGACTAAAAGGTACAACAGAGTCTCTGAATGTAGTGGAGTACAAATAGAAAGTAGCAAAAGCTAAAAATACTGAAAACATTGGAATTATGTTCAGTATATTTAGTCACTTTCTGCTGCTGTCAGTGATGGACTTTTCAAAGAAATCTGACTCAGCTCTGATCATTAATGAGAATATGATGAAGAAAGGATGATTTCATCCAAATGAATGAAAAGGTTTTGTGGTGGGGCTGAGAACTCTTTAACTCTCATTGTTCTGTTCCATGTATTGTTTAAGGATCGTCACAGGTACGAGTTTGGGTGGAGCGGGTCAGAGTAAAGTGGAGTTTCCAACAGACTCCTCAGTTTCAGTCGTGTTTGGAGACCACAGATGGAGGTGACTGTGCTGTTTGGTCTGCCATTTATTGATAAAGTTAAAGTTTACAAAAAAACAAACAATAATAGGAAGAAGTTCCCTGAAAGCAGCATCAGTGTTACAGGTTGTGAGTCCTGTGAACAAACTGACACAGTGTGATATTACAGATGTTTAAATCTCTCTTTTCTCATGTTGTCCTGCAGGTTCACAGCTGAAATCTGAAAACTAACACAAGAGGGCGCCTTCATCCTGCTCACATGGATGGAGAAGAGGTTAAAGCTCCTGTTCCGTTCATTCAGACTGAACTCTGCCTTTGTTCTGCTCATTTTGACTCAGAACATCTTGGTTGATTTTAATCTGTAATACAGAAATATTACCTAAAGTCTCTTTCAACTATTCACAGCTTGTAGGCCTCACTGAACTGAGTTTATACAACTAATTTCAATGAACACAAGAACACCCTCAGACAGAGACTGGTTCACCCAAAGGATTAAACACCCAAACACAAACTGGGTGGTGTTGTGTATGCAGTGCAGCAAAGACTGTGCAGACCTCTTTATAGGAGAGGCCAAACAACAGCTTCACAAGCGCATGGCACAACATAGGAGAGCCACCTCTTCAGGGAAAGACTCAGCAGTGTACCTACATCCCAAGGAGAAGGGACACTCTTTTGAGGACAGTAATGTCCACATTCTGGACAGAGAAGGTTTGAGAGGGGAGGAAACCATGATCATTGGGATCACACAGTCTTAAAGTGGAGCTTCTTCTTCAGTTTCTATGCAGCTGAGCACTCACATCATGATGATGACTGACGTGTGTAGAAATCCTGCTTTTCAGCACATTTCATTTCACATCCAACAAAGTTTAAAGTTCACATTGTTTAGCTTTGATGCTGCTTCCACATCTCTTATTGTCTGTAATGCAGCTCCAGGTGTTATTTAATGTATTTTGTTGAAACATCTGATCACCCTGTAACACATCAGGAAGTTGATCAGCTTCAGCTGCTGATTTGTTGCCAGACACCTCAGTTTGCTGATCCTGGATCTGCTGAGATGTCCCACATCATTGTTGGCTTTCATCCTCATACATTTAACTTTGTTGTGAGAAAAGAGAAGTTCCAAAAAGTGAAACAGGACTGCTTATGCATTTGACATTGGCATCATGCCAATGTTCATTTGGGGCTGCAGTTTTTCATTTAGTTTCAGACTTCCATCCATCCATTTTCTATACTGTCAATCCATCAGTTGGGTCGCTGGAGTCTATCCCAGCAGTCAGTGGGTGAAAAGCAGGGTACACCCTGGACAGGTGGCCAGTCCATCACAGGTCCATATAGAGACAAAACAACACACACTCACTCCTAAGGACAATTTAGAGTCACCAATTAACCTAACATGCATGTTTTTGGATGGTGGAGAGAATGCATACACGGGGAGAACATGAAAACTCCACACAGAAAGGCCCCAGGTGGAGATTGAACCCAGAACCCTCTTGCTGTGAGGTGACGGTGCTAACCACCCTGCAGCCCCTAGTTTTTGACTTAGCCAAATTATATATCGCTGGTACACGAGGCACCAACAATATCTATTTATAGCGGAAATACGTCGCGTGATGTGATAAGATATAAGGATTTATCCGAAAGTTCTCATATGAATATATATATGAACCATTTATTAAAATGATATGACCAAAGACATGAACCTTAAGACAACAGGAGAAATGCTTTGAATATGGATGATTACATAAGAAACACTTAGTGAATTGAAAAGAACTAAGGGCAGGGGATGGATGGATACGGGAATCATTCAAATAATTCAAACCCAAATTAACTTGGGTTAACTTATCATTTTTAACAGCAAATTCTCTCGACACCCACCGCATACCGTCTGAAATGTAAGAACAGGGCAGATCTTACTGTTAGGTCAGCTCCGAACCACAGGTAATCGCCAGCGGGTCCCACTGGGTCTCTCTCGGTTCCGCATCTCACGGACTTCGTTGAGGTTGACTTTCAGGGACTGGACCGGTCGCTTTCATGCGTCGGAGCGCTTCTGGTCGCTCGGAAGTCGAACGGGGTGTTATGTCGGAATTCACAGCAAATAATGACAAAATTGTCCAAGGGTCGAGTTGGTTTTGGTTGCTGACCAACTCTGATGAGGTGAACTTAAATTCACCAAAGATTGACAAAAACGTTGACAAGCTGAACGCTGGCTCCTTTTGCTGATCAAAAATAGGTGAAGAGCTGTACAGCAGCAGAGTTTAAAACGTGCTATAGAGAGGAGACAGGATGACGGACAAAGAAAAATGTAAAATGTATCTTTCTACCACATTCTTCCCTTTCTGTCTTTGTTCGGACCTTCTTCTTCCATCTCATCTTCCTCTCCTGCCATTTTCAAAGACTCTCTGCCACTCTTATTCCATCAATCTTAAAACTATCCACTCTTCTTCCTTGCAGTTTCTGGAGTTTGATGAGCGGAGGCGGGGCATGAGCGTAGGCCTACCCTATAATTTAGCCAATGGTATGCCTGAAACTGTTGTGACGTCTGCCTGGGCGTGTTTTGTAAAGCGACCTGCAACGAGGGTGCCTCCTGCATTCCTCCGTCTCATAAACATTTGTTCAGAGGATTCTAAAAACACTATAACTTGTTAAGATATAAAGGGTAAAGAGATAGCATAAACTTAGGATATAAAGACATCAAAAACAACATAACATAACATGATGGTTATGAGTCTCAAAATTCAGATGGATATCTGTAGAGTTATGAAGTATGAATAACGAACAACCAATGTTATTTTCCTGCGTTAAACACAGAATACAATAAGAAACAGCTGAAGAATTGGTTAATAGTTGCATTATTTCATATAAATGTCACATGTCATATGCAAGTTGTTGACTTAGTTTTGGGTTTAACTATTCAGTACTACGAACCACTCGGGGGCAATGTGGCTCCATAAGCTGATTAGTCATTTTCCAAAATAATTACTTCTTTCGTAACCTTCCACTACGATTATGAAAAAGGTATTAAAATGCAGCTTGTGATATCACTGAGAACATGAAAGAACTTGTACAAAGATATAAAGCACATTTAATACAGTTTCAAGATTCAGTTAAAAAGTGATTCTGGGTGAGATCCTTTTGAGAGGTCCATGCAGCGGCTGTCTCTGGCTTGAGTCAGAGTCAGGGCAAACTGTCACCATTGTTTACATTGACCCATATAGGGTCGGAAAGGTCCTGTTCTGGTTTTCCCCAATGCTCTCCTGAGAGGGTCCGTTGTTTGTTGGACATTTATTGCTTCAATTCCAAATATTGAACTAATTTCGTTCCATTTCATGGGAAGCTATCCTGAAGAAAATAAATGACCACAGACCATCAGCACCTGCATATCCCAGGAGTGTGTTCTCTCCCAAGTGCTCCTCTCCACATACACAACTGGATGCGCCTGGAGAAGCTAAAAAGCTTACAGCACCTGGTATTCCCAGGCGGTCTCCCATCCAAGCCCAACCTGTAGTTGTTATGGTGTCTGTATGAGGATATGAAAGTTCCCTTGAACTGGCTCTGAGGAGTCCCAGATGACTTCAAAGCTAAAAATCAAGTTGCTTCAGGTTTTGAATCTTTTCTTTTCTGGTGGGAAACAATAAATACGTGTTGACTGGATAAATTACATCTACAAGGCATTGCTGAATAATTAGGTCCAATTTCCCTTACGCCATGGCAAAATAGAACTGCTTTGAATATGTTGCTGGCAGAGAAAGGAGGGGTGTGTAAAATGTTTGGAATTTTTGTTGCACCTTTTTACCTAACAACACTTCCCCAGATGGCAGCATCAACAAGGCCTTAGAGGGACTAAGATCACGTTTAGTAAAGCTGGCTGAGAACTCCGGGATCAACAACCCCTTCACTGGCATGATTGAGAATTGGTTTGGCCGGTGGAGCGGACTACTTGCTTCAGAACTGCCATGTCTGTCGCTTGTAGCAGCCATACTAGTCACCTGTGGTTGTTGTTGTTGTTGATGATTGATGGATGGATGGATGGATGGATGGATGGATGGGAAAGATGATATGGGTCAACTTTCCCTTGTAACCAAACACATTTTCTTCAAAAATCTCTGTAGCAAGAACATGAAAAGCATGAGAAATGTTGACATCTGACCTTTAATAAAATGCAGACCAATGAAATACAGACGAGTGTCTCACATCAATATGTATGACCGGTGTCAGAGTTTGGTCCGCATTGCCGGCAGTAAGTCGGATACGTTTCCGGTGAGAGTTGGACTCCGTCAGGGCTGCCCTTTGTCACCGATTCTGTTCCTAACTTTTATGGACAGAATTTCTAGGCGGAGCCAGGGCGTTGAGGGTGTCCGATTTGGCGACCTCAGAATCGGGTCACTGCTTTTTGCAGATGATGTGGTTCTGTTAGCGTCGTCAGGCCGTGACCTTCAGCTCTCACTGGAGCGATTCGCAGCCGAGTGTGAAGCGGCTGGGATGAGAATCAGCACCTCCAAATCCGAGACCATGGTTCTCAGCCGGAAAAGGGTGGAATGCTCTCTCCGGGTCGGGAATGAGATCCTTCCCCAAGTGGAGGAGTTCAAGTATCTCGGGGTCTTGTTCACGAGTGAGGGACGAATGGAGCGGGAGATTGACGGGCAGATCGGTGCGGCGTCTGCAGTGTTGCGGGCTCTGCACCGACCCGTCGTTGTGAAGAGGGAGCTGAGCCAGAAGGCGAAGCTCTCTACTTACTGGTCAATCTACGTTCCCATCCTCACCTATGGTCACGAGTTGTGGGTAGTGACCGAAAGAACAAGATCGCGAATACAAGCGGCCGAAATGGGTTTCCTCCGCAGGGTGTCTGGTCTCTCCCTTAGAGATAGGGTGAGAAGCTCAGTCATCCGGGAGGGGCTCGGAGTAGAACCGCTGCTCCTCCGCATTGAGAGGAGTCAGATGAGGTGGCTCGGGCATCTGGTTAGGATGCCCTCTGGGCGCCTCCCTGGGGAGGTGTTCCGGGCACGTCCCACTGGGAGGAGACCCCGGGGGAGACCCAGGACACGTTGGAGAGACTATGTCTCTCGGCTGGCCTGGGAACGCCTCGGGGTCCCCCCGGAAGAGCTGGAGGAAGTGGCCGGGGATAGAGACGTCTGGGTTTCTCTGCTCAAGCTGCTGCCCCCGCGACCCGACCCCCGGATAGGCGGCAGATGATGGATGGATGGATGTCTCACATCAAAATGAAATTATATATTGCTTCTACAGATGTTGTATGTTTACATAAATATCCACAGCTGGTGCAAAGCTACTTTGTGAACCTTAACTAAACAAAACATATGTTCAGTATAACAGAATAAAACATGTTTCTACTTACAAACATATTGCATATTGTTCTGTCCATCAACTCACAATTGATGTCATGTTTGTCTTGAACGTTTAAAACAAGTTCAAACAGATAAAACAGCTAAAACAGTGAAAACAATCCCAATAAATTATTAAGCACTTTCAATCGTTCTTCAAACAAGTGCTACCCACAGAACATTCAGAACAAAAGTCCTGACAAGAGAAGGTGGTAAACCACAAAGAACATTTTCAATCTGAACAAAGGAAAGGCTTCTGATTGATAGTTCCTGTTGCTGCTCCCGGGTGAATGTTTTATCTGCCATAAAATATGTTGTTGATTTAAACTAATCATTTATCTCCAGTGTGAGTACATCGGTGTCTCTTTAGACTAGATAATGTCGTGAAAGCTGCTGCACAGTGACCACAGCTGTAAGGTTTCTCTCCTGTGTGAATACGTTGATGTGTCTTTAGACTACATAATACTGCGAAAGCTGTTCCACATTGACCACAGCTGTAAGGTTTCTCGCCAGTGTGAATACGTTGGTGTGTCTTAAGATGGGAAGATGTAATGAAAGCTGCCCCACACTCACCACAGCTGTAAGGTTTCTCTCCTGTGTGAATACGTTGGTGTGTTTTTAGATGAGATAATTGAGTGTAAGCTACCCCACATTGACCACAGCTGTAAGGTTTCTCTCCTGTGTGAATATGTGAGTGTTTCTTTAGGTAAGATAATGCAGAGAAAGCTGCCCCACACTGACCACAGTTGTAAGGTTTCTTTCCTGTGTGAATACGTTGGTGTGTTTTTAGATGAGATACTTGAGTGAAAGCTACCTCACACTGACTGCAGCTGTATGGTTTCTCTCCTGTGTGAATAAGTGTGTGTTTCTTTAGGTTAGATAATGCAGAGAAAGCTGTCCCACAGTGACCACAGCTGTAAGGTTTCTCTCCTGTGTGAATACATTGGTGTATCTTTATACTAGACAAGTGAGTGAAAGCTGCCCCACACTGACCACAGTTGTATGGTTTCTCTCCAGTGTGAATACGTTTATGTCTCTTTAGACTAAATAACTGAGAGAAAGCCGCCCCACATTGACCACAGCTGTAAGGTTTTTCTCCTGTGTGAATACGTTGGTGTATCTTTAGACTAGATGACGCAGTGTAAGTGGCCCCACACTCGTCACAGCGATAAGGTTTTTTTCCAGTATGAAGCCTCTGATGATACCTCAGATGTGATGATGTCTTGAAAACTTCCCCACAGTGCTTACAGCAGTGCCATCTGGATACCTCTTGGGTTATATGTTTCTGCAATGACAGAGAGGAAGAAGATTTAAATCCTTTTGAAGTTCACATAAAAGATTTCTCAAAGCTAACCAACATATTCAAACTGGACCTGGACAGACCGAGCCTTGTTCCAGCTTACAACCCAGAGGTCTGCAGCCATTGAGCTCAACAGTCATCAGGGAAACACTGTTTGAACTCAACTTTCGCTTCGTTCTAAATAACTCTTTACACTGAGGTAAAGAGCTCGACAAACCTGTCATCTAACCATTAAAGACCCAGAAGTACTACCACCAGGTTCAATTCATGAAATCCAGAGACTTCAAACACAAACAATGAAGATGAGCTCCTGAACATATCAAATCTTAAGACCGAGAGCCAGAAAACATCCCACCATAACAATCTGCCTGCTGATTTTCGTCCAGCAGATCATTCAGCCTGCAGTATATGTTCAGTCTAAGCCACACCTGGGCAAACTACGGCCCGTGGGCTATATCCGGCCCTTTGTGTGTCCCTGTCCGGCCCACGCAAGGTCAATTGTAAATTAAAAAAGCTGTGCATGCAATACTACTGTGTTGCTTTTATTCCGAAAGTCCATTCGTATTACTGCCATGTGGACATACGCAGTGCCCGTGTCTCCCGTGACTGACAGTGAGCACTGCTAAAATCACTTCAGCCAGGTCAACCTCAAGATGTCAGCTCACGGCAAGAAAAAAAAAAGGTGTTTTCTGATGGAGAGTTTATTAAAGACTGCTTATTGGACACTGTTGCTCTTATATGCCCAGAGAAAAAGGGCACATTTGAGAAGGTGCCACTCTCCTGACACAGTAACGAGGAGGGTTGAGGACGTTGTGGGAAACTTGAGCTTCAGCTGAAGAACAGAGCAGCCGACTTGGACTTGTTTTCTCTGGTTTGGATGAGAGCTGCGATGTACGTGACACTTCCCAGCTACTCATCTTCTTACGTAGACTTTCAAATCACGAAGAAGCTGGCAACCATGCAATCAATCAAAGGGACAACCAGCTGAAGTAACTTATTCACAGAGGTAGATGCATGTTAGGACTGAAATGGGACAAGCAGGCAGGTGTGACAACAGACGGCTGTCCAAGTCTGACAGGGAAAATGTTTGACTTTTAAAGAGAATGCAGAATAAAGTGACAGAAATTAACCCTGTGCAGAAATGGACATTTTTGCATTGTATTATACATCAGGCTGTGTTGCATAAGTCAGTGTTAAAAATGAACCATGTTGTTGATGCTGTGACTAAAATAGTTAACTTCATCAGAGTGAAAGCCTTAAATCACAGACAGTTTGTTGCACTTTTGGAGGAAAATGAGACTGAACCTGGTGACATAAGCTATCGCTGCGCTGTCAGGTGGCTCAGCCTGGGCAAAGAGGAGAGACCAAGGAGAGACCAGATTCAGGATTTCTGTGTGAAGAAAGGACACGACATCCCACACCTCTCAGATGAAGACTGGCTGGCAGACCTCAGATTTAATGTGGATGTGACTGCACTAATGAATTAAGTAAATGTTAAACTGCAATGCAAGGGCCTTTTGTGCAAGAAATGTACAGTGCGGTGAAGGCTTTCATGAGAAAGCTGCTGATTCTCTTAAGCCAAGTGGACAAAAACATTCTCACCCACTCGCCAACACTAAAGGAAGCCACAAGACCAACTGATTACTTCCACAAGAACTCATCCATGTTAGAAGCTCTGCATGGAGAGTTTTCAAGGCGATTTCAAAACAGTTGAGAGTGAAATGCACATGGTTTCTTCTCCCTTCAACTGCAGTGTGGACAGTGATGTTCAGATGGAACTCATTGACCTGCAGTCTGACACACTTCAGGCAGAGCACTTCAGGTCAGTCTCACTGCTGGATTTTTACCCTTCCATCAAAGAGGAGAACTTTCCTCACCTGAGGAGGCATGCTCAGAAGATTCTTGTCCTCTTTGGATCTACGTATGTATGTGAACAGACATTCTCAGTGATGAAGTTCAACAAATCCAAACACAGATCCTCTATCAGTGATGAGTACCTCTCAGCTGTCCATCTCATAGCCACCTCAGACAGTCAGCCACATTTCAATGCCCTTGTTCAAACCCAAGACAGACTGGATTATTCTCACTGAAGTGAATGAATGAAATGAAAAACATTAAACGTTATAGGTTCTGTATAAAGTTGTTATTATGTTTCTTTTTTTTTTGTTTGTGAAGATTACCAAGTTAAAAAATTAATTGCACTGATTTTTGTTTTCATTTATTACTTCAATAGTAGTATTTTCCTATTTGATCTATTCACCACAATTTAACATAGCCTATTTCTACAAATATTTACAGACTATTCTTATTTTTCTGATTAAAAGTACTAGCTATTCAAAATATATAATTTAGCAGATTTTACAGTGGGAGAAAGTTGAGCAGAATCAAGTTTAAGTTATTGTTGGTGTGGCCCTCTGACCATATTTCTCATGTGGCCCCTTGTAAAAATGAATTGCCCACCCCTGGTCTAAGCACATCTGTATAAGTGAGAGGAGCTGAAACCTGGAAACACTTTGCTGACTGACACTTTTTCTACATTTGATGGAAAAGCAGAATGAGCAGAGGACACACAGAGCCTCGACACTCGTCCTCGTGTCTTTAGCGTCCTCCACACTGACCTGTAGCCCGGTGGAACCAGAGGATGAACCGGCTCTGTTCCTGGTGGAGGGGTTCAGATCCTGGTTCTGCTGCTCCATTCTGGTCCTGCTCCTCCGACTGATGGACTCTGTCTGCAACTGTCAGTACATACAATAAGATCCAGCTGTGGTGAGCAGCATGTTAAACTACACCAAGGACCAACTAAGGTCACAGTTCAAAATATTTGTAGCTTTTTTTTATCAAATTCAGAAAAAAAATGTAATAATACACTGTGTAGAACGACACACACTGTGTGCAATATCCAATAAATATCATCTGAGTCAGTGTAACACGATCAAATTAAATAATTTTACTACATTAAGACAATGATATTGTTTGAGGAAAGGGTCCCAATATCATCCAAAAGACTGAAGTTCAGATTTTCTCTGTTTCTAAATTTGTTCTCCTTTCCAGAAGCTGTCAGGGATCCAGGAAAGTAACACAGACTAACCTCAGCTTTGTCACATTTACACTCTGAAGCCCATTTTTGAACAGTTCAGTTCTCAGGAAGCTTCAGTCTGGACTGAGGCTTGAAACTGAGAAGATGTGATGGTTCAGTGGGGGAATGATCTAGTTTTGTGTGGCAAACAACACGTCAGCAGGAGCTGTCTGACTGATCTGAGACACTCTGAAGAACAACATGAAGTGGACCATTCTGAGGCCATCACCTAAATATAAAGGAGTGTTTTTCTGGCATCAGAAGTGCTCGTCCAGTGATTCATTCCAGAAAGCTGCTTTAGTGAAACCTAAAGTTTGAGATGAAGGAAACTCTCAGACCCATAAAACTCTGAAATGTTTTTCAACCCAAACAACCTACAATCTCCTTTATTTTGATTCTGAAATTATCTTAACTGGTAAACTGATATATCCAGTTGAAGAGTAAAAAGTGATCTTTTGTTGTGTATGAGCTAAAAGTTGCACAGATCCTCCTAATAAAGATAATTTTAGCTGCATTTTAACTCCAGATGTGGGCAGCTGGACTTTATGAGTAAAGATATGCACAACCTTTTTATCATGTGGTCAGTCCTTGTTGATTCATGAATAAAAGAAAATATTGGATATGTAAAGGAAACTGAATAATGAAGCTTTCATAAAACACTTCTGCAGAGGACAGTCAGACTGTCTTTTAATGGGCTTCAGAGGGTAAATCTGAGACATCAGACACTGATACTGAGGATAACTGTGCATTTCTACTGCTCCTGTGATACTTTCCTGGATCACCGACAAGTATTTATAATAATGCTATGACTCCTCTTCAAACAACATAAACTCTTAATGTAATTAAGTATTTATATTCACCATAACTAAGTCCCATTTTAAGATCTAATTCTGAAATACGGCATAGTGTGTACATTAAACATATCAAATCACGTTTTCACTTCACAGTTTTATCAAAAAGCCAAATGATACCCAGATAAGTCTGGAAAGAAATTTTATATTGAACATCAAACTTTTTAAATCACAAAAGATTTCAGCAAAATTACAGAAAGAAGTTTAGAAAACTCTAGCCTTTGTGGAAAATGTGACAAGATGGTCAAAACCTGTCCATCAAGGTTAGAAAAGAGGAAGAAAAGGGCCCAGAAGTACGTTTCACACACAGCTAAAAGGATAAGGCTCCATTCTATTTATCCATCTGGTCGGCTTGTTGAAAGCCGAGGTTGTGTTTCTGGTATTGTCCACTGCTTTGAGAACGGTTTGCAGAGCATTAGAATTAGCATTAGCAGGACATGCTAAATGTGAATAGCAGCCAGGTTATTTGAACTTTTTCACTCTCTGGTGCATGTTCTGGCAGTTAGACAGTCAGGCTGCCAGTGTCCAGATGCAAGAATCAAACCAATGGAACAGAGTACTTTGAAGATATTTCTGCAAATGTTTGACCAGTATATGCATTCTTTTTTGGACTTACCTACATGCAGCTTCCTTTAGTGATGTTCCGAGGCTTCGAAGCGTGTGTTGATAAATGAAGGGGATGTTTCCGCGAAGTGTGTTTCACGGTATGGGTCGTTTTTCAATATGCGTACATGTCTGAAGTGCTGTGTTTTATTGTATTTTGTGAAGTGGGGATCGCGGCGCGTGTCGATGACGTATGTGGTGACGTTTGAGGCCTCGCAAACCGGCCGTACCACGTAACTGGTTCAGAAAGGCTTCGGACATAATATAATTCGAAATCAATCTACTCTCACATTGTGTGGATTTAGAACCTTATGGTGCGAACATTTTGTTCATAACTAGCTGCTTTTTTTGTTCATGGATTCAGAAAGAGGAGATTTTCTCCTCTCTGGGAGCATTTTGAGCTGATCTCTCCGAATAAGGCAGGCACACAAAAATAATTGTGTGAAACAGAATAGAAATATTTTATTAATCCCATAGGAAAAGAAAGAAGAACACAGAATATATAGCATGTATATTAAATATAATAAATAAACTTATATTAATTACTATTATTATTACTACTATAATGCTACTATTACTATTACGGAAGAACTAAGATGTTGGAATAATAAAGAAAAACAGGAAAACAATAGCTTGCTTTTCAGCATTCTCAAAATTAATTACTTTTCCCACTGTTGCAACGCCGTTGCCGTCACTGAGAGTTTTTTTATTCAGACGTTACAGAACTTTTATGACCACAAATATAAATTGTCATGCGATTTATTTTTTTGTTGTCGTTCATAAATTAATGTAGAATGGTCGGAGCAAAGCCTCATGAGAAATGGGACCTGCGTATCGCTCTACATTTATCCAATGAACGTAGGGAGATGAGTGAGCGTCTGTCAGAGAGAGAAAGCGGGTAAGATTGAAGTAGCGGATTTTCTTACTGTCGAAGAGGAATCGGATTTGCGTGTTTGTTTTGCTCTGTTTACACCTGATGGAGGGAAAGAAGAGAAAGGAGAAAGGAGGGCCCAAAAGGCCAGAATGAAGAAGAAACGGATGCTGGAGGAGAGTTTGCAGAATGGTCAAAAATTACGGATTTATTCCGAAACAAACAACCAGGCATTAACAAGTGATGCAGGTGAGTTCTTGGTATATGGGAGGTGGAGGGGATGGATTGGTCCAGTTGTTGGCTCGTTGTGGGCCGGTGCAGTTAGAATTGTTCCAGGCTCCAAGTGTGGAAGACAGCACCATCACGCCAAATGTCAAGACTGTCATTAGAGAGGACCTGAAGCCCAGATACACTTCACATCCAACTCTCAAGGACTACTTTCACAGATCTACAGCAGTAAAAAATGCTGGGTTATTTTAGTAACCCAATTTATGTGTTACTGGTGTTGGGTTAAAAGTTTGGGTTATTTTTACATAGAGTAACCCATTTTCTGGGTTATAGGGTAATTATTTAACCCAGTTCCTGGGTCTTCAGTGTTTTGCACCATTTTTGGGTTTTGGGTTGCAGAAAACAAAGAATTTCATTAACCCAAATTCTGGTATCTTTCTTAATTGAGAGATTTGGAGAGTGAGGTATGTCCAATATATAGTTCACCTGGAGTCATAACCTAAACAGAAGTGTTTCAGGTTTCCAGCTGACGCTCACAAAGGTATTTGGTTGAGAATTAAGCTCTCTGATATTTCCACAATATCCTGATTATAAATACCTAAAATAAAAAATTATAAAATGAATAACTTGAAGTGTAAAAGTGGAGACAGTACATTTGTTTCCTTTATCTATTTTTTCTATTTATTTACTATATTTACAGGCCAACCACTTAACGTGAAGGAGTTTCTGGCACGTTCATTGGTGCAGACCTTTCCGTGCCTGAATGATGGATCCAGCAGTGGCTATGTGAGTTTATTTTCCATCGTTCACATAAAACTGCATAAAACACACTTTTTCTAATGATGTGAATTAATTTGATTAAAAACAAATAGTGTCCTATAAGGTGGAAGGGATCCTTCTTTTCGCTCATACACATATATGCCCTGTATGCTGTGTCTCCATACAGTGCAATGCAAAAGTTTGGGCACTCGTGGTTTAAAATTTTAAATAGCTGTGCGATTCAGTGCATTTTTTTATTACGTGACCCGTCCATGTGCATGTATATGGGGTGTATATGTGTATAAAAGGATATATATATATTTATATATATATATATATCCTTTTCTTTCTTTTTTTAAAACTTTTACCACGTTTCCCGTAACTGTTCATTATTTGTAACTGATGTCTCGTCTCTACTGCAAAACTTATGGGATGATGAAAGTTCTATCTTATTTATTTCCAGGAAATGTGGTACACTAAAAGCCGCAGTTGTAGAAATGCTGGAAAAGTTACCAGCTATCCAGCAACAGGCTTCATTGAAGAGAGACTACGGAATGTAAGAAAGAGGATGAACCGTGGATCCCAGCAGAAAGTGCCAGAACACAGCCAACCACACAGGCCGTGCATACCAGGTAACACAGGCCCCCTTTTGTTCTTCAAGTCTTAGGTTCTTCTTAGTTGTTTAATTCCTGAATTTGCCAAATGAAGAAAGTGTGGAAAAAGCTGACATCACTGACTCACAACAACAGGCACTTTATAATGTACAAGAAGCAGGAAACATCTAAGTCCTGCAGGGCAGTGGGTCCCAAGGACTGGAATTGAAAAACACTGAACTTGGAATAAACAAAGAAAACCCACATACCTTTTTAACCCACATACCTTTTTCCTGTCCTGTCTTTGTCTATAGAATCGACCACATCAGAAGAAAGGTCACCACAACAAAAAGAGTGGCTGGAAAACAACTGTAACCATGCCAGTCCTTGGTACTGGCAGGTTCAGGTCTCTCTTTCTCTGATAGTACCCTGTGTTGTGTTTTAAGAATCGTATTGAGACTGGTTGGATTTCGCCTGCACCGGCCGTTTATTCTCTCCTGCATAACACGTGAGAATGCTGGTCAGGCACGGTTAAATTCACACACACTGCAGAGGAATGGAAATGCTTAATGAAGGAATTTAAAAAGAACTCCCACATACAGACTGTAAAAAGGAACCAACTTACCTCGGACGCATCCGTCCCAATACGTCCATCAGGTGCAGCTTATGACGTAACCACGCCAGCATTAAGGAAGAGCCAATATACCACACACAATGCTGTAACTTCCAATATTACAATAATAAAAGCAAGTGGAATAATAACTATTTACTCCGTTACACAACTCTGAGCCCGACATGATGATGTTCTGCTGAAAGTTGTTCCTGGAAAACTTGAGAAGTTATTCAATAAAAACATTGTAATGTACAGAACTGAATATGCGTTTTACATCAGTTTACCATTAACCTATTTCAAATAAATCAGAAGTAATTCCACATGACGGGAGAGTCTTGGGACCTGTTGTACATCTTGCGTTTATAGTAAAGAAGAATGAACAGCACACTCAAGACAGAGGCTTGACCAAAATAAAACGTCTTAACTTGACAATTTTGAGTTAGCTGTCTTACTTTTTAGCCTGCTCACTGCTGTTCTGGTGATTATTTCAGTTTGGTTCAGTCTCTTACCCGTTTGGCAGCAGTGTTTCTGTGCTTTTGTGCAATTACATTCAAATCTGGGTCAGCAGAGGGAGTCTGACCCTGTCCTTCCAGCTCAGAGGGCTCTACCTTTCACAGGGAGAACTCAGTGAAGCTTGTTTTATAGTTGATGCATTGCTCCCGGCGCGCATTGTACGTGACGTCAAATAGACGTATTTCTGCCTGGCGCGCCATGAAAAGGCGGAGCTTAGTCATGCACCAGTCAAAATGTGTAAGTTGTAGCGGGCTGAGAACGACAAAGATGGACCAATTGTGAAACTCATGACTGACAGTTGTCATGTAAAATACTTTTGTTAGGAATTTGCGGTTATTTCATTGACTGGTATTCACTGGAAGCGGCTTTGAGTATTATGAAAAGCGCTATATAAAACCGATCTATTAGGAATATTCGGACGATCTATTTTTATTATTGCATCCTGAAAGACAGATAATTCCCAAGTGTGTCCATTTCTATTTCTATTTCATAATCAACAAAAGGTAACACAACACACTAGAATAATATTCTAAGTACTATATCAGACTATGATGGTGATGACACACCTATTGAAATTTCAGCTTCTGCAGACTCATCAGCTATTCTGTAAGTAATCTTTCTCTTTCGTCACCTTTTTGCCATCAAGGTTCTAAGCAGCATTTCATCTTCCAGATACTGCAGCAGCATCATTGCCTGCTGCTCCTCCTGCTCTTCACGGGGACAATGTTTTCTTCTCCTCTTTAGTCGTTGTAGAGTATTTAGCGGTAACCTTCACGTAGCAGCGACACCTCTGTGACGGAGAAGATTGCAACTACTGGCACATCGACTCGCGACAGCACGACACCGTGATGTCATCAACACCGCTCGCGCGAACCATCGCAGCGCCTCTGCTCCTTTAACAGAAGGGGCTCCAGTTTGGTGTAGATCTTCGTGCCTCCGTGGTTCATTGTGACATTCAGTGGTTTGAATATTCAGTAACACATCTTCAAGATACAGTTTATCTTAAAAGTTTTGTTTGCAGGATGTAAAAAAAACAAGAGGCCCACTTTAAAGTGGGGCTGCTACTTTTACTTAAAGTTTTAAAATCTCTTTAAACATAAGGAAGTTTAATCCATCAGTCACCCATTCAGAAATGTTTAGTCTTTGAGTGCTTTCAACCAGAATAATGTATCGAATAAATTTAAGCCACTGTGATTGGTTAATGATTACGGCTGTCAACTTGTGATATGCCAGTCCAATGAATGAGTTGTGGTCTTTAAACTCTGCCAAAGTGGAAATTGTGAGTAAAGGAAAAAGAAAAATGTCCGGACAGAAACCAGAAAGTGGAGCTCAAAAACTAAAAAATCATGAAGAGAAATTACACAGGCTGTGTGTAATAGCCTGCATGGATGTTTTTTTTTTTTTTTTTTCTACATTTATGTTCCCTGTGTGACCGTTCAGGCCGTTCTGTGTATTACAGGGCTGCATTGGGACTGGGTCCCGCCGGGTCCCGCGACCCAATTCAAATCTCGCGGGAGCGGGCGGCTAAAAAAAAAAACACGGGATCGGGATGTAGCCTAGCGACAGGATGTCAATAAATTATGTGAAAAGGCGTCTTTTACAGCACAAAGACAAAGCAAGGCAAGTCTGATATTTGGATACATTTCTCGATTGTCCGTGAATCTCTTTATTAATAGCCTATAAAATGATGTGTTTTCTCCTGCGGGACGGGAGAAGACACAAACTCAATGCATTTTTATTATTGTGCGGGCATAAATTCTCAAAGTGTTGCGGGAGCGGGCGGTAATGGTCAGAAATTCAGCGGGAGTGGGAGGGAGAAAACAATTTTAAAAGAACTTAACAAAGCGCTCATAGTGTAGTATGAGTATGTTAATTCAGTTTATGTATAGAGATATGTAGAGCTATGTAAATTTCTTTGACATTGACAAAGTATGTTTTGTTACAGTTTTGTTGCAGTGATTCTTGAAGCATTATTTTAGCATTATTTTATGTATTATAAGTATGTATTCCTGGTGGCGGTGACATGGAGGGCCTTGAGAAAGTGGTTAGCCCCCGATATCCTGATCATCCAGATAGATTTCTCTTGTGCCGTCAGCTGCTGCACAGAGGGTCTGACTGGTCGCTGTTACTGGGAGGTGGAGGTGAGAGGAAGTGCTGAAGTGTCAGTGAGTTACAGAGGAATCAGCAAGAGAGGCTTCAATGTGTTTGGATGGAACAATCAGTCCTGGAGTCTGAACTGTTTGGAAGATGGTGGTTTCTCTGTGTGGCACAACAATGAAGAAACTTCCTCCTCCTCCTCTGTCTCCCACAGAGCAGCAGTGTATGTGGACCGTCCTGCTGGCACTCTGTCCTTCTACAGAGACTCCTCTGACACATTGATCCACCTCCACACCTTCAACACCACATTCACTGAAGAACCTCTGCATCCTGGAGGTTTGGATACTGGTCCAGCTCTGGCTCCTCAGTATCTTTGTGCTCAGTGTTAAAGAAACTCTAAAATGATTTACAGTTGAGTCTCAACGGGTCTGTTTGAATTAGAAACTAATTAAAACAGCTTTAAATCGTTCCTCCTGAATTTCTTGCTGCAGTTTGTTTGCTGCTTCTGAGACAAACTGAAATCAGAGGAATCAGGGTCTTCAGACAAGATGGACGTCATGTTTTATGGTCAGATCAGACCAATATTAAGTTGTTTGACTCGAGTGATCCCAGATGTGTTTGAGAGAGTGAAGGTGAGGCATGTGATGTAAAAAGTCTGGACCAAATGCTAATCATTGTCACCGTATGATCATGTGATCAGATGTTTTGCTTTCAGTGGAACTGATGGCTTTCACACAGTGGATGGAACGATAAGGACAGACTACCTCAGAATTCTTCAGCTCGACAGCTGAAACCTGGACTTGAAGAAGAGTAGTCCTTCCCCACTAACCACAGTTGACCTGTGGACACAGCCCTGAAATGTGTACTGCACCTGAAAGTCCGAATAACTTACTGACAAGTAAAAAACTATACAACAAAATATCCAAATTTCTGCTTGAAGCATTGTGATGGCTCTGAAAAATGTCTCATCAACTGCCTGACAATCACCAAATATAAGGTGTACTATGTTCACCCTTTTGTGCCTGTAGTCATCATTTTTATCCCAACTGACAATACGTCATTTAATGTCACAAAAAAAAAGATTTTAAGGAAATAACCGGACATCTAATCTTACCAATGAGCTTGTGGAAGTGTACATGGATTATTTTAGCTTGAATAGTATCCCTTTAAGATCTGCTAAAGTTTTATGGTGTAATGGTTAGAACAAGGTTTAAATCAGTTCTACACTAATGACAAATAGAATGAGAGCATTAACTGAGACACACAGAGGAGCCGGAGAAGAGCTCACATTCATTTGTGAAAAGCAGGGTGAGGCAGGACACGAGTCAAGGGGCTTTCGAAAGTCATTTTGGGAGGAAAGAGAGAGGGATGGAGGACTGAGAGGAAGGGGAGAGAGGGAGGGAGGGAGGGAGGAGTTCATTGCAAAAACACTATTAACGGAAATAAAAGCGAAGAAACTGTTCCTCCATGCGCAGCTGCGAGAGTTTCACAGTTGGTTTGTTGTTGCAGCTCAAACTGTGGATTTTAAAACATATTTCTGCTTCTTCTCCTCACTCAGCTCTGCTGTGATGTAGAACCGGGCCACCGAACCGGGTCCAGCTGTCTGACAGCCTGTGGAAGGTTAGTGATCTGTGGTCAGCATCGCTTTCATTCAGACTTTCCTCTAAAGGCGGGAACAAGTATTCAGACTCAGCTCAACTTTATTTTTATTCATGGTTCCCACTTTTAATGTTCTCTTTTAATCTTTTTGTGACTTTACAAGTTTATTTTTGGTATTTTCACAACCAGAGCAACAGTTCTGACATTTTGTGTTCTTATTTACTTCTTTTACCCTCATTTATTCTTCCCCATGAAGGTTGGATTCATTATCGTGTGTTGGTTTAGTTGTTTTCCCTTCATTTCAACAGGAAATGCCTGGAACAACTCGATAAAATCAGAACGTGACAAAAATAGAAACATTCACATCCGGGGGAAATGGGAAGAGTTTACTGGCAAGTTTACATTCTGTCGTTAGACTTCCGTTGATGCTTAAACGTTTGAAATATTTTTTACTTTGGAAACAGGTTTAGCTGAAGGAGGAGAATGTCCACAAAAGAAATCTTCTCTTCCATCATATATCTATGGAAACAGGTCTGCTAACCTCAAAATTAGAATCATTTGATAAATCCTGGTCCACTTCCATCAGTGATATCACAGCTATGATTCCTGTAATCTCCTCCAGTATATTAGGAGAATTTAGTTCATACATTTCCATCATGAATAATAATGTGATTCATTCATCCTACATTCTACTACTGTTGTTAGTCTGAATATATGTACATTTATATCAGTGGTTGTGATACAGTTTAAAAAGTTTGAGCTAAGTGCAGTGAAACACCATAATTGCAGCAAGACTGTCTTGTTTTAACTGGATAAACATTTTTAGACCTGGTTTTACCATAAAACTAACAGTGATCTAACATAACAGGTATGAAACAGCACAACTCTGACTGCTGCTTAAAGAAAAACACTTTTGAACAACTCAGAACCAACTCAAACACAACTATTGCTTCACAAACATGGAGTCACATGTTCATTATGTTCAGATGTGAAAATAGTACCAGTAGATCCATATCTATCACTATGACAGTACCATCAGATTTTTGTATCAAATGTTCCAAAATGCTGTATATATTTATGTAATAATTATGTCAGAATAATTTGTGCTTATTGCTGATAAACATACATAAAATGTATATTTTAAGATGGTCGAACAAGTTAATTGAGACTCGAAAAAAGATGAATGAACAGATTAAAGGTAAACTTCAAATCAAAACTGTTAGGGTTTTTAACATTTATCTCATGATATACCCTGTGTTACAATTACCTTACTGTGCCTTTAATTGTATTGCTATGCTTTAACTGCATTTCTTACACTTTACTATACACGTCCTATATGACATATACTGCATTTAGTTCCAATCATGTGGCGAGGAAATGAGGGTGCTTGTGAACAAAGAGAGATGCCTCAGGAGTCTTCCAGAGGTCAACCGAGTTCACACTACAAACCAACAATGGCTGATTCACACTAGTTTATTGATGTATCTCTTTGTATGATTGTCGTCAAGGTCTCACACTCTAATTGGCAGATTTGCCACCATTTGGAGATAAATACGTAAACGACCGACGTTCTGATTTTTCTATGAAACCCTTTGTTTTTGTAAAGCTCTTCCCCCTTTCTTATCTCTGAATAAAACCAGGCTGCTGCAATGAGGGAGTCGGAGATTGTTGTAGGTTGCTTAGACACATACACCTGTGGCTGAAGCAGCGACGGCTCTCCCCTTTTGCAAAAGCTGAACTTTATATTGATCTCTTGTGTGGTTCTTTCTGTTTAAGGTGGGACTTCGTTAGTAAGAACGAAAAACCCCATCAACTTGGTGCCGTGACCCGGATCCCAACATACCTGACCGCTGGCGGACGGAGGACGACGCGCTGAATCCGTGCACGGCCAGTGTCAACAGGACCTGGAAGAAAGTCCTGGGGGGTAAATTCTTCACTGGGCCAGCGTCATAGGTCCGACTTCGTCTGCCAACGGTGGATTGACGGGATCCGGACGGAGTGAAACGAACCAACAGAGAAGTAAGTGAAAAGTGCTGTGTTACGGGTCAGAGGCTCTGTAAGAAGAGAGGCCTTGAGTCCCAAAGAGTACAGGGTCATAGGCTAAAAACCTTGAGTCCCAAGAGAGAGAGACTGCTGCAGAAGTCTGCTCTTTGTCAGAAGTAGTTCCTTGTCGAAGGTTTGCTTCTGAGTAGCAGGGAAAGAATTTGTGTTTTGTGCTGTACAAAATTCTTGCTGCTGTGTAAATACGAGTGAATGAGAGTGTGAATGACAGATTACACTGATTGAATCAGCATTACTGGTGGAAACCTAACGGTGTTAACACAAACCAGTAGTTTGTTGAAGTAGGTCAGTTTAATCTGTATTAAGGACATATATTAATAAAAATATACGCAGAGTACTAAATTAAGTTAAAATAAAAAATGGGTAATCAAACCAGTAAATCCTCCCCCAGAGGTGCCGAAGGTGATGAAAAATATATGGTTGGCAAATTTCCTGGTTGTCTACGTTATATGTCAAAGTGGCAGAAGAAGTTTGGTGTTGACAAAAAGTTGAAAGTTGATCAGACATGCTGAGAGAGTGGTAAATGAGAAAGAAGGAAATTCAGATGTGTTTTACACCGATGGTTTGGAATCCAGCAGCTCCACTGTTTTCTTCCGCGGCAGCCAGAGAGATGGCGGTCGAGGAAAAAACAGAGGGAGGGGAAGAGGCCAAAGGCCCTTCCAATCTGGATCTGATAGAAATTCTGACGAATGCTGGAACTGTGGAGAACAGGGACATTGGTCCAGAAATTGTCCAAAGAAAAAACAAGATGATCACAAAGGAGGAAGAGGAGACAGAGGAAGGTCTAACTCCTGACTAGACATGAAAACCTCTGACTCCTCTAATCCTACAGATGAGATGGTTGTTGATGTCCATGCAGCTTGGGACGTTTTGAATGCACTCAAAGAGAAACCCTATATAGTGTTGAAAATAAATAGTAAACCTACAGAGTTTCTATGTGACAGTGGTGCATGCAAAACAGTTCTTAAAACACATGTCCCAGGTTTAAAACAGTCTCAAAATAGCATTTGGGTTAAATCAGCAGATGGGCAAACACACAAAGAGTATTTTTCTAAAGCTTTGACTGTTGCAGATGAAGAAGCTAAACTCACTATCTCAGCCTCTGTAGTGATTTCACCAAAATGCCCCGTTAACCTGTTGGGAAGAGACTTGATGACCCGGCTGGGCATCGCCATCGTCCCAATTAAAAACGGCATGAAGGCTTGCAGAGTCAGAGATGTTGACGTTTATGCATCCTGCACAGATGACAACAGTGTGTATTGTTCATATGATTTGAGCCCAAAGTTTGATTCTCACCTTCCTAGCAGAATGCTACAAGAAGCACGTGAACAACTACTAAATCCAGAGACAGAAATGACGCATAGTCAATTACATGTCACCATGAATGTTTTGACTGATCCCCATGACACATACGTCAAAGAATTTGGCAAAATGTCTCCTGTTGTAGTGGGATTGCTTCACATGTACACTGACCGAAGGTCATTTGCTGCTGTGACTGTACTCCTCCCTGTGGATCGAGCATCCAGCTACAAGTTATCAGCTACCCCTCATATCTCTCTGTTCAAGCCTGAGAACATAACTTGGACAGATGCTGGCATGAGAACGAAAATGGCAACAGTTGCAAATGATTATGAGAGCAGTGACGGAAACTGGAGTTACAGTCCCAGCTGTGACATGTGGAGACAACCTTTCGGTGGTGCAGCAACGTGCGAAGCACAAGTGCACCCCCTCCCATGACAAACTGACGTTTTTCTAACTGCCAAAGAAGAAGCTGAATTGGCAGAGATCCCAGAAAAACTGTGGTCAAAGGGTCCTTCTGATGTTGGACTTTTAACACCTACACCAGATGTGGCAAACCCTTATGGCAACAAGGGTTTGCTGACAGCCCCACTATCTTTACCCAAGCAATAATGGCCTGTTTGGCAGATTTTCACATGCCCGAGCGAAGCCAGTTGCTTGTGTATGTGGATGACATTTTGGTGGCATCAGAAACAGAGGAAGCATGCAGAGAAGACTCTCTTGCCCTGTTGCAGCACCTCTGCAGAACTGGAAACAAAGTATCAAAAGATAAGCTCCAGTGGGTGAGAAAAGAGGTGAACTATTTGGGCCACACACTGTCAGCCGCAGGCAGGCAGATACAAACAGCTAGAAAACAAACTATAGCTGATGTGCCTAAACCAGAGACAAAGAAACAAATGATGTCCTTCCTAGGACTTTGCAACTACTGCAGAGCGTGGATTCCACATTATGCAGAAAAAACTCACAAGTTGCAGAATCTCATTTACGGTATCCCCATGACAATGTCTGATAAAATCAAGTGGACCCCTGAAACTGAGACAGCATTTGTAGTTTTAAAACAAGCTTTGATGGAAACCACAACTCTCGTGTTACCAGACTACAGTAAAACCTTCGTTCAGACAGTGGACTGCAAAAATGGCTACATGACTTCAGTGTTGTTGCAGAACCATGGTGGCAGATTGAAACCTGTAGCTTTCTACTCAAAGAAGTTGGACCCAGTGGCCCAAGCTTTACCTGAGTGTGTCCAAGCTGTTTGTGCAGCTGCTCTTGCAGTCACCCAATCAGCAGATGTCGTGTTGTTTCATAAAATGGAACTTTTGGTCCCACATGCTGTGGACGTGCTGTTGTTGCAAAGCAAAATGAATTTCCTTTCACCAGCCAGACATCTATCATACACAGCCACACTGCTGTCTCAGCCCCATCTGGTGGTGAAAATATGTACTGTCTTAAACCCTGCAACATTGATTCCATTACCTGAAGATGGTACACCACACAACTGTCTGGAAACAACAGAACATTTGCAGTTACCAAGACCAGACCTCAGTGATACACCTCTCACTGTAGGAGAAAAATGGTTTGTTGATGGGTCATGTTCCAAAGACCCACAAGGTAACAATCGAAGTGGCTATGCAATAGTCCAACTGCCCTCCAGAGTGGTAGAGGCAGCCAAACTCCCTAGCCAAATGTCAGCACAAGCTGCTGAGCTTATTGCACTGACTAGAGCATGCAAATTAGCAGAAGGACATGAGGTAACAATCTACACTGACAGCCAATATGCTTTCTCAACCTTGTTTTATTTTGCAAAACAATGGGAACGCAGAGGCATGACAACATCTACAGGTAAACCTGTAACACATGCCTCCCTTCTGACTGATCTCCTTCAAGCTATACAGTTGCCAGCCAAATTAGCAGTGTGCAAGTGTGCTGCACACACTACAGGCAAAGATGAAGTCTCCAATGGCAACAGATTTGCAGACCAAGTAGCAAAAGAAGCAGCTACAGGAAAACATGGACATGACAAATTTTTATCACACACCGATGATAAACAACTTATTGACCAAACTGTACTAACAGATATGCAACAAAATGCATCAGTACAAGAAAAACAGATGTGGGCCACAAAAGGTGCCACACAAAACTCTGATGGGATTTTTCAAGTGAATGAAAAACCAGTTCTGCCTAAATCCCTTTTCAAAGCAGCAGCAATTGTGACACATGGGCCTTGCCATGTGTCAACAGGAGGGATGAGTGCTATCATACAACAACACTTTACAACGTACGGATTAAATTCCTACTTAAAAAATTTTTGTAAAGCATGTCTTGTGTGTGTGAAGCACACAAGAACCCTCTTACCCGTTTCAAACAATGCACATGGACTTCATTGAACTTACACAAAGTGGACCTCACAAGTACTGTTTAGTGATGGTCGATGCTTTTTCCAAATGGGTTGAGATAGTTCCATCAAAGCTAGCTGATGCACTAACAGTAGCTAAGGCTATTTGCAAAACTATCATCCCAGCCCACGGCATCCCACAAACCATTTACAGTGACAATGGACCACACTTTGTGAATAAAGTAGTTCAGAAAATGGCAGAGCATTTGGGAATGGATTTGAAAAATCATTGTGCCTACCACCCTCAAAGTGCAGGCCTTGTGGAAAGAACAAACGGCACTATCAAAAGCAGATTGAAAAAGTGCATGGAAACTACTGGCCGTCCATGGCCAGAATGCTTGGACCTGGTGAAACTCTATATGAGAATCACTCCCACATCAGAAGGATTAACTCCGTTTGAGATAGTCCATGGGAGACCATATAGGTTACCAGTGTTTTCATCAGACTTACAGAAAGCAGAGGAAGAACAGACTCTGGCAGATTATATGATCAGGACACTAAAACAGAAAGACGTGTCCAATGCAAATTTACTGCCTTCTGATTCCTCTCTTCCACAGGTTGACAGTCCCATCAAAGCAGGTGACTGGGTGTACATCAAAGTCATCAAAAGAAAGAACTGGGCCAGCCCACGGTGGGAAGGACCATACCAAGTGCTCCTGACCACACCCACTGCAGTGAAGATTGCTGAAAGGCCCAGCTGGATCCACCTCAGCCACTGTAAGTTACAGAGAGTGTTGGACCCCTAATTTCAGAGTGGTGGGGAAGCCTGACTACAAAGGGACCTCATTGTTTAGAGTGAGGTGTCTCAACGTCAGTGAAGAAACCAACTGATCCTCACTCTGATAGGCCAAGGGTGCACCTGCATCTCTGATAACTGAGCAGCAATGGGAACACAAAAGGTGTTACTCAGCTGCGCTGCGGCTGTAGCGTGTGTATTGTCTGTATTCATCCTAGGTGTCCAAAGTAATCCCAAACCAAACCGGGAAAAGAGATGGACCCATGATGTGGACTACAAGGACTGGACATGGGACCCGAAACACCCATTCGACACAAGGTATGTGAAATCCACAGTGGGACAACTCAATGGCAGGTATTGGGTTTCAACATGGCAATATTGTGATCAATGACTCCCATTGGGGAGTAGAAAACAGGACATGCAGTACATTGTTCTGGGCTAACATGAACATTACAATCAAAGGAAAACCCACACCACAAGTAGCATATCTCCACATTCCCAAAGGGCAGAACTTCACTTGCTTCACTCAAGGAAATGAGACGCATCTGTGCAAAAGCAAGGGCTGCCCACAGGGAGGAGCCTGGATGGGAGCTCTAAACATCACTTCCGAGTGCCAAGACGGGATTGCCACAGCAACTGGAGAAGGCTCCCCAACCAACATGTCCGCACCATCGAACGGGACGTACCTCATCCAGAACGGGTGGTGGTTATGCGGACATAATGTATATCCGATGTTGCCCATCAACTGGACGGGAGTCTGTGCACCAGTGTGGGTCACCGACCACACCTATAAGATCTACCGTGGCCAATTACCCTCCCTTCATAAGCGACAACAGAGAAGTGTTGCAATCTTCAAACCACACAATCCTATCTGGGGCTCAGATGTCCCATACGAACATAAGGTTTGGAGCACAGGCTCAAAAGTTATACATTCCCTCTTCCCTTGGGATGGTATTGGAAAACATGCACTGTATATTGAAACTCTGAATTATCGCTTCCAGTCTTTTGTCAACTTTTCTTTGCAGGTAGAAAATGGCCAGAATCGTGAACTCCAAGCCACACGGCTGATGGTTCTCCAGAACAGAATGGCTCTGGACTTGCTCACCGCAGCACAAGGTGGTGTGTGTCACATTATAGGTACTTCTTGCTGTACCTATATCCCTGGAGAAAATGACACCCACATAAACGAAGCAATGGCCTCCCTGCTCAACCTGCAACAAACCATGTCACAAGAGAAAGCGCAACAACAATGGAACTTTCTCGCATGGCTGATGACCGGCACCTGGTGGCAACCAATATTAAAGATCGTGACCTCCCTCTTTGGTGTATTGATCTTATTCTGTGTGTTTACGACTTGTGTGATTCCCTGTTTCAAGTCTGTGATCACTAAGACGGCTACTTCCACCATGGTGAACCTACAACTGCTCCGCCAACCCACAGAAGATGATGATGATGATTTTAGTGATGACTATGATAACTGTTCTTCACATGTGTAAAGCATAACGAAACTAACAATGACCTCTACATTGAAAATGTCCAAAACAAGTGATGTAGACTGATGTACTGTTTCTGCCTACCACAGTGAACCACAAGAAACTTTGCTTGCTTCGCATTAAAATTATTGCATATGTTTTTGTTTTTTGTATCTCATTCGATAAACAGGAGGGAAATGTTAGGGTTTTTAACATTTATCTCATGATATACCCTGTGTTACAATTACCTTACTGTGCCTTTAATTGTATTGCTATGCTTTAACTGCATTTCTTACGCTTTACTATACATGTCCTATATGACATATACTGCATTTAGTTCCAATCATGTGGCGAGGAAATGAGGGTGCTTGTGAACAAAGAGAGATGCCTCAGGAGTCTTCCAGAGGTCAACAGAGTTCACACTACAAACCAACAATGGCTGATTCACACTAGTTTATTGATGTATCTCTTTGTATGATTGTCGTCAAGGTCTCACACTCTAATTGGCAGATTTGCCACCATTTGGAGATAAATACGTAAACGACCGACGTTCTGATTTTTCTATGAAACCCTTTGTTTTTGTAAAGCTCTTCCCCCTTTCTTATCTCTGAATAAAACCAGGCTGCTGCAATGAGGGAGTCGGAGATTGTTGTAGGTTGCTTAGACACATACACCTGTGGCTGAAGCAGCGACGGCTCTCCCCTTTTGCAAAAGCTGAACTTTATATTGATCTCTTGTGTGGTTCTTTCTGTTTAAGGTGGGACTTCGTTAGTAAGAACGAAAAACCCCATCAAAAACTGATTTTATTTTTTTGGTATTTAGTGATTTTTCTCAATATTTGTTCAGTACAATTTCAACATGTTGGGCAAACAGACTCCATGATCTTTTTTATCTGCTATATTGTTGTATTTCATTTGTAATTTAAAGTCTGATACTTCTTCTTAAATCTAATTCTATTTTTCTTCCTCTTCACCAATGTTCTGATGCAATTTGTCTCCCTAAATTGGGGTGCTTTGTCGTCCTCTGGTCGTACAAAAACAGAGCCCATTGATTTTTTTCGTTAGCTTCAGCCTTCTTCTTGGATGTGTCGCAGTTCATTTTCACCACCTCAACCGCCATTTGAAGGTAATATTACCAGGTTTTCTTGTTTGACTTAACTTCAGCTGTTGGCAGCTCAGTTTCAGCAGAAATCTGCAGCTTCACACTTTGTATTAACGGACACACAAATAACTGTAATTTTATTGATTTGATCTGCGAGTTTGTGTCACAACTGCGAAGATGGCCGAAAGTTAAGGGAACCTTAACTACTATTAAAAACTCTACTGGGGAGATTTGCCGACATAATACAGCACAACAGATGCCAGTTTCCAAAAGACGAGTTTATATTTTCAAAAGGCAATAAATATGACAAAAACAAAAGGGTGAAAAAACAGTCAATGCGTCTCAACAATGTCCCAGGGTCCAATGTGCAAGGTGTCTAAAAGTCCAATCAGTGCTGTGATTGCTGCTCTTGGAGACCTGGGGCCTCAGACTTGTTTGGATTTTCTATTGAAACATGGTGTACGCTGAAACCAAAATGCCCTCCAACATACAAAAATATCCGGACGTATCAATGTGCGTATCTTGGGCAAGACACTGAACCCCACGTTGCTCCCCCAGTGTATCATTGGGGGTATGAATGTGTGTGTGAATGCTTAGAAAAAAGCACGTAGTTATGTGTATCTTAAGACGTGCTGTATGAATGTGTGTGAGTGGGGTGAATGTGGCATGTAGTGGAGCTATACAAGTACAAGTCCATTTACCATTCCATTTACCATTTATATGTAAAATTCTTCTGTATAGAAGTAATGTAAATTCAAAAGTTATTAAAAAATGGTCAGACAAGACAGGGTTATGACGGAACACTGTTAACTGTTCACTCTCAATGCCATAAGTCAGCACAAGGTCAAGGGTATGATTAAGGCAGTGAGTAGGTCTGTGAACACTTTGAGAAAATCCAATAGAGTCTAATATAGAATTAAAGTTAATATTTAGGCTGTCATTTTCAACATCTACATGAATATTAAAATCATCCACTACAATGACTTTATCTGTACTCAGCACTAACTGTGATAAAAACGCTGAGAACTCAGACAGAAACTCAGAATAAGGGCCAGGTCGTTTGTACATCCCAATCAACGTGGAATTGAGCGCACATGTCAGAGTACCCGACTCCTCCCCGTCCACGCCCCTACTTAAATATGCAAATCATATTTAAATGAGCCCTGGACCTTCAATTCTTCTCTCTGCACGATCAGAAAATAAAGAATAAAGAATGCGTAAGACGAAAAAAGAATAACTAAACGAAAAGTGAGATGGAGGTGCTACTTTCTAAAGTGGAGGCCCGCAAAAATGTGCTCTTTGGCATGCTGTCCTACCATATAAGCAGCAAACGTAAGAGTGGTGGATGGGAGAGCGTGAGCGAGGCCTTTAATGCTGTGGAGTTGAACAGAGCGTCGGCAGAGAGTTTGTTTTGTTTGTTATCAGAGAACATCAGCCTCATCCTAAATGAGTTACATTGTAAAACTGGAGAATGAATTTCATCAAGTCATGGATTAGGAATAAAAAGGAATGAACTGTCCTGGGACAGAGGGATAATATATACAAATGCTTCATATTTCTTCCAGTATTTAAAATAGATACCCAAGCCCTATTACACTATCATGTTGATGATAGTGATCTGAATCTGTTCACTCTTGTTAAGGAAAACCAGCTTTTGAACACATTTCTATTATAATCTTACACAATACTTCAATTATCCTGCATTATACATCTGACTTTTAAAACGTATACAGGTCTGGCATAGTCTCTTCATTTTATAGTACCTGCTCTCCCTCTATCACTGCTCCTCTTCTTGCTGCTTGGCCCAAAGATGAGCTTGGTTTGGCTCAGCCTTTTCCTCCCTGTCCTGTTTTCCCTTTAGTGAAGAATATAAAAAACTGGACTATCTCACTCACCTGCACCTTAATGCTAACTTCAATAATATTGTTAATATTGTAAATTTTTACACTTATATTTTAATACCCTACACTCAACACTTTTTTACTGAAGCATTTTTCTCATTTTCTGTGGAATTATTGTGCAATGTTTTTTTTTATTTGAAATATTCATATTTAAATTCTAATCCTTAATTCTTGGTAGCAGGTAAAAAGAAAATTTCACTGCACATTGTACTATGTATGATTATGTATATGACAAATAAAACTCTTGAATCTATAAACACAGTCAAATACTAAACTGATAGAAATGAAAACAATACTCCATTTCAACATCATGTTTTCAGATGTGTCAGAAATCTTAAAAAACCTTGAGGGCGGTGCGGAGTTTTTTTTATTTGAGGTAAAAATGGGGAATTCTGAGGCTTTTTGAAGGACGTTTATGGTGACTCATGAAGTAAGGGCAAGTTACCACAGAAAATGATGTGTTATTATTATTATTTTGAAAATCGGGTGTTTTATTTTGTTTGTGCGCACGACTTCCTGTCCCGCACGAGCTGCTCTGTGCAGTGTTGCTGCGTTGTGCTCCGGCATCCGGTGACTGACTGACTCACGAACGGTAACAACATCAAAGTCCGACTTGTGTGTGGTAGTTACCTTAGACCAGGGACGTCCACATCCGGTCTTCGAGTGCCGCTGTCCTGCAGGTTTTAGATGTTTCCCTGCTTCAGCACACCTGATTCAGATCAATGCACCATTAGCAGGCTTGTGCAGAACTTGACAATCCTTTGTAGAGATCAATTTCATCTGAATCAGGTGCGTCTGCCCAAACTGAGCCACTGTTTTATTAAACAGTCGCGCTACTCTAGGCTCTTCAAATATAAAATTACCCCAATTTAAGCAAAAAATACCGAGGACACGACCTCGGTGTCCTCTATGGCCTTGGGCACAAGCAGCGCATGGCCCCTCGCATGGCCCCGGCCGCAGGTGTAGAAGGGGAAACTAGAGAGAACCCAAATCAGCAGACCCTTCAGTTCCCACTCATTCATCTTCTGATGCGTTTACCAAATTGATTAATTTCAGCTACTTTGGGTGGCGAATTAGTAACGCGAACTAAATACTAGAAATATTTACCTACAATAAAATTATATGCACTAAACAAGTTAAGCCAAAAGCAATGGAAAGAAATCAAACTTAGGCAAAATTAGTGAGAAATATCATAAAAAAATAAACCAAAATAAACATGCAAATAACTAATGGCCCTCCCCCTTTTCTTGCTCAGGTGCAGTAAATAAACTCTTCTGACACAATCAGCCGTTCGATAAGTTTAAGTACAGTCAGCGGTAGACTATACAATGAATAAGAGAGACTTAACTGGGGGAGGGGTGAAGCTTGCATTCACCCTCCCTCACTTCGATTTGACATGGCAGTGGTATTGACCAGTTTTTCGTTTGTCAAGGTCCTGGGGACAACTTTTTTTTTTTGAGGGGGAATATGTGACAGGTTGAAATTATTCAAATATTTAAAGGGTTTCATACAGAATAAAATATACATGTTTAAAAGGTTAAGAGTAGAATTTATATAAAGTTAAAAGCAAAAGTTACAAATGATTAATTTTGTATAATTATTATTTTGTTACGGTTGATTAAATATGTTCATACGGTACTAAAAGTGTAAATACTGTGTACACTAATTACAATTTACTAAGAGTTTGATGGTGTGCGGATCAATTGATTTTGACTAGCAGAGGACTCTGTGTTTTGCGCTTGAGCAGAAAAGTCTGTGTTCTTTTGAATGAAGTGAAATGGAGTAAAGACGTCGGCTGAGTCTCTGTCCTTCATGTAGCTCAAAAGTTCAATCACCACCTGGTTGGAGGTGGGTTGGGCTCGCTGCTCTAATTAGCATCCGTTTGTGACACATGTACACATACATACACACACACCCTGTAACACGTACACACACACACCCTGTGACACGTACACACACACACACACACACCCTGTGACACATGCATGATTAAAAGATCATAAAAAAGGATTTTTTGTGGTAAATGGTTTCGGCTACAGTACGATTGTTTCAGCGGGTGCTCTCAGCTCTTTGAAATGAATCATAGTGCCCTACGTTGGCTACAGACAAATCGAAGCATGTATTGTGCTGCAAATAATGACAGACTTAGAAAAACCTCACTGACAACGGCAACCATCAAACAATAATTTAAGTGACCTTAATACTGTTATTTTTTCTTAACGTGCGTGATATCAAGCATAGTAAGGAGAAGAGAGGTGTAAAAACTTTCCATAAGGCTCTGGTAAGGAGGAGCCAGCTCGACTGAGCGAGTGCGCGCTCCCGCGTCAGGGGATATCATTTCTATTGGAGACAACTTGCGCCTCCCAGTTTGGTTTCACTTTCCATCCTGTTGTGGCGCAGTTGATTTTCTCCTGTGGAGCTCTATCTGAAGGTAATTTCAGCTATTTTTATTGTGTGACTCGTTAACATCAGCTGTGGGCAGCTCAGTTCTGGCAGAAATATGTGCTCCAAACTTCACGGTACCGGACTCACAGCTGGAACCGTGAAGTCGGGACGAAGGAGGCAGCTGTTCGGCCTGTCCGCCATGTTGTCACTTCCGGTGTCAGTAAGTCCTGAATGAAGCTGTTCAATGTAAAACATTCGGCCTGAAATAGTTAGTCTGCTCAGATCGCAGTCGGTCAGGCGATCATGAACTTCTCTTCTTTTTGAGAATAGGCCTATTAATAACTTGGGTAAAGTTGGAAAGATATTGGCAGATTCGAACTTCCGGGATCAATAACTCTTACGTGAAACGTTGTTAAAACACAAAACACGCATATATTCAACGTTGTATGATAGACAACGAGATGCAACCTAACTTTCATCAAAACGAGCCATCGTCGGAGCCTCACCAACAACATTAGTGTTTACGTGCCGCCGGCTGTGAGCGCAGCACAGGGAGACGGTCCGTGCACAGGGAAAGTGCAACACCGAAAAGAGACAAAAAATATCCCATAACTTCACTATGATACAGTGTGGCGTCACCAAACTCACTTCACACTTCATTGACCGCCTACAGATCACACTACAACACTTGGTTTGAAAGAAAGGCATTTTTCATCATTTCTGGGAATTTTTATGAGGAGCAGCATCTTGTACAACAGCCACAGTAACTTCAGTTGGTTTGCATGTCCAAAGGGCATTAACCTACAATGCCACTGTAATCACTTCATACAGCATTAGCAATACTTTCAACAATTAAACTGTCCCTTCAGACAGCCATGGATGTCAATACAACTGCCTCACTGATGCTTAATGTTTTTAAATGCTTCCTTTACAAAAAATAGCTCTGGAGAGTGCAAATTACACTGACTTAGTTTTAATCTGTTAAGAGCAGTCGTTTAATTTTAGTGATCAGCAAAAAAGTACCTCTGTGGCAGACGTGGACTTTGGGTTATGTTTCCTGGAATCAGCTTGGCAACAGGTGTTTTTTAAAAGTTTATTGTAGTACAGTTGGCTCACTCCTTTGCGTATAGCTCTTGCTATTTTCCCTCTTCTTGTGTTTGCTGCCGGCCTGAATTTTTTTTCACTTGTTTTTGTTTGAAATTTTTCACTTGTGTGAAATTCTTTGTTTTTGGAGCGCAGAAATCTTAACGGGGTTTTCTCCCACTGGCTCCATTTTCCTTTTAAATAAGTATTTTGTGCTACAGGAAGGGAATGTGCAAACTGTGCTGATATTTAAATATGGACTATTCATTTTACGGCTGTGAGGAGTTTTGATATGCTGGCTCTTGAAGGCAAGAGTACAACTGGGATTTTTCTGTCGGAAACTGTTGTACAACATGTTGGTCCATGGTTGCCAACAATTTTTTGCTATTTCTTTCTGTTTACTGAAATTGTGACCCTCTTTCATACCACTGGCAACTTTCTCCATTGTTTTCTGTTACATATCTTTCCATGTTTAGGTCAGGCTCCTGTCTGTAATGGCATCTCCTGTTGTTTGTCTTCTTCCTCATTCTCTTCTGTGTCCTCATCTGACACTAGGTCTCTCGCATGGCTTTCTTCCTCAGTCTTTTTTGTCTTGTCCTGTTGTTTAATAGTCAGGTCCCTCATGCCTTTTCTATTTCTGGTCCATATAACCCACAGCCAATGACGTTTTTCTTTTTATCATGACCAAAAAGGGTTACAGATAGTTCAGACCAGATTTTTGAGGAATACTCTGTTTCTCTGTTTGCAAAATTAACATTCTTCATTGATCTGACAATAGCTTCCATTCCACCTGCCATTGCTCACAAGTCTTTCCTCTGAGCTCTGCTTCCTTTTTTTTTACTATCAATTGTCTTTAAATTGCCTCTAACTTAGGGAAAGGGAAAACTAAAGTGAGTTTGTGTAATAAAGTCTTGATGAAGCTAAAATCTACAGTAAAGTCATCGTTGTCACTTCACACAAACAGTACATGAAAATATCTATGCATAACTAAGAACTAAAAAATAAAAATCACATTTACAGTTTTCCCACTTAAAAATGCCCTTAATAATTATTTCACAATATGGTTAATGATAGGTTAGGAACATAATGTGTCTTTGTCTTTTTATGCTATTTATTCAGATTCAGAAAAAATACATTAGTCTGGAGCTGATATCCAGTAAAATTTCAGTTAGTAGAATAAGCAGAAAATCTAGCAGAAATTTAAGAGCCTGAATAAGTATACAAACATAGCACAAATATATTAGGAACTACAATGAAAAGATTACTTACATATAACCATGGAGCAGGACTGCGGACACATTTTCAAAGGGACCCATATGCATAGGCACTTCCTCTTTCCATGATAGAGGTTTTGCAGACTGAAATACCACTGAAGGCAGAGCTTAACTGAAAGTTGCTTTTGATTGGCCAGTGACTTAATCACCCTATCCATCCTTCATTTGATTGGTTCATGGTAGTGGCAATTAGGCAACCACACCATTCTCACATGTAACAAAATTGAAATACCCCAAATTATACTAAAGCCATCTCTCACAAACTAATTGTTGTAGTACCAAGGAGGTAACAGGAGTGGTCGACCTGAGGTCTATGATACTACACTGTAATAGTTATTGAATTGAATAGTTATTCCTTTTTAAATAAAAAATTCCTCCAAACTATGAAAAAAATAGTTTTTTTCAAACCAAGTGTCGTAGCGTAATCTGTAGGAGGTTAATGAACTGTGTAGTGAGTTTGGGGTGTCTGTACTTTATAACATTGAAGTTATTGATCACTATTTAGTTAATAATGCATGTGACGTTGGCATTTAGCTCAGAGCCAGAGATCATACAAAAAGATGAATGACAGACAAATAATGAGACTAATAATAACAACATGAAATGAAGGTTGTTCACGAGCCTCGAGTCGAAGTCACGTCTGAAGTCTGTTGAGGATGAGTTCAAGTTGAGTCTGAAGTCAGTTTAAAGAAACTTAAGTGCAACTCGTCCAGGTCCGAGTCCCCAGCTCTGTTATTTAAGGGCTCTGACTCTGACTATGATAGCGAAACTCAAGCAAAATTTTCTTACAGTCCAATAGTGGCAGCATTAGCAGTTACTCTAAATTAAAAGAAATATTTCTGATCATGTGAGCATCAAGGATAACAATGATTCTATCACTAATGCAGGCAACAATAAAGGCTGTGGAAGTAGTTAGAAAAATGAGTCGGATTTAAGCGGTGGCAGAGGCTGACCACGAGCAGATGGAAGGAAGGAGAGAAAGCAGCAGTCTTTGTTTCTGGATAAAAGAACAGAAGAAGAAGTTTAATAAAGTCTCCAAGTAATGAAGAATCTCTGCGGTTCTTAAAGTAATGAAGTATGTTTATGTTTATGCATTTAGCAAAGCGACTTACAAATGAAGATATAACAAGCTATATAAAAAGCTAGCAAACTACATAGAAGGAAACCGCTAGTCCGACTCTGTCAGAGGGGACAGAGTAGAGATAGAGTGCAGGCATAGAAGGAAGTGCAGAAAGATAAAGTGCAGAGATAGAGGGGGTAGGGAAGTACAAGGTAAGTGCTGGGATAGGAGGTGCTCTCTGCCCCTGTTCTGGTAGCGCTCGGTTCCACCATTCCACCATCGTAAAATGCATGAACAGGAGATCCTCATGGAAATAAAGATAAACATGGAGAGACGAGGATTGTACTCTCTCAACCCTTTTTCTATCTTGCACCCCAACTCTTTCTGCACCATAGGAATAAATTATATCTCCCATCTTCTCTAGCTTATTGCTTGCATTTCCTGCTAGCCTACTTAATATTAATAACGCATCTTTATTGACTGCCTCCCATTCTTTGTTGCTATTTGCCCTAGGCCACTTACAGGGGAACTCCAGTATTTTCATGCCAGAACCTTATTTCTGGCATGTATTTATCTACTCACCGAGATCTGTTTGGTGAAAGTCGGTGTCCTTTGGAAGATATTTAGATTACTTGAGATCCATGTAACGGAGTGAACGGGGCTTCGAGGAATCTTAATATCTACTGAAGGACAATAAGGTCAGTAAATAAGGTCTAGGTTTAAAAATACTGCAGTTCCCCTTTAACTCTAGCTTTCTGCTCCAGATTTTTCTCTCTAACTGGCCTATTCACCTCAATATCAGGTGTATCCCTTCTAAGAACCTCCTCCTCCGTAGCTGTGTTATTGATATCCTTCAGACTGTGGTTTTCCGACTTAAAAAGTCTTAAAAAGTACTGATCGATGCGGCCACTTCTTTTACCACACTGCATTTTAAGGCCTCTAACTACTTTCTGCCACAAGGACAAACATGGAGTTTATTTCCCTCTGGCCTACCACCTTTATTTTCTCCAGCTACGCTCTCTTTGCTCTGAGAACTATTCCACCAAGTTCTAGCCCTAGAGAATAGGTCCATGTCCCTATTCTTCACTGAGTCCCATCTCCACCTCATAGTCCGGTTTGTTCCAGTGTCAGTTGCCATGTAGTCTGCCTGTGAGTCATCTTCCACCCCAACTCTTGCTGACCCTAGGGGTATTCGCCTTAATTTGCTTCTAGCTAATGCTGGTTGTAACAACTGAAACACATTTCAGTTTATTATCAGAGCATAAGATCCTCTGACACATGGAAAGGAGGATTTGAGTTGATGTGCAGGTGAATGATTTGTGTTTCCTCTGCAGATGAAGGTAGAAAGTGTGTGTGAGCTGATGTGAATTCAGCAGCATGGATCAGTGTGAGGACGCTAAAACCACTCTGTGTGGGGAACATGAGAGCCAGAGCAAAGCTCAGAGGTGAGATGACCATCTCTAACTGTCCATGACTCTTCTCCATGTCAGAGCTCAGCACTCACATCACCAAACCACCTTTATTCACAGGAACCAACCTGGAACAGAACCAGACCCAGAACCTGAACCCAGCTGTGTGTCCTTTAAGAGCAACCAGTCACATGATTGGTTGATTGATTTCCAACATGATGTTCCAACAGCCCAACAGTGAGTATCTGTCAGTATTCAGTGGAGGCTGCATCATGTTTCAGATGATAACCAGTTTTCAGCTGAATTACTTGAGACTTGGATCAGTTCTTGATGTTTCTGATGAGACTAATTAGCTGCATCATGTGTGTAATGTGATATTTTAGTTCAGTCCTGCAGCTCTTTATTAAAACAAAGGGAGAATATTACTGAATATCTGTCCACTGATGTGGCTTTTTCACAGGATGCTGATTATGTAGTGAACAGGGCGGCTGATGTAGAAATATTAAATCAACCCATCAACCCGGTAATGTTAGTAACTGATCTGTTATTAATTCTCTCCTAATAAACCTGCTCATGTTATCTGGTGAAAAGATCTCATTTTTTAATCTGACACTTTACATTCCAGAAAAATCAAATATTCAAAGTCAGTGTTTTCCAGTGTGGTGCAGCTGTAGTTTGTCTCTGAAAGAGCAGAATGAATCTGATCACACAAACAGTAAAGACTGAGTCAGAGAACCATACTGAAAGCTCAGAGCTTCAGTCTTCCTGTTTTCTCTCAGGTAAAATTACATCCAGCTTCCAGTTTCACACACCTGCTGACGTCTGCCTGCAGAGTGGCAGAGCTGCCACAAGGGGGAGCTGTAACATTGTTCCACAGCAGCCATACTGACTCTCTGAAAGGCCGTCTCACTGCAGACTCAAACACTATCACTGAATACTTTAGTTTGAAGAAAACAAGTGTTTTTCTGTCAGGAGCCATCAGAGACCTGGACCTGGACCTGGACCTGGAACCAGCTGTGTGTCCGTGCAGAGAAACCTGTCCACCTATTTCCCTATGAAGTACAAAGTAGAACAACATTCAGGTGCAAAAAGGTGAGCTGAGTGTAAATGTTGTAACAGTGTAACGTACATTCACAGTTCCAGGATGACAATCACTCTAATACAGCTACTATTTCTTTAGCTGCTGCAGCTGTCTGCCTACATAATCTAAAAGCTGAGTAGAGAGGTGGTGGAGTCCAGTATTTGTTCCTGCAGCCATGTCCTGATCAAACACATACTGCATTTTCACTGCTGTGTTCTCATGAGAGCTCCAATCTCATCCATGTTAACTGATTTTACATTCATAACAGTGTGTCATCTGCATTGTAACTCACCGTAACATCAGTGAAAAGGAATCCAAAGTATTCAGGGAAATATTCAAGCCGCAAAGATTCCAAAACAGCATAGAAATATCTCCCAAAACCTAGAAATTTAATAGAAAAATCTCTGCAGAAAAACTGGACAAAGGGTACAAAGGTACAAAGATTACGACAATGTGATGAAAGCTACTGCAACATGTTGGCTTTGGTGCAAGTCATTTTAGAAACGGCTACTTGCTGTCTCTACCACCTGGTCGATAAGGGGAATTTTTGCTTCCTTCTGTGGCCACTCTCCAGGTTCTGTGCACATTACACATGAATACTGAACAGGTAAGCTCTAATAAAAAAAAGTGTTTTTCTCTAACAAACAGGATCCATGAGAGACTGGCATCTGGACCTGAACCTGGACCCAGCTGTGTGTCCATGCAGAGTGACCAGTCAAAGGATCCTCCTCTTGCATTCAAATCAGACCAACATCCATCCTTGAAGAGGTGAGCTGAGTGTAAATGTTATGAAATGTACAACATTTAAATGTAAAAGTCAGTTAAAATAGTTTTTATTCCAACATGTGTTTAATGTGAGCTCAGCTCGGTTTCACATCCATTTCTATGTTCGTATGTGAAGCGGTGTGTGTTGGATGTTTTCCACAAACACAGCAGTCAAAGAGGAAAGAATGGATGTTGGAGGAGGTGTTTCTAAGTGTCGGACACCAGCTGGTCCAGCAGGTGTCAGCTTTGTGCTTTGGCTCTAACACAGTGTTAGAATTCTGAAGTGTGTTTGTGTGAGTTTTTAACTCCACAGTCAGTGTTTTAGTAGAATGTTTCCAGAAGTTTGGAGTGAAAAGCAAAAAAAAAAAAAAACTCGGTCAACCTGAAAATAGGCTACATTTATGTTTTTTTCTGTGATATTTTCTGTTAAGTAGCCTTTTAAAGTGTCGCTCTCACACCCATCAGGCTCCATTGAGAAAAACACGGATTTTATCTCCCATAATACTGGAGCTGCGAATAGTGAAAATATTCAGCTTTTTACACACAAAATACCCTCTGCTGTACAGATTTGATCTGTTATTAACATTTAAATGTTCCCGACACTTGTTTTTTCATCAGGAGGAAGCTGGAAGATCCTGAGACCCACCATGTGCTCAAGAACAAATGTCATATATCCGGCAAACGTAAATGCAACTGTGTCAAACAAAGGTAAGTTCTTTAAAATCATGTCAAAAGAACAAAATGTTTCACAGATTAATTTATTCAACTTTTTTTATCCAAAAGATTTCTAAAATGAAAGCTTTGCACTGTTTTCTACAATGATTCACTAACCCTATTCTGTGGAACACATTTGTTCACGTTCAGGGTCACAAAACAAAAATTTCAAACTCAGTAAGTATTCAGTTCCATTTTGATACCATGGAGGGAAAAATTCAAAGTATCGATAAAATGTTTCTGTAAGACATGGGAACCAGTATTTCTGTTACCTCACAGCACAGGAACAATGTATTTTGTCTTCTTGTCTGACTTTGTTCTTTACTTTTGCTCATCATTTTTGGTGAATTACTTTTATGTTGGTATCTTTAACTCCAGCTCTGCTGTATGTAAGTATCATGTCTCCAAAACAGTTACGCCTTTAGCTATTAATCAGAAATTGCTGCTGTAATCACCTTTGACCTCACTGATTTTGTCTAAGTTATGGTTGGCAAATGTCTAAGATATCTGCAGCGGTATCAACTGTGTTGTTGTTAATTTTGCCAGCTGTATCCCCATCCTGTAATTTACCATTTAGAAGCAACTTTAGAACTTCCATCCATCCATCCATCCATCCATCCATCATCTACTGCTTCTCCGGGGATTGGGTTGCGGGGGGGGCAGCACCTTGAGCAGAGAAACCCAGATGTCCCTGTCCCTGGTCACTTCCTCCAGCTCTTCCGGGGGGACCCCCAGGCGTCCCCAGGCCAGCCGAGTGACATAGTCTCTCCAACGTGTCCTGGGTCTTACCCGGGGTCTCCTCCCAGTGGAACGTGCCCGGAACACCTCACCAGGGAGGCGTCCAGGGGGCATCCTAACCATATATCCAAGCCATCTCATCTGGCTCCTCTCTATGCAGAGGAGTAGCGGCTCTACTCTGAGCCCCTCCCAGATGATTGAGCTTCTCACCCTATCTCTAAGGGAGAGCCCAGACACCCTGCGGAGGAAACCCATTTCGGCCGCTTGTGTTTGCGATCACGTTCTATGGTAACGTTCCACAACTCGTGACCATATGTGAGGGTAGGAACGTAGATTGACCGGTAAATCGAGAGCTTCGCCTTCTGGCTCAGCTCCTTCTTCACAACGATGGGTCGGTGCAGAGCCCGCAACACTGCAGACTCTGCACTGATCTGCCTGTCACGCTCCCTCTTCATTCGTCCCTCACTGAAGAAGGCCTAGAGATAGTTGAACTCCTCCACTCTTGTGGAGGCTCTTGTTCTCACCCCGAAGAAGGCATTCCACCCTTTTTCAGCTTAGGATCATAGTCACACATTTGGAGGTGCTGATTCTCATCCCAGCCGCTTCACACTCAGCTGCGAACCTCTCCAGTGAGAGCTGGAGGTCACGGCCTGACAACGCTAGCAGAACTACATCATCCGCAAAAAGCAGAGACCCGATTCTGAGGTCGCCAAATCGGACCCCCTCAACGGCCTCAATGCGCCTAGAAATTCTGTCCATAAAAATTATGAACAGAATCCGTGACAACGGGAAGCCTTGACAAAGTCCAATCCTCACATGTCCAACTTACTGCCAGCAATGCAGACCAAACTCTGACACCACACTGCACCTCCTGAATCCTAGATTGGACAATCCAATGGATCTTCCTCTCCAGTACCCCCAAATAGACCTTACCAGGGAGGCTGAGGAGTGTGATCCCGCTGTAGTTGGATAACACCCTCCGGTCCCCCTTTTTAACCCTTCTAGGGCATTAAAAAAAGCTTCCAGCTGTAAAAATATATCAGATAAATATTTTTTTTCAATTTTTTGCATAAATCTGCTCATCAACCTCAGTTCTAATCAAAACTACCAAATATATTTTTTTAAATATAAATTTTAACCCTTTAAATGCCAATTTAAAACTTAAAGTCACTGATGTGGGAAAAAATACACACAAAATGACCATTATAACCAAATTTTTTGAATGCAGAGACATGACACTATATAAATATAATTTTTACAATCAGGGTGGTTAACCCTATTCAGAAGGGCTCAAATGAGGTTATTTTCCTGTTGACCACCTGGTTTACCCATTTACCCGTTTCATAGGCCTGTTGTAAATATACCCTAGTTTCTGTATTTATATGATGGAGTTTATGAGCATATCAGTGTGTGTGTGTGCGCCCGCGTGTGTGTCTCTGTCTGTCTGTCTGTGTGTGTTGGCTGGAGGGTTAAAATAGAGGGCATGTAACTGCAGGGCTGATCTCAGAAGTGTAAGTTCGATAAGGTGAGTGACTTTTGTGCTCTGTCCTTAATCCAGCCAAAAAAATCAAAACATACACCCCAGCTATTAGAACCACAGAGAGTCTACATACAGTAAACAAAAGCAAAGTCGCCACCATACACGGTGTTGACACAGTGCCTGTGAACACCTTGGGATTTGAGTCGCTGGGGAGAAGGATGTTTGGGTTTCCCTCCTGGATCTGTTGCCTCAATGATTTCTTTTGTTGGTATATTTTAATGTAATATTTGGATTTCATTTGATCATGGTTAATCTTGACACCCCTTTTTACAACTGGGAGTCGTACTGTTCACGGCCACACATCACTTCATGGAGCTTTACCTTGTGTTTGTCTCTGTGTGGACAGACAGAATGTGAGCTCATTCTTCATGATTCCTCCACAGAGTGGACCAGCTGAGCTCAGAGGTTCCCAGTGGTCAGTCTGCCCAGCAGCATCAAACACAGCTGGACTCCATATTTATGGTCTGTACATGTACAGCAACTATTCTCCATCTATTCTGTTCACAGTCATCTCCATGCTGCACTTTGTAGACCAGTGGATTGTCAGTGTGTCCAACATGGATCTGATGTTTGGCTCCATGATTTCAGTCTGATTGGTTAATTCATATAGTATTCTGTTCCAGCTGCTGGAGGACAACATGGTGACTTTTGTGAAGGAGGAGCTGAAGAAGATCCAGGGGGTTCTGAGTCCAGATTACCCAGAATGCTTAGAGAGTCAGAGGGAGGATGAGGATGAAGAGCAGAGGAGCAGCAGAGAGGCATTAGTGAAGATCACAGTTCACTTCCTGAGGAGAATGAAGCAGGAGGAGCTGGCTGACCGTCTGCAGAGCAGTAAGAGGATTTCTCTAAAGATTTAACCTGCTGGATAAATGACACATTTACTGATGTCTCAACACACAGAACAATAGATATAAATTCTATAGGGGGTTTAGAAAATAACTTTCTATTCTTCTTTTGTGTTTATTTAGAGCTTCTTCCTTCAGTTTCTCAAATTAAACTTAAATCTGCTCTGAAGAAGAAGTTCCAGTGTGTGTTTGAGGGGATTTCTAAAGCAGGAAACCCAACCCTTCTGAATCAGATCTACACAGAGCTCTACATCACAGAGGGAGGGACTGGAGAGGTCAATGATGAACATGAGATCAGACAGATTGAAACAGCATCCAGGAAAGCAGGCAGAGCAGAAACAACCATCAGACAAGAAGACATCTTTAAACTCCCACCTGGAAGAGATGAACCAATCAGAACTGTGATGACAAAGGGAGTGGCTGGCATCGGGAAAACAGTCTTAACACAGAAGTTCACTCTGGACTGGGCTGAAGGCAAAGCCAACCAGGACATCCAGTTCATGTTTCCATTCACTTTCAGAGAGCTGAATGTGCTGAAAGAGAAAAAGTTCAGCTTGGTGGAACTTGTTCATCACTTCTTTACTGAAACCAAAGAAGCAGGAATCTGCAGCTTTGAAGAGTTCCAGGTTGTGTTCATCTTTGACGGTCTGGATGAGTGTCGACTTCCTCTGGACTTCCACAGCAAGGAGCCCCTGACTGATGCTACAGAGTCCACCTCAGTGGATGTGCTGCTGACAAACCTCATCAGGGGGAACCTGCTTCCCTCGGCTCGTCTCTGGATAACCACACGACCTGCAGCAGCCAATCAGATCCCTCCTGACTGTGTTGGCATGGTGACAGAGGTCAGAGGGTTCACTGACCCACAGAAGGAGGAGTACTTCAGGAAGAGATTCAGAGATAAGAAGCGGGCCAGCAGGATCATCTCCCACATCCAGACATCACGAAGCCTCCACATCATGTGCCACATCCCAGTCTTCTGCTGGATCACTGCTACAGTTCTGGAGGATGTGTTGAAAACCAGAGAGGGAGGAGAGCTGCCCAAGACCCTGACTGAGATGTACATCCACTTCCTGGTGGTTCAGGCCAAAGTGAAGAAGGTCAAGTATGATGGAGGAGCTGAGACAGATCCACACTGGAGTCCAGAGAGCAGGAAGATGATTGAGTCTCTGGGAAAACTGGCTTTTGAGCAGCTGCAGAAAGGAAACCTGATCTTCTATGAATCAGACCTGACAGAGTGTGGCATCGATATCTCAGCAGCCTCAGTGTACTCAGGAGTGTTCACACAGATCTTTATAGAGGAGAGATGGCTGTACCAGGAGAAGGTGTTCTGCTTCATCCATCTGAGTGTTCAGGAGTTTCTGGCTGCTCTTCATGTCCATCTGACCTTCATCAGCTCTGGAATCAACCTGATGGGAGAACAATCAAAGTCTCAGGAGTCTGAAACACTAAAAGAGTCTCTCTTCTACCAGAGTGCTGTGAACAAGGCCTTACAGAGTCCAAATGGACACCTGGACCTGTTCCTCCGCTTCCTCCTGGGTCTTTCACTGCAGACCAATCAGAGTCTCCTACGAGGCCTGCTGACACAGACAGGAAGTAGCTCACAGACCAATCAGGAAACAGTGGATTACATCAAGAAGAAGATCAGTGAGAGTCTGTCTGCAGAGAGAAGCATCAATCTGTTCCACTGTCTGAATGAACTGAATGATCGTTCTCTAGTGGAGGAGATCCAACAGTCCCTGAGTTCAGGAAGTCTCTCCACAGATAAACTGTCTCCTGCTCAGTGGTCAGCTCTGGTCTTCATCTTACTGTCATCAGGAAAAGATCTGGATGTGTTTGACCTGAAGAAATACTCTGCTTCAGAGGAGGCTCTTCTGAGGCTGCTGCCAGTGGTCAAAGCCTCCAACAAAGCGCTGTAAGTTAATCAGTTAGTCATGTAAATTTCTTTTTGATTATTTTCTTTCAATCTTGACTTAATGTTTTTTCTAATTTCAGTTTAATGTATGAAGTGTCACCTCAAAACAAGAAACAATTTTTGTCACTTTTTATAAAGATAGAAATCCAGTCATGCATTTGAGCATGACTCTCATGACATTTCATTATTTAATTAGACAATTGATAACTTATTTTTGTAACCTTCTATTTTTATTGTCTTATCAGTCTGATTGACTGTGACCTCTCAGAGAGAAGCTGTGAAGCTCTGTCCTCAGCTTTCAACTCCCAGTCCTCTAGTCTGACAGACCTGGACCTGAGTAACAACAACCTGCAGGATTCAGGAGTGAAGCAGCTGTCTGATGGACTGAAGAGTCCAAACTGCAGACTGGAATCACTCAGGTAAGGATTCATCAAACTGTTTTCATGAACACCTGTGGATGGTCTTTGTATGATTGTTATAACACCACAGGAACATACCTGAACTTGTAGGAAAGTATTTTTGGGTCATTTGATCAGTTTCCTTTTGGGCTGTATTTTCATCCAATAAATAATGTCAAGATTTATACTAAATTATTTCAGTCAGTTGTCCTCCAAAAGTGTTGTACCTCGTTCCTTATACCTTAACTTATATGCATGACATTACATTCGCTTTCAGTCAATTCACTCGGTACAACACATATAGTATGGGACATATATACACGCCCCGCAAAGCAGCCGTCAAACCTGCACCCTGGTGCAGTTCAGACCCAACATAAACAACAGAGTGAGCCACAGAAGGGCCTGTCACATCCAAGCTGTAGAACCGAACGAAAGTGTGTGGTGATGACCAACTGGCAGTAGCACAGTCATCACCCACAGACACTCCTCTAAACAGGGCCCATGATGCTGCCACACCCCTGTTTGAATGAGCTCTGACACCATAAGGTGCTGCTGTAAGCCAGAGAAATAGCTTCTACAATCCAATGAGACATTCTCTGCCGAGACAGAGCTTTACCCCTGGCTGGATTTACAAAACAAACAGCTGGTCACATAGACACACATTCTGTAATGTGTGTCTATGCCAGTGCATTCTCTGTAAGCATGCAACGAACGCACTGGGCACAGGGAATGTAACCACCTCTGCTCCTCAGTTTCAAAAGGAGGGGTGTAGAAACAGACGAGCTCCATGACACTGGAGCTGGAGTCAGATGGAATAACCTGAGGTAAGAAAGCCACATTTTGGTGTAAAGTCACATTAAAGCCATCAGATGCAAACTGAGTGCAAGACGAATGCACAGAGGGCACCTCCATCTTGCATGAAAAGCATTTCATATACACAGACTCAATTGGCTCAAATGGAGGACCACAAAGGGCCTCAAACACTTAAGGTCAAACCCACGAAGGGATGTTTGATTTAATCACAGGTCTCAGTCTACAGAGTCCTTTAAAAAAGTGCATGGCCAGAGGATGAGCGCCTGGCATCCCTTCATCAAGACCAACATGACAGGCAGAAATAGCAACTTAAATAGACATTAACTGTGGAAAAGGAGAGACTTTTGTCCAGGAGCTCCTGGAGAAACGTCAAAACATCCACAATAGAGATCTGAAAAGGAACAGTGTTCCTCTCCTGACACCACGACTCAAAATCCTGCCATTTACAGGCATATAAACCTCTAGTGGAAGATGCTGTAGCACCCTGAATTGTTGCCACAACAGCGGAGGACAGGCCCTCAGCACTTAAATTGGACCTCTCAACTGGTAGGCATGCAGTACGCCGGTATTTCCCCTTCTGCTTGAGAGAGGAGATCTTGGCGGAAAAGTAGTAGTAACTGAAAGTGAGCGAGGCAGCAATAAAACGTGACCACTCGGTGCTTCGATGGATGCGCTCGGCTCGACTCGGAGCATATTTTCTGCCTGACAAATCAAAACTGCTGACTCGGGATACTTTCGGGAGCTTTTCTGAAAATTCATGGAAAACCCCATCATCTTAATGTGAGACAAAACAAGCAACAGGTGTGTTGCAACCTGCTCTCTGGAACTCTCTATCAGAGCATAATTGCCCAGATAATCTAAGATGCTAATAACCTTCTCTCTTAGGGATAGCTAGCGCCGCTTCAACATACACTTCAACACACTTTGTAAATGTCCATCCAGACCACAGACAGAAACTGATGAATTACTATGTGAAAGTAAGCGTCTATGAGATCGATCGTAGCAAACCAATCTCCCAGACTGGCTGCGTACAGCGGCTGCCTGAGTGTCAACATTTTGAACTTGTACGTTCCTCTGTATTTGTTTAACACTCATAAGTCCAAAATAGAGCAGAGCCCCCGTCCTTTCTTTGGAACAACAAAGTAACTGCTGTAGCAGCCTTTGTTAGCCTTTGCTGGCTTTGTTTGGCTTTGCTGCCCTCTTCAGGGGAGGTGATGATACTGCAGGTTTGTGAGCACTCACCGGTTTGGGTCTCACATTGCGTCTGGGAATAATACTGTGGGACACAGGAAGGGTGTAATCCGTGGTGACTCTGACCTCATTCAGCAGGGATACCGGTGGGTTATTTGGGGTTACTTGTACTCCAAGCTCTGCCAGACACATGGACTGGTACGTCTGAAGCATAGTTACAGAGCTCAGCAGGCTGTGGCTGCTTGCGCTCTGTGACTTTTGTCCAGTTGAGATGCTGAGAGTCTGCAGGGCTTGGATAGAAGTGGGGTGGGGCATTTCACACCAGGGTTTTGGGAAATAAGCAGCCAAATAAGCCATTAAGGACAGCTCCATGAGCGGGGGGTTAACCCACCCAGCTTTCTCAGCACCTTCTAAGTCCAAAGCCAATAGTTGGGCACAATAGAAATTCCATAGCTGGGCACCGTGACGCCTATCGAGACCTTCGATGATGATCTTTGCTCCGAGACAATGTCCAGAATGTTTTTCACCGTAGCTCAGTCTAGAGATAAAAACCTGCGAAGCTTAAAGCTTTTTGAGCAGGAGGGGAGGGCCAGTTTACTTCAACCGTCAAGGCTAATGTCCAGGACATCATCGTCATCCTTGTGAGCCTAAAATTTAAATTGAGTCTCAATGGTGCTTCTTCCCAGTCTCTGATAACCCAACAACATAATCCATGTAGTCTGCCCAGTTACACATGGGGACATCAACCGAAAGATGTTCGTCTCTGGACTCGGATGAAGCCGGGTCACTCGACTCAGAGAGTAGGGGGTCAGCAGCTGAGGCAGCTGTCTTACCCAGCAGTCTTTCCAAAAGCTTGACCCATCTTTCCAGGGTCAAGGATCACGGAAGCTGGCGACAGAACGCTCAAATCTCAGGCTCCATCAACGCTCTCCAGACAGGATTGATAACCAGACAGACGGGGCACGTTTCGTGCTGGTCCTTCTCATGACGCAACAAGATGCACCCCTGAGGATAGGGGCGAACAGAGGAATTTTCCTTGTTTTAGCTTGGTGCTCATGGTGAGAAAGTAAGCTTTTCACGAGAATGACCACCTGAAATCAGCGCTCCGCACCCAGGCATGCTAACCAGCAGGCAGCAGTGACTAACACCAACAAGAGTGGTTAAGCTAATTCAGAGTTGACTGTAGCCTTCTGGGAGAACAAAACTAACCAGCAGAAACTAGGGAGCCTGAGATCAATAGAAGCATTCTTAGTGAAGTGAAGAGCGTAAGAACTAAGAAATGACTGGAATGATGACTGGCATAACATCCCATACTACATGTGTTGTACCGAGTGAATCGGCTGAAAGGGAACTACCATTATCAATATACATGTTTAATTTCATGTACATTCAGTCTATTAATTACATTCAACATGGTACAATTCAGTTACAGTATAAGTTGGAAACATTAAGGATAAGACATACACACAGCCAGAACATTGGAAACAATGTATGAATACAGCTCCAATCACATTAAACTTAAATGTAGACCTGGTTGTGATCAACTCTGAAACACTTCCACCAAAAATCTGCTTATTTGGAAGCAAAGTTCAAAGTTTCACAAAGACATGCCTTTATGATAAGCCCAGACATAAAATGATGTGTTTGAACACTGTAACAGTTTGATCCAAAGCACTGAAGCAGCAGAGGTAAATACATGGAGTGATACAGCTCCAACAGCCTCCCACAGAATCAGACCAGTTTCTGGTGGACCATCACTTTTTGGAACAACACCGGTCCTCAGCCATTCGCCCCGATGCTGTCCTTCTGCCACCTGATTCAATTCAATTCAATTCATTTTTATTTATATAGCGCCAAATTACAACAATTGTCATCTCAAGGCACTTAAATAATATAGTCCATTTCAAGCCAATTGGAATTCAATTCATTGTAATCATAATCCAATTCATTCATATAGAGCCAATTGAAACAGATTGCACCGAAGCTTGTCTTCAGTCCAATCTCCCGTCCTGAGCGTGCCTGTGGCGACTGTGGAAAGGAACGACTCCCTTTTAACAGGAAGAAACCTCTGGCAGAACCAGACTCAGGAAGGGTGGCCATCCGCCTCGACCAGCTGGGGTTTGAGAAGCCAGAAAAGAGGGGGGGAAAACACCATAACACCATTCAAAGGATACCTGTTGGAACAGGGAAACACAAGTTAATAACCACAATAATGTCACGTGTACATAATATCATTTGAGAAATTAAACAGGGGGGAAAAGAGAGCAAAGTGAGGAAAGGTGTGACAGATGAGGTCCCCCAGCAGTCTAAGCCTATAGCAGCTTAACTATGGGATGTTTCAGGATTACCTGAGCCATCCCTAACTGTAAGCTTTATCAAAAAGGAAAGTTTTAAGCCTAATCTTAAAAGTGGAAAGGGTGTCTGCTTTCTGAAGCCAAACTGGCAGCTTATTCCACAAGAGAGGGGCCTGATAACTGAAAGCTCTACCTCCCATTCTACTTTTAGAAACTCTGGGAAGAACAAGTAAACCTGCAGTTTGGGAGCGAAGTGCTCTATTAGGAAAATATCTTACAATGAGATCTTTCAAGATATGATGGAGCTCGGTCATTAAGAGCTTTATATGTGAGGAGAAGAATCTTAAATTCTATTCTGAATTTAACACGGAGCCAATGAAGAGAAGCTAAAACTGGAGAAACATGATCTCTCCTGTTTGTTCTCATCAGAACTCTGGCTGCAGCATTTTGGATCAGCTGGAGGCTTTTCAGAGAATATGTGGGACAGCCCAATAATAAGGAATTACAGTAGTCCAATCTTGAAGTAACAAATGCATGAACTAGTTTCTTTGCATCACCCTGAGACAGGATGTTCCTGATTTTAGCAATATTACGAAGGTGAAAGAAGGCAGTCCCAGAAACCAGTTTTATATGTGCGTCAAATGATAAATTCTGGTCAAAAATAACTCCAAGGTTCCTCACTGTAGAACTAGAAGCCAAGGAAATACCATCTAGAGTAACTATATGACTCGACAATTTCTCCCTGAAGCGCTCAGGTCCAAAGAGAACAACTTCAGTTTTGTCTGAATTTAGAAGTAGACAGTTCTGAGTCATCCAGGTCTTTATGTCTTCAAGACAAGCTTGTTGTCTGACCAACCTATTGGTTTCATCTGGTTTCATAAACAGGTACAGCTGAGTATCATCAGCATAACAATGGTAATTTATGCCATGCTGTCTGATAATGTTACCTAATGGAAGCATGTACAAAGTAAAAAGAATTGGTCCGAGCACAGAACCCTGAGGAACTCCATGACTTACTCCAATGTGTGAGGAAGATTCTTCTGATGTGTTGACTAGTTTCTAATGCCACCATTTCTTTCTTACCTCTTCAGGGTCCTTTGCTTAGACTTTACAGAGTTGATTCTTCTGTTTATTTTTTCCATTCAGCAGCTTTCTTCTGTTGGTGATAAGATCGGCAAATAAAACAGATTTCATTTTCTCTGCTTCACTGATGAGCGTTTCAGTTTCACATTTGTTAAATCAGCTTCTTCTTTCCTGCTGCTCTCACTGTGGTGCAGACCATATTTTATCTGAAAATGACTCAGCAGGGGAATGTCTGCATGTATTCTTGGCTAAAATGAGTGGAAATCAGGTTCATTCAGGTTTGTGCAGTTTGATTCTGACTTAGATTTATGAAGACACAACGTCAGTAATGTGAGACAGTTCCAGTTTCTCTGAACATTTGATGACATTCAGCTTCAGTTTCAGAGCAGTTCTCTCAGAGTTTCTGTGTTGTTTTGTGTGTCTGCAGCCTGTCAGGCTGTCTGATAACAGAGGAAGGCTGTGCTTCTCTGGCTGAAGCTGTGACCTCCAACCCCTCCCATCTGAGAGAGCTGGACCTGAGCTACAACCATCCAGGAGACTCAGGAGTGAAGCTGCTGACGGCTGCACTGAAGGATCCACACAAACTCAGGTATGGAGAGGCCTGCTGCAGCCACACACAATGTCTGATAGAGGAGAAAGAGCTGGAAACATGTTCTCTGTCCTGCACTCAGCCCTGTGTTTTTGCTTCCTGCTGAGTGTTACATGAACAATCACATATGTAGGAGCCTTTTTCCTTTGCTCAGAGCAGAAACACTGGTTGAACATAAACAGCAGATATTTGTGGAGGAGGTCTCCAAGGAAAACATCTGCAGGAACAACAGTGAGAAGTGTCTGTTGGTCCTCTGACCCTGGATCAGATACAGAGGTGGGTCCAGGATATGTTAGCCTAGCTTAGCACAAATATTTATAAAACCTTGTTCAGGTAAAGTTCCCCTTTATAAATCACTGTCCACCTGGGAATGTGCACATGTGGATTAGACCTGTGTCCCTGCTTCCATAAGCCCACATTTGACCATAAATGGTGGATGCAGAGCACCTCATGAATGTTGACGCTCAGGAATCCTCCTGCTGATTTGAGGCTTCTGACGGTGAATCACAGCAACACAACCTGAAAATGAATTTAGATTAGACAGAAATCAACATAAATGTGAATTTGGAAATATTTTTAAGAGATATTCCCTCCAAAGTCTTTCATTCGTGTTTTCTTTTTGTTGTTGCCAGTGCTCTGCAGAGTGTCATTAGGGTAGGGTCAATAGGTAGGGCCCTGGCGCCGCCTATGTCTCAAGTCATGAATGTTAGTTGGTGTTCCAGTATAATCGGTATGCCTGAAACCATCCAGTGAGAAACATTCTGTGGTGCAATAATAAGTGTGATTAAAATGCGTAAATGTTTTGTTTTTTGTGTAATTGATAAAATCTTAATTAACACGTTTAAGTTCTGGCCCTAGTTTGAACATGGTTATTTCGGCTTTCCAATCCCTGTAAAGTTGCTTGAGAGGATGAGAATAGGTCCTGTATGTTATATGACATGCTGAGGCTCAGAAAAGCGCGGTGGGTCCAGGTAAGTTTCAGAGTATTTAATAAGAAACACAAAAAGTAACTGGTGGCTTTCTAATTACACACACACAAGATGAAAGAATATGTACACTGTTTGTGTATGTATCAAAGCAATCAAACAAAGCAAAAAGCGGTCAACAAGAATTACGTGTCATGATCCTGGATTGCTTTTCTGGTTTAGTTTTGTATTCTGGTTTCCTAGTTTCTAGTCTGTTTAGTTTCCTATTAGTTTAACTTGTCATTTCCTGTTTCCCTCAGTTCCCTGTCAGTCTCCGGTTCCACCCCCATCTCCCGTGTTAAGTCTCCTCAGGTGTCTCATATCACTAATCATTCTCTCCACAGCATTTAGTCTCCTGTTGTCCTCTCAGTCTTTGTCAGATCCTCGCCGTCACCCCCATAGTCTACACTTTGTCTATTTCTCTTGTTGCTAGTTTTTCTGTGTTTCCAAGTTTCCTCTCGAGTGTTGTAGTGTTTGGTTTTGTTATCTCCTAGTATCTCCTAGTACCTTAGTTTCTAGCTTTTCTTCCAGCATTGCTGTGATTTTTATTTCTTGTAATAAACCCTTTAAGTTACCTTGAAACCCTGACATTACGGCTACCTAACTTGACTCTCAGTCCCTATAATCACTTAAACGGCTGTTTCTCTGCCATCAAAGTTATGTTCCAAATATGCAGATCCATCGGTATGCCATGGTCCCCGCCTTTCCTGTCGCTCAGCTCACACTTCACCCAACCTTAAACTTCCTTCCCTCAGGTGGTGAGCCAATATGAAAGTGGCATCTTGTGGCTTCTTCGGGCTGAGCCACCAGGCATTTACAGACAAGCCCCCTTCCATGGGTTCCCTCAGATTCTCTTTTCCTGATAGATGACACAGTGTCGCTGTATCGATGTCTTCGAATCGCTTTTTGTCTGATTCCTCAGCTGAGACCAGTTTGACTCGGAAGAACCTGTCCACGAATGCACAGTTTTCGCAACTGGTAACAGCAGTTGTTACTCAGTGTCCATGCAGCGGTAGATTCATCTGCAGGTTGTCATGCAGGAGCAAGGTGAAGAGTAAAGGTTTCTTGCCACTCTTTGGCCCTCATCAATCTTTTGAGAATGCGACTGGAAGTAATAACTGCAGAGCCACAAACGGGATCTGTTAGCTCACTATACACTCTGTGTACATTACTTTTTTGCCAAATTTCAAAGTACTGTTTCTTCAAATAGAAATCATCTAAACTGAACTTCAAACAAATCAATTTCCGTACCGAATGGTCTCTAATTATTTCTTTCTAATTGAATAAAGATTACTGACAGGACTGAAAAGATACTCCATTCAAATGTTTCTGTCCATATGTTTTCCTGTTCCTGTGTAGAACAATGTGTGTGTGTGTGTGTGTGAGAGCCATGTAATGTCAATGTTTGCATGCTGAAAGAGACTGTGCTGCTCTGACACCCCTCCTCCTTTCATGGTGGAGCCTGCTGGAGAACGATGGTTGACACCAGGTCTGAGGAAGTGTAAGTGTGTTCTTCATCTGATTCATGACATCCAACCATCTTCACACTGTCACATCACTCATTGATCAAAGTGAACAAATGATAGATCAATAACTGCAGCTGGATTGTGTTTGTTCTCTCCATCAGATTCCTGTCAACTCACAATCGACACAAACACAGTGAACAGAAACCTGAAACTGTCTGACAACAACAGGAAGGTGACACATGTGGAGGAGTTTCAGTCATATCCTGATCATCCAGATAGATTTGATGGCCGGCCTCAGCTGCTGTGTAGAAATGTTCTGACTGGTCGCTGTTACTGGGAGGTCGAGTGGAGAGGAAGAGTTTTTCTCTCTGTGTCTTACAGAGGAATCAGAAGAAAAGGGGGCAGTGATGAGTGTATGTTTGGATGGAATGATCAGTCCTGGAGTCTGAGATGTTCAGATGATGATGGTTTTTCCGTCTGTCACAAAAAGGGAGCAACTTTCATCTCCTCCTCCTCCTCCTCCTCCTCCTCCTCCGTCTCTAACAGAGCAGCAGTGTATGTGGACCGTCCTGCTGGCACTCTGTCCTTCTACAGAGTCTCCTCTGACACACTGATCCACCTCTACACCTTCAACACCACATTCACTGAACCTCTATATCTTGGTTTTGGGTTTTTGTTCAGTTCATCTGTTTCCTCAGTGTCTCTGTGTTGAGTCTAAAGAGTGTCCTCCTGTCAGAGAATCACTGTTGAACAGATAGTTCAGTCTGTACATGTCTGTCTCTTTCACTCAGAAACACCTTTTCAGATTCATGGATTCAGTCACTTTCTGTTTGAAACTCTTCTAAATGATGCGTTGGAAACTTCTTCCTCTTCCAGTCCTTTAAAGATAGAAGCTGCCATTCTTCCAGGATGTTGTTTTTCTGTGTTTCCAGTCAAAGCTTCACACTGAATATCAGTATGTTGTGTTTCTCTGCAGCTCACTTCAGCTGAGACCATTCAGTTCATGTCAGCTGCAGTTAGTTTGCTGCACATGTGACAAACTGTGACATCAAAGAGGAATCACTGAGCTGCAATCAGCCAAGATGAATTTCCAACCTGCTGACAGATCTTCACTGATTCTGCTCCAATGTTTAGGGACTCTGGTTTAAACTGATGGAGTTACTCAGTTCTGTCAGAGACAGTTGAGTTCTGTTAGAAAACTTTCTTCCTGCCCCTGGTTAACTTGTCATAGGTGTGATGACTCTGTGATGACACCAGCAGAGTTTGACCAAAGCCTGTCTCATACATCTTACTAAGACCTCAGAAATTTCGGTCAAATTGTTAGAAAAAAAGCCAAATGTGTCTTTCTATTCAAATGTGTTTTAGTTTTTGTTGCAAAACTTTAAAAAAAAACATGGATCATATAAAGAAAGCAACAGAGCGGAGTGTTTGGGTTAATATGGTGTTTTCTACTCTAAATATTGTTTTCATTATATCTGTTCTGTCTTCTCTGCTAATGATTCACAATAATAAAGCTGAACTTCAACCTAAATGCAGCCGTGCTTCCTTAAAGCGTAAATGATTCAATGAATCTGATGCTGATGTTTCACAGAGATGTTACTACATTGTTTGGTTTGATTGTTGAAGATTTGGATCATATATTGATATCTGACTGGACTTATTTGCCACATTTAATGTGTAAATCTTCCACCTCTCCGTTAAAACAAGACTTGTTTATGCAGAGAGAGTTTTATTCTGAAATAACTGAGTCATGCTTTTCTATCAGGATCCATCACAGACCAGACTTCCTGGAAGCTGAAAAACAGCTGGAAGGTCGTGCACGTGTGATGATCCAGACACATTTGATTACTCGTTTAATCTCTTATGTTATTCAGATATTTAAGAGTTGACAATATTCCTGGTTTCCCTGCTGTAAACATTCAACACATTAGTTTTTAAGAGACTCAAAGCAAAATGTTGCAAAGGTGAAAATCTTTCTCTCACAGCGGTTGTGTTTTTCTGAGCGGTCTGATGTCTGTCCCGCGACCAACTGGACTGGAAATGTCACTAAAACAATGAAGCTGCTGTTTTAGCAACCTCATGAAGTCAAGTGTTGTCCTGCTGTGAAAAACAGCAGCTGAGAGCTCAGATCAGGCATGAGGAGGGAAAACTGGGCAGAAACCTTCAAACACACCAGACTGAGAGCTGAAAGCACCCAACCACAGAGCTACAGCCAGGACCAGGACCCACAACCAGAACCAGGTACCATAGCTTTGACACAACTAACATTTAACCACTTTAAATATGTTTAAAGGCTGTTCAAATGTTTTCATTTTACACTGATGAGGGTCAAATGTGGAACTAACAAATATAAAGAATCTTTAAGATTACAGTTTAAGTACAGACGGTTCACGCTTTGTTGTCCTCTGGTGGGAGCATAAAGATGTGAACTGACAGCTGAACATCATGCTGATTTAGCTGCTGCTCTGATGCCACATGTTAACATCTGTCTGTTTGTCTCCAGGTGAATCATGACGAAGCGTACTCTGACCGTCTTTGTCCTGCTGAACGTCTTCATGCTGCTCAGGATTCCTGCAGATGAGACACATCAAACATCTTCATCATTTAGAGTTTCAGCTGCTTTCACACAGAAAAACTGCCTCACAGAGGAGATAAAGGAGAGTTGCCTGATGCAACCAGGAGCTCCATATTCACCTCACAGACGCCTCTTATTTAATGTTGTAAAAGGAGTTTTACTGCCGATCTGTCATGTGTTCATGTTAGCTGCACCAAACAGAGAAATTTCACTCACTTTAAAAAAAAAAACAGTATCACACATACAGACACATTAACACTAACAGGTTAAAGAAAACAAGCCAAAATTAACAAAGTCCCCAAACTGCAAACTTCTACACTGCTATATCTTTCAAGAGGTTTGAATTGGAGAGTGAAACCTACTTTAAACTGACTCAGGTTCAGGTTGCTTCTTTCTGACCAGCAGCTGCAGCAGTTTCACCTCTGAAATCAATCTAAAGCAGTGTTTGTGCATGGAGTTTGTATTCTCTGTCAGATTTAAACTGACAAAGGTGAAATGAGGGCTCAGCTGATTGGAAACATTTAGTTCATGATCATTTTTAATGTGGTATAAACACAGCTTGAATGAATGAATGCATGGACTTGATCTTTATCTGAGTGCATTTTAGATCAGACAGTTATTGCTCATTTAAATACAACTTATTCCTCAGAAGTTCATAAAACCATTCTTATCATCCAAGCTCTGCTTGAGCCACTTTATTAACTGATGTCCATCCATTTTCTATAACGTCAATCCATCGGTCGGGTAGCGGGGGGGCTGGAGCCTATCCCAGCAGTCATCGGGCGAAAGGCGGGGTACACCCTGGACAGGTCGCCAGTCCATCACAGGGCCACACAGAAAGACAAACGAGACGAACAACCATGCACGCTCACACTCACTCCTACGGACAATTTAGAGCCACCAATCAACCTGACATGCATGTTTTTGGACGGTGGGAGGAAGCCGGAGTACCCGGAGAGAACCCACGCATACACGGGGAGAACATGCAGACTCCACACAGAAAGGCCCAGGGGGGGGGGTTGAACCTGGAACTCTCTCACTGTGAGGCGACGGTGCTAAACACCACACCACCAGATGAAAATAATCTCTTCTCAAAGTGGTGCAGAGATAGTGGTCAGGTTGCTTGTTTGGTGGCTTCTGCTGCCTCGTCTTAACCTCGGCTCCCCATAAGACTGATGCTCACTCAGGTGAAGCCACAGACTGTGCAATGATTTCTACACCAGACACAGGCAGAAATCCATATATACAAATGCATTTGGATAGTTCCAGGCATGTGTAGTTATAGATATGTTTGGAAGCACACAGCAACACTCCCACATCAGTCAGCACGACAGGAACTGACAGAAAGTAGCGTCCTAAAACAGATGCCAACTATAAAAGAGGGAAAGAAGACTAAACTAGCCTTGAACAAGTTTAAGTTTGAATTTGCACAACACTGCTCAGAGTATTTAGTATTCAGGGTTGTATCGCATCGCATTTAAAAAGACAAAACGGTGGGAATTAGTTTCATTACAAACTCATGATCCAGCCTCATTTCTTTCTGACTGTCCTGTCTTCCTTAAAGTGGTCCTGATCAATAGTTCTCCAGCTTTCTCAAGGTCTTTCAGAGTTTTTCTTTGAACACTTTCTGCTTTTTCACTCATTTTTAGTCCTTGTACCAGAGTATTTTCAGAGGGATGTGTTTTTCTTTGTTAAGCCACTTAACTCTGACCTATGAATCATTCAAGCAGAAAAAGGCTCCTAACTCAAGGGATGAACCAGCCTGTCACAAAGACACATAATTTGTTCCCATTTCTTTAGTTGCATCTATGAAAAACACCAAAGATAACACAGTTTGACAGACAGAAAATGTTTTTGCAGCAATAAGGTGATTCCCAAAGAGCTATTAGCTGAAAACATATCTCAGCATGGTGTGCAGTGTGTCCTTAAAATTTTGGACAAAAGTGGAGGACAAAACAAGAAGTGCCAGACCTAAAAAACTATCTACAGCAGATGGACAGGATCTGAAAGTGATGTCCTTAAGAAAGAGGAAAAAATCCAGCAAAGACCTGACACAGGACCTGAGAGATGCATCTGTGCGTCTTCTCAATCCCCAGCTGGTCGAGGCGGATGGCCACCCTTCCTGAGTCTGGTTCTGCCAGAGGTTTCTTCCTGTTAAAAGGGAGTCGTTCCTTTCCACAGTTGCCACAGAAATGCTCAGGACAGGAGATTGGACTGAAGACAAGTTTCAGTGCAATCTGTTGGTTTCCTTAGCTAGGATATTGTTTTTTGAATTGGCTCTATATGAATGAATTGGATTATGATTACAATGAATTTAATTCCAATTGGCTTGAATTGGACTATATTATTTAAGTGCCTTGAGATGACAATTGTTGTAATTTGGCGCTATATAAATAAAATTGAATTGAATTTAATTGAATTGTTGCAAATGACACTCAGACTGAAAGACAAAAAAAAAGATAAAAACATGAAGATATAATCTGTTGTTTTGATTTTTATTTTATTTTGTGTCTGTGTTGATCTCAAATTCTTCCATCCCATCACATCACATAACATCACATCACATCACATTGTGACTTTTAATGCTTATTTTTCTTCCATTTTTGACTATTTTGTGTTTCATTTTGATCATTTGACATTTATTTGGATTTCTTTCATCGTCCTGTTTGCATCTGGTCCCTCATTCAGTCTCATTTTGGACATATTCTGTGGAGTTATATCTATTTTGGTGGTAATTTAACAGCTCTCTTAACAGTTTTCCATCTTCTGTTGGTCTTTGTTTGTGATCTTGTTAACTTTTATTTGTTTTTGAACATATTCTTATTGCTAACAGGTCACATACTGACGCCTGGTCCTGAGCACTTTCCATCAGTTTTCAGCGTACAGGGGAACCCCTTACCATCAGTTTTTAATGCTCAAGGAACTGCTGAATATGGCCAAAGAAAAGCTATTTATATTGTATAATTTAACAAAAAGGCGATTCAAAGTGCTTATACATTTCATTAAATGAATGAATTACAGTGGTAAACAGGAAAGTATTCAGGTTTGGTTTAAAGAAGAAGGAGACAGAAAGCAGAGCTGTTCCTGAAGGTTCAGAACGTCCCAGAAGATCTGAAATGGAACTGTTTCAAGCTTTAAAAACTGTATAAACTGATCCATCTTTTAGGCAGACCAGGAAATACTCTGTTCCAAGTCATCAGTTCTGAGTAACTGAGTTGAGTCTAAATAGCTGTTTGCATCAGCTTCTGTTTTTAAATGTTCCGTTTACAGGTAAAAGGGAGATTTGGCTTCAAAGATGGAAGCTGCAGTTGTTACAAGATTCAGTGTTTTATTGTTTTTTTTAACATGTTTGCACTATTTAGCTCACTTCAACTGAGACCATTCAGTTCATGGAGGCTACAGTTAGTTTTTGCGCATGTCATGAATGGTGATATCAGAGAGGAATCACTGAGCTGCATTTTGTTCTCTTTTTGACCTCTCAGCTGCCCTTTGCCAGATTTTTTATTTTTTTGTGATGACTGCCTCTGGACTTATGTTTTTAATCAGTTTTAATTTAAAGTTTTCTATCCTTTCACCTGCCATCTTTGTCTACATTTGAGTACAATACTTGCTATTCCACATGACATGTTCATATTGACACATGAAATATATGTTTATATGGTTACGCTAATGTAAGATAAAAAGCCAAATTAAACTGCCGCTGCTGTGTCTGTCTGTTAATGTGAGTGCAGCAGGTCAGACCTGTGCTGAAAGCGATACACTAGTAGGTGCCAACAAGTCCATAAAGAGAAAAAGTAACTACTTATTCATTCATTACTTCATTCATAAAGCATCATACTAAGTAAGAAGTTACAGTGTAGTTGTTTGTTGTCTTTACAGATATTTCCTTATCAGTGAAACCATATGGTTCTCAAATATTTCAATCAGAATGTTTTAGTCCAAATATGCTTTAATATACACATTCAGATCTTTTTCTACATCATTAAAGATATGGATGCCTTTCAAAAAAAGTTGTTTAAACCAGAAACACTGCTACAACCGAGACAATGAAATTAAACGGGGTAAATACATATATATAATACATGTATTATATAACACCATAAGAAATATAAACCTATAGTATAAAGATATCTTACAACATATATTGTACACATACTTGTAAGGGTGAAACATGGTCATGCACATGTTTAAACTCTACTTCCCTCCATCATCATTTTACATATGTATCACCTCCAGTTTTAGTCCCAATTTAGTCTTCACAGTCATTCTGCTAAAATCTTATATGATAGTTGGTTCAGTAGATATAACTTTTGCTTTAGTGGAACCACACACCACAGGTTGCTGGTTTAGAGCTGGCAAAGAAATGCAGAGGAATTAAATTTCACCCCATATCCAAATCCAGGATAAAGGGGTTCAGTGAATGTGGTGTTGAAGGTGTGGAGGTGGATCAGTGTGTCATATGAGACTCTGTAGAAGGACAAGATCCCAGCAGTACAGTCCAAATACACTGCTACTCTGTTAGAGACAGAGGTGGAGGGAATGAGTGTCCCGCTGTTGTTGTGCCAGGCATTATATCCCCTGTCAGTGCAGGTCAGACACCAGGACTGATCATTCCCTCCAAACTTGGACCCATCGCTGTCTCCATTCCTCCCGATTCCTCTGTAACTCACTGCGACATAAACCTTCCCGACCCACTCCACCTCCCAGTAACAACGACCAGTCAGACCATTTTCACACAGGACCTGAGGCCAGTAATCAAATCTCTCTGGATGTTCAGGATATGGGTGCTCTTTCCGTAGATCTGTCACCTTCCTGTTGTTTTCAGATAGTTTGAGAAACTTGTGAGCTGTATTTGGGTCCAGTGTGAGTCGGCAGAAATCTGATGAGAGACCAACATGCAGGATAAACACTTTTTATTATTCAATCTTCCATTTATTAATGATTTAGTTGGTGTCTTTAACACAATTTCTATTGTTTCTAATGAAACAAATCAAAACAGACTTACACTTCCTCAAACTTGGCCTCAACCACTGCACTGTACCAGGGTCAGCCCTAAAAGGAATCAGACAGGTACTATGACAAACAGATTTATCCACAGCACAGTTACATAGTGATAAATCATGATATGTATATTTCTATCATATCATTAATGACGCAACATTGTGGTGTTTACGGTGTTTAAGTTTAACACTCCAGGTAATAATAGGTGAAATAATAAGTGTGATTTCTCATTTTAAGAATATGCAATGACTATCATTGTCCATCAGAGGGCAGCAGTAGTGTTACAGTGAGTCTACAGTGCCTGTTGGGAAGAGGCGCGAAACAGGAAACGAAACTAAACCAAAACAGCAGAAAGACAGCAAGCTTGCTCCAGAAGCAAGCAGAGCACGTGCACTCAAACAAAGGAAAATAAACATTTATGTAAGATGTTGTTTACCTTCAAAACCACCAGTGTCGGAATCTTCAAAACGGTCAATTCATAACAAAGTTGTGTATTTTGACTGTTTACACTAATTCTGTATATATCTGTTTGTTTGTGCTTGATGGTCAATGCAAAACTGTTGCTTGATGAATATTTGGTGGCTGGAAGCTGCCTAAGAGGCCTCTCACCACTCACCACTCAAGTGTATAGTTGTTCTTTACATCTTTCCTCCAAATTGTACAGATAAGTACCTAATTGGTGATATATTTAAGGTAGTTGTTAAGATACCAATTGCACATATAACTTGAATGACTGGTAAAGTTGGCATTACATGAGGAATAAACAGCAGCAAAACTATTGTACCAAAATACTGAAATATTAAAACCTTGTACACATATTTACTGACATACTGTACATGTAACAGAATAATGAGTGCTGACCTGAGAGTGTCCAGCCTCCACTGTGGATTCTTTAGTCCAGCTGATAGCAGCTTCACTCCTGAGTCTCCAGGATGGTTGTAGCTCAGGTCCAGCTCTCTCAGATGGGAGGGGTTGGAGGTAACAGCTTCAGCCAGAGAAGCACAGCCTTCCTCTGTGATCAGACAGCCTGACAGGCTGCAGACACCCAGAACAGGAACTACGTTGAAAATGAATATTTACCTGGATATATATTGTATGGGCTATGTTTCGTATAAACTGGGGTGGTCAAGCTAATAGAATTTCTAAAGACATGACTTTGTGTAGCGAATTGCTCTTTAAACTAAATGTTTAATGTATTTAAATTATGTTTAAGTAATATATATTTAAAACTAAAATATGTTCCAAGCAGTTTTTGAGTCTTTGAGTCTTACGCTTTTAGAGAGTTGCCTTGTGGATAAAGTTTTTTTAAAGTTGGTGTTGAGTGAAGGAAAACACAGCCATTAAACATTAAATGCAAGTTGCTTGCTAAAAGCCAGGTCCTAATGAAGGCATAAGTGGGAGTTGCAGTTTCTGGATATATTTAACAGAGTATTCAACATGACCCGGTAACTGCAAGAGTACCTTTAGTTTGCTGAAAGTTGACACATTATTGTTAGAGGAAATAAAGGCCTTAATTCAAGCCAGATCTATGCACAAGGTACACCTCTGACGATTTAAGATCCATCCATCCATCTATCCATTATCCTCCGCTTATCTGAGGTTGGGTAACTGAGGTAACAGATCAAGGTTGGATACCCACACATCTCTCTCCCCAGCAACATTCTCCAGGTCCTCCAGGGGGGTCTTGAGATGTTCCCATGTCAAAAATTATCCTCCGGTTAGATGTGCCCAAAAAACCTCCAAAGGGAGGTGACCAGGAGGCATCACAATTACGTGCCGAAGCCACGTCAGCTGTCTGCTTATGATGTGGTCTCATACTTGGAGGGACTAACTTACATCCTGGTCACTTCACAGTTGTGAACTGCTCCAGTTCGAAGTGTATAGCTTTGAAAAGCCAACAGAACCACATTATCTGTAAATAGCAGATATGCAACCCTGAGTTTCCCAAACCAATCTCCCTGACTGCACACCCTGTTCATGAACACCACAAATAATATCAGTGACAAGTGGAATCTCTAGCTGAATTCAAAATGTACCATCAAAAAGCTCTACATTTCGGTAAGGATGCAGACACAGCTCTTTCTTAACCCATATTCTTGCTGCAACACCCAGAGATTCCCCCAAGAGAGACAGAACAGATGTGGACTGGACGGTCAAACTCTCATGACCTTTTTTCGTGGCTCCACAAGGGTAAGCATTGGATCCATTGTTTCATGACTTGGACAAAAACCACACTGCTCCCCCTGATTTGAATATTGGCTGGACCTTCCAAGCAGTAAACTTTTCCCGGAAGGCAAAGATGAATGTGTTGACCCCCTGACAGTTGGATCACACTCTCTTGTCCCTCATATTTAATGATGGATACCACCACCCAGGTGGTGCTGCCACTCTACAGAAATTGTCCCAGACCTCCATGCGATGTTAAGGAGAGTCAGACAATGTCAAAACCTTTAGTATCTCATAGATTCTCATCCATCTGGAGTGCCCAACAGCTAGAAATCTTTTGAACTACCCTGGTAACCCCTGCCAATGTGGTAGACGTGTCTTCTCCTAAGTCCTTAGGCTCTGCTTCCTCAGTGGACAACATGGTGGACAGATTGAGGTGCCACTTACACTGCCTGATGATATCCTCAGTTTGGGTGAGCTGTTCTCCACCCAAGCCAAGCACAACCTGAAACAAGCCCAAATTTCCCTTCCCAACAGCTTCGTAAAACTTCTTTAAGACCAACTGCGCCAAGCTTTCACTTCAATTCACTGTGATGAGACCATATTTATGTTTATGCATTTAGCAGATGCTCTTATCCAAAGCGATAATTGGTAAGGGGATCTTGCCTGAGGACCCCTGCTAGAGGTAGTACCTTTGATGCAGGGGATTTGAACCCAGGTCTCCCACACGAAAAGTGGCAATCTTACCACTACACTATACACTGTCCACGTGGAGGGGACAGTGTCAGGTGTCTTAATTTCACGGTTGTACCCCTGAGTCCTTTTTCCAAGCAAAGCAATTCAGGTGGGCTGCTGTTCAGTCAATGTCTTTGAATGATTCTTTGTCTTTATGTTCTTTGGGACCTTAGCAGGGGCTAATGCTCCTGACAGCCCAACTCTAAGGATTGTGGGCATACTCAAAACCACTGCTCCACTTTAAGAATGTAACTCTGTGGGGGTAGTGTTTAAGATGAGAAAAAAATAACATTAAAGATGGTTACCTGAGAGTTTCCAGTTTACACTGTGAAGTTTGCAGTCCAACAGAAAGCTGCTTCACTCCCAAATCCTTTAGGTCATTGTTACTCAGGTCCAGCTCTCTGAGGTTAGAGGAATGAGAGCTGAGAACTGTGGACAGAGCTTTACAGCTTCCCTCTGAGAGGTTACAGCCACCGAGCCTGGAGAAACATGAGACGCATTGAAATGTACAGAATTATGCTGAGGACTGATCTTCTTCAAAAAAAGACAAAATTGTGATCATAATTTTTACAAAAGTTGCATACCAAATATTTCGTTCATATTTACTTACAGAGCTTTGTTGGAGGCTTTGACCACTGGCAGCAGCCTCAGAAGAGCCTCCTCTGAAGCAGAGTATTTCTTCAGGTCAAACACATCCAGATCTTTTCCTGATGACAGTAAGATGAAGACCAGAGCTGACCACTGAGCAGGAGACAGTTTATCTGTGGAGAGACTTCCTGAACTCAGGGACTGTTGGATCTCCTCCACTAGAGAACAATCATTCAGTTCATTCAGACAGTGGAACAGATTGATGCTTCTCTCTGCAGACAGACTCTCACTGATCTTCTTCTTGATGTAATCAACTGTTTCCTGATTGGTCTGTGAGCTACTTCCTATCTGTGTCAGCAGGCCTTGTAGGAGACTCTGATTGGTCTGCAGTGAAAGACCCAGGAGGAAGCGGAGGAACAAGTCCAGGTGTCCATTTGGACTCTGTAAGGCCTTGTTCACAGCACTCTGGTAGAAGAGAGTCTCTTTTTGTGTTCTAGACTTCTGAAATTTTGATTGTTCTCCCATCAGATTGATTCCAGAGTTGATGAAGGTCAGATGTACATGAACGGCAGCTAGAAACTCCTGAACACTCAGATGGATGAAGCAGAACACCTTCTCCTGGTACAGCCCTCTCTCCTCTATAAAGATCTGTGTGAACACTCCTGAGCACACTGAGGCTGCTGAGATATCGATGCCACACTCTGTCAGGTCTGATTCATAGAAGATCAGGTTTCCTTTCTGAAGCTGCTCAAAAGCCAGTTTTCCCAGAGACTCAATCATCTTCCTGCTCTCTGGACTCCAGTGTGGATCTGTCTCAGCTCCTCCATCATACTTGACCTTTTTCACTTTGGCCTGAACCACCAGGAAGTGGATGTACATCTCAGTCAGGGTCTTGGGCAGCTCTCCTCCCTCTCTGGTTTTCAACACATCCTCCAGAACTGTAGCAGTGATCCAGCAGAAGACTGGGATGTGGCACATGATGTGGAGGCTTTGTGATGTCTTGATGTGGGAAATTATTTTGGTTGCTAGCTTCTCATCTGTGAATCTCTTCCTGAAGTAATCATCTTTCTGCTCATCCCTGAACCCTCTGACCTCTGTCACCATGCCAACACAGTCAGGAGGGATATGATTGGCTGCTGCAGGTCGTGTGGTTATCCAGAGGCGAGCAGAGGGAAGCAGTTTCCCCCTGATGAGGTTTGTCAGCAGCACATCCACTGAGGTGGACTCTGTAGCATCAGTCAGGGGCTCCTTGTTGTGGAAGTCCAGAGGAAGTCGACACTCATCCAGACCGTCAAAGATGAACACAACCTTGAACTCTTCAAAGCTGCAGATTTCTTTGGTTTCAGTAAAGAAGTGATGAACAAGTTCCACCAAGCTGAACTTTTTCTCTTTCAGCACATTCAGCTCTCTGAAAGTGAATGGAAACATGAGCTGGATGTCCTGGTTGGCTTTGCCTTCAGCCCAGTCCAGAGTGAACTTCTGTGTTAAGACTGTTTTCCCAATGCCAGCCACTCCCTTTGTCATCACTGTTCTGATTGGTTCATCTCTTCCAGGTGGGAGTTTAAAGATGTCTTCTTGTCTGATGGTTGTTTCTGCTCTGTCTGCTTTCCTGGATGCTGTTACAATCTGTCTGACCTCATGTTCATCATTGACCTCTCCAGTCCCTCCCTCTGTGATGTAGAGCTCTGTGTAGATCTGATTCAGACGGGTTGGGTTTCCTGCTTTAGCAATCCCCTCAAAAACACACTGGAACTTCTTCTTCAGATTAGACTTGAGTGTATGTTGACACAAGGAAGGAGATTCTAATAGAAGAAACAGAATTGTTGAGTTTATTCTGTAAGAACTTCCACATAGATACTTAATTATGTGTTTACTTCTTGGCTTGGAAAGAGGACCAACTCCCATAACAATAGCTGAAATTTACATTTTAATACTGACAACAAAGACTATAAAATCCTAAAAAATTAGCCTGCAGTGACTCACGATTTGTGATTTCTAAACTCAATTTTGTAGAACCTGTAGTTGATGGATACATGGACTTGGATTGATTCTAGAGTACTTTGGTATCCAGAGGAGTTCATGGTGGACTCAATGACTGCAAGGTGCCCAGATCCTGTTGCTGCAGAACAAGCCCAAATCATCAGCCCTCCACCACCATGCTTGACAGTTGGTATGAGGTGTTTGTACTGATATGCTGTGTTTTGTTTTCTTCAAACGTGCTGCTGTGCATTCTGACCAAACATCTCCACTTTGGCCTGGTCTGTTCAAAGGACATTGTTCCAGAAGTCTTGTGGTGTGTCCAGATGCAGCTTTGTAAACCTAAGCTGTGCTGCCATGTTCTTTTTTTAGAGAGAAGAGGCTTTCTCCTTCCAAACAAGCCATACTTGTTCAGTCTTTTTCTAATTGTACTGTCATGAACTTTAACATTTAACATGCTAACCGAGGTCTGAGATGTTGACATTGGGGTGAACTTGCTGGAACGTCCACTCCTGGGAAGATTGACAGCTGTCTTGAATGTTTTCCACTTGTCAATTATCTTTCTGTCTGTAGAATGATGGACTCCGAATGGCTGTATAACCCTTCCCAGTGTCATGGTTCACCTCTCTGCTATATCATATCTGCGCTCTCTAATCAGCCTTATCCAGCCTACCTGGGCGTTGCCTAATTGCTTCCCTGTTTTCACCTGTTCATAGCTCTCCAGTCTCTGCTTCCCTGCCAGATTATCATCAGTCATGCGCCGAGCTGAAGTCCAGCATTCTGTCTATGCCGACCAGATGCCGACCAAGTTCATGTCCCTGGATTATTCTTCTTGCCTTGCTCACGATGGACTTCTCTTGCCTCTCTGCAAGTCTGGACATCGACCCGCGCTCTGTTTTTGGACCACCGACCCTCGTCAACCCCTTGTGTGAAGTACCTGAGATCTGCCTACCTTTTGACCATTGCTTACTTTTGACCTTGACCCTGGATTCTGGACTCTTTCTTTCTTCTCTTTCTTCTCCTTCCCTCAAGTTGTGGCTACAACCCCAAAGCTCTCTGCCCATCACTAATCATCGACCCTATCATCTGTTTTCTCTTGAACTACTCCTGTGTGTGGCTGAATTTCGGGGTCATCACTGTAACCTGTTACACCCAGATTGACAGGCAGCAACAGTTCCTTCTCTAACATCATTGTTCATGTCTGAGGGTGGTGTCAAAACAAATCTGAATGCTCCAGGCAGGCAAATTGCAGACATGTCTGGATCAATAGATACATTTTTTTGTTTTGTTTGTTTTACAATAATAATTTGCATAATTAAGTTATCTTATGACACAACACAGATTGCATACAGGAGGGAGGCTGAACTACTTCCAATATGTTTATGCATTTAGCAGATGCTTTTATCCAAAGCGACTTACAGATAAGCAGGTCTTGCCTAAGGACCCCTATCGAAGGTAATAACTTTCATGCAGGGGATTTGAACCCAGGTCTCCCACATGGAAGGTGGCAATCATACCACTACACTATGGTGCAACATGGTGCAATACCCACGAACTGACTCTAAACCCAAAGAAGACAATAAGTTATAGTGGGCCTCAGGAATCAGCCCAGTTACTTCTCACTCTTTATTGAAAACAAGTGGGTGGAGACGGTCTCAAGCTTTAACTTTCTGGGTCTGATTGTGACTTTAAATCTGTCCTGGGGCAAAAACATTGTCTCAGCTATAGGGAAGGCCCAGCAACGCCTGTTTATTCGAAGAAGCTCAAGAGATCTAAACTCCCCCAGAGACTCATGCTGAATTTCTATCACTGTGCAGTGGAAAGTGTGCTGATTATATGGACTGTTTGTGTGGTTTTGCAGCTGTACTAAGGCAACCAGCAGGCTCTACAGGGAGTAGTGAAACCATCAGGAAAATCACTGGGTCGAGCCTCAGAGTGAATGCCACTGCCTCCCCACCCCCATTGCCTGAGCTGAAGTGTACAACATCCTCAAGGATTGGTCACATCCAGCACACAACCTATTCCACCTACTGCCCTCTGGGAGAAGATACAGATCCATCCATACCAAAACCACCAGACTGGCCCATAGACACAGACAATTTTAAAAGAGAAACGTAAGTCATAATAAATGAGGAGGAAATTATATTCTGTTTTGGAGAACAATAAACATCTCCTCAACAGCATCCTGGCAGGACAGAGGTGCCAGGACTGAGTGGTTCACGGGGTCCTTTGTCCCCACAGCCATAAGACTTTTTAACAGTGACTGCTGACATGTTTTTCTCAAATTGATTTATTTATCATTAGTAGTAGTAGTGTTGTTCTAATATACAATCCATTGTGAATAATTTTTTAAAAAATCACGCTACTTGGGGATGAATAAAGTAATTTTCTATTCTAAATGGTTAGCTAATCAACAGCTGACAGTCAGTGGGGTTACATGAGTGCTATCGGAATAATGGCTAAATTATAATAAGACTGAGTTATTTTGTTCATGTAGACACCTTAATCTAACAAAAAATTTGATCGGATCGGTTACTCGCGACCGGATTAAGACCCCGAGATAACTAGAGCCAAACGTGCATGTAGATGGCAGAAGCACGTGGTGGATTGGATTGAGCGTTCCGCACATGCTCAATCGTCACTCGTAAGTCGAAGGAGACAATATTACTGTTGCCACCATCGGAGAGAAATAAACAACATGATGGAGAATGCGCCATTGTGCATCGAGTTTGTGCCACAACCATGCTCATCACAAATTAAATCAAGAGGGACATAGCTTCATCTTGCTCTTCGTTCGCCATCTTTCTCGAATACCTGAGTTTGTCATTGTTGGTGGTGGTGCAGACGTCAACTGGAAGTGGCTCTATTAGCGATAGTTGAAATGGATACAGCGCCACCTATCGTACCGGGGTATTGCATGCTTTGTGCCAGTGATTCGATTCATTCACCGCCACATATCCAAGAATAATTACCCTTGCTCAGATAAGGAGCATAACCCAACTATAGCTATAATCGAGTTAATCTCATCACGTAGACCCACTGAATGGGACAATGGGACAGATGCTCCCCATTTTGACAAACAAATCATTTGTAAGTTAATAATCAACGGGATTCCTGTCACTCTGAAAAAAAGAGAGCTCAGTTTTTTCTCTGGCTGGTTGTCATTATTGTCAAAGAATAAGGATTATAAGAATAAGTCCACCACCTCCTTTCCATTTATATGCAGACTGAGACATAAGACAGAGAACGTGAGAAGAGAAGGACGTCGGCTGGTAAGTTGAGCCAAGGGCTACAACAGCAGTTTGTGATACTGCTAATCGATAGATATTAAATTGGATTTAGTTAAGAAGAGGATACAAGATTTGAGGGAGGAAAGAGCAAATTGCTGTATAAGAGCCATATTAGCCTCATCCTAATCAATTTCTATTTTCAGTTATGATATTCAGCCATTAAATACTATAACGTACTATATTCAGAGCTATTTTCTTTTATACTACAAACATATTTGTTATATTTCCTTGCTGGATTCCAATGAAGAGGCTGAGATAGAACAGTAGCACATGCAATAGTTATACAAGTTTCTGGTACATAACGGTATTTTTGTAAAATGATAAACCAGTGGAAAAGCTATTTGGCATTCTTTTTTCCCCATAATAAATGCATTGTGTAGACATTGTAGTATTTTGTATGTCGGTATATACTGTATTTTGTAAGATTCCACTAGTCTCTCTTGATTGTTCCCCTGTATTCTGTATGAAATTAAAACTACAGAGCAAAACCATACTCTGGTTGAATCAGTTTGTAGTACAATAATTGTTGTAGTCAACATTCTTATGGAATTTATGGTAGCTTCCTCTATGCCCCATGCAGTTTTGATGGGTCTAAAATAAGATTTAAATAATTCTTGGTCAGAAGATGAGAAATTAATCAAGATGACGATTGGTTTTAACCCATTATCACCATAGCTTCATCATTGGTTGACAAGGACAGGTTTTTATCTTTGGACCTTAGAGATGTCCCTGAACATTACAGGCTTAAACATAACTTTACCCAGCAGGTTAAATCTTTAGAGAAATCCTCTTACTGCCCTGCAGACGGTCAGCCAGCTCCTCCTGCTTCATTCTCCTCAGGAAGTGAACTGTGATCTTTACTAAAGCCTCTCTGCTGCTCTTCTGCTCTTCATCCTCATCCTCCCTCTGACTCTCTAAGCATTCTGGGTAATCTGGACTCAGAACCCCCTGGATCTTCTTCAGCTCCTCCTTCACAAAAGTGAGCATGTTGTCCTCCAGCAGCTGGAACAGAATACTATATGAATGAGCCAATCAGACTGAAATCATGGAGCCAAACATCAGATCCATGTTGGACACACTGACAATCCACTGGTCTACAAAGTGCAGCATGGAGATGACTGTGAGCAGAATGGAAAAGTAGTTGTTGTACATGTACAGACCATAAATATGGAGTCCAGCTGTGTTTGATGCTGCTGGGCAGACTGACCACTGGGAACCTCTGAGCTCTGCTGGTCCACTCTGTGGAGGAATCATGAAGAATGAGCTCACATTCTGTCTGTCCACACAGAGAAAAACACATCAGTTTCAGTAGCATCACAGATACAGTTATGAAAACAAATGTTTGCAATAAGAAAATGTTTTACATTTTGAAATAAGCCTCATTGATGAAAGGCACATTAAAGATAAGACTCGTGTTTGCACAAGTTTCAATAGACAAGCCACAGCTGTCTCTGAAAGAACAAAGGAAGGAGGGAGACAGAGGAAACCAAAGAAGACAGTAATGCAGTGTATTAGTCCATTTATAGGTTTAGGAAGGGGAAAACGCTCATAAAAAACAACCTACTGACATTAAAACAGAAAGCTGTTGGGTTACTTTACTACCTCCAGTAAAGGAGACACTGAATGTATAAAGGGAAGAATGAAATTAGAAGTTTGCCAAGAAGTTTTTGGGTGAATTGTGTCAAAAACAGTTTAAGGTTAAGGAATTGGGTTGACAAGCAGTACAATGACACATTCATCTAAAAAACTGTTGAACGTGTCTTAAAAAATACTTCAATGTGTGGCAGTGGAAGAGTGGCAGAAACTACCAGCAGACAGGAAATGGAAGTATTTGTTATTTTTACCCTTTTTTTGTTTTGTATAATTAATTTGAGTTTTTGTTTTTATTTGATATATTTTTCAATTTTGTAATCATATGAATTCTATCCAATTTAATAATTGTGCACATCTGCTTTTCAGCATTTTCATAAACATTATAAATCAACACTCTAACAGCTCACCTGAGGTCTATATTAGCAGTGCAGAGTCCCTCCTTAAATATAAGCGGTTCAGCTTTTGACTGGTTGCTCTTGAAGGACACACAGCTGGGTCCAGGTTCAAAATCAGATTCTGGTTCCCAGAACCCTGGTCTCTGATCGATCCTGGTACACAGAAGAGGAAACATTTGAAGGGAATGCTTCCTGTATACAGCTGTGTTGTGGTTCCCTTCTGTATTTCACTGTTTTTTTCTTTCTTCTATGAAGGTTCCTCTGAGGGTTATGGGGATCGCAGAGCTCCCCAAATGATAACATACCTTCATACGTCTTTTTCTCTGGTTGCATATAAATCAGCTAGCTGATTGTTGACAAGACAAATCTGTGTCCTTATTCCTTTTCCCTTTTGGCTCAAACTCTGGGCTTCAATGTTAGTCCATTTTTTATATGGCTGACTTTTCTCAGATGTTTCCTAGATTTTTTCTTTTTTGTGACAGCAGCCACGGCTGCAACTCCAGGTTCCACTTAGTGTTTGTTTTCTTTTCCTGGTTTTCCATCTGCCAGCAGGAGGAAGGGATGATATGCAGCCCTGACACACCTTTCATGTATAAATACCTGGTCGTCTTTCCCATTCGTTGCCAGATAGTCTGCATTTTCTGTGTCTGAGCTCACCTGTGATTCTTCTGCCTATCTGCTTCCGTCCTCTCCGCAGGTTATGTTTGTGTGTGCAAGTCCTCACTACAGTGAGTTTTTTAAAATCTTATCTACTTTGCCCGTTTCTGTGTCTCAGCTCCACGCTCCAACAAATCGTGACAGCATGTGCTACCAGTTAACTGCCACTTTTCCTGATCAGACCCAAACACAACTGTGCTAACAACAGTAAACACAGATATGTAAGAAACTGCTTAACTTTGATCAGGCTACATCTGTTTGCTTTTGCAGAGTTTACTGTTTCCATCCAGTTGGGGTTGATAAGTTGATGTCAGTATACTTCACACATTCCCTGTCTAACGTGGCACATTATAAAAACAGATCACTCACACACACCTTTGAATTGGCTGTCAACAGAACAAAATGAGTTTTAAAACGCCAATCTTAACGAGGCCATAAAGTGTATAAATTGAAGTCCTAATGGCCACTGGATAGTGGCTCCAAAACATTTCTGGCACCCATCAAAAAAACATCGTCTTCTCTGGATATGCAAGTCAATCAATGTTATTTTCCCACAAGTTATTATATTGTAACTAGCGACATTAATTCCCGCCGATTGACATGGTGGTGGCCCCTCTGAGAATATTTTAAACTAAATATTAAGTTATAACACTCATTGGTCATTAAGGAAACACATACAATAATCTTTCAATAATCCCTCTCCAGGTCTATTCTCATTGTCCAAATATGCTAAACTTCTGGCTCAAGAGAGGCCAACATGGATTTTAGATGGACCAATTCAGAGTCTAGTATAATTATGTTGGATTCAAAACCTAAAACCATTAATCTTTGGATTAAACAGGAAATGTACATTAAATGTCAGTTGCTTCCCTTCCTAGTAGGCACACACCCAACTCCAACGGTTAAACCCCAAAGGATTGCTTGCACTCTCGATTCCTGCTGGACTTCCAAGAGAGAGGTCATACATACAGCTTCTCCTCACAAGCAGAGAGGTCAAGGCCTGCTCAGCAGCTTGCTTTCCAAATCCTTCAAGATTGGCAAGTCTGTCAGAATCCACGACCCCTCTCTTGTTCACTCTATCTCATAGCTGTAACAAGCCAAACCAAACCACAGTGCATGTATACCTGATATTCGAAGAGATTAAGAAATCTCCACCAGAACAACAGACAGTAACCAGTATCCTCGCACAAAAGGGATTTCAAACAAAAACTGGACCTTAACTGGATACAGGACACTGGGCATTAGCATTCCCAGTGGCACAGAAAGTAGGTTTTAGTGGTGTTGTGCTTAGCCATATGTTGCTACTGTGAACTGCATATGTGTCTACACAAGGAATCATAAATCTCCAGTCAACATGTGGACTACATGTCCACCATGATTGTAGTTTTCTTTGGTTAACACATGGTAACAGGCTGTGTCATCTTCTGACCTTACCGACCACATAGTCACAATCTTAAGACCTCACCAATGTCACAGTCTCAGCCGCCATTTCATTTCATAGTTCTTCCACCATCTCCCATGCAGACATATTATATACATACATGATATAACATATAATATTGTAGTTTGTATATTTTGTACCTTGTCTGAAAACATTGTAGACAATAGTGTTTATTGATTAAAGTAACAATGATTTTGTATTTGTGCTGACTGAGATATTTTTTAATTTCTTAAAGGGGAAGTTGTTTGTGGTCATTTGTATATGTAGTGTGAAAACTGCTGGTAGGGAAGGTCAGTGCTCTCATTCATAACTTCATGTCTGCTCTGTACGTGTCATATTTATCTCAGATTGAAATACAGACCTGTGAGACTGATACTGGGGCTTAGTCATTAGCTTCTGCCATTCCCAGGGCTGCCCCATAATTAATGAGTTTAATTAATAATTTTGTTGGATATTTATAACTGTCATTGGACACTTATCAATAATTGATAGTAACTAAGCTAGCTCTGGCTAAATCACCAACATTTATTTATTCATAAATCTCTTATTTTGATTGAGGTTGCACTTCAGTCTAGATTTTTCCATTCTGATTAAATTATTAAATCAAGCTCCAGAATTTTGCTTAATTACTCATGAGACATATTTCATTACGCTAAACAAAATGCTTGTTGAATAGTGAGGTCTTAATTATTAGCTCACCTTTCTTCTGGACGGCAGAGTTCTCTTTTAAACAGCAGAGGTTCAGCCCTGGACTGATCACTCTTGAAGGACAAACAGCTGGGTTCTGGTTGAGGTTTAGGATCAGGCTTTGGATCAGGTTCTTGTTTTAAGAGCTCTGGTATCTTGTAAATGCTGAAAGAGAATAGAAAAGGGCTTAATTATTTTACAGTAAAACACATAAAATCCAACTTGGAAAGTCATTTCAATAAAACGTTTTACATCAGCCTTCTGATCTAGTTTTGGGTTCTCTTCCCACACACATGTTGAGGTAACCAATATCAGTGATGAATTGATGAGATATAGTCTGATACAGGATGATTCTTTAGAAACATAAGCACATTTAATCAACACTATTTAATACTATTAATGTATGTTACTGTATAATGTATGTTACTGCTCATAATAAAGCAAAATTAGATCGACTTACCTGTTGCTTGAAGCAAGATTTCTTTGCAGTCCAACTTGGAGACTCATTATGGCTCTTCGGGTGGGGGGGTGGGGGGTGGAGTAGTATTATATATTAGAAAAGTACAAGCTACACAGTTTACAAAAAACAATACTTCTTATTCATAATTACTTGTCAGATGGTGGTATCTGGTGTTTCAGTGGTAAATAGGTAAAAATGGTTTAAATAAATAGACATATATATATATATATATACTGTATTAATATATTTAACAGCTCATCTCTTCAAGTTTTCTGACTTTTTTTTTAGCCTTAATCAAATTGATATTTCCATAAGATTTGTTTGAATTTGCCTGATAGGTGAGCAGAAACTCTGACCTTTTGAACAGTGTGAAACCATTGTAATAAAAAATCATTTGTAATGTTTGTGATGTATTTGTCTTCATTTGAAGGTTTTCTTTCTTGTTTTAGGTTGTAAAAAAGAAATGAACGCTGTTGCTGTATATCCAGGTAGGTCACATGAATTCAGTTTGTCATTAATCAGAAGTTTTTTTGTATATGGCTGGAAATATAATTTTTTTTGTTTGGGTTTTTCCCTCTTTTTTTGTTAAATCACAGAGGGACCTGATAGATGCTGGAATATTTTAAAGCTACGGGTTAGGGTTCAGGTAAGGGTTGGTGTGTCACGTGTTACATATTTTTATCTTTACTAACGTCAGATTTGAACATGTGATGTGATTAATCTCTCCGTGTATCAGTTGAGCGTGACACGTGGGTGTGTTGAAGTAAACACTGAAACTGAGAGTAGGCAGCAGTCGGTCTGTGGGATTTCATCATCCTGGGATTTCACAGAGGAAACAGAGACGCCTACTTTTACAAGAAAACACGTTCACCCTTCTCATGAGTGTGGGAATGAGTCACAGGCAGGCGGGCAGATTTTCCACCCACTTCAGTGAGAATAGAGCTGATTAATATGTCATCACTGTGAGCATAAACAATCTCTACACTTCATGGATTCATACTCGGTGAAGAATCGAAATAGTTGAACTTTAGAAAACAAGTTACAGATGGTCCGAATAATATTTCCAGTCTTGAAATATCATAATTGAATACTCCTCAAGCTGTTTAAATGTCAGACAGACCAAAAAATGAGAAAACATTTTCCACATTGGCATTTATTCATATTTTGAGCAGCACTTAATCAAAGTGAAGGCTCAAATTTTTAATTCTCTGTTGCCACGATGGATCATTGTAAGCTATCTTGTGTTTATTTCTTTCTGTTTGGTTTGTAGGGTTTAAATCTAAAAAACAAGATTCAAACTTTCTGTTAGAATAACTGAAAAAACACAAACCGTATAAAGCTGACACAAACAGTCGTGTTACTTTAAGTATCAAATAAACCAAACTTACGGTCTCTCCAGTCAGCCGACAGTGTTGAATTCTGACAAACAAAAGCTTCTTCCTGCCAGAGCTCCACCTACCAGTTAATCTCACTGATGACTTCCTTCCTGGTTGATTCTCAGTGGCTTGTAGCTAAATTTAGGAAAACTATCAGTAGAAAAGGGAAGCCTGACAGTGAGTAAGCCTGACACCACAGCAAGAGTCAATCATCATGATGACATCACAGATCATATTGCAGATATAAAAGACTGATATTAGTTCATATTAATAAGTAAAAGTTGTTATGATGTGATGTTCGTTCTTTATAGGATCTTACATTTTGGAAAATAGGCAGGATATTTCAGGAAATCCTTTGTATAAACTGTCAGTTACTCATCTAAAACAGATTAACACACTATTGTAGGTGTTTTAGACTTGGTTGTAATCATCAGAAACCATTACAGAGAGCTCACCACTATTTCCTGAACATACAGAAACCTGACATGCCTTCACCTGCCAGTGTTGACACACCTTTAAGTTTTTGTGGGAAATCGGTTGCAGGGAGTAAAGACTGAGGATTTAAATGTAACAAACAACCACCCAGTTTATTCCATAATGCCCATCGGTATCTTTCCTCAGCTTACAGATGTTTACGAGCTGCTTTTTTACAATTGAAATGGCAAATCATATAAAATATTCATTAAGTGGGTTAAATAAACAACTTTAAATAATCCTTTCAATTGCTATATCTACATGATACCACATTCCTTCCAAAGAGGCTTTCTGCCTTTTGCGATAGTAAAACCAGTGCCCACACACTGCCAGATTTCCAGAAAAGAATTGTATACATTTTCTCAAATTAAGGCTAATCTGTTCATTTGCAGTGACCGTATAGTAAGAAGATGAGGGAATCTGACCTCCAAATCATAGCTGTCCCTGGGTACACATAAAGAAATTTACAAATACTTCTTCAGTAAATTAATCAAGATTTTGGTCATTTTAGTAAAGATTCTCGTTATTACCCGTTATGTGCTCTCCTGTAATGGTTCTCATAATACATTGCCTAGTAATCAAAGTTTCAGGTATAAAGAAAAGGTGACACAAGTGATCTTGGTTAGTTTCACAGAGGTGGCTGTAGTTCATTCTGATTAACTAATAAATTCGACCAGACTTGTGCTTCATGTATTAGGATCGGATCTTAACTGAAGATAACAGAAGAAGACTTGATAAGGCATATTTCCTCCTTAGCTGATCAAAAGTCCATTCTGATAACAGTTCTCCTGATGCTGGCTACCTATTAGTGACACAAAGTTTCCAGAAGCTTGTTGTTAAGAGTCATTGCTGTAAGTTATTGTCTACAAGCCTTTTTCCAGAGACAACTTCAGTATTTTACCCTTTTTAAATATTTTTATTAAGTTTACTATTCTTTTTCAAGGGAAAAAAACAAAAGATGATAAGAACTCAGAACAGAGGTAAGAACCAGTTCTAACTGACCTTTCCGCTTCAGGAGTAGATGGTCAAATATTCCAGAGGATAGCACCCCATAATGATCCTGTGCCAGTTTCCTTTTGTGGGCGGCTTATCACTTATCCATGATAGGAAGATATTCTTTCTACCTGATATGCAAGGGTGTCATAAAGTCTGTAGAACCAGGGCCAACAAGTAAATGTTGATATCGATGTCCAAATGGAAAAGACACAGCATTAAGATGCAAAGTCACACCAAATGTTTCTCTGCATTTTGCAAAATATCCATCCAATATGCTCATAAAGAGCGTTGTAAGAGGTTTAATAGGAACTCAATGCATTTATATATGTTGACTAATTACTCTATTTGCAGAAAAATGTTTAATAAAAAATGATTGAACTAATTATCTAACTGATCTAATTAATCCAGCTCAGAGTGGTTTCATTGTGCAACAATCATCTGCCAACAACTCATGGAGGCTTTATTGTTACATATTTAGATAAATCAGTCCAGCACATTAAAATGGACACCAAGAGGCATGAAATACCCTGGAAAGGTTATGGATGACAACCTGTTTTTTTATGTAAGTTTATTTTATCATCCTTAACAAATAAAATACCACTGAGAGAAGCACTCTGTGATCAGACAGCCTGACAGACTGCAGACACACAAAACAACACACATGAAGACATTGAGAGACTGGCTCTGAAATTAAAACTGAACATTGGATCAGTGTTTAAGGTCTGAGTTTATGAGTACACAACTCAGTTTGTGACTAATTTCATATTTTCATTTTCAACAGCCGTTACAGGGATTTCCTCTGACAGCTCTCTGCCTCCTTTAAGGAGATGTTCTTCAACTCTAAACCTAAATACTGCTCAAGAGATAATAATAATAATAATAATAATAATAATAATAATAATAATAATAATAATAATAATAATAATAATAATAATAATAATAATAATAATCATCCAAGTTTCAGATATTTAAAAGGGAAAAAACTAAATTTAACACTAAATGCTGGTGTGAGCAAGATAAGTTCTGCATTTGTACACATGAACATTAGATTACTCATTGTGTAGGGTTGACTTTTGTAACCTGAGTTGTAATAAATTACATCCTCCACTCAATCTATAGCTGCTTAATATTGTGTCTTCTGAGCTTAGTTTAGCATATTTACAAAACAAATGTAATGAAGTTTTAAAAATGCAGCGAAAGAGATGGGAATAAATGGAGATCTGACACATTACAAACTACAGGACAATTAAGATTAGCTGTTGTTTGCATGAAGATAAAACAGATTTTAAAGGTGTTGCATCTAACATTCAGAAACACTTGGTGTTTTGGAAAACACTAATAGGGAACGTGAGCTGGGTTTAGACCGTCGTGAGACAGGTTAGTTTTACCCTACTGATGATATGTTGTTGCAATAGTAATCTTTTCTGACCAAAAGAAAAGCTAATATGAATGTATTTACTTGAAGAACTTCACCAGCTCAAAAGGCACTTTCTCTCGTGAATGGGTGACTGGTCTTATCTCGCTCTGTGCTAGAGGCCTTTTAGGCCAAAGGATGTGAGCTCTTAGGATGATTGTGACCTGGATGACTGAGAATCTTCATCAACATGCTGTGTGTAATGATGTTAACCGTAAAGATGTGAAGCTCAGACAGGAGATCTACTTGTTGTATAAAGACAATGTGTGTGTCTTATATGGTGGTGGAAGCCTGGCTCAAATACAGAAATAACTTCTTTGTATGTTACTGATTTAAATGTGTCCTCTCAAGAGCTGTAAAGTACAGTCAGTAATACTGAGCGGGACTCTGCATTGATGGCAAATACTACATGAAGTCAGTTCAATGAACACAGAAGCGTTCAACTATAGAAGGAGGTGAAACTCTTCCGGTGGTCCCTGTTGAATCCTGACTTACTGGATGGTTTCCAGCCATGAAAAAGCACCGTCAGCAGAAGACGAGCAGAAAGGACAGAGTGGACCTGATGCTGGAGATGGACTGAACACTAGAGAGACTAGGACAAAGATGGTTGGAGAGAAGACACAGAGGAGTGAAGGTCAGCTGTTGAAAGTAAAGCACCTCCAAATCTGCTGTCTGATGCTGATATCAGTGAAAATGGGCTTCTTCTTCTACTGTTCAGTAATTTCAGTGATACATCCCTCAGGTTCAGTCTTGGTTGGTTTGGTCAACACCTTTACTTTCTCTCACAGCCTGTTGTGTTTTTCACTGACTGATTTCATTTGAGTTATGAAGTCAAAACAGGAAACTATGAAAAGATGTGAAAAACATCTGGATTGGACTGATGTGTGTGTGTCCCGTTACTTTCGAAAGCCTAAACTTATAAATCTCCATATGGTGACAATGTGTTCTGATTGTGTTGTATGAGTTTTATCAACTCTGAGATGTCAAACAGAAGCTGTGAACATTACAAGTGTCACTGCTGCCATTCCTCCTGAACCACTTCCGCTTGACTGGCATCAGGAGCCAGTAGGAACTTTGTCCGTCTCTGTCGTTACAAATAATGACCAATGGGAGAGCAGCCCCGCCCCCTCACTGTCTGCCTCTGCCGGGGTGAAGCGCATAGTGTTGGGAAGTTCGACTCTTTTGACTGAATCGGATCTTTTACTCTCGAACAGTAAACTGAACGAATCTTTGAACGAGTAATTTCGTTCATTTTTCCAGCAGGTGGCGATGTAGTCCTACTGTGGGCGTTGCACAAAACGGCCACAGTTCTAAACACTTAACACTGAAGGCAACAGAGTTTGCTTCAGCTGAGCTGACAAATTCAATACACAAAATACAAACAATTCAAACCATGCATCCAGGGTATGCCAGAGGGACTTCTTGAAGTCAGTGCTTCCCTATCATGCCAGTGAATGCTGTGACCGGTATTAATGTTTTTGTTTGTTTTGCTTTATGACTAAATACTTTGTGGTCATGCTCTATCTACCTTGCCCATGTTAAAAGATACAATTACTACAGCCGTATGGCCTTCTGTTGCAATTATACTGTGACCATTCCTGACACCAAAAGACGTTTTGCTTTTTAGAAGAAGATAGAACATAGAATATCTTTATTGTCACTGTAACAAGAACAATGACAAACAGTTTGGCACTTCTCTGTAGAAGTGTGGTAAATTAAAAGTAAAAATAAGAGCAAAGAACAAATATACAAGTATATACTGTGAGGTAGAGTCAGGAATCAATACTTCTGCTGGAGTCTGTGTGTGTAAATGTCTCTGAGGGGAGGTAGTGTGGTCCCAATCACCAGCTCTGCTACTTTACCTCAATATTAAAGATTTGATTGTTGTATATAAATATTATAGGTTTTAAAAAACATTTAATGTTACTTATCAATTTGTCAGCACGGAAAGAAGTTAAAGATCCACATAAGGCAATTGAGCTGTTCCTCAAACAACTAAAGCCAAGAGGGGAGCACCAGAGGACACTTCTACTCACTCTGGATGCAACGGACACTGATGAGGAGCAAGATACGTCACTCATTTCATTTTACAAGCACAAGCGTGACAACATCCAGTGGGCAGCTCCTTTCCGCTGTCGCATTCAAGGTGGTACTTCAACATTCAGGTTGACCACCATTGAAAACTGATGTTTGATTGACCAGTTTCAATTCTTTGTGTAGGAGATGCTGCAGTCGGGAGACAAGACACATCATCTCATCTGCCATCACCAAACTGAAAAAAGGATTTAAAATTAACTTTGTTAAGTACATTATTGTCCATTATTATCCATTATTTTCACTGGTTGTAAAGATAGCTGTGGTTCGAAATAACACAAAGTAGCTTTTAATACGATTACAAGAAATAAATCATAAAACTCTACATTTGAAGTATTTGAAGTAATTAAGGACTGATTGACATGTATTTTCTTTTTTCATATTCTAGGAAATGCTGCTGTGACTGCGATGTTTGAAAGGGACACTTATCACCTTGTAGCAACCACATCAGCAGTGCTTGTTGAGAGTGAGCTTTTTGTCATGGCTGGTCGGCTTATTGGCCACTCAGTAATTAATGGAGGCCCAGCATTTTCAGGGCTCAGCTTGGCAGTGATACATGCCTTGGCAAGTGGTTCTAAGGAATTAGCCACAACATACATTTCCTTAGAGGACTGCCCAGATATTGATCTCTGGGAGACCATTGGTCTTGTCACAGTTTTGTAAATGTCACATAAGTCACAAATATTGATTCCAGCTATTTTTGTTATATTGCAAAAATAATTATGTCTGTCAGCTCCTGAAAGAAGAAATGAATGAGGAAGAGTCTTCAAGATTGTCCAGTCTTTGTATGACTGTGACTTGGTGATATTTCCCTGTACCCACCAAGGACACAAATAAACTTCTCCTCTTACAGCAGCTCCACGTTCATGCTGTAATACATATTTTCACATCTTTGTTTTTTATGTTTTCTGGAACTTATTTCAGTTTTTGTCAGCTAGCTTAAGTAACAAATGTCCTAGTGTTCGTGAGAAATAAATGATGTTTTCTGAAAGCTTATGAAGAATACATTAATGAAGTTACAATTTACAGGCCCTTAGTCGACTTTGTTTGCAAATAAAACACCTGAAAAAGGGACTAAAAGAAACGGGTATCTGGCCACTGATTACCTCCAGAACAGATGTGGTGCCACTCCTTTTCCCCAGAGAAAGTGAAGGGGAAATCACACCCCAGGTGCACTTACAAAATGTTAACATTACAGCGATGTATCTAATAGCGTGTTTTTATTCTAAAGAACAATTTTGTATATACCTATTTATAACAATTCTACAACTATTACAGATGGTCCTGCAGTCAATCATTTGGCCTCAGGTGAGGCAAACTGATGAGAGTGACGACAGCGATGACGTGGAATGAGAAACTATGCAGATGGCAGGGTTCTTCCACCAGTTTGTCAAAGAAGGTAAAATCATGTCTCCATGGAAATTATTTTTCTCTTTGCTCTTCTAAGATCGACAAGGTGTAAAATATTGTACATACCAGCATAATTTGCGAAATTGCTTTTCAGCTAATCATATATTACACAACTGCACAGGCTGGCTGAAACATCAAATCTACTCTCAGCTAAATTAGGTTAAGTAATAGTGTTCATGTATTACAATGCAATGCTTGCTGAAAAAACTGAATACTGGCATTCAAAGCCGTTGTCATCTACCTCAACATTTTCGTAGTCCAGCCAGGACTCAATAAACATGAAAAAGTGTCTGGTGTACTCACAAAAGCTGCCAAAAGCTTCAGATTCAACTGTATTTGTGTCTGACCAATCTCTGTGAAATACACAAAAAGCCCATTTCACAGGGACCAAAGGATCTAATATCTCAGAACCATTATACCTCCTATATAAACCAGGACAAGCCTGATGTTCTTTGTCTAGGCATTGACTGTAAGTTAAATAATGTACATAAGATATTTTGACACAATTTTAATTGGTTTATACACACATACTTCTTGAAATATAAATATTTTATACATTTATTTAACACACCAATGAAAAATACAAACAACCTTGACAGCTTTTCAACATCAGCAAATGGATACACATTTGATCAACATAAAAACAAAAATTCTTACACCTATGTTGTGTAGGTGCCATATGATTGATATAAATCATAGTATATTTCAGTTCATTATAGAGAATGTATTTGGATTTCATGGCAGTTTAATAATTTAATAATACAAATTATCATTTGTACATAAACTCTCATAATTTCAGTGAAGCAGATGACAGTAAGCACCTGTATCTTTAAGAAGGTGGCGGTTCAAGGCATCGTGATTAGGAACTGGGCTGTGTGGATCACGGGAGAGTGACAGGAGCACACGGTTTTTCTGACCGTGTTGATAATTTAGTTGATATCGTGCTAGAAAACGTAGAAGACGTGTTTTGAAGTGTGTATATATAATTGGTTACAGTGTCCGTGGAAAACTTGTGCTTTTTATTTTTTGTACTTTGGCGAATAAATCTGTAAAATCAATCATCGTGGAGGACACACTTCTTTCATGGTTTCGCTTTGGACAACACGCGTCAGCCATAAACTCCGGCAGAAACCAATAGGTTTGTTGGAAAACTTACATGTTGTGTAGATACAGGCAAGTATTTTTCAGATCCGGTCATTTTAACCATCTTAGTTGGGTTTGTGAACCATTCCTAAAGGAAAAATCATAATTTATTTGAAAACACAAAATTTCTTTATTCATACTTTTCCTAGCATCTTCAGACAATCTGCACCAGTTAACTAAGGCACTTTTGACATATATTTTTCACCACATTGTCTGACATCGTTTTGTGAAAAATGTGTATTCATAGAGGTTGCTTTACAAAATACTTTTGAGTCAAAAAGGTTTCTCAACCACCCATTTAACTGTTTGGCTTTAGAAAATTAAACTAAATAATAAATTAGGGGCCATCTTAAAAAATACTTCATCTGGTGCATAATAAAGTTAATTTAGGAAACATTTTTGTCACCTTGTTCTTTCTACACTACAAACTATTAATTTAATTAACTCTATTAACTCATTAATGCCTCTATTAATGTCTTATATTTGACATCAAAAATTTTTTTCGCTCTAGCAGTGTTCAAACTATGGATATGTTTGTGATTGACTTATTTTAACAAATGGTCATCAAATAGCTTTGTGATTAAAGACATTATGCTGGCATCTAACTTGTCATAAGTAATGTTTCCAAATACTGCACTGTATGCAAGTAAATGTTCATGCCACTAGACTCTGAAAGATGTAGAGGGGCAATGTGTTCCCACAGTAGCTCCATCTGATAATCTGTAAGTGGGGTGTCTAACTCTGCTACTAGTACTACAGTGAATATAATGCTTCAGGTTCAGCTAGTAATAGAACCTTTTCTAATATAGTGAGCTGCTTGTAATTACTTCAGTGTTGGAAGACACATTCTGTGGTGGTGGAAAAGATGTTCTCTGTTTCAGAAGGGAAATATTGTTGGTCTGCACCAAGCAAAAAAAGAAAAAAGGGAGATTGAGATTGCTGAGAATACAAATATTTATTAAGAAATGTTCAACGTTCAACATGGAAGGATGGCGGTGAAGGAAGAAAGAAGGAAGAAACTTTGTGGACAGTAAATCTTGAAAGCTTTTGATTAGATATTAGTTAAGCATTTGATATACAAAATATACAGCAGAACTCACAACAATGTTTTTCCACAAACTCAATGTGAACAGAACTTCAGATATTGGGACTGAACTAACCTTTGATTAGTTTATCAGTCAGGCTAGTAGAAAAAGCCCTGTTGAATTGGCTAGCAGGTTTAGAGATTAGAATCTGGACGGCAGACAAGCCCGACTTGCTCGTTGGCATCATAAAAATAGATTAGCCTGGTGATAAATTTGGAGATATCTTTCATGGATCGAGGAAATGTCGTCTCAAACTGTACTAACGTGTGACCCCAAGTACAAGAATTTATGAAAAGAGTCTCAAAACTGTGGGATCAAATTAGGGTCAGAAAGATTTTGAACTTGCAAAAACAATTTGTGCATGTGTAACAAAGTTTTTTTTAACCTGTAAAAAAATTGTGCATGTGTAACAAAGTTTTTTTTAACCTGTAAAAAAAAATGTGCATGTGTAACAAAGTTTTGAACTTTTAAAAATAGTTTGTGTATGTGTAAAACATATTTGTATCTGTGGGAATATTTTGTTGATGTGTAAAACTAAATATCATGAACACACAAATGTCCCACCTTCAAGGGTGACCCTGAAATTACAAGTTTACAAAACTCAAGTTACAAGTACGGATTTTGACCCGGTTTTGTCACACTGAGTGACTAGCCAATCAGCACGTTGCTTACTGACCTGCCAATTAACCAGGTGCCCACCCACGGGCAAACCAATCATCCAATCAAGGAGCAACAATTTCTGCCGGCCGGGATCTGAGCCCCAACTACATGCGGTGGGCACAAGTCGGTACTGATTTAGGAAAAAAAGAGGATGGAGTCAAACGCCTGTGCTCAGGTAAGTTAATTGAAGGTATCGGCAATTTCACCATATAGTAAAATAAAAAGATTTTCAATGTCGTCATAAAAGTGGTCATTTAGGTCTAACATGTGAAATAACGGCTCTTCTGACAAAAACTGTAATTTAATGCTTGGGCGTGACAGTAGCCGTGCGAGAGGGGCGCTCGTCCTTGTCACTGTGTGAGCCGACTTTATGTATGTGCGCGCGCTTGCGCGTGTGGCTTCGTTGTTCCACTGACATAACTGCTGACTTCCAACCAGATAATGCTAAATCTCCCAGTTCATAATCAGGGCTTTCCTTGTAGCCGACTACTTTAATAATGATTTTTACAGCCTATAGGCTATACATTTTATTATTCGATAAAATAGAATTAAATGTTTTTTACTAACAGACTGACAATGTCAAACTAAACCGCACTCATTAAAGTTGTGATTCGCTCTGCTTGTACTGATAATAACCACAAATTACTCTGATCACCGCCAATTTCACTGCACAGAACTGAGAGAAACTCATCCGCGGCCCGACATGCGGAGTGGACCATCACTGGTCACTCTGGGCTGTCTGCTGAAATACCTTCATATAAAAAAAATACATACAAGGACAAATAACTTCAAACGCAAATTTTGAATGTTGGCATTAGAACAGTGTTAACTGTGCATGGAAGGTGGAGTGTGTGACTTATTCTACAATGTCTTTCAGTATAATTTTATGTTATCTTAAGTCCTCTTTGTGTTCCAGCCTCCAGCCACCAATTCAGATGCAGCCACCACGGCAACAGCCAGCAGCTTCCAACACTGGAAGAGAAATGCAAAGGTATGACAGTCATATGTACAGATTATCCATCGCTTGTTACAGTTAGTAATGTTTATACACATGCTTCATACCCTATGATGACATCACTGTGAATAGCTTAATAGAAATGAAAACACAGTTTATCTTCCTATTATAATTTTTGACCACATAGGATCATTTTCATATGTTACAGTGATTCTAGTATTTAATGCAGTTTATTTCATTTCTTTAATAGATCATTTCCAGCATTGTTCCAAATGAGGAGGGGCAGAGGAAAGAGGCCTTGGCCAAGTATGGCAATTCCAGTTGGCAAACAGCTGGAATTTAATTTCTGTCTGTACCAGAAACAACAGACGGAACTCCAAAAGATGATTCTGGCTCCTAAGGGCAGGACTTGGGAAACGCATCATAAGCATTAATGACAATGCTGACCACACAGAGGTATTACATTTGTATGTTTTTTTTTAGCTAAAACATACATGAGTAAAATTCCATGATGTTCTACAAGACAAGGTATTGCAACCTTATGATAATGTTTGGAAAGACACATGTTGAGTTACCTTTACTATGTAAACTTCAGGAATGCATCATAACAAAATATATTCTGAATAAATGAATCTTTTCACAAATTATAAATACCTTTTGCCACTTTGTGTGGTATAACAATCTGATTTGGCCCATGCATGAACTAAATTGTGTTTGTCCAAAATTGTGAGAAAGCAGGGAGAGAAAGCAGAGCAGATTGCCAGAGCCCTGACTGAAACATGCCCCAAAATGAGGGAGCTGAGGAGGTTGGCTGCTGTATAAAGCAGGAGGTATGGAATGTTTCTGTATTAATGGTTTATTAACTTATTTATGAAGAACTCTTTATCTGTGAGTGAAGTAGAGAACACACTATATGCTGGTCAAATCTTTGCACTGCTATTAGTTTATACTGTTTTAAAGTTCCTTATTCCCTGGAAAGGAGTATGTTAATTGAATGTCTCTCAGTCTAGTATTTCCAAATTTGAGGTACCAACATGACGACATAATTCAAACCATTGTAGATGTCCTAATATCCACAAGATGATAACAGTTATGGCAGCAGTGTGGTGGTTATGGGCCAGTAATGGCATTTCATTTTGTACATACATGTGAACTAAGGGCCCCGGTAATGATGAAAAAAATATACAAATATATAGTCCAACACAAATTGTCAATCATATATGAAAAAGATAGACAACTAGATAAGACTCAGAAATCTATACTGGGTACATGGTCCAGTCATGTGGGTAGCAAGAATGCTCTATATTGATTATATAGGAATGTTCCATAGCATGTATCTCAGTTATTGTTGTCTCTGTATGAATTCTGTGTTATTTTGGGGTAGTCAGCCCTAAATATTACACTGATGTGGTATATAAGGTGCATTAAAGGGATGGTTAATTTTTTATGAGGTACAAATGGCCCCTCAGTATATGGAGTAGACAGCTCTGCTCTCCTCCAGTTAGCCAAACCAGCGCATACTGCTGCACTCAAACACAGACACACAAACACACACCAGACCTGCACTCGACAGTTAACCACTTGCTCTGTGGCATGTGAACATGCACTCAAAACCACAAGTGTGGGTACTGGGACAAAGCCCAAATGTTCAGCAAACACGCAGGCACAAGCATTTTTTTAAGGATTATTCTATGGTCTTTTCTGTTAAATATTTTAGGTGGTGGTGGACAGCGGAGCCTTTCGGTCGTGACTCAAGGACCACAGGGCGACACGGCCAAGATGCTGAAGTCAAATACGAACAACTGCAAGCATCTTCTGAATATCGTCCCATTGCAGGAGAAATTCTCTCCCTCCTGATGCTGAAGAGTTCAGCAAAAAGCCGAAGTCAACATGCTAGAGTTGTGGGATCAGTATGCCCCTCCAGCTGCTTGTCTGCCACATTGAAACTTGTGGCCAGGTAGGTATTTTTTAAATGTGATTCTACCATGAAAGCTTTGACTTTACAATCAGTAATGCACCAAAACGTCAAAGAACTGTCACTGATGCTGAAGGAAATGGTGGTAGTTTCTATTATGAAAATCACAAATATATATTGCCAGGAACATGATTCTGAAGAACTCCAGGCAGGAGACGTGGAGAACAAACATGAACCTGATGTTGTGGAAGATGTGGACAAAGATCAAGTCAAGGTTAGATGAATGCAAATATGTGAATTCAGTATTTTCACGTTAAAAATATATTCTGAAGCAAACCAAGTCTACTTATTCAATATTGGTCACATGTATGTAATACTCTGATGAATATCATTGGTATTTAATTTATTATTTTCATGGGAAGATGTTCAAATGTATAAATAATTTATGTTTAAAATGAGTGATTTAAAAATATAATTTCATTCATAGAAATTATTCGGTTACGTGCGTCAGTTCATGACCTTAGAGTTTTTCTTACACTTCCGGGAGAGCCCCGAAAAGACGAGAAAAGAAAAAGCACCACAAGGAGACGAGCTGAGACTCCTGAGCTGTGTGTGTCGTCTGGGTGGAGTGTTGTCGGTGGCGGACTTTGAACTTGGAAGTGTGATTGACCAACGTGCTCGGAGGGTCTGTGAGTTGGACTCCACACCGCTATTTTGTGTTGGTGAGACACAAGCCAAGTTCAGTAGCGGGAACTAGGCTAGCGCTGCGGTCGCTGCTGCGGGAGAGCGTGGGGTTGCTGCTGTGGGACGGAGGTCTGTCGTTGCCAGCTGCTGTGGGACGGAGGTCTGTCGTTGCCAGCTGCTGTGGTCGGAGACGACTGCGGGGGATCCTTAAACTGCGGCCTGGCCCGGCTGTTTTCCCATACACCCGGAGGTACGACAAAATAAAGGTTTCACTATGAGCTGAAGCGCGCCAACGTTTATAGACCAAGAGTGCACTCAAAGCGGGAAGAAAGTTTCACGTGTTTCTGTGGTTGATAATATACATTGTAAACTGAGATCCTGTGTTGATTTTATTGATTTGTGATTTATTCTTAAAGTCAAAAGTCAAGTGTATCCTCTATAGTCTCCGACTGTTCATTTAAAAGTGAGGATCATACCGTACCCTAGACCGAGTTACAATTTGAGATGTGACTTTTACCACAAGACGTTGGATAGGAGTTAAGCTTCCTTTAAGCAGCTTTAAGGTGGGTTTTAACACACGAGCCGGTGGTAAAATGGTTACATGTAGAAAAAAGACAGTGGTCTGCACCTTTGATATTGTCTGTATCATGAATACAGAAAGTTTGACAAGTTTCAGTTTTACTTCAGTGTATCTGTCCAACTTGTGGGGGTCAGTATCCTGCAAATCTCTTGGCCTATCATGCCAGTTCATTCGGTGAAAGGAAATAAAAGTCCATTTTCAAGTCCATTTTAAGTTTAAGTGCCCCAACCAACAAAATGAATCTCTTTCTATTTAAGTGCACCTGAGAATCTGCCAAGTACATCAAGCAATTCAGACATCAGAGGTAGACCACAACGCAGTCGGGAAATACGTGACAGCATTTCAACTCCTGAACTTTATGCTGAAAGAATGGCCATGGACACTCATGAAGGTACTGGACCATTTGGTTACAATTGTCCTTTTCACTTACTACTTAAATAATGTAATATTGTTTTCAGAAACTCTTGTTATAATGTCTTTAAAAGTTAAAGGAGAAGTTGTTTTTTTTAAAAACCTGGACCTTATTTCTGGCATAAAATAGTGGGACACTCACCGCTGCAGCACAGCTCATTCACTCCGGTAAGGACGTCCATCGTACTCAAAGTCATCGTCCACGTAGTTAGCCGACCGTCACAGAGCATGAATGAGCTGTGCTGCAGCAGATATACGTGGATCTCGAGTGATCTAAATATCGTCCGAAGGACGCCGACTTTCACCAAACTGTGAGAAGATGAACGTATTTTATTCCCGAAATAAGGTCCAGCTTAAAAAAAATTTTTTTTCCCTTTTAAGTATGATGCTATGCTGCTTGACGTGTAGGTCAAAATTTACATACAAGTGTTAACTCAGATCACGTCACAATCATAATTACAGCTTGGACACCTCTTCAGATACAATCTTTTGCGGGAAAAGGAGATACAACATCCAATCCGGGCAAGTGTAGATATCCGAGAAGACAAAACATCCCAAAGTAGGGAAATACTTGCCTCGACTGGGCACGACCACTACACTTTATTTTAGAAGGTAAGGATAATATTGACTTTTACTCAGACATAATGCACTTACATATGTTACGCACATATGTGCAAAAGTCATTCAAAGGTGATGCAGCTGTTGGAGTTGGGGTGCAAAGACTTTCTCAGCTTAGCAATGTCTAAATTGCAGCTTGGATTTGACATCAAGGGTGGTATGTTTCCTGTTAATTTCTGATATATTTCATGTTCTGTGTTTAGTAATAGTGAATATATATATTTAATATTCAAAGCCTTTTAAAGTGCATGAAAACACCAGCTGACGATAGATAGTTGAAACCAGAAGTTTACACAGACTGTGTAAAACGACTCATAAACCTTCTTTTCTCACTGTCTGAAGTTAAATCAGTCTAAACTTCTCCTGTTTTAGGTTTGTTAGGATACCCCAAATTCTTTCCCCTTTCCTCCATTCTGTCCTCCCTCCCTCCCGGTCCTGTATTTATATTTCATAGATGTGACCAACATTACCCCTCTTTTTGAGGGAGAACAGGACCACCTCCTCCCAGCCCCGTCCCGCACTCTGCTTGAGAGTGACCTCTTCAGTTGCAGGAAGAATGATTGGTCACTGCTTTTTGCATGGTGGCCCTACCCTAAACGGAATCAGTGAAGCAGTCATTCACATATTGATTTATGGAGCTGTGGATACTGCTACAATAACCCGAGCCGATGTAGCAGATCTTGATCTAGGTTACAGATACTAGGTTACAATAAATGCTTTTATTTTCCAATAGAAACATACTGTAGTGTTTAAACATTAAGTTTCTTCAAAGAACCTATGGTTGCTAAGTAACGGATCAGACTTTGCCTCCTCGTTTTTGCATTCTACGTACGACGTAAACAAAGTGTATTAAAAGAAAGACATTTGGTGTAACATGTAAAGCCCAAAACCTCAACAATTGGAAACAACCAAACATTTTCTTCCCTACAGTGTCTCAACCTTCCCTTATGGTTCCTGTCGTAGTTCATGGATGCTCGCTTGATAGAGCTGCAGTATATATGTCTGCCCCAAAACACGAGAAAGGTGCAGTTGGATTGAACAGTTAATTCAGTCGTTCCAGTTGTTGCATACTCAAGGGACATGCCAGTTCAGGCACCTGCACTCCAGTCAGACCCATGTCTGTCATTGCCACGTCTGGGGCACCTAAAACGGTACAGAAATTGTTATAAACATTGGCAAATAAAATATTTTTGTTCCTTTTACCTCAACAATGTCAGGAGGGCTGACAGGGTCCTGAATCGTCCTAATATCCCACAGCTGGTTAAGATTGAGTGGTTATTCCACCCATCTGTGAAGGTCTCCAGATCCTGCTGAATGCGGGTCAAAAAGACGTACTGGGCACAGAAAAGGTGCCTGCAGTTGGCTGGGTCAAGCAGTGTGGAGCAGATCATAATAAACTCTTGACTCGCCGTTCCAAATATTGCGCCAGAAGCGCTTGATCCTGGCAGAAAACCGAAGATTCAAAATGTGCAGTTTATACCATAACACCTTTAGATTGCAGTTTATTAAATGATAAAAAATAACATTTAGGTATTGGTTGCAGCAGGGATTTTTAAAATCACAGTATTTTAATGCCAAATTGATACTGCAATTATGTCATTGTGCCATTTAAACAAATACTTTAATTCTACAATATTTGTAATTCATCTAAGGCAAGACAATTTTATTTATACAGCCTGTTTTTATGAATACTGCAAGGATGGCTGCCACTGACAAGGAAAAATGAGAGAAACCTCGGGGTGAGAGACATCGGTCCTCACCCAGGACGGACAGATGTGAGATAGATGCTGTTACATGTACAAATACAATAATAGAAACAGACAAAACCTATAAGCACACGCTACATACATATATATTCATATTACCTTTGGTTATACACACTTTTCCTATTGTACTCCTTGGTATGGATACTCTTTCAAAAAAGTCCAAAAAATAAAATTAAATGTGTGGTTGACAAAACTGTGTGACTCAGTCCTTCAACACAAAAGGCAGGCAAAGGAAAATCAGCTGTCCTCTCTATCTAAACATAGGAGGATGGCCTGATTGGGAGCAGGGACCTGAGCAGCAAAGAATAGATAGACATGATAAATAATAGTTTACATAAATATATATGTACACACTAGTCTCCAATACTACTATGATAAAAAGAGATCCAATGTACAGGTCCAAGTTGTACAGGAATGTGTTGTAGAAATTTCTTCTATATTTTTGTTGTAAATCCACAACAGGTTTCATCATCTGCTAATCCTGGAGGAGACACTAGTTGTAAAGGAATTTATTAATACATAAAGATGCTTATATTATAAGACTGAAACATCCTTGAACAGCAGATCACTGTAAAGACATACATATAATATTGTGATTATGTCAGTGGGTCAACAATTTTGTAAAGGCAACTTTATATTTCTTTTAAAATCTTGTAAAAATATAACAATGTAAACATAAAAACATCAACCTCAAAACAAAACATAGCATGTTACCTGGATGGAAAACCATGCGTCTCTACAGCCTGAAGGAAGAAATCTTGGGCTGTTGATGCCTTGTTGTTATTGGCAGCGTGTCGGTACATGATCTTTGTGAGCATTTGGAAAACATAAACCCCACATTAAAAACACATTAAACATTAACTACAATAATATAAGAATAATAAATGAATGAACTATTGTTCCACATGTGATGTTAGACTTAAAGTTATACTTACCTTTCTGGCATGTAGCACAGCACTTAGTAAAAATTTAAACATGAACAACTCCCCCTCCCTCCAAAGTCTCACCCTCTTCCCCCTGCCTGACCTGTGACGCTCCCTTCCTCCCTGACGTGTGAGGTGAGAAAGTGATGGTGCGTGCCATCTCCCCCGGATGTCGGAGCGGAGAATGTTGTCAAGTTATCAGCGGTCCAGTTACCACGTCCATCAAGGCTATTCTTGTGCTTGCCGTGTCCGAATATAAACAACTCTACCAGGCTAATGTTAGCACGGCCTGCGTTGTAGTTCGCGTGTATTTTCAACACCTGGTGGCTTGCTTTTACATTTTAGTGTGCCATAAGCTTATTAGGAGCATTTTAAGATTACAAAAGAGAAGTGTAAAAATGCCAGAAAGATAAGTATAGCTTTAACAAAATTACATTGAATATATCACACACTAATCTCCATGGGGACACTGACCTTTGTTGAAAAGCCATCTATTACCACACTATATCTGTGAAATGAAAATGTATCAATTGTTTAATGCAGCTACATCGTGGTCCATTACAACAGATTCCAGGAATCTGCAGAATGTATGCCATAGACCATTTCTGAAATCTATATACAAATATGTGACCAAGTGATATTAACTGCACAAGACCCAGAATAAACTGGAACCAGAGACTGCTATACAAAAAAATATAAATTTTATTAACAATATATTTTTTGATAAAATACTGCTCTCAAGAGTGCATAAATTGTAAAAGACAATAAAATCAAAACGGAGGGGAAGCTGGTTTCTGAAGTTGTGCACAGCAAGAGAAAACATCACAAACACATGGCAATTTGTGACTGAAATACCACTACACACGACCCAATTCACATGGGATCGAACACTCAATTTACCTATTCACAGCAATCTTAAAGTGACTTCAACCACACAGTAGAGCACTGATGCAAAATGGCTGCACTGCTTCTCAGTCTCCTTAGAGATGGCAGACAACTGAAAAAAAAAAAAATAGCCCGCCCAAATGATAAATTAAAAACAAACTCAAAAAATAAATCTGGGAAAAACAGTGGTTGGCTTTTTTATTTAATTCAATTCAATTTTATTTATATAGCGCCAGATTACAACAATTGTCATCTCAAGGCACTTAAATAATATTGTCCAATTCAAGCCAATTGGAATTCAATTCATTGTAATTATAATCCAATTAATTAATATAGAGCCAATTAAAAAAAATAATATCCTAGCTAAGGAAACCAACAGATTGCACCGAAGCTTGTCTTCAGTCCAATCTCCCGTCCTGAGCGTGCCTGTGGCGACTGTGGAAAGGAACGACTCCCTTTTAACAGGAAGAAACCTCTGGCAGAACCAGACTCAGGAAGGGTGGCCATCCGCCTCGACCAGCTGGGGTTTGAGAAGACAGAAAAGAGGGGGGGGGCACACACACCATAACGCCATTCAAAGGATATCTGTTGGAACAGGGAAACACAAGTTAATAACCACAATAATGTCACATGTACATAATATCATTTGAGAAATTAAACAGGGGGAAAAAGAGAGCAAAGTGAGGAAAGGTGTGACAGATGAGGTCCCCCAGCAGTCTAAGCCTATAGCAGCTTAACTATGGGATGTTTCAGGATCACCTGAGCCATCCCTAACTATAAGCTTTATCAAAAAGGAAAGTTTTAAGCCTAATCTTAAAAGTGGAAAGGGTGTCTGCTTCCCGGACATTTACTGGCAGCTTATTCCACAAGAGAGGGGCCTGATAACTGAAGGCTCTGCCTCCCATTCTACTTTTAGAAACTCTGGGAACAACAAGTAAACCTGCAGTTTGGGAGCGAAGTGCTCTGTTAGGAAAATATCTTACAATGAGATCTTTAAGATATGATGGAGCTCGGTCATTAAGAGTTTTATATGTGAGGAGAAGAATCTTAAATTCTATTCTGAATTTAACAGGGAGCCAATGAAAAGAAGCTAAAACTGGAGAGACATTATCTCTCCTGTTAGTTCTCATCAGAAGAAGTCAGGAGAGTCAGGAGAGATCAAAGTCGAGAGGTTATGGAGCGAGTACTCATAAATCACATGAATAACATGAATAAACGTTTTTACTGCATTTTGTTGTGTTTTATACGTTCTATGCTGTCATTTCTCTACTCTCCTATTGGCAAGGCAAGGCAGAGTGCTCGCAACTGTGTCCTGTGCAGTAGCCGGGATTTCTGTAATTGCAATTATTACTTTTGCATATGATGACAGCGTGAAAAAGACGCATGGGCTCTGTGGAGAGCTCCGCTCCAGCTGGCTGCTGTGACAGCTCACTGACACTGTATTTCTGCTTAATCAGTTTCAGTTTCGCCAGAGTTACATTAATACCTGTATTTTTATATTTGAAATTCAGGGGATTTTGATAATAGATTATTAAAGTTTGTTTGCGAGGCTGTGGCCTTTGTATGTGCAGAGTTTGTGCGCCAAACTTTAGGGCGTATTTGCGCCGGCATATCATTAGTGCAAAATGTATTGGGTAAAACATAGGCTATTAAAAGGAACTGTCGGAATGGTGGTATGTTAAAAAAAAACAAAAAACATACCGCCATTCGGACCATAGGAGGAAAAAAGTGTCAGAATGACGGGACGTTTGATAAAAAATTGTGTAAAAAAACTGTCTCCATTCCGACAATTGGAGGCCAATGTCGGAATGGCGAGATGTCGGAATGGCAGCATGTAACCCAAAATGAGAATTCACGAGCAGCGACTATATGAGACTAGAAATGTTTAATTATCAATTCATTATTAATTTAACATACCAGAATCGTAAGATTCTGTCTTTTTCCTTCGATTGAAGGTGGTGCCCCAAAACGAAGTAAAATAAGGCTTATTCAGATAATAAATCCTTATATTTTATCACATCACGCTACGTGTGTCCACTATAAATATATATTGTTGGTGCCTCATGTGCCGGCGATATATAATTTGGCTACAAAGCTTGATCAAAAAGGAAAGTTCTAATCTTAAAAGTGGAAAGGGTGTCTGCTTCCCGGACATTTACTGGCAGCTTATTCCAAAAGAGAGGGGCCTGATAACTGAAGGCTCTGCCTCCCATTCTACTTTTAGAAACTCTGGGAACAACAAGTAAACATGCAGTTTGGGAGCAAAGTGCTCTGTTAGGAAAATATCTTACAATGAGATATTTAAGATATGATGGAGCTCGGTCATTAAGAGCTTTATATGTGAGAAGAAGAATCTTAAATTATATTCTGAATTTAACAGGGAGCAAATGAAGAGAAGCTAAAACTGGAGAAACATGATCTCTCCTGTTAGTTCTCATCAGAACTCTGGCTGCAGCATTTTGGATCAGCAGGAGGCTTTTCAAAGAATATGTGGGCCAGCCCAATAATAAGGAATTACAGTAGTCCAATCTTGAAGTAACAAATGCATGAACTAGTTTCTCTGCATCACCCTGAGACAGGATGTTCCTGATTTTAGCAATATTACGAAGGTGAAAGAAGGCAGTCCTAGAAACCAGTTTTATATGTGCGTCAAATGATAAATTCTGGTCAAAAATAACTCCAAGGTTCCTCACTGTAGAACTAGAGGCCAAGGAAATACCATCTAGAATAACTATATAACTTGACAATTCCTCCCTGAAGCGCTCAGGTCCAAAGATAACAACTTCAGTTTTGTTTGAATTTAAAAGCAGACAGTTCTGAGTCATCCAGGTATTGATGTCTTTAAGACAGGCTTGTAGTCCTATTGGTTTCATAGATAAGTACAGCTGAGTATCGTCAGCATAACAATGGAAGTTTATGCCATGCTGTCTCATAATGTTACCTAATGGAAGCATGTACAATGTAAAAAGAATTGGTCCAAGCACAGAACCCTGAGGAACTCCATGACTTACTCCAATGTGTGAGGAAGATTTTTCATTTACAAGAACAAACTGGAATCTATCAGATAAATATTACTTAAACCAGACTAATGCAGTTCCTTTAATCCCAATAACATGTTCAAGTCTCTGTAACAGAATGCTGTGATCGATCGTATCAAATGCAGCACTGAGATCCAACAGGACAAGCACAGAAGCAAGTCCGCTATCAGAGGCTAAGAGGAGATCATTGGTAACTTTCACCAGTGCTGTTTCTGTGCTATGATGCACTCTGAATCCTGACTGAAACTCTTCAAACAGATTATTTATTTCAGCTTCCAATGAAAGAATCTGGCTAACAGAAGCCCAAGAACAAGCTGGAGAAATCTTTTATGAAACAAAGTGTTTACTAGTGATCACATGTAAAGTATATTGCAGCACTGGACTCGGAGTGAAAGAGCTCTCGCAGGAAATCCATCAGGCCGGGCCCCGATATCCGGAAGCATTTCATATTTATATTCAGCTTTATCTCTCAGAGGTTGTACTCACACTTGACAGAGTATAATTGGCCAGTTTTTAGTGGCATGAGCAGGCCAACCACTGTCCTCGTTGTGTTCTTTGGATGTGATAAACAATGTGTGTGTGTGTGTGTGAGAGTGCTGTTTTAGGCATGCATCTAATGTACCAGACCTATCTACTCCAATCGAGATGTTTTGTCTGACCCAGTTGTTTCATCTTGCTATGTCATCCTAAGGTCTTGGACCATTTAAGGTCATCTATTGCGCAGTATGAGCAGAGTAGAAAAGTACCAGCTAGGAACATAGGCTATTTAGTAAAATACAGAATATGAATACATAATGTCTGTGAAGTTATCCCATGTTTTGTGTATGATGTCATAGTCAACCTCCTGTGATAGCAACCCCCCGCCCCCTGTAGGTTATTTGGGGCGGGTGTGTTAACCTTTCAGTTTCTCTTTTATATTAGTGTTGGGAACTTCGACTCTTTTGGCTGAATTGGATCATTTACTCTCGAACAGTAAATTGAACGAATCTTTGAACGAATTATTTCGTTCATTGTTCCAGCAGGTGGCGCTTTAGCCCTACTGTGGGCGTTGCACAAAATGGCCACGGTTCTAAGCACTTAACACTGAAGGAAACATAGTTTGCTTCAGCTGAGCTGACAAAGTACAAAACACAAAATGCCACAAACAATTAAAACCATGTGAAAACCTGGGAAAACACACAATAAGGTGACTTGTGTCTGTATCCTCCCTGCCTTTGTTGTTTAAAGCCCGACAGTGACTCAGTAGCTGTCACGTGACAAATTAACGAACGAGAACGATTGTTCAGCCCTGTCACGTGACAGCTGGTAGAGAACAAGTGAATGTAAAACTCACATTGATTTTGACAATTAGTAACACAATTAAGTGAAAAAGTGCAAAAAAGTAACAATAAGTTCCCTAAAATGTTACATGGTGCATTTATTGTGTCTTATTATCATTATTGTTATTATTATTATTATATTATCTTATGGTAGAGTATTGTTGAGGTTAACCTGTACCTCTTTCCGAGTCCGTTGATGCAGTGAAGGAGGAAGACAGAGGAGACGATATAAGAATCATCACAGTTTTATTTACGCAGTTTGCAAAGTGCGGAGAGCAGTTCAGTACAATGCATGCGAACAGCACAAAGTACGGAAAAGCTCTGTCGTTGTCTAGGGGTGTGATGTTATATAGACTTGAGTTCAGTCTCCGCCTTATGAGATGTGTGTGCGTCAATATCTTATCTCTTCCTCTATGTGTGTGCGTATGTGTACTGGTATAAGGCGTTACTTTCAGAAGACCGTTGTAGGTGCGGTCCTAGTTTTACAACCTGTTGTTCTCAGAGATATTTCCTTATCAGGCTGCTGTGCAAGCACAGAAATGAGCAAGCCAGTTATACAGGATATCACCTTATACAGCTATCCTCACTCACAATACCCCCTTTTGATCTCTATTAAGAGATCACACAAATAGTTGAGTAACAATACATGACTAAAAAGAAATTGAAAAACCTCACGCCCCCTTTTGATCACTACAAGGTGATCACACAATCTCTGACATTCTGATGATATCGTCTTCATCTATATCAGGATCGGGAGGGTTCAGCAGTGGCATTACCAAAGGGGAGGGAGCCTTCCCCTCTATAGTGGTAGTTATAAGTCTAATGGCAAGTGAACGGATACATGGGATACAGCAGCAACCACACGTCACCAAAATAGCGACGAATATAGCAAGAGATACAAAAAGTGACATTATCAGAGTCTTCCATTTCCCAAACACCTTGGTCAGCCATTCATCCAGCGGATTGTCAATCCCAGAGTGTTCATGCATTATGTTTCACTGTGTCTCAAGTATGATAAAAATAGCAAGCAAAACTTTCTTGGTAAGTCAGACCTTATCTATCAGGGTGCTCTAGGCGGGGTTACCCCTAGAGGAGCTTTAAACCTTATAGTTTGTCAACATTACCCAACTCCTTAGCAAATAGCACACATTATTAAAAGATAACATAAGGGTGATACTGCAATGATTATAATTTGGTATGACCTGTAAGAGCAAGTTTAAGCAAAGCCCAAGCAAACACGATTATGAGTATAACAAATCCAAAAATAAAAGAATTCAACTGCGATGACGTCATCTGGTGCCGTTCTTCTGAGAAGCACAACTCCGGGTGCTCTTTAAGGAAAGTCAGTCGCTGGTAATATGAAGAAGGTGAGGGCTGACGTTTCCAGATGAGGGTTGAGTTGGAGCCCGGGTCTAACACCCTTCCTGCTCGTAAATGATGTCGTTGCAAGGAGGCAGAAGTGTACTACTTCTGCCTGCAAAATGCCACCAGGGGATTATTCTGCCCCTTGTTGGTTGGTGGTCTTTTCCTCTGTACCAGCCGGTACAGTGTGCAAATCTTTCAGCGCCTGGTGAGTCGCTGCTAGGGAGCGTTGAGGTTCCTCGGCTGCCGCACACTGGCTCCAATGGAACCACGTATCACCTTTCCCTTTGACTCGGACTGCGTGGGAGGTCCTCTCGGTCACCTGATAGGGCCCCGTCCACCTTGGCTCCGACCACTTTCGTTTGATGACCCTCAGCAATACCCACTCAGCCTCTGGAGCCGGCGCTGGTTGGCCCTCTCCTCTGCTACTCGCCACCTGCTTTGAAAATTCTGCAACGAGACTTTGGAGTTCATGGAAATACATTTTGTGGGTTAGGTGTTGTTCAATATGTCCTGTTCCTGGCAACTTAGATTGAGGTCCAGGAAAAGCTCTCCCTGTCTGGAGCTCATGTGGTGTACACCTTGTGGACTGATTAACAGAGCTCCTGATGGACATTAATGCTAAGGGCAACGCATCTAGCCAATTCATTTTGGTCTGTGCACAGATTTTAGCCAATTTGCTCTTCACTGTCTGATTCATTCTCTCAACCTTACCCTGTGATTGTGGATGGTAGACAGTACCAAACTTGTGTTTTAGCCCTAGCATGGCCTCAACCTGTTGCAACTCTTGGTTTTTGAAGTGAGTGCCGTTGTCTGACCTGATCCTTTCTGGAAATCCATACCTGGGGATATAATGGTTGATCAGAAATTTTATTACCGACTTACCATCCTCTTTCTTGGTAGGCCATGCTTCAGGCCATCCTGAATATGCGTCCACACACATCAGAATATACCTATACCCTTTCACCGGTGTGATCATGTCTGTGTAATCAATGATGATTTCTTTCCCTGGCTTTACCTCCAATGGATAACATCCAGGGTGTGGTTTCACTGTTGGTCTGACATTGTACTTTAGACACTCCTCGCATGACCCCACAAAATGTTTGGCCATGTCCTTTAGGTATGGATGCCACCAGTGCTCTAGATTTCTCATCATTTGAGCTACCCCCACATGTCCCACTCCATGTGCCTCCGCCAACGCTGTCTGTCTGATCCCTGGAGGTAGTATAGGTCGTCCATCTGGGCCCCTCCAGAGGCCGTGTACTTCTGTCGCCCCTCTCGCTTTCCATAATGTCTTTTCTTGTGGAGAGGCCGCAGCTTGCTCAGCTATCAGTGCGGTCATGTCTGTGTCTTTCTCTGTCTCAGCGTACATGAGGATCGCCTTCACCACATATCCTGCCGCGGTTTTAGCTGCCATATCTGCTGCGTCGTTTCCCTTTTTTGTAGGTGAGTCATTTTTCTCATGGCCCTTACATTTGATAACAGCTACTTTGCTCGGGAGTAGTAGGGCCTCCGCTAGCTCTTTCATTTCTGCCTCATGTCTGATGGGTTTATTTGTTGCGGTTAGAAATCCAGCCCTCAACCACTGTTTCAGTTCCACATGTACTGCTCCTGCTGCATAGGCTGAATCTGTGTAAATGTTTACTTCCTGCCCTTCCCCTAGCCTCAGTGCTGCTATTACTGCCAGTACTTCTGCTCTTTGTGCTGACTGCTGTCCTTCCAGTCTCTCTGTTTGTCGTGTGATCAGTTCCCCTTGCACGTCCTCTACAACTGCATATGCTGCTTTCAGTCCTTCTCGTTCATCCCTGAAGCAACAGCCGTCTGTGTATAGTTCTCTGGCCCCTGGTATCGGTTCTGTTTGTAGGTCCAGTCGTACTTTCTCCTCTTTCTGCACTCTGTCCGTACACTCATGTGGCTCACCTGTTCCTAGCTGATCTGCCATGTTTATGCCTTCATGAGTGAAAGTCAGGTTTGGTGCCTCGAGAATTTTGCTCAGTCGTCTTTGTCTCAGAGCAGTCAGCGTAAAAGTCTGTGAGTTCACATAGGCCACAACGCTATGTGTGGTCAGAATGTGCAGTTGATGTCCCATGACAATGTGTGCAGTTTTTTGAATGAGCTTTGCTATCCCTGCTGCCTGTTGTGTACACATAGGATGGCGCTTTTCCATATTGTCTAGCATCACACTGATATACATTAGTACTACTCTCTCACCCCCTTTTCTCTGGAACAGGACGCCATTAGTGCAAAGTTCTGTTCCAGAGACATCCAAGTAGAATGGTAAGCTATAATCGGGTATAGCTAGGTCTGCTGCTGTGGAGAGGGCCTGTTTTAGTGCAATAAAGGCTTCCTCCGCCTCCTGAGTCCAATTCAGGGTTGCTGACAGGTTGCGCATGCCTTGTTCTTTCACTAGGGCCCGCAGAGGTCTAGTTAAGCCGGTGTAATTGGCTATGTAAGTCCTACTATAGCCCGTCAACCCTAAGAAAGACAACATGTCCTTTACCTTCACTGGCTTAGAGTGATGGAGAATAGTAGACCTGTGCTGAGGGGAGAGCCCTGCTCCTTTTTGGGAAATTTGCCTGCCCAAAAACGCTACCTGCCGCCGTGCAACCTGAAGTTTGGCTTTGCTGACCTTGAACCCTGTTCTTGCAAGATGTAAAAGGACATTTTTAGTTGCTTCCAAACACAGAGCCGCAGTGGGCGCTGCCAACAACAAATCATCTACATACTGAACGAGAGTCACCTGCTCTGGTAGTGGGCAATCACTCAGGATATCTTTTAAAACCTGGTTAAAAATCCCTGGGGACAAAGCGAACCCTTGTGGCAGCCTGGTGTACTGTAGCTGCTTGTGCTGATACGAAAACGAGAAAATGTGCCTGCAGTCTTCCGCCAAGGGAAGACAAAAGAATGCATTAGCCAAGTCAATGCAGGTAAACCACTCATGTTTAGGATCCAAATTGGTTAGAGCCACATATGGATTCGGAACAGGAACTGTAGGAGTGAGGAGAATATCGTTGATTGCCCGTAGGTCATGTGCCATGCGATATTTACCTGTCCCTTTCTTTTCAATAGGTAAAATGGGTGTGTTCCACTCTGAGGACGAGGGTTCTAACACCCCCTTTTGTAACAGGCCATCAATAGTGTCCCTAAGTCCTTCTTCCGCCTGAGGTTTATGAGGATACTGCCTTATCCAAATAGGGGGACCCTCACGCACCTGGAATGTAATGGGCTTGTACTTAACTTGTCCAACATCTGTCGGACCCTGTGCCCATAGGTGTTCAGGGAGGCTGGCGAGTAGAGCTGCCGCCTCCACGTGATCTGTACGTTCACGGCCATGATGTCTAGAGATCTGTGCATGCTCTAATGTGACTGTATCTTCCCCTGAAACCTGAATGCGATATGTGCGAGCTTGCGCAGAATACTGAACTTGTGGAAGTTGTGTATTTACCCAATCGGATTGTAGGAGTGCCCGTTTAACAATACTCCCTAGCTCTTTTGCCTGATGCTGTGGGTGTAATGCCAATGATACATGTGGGGCCGCTTCTTCTGCCATCATATACCAGGGAAGTTGTGCAGAGGTCAGGGCAACACCTGCCGCCACGCCTTCAGGCGCCACATAAATATTATGTGTCTTAATTTGCCAATCTCGACCTTCAAGTTGGTCCTGAAAATTTTCCTGATACCAATCTGTCTGTAACCCATCATAGAATAGAGTAACATGGGGGGAATCTGGAGGTGAGACATAGGGTTCGAGTTGGGAAATCCAGGGTTTCCACTGGAGGTAAGCCGAGAGGATACCACGCCGCTCAGATGTTTCCGGCTGTAATAGACCCCAGTATATGTCCGCGTATTGTTCATTCACTGGCTGCACAAGATATTGACCAGTGATGTTCTCCATCGGTCCAGAGCACGGCAAATGAGATCCATCAGGCATGACAACAACCAGGCCATCGGCGCTGCAGAGTATCGTGGCCCCCAGTTTTATCAGGAGATCTCTTCCCAGCAAGTTCATCGGTACAGAAGGTGAATGTACAAATGGATGTGTCACAGTCTGTTTTCCCACCTGGGTGAGTAGCGGCTTAGTGAACGGCAGTGTCTTTTTCTCCCCAGAGAAGCCCATAAGCGTGATGGTATGCGATGACAGGGAACCAGCTGGTACAACTTTCAATGTGGAACATGTGGCTCCAGTGTCAACCAAGAAAGGCAGATCTTTTTTCTCAATCTGAACTGACAGCATCGGTTCTGCCGTAGTGATGCTGTCTGAGAGTCTCTGTGGGGTGTGTCAATACTGACCGGACTGGTCAGGGTTCTCCCCATTGTCCCACAATGGGAACTGACCAGCAGCAGCTGCTCCCCAAGGCTGTTGAGGATACATAGGTGCAGTAACAGGAGGTCCGGAGCCGCGACCCCTGCCTCTCCCAGGAGGACCACTATCCACACCTTTCTGTGCTCTTGGATTATGTGGGCAGCTTCTTATCCAATGATTAGGGTCTCCACAGAGATAACAACAACGAGTCTCCCCTGACTGTCCTCTTCCTGTACCGCCCCTTAGTCCCCGACCTCTTCCCCCAAAGCCTCCACCCCGCATTGGTCCTCCCCCATGTCTTCTCCCGCCTGATGGGGGCTGCGGTACCCATGGTGGGACCGGAAATAAATCAGGAACCTGTGGTGGCTCGGCAGCCAACATGACCTTCGCAGCTTCCCCTTTTTGTTTTTTATTTTTATCATTACATTTCTGTCTAGCTTCCGTTAACTGTAATTTTAACAGCTGAACCTGCAATTCTTTTAAGTCATCCTGTTCCTTCTGCGTATTATCTTGAGCACGGGTGAGGTGGTGTATTAAGTGTTTCTCCCAGACATGTGATTCAGCACCGAGCATGTCCGGGTTATTAACCATGGCTGTTTTGACATTCTCCGGCACTCCTTCCAGTATAGCCTGTCTAAACCACTCTCTCTGAGCTCCAGCTCTCCCTGGGTGGCATCCTGTGTGTTTCAACCATAAATCCTTGCTCTGATCCACATACTCCCTGGGATTTTGTTTGGGGTCCCATCTCATCTTTGGCATTACGGTGGCGTTAGGTAGTGGATATTTTTCTCTCATAGCTTTCCCTATTTCAGTGCTATGATGCGTGAAAGGGGTGTCATCTGTCACCCTGTCTGTATGAGCGATAGTCTCAATTTCTCTCATGTCCCCACCCGTCATGCATCGTCCTGCAATAGCTCTAAAGTCCCCCAATGCCAATTTCTGTCCTGCCGTCAGAGAATCCAATTTGCTGAGCCACAAATTTCCACCCTCGGCTACAGGTGGTAATTTCTCCACTATGGCCTGTATGTCCCCTATAGTAAATGGTCGGTACCGGTCACCTTGTCCTGGTACTGCTGTTAGTGGGTACATTGTGACCGGAAGGATTGTCCCACCACGTCGGCGCTGGCTAACTCTTCTGCCTATCGTATCTGTCAGTTCCTCTGCCATCTTCATTTCTTTCTCTACACTTCTCATCAGTCCGTCCCTTTTTTGACAGAGCTCTTCTATCTCTCTCCGACATAACTCATCTAGCTCTCTCTCTTTCCTGACGGCTGAATCTTCCTCCTCTTCCCTCCATGATCCTGCCAAGCTAAAACTTACTGGTACTTCTTGTCTTTCACCTTCCCACTGTCCCTTTCCTTGAAAAGAAGCTGTCCCTGCTGCTTCTGCTTCCTCCTCACAATCTGAAATCTCACTTCCCCTCATGACCTGCCTCCGTGGCTGTGGTGTGACTTCTCGTTTCACCGTGTGCTGTGGAGCCTGTTCTCTTGCCTGTCTCTGCGAGAATGGGTCTGGGGGCGCCGAAAGGTTATCACCTGTGAAGGGGTTATAAGAGGATTTGGACGTCGTCCCTGTCCTTACTGAAGTCTCAGGGCTTGATGCTGTAGGAGTGGCTGCACCTGCTTCAGTCACCCTGTCACTTACAAGTGTCTCTTCTGAGGATCCAACCTGAAGTGTACCACTAGTCACATATAGTGTGGGATATAACCCTGGTGTCGGTGCAGCAGGCGGTGCATATGGAGGTGGCCATGTAGGAGTGTCAGGTGCAGTTACCATTTGTTTGCCTCCTGGTTTTCCTGCGTTCTCATGGAGATGTCTCACACTTTGCCAGAAGACCGCCAGCTCAGACCAGCCCCGTCGTCGCTCCTCCTGCTCTTTCGCCTCCTTTTTTAATTTCGAACGTTGCAGCACACCTGCCTTTTGTCCCTGCTCTGCCAGCTCTTCTTTCCTCACCTTACATTCTTTCTCCTTTTCCCACAACCAGGCCCCTAACGGACCGGGGTCTGACATTTTCTTGCCCTTATATCTCACCAATTGTTCCACTTGTCCCTTTATGTCGGCTAATTTCCTGTCCCTACCCTTTTTAGGTAACACTGCCCCTGCTGCTTTTAACGTATTCTCTAACTGCAGCTCGAGGGGCCTCCAGGCACCCATACCTGGGCCCCATCCCCCATCATCTATTTCCCTGTCAAACTCTCCCTCCATTTTACTTCTCTTTTTCTAAATTCTGAGGCCAGCCGGTTTGTATGACGTACGTCCGAGCAACAGGCCTTGTAAGGTGATGATTTATTAACGGCCAGTCAGTTTGTATGGCATAACACCCGAGCAACTGACCCTTTTGACAAACCAAGCCACTTATGTTAGCACCGCTAGGTTTCGATGGCTCAGACAGATTACGTTATCACCGTTAGGTTTCCTCTGTCTGATTGTCGAGTTTGTCAAGACACCGTTTTATGCACCATTCACCTTTAGACACCTCAGAATTTTATTCTTCCCACAGCCCGCTTCTCCTTATTTCTCTCAAACAAATACAAAAACACACAAAGCACGTTAAAATCTTCACAAACTTTTTCAAAATGCACTTATAGAAAAATACCTCAGGAACCCTGTTCCTGTACTCTAGTATAGGGGACTCTAGCCCCAAACAGACTTCAAGAATTTATGAGGAGTATAACCTCAAGGGACTCTAACCCAACTCCGTAGAGTATACTACTTTAGGGGACTCTAACCCCAAACAGACTTCAAGAATTTATGAGGAGTATAACCTCAAGGGACTCTAACCCAACTCCGTAGAGTATACTACTTTAGGGGACTCTAACCCCAGGGACTCAAACCCAGTAGAATTCGGGGTGTCTTCACCTCCCCGGGACTCTAACCCAGCAGCCTCTCAGGCTTCCGGTTCCTCGTCAGGCAACCGGTGGGGTCCGCCACGACCAAAGACAGTCTGTTTTATCCTCTTTTTATATTCACTTTTCTTTTATAGTTTTTTTTTTTTTTTTTTTTTTTTTTACGCAGTTCTCGACATTAATTCTTATCGTCTTTTGCTGATTCAACCACCAGTTTCAGGACAGGACACGTTGTTTTAAGATATTCAATGTGCAGAGTTTGATAAAACAGGTTCTGCTTACCTCTGTGTTAACGTGCCGGCTCGTGTCCCGTCTCTGTCACCGTGAAGGAATCTTTTATCCGAATGAACTCCGTCCTCTCCTCACCACATCCCGGACGAGCCCCCAAAATTGTTGAGGTTAACCTGTACCTCTTTCCGAGTCCGTTGATGCAGTGAAGGAGGAAGACAGAGGAGACGATATAAGAATCATCACAGTTTTATTTACGCAGTTTGCAAAGTGCGGAGAGCAGTTCAGTACAATGCATGCGAACAGCACAAAGTACGGAAAAGCTCTGTCGTTGTCTAGGGGTGTGATGTTATATAGACTTGAGTTCAGTCTCCGCCTTATGAGATGTGTGTGCGTCAATATCTTATCTCTTCCTCTATGTGTGTGCGTATGTGTACTGGTATAAGGCGTTACTTTCAGAAGACCGTTGTAGGTGCGGTCCTAGTTTTACAACCTGTTGTTCTCAGAGATATTTCCTTATCAGGCTGCTGTGCAAGCACAGAAATGAGCAAGCCAGTTATACAGGATATCACCTTATACAGCTATCCTCACTCACAGTATAAAACAAAATCAATATGTTGATATCATTTTCAAAAGTATCTATTCACATTATTACATTATCATTTATCTATTTACACACTTCACGCATTATATACACAACAACACTATACATATCTACAAGAACCGAAGACCACTAATTAATTATGATTTCATGACAAATGAATGAACATCACAAATCAGACATCATTCATTTCCTCCTGTTTCTCAGTCTACAGTAGGGCCCTGTGCGGGACTGTTTTCTTCACCCCGCTCCCGCTGAATTTCTGACCATTACCGCCCACAACGTGTGTGTTGCTCCCGGCCGCAGCCGCAAAACTTTGAGAATTTATGCCCGCACAATAATAGAAATGCATTGATTTTGTGTCTTCTCCCGTCTCGCAGGAGAAAACACGTCATTTTATAGGCTATCAATAAAGAGATTCACGGACAATTGAGAAACTTCTCCAAATATCACACTTGCCTTGCTTTGTCTTTGTGCTGTAAAGACCTTCTTTGAGCTTCCTTTCCACATCATTTATTAACATCCTGTCGCCAGGCTACATCCCGATCTCACAGTGTTTTTAGCCGCCAGCCGCCAGCAGTTGAGTTGTGAACTAATCAAAACTGTTTCCTGTGCGAGGAGCAGTAACCCGAGGAGTTGACTCGTGAACGAATCAAAATTGTTTCCTGTGCGAGGAACGAATCAAAACTGTTCCCTGTCCTGCTGACTGAGCTTATGCAGCTGCCGCCTGCCATGTGGCGAGAGAGGGTACTGCATGGAAATGAATTAATCATTTCTGTTTCCTGTCGTGCTGACTGAGTTTATGCAGCAGCCGCCTGTCATATGGGGAGGAAGGGTACTGCGTGAAAACGAACGAATCACTCACTGAGACTACTCGTTACTCCCGAGTCATATAAAAGATTAGTTAATATCGAACGAATCGTTCGCGACCGACACATCACTATGGTGAAGCTGAGCTGTTTACTGTTTAGGAGCGAGTTAGCTAAGCATGTGTGAAACAGGAATGATTAAGAAAAATAAAACAAATGAAAGACAGTATTCGATGTCCGAGCTTGAGCGTGACACTGTTTCACCAGAATAAAATACCCTATACGGTGGGAGATATTAAACTACTGTAGATAGTTGAGTAAAACCGTACAGTAATCAACACTAAGCCAACCCCTTGACGGAGAAACGGAGGCCGGACAGTGTCAACAAAACGGCAAGCTACAGGATACTATCGTGCGGAGGGGACCTGGCGGAGCATCCTAGCCGACCGACAGCGCATCGGACTCACATTAAGCCCTCAGCAAAGGGTATGGCTTGGTCTGTGACTGTGCTTTGGTGTCTTTCATTGCGACTGTTTTGCGCGACGGCACAGGATAAGCCGATCGCCGCAAATATGGTGTTAGCACGTCAGCTAGCTGCCAACCGGAAACGGAAGTGGGACCGCCATCTTGGTACAGGTGCGGTGGACGGAAGTACGTCATCAAAGTAAAGGAGAGAATAAAAGCATGGATGACTGGGGAATTAAAGAAAAAGCGTTCTTATGCACAAGGGGCTTTTAACAGGAAGGCAAATGCAATTGAATTTAACATAGATCTTTCAAATGAACATGACCTAAAACTTGAACTGAGGGCACTCAAGAGCAGTTATGAAGAGATCTGTAACAGCAGTTTTGATTACATTGCTGTTATGGAAGAGGGAGAAGCAAGTGGTTACGAAGTGGATGTAGCAGATGTGAAGAAAAGGCTGCATGATTGCCGCACAAAGTACAAAGACATTGAGATGAAGGTAAAAGAGACATTGTGGTCACGCTTTGCGATGGGTCAATTTGGCAGTCTGAAGGTGGATCTCACAGAAGTGTTTGGTCAGGCTGAAGCGCTCCAGTCAGGCCACGTGACCCTTGAGCAGTATGATATGGTCCACACAGCATTAGAAGGCAGAGTCGAAACGCTGGAGGAGTTTGTGCGATGCTGGGACCGTCATGTCCCGGACAAGGAGGTAGATGACATGCGGGTTTGCCTCAAGGACTACAAGGAGAAAAGGAGAATTACTTTAGTTGCACTGACTAATTACATGCGCCAAAACAACAGGTCAACACATAGCGACCTTGGTGTCCTGGCAAGCGGTGAAAAGAAAGAGGGGGGTGTTTACAGCGGAGACAATGGTCAGTGTGCTGGAGACGGTGGCACGGTGCAGCATGATGGTGTCCTATGTGCAGGTGCAGGCCCAGCCACCAACCCAACTACTGCTGTCCTTGGCAGTGCACTGGATGGTTATGTGGACCGTCTTGATGGGGCACAAGGCACGGGCATCCCGTTAGTGTCTCCCCAAGAGCAACCACAGAGGTATCCATCACAATGGTCTATGAACCCAATATTTGCCCCCAGCTTCTCTAGCACACCGCAGCAACAGAGAGGAACACATGCTGTGTTACCGGATAGTGTTGGGTTAGGACGAAGTGTATCTGCCACTTCTGAGAGGTTAATTGGGCCCAGGATTACGCTCGCGCCCCTAAGCCTACCAAAGTTCTCTGGAGACAGGAGAGGCTATTGGCGATGGAAGAGTAATTGGGGGACCCTTCAGGCATTAGCTGAACCCACGGGCTCCGCAGAGTGTAGACTCTTCCACCTACTGGACAGTATTGCTGATGCAGTAAAACGCGAACTCAGGCTGTCTCATTGCCATACTGCAGAAGAGGTCTTCCGGGTTCTGGAGGACTGTTATGGGGACATGTTCGCAAATAGTGGACGATATTGTACTGGAGCTACAAGATTTACCAGCTGTTTGCAACAACCAACCGAGGGAAACTTTGCAGTTGATCCAAGGGGTGGAAAGGGCACTGTTGGACCTTATAGACTTGGGTTGTGAGGACGCCATAAAAAACCAGTTGGTGATCCGGTCACTTGAAAGTAAGCTACCAGACAGCATGAAAGAGAGGTGGCTTTTGTATCGATGTGATGCGGCCAGCAACGTCAACCCACGTAATCGGTTCGATAAACTATGGCAGTTCCTGAAAGATCAGAAGACGGTCCTGGTGCAACTGGAGCAGTTACAGATCACAAGACGACCGACCTCTGCCAAAGCCTGTGAACCAAACCCTCGTGAAAGGCCTAAGGAAAGACTGGGGGACAGAAAACTGGAGAGGCATTCTTTTACCAAGGCTGCAGTGAGTGACGTGAGGAAAGAATCATCGCGGGATCCTTGCAGTGTGTGTGGCGAAGAGGGGCATCCTGGACGGTTATACCACTGTAAGATATTTAGGAAGGCCAACCCAGCAGAGCGGAGGGCTCTGGTAAAAAGGACCAAAGCCTGCCCCAAATGCTTGGATCTACATGGGAGGGACTGTCTGTGCAATAAGAACTTCCTGTGTTGCAAGTGTGACACTTGAGTGTGACACTGTTTCATCAGAATAAAACACCCTATACGGTGGGAGTTATTAAACTACTGTAGATAGTTGAGTAAAACCGTACAATGTCTAAGAATAAAGCCAATTATAACAGGAGGCAGACCTGCTTACAGAAGCTGATGTAGGAACATACAGTGTCAGCAAAGCTGTCGTTGTCATCCTCAGGGCCCCTCAGTGACTCCCAGTCAGTAGACTCCATGCAGTCCTGAAGCATGTCCCTTGCCTCTGGAGTCCACCTCCTTACTGTAGTCCTGGATGGTTTGGCCCTTCTCAGTTGCTGCCTGTATGTGGGGAACATCTGTATGATGCAGTGGTCGGAGTGTCCAAGGGGAACGTGGGGGATGGAGCGGTATGAGGGTTTTATGGTGGGGTAGAAGTGGTCCAGTGTGTTGTTGTCCCGCGTGGTGCATGTCACCAGCTGTTTGTAGCTCGGCAGTTCCTGGGAGAGATTACACGAGTTGAAATCTCCCATCACAAGAACTACAGAGTTTGGCCGAGAGGATTCCACAGTGGAGAAAAGAGCTGTTGGATGAAATGGTTCACATTACCACCAGAATGCAGATAGAAATTGTCCTGAATCTTTGTTGAACGTGTTCACAGATGTACTTAGTTCACTTGTCTGATCACGTTAAGACCAGATGTGAACAGCTCCAGGGCACCGTTAGAACCACTGTGTGTCATTCATTACTGTAAAAACTGTGCACCATCCTTTCCTCTTTCTTTATTCCAAGATCTTCTTCTCCACTTCAGCTTTTGGCTAAATCTAAACACAGCTCACATGTCTTTGGACATTAATAACATAGATCACAGTGACATATGCAACACTTCAGAAAAGCAGCTGCCCCAGTATAATTACAGATGGTTAAAATCATTGTTATTTTATAATATTCTTTCATGAACTGTGAGAAGCATTACACAGATGGTTCATCTCCAACGCAGGAGTTTTGGTCTGTCTGCAGCCTTTTTATTTTAATGTCAATGACCGGTTCAGCAGGTGTGTCCCTCAGAGGAGCTGGAGGCAGCTGTTCAGGGCTACTTTTTTAGAAGAAGGTTTACTGATTGGAAAGGGGGCTCCTCACGGTGACACTTTGTGGGTAAGAGCCTGAATAAGGGCAACTTCTTCTTCTTCTTCTTGGTTCTTGAAGACGTTTCATCTCTCATCTGAAAGGATTATTCAGTTTTAAACTAGTTGGTGGGAGTATGGACTTCTAAGCATCAGAGTGGTCTTTTACACCAACACGTTGTGCTACATTCAGTTCTTCACTGGCGAGGTATCAATCTGAAGTTCCCTTAGATCAAATATGTCCACAACCACACAGATGCAAACAAAAACTTATTCAGACAGAAATATTAACCACTGTAATGAAGTGTAGACTTATTTATTCACCTCCTTGCTTTGTTCACAGAAAGTTTTTTTTTCTCTGATGATCTAACTTTTCTCCGTCTGTGATATTGGCTTTTTTAGCGTGAGGTAAAAAGGATCCACAGGAGTCTGGAGGATGGACACAAATACAGGGGAAATGAGAGGTAAGCCTGACTGCACTGGGGTGTTGTTTCCTCACCTGTGAGTCACTTTGGATCAAAGCATCTGCTAAATGACTAAATGGAAATCACATTAATGTCCATGATGACTGTACAGAAACATTCCACAGAACTGTGTATATGAGCTATCTTTGTAGAACCTGGATGTTTCAGGCTGTTAGTCTCAGTTGTTTCACAGATATTTGCCACATAGCTCGCTGTGAAAGCTGCCTTATACTTGACATGTATAGATATAAAACTATAGAGCTGATGGATCTAAAAGTGACATGAAACATGTTGACCATCATGCCCTCACTGTGCATGTGTTCTGTTTCTGAGCTGTAATGTGGTACAAAGACTTGAATTTAGGACGTTTTCCTGCTCCTGTCTCAGTCTCAGTGCACTCTGGATTCATCCTCTGGGAAGCAGAAACATCCACAGGAAACTGAAACTGAATATCTGTCCAACAAAATCAGCATCCTGATAAGCTGCTAGAAGGACAAAATCCTGACCTGAGATCAGTCCAAGATCTGTCTTTTTAAATAGAATAAAGTGAAATGATGTGGTGAAATCTGCTGAAAGCTGTGAAACAACAAGTGCTGCTGGAAGTGTTTTCATGAAGAGCTCATTAAACTTTTTAAAGGAGGAATGGACTTTATTCCAGCAGCAGCTCAAAGCAGGAGATTCATATTTATCTGGACATTTGAATGAAAACATTCAGTATTCAATAAATGTCTTTAAAATGTCTTGCTTTTATTTATGGTGAATTGAAGTTTCATTTGGAACATTTTCCAGAACAAATCTTTGAAATGTTCAGTTTTTATCTTTGAACCCTCAGAAAACTTCTCTTGATGAGAAGAAAAAGTTGAACAGCAGAGAGGAATAAACTCCCTCAGCTCAGTATGTTTGTGACTCTGTCTGAGATGGAGGTGAAATATGTGAACCTCGGCTGTGGTTTACTGCTCTCTCACAGCCGTTCTGTTTATTCACAGCTGAGAAATCATCTTTCTGATGATGACCATAACCTTTATAAACATCACCACTATCTTTATTAATATGAAGAATCACTGTGAATGTTTCTGCTTCTTTCTTCTGGTACCAGTATATCCAGTTTTCATCACACTGGTCAGTTCCACAGCTGAAGGAGACACTTTGACCAACTCTCCTGCTCAGTATTAACTGGTCCTGGATCAGCTGTGCTGCCATGGCAACCAGCACTGTAAAGACACAGACAGACAGATGAACGTCAGTGTGACAGTGTTTGGTCCAGGTGGAGTTTGTTGGTTCCTGATTGGCTGGAAACACTCAGCTGAACACAGACGGCACAGAGCAGCAGCTGGGAGGAAAAGCATTTTGTGCAGTGGTGTTTCCTCTGGTGAACCTGGAGAGAAGTGGCGCTCTGACGCAGCTGAGGCCAAACAACGACGAGCTGTGAGATCAGACCAGGGCCACGTGCTTTCTAACAGCTCCTCAGAGATCCCATCAGCCCCTGCGGCCCACAGATAAGATCGCTGCTGCTGACTGACAGCTCAGCTGAAGCTGCTGTGTGGTTTCATGGTCTTGATTTGATTCTGACAGCAGATGAAAAAAAAACAGGGTCACATGATACAGAAAGACTAAAAAACATTTGTGTTTGTCAGGATCGGTGTTGAGGTAGGACCCAGATGCAGTTCTTTAAGTTCACAAAAAGGTTTATTCCAAACAAAACAGGGAGCAAAAAGCAAGAACAGAAAGCACAGCAGAGCCGAATTCAAAGATACTTAAACGTTGAACAAAAACCAACACTATGAAAAACAAAACAAGACTATGATTAACTGTGACAAGACTATGAGGCAGGAAACCAGACTTAACTCTCAATGGCTGTGGCATGAAGGGTTGGTAAGGATTCTGCAATGGGTGAAAGGAAACCAGGAGACCAAATACTATGGAGGGAGTGATCAGTGAATGCGGTGCAGCTGTGAACAATGAAGCAGGTGACGTGCGTGAAACTAGGTGGCAGGGGAAAAACATGACCAGAACATAACCTGAAAACAAGACTATTAAAACATAAACTGTGACATGAACATAAGCTCTATGAACATGTGTTGCATGTTATTTACAGTTAAGATCATAAAGCTGAAAAAGAGAGCAGAACAGCACACGTGATGACTGGTGACTGAGAACAGAGCACCATTGCTGCTGAAATCACAAGAAGTGATGTCATCACAGATTATTATTTCACAGTTTTGCATGACATCACAGTGGAAACATCATCAAAGGACATGACATCACTGTAGTTTATAAAAGCCTGAAAGACAAACCGCCTGAAAAGCAACACTTACTTAAAAAGTCCTTTTTGAGTCAAACCAAAATATCCTCAAAATATCTAACTGCTGATTTTTGCTCTAAAATACTCCTGAATAGTAAATACTCTGAGCAGTGTTGTGCAAGTTCAAACTTAAACTTGTTCAAGGCTAGTTTAGTCTTCTTTCCCTCTTTTATAGTTGGCATCTGTTTTAGGACGCTACTTTCTGTCAGTTCCTGTCGTGCTGACTGATGTGGGAGTGTTGCTGTGTGCTTCCAAACATATCTATAACTACACATGCCTGGAACTATCCAAATGCATTTGTATATATGGATTTCTGCCTGTGTCTGGTGTAAAAATCATTGCACAGTCTGTGGCTTTCACCTGACTGAGCATCAGTCTTACGGGGAGCCGAGGTTAAGACAAGGCAGCAGAAGCCACCAAACAAGCAACCTGACCACTATCTCTGCACCACTTTGAGAATAGATTATTTTCATCTGGAGCATGCTAAATGTAAAGTGAATTGCTTTATGATGAATGTCATCAGTTAATAATGTGGCTCAAGCAGAGCTTGGATGATAAGAATGGTTTTATGAACTTCTGAGGAATAAGTTGTATTTAAATGAGCAATAACTGTCTGATCTAAAATGCACTCAGATAAAGATCAAGTCCATTCATTCAAACTGTGTTTATACCACATTAAAAATGATCATGAACTAAATGTTTCCAATCAGCTGAGCCCTCATTTCACCTTCATCAGTTCAAAACTGACAGAAAATACAAACTCCATGCACAAACACTGCTTTAGATTGATTTCAGAGGTGAAACTGCTGCAGCTGCTGGTCAGAAAGAAGCAACCTGAACCTGAGTCAGTTTAAAGTAGGTTTCACTCTCCACTTTAAACTTCCAGAAAGATATAGCAGTGTAGAAGTTTGCAGTTTGGGGACTTTATGTTAATTTTGGCTTGTTTTTTTTAACCTGTTAGTGTTAATGTGTCTGTATGTGTGATACTGTTTTTTTTTTTAAAGTGAGTGAAATTTCTCTGTTTGGTGCAGCTAACATGAACACATGACAGATCGGCAGTAAAACTCCTTTTACAACATTAAATAAGAGGCGTCTGTGAGGTGAATATGGAGCTCCTGGTTGCATCAGGCAACTCTCCTTTATCTCCTCTGTGAGGCAGTTTTTCTGTGTGAAAGCAGCTGAAACTCTAAATGATGAAGATGTTTGATGTGTCTCATCTGCAGGAATCCTGAGCAGCATGAAGACGTTCAGCAGGACAAAGACGGTCAGAGTACGCTTCGTCATGATTCACCTGGAGACAAACAGACAGATGTTAACATGTGGCATCAGAGCAGCAGCTAAATCAGCATGATGTTCAGCTGTCAGTTCACATCTTTATGCTCCCACCAGAGGACAACAAAGCGTGAACCGTCTGTTCTTAAACTGTAATCTTAAAGATTCTTTATATTTGTTAGTTCCACATTTGACCCTCATCAGTGTAAAATGAAAACATTTTAACAGCCTTTAAACATATTTAAAGTGGTTAAATGTTAGTTGTGTCAAAGCTATGGTACCTGGTTCTGGTTGTGGGTCCTGGTCCTGGCTGTGGCTCTGTGGTTGGGTGCTTTCAGCTCTCAGTCTGGTGTGTTTGAAGGTTTCTGCCCAGTTTTCCCTCCTCATGCCTGATCTGAGCTCTCAGCTGCTGTTTTTCACAGAAGGACGACACTCGACTTCATGAGGTTTCTAAAACAGCAGCTTCGTTGTTTTAGTGACGTTTCCAGTCCAGTTGGTCGCGGGACAGACATCAGACCGCTCAGAAAAACACAACCGCTGTGAGAGAAAGATTTTCACCTTTGCAACATTTTGCTTTGAGTCTCTTAAAAACTAATGTGTTGAATGTTTACAGCAGGGAAACCAGGAATATTGTCAACTCTTAAATATCTGAATAACATAAGAGATTAAACGAGTAATCAAATGTGTCTGGATCATCACACGTGCACGACCTTCCAGCTGTTTTTCAGCTTCCAGGAAGTCTGGTCTGTGATGGATCCTGATAGAAAAGCATGACTCAGTTATTTCAGAATAAAACTCTCTCTGCATAAACAAGTCTTGTTTTAACGGAGAGGTGGAAGATTTACACATTAAATGTGGCAAATAAGTCCAGTCAGATATCAATATATGATCCAAATCTTCAACAATCAAACCAAACAATGTAGTAACATCTCTGTGAAACATCAGCATCAGATTAATTGAATCATTTACGCTTTAAGGAAGCACGGCTGCATTTAGGTTGAAGTTCAGCTTTATTATTGTGAATAATTAGCAGAGAAGACAGAACAGATATAATGAAAACAATATTTAGAGTAGAAAACACCATATTAACACAAACACTCAGTTCTGTTGCTTTCTTTATATGATCCATGTTTTTTTTTTCGAACAATTTGACCCAATTCTTAGTAAGATGTATGAGACAGGCTTTGGTCAAACTCTCTGCTGGTGTCATCACAGAGTCATCGCACCTATGACAATTGAACCAGGAGCAGGAAGAAAGTTTTCTAACAGAACTTGACTGTCTCTGATAGAACTGAGTAACTCTATCAGTTTAAACCAGAGTCCCTAAACATTGGAGCAGAATCAGTGAAGATCTGTCAGCAGGTTGGAAATTCATCTTGGCTGATTGCAGCTCAGTGATTCCTCTTTGATGTCACAGTTTGTCACATGTGCAGCAAACTAACTGCAGCTGACATGAACTGAATGGTCTCAGTTGAAGTGAGCTGCAGAGAAACACAACATACTGATATTCAGTGTGAAGCTTTGACTGGAAACACACAGAAAAACAACATCCTGGAAGAATGGCAGCTTCCATCTTTAAAGGACTGGAAGAGGAAGAAGTTTCCAAGTAATCATTTTGACACTCAACACAGATGCACTGAGGAACAAAAACTTGGTGAAGAACCTCCAAAAAAAAACCCAAATCCAGGATGCAGAGGTTCTTCAGTGAATGTGGTGTTGAAGGTGTGGAGGTGGATCAGTGTGTCAGAGGAGACTCTGTAGAAGGACAGAGTGCCAGCAGGACGGTCCACATACACTGCTGCTCTGTTAGAGACGGAGGAGGAGGAGGAGGAGGGGATAGATGTTCCTCTGTTATTGTGACTGACATAATAATGAACATCATCGTCAGAGCAGATCAGACTCCAGGACTGATGATTCCGTCCAAACACAGAGTCATTACCACTTCCTCTCCGTTTTATTCCTCTGTAACTCACTGATATAGAAACCTTTCCATCCCACTTGACTTCCCAGTAACAGCGACCAGTCAGAACATTTCCACACAGCAGCTGAGGCCACTCATCAAATCTGTCTGCATGATCAGGATAAGAGTAAACCCCAAGCACATGTGTCATGTATTTGTTGTTGTCAGACAGTTTCAGGCTTTTGTTCACTGTGTTTGTGTCGATTGTGAGTTGACAGGAATCTGATGGAGAGAACAAACACAATCCAGCTGCAGTTATTGATCTATCATTTGTTCACTTTGATCAATGAGTGATGTGACAGTGTGAAGATGGTTGGATGTCATGAATCAGATGAAGAACATACTTACACTTCCTCAGACCTGGAGTCAACCATCGTTCTCCAGCAGGCTCCACCCTGAAAGGAGGAGGGGGGTCAGAGCAGCACAGTCTCTTTCAGCATGCAAACATTGACATTACATGGCACACACACACACATTGTTCTACACTGAAAAAGAAACAGGAAAACATCTGGACACATACATTTGAACACAGTGTCTCTAAAATCCTATCCTGCATTTGCAAGAATCCACAATAGTTTGAATTTATTCTTTTCATCAGTATCAACTGAATCAACCAGGAGGTGGAGGAGACCATACATCAATCTTTGAAACTGCAGCTGTTTTATATTGCTGCACCTGGGTTTAGAATCACACTGCTGTGGCTGGAGTATATTTAGAACTTGTAGTTCTGAAGTGACTAATGAGTTCTGCTGAGAAAGGAAGTTCAGATGTTGGAGGGTAGGTGTTCACATGAGAGACATAAGACATTTTAGGGCACTACTCAGGAACTTGTCAACCACACTGGGATCATGCTTGTTCAGATGTTTTGCTTCGCTCCATGAGGACAGATTCAGGGTAACTTAGTAATAGTTTGATTTTCAGCAGCTTTCAAAAAACTTCTGGGCTGCTGACCAAAAAAAAAAAAAGAAAAACAAAGATTATACACAGTAAGAAAAGGCTTAAGCTGTTATAATACTACCAGATGAAATGACACCAAAGCCTTCGGAGTGGCCGCTGCTGGGATGTGAATTTTGGCACTCGAGGACAAGAATGATGAATGTGCACATGCACTGTCGCTTCTCCCCGCTGAACACTTATTGTATGCTTATTGTGTACAGTAACAACAACATTCATTTTGACAATCCATAAAGACGCTGTGGTGCATTTCTTGTTTTATTCTAAAATATAGTGTTTCTACTTTCCTTCATTCACTTTTCTCCCTTCCTTTCTTTGGCTCATACCAATGAAACCTTTAGAATAAATCTGTCATAGGTCACTTCAGTATATATCCTTTTTTGGGTTTCACTTCACCATCGATTGCCTTTGTTGTCAAGCTTAGTCGTTTTCTTTCCTGGTGTTTGTGCTAAAGGTATTATTCTCTGAAAAGCCTCCAGCTGATCCAAAATGCTGCAGCCAGAGTTCTGATGAGAACTAACAGCAGAGATCATGTTTCTCCAGTTTTAGCTTCTCTTCATTGACTCCCTGTTAATTTCAGAAAATAATTTAAGATTCTTCTCCTCACATATAAAGCTCTTAATGACCGAGCTCCATCATATCTTAAAGGGGAAGTCTGGTATTTTTAAACCTAGACCTTATTTCTGGCATGAAATACATTCATCTACTCACCGAGAGAAGTTTGGTGAAAGTCAGCATCCTTCGGAAGTTCCCCTTTAAAGATCTCACTGTAAGATATTTTCCTAACAGAGCACTTTGCTCTCAGACTGCAGGTTTCCTTGTTGCTCCCAGAGTTTCTAAAAGTAGAATGGGAGGCAGAGCCTTCAGTTATCAGGCCCCTCTCTGTGGAACCAGCTGCCAGTTTGGCTTCAGGAAGCAGACACGTCTCTATCTTCAAGATTAGGCTTAAAACTTTCCTTTCTGATATAGCTTATAGTTAGGGATGGCTCAGGTTATCCTGAAACATCCCATAGTTAAGCTGCTATAGGGTTAGACTGCTGGGGGACCTCATCTGTCACACCTTTCCTCACTTTTTCCCCTGTTTAATTTCTCAAATGATACTATGTACATGTGACATTATTGAGGTGTTAACTTGTGTTTCCCTGTTCCAACAGGTATCATTTGAATTGTGTTAAGGTGTTTTCCCCCCTCTTTTCTGTCTTCTCAAACCCCAGCTGGTCAAGGCGGATGGCCACCCTTCCTGAGTCTGGTTCTGCCAGAGGTTTCTTCCTGTTAAAAGGAAGTCGTTCCTTTCCACAGTCGCCACAGAAATGCTCAGGACAGGAGATTGGACTGAAGACAAGTTTCGGTGCAATCTGTTGGTTTCCTTAGCTAGGATGTTGTTTTTTGAATTGGCTCTATATGAATTAATTGGATTATTTTGTAATTGATTAATTGGATTTCATTGGATTATGATTACAATGAATTGAACTCCAGTTGGGTTGAATTGGACTGTATCATTTAAGTGCTTTGAGATGACATTTGTTGTAATTTGGCGCTATATAAATAAAACTGAATTGAATTCTATTTTTCTTCCTTTATGCCCACACCTTGACATGCTTGTTGTGCTCTCTGTGGTTCTGATTAATGTGATTGTTTCTTTCTCTTCTTCCTACTCTGTATCTGCTATCGTTTCTGCTCTTGTCAATTTCTCATGTTTACCGTAGTTGAATTAAATAAACTGCAATTCTGTCTCTGATCTCAACATCTGCATCTATTACTGCTGGAAAAAAAACACCCACACCATGAAACATGAGGGGAGGGGTTTAGTGAAGATTAGACATCAAGACTCTTTCTGAGGTTGTAACAGGATTGTCCATACCTGAGAGTTTCCAGTTTACAGCGGGAATCCTTCTGTTTAGCAATCAGCAGCTTCACTCCTGAGTCTCCTGGATGGTTGTAGCTCAGGTCCAGTTCTCTAAGATGGGAGGGGTTGGTGGTCACAGCTTCAGCCAGAGAAGCACAGCCTTCCTCTGTGATCAGACAGCCTGACAGGCTGCAGAAACACAAAACAACACAGGGGAAATTTAAATGGACCAATTATGAAATCCCTCTGTCTGCTGGGATGGGTTTCTGGGTCTTCTGTATTAGTGTGGGGGACTTGGCATGGGTGTCTTCCGTCCATCTCGACGGTTGCTGGGACGACTCTGCTCCTTGGCTGGGGTCGGCTTGTCCTTGGGGTCGGCTGGGTGGGCGCCCTCAACCCGCTCCAGGGGTTCATGGAAGGACTGCAGACGGGGGGGTCTTGGTGACTGGTGGGGGGTGTGGGGTTGGGATTGGTGAGGGGGCCTGGCAGAGGGGCTGTGGTGTGAAGCAGCAACTCTGTGGACTGAGTGAGAAACATCTCATAGTTGGATATTTTCCCAACTGAACACTTTGCTCTCAGGCTGCAGGTTTACTTTTCGTTCCCAGAGTTTCTAAAAGTAGAATTGGAGGCAGAGCCTTCAGTCATCAGGCCCCTCTCTGTGGAACCAGCTGCCAGTTTGACTTCAGGAAGCAGACACCCTCTCTACCTTTAAGATTAGGCTTAAAATTTTCCTTTCTGATTAAGTTTATAGTTAGGAATGGCTCAGGTGACCCTGAAACATCCCATAGTTATGCTGCTATAGGCCCAGACTGCTGGGGGACCTCCCATGATGCACCTCTCCCCCCTCTGCTTACTTTTCTCTCCATATTCATATGACATTGTTGTCATTAACTTGTGTTTCTCTTTCTCAGCAGGTATCTCTGGCCTGGTGTTATGGTGCTTGTTGTCCCCTCTTTCCTGCCCTCTCAACCCCCAGATGGTCGAGGCAGATGGCCGCCCTTCCTGGTTCTGGTTCTGATGAAGGGTTTTTCCTGTTAAAATGGAGTTTTTTCTCTCCACAGTCGCCTCGTGCACGCTCAGGACGGGAGATTGGATCAAAGTGAACTTTCAGTGCAATAACACTACAGATATCATCACTTTGTTCCAGTACAGTGTGTCCACATTTAAAGAAGGTTTGATACTCACATTTAGAGGAAAAAACAGCTCATATTTCTGTAAAGTAGTTTACTTTGAGTATGTGATGGATCTGTGTTTTAGGACAAATCTACAGGAATGGAAAGGAGTTAAAGTAAAATAGCACTTTGGTATTTCTTCGAACTGTGTGTGTTATATTTCATTATCTTCATTATCAGAATTATTTAAGCCAGATCATCAGAAGGCAGAACAGATCAAACTGTTTCATTGATCAAGGTACCTGGAAGCTGTTTTTTCATCCATTTAAGCCAGAATTATATCATCTCTCAGCTGAAAAGTTCATGAATCCTTACCTGAGTGTTTCCAGTCTGCAGTTTGGACTCTTCAGTCCAGCAGAAAGCTGCTTCACTCCTGAATCCTGCAGGTTGTTGTTACTCAGGTCCAGTTCTGTCAGACTCAAGGACTTGGAGCTGAGAGCTGAGGACAGAGCTGCACAGCTTCTCTTTGAGAGGTTACAGTCACTCAGCCTAAAGAGACAATAGGAGAAGAAAGAGTTTTTTTCTCTTCAATGAAAATTTTAGTTGTGTACAAAAAAACAAATCCCAACTTACAAATTAACTTACAAAGCCTTGGGGGATTCTTTTACCACTGGCAGAAGGTGTAACACGGCCTCCTCTGAAGCAGAGTATTTCTTCAGGTCAAACACATCCAGATCTTTTCCTGATGACAGTAAGATGAAGGCCAGAGCTGACCACTGAGCAGGAGACAGTTTATCTGTGGAGAGACTTCCTGAACTCAGGGACTGTTGGATCTCCTCCACTAGAGAACAATCATTCAGTTCATTCAGACAGTGGAACAGATTGATGCTTCTCTCTGCAGACAGATTCTCACTGATCTTCTTCTTGATGTAATCAACTGTTTCCTGATTGGCCTGTGAGCTACTTCCTGTCTGTGTCAGCAGGCCTCGTAGGAGACTCTGATTGGTCTGCAGGGAAAGACCCAGGAGGAAGCGGAGGAACAGGTCCAGGTGTCCATTTGGACTCTGTAAGGCCTTATTCACAGCACTCTGGTAGAAGAGAGTCTCTTCTTCTATTTTAGATATATTTAAGATTGCTTGTTTTTCCAGCAGGTTGACTCCAGAGTTGATGAAGGTCAGATGTACATGAACGGCAGCTAGAAACTCCTGAACACTCAGATGGATGAAGCAGAACACCTTCTCCTGGTACAGCCCTCTCTCCTCTTTAAAGATCTGTGTGAACACTCCTGAGTACACTGAGGCTGCTGAGTTATCGATGCCACACTCTGTCAGGTCTGATTCATAGAAGATCAGGTTTCCTTTCTGCAGCTGCTCAAAAGCCAGTTTTCCCAGAGACTCAATCATCTTCCTGCTCTCTGGACTCCAGTGTGGATCTGTCTCAGCTCCTCCATCATACTTGACCTTCTTCACTTTGGCCTGAACCACCAGGAAGTGGATGTACATCTCAGTCAGGGTCTTGGGCAGCTCTCCTCCCTCTCTGGTTTTCAGCACATCCTCCAGAACTGTAGCAGTGATCCAGCAGAAGACTGGGATGTGGCACATGATGTGGAGGCTTCGTAATGTCTTGATGTGGGAGATGATCCTGCTGGCCTGCTCCTCGTCTCTAAATCTCTTCCTGAAGTACTCCTCCTTCTGTGGCTCAGTGAACCCTCTGACCTCTGTCATCATGTCAACACAGACAGGGGGGATCTGATTGGCTGCTGCAGGTCGTGTGGTTATCCAGAGGCGTGCAGAGGGAAGCAGTTTCCCCCTGATGAGGTTTATCAGCAGCACATCCACTGAGGTGGACTCTGTAACATCAGTCAGGGGCTCCTTGTTGTGGAAGTCCAGAGGAAGTCGACACTCATCCAGACCGTCAAAGATGAACACAACCTGGAACTCTTCAAAGCTGCAGATTCCTGCTTCTTTGATTTCAGTAAAGAAGTGATGAACAAGTTCAACCAAGCTGAACTTTTTCTTCTTTATTACATTCAGCTCTCTGAAAGTGAATGGAAACATGAAGTGGATGTCCTGGTTGGCTTTGCCTTCAGCCCAGTCCAGAGTGAACTTCTGTGTTAAGACTGTTTTCCCGATGCCAGCCACTCCCTTTGTCACCACTGTTCTGATTGGTTCATCTCTTCCAGATGGGAGTTTAAAGATTTCTTCGTGTCTGATGGTTGTTTCTGCTTTCCTGGATGCTGTTTCAATCTGTCTGACCTCATGTTCTTCATTGACCTCTCCAGTCCCTCCCTCTGTGATGTTGAGCTCTGTGTAGATCTGATTCAGAAGGGTCCGATTTCCTGCCTTAGCAACTCCCTCAAACACACACTGGAACTTTGTCTTCAACTTAAATTTAATTTTGCGTCGACAGACTGCTGCAAGATATCCTGAATGAACACAATACTTTTTTTAGTATGCATGACAGTTTACTTAAGGAATTATTTATATTTAAACTGGTCAGTCTCTTGAGAATTTTGCAAATGTGCCATTTATGCAGCAAGCTCAATGTTTAGAAATATCCTCTTACTGTTCTGCAGACGCTCAGCCAATTCCTCCTGCTTTATTCCTCTAAGGAAGTGTAGTGTGAATCTCAGAAATGCCTCTCTTGTGCTCTTTTTCTCCCTATTCTTGAGTTCATGTCGGCACTTGTCAGGATACTCTAAATAGCAGGAAAAAAAATAGGGTGGTAACATTGTAGCCTCGGTTTTGAGAGTTTACACAAATGGTCCCCAAACTACAGCCGGATACAGCTGGATACGGCCGCTACTAGATTTTTTATGGCACTCCGTTATGTATTCCATCCCTCCCGCACTGGACTTCAACACAACCAACGTTATTTATCCGTGTTCATTCTCTATTGCAATTCCAAACAAGTACAAGCATTGTATTGTTAAATAAGCTGAGAAATGGTAAATTATACTCATTATTTGCAAAATAAGTTTTGCAATATGTAGGCCTATTGATTCATTGATTAACAATCTGAAAGAAGTTGTGTAACTTTCAATTGTCAAAACAACATGTGTTAGCCTACCTGTTGAAATGCAAAATAAGTTCTGTAATAGGTGATTTATGGAGTCTAAGCCATGGTTTTATTTGGCATTAAAATGTTCTTAATTGTTAATCACTCTTGTAATTTTTTATGCCAAATAGAATTGAGTTCACAAATGTTGGAATAAACAAGATACAAGTTCTTCTACTTTTGTTGTTAGCTTCTGTAGCCAAATTATATATCGCCGGCACACAAGGCACCAACAATATATATTTATAGCGGACACATGTAGCGTGATGTGATAAGATATAAGGATTTATCCGAAAGTTCTCACTATCTGAATAAGCCTTATTTAACCTCGTTTTAGGGCACCACCTTCAATCGAAGGAAAAGACAGAACCTTACGATTCTGGTATGTTAAATTAACAATCAATTATTAATTAATGACTAATAAATTCCAGTCTCATATTGTCGCTACTCGTGAATTCTCATTTTGTTGGACTCACACATACGTAAAGAACACATACACAAAAGCCGGTTGATTTTATATATGTATATATATATGAACCATTTATTACAATGATATGACCAAAGACATGAACCTTAAGACAACAGAAGAAATGCTTTGAATATCGATGATTATATAAGAAACACTTAGTGAATTGAAAAGAACTAAGGGAAAGGGGATGGATGGATACCGGAATCATTCAAATAGTCGAGCTTTGTTACTATTTGAATTTAAAGGCTATCAACTTGGGTTAGTTTATCATTTTAACAGCAAATTCTCTCGACATCCACCGCATACCGTCTGAAATGTAAGAACAGGGCAGATTTTACGGCCAGGTAAGCTCCGAACCACAGGTGATCGCCAGCGGGTCCCACTGGGTCTCTCTCGGTTCCGCGTCTCGCGGCCTTCATTGTGGTTGACTTTCAGGGACTGGACCGGTCGCTTTCATGCGCTGGAGATGAAGCCTTTCTTCTGATAGCTTGAAGACAAGCGGGTGGGGTGTCTGAATTCACAGCAAATAATGATAAAACTGTCCAAGGATGGAGTTGGTTTTGGTTGCCGACCAACTCTGATGAGGTGAACTTAAATTCGCCAAAGATTGACAGAAAGGTTGACAAGCTGAACGCTGGCTCCTTTTTCTGATCAAAAATAGGTGAGGAGGCTGCAGCAGCAGAGTTTAAAACGTGCTATAGAGAGGAGACAGGATGACGGATGAACAAAAACGCAAAATGTATCTTTCTACTACATTCTTCTCTTTCTGTCTTTGTTCGGACCTTCTTCTTCCATCTCATCTTCCTCTCCTGCCATTTCCAAAGACTGTCCGCCAGACTCTCATTCCATCAATTAGAGCTCTCTGCTCTTCATCTTCTCTACTGATCTGGACCTTCAATATACTCTTTCAATATTCCGTCCATGTTCTATTTAAGAACTTATGCGAACTGGGCAATAACTCTGACTTTTCCTCGCGGGTTCCGGAGTTTGATTCGCGGAGGCGGGGGATGACGTAGGCCTACGCTACACTTTCAGCCAATGATATGCCTGAAACTGTTGTGACGTCTGCCTGGGCGTATTTTGTAAGGCGACCTGCAAGGAGGTTTGCCTCAAAGCAATTCGACTCCTGCATTCCTCCGTCTCATAAACATTTGTTCAGAGGATTCTAAAACACCATAACTTGTTAAGATATAAAGGATATAGCATAAACTTAGGATATAAAGACATAAAAACAACATAACATAACATGATGGTTATGAGTCTCAAAATTCAGATGGATATCTGTAAAGTTATGAAGTATGAATAACGAACCAACCAATGTTATTTGTGTTATAGTTGTTGTTATCTGTGTTAAACACAGAATACAATAAGAAACAGCTGATTATTGGTTAATAGTTGCATTATTTCATATAAATGTCACATGTCATATGCAAGTTGTTGACTTAATTTTGGATTTAACTATTCAGTACTACGAACCACTCGGGGGCAATGTGGCTCCATAGGATGATTAGTAATTTTCCAAAATAATAATATCTTCTGTATCGTTCCACGTACAATCATGAAAAAGGTATTAAAATGCAGCTTGTGATATCACTGAGAACATGAAAGAACTTGTACAAAGATACAAAGCACATTTAATACAGTTTCAAGATTCAATTAAAAAGTGATTCAGGGTGAGATCCTTTTGAGAGATCCATGCAGCGGCTGTCTCTGGCTTGAATCAGAATCAGGGCAAACTGTCACCATTGTTTACTTTGAACCATATAGGGTCGGAGGGGTCCTGTTCTGGTTTGCCCCAATACTCTCCTGAGAGGGTCCATTGTTTGTTCAGCTTAGTTAGCACCAAGCTATTAATGCATTTATCTAAATTTATGGCACAGGTCTGTGGAAAGAGGGGCTGAGAAAACTCCCCCAAAATGCTTTTGTGGGCAAAGGTGGTTGTAAATTTCTCTTCTTTGATGTAGAATCCCCCATCTGGTATTTCCACACTGACCATCCCCACAAAAGAATGTTGCAGTCATTTAAAATCTTAAGTTTGTATTAAATTCCACACTTGAGTTCGCTACACTTCATTGTAAATTTCATTATAATGGCAACAAACTGCAGACATACCTGCTGCAGCAGCACCAGTCAGTGCTTCATTCTCATCTTGATCAAACGTTTTTTCTGTTGGGGACAATTCATGGATTAACTTGAATTGTTATTTAAACAATATAGCATTTGTAGACTGTGTGTAATGAAGCAGGTTTTTCATGTTTTTCTCTTCCTATGACAGACCTTCATTTCTTCTGACTTTCTGTAGAATCCTCTCCGTCACCTCTCTGGTATCTGTGCTGTACACATGCACCATTATATCCACCGTGTCCAGCCTATCAGCGTTCTCCAGTCGACACTTTTTGATTGGTTTGAAGCCATCTGTTGACTCATCAACATTCTGTAGGCACCACTGGAAGTATTTAAACTGCTTTGTTCCCAAATTCTCCAACATGTCCAGAAGCCAGTGTTTTAAAGTTGCATCTGTCTCCATTTTCTAAATGAAATAAGAAAATACAGTTAATAATGTACTTTTCTCCACAACTGATTAAAAATCATTTACATCATCTACAACTCCATACAATGAACAATTAAAACATGTGTCATTTGAGGAATAAAAATTATACTTATAGATAAACTGAACTTTTTTCACCATAACTTTGTAAATATCAGTTCAGTAACTGTCACGATTTACGTTCTGTTTCATGTCTTGCCTCGTCATTTCCTGTTTTATTTTGAAATCACTAGCTTCCTCTTGTTCCAGGTACCTTGCCCTTCGTCCTGTGTCAAGCGTCTGATTGTCTTCCCTGATTCCCATGTGTTTCCACCTGTTCCCCTTGGTCCATCATGTTCTCAAATAGTCTGTGTCTCCCTTTGTCCTGTGCCAGTATGTTGCGTTCTGTTTCGACCTGCATAACTCGCCTCATGATTCACAGCCACAGCCATAGCCTTGCCTCGAGCCTGCAGTCGAGCGACTCTCCTGCAGACCATATTTATTTGTAAATTATTCATAGTCAAAGTTTATGTATTTACTAATCCACGGTAAGTTTCATAGCTCTGTTCTGTTCCTCCATTTTTGGAGAGTTTTGATTAGTAAACGTTTCACAGTCCTCTCCGATTAGTGGAGCTTTGCGTTCGGTTAAAATATTAATGTTTCATAGCTCCTCCCCTAGCAGAGCGATTTTGTGTTTTCGTTTTTTTTGAAGGATCTTGTGCACCACCGTTAAAGCTGCGTTTTACGTTCACAGTTTAAGTTTTATAGTGCCTCAGTTTTTTGGAGAGGGTCCTTTGTTTAAATCTGCCTCATTAGGAGAGCGTGACTTTGTTTTGATATCTTTCATAGATTTTCTGTTTTCCTCCCAACATGGAGAGATTTCTGTTTATGTTAACTTTCATAGCTGCACTCATCCTCAGACATATTTACTGAGGAGAATGCTTAGGATTTTCACAGATCATTTGCTCTGTGAGGAGATCCTCACCCTGCCTTGCCTTGCTGTGCTTTGTTTATTTAATAAACAGCTTTGAATCTGAAACGACCCTGCACTTGTATCCTGAGGCCGTGACAGTGAATAGTTACACATGAAGAGAGTCAATTATTTCAATCAATCAGTACAACTTTAATTATAAACACCTTTCATGATGCTTTTTGTTGTGTCTCGTCAAATGTGTTGAAGTTTTCATTTGAAATTGTATGTCATTTGGATAATGAGAAGTCTCGTCTGCCACTTCCTGTTTTATTTCAGACCATGACTTACTCCCTTTGTGTGGTTGTCTTCCCGCCCAGATTTTTTTTTTCGCCTGTGTTCCTCCTCATGTATAATAGTCCTGTCTCCCTAGTCTCGTATCCAATTTGTCTTGATTGTCTGTCAAGTGAGTTAAGATATGAAATATTATTAGATTAAGATGATCTTTGTTGTGATCCTCCCTGTGAGCGTCTTTAGTTTTTTTTTAGATAAACTCTTTTTTTTTTTACATACCTTCCTTGAGTTGTGCACTTTGAGTTCTCATCTGCCAAAGGTTGTTACCCTTTGTAGCTCAAATAATAAATAAAAAAAAATATGTCAAAAGCCCCAGCATTCTCTCTAAATAATTACAACAAGGTAAAAAGGTGTGAGCAGAAGTAAAAGGAATATCAATTCCAATATAATCCATGTCAGAATGGTGGCCTTTAGTAGGCATTAAAAGCATTAACATCTTCTGTTCCACAGACGTGGACCGTAGGAACAGGAAGTTGGCTCACCCTGGGTTTTAGTTCTGACTTTATGGATCAATAAAGAACCCAGAAGACCTGAGGGTTCTCACAGGCTCAGTTCTGATAAACAGTCAGGACTGACACCATTAAGAGCCTTAAAACTAAAAATAAATCTTAAATTCTCTTCTGAAGCTGACATGAAGGGATTCTGAAGGGATTTATTGCCAGTAAATGTTGATGTGCTGACAGTTTCTCTCTCTGGGCTTCAGCACCAATAACTAAAACTTCTGTTATGTCCTGGTTGAGCTGTAAAAAATCTTCTTCCATTCATGTTTTAATATTATAAGATAACCTACAGGCCCAGGGTCATGTAAAGCTGGGTGTTATCAGCTTAATTATGGAAATAATGGAAGGCATATAAAGATCAAAAGGTTTTGGACCTAAAATTGAACCTGATTTTTTTTCTATAGCTTTATTTTAAAGCCCATAACAACAATGGTCTTCCCTCATAAATAGTTTATAAAATGCAGATGTTCTAACTTTTTACATTATTTCACTGTCAACATTTTAAATTTTTGGAAAATCAAAACGTTTAGCACCACTTTTCAACATCCCTCAGCATGAGAAAATCTAAAGATTACTGCAGCTGCCTGTCAGGAGCTAAAAAAAAACAAACTCAGAAACATGAACTCAGTGCTGTATGACTTCCATCAGGGCTGTCCCAGCATTTATCCTGATCCTGAGAGATCACATCGTCAGATCTGTGCACCTGGAGACTGCAGAGACAGAGAAGATCCCATCATGATTAACTGTTTAGCTTTATCTTAAACTGCAAAGTCTTTGTTATATGTTCCATGTAATCAGTAGAACTGGAGAAGACTCTCAGCTCTCATGTCGACAAATATCTAGATTTAATTTAACAGGTAATATTGTTGTTAGTATCGTTTTAAATGGTTAAATAATGAAACTACTTATTACAGAAGCTTTGTATGTCACCATATCATATTTATTGATGTATTGAGGTTGTAATTGTTTAGGTTGCTCAGCTGATAAGTTTTACTTTCATCAATAACATCACATCATGACCAGGAATAAGCAGAATTAGCTCATGTTGTTCAGAAAATTCTAGTGTTTCATCTGTCCTGATTTTACAAGATAATCAATTGTTGCACATAAAAAAATGTTTGAAATATCTCATCAAACAATATATCAATTTGAAATTAAAAATACAAGCTCGAAGCTGTTCACTGAGGGCACGTAATGCTCTTTAACTCAGTACAAAACACTGATGTGTTGAACTTGACTGCATGAATTTACAGGAAATTTATTTTGGGATGGGGGGACGATTCCTGACTGTTGTTTGTGCTTACACACCAAACAGCAGTTCAGAGTACCCACCCTTTTTGGAGTCCCTGGGGGAGGCACTGGAGAGTGCTCCAGTAGGAGACTCCCTCTTTCTGCTACGGGAATTCAAGGCAATGACAGTGAAACCTGGAAGGGGGTGATTGGGAGGAACGGCACCCCCAGAGTGGTGTTCTGTTGTTGGACTTCTGTTCTCGTCATGGACTGTCCATAACAAACACCATGTTCAGGCACAAGGGTGTCCATATGTGCACTTGGCACCAGGACACCCTAGGCCCATGCACCGTCAACCCCGTGTATGGTGGGGACAGGGCTCTGCTGACCTCAACGTTGTGAGGTCGGTGGGGGGAATACTTCGAGGCCCTCCTCAATCCTACCGACACACCCTCAGATGAGAAAGCAGAGTTGGAGAGCTCGGAGATGGAGCCTCCCATTTCTGGGGCTGAGGTTGCCGAGGTGGTCAAAAAGCTCCTCTGTGGCAAGGCCCCAGTGGTGGATGGGGTCCGTCTGGAGTTCCTCAAGGCTCTGGATGTTGCAGGGCTGTCTTGGCTGTCCTCGGAGGGTGTGTTCCAACTACAGCAGGATCACACTCCTCAGCCTCCCTGGTAAGGTCTATTCAGCGGTCCTGGAGAGGGGGACCCGTGGGATAGTCGAATCTCGGATTCAGGTGGTGCAGTGTGGTTTTTGTCCTGGCCGTGGAACAGTGGACCAGCTCTGCACCCTCAGCAGGGTCCTGGAGGGTGCATGGGAGTTCGCCCAACTGGTGTACATGTGTTTTGTAGACAAGCGTTCGACTGCAGTCAGTGTTGCATTATTTTGTCAGTGATATGAGGTAATTTATATGGTTGTATCGGCAGTGGTGACGGCGTGAGGGGTGCTCCAGGAGTATGAAGTGCCGGACCCCTTGATGAGTGGTTTTTCAGTGTCTATATGACCTGTGTCAGAGTTTGGTCCTCATTGCCTGCGGTAAGTCGGAAGTGTTACCGGTGAAGGTTGGACTCCGTCAGGGCTGCACTTTGTCACCGATTCTGTTCATAATTTTTATGGACAGAATTTCTAGGTGCAGCCAGGGCGTTGAGGGGTTCGATTTGGCGACCTCAGAATTGGGTCTCTGCTTTTTGTGCATGACGCGGTTCTGTTAGCGTCTTTGGGGCGTGACCTCTCACTAGAGCGGTTCACAGCCGAGTGTGAAGCATCTGGGATGAGAATCAGCACCTCCAAATCCTAGACCATGGTCCTCAGCCAAAAAAGGGTGGAATGCCCTCTCCGGGTTAGGAATCCTTCCCCAAGTGGAGGAGTTCAACTATCTCAGGGTTTTGTTTACAAGTGGGGGACGAATGGAGTGGGAGATTGACAGGCTGATCGGTGCAGCGTCCGCAAAAATGCTGGATCTGCATGAGTAGTGGGTAGTGACCGAAAGAACGAGATAGCGAATACAAGCGGCCAAATGGGCTTCCTCTGCAGGGTGTTTGGACTCTCCCTTAGATATAGGGTGAGAAGCTCAGTCATCCGGGAGGGACTCGGAGTAGAGACGTTGCTCCTCTGCATCAAGAGGAGTCAGATGAGGTGGCTCAGGCATCTGGTTAGGATGCCTCCTGGACGCCTCTCTTGTGAGGCACGTCCCACTGGGAGGAGCAAAATATGACGTTAGATGTTTTAGTTTTTGTGTTGATCGTGTTCTGTGGATTTCTGTGTTCTGTTTCATCTTGAAATTAGTTTACTTTTGCACGTCAGTCAATTTCCTTCCCGTTTCATTTTGTTTCCTCAATCCCTTGTGCATTTTATTTAGTTCTGCTTCTGCTTCCCTCCTGGTTACTGTTACTGATTGTATTAGTCATCGCCTCCCTCAGCACATGTATGAGCAGGGCTGCTCATTGTTGCTGCTCTGTGTTTGTGCCGGCCGATGATGAAGTTCTCATTCCTCTGACTCCTGCATGTGAATCTGGGTCCTTCTTCATCTACGAGCCAGTTAAGTTTAAATCACTAATTAGATCACTAGAATTATCAGAGGTATCCTGAATTACTTGTTTTACTGATGTTCCTATTAAAGTTTTGCACATGAAGGACCACAATAACTGCTCAGCAGATGCAAATAGTTATTCAGGGGAAGCTCTCATACAATCAAGTCCACGTGGAGCAACAAACTGTGGGGTAGATAATCATCAGCAGAGAGCCACACATGCACCGTCTGATAGTTTTTACATTTTCATACCCCACTAAAGCCACTTCACTGCAGAAAGAGACAGTTCTTTACATTTCACCACCACCAAACACAAACACAACTCAGCTCACTGAGGCAGAATATTGATCCTAAACTGATTAAAATCCTCTCTGTGGTCACTCTGGAAGGACACAGCTGGCTCCAGTTCCAGCACTGGGAGAAGTTTGCTGCTGATGGTTTGATGTGAGAGCTGATAGAAGAGGAAACACAAATTCATCCGCACATCAACTCACATCCCCCTCTCCATCGTTTAGGCTGTAAAAAGATTAGCTGCTGTACTTCCATCAGTCCACTAGATGAAGGCATGGAGCAGCTCAGACATCATGATCCTGATGATGATGATGATGATGATGATGATGATGATGATGATGAAACATTTCCATTCACTGACACACACTGATTATCTGAACCTTCAGCATGGTGATAAATCTGATATCTGAAACACTCTGATGGGCTGAATGCAGGACTGAACTGTACATGAACAGCTACACTGTAGATAAGTAGCAGCAGGACTCCAGAAATCCATCCTGCAGGATCACTGCAGACTGACAGGAACCACCAGGGGGCGCTCACTGCTCTCTGTTAAATACTATTCACCCACTGATGAGTCCACATGATCACACACAGAGGCTCCAGACACACCTGAATTATGATCCCTCATAAAACAGATTGAGTGTCAGAGTCCAACAGGGTCAGAGTCCAGGATTAACCTGGATCTCATGTCAGGACTCAGAGTTTTATTGTAAGTGTGTTCAGAGAGCAGTTAGCAGAGGAAATGTCTCTCTGCTTGGAGAAATGAATTAAATGAATCAAAGTGTCACTTACTCAGTTTCTTCCATGAACTTCTTCTCTCTGCAGCTCTCTGCTGTGTAGGTCTGTGTAGAAGAAGAGGAAATCCTCTGCTGCTTCTGCGACATCAGTCCTCTGTGTCTGCAGGCTGCCGTCACTCTGAAACTCTGCAAACCATAAAAGAGTCTTAAAGTGATCAGAGGTCAGCTGCTGCAGCTTTATATGACTTTAGTTCATCAATAATTAACCTGCAGAGCAAACAGTTTAAACAGAACTGAAGCCTTAAGTCCAATCACTGATCAGCACCTGAACTTAAAAAAACAGAAGAAAACGATTAATTCGTTCATGTTGTTGGAACCAAAACTCTGATGAAGAGAAGACTTCAGAGCAAACTGAAGTGTTTTTGTTCCCAGTTTGTGTGTGAGGGAAAAAGCTTTCAATGCGCTGCGTTCAGGACCAAAGTTGACTCATTTTTGGTGCTAATTCATCTCTTTCAGTGGTCACTGCTGGTACATGAGTTACAGGTGAGATGGTAAACCTGATGTCAGAGAATCAGGTGAAGTTATTGTGACTTATAGAAGCTGCTGGACTGCAGCTAAACACTTCAAATGTTTCTGATAGCAAACATCCAATCAAAAGTGTTCAAAACAAGATAATAAAAATAAGATTAATGATAAACCTTTATGGGCTGGATGGGAATCATGTGAAAGTTTATGATTTATTGATCATTTTCAGTAGGAACTGATAAAAACAGCATGTGGTTAAGATGAGTGGTTTTAGAAGTGATGTTGAATTATTTCCATTGTTGTGAGTAATATTAACGAATCCTGCTGTTGGTGAGAAAATCCCCACCTACTACCTGCCCCGCCCCCATCAGGGGTGGAGCTGTGACTCATTCCAGGTCGCAGCTCACCTGTGTCTTAGTCTGTGGAGAGGAGAGTCCTCTTCTTTAACGCTCTGTTTGAACAAACTGTGAGTCTGAGCTTTGCCTTCAGTAACTTTCCTGTTTGTTTCTGCTCTGTAATGTTTGGGGAACACGTTCACATCTTATTTCAGAACAAATTGTGATCACTCCTGAGTTTGAAGGTCAGTCTACAGGATGTTTACATCGATTAGGTGGATTTAAACTGCTTTTTTCCTATACACTGAAAAAAATGACTTTTTGGTGCGATAAATTCTATTAGAGTAACTGTCATAATTTCTACCTTGTATTTTTAAGATTCAGTAAGAACTGGAGTTTCTTAAGTAAAATTAAACATTTTATTAACGTAACACATGAATTATTATTATTAATTATAACATAACTAAGTTTTGCTTCGGTTTCCTCATATTTTTTAAATGTTTAATAGATGTATGTCCATAAACCTAAAAAATTTACATAAACTTTACTCTGAAAGTGTCGGGTTTCGAAACGCATGCACGACGCATGCGCACAGGAAGTGACACTGCTCCGGACGTTACAGCAGCATCACGCTCAGTAGTGTTGGGAACTTTGACTCTCTTGGCTGAATCGGATAATTTACTCTCGAACAGTAAATTGAACGAATCTTTGAACGAATCATTTCGTTCATTGTTCCAGCAGGTGGCGCTGTAGCCCTACTGTGGGCGTTGCACAAAATGGCCACGGTTCTAAACACTTAACACTGAAGGAAACATAGTTTGCTTCAGCTGAGCTGACAAAATACAATACACAAAATGCCACAAACAATTCAAACCATGTGAAAACCTGGGAAAATACACAATAAGATCTGTATCCTCCCTGCCATTGTTGTTTAAAGCCCGACACTGACTCAGTAGCTGTCACGTGACAGCTGGTAGAGAACAAGTGAATGTAAAACTCACATTGATTTTGACAATTAGTAACACAATTAAGTGAGAAAAAAAGTAACAATAAGTTCCCTAAAATGTTACATAGTGCATTTATTATTATTATTATTAATATTATTATTTTATGATAGAGTATAACACAAAATCAATATGTTGATATAATTTTCAAAAGTATCTATTCACATTATTACATTATCATTTATCTATTTACACACAACACTATACATATCTACGAGAACCGAAGACCACTAATTAATTATGATTTCATGACAAATGAATGAACATCACAAATCAGACATCATTCATTTCCTGTTGTTTCTCAGTCCACAGTAGAGCCCTGTGCGGGACTGTTTTCTTCACCCCGCTGAATTTCTGACCATTACCACCCGTAACGTGTGTGTTACACTCCCGCAAAACTTTGAGAATTTATGCCCGCACAATAATAGAAATGCATTGATTTTGTGTCTTCTCCCGTCCCGCAGGAGAAAACACATAATTTTATAGGTTATTAATAAAGAGATTCACGGACAATTGAGAAACTTCTCCAAATATCACACTTGCCTTGCTTTGTCTTTGTGCTGTAAAGACCTTCTTTGAGCTTCCTTTCCACATCATTTATTGACATCCTGTCGCCAGGCTACATCCCGATCTCACAGTGTTTTTAGCCGCCAGCAGTTGACTCGTGAACGAATCAAAACTGTTTCCTGTGCGAGGAGCCGTAACCCGAGGAGTTGAGTCGAGAACGAATCAAAACTGTTTCCTGTGCAAGGAGCCGTAACCCGAGGAGTTGACTCCTGAACAAATCAAAACTGTTTACTGTGCGAGGAGCCGTAACCCGAGGAGTTGAGTCGAGAACGAATCAAAACTGTTTCCTGTGCAAGGAGCCATAACCCGAGGAGCTGACTCCTGAACGAATCAAAACTGTTTCCTGTGCGAGGAGCCGTAACCCGAGGAGTTGAGTCGAGAACGAATCAAAACTGTTTCCTGTGCAAGGAGCCGTAACCCGAGGAGTTGACTCCTGAACGAATCAAAACTGTTTCCTGTGCAAAGAGCCGTAACCCGAGGAGTTGACTCGTGAACGAATCAAAACTGTTTCCTGTGCGAGGAGCCGTAACCGAGGAGTTGTTTCCTGTCCTGCTGACTAAGCTTATGCAGCTGTCGCCTGCCATGTGGTGAGAGAGGGTACTGCATGGAAATTAATTAATCATTTGTTTCCTGTCGTGCTGACTGAGCTTGGGAGGGCTGCAGTTCTCCCGATAAAAATAACTAAAGTTAGGATATTAAAAAAACACCAATGTAACAGTATAACGTTTATCAACTCATGCCAACATAGTAGAACGTGGTTTTGTTCTCTGCAAAACTTTTGGCGGCAACACTGAAGTAATGCTACATCAGTGAATCAACATTGTGCATTTAGAATGGGGGGGCTGATGAACGTCTGTGCTGTTTCATTTAGCGAGACAAAACAAAATGTTCATTTACATTTGTTCATGTTGCAGTTTATTGCTAATTAAGTCTTATTCAAATATGTTTCTATTTATCAACAGGAAGCAAATCAACTCATCATTTTCATTTTTCAGGCAAGTTTAAAATATTGTATGCATGATAACAAAAAGGCAGGTGTTAAAGTGCCCAAAGGAACAGACACATTCTGAATGCAGTTTTTAAAATTTGATTCTCAACAATATTCTTCTTTTTTGTTGTACATTGTATGCAGGAGGACAGCGGTGTGTTGTCAGTAACCACTTCCTCAAAATACTCGTTGTCCATGGTGCTGATGAGGATCCAGTCAATGTCTCCATCCTTGTCGAAGGTCATGAGATTTTGCCAGGGTGCACAAGTACTGCCAAAGCTTGCTCACTGCTCATGGGACTGATTTATGCCCTGAACTTGGCATACCCTCCCACTTTGTGCTACACTTTTGAAGTCTTTCAAAAACTTTTTCTGGAGCTGGACTTAAGCTGTCCCAAAAAGTAAACAGCTTGAAATTGAAGTTCCGAAATGCATGACATGAGAAAAAAGTGGCATCATGCAAATATAACCTCGTGAAGAAATGCCAATAATTGACACTTGAGTTCTAGTTCATCTTGGTTTGGAAGGTTGGAAGGTTCATCTTGGTTTGGAAGGTTGGAAGGTTCATCTTGGGTTGGAAGGTTCATCTTAGTTCATCTTGGTTTGGAAGGTTGGAAGGTTCAACTTGGTTTGGAAGGTTGGAAGGTTCATCTTGGTTTGGAAGGTTGGAAGGTTCATCTTAGTTCATCTTGGTTTGGAAGGTTCATCTTGGTTCATCTTGGTTTGGAAGGTTGGAAGGTTCATCTTGTTGTGGAAGGTTCATCTTAGTTCATCGTGGTTTGGAAAGTTGCCTGTCATAAATGTCAGTGAAAGGCATTAAAAAAGTTCCTCAGTTCCTCAAACACCTTCCAACAACTGAGGAAGGTGTTGGATGAACACCGAAACGTTTTGGATTTTTTAAGTCTATTGTTGAATAAATTATTTTGAAAGCCTGTCATAAGTGTTTTTCATTTTTGTCAGATAAGGTATCTAGGTTAATTAGTGTCCACAGTAAAGATTGTATCCTTTATCATGGAATGGTTGGACACCTTAAGCTGTTTTGTAGTAATTTGATTTGATTCTGTGGATTTTGTCCCATTTAATGTTTTAATTGCATTCTTAAGAGTGCACTAGTCTAGGGGACTAATTAAAATGTTGAAATCATACTGTTCTGTGTGTAGTGTTTTTTAACGTCAGAAGGCTGATAATTATGTCTGACTGTTAAACTTTAAAATGAAACAATAAACAGTTAATTGTATTGTAATTGTTGACGAGTGTATATTAAATGCAGAGTATTGGTTAAATTTATTTGGTAACATTGATCAAAAGAAAACTGGTAATGACTTCCTAATTTTAGTTAGTAGTGTAATGTAATGCAACCAAGTAAATTAAAGTGCAAAAAAATATTATCTACTTAATTATTTCATAACGGCAAATTCTACAGATATGTAAGATTTACTTAAAATTTTAAGTAAAATGATGTTCCTGCCTATGAAAAGCAAGTACACTTTACTTAATTTGTTTAAATAAATATACCTTAAAACTTGGATGTAATCAAGTAAATATTTTCACAACTGTAATGTTTTATGGAAAGTAACATTTACTTGATACTGGCAAATGAGTGTTACTTAATATTGCAGGATTAAAGTTTACTTAAATCATTTACATGCAAATACTTTCAATATATATTTTAAGTAAGTCTAATGAGTTATTTCTTTCAGTGTAAAAATCAAACTGTTGTTTCCAACATTAAAGTCAGACACAACAGCTTCCTGCTGCTTGAATAAAATGAAAAAATTAAATAAAAAATGAAAAAAAGAATAAAAGTGTTACTTTATTGTTGTGTATAATCCACTTGGAAAACATTTAGTCTTGTCTCCTCTTTTCAGATTTTCTTTTTGGTTTAGTTCAAGTACTTTAAGAACAAATATTTAGAGCTTTCATCTGTTTTCTGAAACACCTCAAAGCTGAGATTTAAAATCTGTCATTGTTTGCTTTTCCTGTTAAAAAAATCTAAAATCTAAAGTGTAAATGTTGAAGTGGCTGAAGCTACCAGTCAGAGTGAATCAGGAGATGTTGCTTCATCATCATCAGAATCATGCTGTGTGGGCTGGGCTGCAGGTCCATGCCTCCATCTACTGGACTGATGGTAGAAATCCAGCAGCTTCCTCTGCCTCAGACTCCACAGCTAACTACCACCTAACTAGATCACCTTTCTGGGAAATCAACAGGGATCAACATAATTAATGTAAATATAATAAAAAGGGAAGGGTTTAAAACCATGTGTGTAACCACCAATAATCTCTGGTTACAGTATCTAAGGGTCCAAGATGAAGAGTACAGCTTTAACTAATCTTAAATATACTGAGGGGTGTCACTGCTGATGTGCAGATGAAGGTAGAAAGTGCGTGTGAGCTGATGTGAATTCAGCAGCATGGATCAGTGTGAGGACACTAAAACCTCACTGTGTGGGGAACATGAGAGCCAGAGCAAAGCTCAGAGGTGAGATGACCATCTCTAACTGTCCATGACTCTTCTATCAGCTCTCACATCAAACCATCAGCAGCAAACTTCTCCCAGTGCTGGAACTGGAGCCAGCTGTGTCCTTCCAGAGTGACCACAGAGAGGATTTTAATCAGTTTAGGATCAATATTCTGCCTCAGTGAGCTGAGTTGTGTTTGTGTTTGGTGGTGGTGAAATGTAAAGAACTGTCTCTTTCTGCAGTGAAGTGGCTTTAGTGGGGTATGAAAATGTAAAAACTATCAGACGGTGCATGTGTGGCTCTCTGCTGATGATTATCTACCCCACAGTTTGTTGCTCCACGTGGACTTGATTGTATGAGAGCTTCCCCTGAATAACTATTTGCATCTGCTGAGCAGTTATTGTGGTCCTTCATGTGCAAAACAGGAACATCAGTAAAACGAGTAATCCAGGATATTTCTGATAATTCTAGTGATCTAATTAGTGAGCTGAACTTAACCGGCTCGTAGATGAAGGAGGACCCAGATTCACATGCAGGAGTCAGAGGAATGAGAACTTCATCATCGGCCGGCACAAACACAGAGCAGCAACAATGAGCAGCCCTGCTCATACATGTGCTGAGGGAGGCGATGACTAATACAATCAGTAACAGTAACCAGGAGGGAAGCAGAAGCAGAACTAAATAAAATGCACAAGGGACTGTGCAAACAAAATGAAACGGGAAGCAAACTGACTGACGTGCAAAAGTGAACTAATTTCCAGATGAAACAGAACACAGAAATCCAGAGAACAAGATGAACACGAAACCTGAAACATCTAACGTAATAGCTTGGAAAATATGGACAAATAACGCTGAAAAAGAACATTTCCCACTTAAATAACACTAAACTTAACACAATTTAGCAGCTATGATGTGAACATAAAAAGAATAATATGATCAGGATAAATGCTGGGACAGCCCTGATGGAAGTCATACAGCACTGAGTTCATGTTTCTGAGTTTGTTTTTTTTTTAGCTCCTGACAGGCAGCCGCAGTAATCTTTAGATTTTCTCATGCTGAGGGATGTTGAAAAGTGATGCTAAACTTTTTGAATTCAGAAACATTTTTAAATGTTGACAGTGAAAAAATGTAAAAAGCTAGAACATCTGCATTTTATAAACTATTTATGAGGGAAGACCATTGTTCTTATGGGCTTTAAAATAAAGCTATAGAAAAAAAATCAGGTTCAGTTTTAGGTCCAACACCTTTTGATCTTTATATGCTTTCCATTATTTCCATAATTAGGCTGATAACACCCAGCTTTACATGTCCCCGGGCCTGTAGGTTATCTTATAAATTGTATCTCTGCTATTAAAACATGAATGGAAGAAAATTTTTTACAGCTCAACCACGTCTGTGGAACAGAAGATGTTAATGCTTTTAAAGCCAAACTAAAGATCACCTTTCTGACCTGGATTCTATTGGAGTTCATATTCCTTTTACTTCTGCTCACACCTTTTTACCTCGTTGTGATCATTTCGAGATGATGCTGCAGCTTTTACCATTTTTTTTTTTTTTATTGTTTGAGCTGCAAAGTGTAACGACCTTTGATGGATGAGGATTTAAAACCCAAAACTCAAGGAAGGTATGTAAAAAAAGGGTTTATCTAAAAAAAAAAACTAAAGACACTCACAGGGAGGATAATTACAATGAAGATTATCTTTATCTTAACTCACTTGACGGACATGGGTGGACGGACAAAGGTGACATTTCAGCAGGGCTTCTCCTGCTGAAAAGTGACTGCACTCTATGTCCGTCCCTATAAGTCTTTACTGCAAGGAGTGATATTGACCAAATTCACTGTACATGCATCTAGTAAACACAGAGAATGTTACACAGAATGTAAAGGCAAACCGTTAGTTACAGTTCTATATATACTGCATTATTGTATTCATAATTATACTCTTAAAAGTACAAGTTATCCAAAAAGTTACTTCAGTAAATATAACTCGTTATTACCCACCTCTGATAACACTCGCTGATTTCTCATTGTGTCATATGATTGCCATCTATCCATCCATCCATCATCTGCCGCTTATCCGGGGATCGGGTCGCGGGGGCAGCAGCTTGAGCAGAGAAACCCAGACGTCTCTGTCCCCGGCCACTTCCTCCAGCTCTTCCGGGGGGACCCCGAGGCGTTCCCAGGCCAGCCGAGAGACATAGTCTCTCCAACGTGTCTTGGGTCTCCCCCGGGGTCTCCTCCCAGTGGGACGTGCCCGGAACACCTCCCAATGGAAGCGTCCAGGGGGCATCCTAACCAGATGTCCGAGCCACCTCATCTGACTCCTCTCAATGCGGAGGAGCAGCGGTTCTACTCCGAGCCCCTCCCGGATGACTGAGCTTCTCACCCTATCTCTAAGGGAGAGCCCAGACACCCTGCGGAGGAAACCCATTTCGGCCGCTTGTATTCGCGATCTTGTTCTTTCGGTCACTACCCACAACATGTGACCATAGGTGAGGATGGGAACGTAGATTGACCAGTAAGTAGAGAGCTTCGCCTTCTGGCTCAGCTCCCTCTTCACAACGACGGGTCGGTGCAGAGCCCGCAACACTGCAGACGCCGCACCGATCCGCCCGTCAATCTCCCGCTCCATTCGTCCCTCACTCGTGAACAAGACCCCGAGATACTTGAACTCCTCCACTTGGGGAAGGATCTCATTCCCGACCCGGAGAGAGCATTCCACCCTTTTCCGGCTGAGAACCATGGTCTCGGATTTGGAGGTGCTGATTCTCATCCCAGCCGCTTCACACTCGGCTGCGAATCGCTCCAGTGAGAGCTGAAGGTCACGGCCTGACGACGCTAACAGAACCACATCATCTGCAAAAAGCAGAGACCCGATTCTGAGGTCGCCAAATCGGACACCCTCAACGCCCTGGCTCCGCCTAGAAATTCTGTCCATAAAAGTTAGGAACAGAATCGGTGACAAAGGGCAGCCCTGACGGAGTCCAACTCTCACTGGAAACGTATCCGACTTACTGCCGGCAATGCGGACCAAACTCTGGCACCGGTCATACAGAGACCGAAAGGCCCCTATCAAGGGGTCCGGCACTCCATATTCCCGGAGCACCCCCCACAGGACTCCACAAGGGACACGGTCGAACGCTTTCTCCAAGTCCACAAAACACATGTAGACTGGTTGGGCGAACTCCCATGCACCCTCCAGGATCCTGCCGAGGGTATAGAGCTGGACCACTGTTCCACGGCCAGGACGAAAGCCACACTGCATCTCCTGAATCCGAGGCTCGATTATCCGACGGATCCTCCTCTCCAATACCCCCGAATAGACCTTACCAGGGAGGCTGAGGAGTGTGATACCCCTATAGTTGGAACACACCCTCCGGTCCCCCTTTTTAAAGAGGGGGACCACCACCCCAATCTGCCAGTCCAGAGGCACTGTCCCCGATGTCCACGCAATGCTGCAGAGGCGTGTCAGCCAAGACAGCCCTACAACATCCAGAGCCTTGAGAAACTCAGGACGGACCTCATCCACCCCCGGGGCCTTGCCACCGAGGAGCTTTTTGACCACCTCGGCAACCTCAGCCCCAGAAATGGGAGGCCCTGTCTCCGAGCTCTCCGACTCTGCCTCTTCCGAGCACGTGTTGGTAGGATTGAGGAGTTCCTCGAAGTACTCCCCCCACCGACTCACAACATTCCTAGTTGAGGTCAGCAAAGCCCCGTCCCCACTGTAAACAGTGTTGACTGTGAGCCGCTACCCCCCCTGAGACGCCGGATGGTGGACCAGAATCTCTTCGAGGCCGTCCGGAAATCGTTCTCCATGGTCTCACCGAACTCCTCCCAGGCCCGAGTTTTTGCCTCAGCAACCGCCGAAGCCGCGGCCCGTCTGGCCTGTCGGTACCTATCAGCTGCTTCCAGGGTCCCACTGGCCAAAAAGGCCCGATAGGACTCCTTCTTCAGCTTGACGGCTTCCCTCACCACTGGTGTCCACCAGCAGATTCGAGGGTTGCCGCCACGACAGGCACCGACCACCTTACGGCCACAACTCCGATCAGCTGCCTCGGCAATGGAGTCACGGAACATGGCCCATTCGGACTCAATGTCCCCCACCTCCCCCGGGATATGGTTGAAGCTCTGTCGGAGGTGGGAGTTAAAGCTCCTTCTGACGGGGGATTCTGACAAACGCTCCCAGCAGACCCTCACAATACGTTTGGGCCTGCCAGGTCTGATCGGCATCCTCCCCCACCAGCGGAGCCAACTCACCACCAGGTGGTGATCAGTTGACAGCTCCGCCCCTCTCTTCACCCGAGTGTCCAGGACATACGGCCGCAAGTCCGATGATACAACCACAAAGTCGATCATCGAACTGCGGCCAAGGGTGTCCTGGTGCCAAGTGCACATATGGACACCCTTATGCCTGAACATGGTGTTTGTTATGGACAGTCCATGACTGGCACAGAAGTCCAACAACATAACACCACTCTGGTTCAGATCGGGGGGGCCGTTCCTCCCAATCACACCCCTCCAGGTCTCACTGTCATTGCCCACGTGAGCATTGAAGTCCCCCAGCAGAACGAGGGAGTCTCCGGTAGGAGCACTCTCCAGTGCCTCCCCCAGAGACTCCAAAAAGGGTGGGTACTCTGAACTGCCGTTTGGCGCATAGGCACAAACAACAGTCAGGACTTGTCCCCCCACCCGAAGGCGGAGGGAGGCTACCCTCTCGTTCACTGGGGTAAACCCCAATGTACTGGCACACAGCCGGGGGGCAATAAGTATGCCCACACCTGCTCTGCGCCTCTCACCACGGGCAACTCCAGAGTGGAAGAGAGTCCAACCCCTCTCAAGAGGACTGGTTCCAGAGCCCAAGCCGTGCGTCGAGGTGAGTCCGAGTATATCTAGCCGGAACCGCTCAGCCTCGCGCACCAGCTCCGGCTCCTTCCCCAACAGAGAGGTGACATTACACGTCCCAAGAGCTAGCTTCAGTAGCCGAGGATCAGACTGCCAAGGCCTCCGCCTTTGGCTGCTACCCAGCTCACATAGCACCCGACCCCCTTGGCCCCTCCCACGGGTGGTGAGCCCGTCGGAAGGGGGACCCACGTCATCGTTTCGGGCTATGCCCGACCGAGCACCATGGGCACAGGCCCGGCCACCAGGCGCCCGCTGCCGGGCCCCACCCCCGGGCCTGGCTCCGGGGGGAGGCCCCGGTGTCCCATATCCGGGCAAGGGATCACGAGGTTCAAATTTTTTGTTCATCATAGGGAGTCTTTTGAGCTGTTCTTTGTCTGGTCCCTCATCTAGGATCTGTTTGCCTTGGGTGACCCTACCAGGGGCTTGAAGCCCCGGGCAACATAGCTCCCAGACTCATTGGGGCACGCAAACTCCCCCACCACGATAAGGTGACAGCTCAGGGGATTGCCATCTAATGTGACATTAAAACTATCTACATTCTTTCTGCTTTCATTTCCTACTCTTCATAAAAATGTTTAACTTTTTTTTTTATCTGCGTCGTTCTTTTTCAGTAGCCTCTTCACTTGGGCTACAGGACAATTTGACATTGCACAGTAAAAAACATTTCTCTCCATGCTGGTAGCTGACCCGTATATTATATCTACGAGTAGACCAACGCTTACTTCTTCAGAACTGATGCGCTGATGTGCGTTCCCGTCGGGGGCACTTGTTTTTTGGTAAGCAGTCTCTTTTCGGCACTACACCAGAAGCAGGTGTCACGTGGTACGCCCGGGGAACGTCTTCAATTTCAGCTCCTCCACTCAATGAAGCAAGCCGCCCCCTCTGGTACTCACACAGAAGTAATTATGAGCAGGATAAGAATATGACATAGTAAACTGAATAATACACTTAAGGTAATGGGGAAACATCCAACTGGGCAGTGTAGCTGTGGGCAGAGGGAGACAGTGAACATGTGATGATAGCATCCTAGATATAACTAAATAACTAGAAATAATTTTAGTCCAGTAGATGGCGGCATATGCAACATCAAGGATGCCAGCTACCATTAAAAATCAAATTATAATAAGAAGAAGTACTTACACACGAAATCACTCACTCATTTCCTACTCCCTACTCCCTATATAGGAAAATAAATGTAGTGCACTCTATAGTGAGCTCAACAGAGAAATCTTTCGGACACCATCTCGGCGCCGGTAATTAAGTCATCGCTGTTGCACAATGAAAACGTTACATTAATGTCGTCTCACACAATCTTGTCTGTTTACTACTGCATTTTTGTTAGATTAGAGGCTTTTGATTACTGTCATGTAATTTTTATTTTCGTATTTTGTTTTCTATTTAAGCATATTTTCATATTTTATTATCTTGGCTCTTTAGTAACAGCAAGTTACAGTGTAACCAACTGGAATGTTTATTTATATGCTGTTTGTTTTACACTTTTTTTTCAATGACCATAGGAAGAAATTTGTAAGAATTTGTAATAAAATAAACAATGGAATAAGCTGGCTTCGTGACTGTTGTACTGCTCCACAACTCGTCAATTTGTCTCGCACCTGTAATCCAACGGCGAACTACGAGCAATTCACCAGGAAAAAAACAACTTACTGTTATCTAGAAAACTCTGGTAGCTCTATCGAAATGTCGTCTTCCATCAATCTGGCCGTGTTTCTTATAACAATTATTCAATCTATGATAATACGGAGGAGAATTGGAATTGCGAGAGAGAGTGAACGGAGAAGACGTGCTGCTCTTGTAAGACTAGCAAGAAGTGTTAGCCTGCCTTTTTAATTAGAGTAATATATTTTTTTTTAATTCTCTGAACAATAAACTACCCTTCGTCAAACTACAATCCCTACGTGCGAAACTTCCTGAACCTTAGGCAGCTCCTTTATTTACAGTCTCACGATACTGGACAAACTGAGTAATCCAGTTGTGTCTGAGTAGTCAGATTCACTCAGCTTTTAGTCATACACTGTACTAGACATCATTAATAAATGGCAAATTAAGCTTTACTTATTAAACGACCTATGTCAATTTTCTAGATAAACCTGCAACCATATCTATTCCTAAAGTTTAAACATTCATTCAGCGTCTGTCTGCCATCCCTTACTCGCAGCCCAGAAATTTTTTGGCAATGCATTATGGGATATCTTGCTCCAGTTGGAGACCATCGGACAGTGTAGCTAGGTGTACGATAATTATCGTATTTGTAAGATAATTTTGCCCTGTGTACGATCAATAATCCCAAAAATACACGATAATTTGACCATTCTGTAAATGTGTGGTTGCAATCAGCCTGTCGCAACTGTCTGTTGGATTTTTTTGTGAACCCTGAAGGCATTTCCATTTCCATGAGACAAGTTTCAAGCCAATCGTGCTTTTCTATGTGAGCTACGAGTGACGTGCATGTGTTTGCCTCAGAAGTTCCTAACAGTAGGTGGCCTTCAGGCCTCATGAGCTAATTTGGCTCATTAGCTCCCAGTCGTCATTGTTTACGGGGACATGTACTAAAGCAACTGTGGGGCTGCTGATGCTCAGCCGTGAGTGTCTGTTAGACGCTGTTCAACACTAGAGTGAAATTTGCGCATCAATAGACTTGTTATTTTGGTTATGACGGATAGTTTTCCTCAAAATACGATAATTCTATGTCTCTGGTATGATAATACTACATTTCCCACCTGGCAACACTTCCATCGGATGCTCACTACATTTCGCGTTGAATTGTGGGATACATTGAGTGCATTATATAGTGAGCATCAAAAATCCCTTAACATTCGGACACCACTACAAAATGGCGTGGTCCCTATACGATGAACTATATCGTGGTTAGGGAGTGATTTTTGACACAGCTATAGACATATACGTCTATGCTTACATACACGTTTCGAAGCCTCAGCACATCTGCGAACATCGCTACAGGAAGCTGCACGCAGGTAAGACCAGAAAAGAATACATGTAGCGGTCAAACATTTGCAGAATTGTCTTCAAAGTGCTATGAATCATTGGTTTGATTCCTGTACTTGGACACTGGCAGCCAGAACAAGTTCCAGAGAGTGAAACAGTTAAAATAACCTGGCTGCTATTCATATTTAGCATGTCCTGCTAATGCTAATGATCTGCAAACCGTACTATAAGCAGTGCACAATACCAGAAACACAACCTCAGTTATAGGTATCAATAAGCCGGCCAGATGGACAAATACAATAGAGCTTCATCATTTTACCTCTGTGTGAAACAGACTTCTGGCCCTTTTTCTTACTCTTTTCTTATTTTTTGGATCAATGACAGACACACATTAGGCCCATATCGTGGTCTAAACCAATCAGAGATAGTGAAGGGCGGGACCCCCCTCTGATTGGTCGTGATTTAGATATTCCTGTACGTGTGTATCAACGTTTGAATGCGTGTGCTGCGGTCAGACAGAGAGGTGAGTGGCCTCGGCCCATCATTTAGAATGGAAATTGCCGCGGATGATAAGCTGAAAAGAACTCTTGACAACTTTTTCGTGAAGAATGTTAAATTAAGACCTGATTCGTCCGGAAGTCATAACCAGGGTCTCAAGCATTGAGCGTGACAGTCACGTTTGTTGGTCTTTTGTCACGCACTGCCGCCACACACCGTATTGTATTCATATAAAATATGAATTTCTCTGGCGCGCCGCTATGGAAACGGCAGGAAATAAACACGACTCCCACGAATTAAATTCAGTTTTATTTATATAGCGCTAAATTACAACAAATAGCGTCTCAAGGCACTTAAATAATATAGTCCAATTCAAGACGATTGGAGATAAATTCATTGTAATCATAAACCAATGAAATCCAATGAATTAATTTAGAAATAATCCAATTCAATCATATAGAGCCAATTCAAAAACAACATCCCAGCTAAGGAAACCAACAGATTGCACCAAAACTTGTCTTCAGTCCAAGCTCCCGTCCTGAGCATACTGTGGTGACTGTGGAGAGAAAGGACTCTCTTTTAACAGGAACAAACCTCTGGCAGAACCAGACTCAGGAAGGGTGGCCACCTGCCTCCACCAGCTGGGGTTCGGTCTCTTCATGTTACATACTGCTCAATCTTTTTTACTTTGCACAGCATTCCAGAGAGGAAATGTGTGATAGATGAGGTCTCCCAGCAGTAGCAGCTTAACTATGGAATGTATCAGGATCACCTGAGCCATCCCCAACTATAAGCTTTATCAAAAAGGAAAGTTTTAAGCCTAATCTTAAAAGTGGAAAGGGTGTCTGCTTCCCGGACATTTACTGGCAGCTTATTCCACAAGAGAGGGGCCTGATAACTGAATGCTCTACCTCCCATTCTACTTTTAGAAACTCTGGGAATAATTAAAATAATATAGAAAAGAATAACTAGAAATAATTTTAGTCCAGTAGATGGCGGCATATGCAACATCAAGGATGACAGCTGCCATTAAAAATCAAATAATAATAATAAGAAGTACTTACACACGAAATCACTCACTCATTTCCTACTCCCTACTCCCTATATAGGAAAATAAATGTAGTGCACTCTATAGTGAGCTCAACAGAGAAATCTTTCGGACACCATCTCGGCGCCGGTAATTAAGCTGTTGCACAATGAAAACGTTACATTAATGTCGTCTCACACAATCTTGTCTGTTTACTACTGCATTTTTGTTAGATTAGAGGCTTTTGATTACTGTCATGTAATTTTTATTTTCGTATTTTGTTTTCTATTTAAGCATATTTTCATATTTTATTATCTTGGCTCTTTAGTAACAGCAAGTTACAGTGTAACCAACTGGAATGTTTATTTATATGCTGTTTGTTTTACACTTTTTTTTTTTCAATGACTACAGGAAGAAATTTGTAAGAATTTGTAATAAAATAAACAATGGAATAAGCTGGCTTCGTGACTGTTGTACTGCTCCACAACTCGTGAATTTGTCTCACACCTGTAATCCAACGGCGAACTACGAGCAATTCACCAGGAAAAAAACAACTTACTGTTATCTAATTACTTTCTACCTCCCATTCTACTTTTAGAAACTCTGGGAACAACAAGTAAACCTGCAGTTTGGGAGCGAAGTGCTCTGTTAGGAAAATATCTTACAATGAGGTATTTTAAGATATGATGGATCTCAGTCATTAAGAGCTTTATACGTGATGAGAAGAATCTTAAATTCTATTCTGAATTTAACAGAATTTTAAATATTTTTAACTTTGACCTAGTGTGGTTTAACATGCTGCACGCTACAGCTGAATCTTATTGTATGTACTGACAGTTGCAGACAGAGTCCATCAGTTGGAGGACCAGGACCAGAATGGAGCAGCAGAACCAGGATCCGAATCCCTCCACCAGGAACAAAGCCGGCTCATTCTCTGGTTCCACCGGGCTGCAGGTCAGTGTGGAGGATGCTAAAGACACAAGGAAGAGTGTCAAAGCTCTCTGTATCCTCTGATCGTTCTGATTTTCCATCAAATGTGGAAAAGGTGTCAGAAAAGTGTTTCCTGGTTTCATCTCCTCTCTCTGAGCTGCAGATACAGATGTGCTTAGACTGAACATGTGCTGCAGGCTGAATGATCTGCTGGAAGAAAATCAGTGGGCAGATTGTTGTGGTGGGATGTTTTCTGGCTCTGAGTCTTCAGATTTGAGAGGTTCAGGAGCTAATCTTCATTATTTGTGTTCAAAGTCTCTGAATTACATGAATTTAACCTGGTGGTGGTAATACTTCTGGGTCTTTAATGGTTTGTAGATCTCTCTCTACCTCAGAGTAAAGAGTTGTTTTAGAGAGAAACAAAGGTTGAGTTAAAACAGACAGTTTCCCTGATGGTTGTTGAGCTTAATGACTGCAGACCTCTGAGTTGTAAGCTTGAACAAAGGGTTAGTGTAAAGAATATCATGTATTACCAACACTGTTACTTTTATTCATTTAAACCAGGGGTGCCCAACCTTGTTTGATCTAAGATCTACTTTTCAAGTTCAGCAACCACCCGAGATCTACCAGTCCAGTGTCAATACCGCAAACCCACACCCATCATTTCCAACCTGCAGTAACTAACCTCAGAAAAATTTTTCTTGTTGTCACACAACCACTACACATCACATCAAAACCCCTCCCTCTCTCAAACACACAGACACACGCACACAAATAAGTTGATCCAAAAAGAGCTGTCAGGTTCAAGGCACAACTTCTGAGTCTGGGATACTTTTCCTCCACCAGTAGTTTCCAGAACACTACATGCTCTCCAGGTTGATCTAAAAAAGTGATTTGACTTTGGCAGCAATGTCATCAACATCAATACTTGTACCAAATGGATAACAGATGGCTAAAGGCTCGATGGCTACAAAGTCAGTAAAACGCCTCTCAAACTCTGACAAGATGCTCTGAACATGCTTCTGATAATGTGCACTGTCAAGCTGTGTCACACCTTTACCTTAACGTTGTAGTTCTGCTTGCATGTGAGGGAAGTTGTGCAGGTTACCACGCTGCAGCCTGCTTGACATCAGCTGTAGCTTGCTTTTAAACTTGTTCACTGAATTCATCATGTTGAACACATCTTTACCCTTGCCCTGCAGCACTAAATTCAGTTCATTGAGCTCACCAGTGAGATCATTGAGGAAAGACAAATCGAAAAGCCAATTTAGCTTTGTATTGTAATCCACATGTTTTGAAAACTTCAGGAACTCCTTGATTTCAGGGAACACCTCCACAAATCTGGCCAAAAATTTACCTCTGCTTAACCACCTCACAGCCGTGTGAAGCAGCAGGTCTGTGTGCTCAGCATCATTCTCCTCCAAGTGAGCACGGAAAAGCCTACTCTGCAGACTCCTGGCCTGAACTGAACACACAATCTTCATCGCAATATTCATCACGTCTTTCATATTTAAAATCTTTCCACACAACGCTTGCTGGTGAATTATACAATGATCATTCAGGATATCTAAGAAAGATTCACTTTCTTTGCACAGTGCAATGAACCCACTGGTGCGGCCCATACCGCTGCCTCGAGAAAGGCTTCCTTCACAATTTTGCCGTCTTTGAATGGCTTCTTGTGTTCAGCAAGGATGTGACTGACGCAATAATTGCGGCATAACCCTGAACATGGTGGGTCTTGGCTCGTTTTCCCTCATCCATGTTAATGTTTAGGAGTGTGTAACCGCTCTGATCGCAAGCTGCTTCTTACTGTTGACAGCTGTCAATTTTCTGTCATGCATGTCACACGCAACCTTAAGTTAAACGTGACCTACTTTTTTCCAGTGTTACAGAATTCACAGTAAAGCTGACTTTGACTTAGACTTTGAACAGAATCTAAGTCTTCTGCCTCTCTGTCATTGCAGAAACATATAGCCCAAGAGGGATCCAGATGGCACTGCTGTAAGCACTGTGGGAAAGTTTACAAAAGATCATCACAGCTGAGGTATCATCACAGGCTTCATACTGGAGAGAAATCGTACAGCTGTGGTCAGTGTGGGGCATCTTTCAGGGAATCATCTAATCTAAAGAAACACCAACGTATTCACACAGGAGAGAAACCTTACATCTGTGGTCAGTGTGGGGCAGCTTTCACTCAGTTATCTCATCTTAAGACACACCAGCGTATTCACACAGGAGAGAAACCTTACAGCTGTGGCCAGTGTGGGACAGCTTTCACTCAATCATCTAGTCTAAAGAAACACCAACGTATTCACACAGGAGAGAAACCTTACAGCTGTGGTCATTGTGGGGCAGCTTTCACTGAACTATCGACTCTAAAGACACACCAACGTATTCACACAGGAGAGAAACCTTATGGCTGTGGTCGGTGTGGGGCAGCTTTCACTCAATTATGTCATCTTAAGATACACCAACGTAGTCACACAGGAGAGAAACCTTACAGCTGTGGTCATTGTGGGGCAGCTTTCGCTGTATTATATACTCTAAAGAATCACCAACGCATTCACACAGGAGAGAAACCTTACAGCTGTGGTCAGTGCGGGACAGCTTTCACTCAATTATCTCATCTTAAGACACACCAACTTATTCACACAGGAGAGAAACCTTACAGGTGTGGTCAGTGTGGAGCAGCTTTCGCTATAATATATAGCCTAAAGAAACACCAACGTATTCACACAGGAGAGAAACCTTACAGCTGTGGTCAGTGTGGGACAGCTTTCACTCAATTATCTCATCTAAAGAAACACCAACAGATTCACACAGGAGAGAAACCATACAGCTGTTGTCAGTGTGGGGCAGCTTTCACTGCATCTTCCAGTCTTAAGAGACACCAACGTATTCACACAGGAGAGAAACCTTACAGCTGTGGTCAGTGTGGAGCAGCTTTCACTCAATTATCTCATCTAAAGAAACACCAACATATTCACACTGTCGAGAAACCTTACAGCTGTGGTCAGTGTGGGGCAGCTTTCACTGCATCTTCCAGTCTTAAGAGACACCAACGTATTCACACAGAAAAGAAACCTTATATCTGTGGTCAGTGTGGGGAACCTTTCACTCAAGTATCTAGTCTAAAGAGACACCAATGTACTCCCACAGATAAACGATTGGTTTAAATCAACAACCTATTTTACGGCAGATAAGAAAACATTCATCCAGGAGAAGCAACAGGAACTACCAATCAGAAGCCTTTTCTTTCTTCAGATTAAAAATCTTTTGTGTGGATTACCACCTTACTCTTGTCAGGACTTTTGCTCTGAATGTTCTGTGAGTAGCACATGTTCGAAGAACGATTGAAAGTAATTAAAATATGTTTTCATTGTTTTAACTGTGGACAGATTTCCCACCGTTCAAGACAAACATGGCAACAATTGTGAGTTGATAAACAGAACAATATACAATCTGTTTGAAAGTAGAGACATGTTTTATTCTCTTATACTATACATATTTGTTTTGTTTAAAGTTATAATTCACAAAGTCACATTGCACCAGCTGTGGGTATTTATGTAAACATACAACATCTGTAGAAGCAACATATAATTTCAGTTTGATGTGAAGTCTAACTTTCCACTCGTCTGTATTTCATTGTTCTGCATTTTATTAAAGGTCAGATGTCAACATTTCTCATGCTTTTCATGTTCTTGCGAATGAGATATTTTTGAAGAAAATGTGTGTTTGGTTACGAGGGAAAGTTGGAATTATATTCCCCAAAGACCCAGAAATCTTTAATACAGTCTGAAAAAGGTTTGGATTTGTTCCCTGTACTTTCCAGACAGCTGTTTAATGACTGAAGTTGAAAGTTAAGGCTGTTCCAATACTAAAAGGGCACAAGGCTCAACTTCAAGCTGTGAAACTGTTTCAAATTTCTGTTGTGTTGGTGTCAAGAAAATTCTCTCAAAATGAGACTCAGACACAATTAACACAAAACATTTATTTTCACAGCAAGGAGTCTGCATGACATATCAGGAAACTGACACAGAGTTGTCTGAGTTAAAAAGATTATACTATTGCTATTTATGCCACACAAGGTCATGAGACATTCAGTAAAACAAGGTTTAGATAGAAGCTGAAATAAGATAGATAGGCCTTCTCCAGCACCCTTGACCCTTGTAGCTGTGACGGTCCTTAAACAATACGTGGAACAGAACAATGAGAGTTAAACAGTTCTCAGCCCCACCACAAAATCTTTTCATTCATTTGGATGAAATCATCATATTCTCATTAATGATCAGAACTGAGTGAGATTTCTTTGAAAAGACGGAATAAACAGGACTTGATGGCTTTCAGTTTTCTTCCAGAGCAGAAATCACAGGCCACATCTTCAGGTCAAGCATGGAAGTGATCAGCAGGAGCAGCTTGGAGTCCAGTCTTCTTCAGCTGCACCACTAAATCAGCTAACATGGTGCTTTTCTCCAGGACAGGCCTTGGTGTGAAAGTTTTCTTGAATTGAGGGCATTTGTGAAGTACCTTCTTATTCTTTCCATTCCAGTAGCCTTTATTACAGTTCATGCAGTAGCTGTGTCCACAGGGAATAGTCACCGGATCCTTCAGTAGATACAGACGGATCGAACAAGAGAAGGTTTCCAGGTCCAGTTTAACCCTTTTCTGAGCCATTACCTCCATTTGGCAGAGCAGTGTGTGACTCTGAGAGCAGAAACACCATTTGTACTGTGATATAAAACTAATTCCACCTCCTTTTGTTACGGCTGATCAGCTGATCTCCACTTAAGAGCTCATCTACTATCACACAACGGTTTCACACATCCTCCCACCTTCAGATCAGTTTGGGGAGGGAACAAGGAAGTTTCCGCTTGAAATTTATAAATCATGATCTTCTTCTGAAATGTTCACCTAAATCTTCTCCCTGATGCATTCAAGTATGTGACATGAAACATGAACTCTCATACGGCTGCTGGACTTCAGAGTTGAGCTGCCTAATAACTAAAGCTGACCCCTAACCTGCAAACTTTCTGTACTCCTGGCTGGCTGGAACAGAGTCCAGAGAAGAGTCAAATATTAGTTCTTAACTCACATGTAGATTTGACCTATTAAAGGTTTGTTAAGACTGCATTGTCATTTCAACAATTGTCATCTCAAGGCACTTAAATAATATAGTCCAATTCAAGCTAATTGGAATTCAATTCATTGTAATCATAAGCCAATGAAATCCAATTAATCAATTTAGAAATAATCCAATTCAATCATATAGAGCCAATTCAAAAACAACATCCCAGCTAAGGAAACTAACAGATTGCACCGAAACTTGTCTTCAGTCCAAGCTCCCGTCCTGAGCGTGCCTGTGGCAACTGTGGAAAGGAATGACTCCCTTTTAACAGGAAGAAACCTCTGGCAGAACCAGACTCAGGAAGGGTGGCCATCCGCCTCGATCAGTTGGGGTTTGAGAAGACAGAAAAGAGGGTGAAAAAACACCGTAACACCATTCAAAGGACACCTGTTGGAACAGGGAAACACAAGTTAAAAACCACAATAATGTCACATGTACATAATATCAATTGAGAAATTAAACAGGGGGGAAAAGAGAACAAAGTGAGGAAAGGTGTGACAGATGAGGTCCCCCAGCAGTCTAAGCCTATAGCAGCTTAACTATGGGATGTTTCAGGATTACCTGAGTCATCCCTAACTATAAGCTTTATCAAAAAGGAAAGTTTTGAACCAAATCTTAAAAGTGGAAAGGGTGTCTGCTTCCAGACTCAGACACCATCAGAGCACTTTCCTAACAGAAGTGCTCTGTTAGGAGAAAACCTTACAATGAGATCTTTAAGATATGATGGAGCTCGGTCATTAAGAGCTTTATATGTGAGGAGAAGAATCTTAAATTCTATTCTGAATTTAACAGGGAGCCAATGAAGAGAAGCTAAAACTGGAAATACATGATATCTCCTGTTAGTTCTCATCAGAACTCTGGCTGCAGCATTTTGGATCAGCTGGAGGCTTTTCAGAGAATATGTGGGACAGCTCAATAATAAAGATTGCAGTCGTCCAATCTTGAAGTAACAAATGCATGAACTAGTTTCTCTGCATCAACCTGACACAGGATGTTCCTGATTTTAGCAATATTACGAAGGTGAAAGATGGCAGTCCTAGAAACCAGTTTTATATGTGCGTCAAATGATAAATTCTGGTCAAAAATAACTCTACTCACTGTAGAACTAGAAGTCAAGGAAATACCATCTAGAGTAACTATATAACTAGACAATTTCTCTCTGTCTTTAAGACAGGCTTGTAGTCTGACCAACCTTTTGGTTTCATCTGGTTTCATAGATAAGTACAGCTGAGTATCATCAGCATAACAATGGAAATTTATGCCATGCTGTCTAATAATGTTACCTAATGGAAGCATGTATAAAGTAAAAAGAATCGGTCCAAGCACAGAACCCTGAGGAACTCCATGACTTACCCAGATATGTGAGGAAGATTTTTCATTTACAAGAACAAACTGTAATCTATCAGATAAATATGACTTAAACCAGCCTAATGCAGTTCCTTTAATCCCAATAACATGTTCAAGTCTCTGTAACAGAATGCTGTGATCGATCATATCAAATGCAACACTGAGATCCAACAGGACAAGCACAGAAACAAGTCCGCTATCATCATCATCATCATTGGTAACTTTCACCAGTGCTGTTTCTGTGCTATGATGCACTCTGAATCCTGACTGAAACTCTTCAAACAGATTATTTCTATGTAAATTATCACAAAGTTGAGCTGCTACTATTTTATCAAGAACTTTAGACAAAAATGGGAGATTGGATATAGGTTGATAATTAGCCAACACTTTTTTTAAGGTTTTTTAAGTAAAGGTTTAATTACAGCAACCTTAAAAGTCTGAGGTACATATCCTGTCAACAAAGACCGATTGATCAAATCCAAAATGGAAGTGTCAATTAAGGGGAAAACCTCCTTGAACAGTCTGGTTGGGACTGGGTCTAAAATACAAGTTGATGGTTTAGAAGAGACTATTGTTGTTGTTAGCTCAGAAAGATCAACTGGGCAGAAGCCGTCTAAATACAAATCAGGTTCGAAAGATACTTCTAAAGCTGCTCTACTTGATGATACATCAGTGATAATAGTGGGAAGGATTCCATTAATATTCTCTCTAATAGAAACAATTTTATTGATAAAGAATCTCATGAAATCATCGCTGCTGAGAGTTAAAGGAATACATGGCTCAACAGAGCTCGGACTCTTTGTCAGCCTGGCTACAGTGCTGAAAAGAAACCTTGGATTATTCTTATTCTCTTCTATCAATGATGAATAATAAGCAGTTCTAGCTTTACGAAGTGCTTTCTTATACGTTATTAAACTATCTTTCCAGACTAATTGAGACTCTTCTAAATTAGAGGACCGCCACTGTCTCTCCAGCTTTCTTGCAGTCTGCTTTAACGCACGCAGCTGTGTATTATACCAAGGAGCCAACCTCTTCTGACTGATTACCTTCCTTTTCAGAGGGGCAACATTGTCCAGTGTTGTACACATTGAAGCTATAGAGCTGTCAACAAGAGAGTCAAATTCTACTGGAGTAAAATTTAGGTAGCTGTCCTCTGTCATATCTGCACATGGCAGTGAAGAAAAGGATGATGAAATCAACTCTTTAAAACTGGTTACAACATTCTCTGACAGACACCTTCTATATGTAAAATTCTTCTCAGAAGCCATATAGTCAAGTAATGTAAATTCAAAAGTTATTAAAAAAATGGTCAGAAAAGACAGAGTTATGAGGGAAAACTGTTAACTGTTCACTCTTAATGCCATAAGGCAGCACAAGGTCAAGGGTATGATTAAGGCAGTGAGTAGGTCTGTGAACACTTTGAGAAAATCCAATAGTCTAATATAGAATTAAAGTTAATATTTAGGCTGTCATTTTCAACATCTACATGAATATTAAAGTCACCCACTACAATGACTTTATCTGTACTCAGCACTAACTGGGATAAAAACTCTGAGAATTCAGACAGAAACTCGGAATAAGGGCCAGGTGGACGATGCACAACAACAAACACAAGAGGTTTTTGTGATTTCCACTTTGGGTGGGAAAAACTGAGAATCAGAGATTCAAAAGAGCTAAAACTAATCTTGGGTCTAGGACTGATTAGTAACCCTGATCTGATGATAGCTGCCACTCCTCCTCCTCTGCCTGTGGTTGGAGGAACGTGAACATCTAAATAGTCAGAGGGAGTTGATTCATTAATGCTAACATGATCCTCCTGCTGCAGCCAGGTTTCTGTAAGACAAAATATATCAATATGATGATCACAGATCAAATCATTCACTAACAGAGAATTTGAAGGGAGAGATCTAATATTCAGCAAACCACATTTAACAGTTTGATGTTTCTGTTCACTTTTTTGTTCAGTTAAAGTTTTTTTTGCACAAGAGGATTTGCTCCTTTTGTGTTTTTTGATTGGGGGGGGGGGGGGGGGGGGGGGGCACAGCATCAGGTGGGAAGCCGCAGAGAAGTGTGTAAGACTACAACTCTGCATCCTGGTCTCAACCCTGGGTTGTCATGTTTTTGGATGACTAATAAATTCGTCCATATTTCTAGAAATGAGAGCTGCTCCTTACAAAGTGGGATGGATGCCGTCTCTCCTCCTCAGACCAGGTTTTCTCCAGAAAGATTGCCAATTATCTATGTAGCTCACGTTGTTTGCTGGACACCATCTAGACAACCAGCGATTTAATGAGAACATGCGGCTAAACATGTCATCACTGGTCAGATTTGGCAGGGGTCCAGAGAAAACTACGGAGTCCGACATTGTTTTGGCAAAATTACACACCGATGCAACATTAATTTTAGTGACCTCCGATTGGCGTAACCGGGTGTCATTACCGCCGACGTGAATAACTATTTTACCGTATTTACGTTTATCCTTAGCCAGCAGTTTTAAATATGATTCTATGTCGCCCGCTCTGGCCCCTGGAATACATTTGACTATGGTCGCTGGTGTCGCTAATGTCACGTTTCTGACTATAGAGCTGCCAATTACCAGGGTTTTGTCCTCAGCGGGTGTGTCGCTGAGTGAGGGAAATCTATTTGAAACGTGGACAGGTTGATGGTGAACCACGGGCTTTACTTTAGGACTAGGACTCCTCTTCCTGACAGTCACCCAGCCACTCTTAAGTCCCGGCTGCTCGGGATCTGCTCGGGGACAACTAACAGAGCTAGCTACGCCAGGTGGCTCCGCACTGACTAAAGGGGCCTGGTTCGCTATCGGGTGGTTTTCAACAGTGCAGAGCCGAGCTTCCAATTCAGATAACCTTGCCTCCAAAACTACAAAAAGACTACATTTGTTACATGTACCATTACCACCAAAGGAGTCAGAGGAGTAACTAAACATCTGACACAGAGCAGGTGAAAGCAGGAGATAGAGGAAGAGAACTGGTAGCCATGCTAAGCTAGAGAACCAGACACACCGCTAAAAAGTGAAAAATAAAAACTAAAGATCTGTAAGAGTGAGCGTTAGAATGTAACAAGTATGGGATAGAGTTAACTATGCAAGATGTGTAAATTATAGGGAGAAATAAGGTGATTATTAGTAGTTCAAGAGGAGCGAGAACTGTCACAGTGCACACAGAAAGCAACAGGAAGTGATGCAATACGTCTTACCGCAAAGCAAAGCCGTCAGCCGTCAACAACAATAACCCGATTAGATGCCACCTAAAATAAGAAGGTAAGGTCCAGACATAAACTTATGTTTATTTGTCTTGTCTGTTTTTTCCGCTGATCGGAAAAGTGATCCGGACCGTGCGTTTTTGGATCCGTTGCACCCGTAGTAGGAGGTGAAGAAGACGCCAGAGCAGCAATGAGGAAGAGAACATGGAATGGAGTGAAGAAGACATTCAGTTTGAAGAGAGCGAGGAAGAGATGGCAGATGAAGAGGGCGGTGATAACAGCAATGCTGACGATGTGCAGTACTCATGGTTTACATATTTAATCCTTTAACTTACTGTGTGGAACTCACATTTTACAATTTCAGATAACACTTACAATGCACTGTTAGATCTGGTCAGGTCATTTCTTTTTGTGCTTGGTAGCATTTTCAGACGATGTATTAAAATATTTGGCTGAAAGAATTCCTTCAACCATGTATATGGTCAAAAAAATACTTTCACTCAAAAGAGATGAAGTCCTTCACTATGTGGCATGCCCAGTTTGTGACAAAGTATATACACTTGAGGAGGCAACAATAACTGTAAACGATGGACGAGGCATAAGAAAAAAATCTTCCAAAAAAAATGCACAAAGCGTCATCGCAAGGAATGTAGAATTTTGCTTTGGAAAAAAGGGTTAACATATTTATTTCCTAAAGATAGATTTTGCCACAGAAATGTTACAAAGAGTTTGCAGGACTTAGCACATAGACCAGGTTTTAATGAAGCCTGTGAGAAGTTGAGAGAACGAGAGATGTGTGACAATGTATGTGCTGGAATAATGGAAATGGTATGATGGAAAGATTTAAAAAGACTTTCAATCTTATGATGGCAAGCCATTCCTCTCTGAAGCACGCAATCTGGGTCTCATGCTTAATGTTGACTGGTTTCAGCCCTATGATAAGGTTAAAGATTCCGTAGGTGTTATGTACCTAGTTGTAATGAATCTGCCCCGTGAGGAGAGATTTAAGCAGGAGAATATTATCATCGCAGGAATGATTCCTGTGAGCCTAAAGGGCATATTAATCCCTACTTGGGACCTCTTGTCACCCTCTTGACCTGTGGAAGGGGCTTTACTGGTTAGACTCTTCTGCTTTAGGAAAGCAACAATACAGAGCTGCTCTACTGTGTTTGGCAAGTGATATTCCAGCATCTCACAAGACCGGAGGGTTTTAAGACACATGGCAAAAACGAGATGTTCTAAATGTTTAAAAGAATTTCCAAGAACCATCGATAAGTAGGTTGACTTATCGATTGAAGGTCATAATCTTTTTGAAAAAAGATGGTGACACAGTAGAAGCTGAGCATACAGTTGGCTGAGGTTAAATGGTTCAAACAACACCGTGATATATATTATTACAGTCAAAGTGGTTCATGTTCTGTTTGGGAAGTAGGTTCTGAACCATTTTCCTCAATATGTAACCAGCCATATTTTCAATATTCTAATCAACAAACCTCATGACTTGGAAGTTGACTGACTGCTTCAAGTTATTTTCTAGTTTTTATTCAGGATCTCTGACAAATAAGAAATTTCAGAATCAGCATGGGTCTTTATTGTCAAGTAAGTATGCACATACAAGGAATTTGTCTTGGAGTGAGCACACACAATAAAAGAGAAAAAAATAACACACACAAAAAAACAGACAGAACATAAAGCATAGCCCCCAGCTGCTCCCCACCTCTCTGTCCAGGACAGAGAGCGGTGTTGGTGTGGGTGGCGTTAGAGGTGAGCTTCAAAGAGGCCCTGCTCCTGTAGTGCTGGGGGAGGGTGAGTGGCTGGTTTGCTGGGACTGATGGGGGCGTTGGGTCCAGCACCTTGTCTTTCAAAGCGGCCGTAAAACATGTTTAGTTCCTAGTACATAAAAATATATCAAATCAATTTTGGTGCTAATCTTTGACATATCCAAAACTCAAGTTACCACCAAAGCCCCATCTGTGTAATATTTATTTTACAGAAAATATTTAACGTTTAGTGTGTTTTTAGTAAATAATTAATTAAAATAATTAAACTGTCATTTGAAGGGTTAAAATCCTAAAAATTATTTAATGTTAGGTATTTTTGAGCAGGACAGAAGTTGTTTAAAGGATTTATGAAAAAACAGAAAAAATATTGATGTATAAATGTATGTATCCAAAAGATATCCAATACTAGGATTTGTTATAGATGTGTATACGGAGGGTATCCTAGGTTCTGTTACAAATTAGATCTTCCCGTACATCCTCGAAAACATTTTGGATATGGGGCAGATGCATTAACTTGTATACTGTTGGATCTCTCTGGATATTAGGCGTTTTAGTGCTTAGAGTTAAGTTAGTAAGGCTTCTGATTGGTAGTTCCTGTTACTGTTCCCAGGTGAATGTTTATTATCTGCCGTAAAATATGTTGTTCATTTAAACCAATCATTTCTCTGCAGTGTGACTACGTTGGTGTCTCATTAGATTAGATAATTGAGTGAAAGCTGCTCCACACTGACCACAGCTGTAAGGTTTCTCTCCTGTGTGAATAGTTGGTGTGTCTTTAGACTACATAATTGAGTGAATGCTGCCCCACACTGAACACAACAGTAAGGTTTCTGTCCCGTGTGAATATATTGGTGTTTCTTTAGACTAGATAATTGGGTGAAAGCTGCCCCACACTGACCACAGCTGTAAGGTTTCTCTCCTGTGTGAATACGTTAGTGTATCTAGAGATAAGATACTGCAGTGAAAGCTGCCCCACACTGACCACAGCTGTACGGTTTCTCTCCTGTGTGAATACATTGGTGTTTCTTTAGGCTATATATTATAGCGAAAGCTGCTCCACACTGACCACACCTGTAAGGTTTCTCTCCTGTGTGAATAAGGTGTTTCTTAAGATGGGAAGATGTAGCGAAAGCTGCCCCACACTGACCACAGCTGTAAGGTTTCTCTCCTGTGTGAAGCCTCTGATGATACCTCAGATGTGATGAGCTTTTGAAAACTTCCCCACAGTGCTTACAGCAGTACCATCTGGATCCCTCTTGGGTTACATGTTTCTGCAATGACAGAGAGGAAGAAGACTAAGATCCCTTTTGAAGTTCACACAAAAGATTTATCTAAGCTAACCAACAAATTCTAACTGGACCTGGACAGACCGAGCCACACAAGTCTCAATATCTCAGCTCACAGTTTTTTGTCCAAGTTGTTCACTTAAACACCATGTAGAGGTTGGGCTGAAAAAGGTTGATGACCACTGGTTTAAATGAATAAAAGTAGGGTTGGGCAAAAAAGGGAGCTTCAGTCTGGACTGAGGCTTGAAACTGAGAAGATGTGATGGTTCAGTGGAGGAATGATTTAGTTCTGTGTGGCAAACAGCACGTCGGCAGGAGCTGTCTGACTGATCTGAGACACTCTGAAGAAGAACATGAAGTGGACCATTCTGAGGCCATCATTTAAATATAAACGAGTGTTTTTCTGGCATCAGAAGTGCTCGTCCAGTGATTCATTCCAGAAAGCTGCTTTAGGGAAACCTAAAGTTTGAGACGAAGGAAACTCTCAGACCCTTAAAACTCTGAAATGTTTTTCAACCCAAATAACCTACAATCTCCTTTATTTTGATTCTGAAATTATCTTAACTGGTAAACTGATATATCCAGTTGAAGAGTAAAAAGTGATCTTTTGTTGAGCATCAGCTCCTAAAAGTTGCACAGATCCTCTTAATAAAGATAATTTTAGCTCCATTTTAACTCCAGATGTGGGCAGCTGGACTATATGAGTAAAGATATGTACAACCTTTTTAATCATGCGGTCAGTCCTTGTTGATTCGTGAGTAAAAGAAAATATTGGATATGTAAAGGAAACTGAATAATGAAGCTTTCATAAAACACTTCTGCAGAGGACAGTCAGACTGTCTTTTAATGGGCTTCTGAGTGTAAATCTGAGAAATCGGATACTAATACTGAGGATAACTGTGTATTTCTACTGCTCCTGTGATACTTTCCTGGATCACTGACAAGTCTTTATAATAATGCTAATAATGCTGACCATAATTAAGTCCCATTTTAACATCTAATTATGAAATATAGCATAGTGTGTACATTAAACACATCAAATCACATGTTTTCGCTCCACAGTTTTATCAAAAAGCCAAATGATACCCAAACAAGCCTGGAAAGAACTATTCTAAATTTTACATTGATCAAACTTTTTTAAATCACAGAGATTACAGCAAAACTACAGGAAGAAGTTTAGAAAACTGCAGCTTACATGGAAATGTGACAAGATGGTCACAAACTGTCCAGAAAGGTTAGAAAAGAGGAAGAAAGGGGCCAAGAAGTATATTTGACACACAGCTAAATGAATAAAACAAATTAAATCTATAGCTGAGGTTATGTTTTTGCTATTGTGCACTTCTGCAACGGTTTGCAGATTAGCATTAGCATTAGCAACACATGCTAAATATGAATAGCAGCCAGGTTATTTGAACTTTTTCACTCTCTGGTGCATGTTCTGACTGCCCGTGTTCAGCTGCAGGAATAAAACCAACGACACAGAGTACTTTGAAGACATTTCTGCAAATGTTTGACCGCTACATGTACTCTTTTTTGGACTCACTTGCATGCAGCTTCTTGTAGTGTTGTTCCGAGTTGTGCCGAAGCGTGTGTGGAGGGGAGGGGAGGGAGGAGGAGGAGGAGGGGAGAGGAGGGGAGGGTGGGGCGCCTGAAGCCTCGCCACCCGGCAATAACACGTGAATGCTTCCGGCAGTGATTCAGATTTTGCCGTGAGTATTGACAATAGACATTTACATACATACATAGACGCCACATCGACTGTGAAAAGTTCCACTGTTAGAAAAATTCACTCACAGACAACGGCATGAAACCAAGAAATCCCTCAGAGGCCTCAGTATTTCACTTGCAAGCGGAGAACAACACACAAACCTTCTTTCTGCAGCTTCGCAAGAGTTCTCCAACGAGTGGTGGCCTCCCTTGCTCTTTTATTTGGTGACACACACACACATACATACAATCCTATATGTGCCCAGGTCTGGTATATCTCCTGAGTTTGGAGTCATCTCCTTATTTGGGGAGCTATAAAGATAACGATCCGTGGGGAGACAACATTCCTTCTTAAAACACAGTTCTCTTTGTCTCCCAACTTCTCCTTGAGAAGTTTTGATATGAAATGGCCTCTCTGGCTGTGACTTTTATTTAATGATAATAAGCAAACTTTTCAGACATTTCCCTCCTGTTTATCATTAATTAATGTCACCCTTCCTGTCAGTATCTTACAAGTCTTTTTAGCTTTCTGTAAGAACTTCATTTGTATTACAACCTTATCAATTTACACTCAAAAGGTTCTTCATTTTATTTAATCTAAACACAATCATTGTCAGCTTCTTTGCCATAGTGCGACATTGGATATAGGTCCGGATGATATTCTTCATCTAGTTCATCCTCCTGGAGAAGCAATGCTCTGAACTCCGAAGGGCGTCCCTCTATGGTGTGGACCACTAACCTGGTGCATAGAGAACGGAGACAAGGCACACAACAACACCCGCACACTACCAATATTGCAGTAAATACTGCTGCAGTCATCATAAGTGATAGAAACATGGCACAATATCTCCCAAACATACTCATCATGTTAGACCATATAGAAGTGTCAACTCCTGTGTGTTCCTTCAATTCTTCAGATATGGCGCTTTTGTTAAAGATCTGTCTGGTGGTGTGTTCTTAGGTATCAGACGTTAGAACACGCTCCTCCTTTTTCAGCCAGGAAAGAAGGACACAGACAGTTGAAAAGTCATAGATTCTCCTGATGATTCTCCTGATGACAAACATTTCATTTAGTTCCGAAGGTTTACACCTTCCCTGCTTCCCTGCTTCCCTGCTTCACAACTTCCTTTGCTGCTTAACAGGACCCTGATGGACCTGTTTTGTTTTTTTCAATCTCTCGTAGGTCTCCCAACCTAAAATAGGTAGAACCACAAAGAGACTTATGACCAGTCCTGCTGCCAACAACCACTTTTAATCTTTGAAATCATTTCTCTCCTAATCCTCTCTTCTCTGGTGCTCTCTGCCTCTTGTCCTGCTAAGTGCTAGAGAGATGTCCCTGCTTCACCAGCATTGAGTTTACCAGGAGCTTTACACCTGGTCCACTTTGTAGCTGGACTTCCCTCTCTAGCAGTCAGGGGAAGGCAAAGAGTACCTCTTACAATGGCTCTTGTGTATCTAAGTATCACGTCTTTCGACCTTGACAGTGGTTGGGGTGGTTATCAGGATCTGGAAAGAAAAAGTCCTTCCCAGCTCGGTTTGTTCCACACCTTCCTCTTTATCACCTTCGTGAAGACCCAGTCTCCGATATTAAGCTCTGCTCCAACCTGTAATGGCAAAGTCTCATTCGGAACATTATTATATTGACTTATATCTTTCGTTTCGAACATCCTTTTCATATAACTTGCTAGAGTGTTGTTGGGGAAATTTAGTAATGCACAGAGTCAGTTATTTTCTTCTGAGGAGATAAGAGGCTTTTAAAATAATATCTTGCAAAAGAGAACAACACAGTAGAAAATACAGAGTTGCTCTGCCCACTGAGGCAAAAACACAGTTATATTGCCCACTTATCACGTCGTCTTTCTTTGGGTATAGTTGATTTTTCTTCTATCTTCCCTCCCCAACCATCAGTTGAGGTTACCCAGACAAATATGTAAATACCAGCCTAACCCTGTCCCCCTTAAAATGCAGCTATCTCATTATAACAAGCCCACCATTGTAAAGAGGAATTTAAGAAAAACAGGGCAGGGTGGTACCTTGCAGCTCGGTCATTTGCAGGTCATGCACAGTAACACTCAATACAATGCATATAAGAATTAAATTTCCATTAGTGTCGTCTGGAGGCAGTTTTAGCTAGGTCTGGAATAGAATATGGTCTTCCATACATTATTTCGAATGGAGTTAAAGATTGACCTTGTGTGGGAGTTATCCGCATGCTTAGCTGAACTAAGTCCAATGCAATCAGGCCATTTTCTCCCTGTTTCTTCCATTGCTTTTCTCGGTTTCAGTTTTAATTGTTCCATTAGTTCTTTCCACTAGCCCTGCACTCTGGGGATGATAACCACAATGTTTTTTTTCAAGTTTATGCAGAAGTGGTCTCCTATCTTTTGGATCACTTAATTCACAAAATGACTTATCACTCTTGATAATCTGTGGAATCCCAAAAGTAGGTGTTATTCTTTTGCATAAGGCTTTTGCTACTATCAGGGCATCTGCTGAATGATGGAAATATCTCTACCCATTTAGAAAATGTATAAATTTTTACCAACTGTTAATTATCATTAACAGTACTTCTGATTGTTACTTTTGTTTAGTTCGATAAAATCCATGTGTATTCCTTGGAAAGGATACTCTGGTTTAGGAAACTGGCCTCTTCGTGGTCTCATGTTTCCGTGTGGATTGTGTTTTATGCAAATCTCTTTTTTTATTAAGTAGTAAAATAATGTATATAATGTTCTATTATACTGTTCATTCCTCCTGTTGACACATGGCAAGGCCCATGTGCCACAATTGCTGCCCATTTATACATGGATTTTAGCAAGATTGGTTTTCCAGGGACGTCTGGGTTTCTTTGCTCAAACTGCTGCCCCCGCGACCCGACCCCCGGATAAGCAGCAGATGATGGATGGATGGATGGTTTTCCAAGCGGTTAGGTGTAGATGTCATCTTTCAAAACTGCTCCTTTGTTGCACCACATAGTTCTTTTGCTGTCTGGTGCTTGTTGTTGTATATCTTTTAAAACATCATTCTCCATAGTCATAGTTAAAATGTGTGACATTGCAGCTTCTTTTGCAGCTTTATCTACAAAATAATTTCCTTTGCTTACAAAGTCTGTTCCTTTTGTGTGTGCTGCACATTTGCAGACCGCAATAGCTTTTGGTAGTAATATTGCTTCCAGCAAATCTTGCAGCAGTTCTTTGTGAGTTACTGGCTTTCCAGTGGAGGTTTGGTAGCCTATATTTTTCCATTAATGACAATATTCTGTCATCTCTCTTCTGTTCCCTGTGTGTAGTTTTGTGTTCATCGTCAGACAGAAAGACCAAGGAAGCTTAATTCAATAATAGATGTTGTTTCTGTATCTATAGAAAAACTTGTGATCACTTCTCTCACTTCTGGCCACACAGGCCTTAACACACTTGCTTTCACCTGATCTCAGAAGCTGAGCAGGGCTAGGCCTGGTCAGTGATTGGATGGGAGACTGCAGGTGCTTCTCTGCTGCTTCCTTACAAAAACCAGAGGAAGCTGCTGGCCCATCAAACTTAACATTAAGTTGGAAATTATTATTATTACAACTTTCCTATTTTTCTCCAAAGAGAGGGTTTACTTCCAGCTTTATGTGAATTAATAAAAAGTATTCTATCAAAATAATACCAAGAAAACTGATCTTTTCCTGATAAGTTCAGGATGTTTAATGATATTAAGTAACTTCCCTCAACATGTCTTGTACTGAAGTTACTGCATAAAGTCTAATATTATATTTAAAGTTTACTTTCATCAACTAAAAAGAGGTTGAGAAACAGTCAATTCAAAGTCATTATAGATTCACTTGCTGTGTCTTTAAAGTTTGCTGCTCATACCCCAGAATGACCGAGATCATACATTACATAACTTGTTACTTGATATTAATTGACTTCTTTTATAAATACCACTTGGAGAATATTGTTAAAGTTAAGTTATACTTAAACACACTGACAAAGTCTCTATAGCAGAGTGTTAAAGCTGTTTCTCTTGGTTTATGTGGTGTGTGACTTCCTCTCATTTTTAATATTCTATAGCAGTGAGCAGTTAATAATGCACAGACATGAGAAATTCAAAGGAGACTCTTTGTAGTCTTCACTCCTGAACCTGTTGCCTAGGCGACCTGACCTCGGGTGATCGAATGATATTAGATGGATGGATTATTGATTTATGTTCAGTCTTTAATGTCAATAAAATCTCATTTCACAGTGAAAGAAGTGGACTCTTTATTGATGGGAATTTGTCGCCATCTGGCGGTGAAACGATAAATAGCATCATGTCAGTTTGGGAATGTTTTTGAACGATTGAATACTTTAGTTCTTATAATTGTAATAATGAGCAACTGGACTTTCTGGATATTTCACTTCTCATCTGAAAGATGTCTTCAGCTTTAACTAGTTGGTGGGGACTGTCGACTGATCAGCAGCTTAAAGACTATTCACACTTGGCAGGTCTGTACGGTCACACTGACACACCTCAGTCCAAAACATCTGTTTTCTTTGTCCAGAATGTGGAAGTTACTGTCCTCAAAAGAGTGTTCCTTCACCTTAAGATGGAGGTGAACTGCTGAGCCTCCAAACTGGACATCTGTATCTGTCAGATAAAAATATGATGACTCTACAGACACGGACATTCAGGACCACAGGGTGAACAACTTAGAAGATGGGGACCTCACCCAACCAGAAAAGGATGTTTGCAGCAAAATACTCAGTTTTACTATTTCTCCACAACAGCTGCCAGTGGTGGACCTCATCACGGCTACTGAATCTGTGATAAGGACTGACAACATCTCAGAAGAAGGCAGAAACAAGCTCAGGAGGAGGAGGAGAGACACTCTGAGGAGGAACACAAACTGATCCCCAAACAGAACAAGAAATTACACAAACAAATAAATGGAGTCCAAACAGATCCTGAACTTTGATGTCTGAATCCAGATGTTGTCAATAAGAAATGTGGATTAGAACACGAAGAAAAACTGAACAAATATTGTTGAAGCTGCTTCAAAACATGATGGAAATATTAATATATTCACAAATATATCAGGTGTGAGTGTTGAGATTAAAACAATATGTGATTTGTTCTGAAGGAACTGCCTCATTAACAAGCTTCTGCTGTCAAACTGCACAGATCTGAGCGCTGAGTGTGATTTGTTGAATTTCTGGACATTTTCTGACCTTCTCATCAAACTGAAAATAATATATATACAACACACTAAAACACACATTTCCAGTTTTTGACCCATTTATTTTGCTTTTGATACATAATTCTTATTCTGACGATCAACATATTTCATTCACAGCAAGTTGTGTCCCTCCACACATGTGCAACCATTTTACCAAAACCAGTTCCACGTGGCATCAGAAAATAAACCGCGAGTGGCACGACCAACAGGAAATGACATCATCAAGCCATGTGCTAACTCACATAATGAACAGACAAAACTAAGTCCTTGTAACAATGTGTAAAATGCAATTAATCCTACAGCACTTTATACTATAAAAGTATACGTAGATGTGCAGAGAAAAGTGAACATCTGCACACAAGATGTCCCGGTTATCAGATCGGTGTGAAATAGTTGTGTTAACAGCTGGTTTAGTCAGCTTTTACTTGTGTCCTCTGCAGTGTGTTTGGGATAATGTTTGATGGGAATGTTTGGGTGAGCTGCTTCTGGGTTTCAGCTGTTCAGGAAACAGGTTTAAGGTTGATGGTGGGGTTTTGTAAATTTAACTCTTCATAATCAAGTGTTTTTAAGAATGAATGCGTACAGGAAATACTCAGAATATTTTGTATTGAAACTATTTTGTAAAACAGAGACACCTCCTCTGTAAGGATGTGGTTCGGCACCGTCAGAGGTCAGTTAGTTCGTTCAGGCCTGCTGATGGTGGAGGATGATCATGTCCCACGATGCCTCCATGCTGTTCTTGGCTCTGTGCACGTTCTCTAGATAAATTAAACAAATAGTTTTGCACCATATTCTGCTTCTGCACTGCTGTAATCAGCCAATCAGAAGCTGCCTGGTTACAGTCCTCTGATATATTTAGTTTCTCTGATCTTTTCCAAAGTGTGTGAGACCCTCCACCCATTGCACCGTCATCTTTATTACAGAAAGAAGACAAAGTCTTTGAAAAGTTTCAGTTCATTATTTAGATGAGTCTCCAGTACAACATAAAAAAATAATAACATCAATCATATCAAAAGAGCAAAAAAGCATCTACACAAGATTCTGAAGGGTTACACCTCAAATATCAACATGTTTGACTTTATTTACATTTTACATCATTAATTATTATTGGGGTGAATAAATGTTAGTATTTTTATTTAATTTATTTTATCTTACATGTTTTCAACTGTTAAAGTTCAAATGTTGTTTGTAAAGGATCATTTCAGTCCTCTTTGTGAGCGTTCAACAACAACATTTAGCAACATTCTGCCATCTTTAAAGGTTTGGAAAAAGAAGAAGTTTCCAAGGAATCATTTAGAAGAGTTTCAAACAGAAACTGACTGAATCAATGAATCTGAAAAGGTGTTTCTGAGTGAAAGAGACAGACATGTACAGACTGAACTATCTGTTCAACAGACAGGAGGACACTCTTTATACTCAACACAGAGACACTGAGGAACCATGTGACCAGAACCCAAATCCAGGATGCAGAGGTTCTTCAATGAATTTCTCCCCAATTTATGGAGATAAATTGCATCAGAACAGTGATGAAGAGGAAGAAAAATAGGATTAGATTTAAGAGGAAGTATCAAACTTTAAATTACAAATGAAATACAACAATATATCAGATAAAAGGATCCTGGAATCTATTTGCCCAACATGTTGAAATCATATCCGAACAAATATTAACAAAAATAATCAGGAATGTAAAAAAGTCAAATAGTTTTGATCTGAAGTTTACCCTTAATCTGTTAATTAATCTTTTATTTGGTTCTAGTCTCAATTAGCTCGTTCGACCATCTTAAAATAATTTTTTTTTGTTGTTTCTCCAATTGCAGATGTCAAAGTACGTTCATCAGCAATAAGCAAAAATAATTATTACATAAATATATACAGCATTTTGGAACATTTGATACAAAAATCTGATGGTACTGTCATAGTGATAAATATGGATCTACTGGTACTATTTTCACATCTGAACATAATGAACATGTGACTCCATGTTTGTGAAGCAATAGTTGTGTTTGAGTTGGTTCTGAGTTGTTCAAAAGTGTTTTTCTTTAAGCAGCAGTCAGAGTTGTGCTGTTTCATACCTGTTATGTTAGATCACTGTTAGTGTTATGGTAAAACCAGGTCTAAAAATGTTTATCCAGTTAAAACAAGACAGTCTTGCTGCAATTATGGTGTTTCACTGCAGTTAGCTCAAACTTTTTAAACTGTATCACAACCACTGATATAAATGTACATATATTCAGACAAACAACAGTAGTAGAATGTAGGATGAATGAATCACATTATTATTCATGATGGAAATGTATGAACTAAATTCTCCAAATATACTGGAGGAGATTACAGGAATCATAGCTGTGATATCACTGATGGAAATGGACCAGGATTTATCAAATGATTCTAATTTTGAGGTTAGCAGACCTGTTTCCATAGAAATTATGGAAAAGAAGATTTCTCCTTTAGTGGACATCCTCCTCCTTCAGCTAAACCTGTTCAGGGGGATGTCAGGATTCTTCTGGGGTGTTCATGAGACATGTATGTTTCAAGTTTCATGTGTATGTTTCATGTGTGTATTTCTAATACTCGGGACTAAAGTGTTTCATCGAGTGGCAAAAAGAAAAACACAGAGTCTGGTTTATTTTGCCCGGAGGACTTTCAGCTGTGACTTCCTTGTCTCTTTTGAGGATCTCTATCAGAATGCTGTTAGGACTGGATAAATGTGGCCAAATGGTATCAAAAGAGAGACGAGATGATCAAACCGAAGTGGATGAGCTACCAGAAGGAAACATAGGAAATGTGCATCGGGGGTCCCACAGGAAAGTAGGAACTGCACCGTAAACCCTGATAAGTTCAGTTAACTCAAAAAAAAAAAAAAAATTGTTGAAACTGATTACAAATTTTTTTTTAATCAATGTTAACTAAATATTTTGAATTAAAAAAGCAGTCTTAAGTATGCTTTACTTGTGATCTTAAGGGACACTAACTAACTTTGATAAGTTTAACAAGACTTATCTGATAAGTATGTTCTAGTTATTTTGTTTTCACAGTACAAATAAATACAAGTGTAGATAACGTGAATGTTCTTATTATTGTAAAACTGAGTTTTTGACTTATGTTCACTTAAAATAAGCTCGATACTAACTCCAGTATAACTCATAAGATAAAAATCTCTATGTGGTATACATACAGTCAAAAACATTAACAAGGTTCGATGCAACTCAGTTTTTATTGAGTAAACATACTACAACAACAAACAAACTGTTTTCTGAAGATCTACACTTCCATGTGCTGAATACCTGAAATAGTGCAATACTTGTCATAAAAGGCAAAGTTTTTTTTTTCTTTTAAACTATCACATCTTGAAATCGAATATATCAGGATTCCCATGTAAGGAAATAATTTCCCAGGATTTTTTCAACAACAGTGCACTCAGATTTATTTTTTTTAGGTCACTTTATGCCAGTGGAACAATAAGACAACTTATTTCTGCAGAACCTCCCTTTGGCAGAATTCTTTGCAAAATAATTATTTTCTTTAAGTTATTATTTTAAGCATAAAGTTTATTAGATATTAGATATTTCTGTTGCAAAACAAAATCCTTTCACGTGTAAAGACATTTTCTTATCAAAATGAGAGACCTTAGAAATAAAAGACCTTGAGGAAAACAAACAAAAAACAAAAAGGACCGTGTCAAATTCTTTGGGACATTTTTTTTTTTTTTTTTTTTAAATCTTTTTAAACAATTTTCAAACCATTCAGTAGACCACATGCACCTACAGATGCATGACATTATGTTTTCAATAACCAATCCATGCTGTCCAACTGTCAAACATACAACATGGAGGTGAACAATCGCATCAAAACACCAAGATGTTTCAATTGCCTGTGCCTATGAATTGTTGTGCATCAATGTTATTTGCAAGAGCCAGATTACTCCACTGCCAAAAGGTCATTTTTAAGGCTCAACACTCTGGGCCTCAACTTTCCATCATCCAGGCCCATTAACACTTTCTGGATGAAGTTTAAAGTATTGGCCAAGTCTTTTGGGTAATGGAAATGCAGCGCATAAATCAGTCCAAGAAGAATCACATAGGCGTCAGTCAATGTATCCACGTCAATCAGAAGATTACCCTCAATGAGAACTGCAACCCTGTTTGGGAGAGCAATGCAGCATCAGTTGAACTGGCACGAATCAAAGCAAGGCCAACTGGTACGTCACCAATGTCCAGTTCAGGGGACTCCACAGGCTGAAGATGAGAGAGAGAGGAGAAACACCTCTTAGCGTAGCACAATACAAACTGACTGCACCACAAGCAACAGCATCAAATGACCACAGACGATGGCAACATTTCTATAAAATAAAAAAGATTTTTAAGCAGATTTCTTGCCTTAATGTTTTAGTATCAAATTGCCAACTGGATGTAAATTTATATCATCTCCTTTTGCTACACAAAAAAAAACTCCAAACATCTTTCCAGTGAATTTCATAACATCAGGGGAGTTCTTTTTTTGACCTACAGAGCTACCAAAGCATGCCTTGATCATGCTGAGGTAAAGGGAGATCATATTCAATGATGTGACGAAGGGCAGCCTGACAAGTAACGTTTATAAGTAAAAAATATGTAGAACTAAGTCCACTACTATCAGAAAAAAAGGCTCTGCAGTTAGTCAGGGCAGCTGGGAGAAGCATGCAGATGCACAGTGACTTACGGGCAAATGGTTGCCATTCCTTTAATTTTGTGAGATACACCCCGTGTGCGTTCCGAAACCACTATGTTTTATACGTTAATTGTCCAGTTATTGGGTTACTGGGTATTATTTGGTTAGCTAATGACTCTTAAATGCTAATGATAGGAGGTCAGAGCATTGACTGTTGTATACACTGTATATTGATAAGTTTATACTGACACACACAGATAAGGAGGGAGAACAACAGTACGTCTTCCATGGACGTCAACTTTTTAGACAGGTTTCAGTAAAATAGACTCATGACTGAAGAGAATAGAGTTCGACCATAACCCATTATTGCTATCAAGCAGCAGGAAGTGTAACCAACTCACCTGGTCGTAAGCAGTAAAGAGCTGATCAAGTGCTTCGGCTGCCTTTCCTGTGCGTGCAGCTTTTTTTCTGAACAGACTTTGTAGGCGGGGAAAATGCCGATCCAGCTTGGCATTGAAATGTTTTTTTTAGGTTGATGTTTGTGATCCTGTGAAACTCAGAACAAATCTGTACAAACATACCGTTTGTTAGATATGGGGTCATGTAAAGCTTTAGTATAAAGTATATATAGTATAAGCCACGTTTGATCACCTAAAAAGTAATACTGCTCAAGAAAAGAATTAAATCTGTGTGTACTAATACTATTTTCACCTGGGACTCCATTGTAAGGGCAGGCCAGCCTTCCAGGATCTCTCCAACAGGTAGCTCATCACTGATGACTTCTTTTCGCCATAAGTCAAAGGTCATCTGCATCAGTGATGCAATTCAGGGAAGGTCTTTGTCAGTCATCTTTATTTCGTCTACAATATGGAGCCTAATTTTCTCCAAGCTTCCAAGATCCTCACCTCTTGGGAAATTTGGGAGGAAATTCACCTCTGCCCGTTTTAGCCTTTTAATGTTAGCATGAGTAGGCTGTTTGTCGGGGTTGTTCTTATTCCTTTTTCCAGAATTTACAGCAACCTCACTAAATCCTGCCCGACTCAACTTTGTGCGGAAGTTCCCCATTTTAAACTTCTGACTGTTTTTCCATCTGTGCCATCCTGTCTGTGCTCTTTGAGACAAGGATATTTAGTGATGAGCGCTTCTGCTACCTCTGAAAATTCCCTGTCACTGGGGTATGCTTTATAACTATGCATTTTATCTGCAAGGGTCTCAAGGACATTATGTTTTTGGCCCTTTGACAACTTGAGGGTTTTTTCCTGTTCCTTCAAATGTGATGTTTCCCTCTTCAAGTATGAGTTCCACTTCATATGAAAATGTTGACACTGGGAAATCAGTGGGCCATCTATTAACCCTCTCTGGAGTGATTGCATGGGGTAAGATTATTATGTCATCTGACGTGTAACCCCAGTCCCATGTAGCTAGGAAATATTGACTGACAAATAATTGGGGTGTTGTAGTACAGTAGGACGGGGCCTGAGTTCATCTGAAGATGGCGCTACCTGTGATATAAAATAACTTTGCGGTGCCTCCAATAACGTTTAAGAAGTAACACAAAATTTGGTACTTCCCATTTAAAATAAAAGTTCACTTTAACCTATTTAATATTTATTCCAAAAGTACCACCCTTGTAAGTACAACACAAGATGTAGTTGAAACAATTATTTATTACAAAGTTACTAATTGGATTTGTAGATTAGTCAAATAGTTCACTGTTGACCTTGAAGTGTGCATTGATAACAGTATTCAAAACTCTCATATGCTCTGGAAGATTTGACACAAATAAATGATGAACCCAATGAGAGAATGTGAAATCAAGACAAACAAATCAACTCAAATGTCCACAGCCCAGACTCACACACACATTCACGCAGGGCTATTAAATGTAAAACGTTGCAGGCCTGGTAGAAGCTTGTGAGCGTGGAGGCCGAAAACGAATGGCCGTTTCACTGGGTTTTAACCAGCATAAACAAAAAGCACGTGCACAGTGTTAATGGTGTACTCACGAGTCCAGCAACCGTCAGAGATTATGATGGAAAAGGGGCACAAGGCAAGGTGCAGTTTCAGCGGCAAGAAAATGGAGCGTGCAGCAACACAGTGCGGTGAGCCACGTTCAAGTACAGCAGCTACAGTCTCCCTCCAAAGCTCCAGGGCTCTCCCGGTCCTCCCTCTCTCCCTCTTATGGCAAATGTACGGTCCTGAATCACATAATTCTTCTTAGTAACTAAGTTACAGGCTTACTCATGGCGAAACACCAACAGTAGGTCTTAAACGAATTAGCAATTGCCAACTGCAATGTAGAATTAACCATGGGCAAGTCTATGAGCAGGCTAAACTAAAGGCTAGCAGCGATTAGCAATTGCTCGTCTTTTAACACATTACAATTACACAACAGCACAAAGTACATTAAAACACATGAATTTACCTCTGGCAGCTTCTCAGAGTTCTCACACATAAACCATGGGACGACTCTCCGTCCGTCTTGGGAGTATTATATTTACTTTACAGTTTACAGCTATCCAGCTCGGACGCCGATAACGCAGCCTCTGCTCTCGCTAATCTGCTGTGGCACGTTGGTGATGCTAAACACCTCCTCCCTGAACAAGGTGAGGACAGGATTGGCTAGGCTACATACATTCAAAGATGAGAGATCAAAGTGATGCTTCACTACCCCATAAACAAATGTGGTCTCCTATCTTTTGTTCCGACAATCATATGGATTTTAAAACTAACACCACCATTTTATCTCTGACTTTTAACTGTATATGAAATTACTTATCAAACATATTTACACTTCATGAACTAGTATTTATTAGCAACACAAACATTTTAATATCTGTATATGAATGAATGGAAATAATACCCACAGGGCTACATGATGCAATGGAGCTGTCATCACTCTCAGGCCGCATCACTTTTAATACAGCTTTCTGTGGAAGCTCTTCAATGTCTACAAGAGAAGATAACTGGCTATCAAAGTCCGGGTCTTCGAAAGACAAGCTAAAGTCAAAGTCTAACTTGAATCTTTCTTTGATTATTGTTTTGAGATCATCTACAGCAGGGACGTCCACATCCGGTCCTCGACGGCCGCTGTCCTTCAGGTTTTAGATGGTTCTCTGCTTCAACCCACCTGTTTCAGATTAAGGCATCATTAGCAGACTTGTGCAGAACTTAACAATCTGTTGAAGAGATCCTTTGAATCTGGATCAGGTGTGTTGAAGCAGGGGAACATCTAAAACCTGCAGGACAGCGGCCCTGGAGGACCGACTTTGGACATCCCTGATCTACAGTATCTGGTTGGGAGGATAGTGACATCTTCCTGACAATATCAGTCGAATGTGGAGAAGCAGATTTTGAGTTGCCATTTCATATCATTATGGAGAAAGAGAAAAGAATGGATTAATGAGTAACATTAGCTTTGGCGTTACAGTTTAAAGCACATTATCAGTTTTGAATGAAAAACATACATTGATTGGTTTGTATTATGTATCATGTGTCGCATTTGCAAAACAATAAACAAAAAAAGTCACTTCATTCACTTCTTCCAGGCTTGTGGGAACTGGGCAGTGTCAGTGGCATATTGGATGTGAGATTACGCTTGTGTTTCCCCCCCACACACTGCTCCATTAGATTCTATAGGTCCCCACTTTGAAACACATTTTAATTCTTTCAGTTTCTGATCAAAATAAATATTTTTTGTGTTAACACTAAATGCCCATCAATATTGTATGCTGGGAGACTAACTGTGTCGTTAGGCTCTGATAGCTGATACACAGAGAAGTTGTCTGAGGACGTTAGCTGAAATGAGTGCAAATGCTCAGTGTACCAGCAGTTGTAGTCTTTGCAATGGAAGAAAACAGAGTTATTGACAAGCGGTATGTGCTCAATCTTGCTAGATGTTGGAAGTCCTCTAGTTTGACCTGCAGAAACAAACATTCCCCTTGCAAACTCTGTGCCTCTCATGGAGATCTTTGGTGCACTGTATATGTTCTGGCTATCTTTCTTTGTCTCTATGAAGTTTTTTTGCCACAAGAGGCAGTGTGGAAACTTGGATAGAAGTGACACTAGAAGCTTGTATGTCAGGTCTGAAAAATGCTGGGGCACTGAAATGATATGCCATCATGTCCTGATGCCTGGTAGCAAGAGTTTTCAAAATGTTCTTGAAATTATGTGTGTCGTGTATGACTCTTTTGAAAAAGCAATGTTTTCCTTCGAACCTCATGGTCCATAGATGAACAAAATTCCCAAAACGCTTTGTCAGTTCCAGATAGTGCTCCACGTAAAGATGTTTGGCTCACAGCTTAAAGTCTGGAAATACCGACTGAAGACCTTGTCGGTGATCACGTATTTTGGTCTGCATGCAGTGGCGGTTCTAGGGAGGGGCCAGCGGGGGCCAGTGCCCCTGTAACTCTTGAGTCTGGACCCCCCTATGCCCCCCCATGAACGAAGAGTCCGCATCAGTAATAAAATGACAGATGTCTTGCAATGATTTTGTACTGAAGGGAAAGGCAGAAATAAAGCATCTCCACAGGTTTCTGGTCGGACGGACCACTTAGAGCAGCGCACCCTGTGCACCGCCTAGAGAGAGCCGACCCAGAGCTATAGAGTATATACAGATATAGCTATACATATATAAACTCAATAGCTCTGAGCCGAACCATAGACATTATGAAGAGAGCCGACCGGCGACCGGACTACAGTGAGTGAAGAAAACGGAGGAAAAGAGCGCGAAACATTTTGAAGGTGAGTAAAACTATTTTTCGTGTGTTGTTGAAAACACACGACAGGATTTTGATCTGGGCTGAAAATGTTGTTGCAGACTTGTTAGCTTGTTGCGCAGGAGACTATGAGACTCAGTTTTTCTAAGGTTTAATTCAAATGTTTCCAATGCGGTCAGCGCATTGCGGTTATCTAAAAACGATTTCACTCTCATACGAGTGATACATACATACTGAATGTTTAGCCCGAGTCGATGGTACATGTTACAAGAGTGAAATGATTTCAGCTCCCTCATTTTCAACATATAATTTGAAAAGAATCGAAGCTACATTATAATATTAATTCATGCAAGTCAACAGCAACAGTACTGAGATAATATTTAATTCAGTTTTGTGCTTTTGCTTGGCTGTCTCATAATTTTTGCTCTTCAGTTATCAAAATTTAGTTAAAGGGGACATTATGTCCTATTTTGTCCCCCGGCCCCAAAACATAAGCAGCATAGTGGACTAGATGATCCAGATGGGACACAGACAGGAAATGAAGAGAGGCAGCTGGAAGTAGAGAGGAACCCAGAAGAATTAGGTCAAAAGGTCAGCAATGAAAGTGATGGAACTGAGCAGGAAGAAAGCACAGATGAGACAGAAGAACAAATAAAGACTGAGAGACAGGCAGAGGATAGTGCTTCCTCATCTACATGCATTGGGCCATCAGGTTAGTGATGCTGAAAGAACATTTGCTTGTTTGGAAATAATTTAGTGACAATATGTTCATGAAGACATGTTAAGTCTCATTTATTTTTATAAATCAGATTCTCCAATGTCATTGGTCTATAAATATCCTACTGGTGTTTCTTTATTGCACAGTGTTTCTCAATCCTGGTCCTCGAGGCCCCCCCGCCCTGCATGTTTTCCATGGTTCCTTGCTCCAGCACACCTGATTCAAATGAATGGTTCAGGTCTTTAAGCTCTGTAGAAGGCTGAGGACGACCCATTCATTTGAATCACGTGTGCTGATGGAAGCAATGATGGAACTAACTCCAGTGTGACTGCTACACAGGCCACATGATAATATGATAAGCTATAATGTTTTTGCTCTAAAATTAACATGAATTTTCTCACTTAATGTTTAGCCTCGAAGTTACTAGCATGCCCAGACATGCACAAACAGTAAAAGTTCTGCAGCAGACCACTATTTTCCTTGTGAAATTACCTTTAAAAAAAAAAACTTTAAAACAAACTAACAAAAAAAAAACATTCCCCTCTGAGTTATAAAGTCATTAGCAATAAAGAAGGATACTGCTTTCTACTTTTTTTTTTAAAGAAATAAATCACTTTTGCACTTGTGTCAGTGTCGAGGCAATAATTACACTAACTTAGCTCAACACATCAAATGGATCAAATAATTGTTTTTATGTAAAAATATACAAATAATTAGCTTAACAAGGAGTTAAAACGACAAAGAACGGCAACTTACCAGAGAGGAGCACTCAAAAAGGAAAAAGAGAAAGTAAAGTTTATGTCAACCGGTTGAAAAACAACTGTAGGCAATGATGGAATTAACTCCAGAAGTCTTCCCAGGTAGCAGTCCGGAAGCGAGGTTCCCATAAGAAAGATGCCTTTTTGTAAAATTATCTCTGAATTATTCTCTTGCTGCAAAGCTACCGCTGCATTTCGAGTCGGCTCAAGCGGGAACTGGACCGATCCATTCGTTAGAAGTGACGTCACAGACGACAAGTCAAACAATTTGAGTTCATTGACAAAACTGAATTAAAGTTTTTGAATACTGTGCACTTAAAGTTGAAACTGACTAAAAAAAATCTGCTGTAAATGAACTTTTTTAATTTTCGGAGTTAACACAACTTATTATCAGATATCCCGCTGGTATAATCAGCTGGCCAAAAGAGGAGATAGACGTGCTTGGAAGGTTTCACCCCAAGTCCAGCACCCGGGAGGAATTTAATCTAATTATCTTTGTACAACTTCTGTTGATCAGAAAGTCAGATCCAGTTGTCTTTGATTAAACCAGGACGAACACGTGCTTTAGAGGTCTGTGTACACTTGTGGAGAAAAGGAGGTAAATAAATAGTTTAGCTGTTGTTGACATTGAGGGAAGATGAGCTGTTCTGTCCAACCTCCTCAGTGAGGGTTAATCTATAACTCCAGTTAATATATGAGAGTTAATATCCAGAGTTTATATGACTGTATAGTTTGTGGAGGGCCAGAAACTTGAAATTAACATGAAATTTCAACCTTATAACTTAATAACATGGAAAGGAAAGTGTGTACTCTGAAGAAAAGAAAAGCATCTGCTTATTAGTAAAAGAAGAGACTCAGTTGGTATTCCTGCACTGAGACTTTGTCACTGTGGGCTGAAAAGCGGGCTGGCTCAGACAGGAAAACACCATGATGGCAAACATGTGGGAGCATTGAAACAGTCAGACACATCTGTATTATGTGTAAGAAGTCCGCTCATCATGGAGGAAAGTTGTTCTGAACCCGGATCACTGGACCAAAACAAAGAAACTGCTGCAGTGTTGATCTGGATGAGATAATCCAGGAATCTGGGAGTGACACTGTGCTTCCAGCTGGTTCAATCAGAAGAAGACTGAACCAAAAGGGGAAGGCTTTGTTGGGTTAATGTGGTTCTTTGAGGATTTTAAGATTCACTCAAGCTTCGTCATTGAGGGCTTTGTATTTAGGGCGAGTTATGATTCCCATTAGACACCAAGAATGTGCTCAATTTTGGACAAATTACATCAGTGAAAGAAGCTGCTCCTACAGACGGTTTAAGTTAAAGGACACGATCTGGTCCAAAGTTCTTCACAGTAGTTCTGGAAGCCAAAGTAATGCTGTTCAGATTAGCTGGATGGTTAGACAAAAACCGTGACTTGAGATTTGTCTGAAATTAATGGCAGAAAATTTTTTCTCATCCAGACTTTTATACTTCTAAGACATGCTTTTAGTTTTACTGATCTGTTTTATTTATTCAACCTGTGCAGCAGCGAGTGTTGCCAGAAACAATACAGAATACACAGGACACAGATGAATGTGTGGTTTTATTCAGATCAAAGTGGGTAAAAAAGTGTCATTCATTGTGTTACATTAAGCAAAGTGGGGCTCAAACAGTAGTTAAGAGTAAAATTATATTGATCTTTAAAATGTTTGTTTTACCACAGATTACATTCTCAGTGTGCTGCTGTCATACATTCCTATTGATGCTCACAGGAAGGACCCTGGAGACTTTTCCAGATGAAAATAACCTGATAGGAAGTTGTGTTTACTGCTGATCAAGCAGAGCTGGAATACCCACGACTAATGTGGAGTAAAATGACACTAACCTAAATGCTTAACACAGTTATTTTCTCATGTGACATGGATTTTCAAGTCAAAATTAACAAGGAATAATCTGCCCGTTTCAAACAAAGAGGAAAAGATAAGTCTAAAAACGGAAAAATCTGGAACAATAGCAACATATGAAAAAAGATACAGATGTAAGAGTACAACAACAAAATACTGTCACACTTGTTATAGTTTGTGGGCTGTAGCTATGTGAGAGGTTAACAAAATGGCTTCTTTTCTAAATTTGACACATATCTCCATCCTGCACTCAGTTTAATCCCCAGTTTATCACAACGAAAAGTCAAAACTAAGATAAAATAGTATCAAATAATACCATTTATATACTGTGTACATATATATGTGCAAATGGTATCTTTTTATTTATTATTAAATGGACTGTAATCACAAGAAGAGAGATGCCATTCTTATGGTGCTTCTCTAAGTAGAAGAGACTATTTGTTCTCAACAGAACACAGAGACACAGAGGAGCCAGGCCAGAAGCCAAGTCCAGGATGCAGAGGTTCTTCAGTGAATGTGGTGTTGAAGGTGTGGAGGTGGATCAGTGTGTCAGAGGAGACTCTGTAGAAGGACAGAGTGCCAGCAGGACGGTCCACATACACTGCTGCTCTGTTAGAGACAGAGGAGGAGGAGGAGGAGGAGGAGATAAAGTCCCTTCTGTTGTTGTGGCAGACGGAGTGCCAACTTTCATCAGAGCAGCTCAGACTCCAGGACTGATCATTAAATCCAGACTCACAGTCATTGCTGTTCCCTTTTTTTCTGATTCCTCTGTAACTCAACGATATCTCTACCTTCCCGCTCCACTCGACCTCCCAGTAACAGCGACCAGTCAGAACATTGTTACACAGCAGCTGAGGCCACCAGTCAAATCTATCTGGATGATCAGGATATGACTGAACCTCTCTCACACATGTCACCTTCCTGTTGTTGTCAGACGGTTTCAGTTTTCTGTTCACTGTGTTTGTGTCGATTGTGACTTGACAGGAATCTGATGGAGAGAACAAACACAATCCAGCTGCAGTTATTGATCTATCATCTCTTTATAGAACAGCTTGGCAACTCTTTTTATATGTGCCTATTGTATGAACTACGACCTAAGTGTTATACAGAGAAATACAAGAAAAATAACAGATACATCCACTTATATTTCCTTTACTTAACTTGTTTTATGATGCAAATGCCTGCATATCCACACAGCTTTGTAACAAGTTCATCAGCACTGATGCCAAAGTTTTTGGTTTTGTTCTTGTCTGTAGTACCACATAAGTGGTATTTAGTTTTAAGTAGCACCGCAGCTGAGGTTCCAAGTGAGTTAAACTGATACTAAGAATACTGCTGATTGGCCAGAGAAAATCCTCACTTGCGGGCATTACCATGTCTCAGCTGCAGCGCAGGTAAAAAAGTGACTTACCATCGTCTTTTCCAAAGCTCTTTTCCTTGACCTCATGAAAAACATCATAGGGTTAAGGAAAAAAGGCTGACGACCGCTCCACAAAAGAGAATTCAACCACAATTGCACTCAGTTATTTTATGTTAAAGGAGACCATTAAAGAAGCATTGAGAACAAGCACCCTCTAAAGTTGATTAAAAGTCTTTGCTGATGATTCATAATGTCATGGGTGTTAGTTACAAAACATAAGACACTGATATCTTATTTGTATTTGCAGGAATTATGACTTTGTAAGCAGATTTAGCCACTGTACACAAATGTGTGTCTGTGTCATCACAACTTTAACACACTATGATGGGAAAAGGCCAATCCTGCTGTGCTGACAGAAGCGTCTGACATTCATCAACCATCGCTGCAAACTGATGAGACGATGCAATTACACTTTGCCTCATGAGCGCTATTACAGTTTGAAGATGGTTTAATGTGTGTTACTTTGTTGTCATGAATCAGATGAAGAACACACTCACACTTCCTCAGACCTGGTGTCAACCATCGTTCTCCAGCAGGCTCCACTCTGAAAGGAGGAGGGGTGTCAGAGCAGCACAGTCTCTTTCAGCATGCAAACATTGGCATTACATGGCTCTCAGACAGGCATAAAAATAGCAAAACTTCTTGTTTCTTTCTTCAACATGAACATGTTTCCAGCTCTTCCTCCTCTATCAGACTTTGTGTGTGGCTGCAGCAGGCCTCTCCATACCCGAGTTTGTGTGGATCCTTCAGTGCAGCCGTCAGCAGCTTCACTCCTGAGTCTCCTGGATGGTTGTAGCTCAGGTCCAGCTCAAAGATGGGAGCGGTTGGAGGTCACAGCCTCAGCCAGAGAAGCACAGCCTGACAGGCTGCAGACACACAAAACAACATATGACAGAGACTCAGAAGAGTCAACATACCGATACTAAATGAGACACCTGGGATTTCTGGCTGATCTTCATTCATGCTAATTCACTACAGTCACCAATTGGTCTTTGTTGGTATTTCCTTCCTGTTCTGTTGGAATAGTATCATCTCCTACCCTAAGCCAACATTGAGTTATCAAAAAGAAAGTCCTTGTACCGGCCTGCTTCGTACCACCATGCCAAGATATTGAATGCTATCCAGTGCCGAGTTCTGAGACTCTAACTTTAAGGAGTCCATGTTCTGTGATGCTTCTGAGTAAGCTTAGGGATCTCTCGCTTGTGTGGCAATATGTAGTTCGTTGTCATGGTGACTGTCAGCAGTGCTGCTGCCTCAACTCATCATGGTGGGAGACCGCCACTTAAAGGCGGGTGTAAAGCACCTGTCGGCCTCTCGCTTGCTGGGGGCTGGGTTGCGTCACACCTGTGTGTGTCCGCCATGTCCGCTTTCGTGCGGTGACCGGTAGGCTGCCGTCAGCGGCTGCATTTCTCCCGTATGTCATCCATCTAGAATTAATTTTGGTTATTGTTTTATAAAGGCGCGCTGCCTACCGCTCCATATGCACCAGCTGTCCGCCGCTGGTTGCTCCCGTGTAGCGTCGATCCTTCCGCTCCACGCCGTGTTGGCTGGGACTGTCTGACAGGTATGTTGTGCAGTGCTTTTATCTTCCTCCTCCAGCCATTTGTAGGTTGCTCATTGTTGTTTTTGTTGTAGGGTGACTGTATCGGTGCTGCGCCGGTTAATCTGCCCGTATAACCACTGCTGCTTTGCGTTTGTTTGTGTGTACGCTTTCAGTCCATTTTAAGCATTGCTGTTTGGACTGGGCGCTGTGCCTCGCTGGAACTGGGCTCGTCTGGAGCCACGTTTTTGGGAGCTGCCTCACCTCGGCCTTAGATCGCCTCGGACGTTTGTTCGGCGATGGCGTTCGTGCTCTTCCCTGTTGGGCGAAGCGGTGGCTCGGCAACAGTCTTTCTTTTAATTATTCAACCACACCTGTGTGCACGTGTGCAGGCGAGAGAGGACTGTGTGAAAATATCCATTTGATTTTGTCCCTTTGTGTAAATTCTTTTGTAAATTGTTGTTGCAGCCCATAAATATAATTCTGTTAGTTTTGTGGTTATTATGGGTTGAAGCTTATTTGTTGTTTTGTTTCTTTGTCATTACCGTTCCAACTTGGTTGGTCTCTGGTCTCCCTCATTCAGGTACGGTGTCACCTTTTGTGTTTGCATTTTTTTTCTCTTTATTTTCCCTCACGTGTGGTGTCCCTGGGATCCCCCTGCCCTTTGGCTGCAGTCTTTCACAGTAGGTCTCAGCACTGATTGGTCCACTTTATTTCCCCCCTCAGTGAGTTATAGTTTTAACATTCGTTTTAACTAGGTACTTGTATAAAATATTTTTGTACTAATCAAACTACCGTCTCTGTCTGTTTGCATAATGGACCTCAGTGCCTTCTTCCAGTTGGGTTAGTCCACTTAAAAAATAAATTCCCTGGGTAAAATTCCCAGGGTGGCGTTGTCTGGCAACAATTACATTTATCAATACCGCCATAAAAAGCAGACCCCCACACCTCGTGCCGCTACACTTAAGATAGAAGAGGAAAGTCCAGGTCGGGTGCAGTGTGAACTAGGCTTGTTCGGTATACCGGTACTAAATTGGTACCGGGGTACTGAGGCATTTAAAACGGCACTATACTGCATTTAGATGACACCGGTACTTTAAAAAACAACCACAACATCTACGTCACCGTGTGACGTCACCGCATTGTATTTTGAGCCGAGGCGAGCGAGCAGTATGGAGAGACAGGAGCAGGGAGAGGACGGCAGCCGCAACTCGTAGATAAACAAGGTGTGCGACGTGCTATATGGAATTACTTTGTCTTTAAAACAAGTGAGCACGGTGAAACCATTCACACCGAAGCACCACTGTGCAAACGGTGTTACAACACATGTCTGGCTAAGGGTGGAAACATTTCCAACTTGGCAAAACACTTAAAGGTCAAACCGACTGAGCTGCATGATGAGTTCAGAGAACGGCAGGGAGTAACTTATATATCCATGGGGAAAAAAGCAGCATTCAGTGCTGAAAGAAAGCAACGCCAGCCCTCTTCATTCTCCACTAAAGTATCTCTGGGGTAAAAAAAAAAATAAAAATTTAAAGCCGCTTTGTAATTTGCTTCCACTTTCTCTGGTTTAAATAGCCTATTTATGTTACATTTTTATATATTTTAAAAGCGTGTTGTCTGTGCATTAGAAAAGCCTGTCTTTGGGGTATTTTTTATTTACTGAGGCATTGTAAGATTTTTTTATTAAAATCGATGACATTTTTTTGTTCTCTTTTTGGAAAAGTATTGAAATACAAGTATCAATACCAAAATGTTGGTATCATGACAACACTAGTCTTTATTATACTAGACTTTTTAGGAATGGTGAAAATGTTCATAGTCACAGAAGTGGGTAGAAGTCAGCCCTGCTTGTCCCTTAACTGACATGGATGAAATTTAATACATGCATGTCAACCCTACAAAACAGCATCTTGGTACCATCCGAAACAAAACAAAAAATCGAACAGGAAGTCAGTCATTTTGAATATTCTGTATTAAAAAGAGAGGTGGACTGCATTTGTCAGATCTTAATTGATTCTACTGAAACAAAGTACCAACACCAGCTCCATAGAAGTTTCACATGTATCGTACCATCGTCATCCATCCACCCATATTCTATAACTGAATCCATTCAGGGGGTTTCTGTTTCATCCCACACTGTACAGCTGTACATTACACACTCCAGGGCTGCAGGAATCTGGTTGGACACTTCTAAACAAGTGCAAGGATTACCACTTCTTTGAAAAAAGCTAAACCTTCTTTCAAAGCTCAAAGTTTCAACTTTGTGGAACTCTGGGACGATGGTTTAAGCAGCAATGTCCCTGTTTTAGCACCAAGAAAGGTCACTGTGTCCCGGACCTGTCAGAAAATGAGTAGGAACTGTAGAAGAAGTTCTGAGGCCCTTTGTAATGCTGATGTTTTAGGTATGAAATGTTATCAGAGTAAAAGAAACAGACCAATACTGTCGAGACAAATTTAATTTGCAGCAACCAACCTTTCAGGAGGTTGACTTCAGTCAGATTCAGTCAAGTATTCTGAATCCTACATTTTCCACAATGTATTTCTCACGTAAATTATTGTGGCTCAAGCATCTTTTACAATGGACAGAGCTGACATCACAGCACAGAGATAATCTGGTCCACTTGCATGGTGGAAACAAAATAGCAACTATGACCACGAGCTAACATTTGATGCCAGAAACAGATCAGCATCCCTTGATTCTTCATATAAGTTGAGTGGTGGTGTTACACCTGGACTAAATGCACCACCTACCTTCCTCTTTAGCTTATGGTTCAAATGCAGTTGTTCTTTTATTGACATGATTTGCAATCCCAGTTCATTCATTAAAGATGTTTTATTTTTGATCTATTCAAATACTGTGGTGAAGATAACCCTTTATTTGTTATTGTTAATATTATTTGTCAGAAAAGAAATGTTGAGCATTAGTGTTGCTCATATAAATGACTGCTAGAACAGAGCTGTGTTTGGTGTCTTTGAGTCTTGGTGTCAGGTTTAAATGGGCTGTTATGATCAAATCCACACTTGCATGCTTTTCTCATGATCACTCTAAACCTAATATTGTCATATCTATTACTGTCGTGTAGCACACAGCTAAAGAACACCTGAAAGCAAAGTACTTACCCTTTAACAGGCCGACCCTGTTTCTCTTTCTGGATTATGGGAAGTTCCATGTGCAGGTCCTGGTTCCACCTGATGATAAAAACAGGTGCTTCATAAATCAACTAAACCTACAGATTATCAGCATTTCTAATTCCATTTTCAGCTGTATACAGTTGGCTGAACATGGTTCAGAGCTTTCTTCATGTCTGAATGAGCACTCTGAGGTTGCAGCGACCCACTTATTCAGTTTTATTCCATAACATTTACATATCTCTTACAAAACAGCCTGAACTTTAAAGGGCTGTTACATTCAGCTAAAACTGGGGATTTATCTGATTTTACATGCAAATAAAATTCCTCCATCTTCTTCTCATACAGTATATGGACTCCCTATTTATTTGCTGTCATAACTTAAAGCAAATAACTTAAAGTCCCAAAACCAAAAAGATCCGATTTGTTCCAGGCTTCTATGGATCCTGATGTTCTTACAGTGAGTGGCACTTAGATAAACAATGGGTGGGTTTGACAGTATGGCTTCAGATGCCAGAACAGCAGCATCAGTGACTGTCATGTTAGAGTCAGAAACTGATTAAAAAGGAGGAGCTGGGCTGCAGGCTGGCTTACAGAGGAACACAGCCAAGGCTAGAGCAGGTTCAACAGCACACTTCAACTGAACACTACTTACGGTTGCGCTGATGAAACATCTTGTTTGAAATCCCAAATGATTCCCCTTGACTTGTCGCTCTTCAAAGACACACAGCTGGGTTCAGGTTCACGTTTCCTATGGATGGAGACAGGAAAACATGTTCTTGCAGTCAGTGCCACTGAGATAAATAAGAAGTTTGACAGTGTGGCTTCAGACGCCAGAACAGAAGCATCAGTGACAGTCGTGTTAGAGTCTGAAACTGATTAAAAAGGAGGAGTTGGGCTGCAGGCTGGCTTACAGAGGAAGCAGCCAAGGCTAGAACAGGTTCAACAGCACACTTCGACTGAATACTGAACACTACTTACTGTTGTATGAAATCCCAAATGATTCCCCTTGACTTGTCGCTCGTAAAGGACACACAGCTCGGTCCAGGTTCAGACTCTGTTTCAGGTTCTGATTCTGGTTCAGGTTGCTTCCTTTGAATAAAGGTGGTTTGGTGATGTGAGTGCTGAGCTCTGACATGGAGAAGAATCATGAACAGTTAGAGATGGTCATCTCACCTCTGAGCTTTGCTCTGGCTCTCATGTTCCCCACACAGAGTGGTTTTAGTGTCCTCACACTGATCCATGCTGCTGAATTCACATCAGCTCACACACACTTTCTACCTTCATCTGCAGAGGAAACACAAATCATTCACCTGCACATCAACTCAAATCCTCCTCTCCATGTGTCAGTGGATCTTATGCTCTGATAAAAAAAAAGACTCATCAGAAATGTGTTGTTTTAACATGCTGTGGACACATATGTTCGACATTCAGCGTTAAGGGTGAGATGTTAGAGGCTGATCTCACAGTCTGAGCATAGAAACATGATCCACAAGTTAGAATTCAGGGTCTGTTCACACAGAGGAAGCAGGAATACAACATGGCGTCTAACCAAACCACTGCATGATGTCAGCTTCACATTCTCAGCATAAAACTTAAAGTTGAAGTCCTGCTCTGTGAAACACATGAGCCCAGACAGATGAACTTCATCATACTGTGCATGTGAACATGTCAGTCATTGACTTTAATGGTCTGAAGCAGCTAAAAAAAGCAGCTGAAAAAGTACAGAGCAGTAAGACAAGTGAGCTCCTCTGAAATGGAGTCCAAGCATAAAGCAGCTCAACATGGAAATGCTCCAGTAAAGCAGAAGTCCTTCATCTATGAAGTCTGTGGAACTCTTTTCTAAGGGAGTCCTGGCCAAGATAGGTAGCAATAAATACAGAACACGGGTTCAAAAGCACACAGCTGAAGCACAAACAAAAGAAAAAAACAAGTGCATGCAGTGGAGTCGGCCTCAAGAACTCTCTGTTTGGATTTAAAAGCGCTCCATGAAATGAGTTCAGTTAATTCCAGTCTTTCTACAACATATTCCCTGCAAAAGGAGCAGAGAGGACAAAAGCCCTTTGACCCGGTTCAGTCCGGACATCTGGAACAGAAAGCAACAAATCTTCTGAACGGCCAGGTTACACTCATCAATAGTATCTGCCAGCTGTGGGGAGAACCAGAGGTTTTCTCTCCCCTTTACCCCATATCTCCTTAAAGGGGCAAATTTATTCACAATGTGCAGACATCATTCCCTAAAGAATGTCCAAGCTAGAATGTCAGGGATCTGTCCTATTTTCTTCCATTTCATATCAGACAGATCGCAATAATAAGCTTGTTCATTAAAGCCTTTAAGATTCCTCTTAGAAATAATAGCAACTTTAGATTTGGGCACCTTTGTGTTTCTAACAACAGCAACAAAAAAGAGGTAACTTCAGTCACTACAGAAGACTTCCACAGATGAGTATTTATGAGGAACATTTGTCAAAATCAAATCAATCCAGAAGGACCTCTCAGGGCTTTTAAGATGTGGCCGAGTGGGTAAAATGAATGGAATCACAGAGCCATTTAAAATCATCTCAAGTTGTTTTAAGCCAGTCCCAATTCAGTTCATCAGCTGAGACAAGCCGACTATAATTCAGGACAGGACTGTAAAGACTGTAAAGACTTTAATGCTTCCTTGGAGGCAGATGGAGGCCTGTAGCTCCCAACAACAGTTACACAGAGGCCCTTAGCAGTTTCCACATTCAGAGCCACAAATTTCAGTTGTTTCCACATGGATTTAGACAGAATAATAGAGGCATCAAATCTGGATTTAACGGAAGCAGCAACACCGCCACCATAAACACTGCATCCAGTTATGTTCATATCTTCATCAGGAATAGATTTGGTCTGCCAGGTTTCAGAAATTACAACCATGTCTACATCTGTTGATTTAACCCAAATCCTGACCACGTCCATTCTGGAGAACAAGCTGCACACATTAAGAAGAACAATTTTAGGAGCGAGGATTTAAAGTCAGATGGTGTCTAGAAACACTGCAGCTCAGGACCAGGTTAGGTTGTACGTTTCCAGATAAGAGAATAATAAGACCATCAACAATCTCTGCCTTGTAACTACATGTTAAAGCTGACATTTGATATGTGGAAAACAAGCAAGATCTCTCACAGAAGGGGAGGTAATTATGCAAAGCTAGCAGGTTTTGAAGTTGGGCTGAGTCTCTGGGCCGGAGGACCCTTTTCAACACGTTTGTATGGATTTCATTGAATTAAATAAAGGTGTCTCCCTGGTGATTAGTGATGTTTTACCAAATTAGTTGAAGTATTTCCAGATGCACAGGCAGATGCACTCTCAACACCGGTGAATTAAATGTTACCTAGATTTGGAATTCCTGAAAAAATCTACAGTGATAACAGGGACGCACTTTGTAAACAATATTATCTTCCTGATGGCGAAGAACTTAAAAAAAAAAAACGGATCTCAGAAACCACTGTGCATATCATCCACAATCAGCAGGTTTGCTGGAGAGACACAATTGAATAATTAGGTCAAGACTGAAGAAACTGAGAAGAATTGGGTTTACTGTTTACCACTAGTAGTCCTAAACATGCATATTACTCTAACTAGCACAGGATTAACTCCATTTGAGATAATGTATGACCATTTTTACTACCACAGAACCATTCACCGGACATGATGAAGAAAGAGAAGAAACCTTAGCAGGATACATGGTTAAAATGTTAACAAGTAGAGAGATCTCTTCTGTCTAGTATGTTCCAGGTTCCACGACCTGCAGAAGTAGGGAAAGATTAGTTACCCACCACCGTTCTCTGAGGCATAAGTCTGACTACAAAGGGGAATTCTCTCAACAGGAGGCAGCTCGTCTCAACCTCAGTGACGAAAACGACGGCTAAAATGGGAACATAGGGTGTGGCTAAAATAAGACAGGGATAGACAGACAGCAGCCGTGGCATCCATTTAGATTACCAGGATTTTGTAGGTTAAAAGGAACCAGCTGTGTATTGTTAATCATTATTCTTATTATCGTATTGCTAATTCTATGGGATTAAGCACAGATTAATAAAAAACTAAAAGATAATGCATTACAATGAATCACACAGACCCAGACTGACCACAGAGATAGGAGGTCCCTCAGGTCCAACAGGCAATTTGTCAACCTATTTTTTGTTGCAGGAATAGATGGGGTGGCTGACATTGACTTATGCTCAATTATTTTATGTAAAGACAACTCTGAGCCAACTTCCTGACAGGTTGTGCGGACCTGTCTCTTTCTTGCAAGAAATAAATGTTTTGTGTTAATCGTATCCAGCGACTCTGAGCCTAATTTTGAGAGAACCAAAAAGCCCATGTGTATTCTAAAAAGTACATATGTCAAATGTATGTTAATACAAAATTTCTGAAGAATCGCCGGTGTATCAGTTGGAATTTTGTTAGAATGTATACAGCATGACAAAATAACCAATCTATTTGTATTGAATGTGCTAAAGCCAGAATATAAATTTAGAAATAAAGCATTACAATTGCATTACAATTGCATAATGAATATTTTGTACCTAACACAGAGCAATGTAAAACTCTTTGTTGTTCCCAGCAGTTAAGAAAAGAGATGTACTGCCCTCAGCTTTGGCTTATAAGGGTAATTATATATGTTTCATCCACAGGGGTACAGGTAAGAATGTGGGTACACTCATGTCAGATAATTGTGAAGAATCCATCTGTTGTCACTCAGGACGCAGGTAACTACTCAGCATCTTGGTTTCGGAACCAGACTTCCATGAGAGCAGACCTCTGGTGGCTGTGTGGGGAGATGAAACTGAGGTCCGTCTTGACCCCATTTTTTAGTGTCAGAGCAGCTATAAAAGTCTGGAAGAAGCTGCCACAGCCTTCGCTTCAACAGCGGGGTGAAATTGGTTTTATATTTGACATTCGCCTATTTTCCGGCGTTGTAACTATAATTGTGTAGTTCCCATACCTTCTATTATCAAGTGCGTAGTTCCTGCACCCTCTATTTTTTCAGACCCCCAAGCGACACCGGGCAAGCCGTCCCCTCATTAATGGACGCACGCTTCGACTCCTGTCCGTCACCGAAGAACTCAATAGCTTAGTCCAGCGAGTATTGTTCTGCAACTGGGAAAAATGTCTTCAGTGGCAGCCGAAGTAGTTACGCTGAGCTTTTTCGAAACAGCTTGCAGTAGAGGCAGGTCGACAGCGGAGTCAGGGCCCCAGGACAAGACTGGTGGGACAGCCTTCCGCCAACTGCCGGACAGGTTGAAGCTCATGGTGTCGCCTGTCTGGCTGACAGGACACGTGCAGACGCCACTGGACATTCTTGTAGTAGGTCGCTGGAACAAGTTATCAGTTTGTTTCAACCCTTTACTAATGAAACTACTTCAATACTTAAAGTGCTGTTTCCTAAATACACACACCATGAACTTACTTTTCTTCAGAGGTGACACTTTTCATTGCAGGACCTCTTTTGAATCAGTGCATTGTGTCCATGGAAAGCTGCTTTAACATGTACTGTATAAACTGCTTCACATAAATACCTTGTAGTGGCATCAGGTTCATGTGTTCGGTGTCCAGACAGGAGATGAATGGTAACCATGAACATCTGGAGAAACATCCCTTAGTACCCATGTTAACTCCCTTAGTGAAGTGATGTCCTGGACAGCCACACCAGGGATACATAGATATACATGTATCTTTCAGCCTAACTATTGAGCCCACCCAGGCTCAACCCCATAGATACAGGTTTTACCCAATATAAGGGGAGAAGCACCCCCAGTGAGGGAGAGATGATACAGACTTTTGGCTTCAAGGATCTCTCCAGATTTGATGCATCTATCTGTCATTCTGATACGGACCTGGGGCCTCATGTACAAAGGGTACGTACGCACAAAAAAGTGGCGTACACACTTTTTCACGTCAACGATCAGATGTATCAAGAGCGAAATAACTGTGGCAATGTGCGGTGCCTCACGCAAATGTCAGGGCTGTCGTACGCACTTTTCTACAGCGGTTGTTTCTTTGGCGACACTTACAGGTGATGTTGGGAATCTGTTATAATGAATAAATTTAAACACAATTTGTCCTCAGAATGAGCAATGTGCACATCTGAGACACATGAACAATTAACACTGATTAACAATTAACACACCCATGTGTCTGCAATTACACAAGTGAATATAAAAGTATGCGCAAAGTGGTGCAATGCATACTATTAAAAACAATGGCTGCTTTAGCGGTGTTAGAAGACATAGCAAATGGTGCAATAAGGAGAGAGCGTGTCTTTAGAGACAGGTATGATTTGTTGGCACATGATGACAACTGGCTCATCAGCCGCTTTAGGTTCCCGAGGGCAATCCTCCTGGAGCTATGCGCAAAGCTGCGGCCGGCGTTGGAGCGCAACACAGCGAGGAGCCATGCGCTGCCTGTTCCCATACAGGTGATGACCACGTTGGGGTTCCTGGCAACCGGGGCATTTCAAAGGGAGCTGACCGACCGATCAGGACTGTGCCAGTCGACCCTGAGCCGAGCCATGCCAGCCGTGTGGGACGGGATTATCCGCATCTCAGCCAGGTATATCAAATTCCCATACAATGCAGCTGAACAGGCCAACATTAAAGCGCAATTTGCAGCGACAGCCGGTTTTCCTAATGTAATCAGAGCTATCGACTGTACACACATTGCTATAAAAGCGCCATCACAGGATGAATTTGTGTATGTCAACAGGAAGCAATTCTATTCCATCAATGTACAGATCATTTGTGATGCACAAATGCAATTAACTAACATTGTGGCGAGGTGGCCTGGCTCAACGCACGACTCATACATTCTGAGTAACAGCATTGTTGGGAACAGACTACAAGCTGGCACTGTGTGCGATGGGTGGCTTCTTGGTAAGTAACTATATTCGTGTACTTGTCCTAATATTATTCCCCGTGACGTGTATTGAGCATGTGCTAAATTTCTATCCCGTCTTCACAGCACCATTAGTCGGTGCTTAAGGTTAGTGTTTTAGTTTTTGTTCACTCTGGTTAAACTACAGCGTAAGATCTTGACCCCCGATTATCTCCGAGTGCAAATTACTCATGTTAATAACCCCGTGCGAAAAGTGTAAAATGTCTCAGCCTCACCTTTTTCCTTGGCGCACTTATGCGTTATTTTGCAACAATAGTATGTGATACATGTAGAATAACGAATGGAAACTGTATATCCAGTTAACTTGGTCTCCTTTCAATTTACCCCAGGTGACCGTGGCTATCCACTTAAAACCTGGCTGATGACCCCTCTCAACAACCCTCTGACTGACCAAGAGCGGAGGTACAATGACCTCCATTCCCACAGTCGGTCAGTGGTTGAGAGGACGATCGGTGTACTGAAGGGACGGTGGCGATGCTTGGACAGGACTGGGGGTATGCTGCTGTACAGTCCTGAGAAGGTGTGCCGCATTGTGATGGCGTATAGCGTCCTTCACAACGTGGCAAACCGGCACACCATACCACTGCCACAGCAGCATATCCCCCCCACCAGATGAACCAGAAGATGGACCCATTGTGTGTCCTACCCTGGAGGCCATTCGGGCCCGGCAACAGTTGATTTCAACTATGTAAAAGAGGCAAGCACGCAGAATTCACTTAGTCACCAATGCATTTATTGATTCCCCAATATTTGTGAGGACATTAGTTGATCGAGGCGATCATTTATGCCGCCTATTGCCCTCACGATTTCCTCCTGTGACTCCAGCACAGCACGGGTGAGGACTCGACCAGTAGGGACGACGACGGCAGCAGCTGGTGGTCGCGGCGTACTGGCGCTGGAGGCACTGGGAATGTCAGAGGAATCGGTGGAGCCCGTGGCACGTGGCTGCAACTCCATGTCATCTCCTGTGTAACAAAATGAATTGCGTAATCAAACATGAGTTAAAGTCCTTAATTGAACAAATTTGAAACCACATACAGCATTTACGCATGAACCTCTATCTTATAGGGCTGTGAGCAGGCTACTGTATGAAAACATTTGTTGTGAGTTACACAAATACATAGGTATTTACCTTGGGGATTGTCAGAGTCACCCACACGTGCTCCCACCACCCCTGAGAGAGCAGTGTCACCCATAACTGCACCGACTCGCTGTTCAAACAGAGTGGGCCCCACTTCTCCTGCCCCACCGCCTGTTTTACCCACACTTCGACGGTGGGCAGCCAGCCTCCGCTTCACATCTACCTTGATGTCGGATCACTTCTTTTTGACTTCCGCTTGTTCTCCGACCCCACCGCATTCACAGCCTCGCAAACTCTCTCCAACCTACTCCTCTTCCGTTTGCTGCTGATGCCGGAGGACAGGGTGCCAAAGAGCACCGGTTTGCGCGCCTCCACCTCGAATAGTAGCACTTCCATCTCGGTTTCGGTGAAGTTCTTCTTTTTTCCCCCCATCTTAGTCACTCGTTTTTCCTATATTTTCTGATGTGCAGAGACAGGAACCGCAGGTGCAGGGCTCATTTAAATATGATTTGCATATTTAAGTAGGGGCGTGAACAGGGAGGAGTCGGGTACTCCGACATGTGCGCTCAATTCCACGTTGATTGGGATGTACAAAAGAAATGTGCTTGGATTCCTGCGTGCGCACACATTGATACATCCGGATATTTTTGTACGTTGGAGGGCATTTTGGTTTGCGCGTACGCCATGTTTCAGAAGGACATCCACGGAAGTCTTTGTACATGAGGCCCCTGGTGACCAATAAACTACCTCGGTGTTCGATCTGTGTAAGCAGAGTTCTTCCTGTACCATCTACACAGCGGCTGTTTGAAGGTAACCATCCGTTATATACCACAACCTCCAATGTCATTCCTTATGGTCAATTACAGTCGTACCAATAGGAACCGTAGGTGCACTTTTCCACAATAACATTCCTGATAAGTAGAAATTACTTGTCAAAACCAAATTCAAGACACATAAAAGTCTAAGTGAGCATTGTCAATGTTGATGCTGGATGTGCAGCGCAGATAAACATCAAATCATTCCTTTAAAATACTCATTTCAGATAGCCAAACCATTTGTCCGTGGAAGAAATTTTGCTGCCATGTGGGGTTATGAATTATAAAAATCCACAAATTACATAATTATTCTTATTGAATAATAATAATTCCTGGAACATGCTTCCTCATAGATTTGTGACATATGCCTTTAGATTTATTTTAGCGACAAGTTAGTAACAATTTCTAAAGTCTAAATCTAATCCAGACAACCATAATGTAATCTGACACGTTAAAATAAAATTTACAAGTAAATACAAACCGTAGATCGTCAGTAACCAGGGGACTCACGACACAGTCTTTACGGATTCACAAGGGGTTTTATTCTCAAACAAAGCACACAGCACAGCAAGGCAGGGCGATCTCCAGGCAGAGCAAAAGAACGGGCCATGGAAAACCTAAGCGCTCTCCTCAGTAACTATGGCGTGGAGGATGAGAGCAGCTATGAAAGTTAAACAATATAAATCTCTCCAAACTGGGAGGAAAACAGAAAAGCTATGAACAGTAACAAACAAACTCTCGCTCTCCTAATGAGGCAGATTTAAACAAAAGACGCACTCTTTACAAAACAGAGGCACTATGAAACATTAACTAGAAACTTAAAGCTCTCCTTTAACGGAGGCGACTATGAAAGGTTACAACGAAAAATCTCTCCCTGAAAACGGAGGAACAAACAAGGCTATTGTTAGCCGGGTTTTTTCATTGGAAGCCCAAGAACAAGCTGGAGAAATCGTTTATTAAAAAAGTATTTATTAGTGGTCACAAGTAGAGTATATTGCAGCGCTGGACTCGGAGTGCCAGAGCTCCCGCAGGAAATCCGTCAGGCCGAGCCCCGTTATCCGGAAACATGTCATATTTATATTCAGCTTTATCTCACAGAAGTTGTTTTCACACTTGTCAGAGTATAATTGGCCAGTTTTGGGTGACATGCTCAGGCCAGCTGCTGTCCTTGTTGTGTTCTTTGGATGTGATAAACAATGTGTGTGTGTGTGTGAGTGCTGTTTTAGGCGTGGATCTAATGTACCAGACCTATTTGCCCTAATAGAGATGTTTTGTCTGACCCAGTTGTTTATGTCCTTCTAAGGTCTTGGACCATTTAAGGTCATCTGTTGTGCAGTATGAGCAGAGTGGAAAAGTACCAGCTAGGAACATAGATTATTTAGGAAAATACATAATATGAATTTATAATGTCTAAGAATAAAGCCAATTATAACAACTCCCCCTTTTGACATGATTTAATCATGTCAACTAAATGAGGTAGGACCGTTATATTCTGTATTGTGTCACACCTGTTAGCGGCAGCCAACTTAGCAGGTCCCCAAACTGCAAGTGGCCACCGACCTTGAGGTGCAGCACAACCAGACAGGAGATTCTTGTTATCCCCCTTTTGATACAACTTCATTATGTGAGCTGTTATGTGTAAGCTGTTCTTCTTTGCAATTATCAGCAGCAAGCAAGTTTTCATTGCATATGCATGTGTAAAACAATTGTAATGCGTTAGCTAAACCTTTCTGTATCAGGAGTGTTTATCATGATGCTGGGAACAGAACCTCTTTCCCAGAATAGTTCAACCTTCATTACTCAACTGATCATAACTCTGCAATGAGCACATTTAATAAAAGCTATAAGTATCACACCTGTACGTGTATGCAAGGAATAAATCAATAAATGTTTCAATATGTCTTAAAATTAGTGTGTGTATGTGGCCCCGAACCCAATCTCTGTGTAGAATCTTAGTTCATTTTGGCCCAAAACTATATGTGGTTTAAGCAGTGGCAAGACCCTGCTCACCCATAAGTACCATTACAACACATAATAATAATTAACTAAGCTACAACAATTCATAAAATATTGAAACCCAAAAAGTGCTTAAGGCAATTAACATTACCATCAGGATCGTCCACTGTTCGCAGCGAATAGGAGCGAAAAACCCGATGGCTGATATCCGGGAAAATTCTCCTATGGCCCCATTCCCCCTTGGCGACCGACCACTTAATTACCTTTCAGTGCCTAAGGTCCCGCTCCGAACAGCCGATTCACACCAATGGCAATGGACATATTTATGATTAGTAATTGGTCTACTTAAAATCATTAAAGTACATAGGAACATCACAAAACACAACACACAAAACAATACAGTACAGACATTTAAACATGATGTGAATATGAAGATATGACCCTGTTGAGAACAGATGAGTAATGATAGATGTAGTGTAAAAACTGACAATTTCTTTTGAGTGAAAATTTTATGATAACATTGTGCAGAGTGGTGTAGTGCAGCTCAGTGTCTTCTGGTCCAATCCTGTCACTGCTTGGTGTTTGGTTGTCCTTCTGGCTGAACCTCAGTTCAGCAGTCTGAGCTAACTAGGAAGGAGAGGTTACCAGCACTTCACTTCCACAAAGGGGTCTTTACCACCCGTTTTCCCTAACTAATCTTTTTCTTTGGGACAATTCAGGAGAGCATTCAGATTATTTTGTTGACAGTGGTTGAAGGTTGTGTGGTTGTTCAACCATTATCTTGGCATGATGATCATGCCTCCCAGAATTTCAGACTGACGTCTTGTCAGTCACTTGGCTGTGAGTCCTGTAGAGGTTCTGATGCCGATGCAGTTAATTTAAGCTGTGGATGAATGTTAGCAGGAGAGAGAACCGAGCAGCACAACATTTCATTTTCACAATGTTCTATATTCAGGAATTCCCTTTTTAACAGATTCAATCCCAGTATTCATTGGTCGACCAATTAAGTTTTCATATGAACCCCAAACAAAAACAAATAAATAAACCGAAAAAAAAATTAAATAAAATAAAATAAAGATAAATGAAATGAAAAACAAAACAACTGGCCAGTTGATAGAAACCATGTTTTAGGACAGTACCGTAATACTCACCAACCTGCTGTACAGCATTAATGAGAAATCCAGTACCATCAACTTTTTCTGTGGAAAAACTTGAAACCATTTAGAGAAAACAGCAAGACAAAGACAAAACACAAGACAACATAGAACAAAAGACAAAAGGAAGACAACGACTCACAGAATTTTGGGAAAAACTTGAGAAGTGTTAGTAAACTATGATTAATTGTTGTGTCCCCACCCCCCCGATGAGACTTAGTCTCCTCCGTATGTTAGTTCTGCTGAACTCTTCCACTGCAGTTTCTGCTCCTGTGTTGCTGCTGCAGGACAGAAATGTTTGTGGTTAGATTTCATTTTGGGAGCAGCACAGCATCAAGAAAGCAGCCATTTCTTCTCAATGAGCAACTGATTAACCTTTTTGGGATAAATATTGTCTGTCCTCTTAATTCAGCTCAGAGTGTTTTTGATAAAATTTCAGCATGATCTGCTTAATTCTCACTTGTTACTTTATACTAAATTCTATTTAATTCTTACCAGTGGCTGTGTTTCGTGATGCTGAGCCATCCACAGACAGTTCAGGATCAGCATTAATTTTTAATTTTTTAATTATTTATTTATTTTTTTTCATTTAAATTAGAAACACTTCATGTGGTACCAACAGTGTGGCATCAGAGTTTCTTATAACATCACATGATACAATAACATATTTCCATACAAATTAGAATCAAAGACAAAGGTTTATTCTATTTTTCTATTTGTCTTAATTCCTCATTTATTTATTTTTTAGATGAGCCATGTAGCCTTGTGCTGCTAACTTTTTCCTTAGCAGTGCCACAGCATCGTGCTTGTGTTGTCAGACATCAGATCTTTGGTTGGTTATTGATCACTGTTACCTTGCATGCGTGCTTTGACCTAAGGGCCCAGATTCTTGATATTATTTAGTAATATTTTTCTTTGCTCATAGCAGTTTTGGAATGTTAGCTAAATTGTTCAGGATCCTTCTTGTTTTTCCTTGACATGAATTAGACCTTTAATTGTGCAGTTCCTTACTTACCTTACTTAGAGCAGCTCTGCCTCAGTTTATTATGTTTTACTTAATCTTTACTTCTTTCTTCCAGTATGTGTGGATGTATGTGGGTGTATGTGTACGTATAGATGTGCGTGTGTGTGTGTGTGTGTGTGTGTGTGTGTGTGTCTGTATGTGGCCTTGGGTTTCACTGTTTTGTTTTATTTTCTTCTATCTTGTGAAGCACTTTGTGTTACATTTTCTTGTATGTAAAGTGTTATAAAAATAAAGTTTGATTGATTGATTGATTGATTGATTGCACCAGATTAAACAACTTGGGTCATCTCCCGTGTAATTTCTCGAATGGACCAGAGCACATGATTAAAACTGTTCTCACAGAACATTTTATTCATCCCATTCATATCCTTTTCTTTCGACCAACATGTCATGACTGAGCACATATTGGATTGTACATATTGTTTCTCAATAAATTGCAATTGAAGTGGGTTGTTGCCATTTTTCAGAGATCTTTTAGTCACCTGGTGTGGAGTGGTGGGAAGAGAGGGTGTGTCCAGATTATTGTTGTAGCTCTTTGTCACTTGAGCTTTTAATGTCTGACTTTCACACAGGAGAGGTGTGAAAATTAGTTATTGTAACCTTTATTGTTTCTGCTACTGTGGTTCTACAGTCTAGTCTCCACAGTAGTGTTTTCCTTTGGTTTCATAGTCAGTGGTCCGTTCAGTCTCTGATAGAGTTTTAGTCCCCGTGGTCTAGTCTTTGTCAGTAGGTGAGGTTCCTAAGTCAGTCCGGACCTCAGTTAATGTTCTTTCGGCAGGATCTTGAGCCTGAGTACAGTGATCCTTGTGGATCCAGTTACTCAGTCTATTCTCAGTCAACCATACCTTTACACAATGTGTTGTAGCTTCTGCGTCCTGTCCATATAGGAGAGGACCAGTTAAGTTTGTTCACTTTCCTGGTCCTGTTCCTTGGTGAGTATTTATGTAACCTGTTGAGATATCCTCATCACCGTGTTATTCTGTTGTTTCACATTCACACAAGTTTCCATACTGTAGTACAACAAGGGGTGAGCCTGTTGGTGCAGTTGTAAATGGACAGGGTGTTTCCTCCCTGTCATGACCTCATGTGGGACAACATGACAACATTCATGGTGGCATTTGGAGTAAATCTTAGGCTAACACAATACGTAGAGCTTCAGCCCAGGTTAACTGTGTGTCTGCACAGACTTCTGTTTGGCCTTTTTGATGGTTCTATTTGCTCTTTTCACTAGTCCTTGTAAAGCTGGGTGAGAGACCGCACCGAGCTTATGTGTAATTCCAAACATCTTTTCTACTTCTCTTAGTTCTTCATTAGAAAAGTGAGTGAGTACCATTGTCTGATCTTATCACTTCTGGTACCCCAAATCTTGGAATAATTTCTCTTGTAAGCCATTTAATGACTTCTTTTCCTTTTTCGGTTTTAGTAGGTGTGGCTTCTACCCATCTAAAAAAGGGATCCACACCCACTAGAAGATATCGTTTACCTTCAGTCCTGTTTGCTGCTCCCATGTCAGTACAATCAATTACTATCTGCTTCCAAGGGGCATCAGGTACTGGGAAACTTGTCTAGTCCTGCTTTGAGATTGAACAGCTTGCAAATTTTACAAGATTGCACAAGATATTTTATCATGTCTTTTAGGTGGGGGTGCCACCAGTGTTGTGAAATTAGCGCTGTTACTTTTGAGCTAGCACAGTGTGCTCTACTGTGTGCTTCTTGACATAGCAAATTTAGTAGTCCAGTTGGAGCTACTATTTTGCCTTCATGATTCCTCCAGAGTCTTGTGGAATCTTTTTTTATTTTTTTTCCGTTCCATGCTTGCTTTTCAGATGGTAATTATAATAATTCTCGTTGTGATTTTTCCTCCAATGTTTTCTGGTTAAATGCAGTATACCCTGCTTTTGTTTTTGCTGCCTTATCTGCCACATTGTTGCCTCTCGCTACTCTCCCATCTCCCTTTTGATGTCCTCTGCACTTCACTCTAGCAACTTGTTTTGGTTCAAGTATGGCATAATATAGTTCGAGTAATTGATTTAAGTGTTTAACCGGGGTGCCTGCTGAGGTCACAAAGCCTTTCCTTTTCCAGTGACACATGTCTGGTATAGAGGCATGTCTTTAACTGTAAACACTGTTTTTGTTTTCATTTCACTAATTTATTCAATGTTTATTGTTAGATTAATTAATATTTATCTGCAGGGTTAGAATTTGCTAATAGTATTAATATAGTGTTCAGATGTACAGCTCTCTGGTTGCTGTGGCTGTTTTTAAATGTGCCATGAAAACAAACCTTGACTTGACTTGTTATGAGTCAGACTTACTGCAGCGCAGCTGTCTTTAAATTTCTTTTAGAGTTTTCTTCTTTAAGAAACTCATTGGTGATATCTGACTCTCGTTGTGCCTTTTATTGCCGTGTTTTTGTTAATTTCCTAATAATCTAACTCACTTTAAACCTTTCTGTAAAGCACTTTGCTGCTCTGTTAAGATAACAGATCAATTGATTCATAGATCTGCTGCAGTTAAATAGTTAAATGGTTTAATGAGATCAAATATAAATACTGATGATGAATATTAACTCAGAATTGGTGAAAATAAGCAGAGGAGAAGTATTTAGATCAGCTAAATTTTAAGTCATGTTACTGTGATCTCTAACACAATAAAGGCTAACCTTTAATGCTTTAAGATGGTAAGAAACTGTCTGACACCTATCTGTCTGACCTTGCTGTTAAATCCTGATATTTTCTAATATGTCATATGGTCTGACTGTCCGGTCTCAGACCTGCTTCAGGTGGAAATCATAAAGTCTCAATTTGTAGAACATCTTTTGTTCAGGCAGTTTTTCAATTAAAGGATCAAAGATTTAAATGCTGTGTTTGTTTGTTTGACTTTAACTTTTTAAGAGAGCTGTTAAATCTTAATTCAACAACAAACTGGTTCTAATGTTTAGTTTTAAACAGTCTGTTCTTCCTGGATTTATTTTGGATTTTTTATTTTTTATTTTGTTATCTCTTCACTGTGATACGTGCATTGAAAAGCGGATTTCAGATTGTCCATTCAATTTGGTATTTCTCCCATTCATCCATCCATTTTCTCTACCGTCAATCCGTTAATCGGGTAGCGGGGGGGGGGGGGGGGGGGGGGTGGAGCCTATCCCAGCAGTCATCGAGCGAAAGGCGGGGTACACCCTGGACAGGTCGCCAGTCCATCACAGGGCCACACATAGAGACAAACGAGACAAACAACCATGCACACTCACACTCACTCCTAAGGACAATTTAGAGTCACCAATTAACCTAACATGCCTGTTTTTGGACGGTGGGAGGAAGCTGGAGAACCCGGAGAGAACCCATGCATACACGGGGAGAACATGCAAACTCCACACAGAAAGGCCCCAGGCGGGGATTAAACCTGGAACCCTCTTGCTGTGAGGCTATGGTGCTAATCACCACACCACCGTGCAGCCCCTTCTCCCATTCAAATTTATTTTAAAATAAATTAATTGTTGAATTGATGATAAATGCTCTAGTAAAAACTTCCATTATCATTGTAAATTTTTCGACTAAATAACTATATGTAACTCTGGTACTCTTTAAGTACAGGCCAATGATCAATCAGAATCTGTCCTCACTCTCAGGGCTGAATGAGGGAAGAAGGAAGCAGGGTTGGGATGAGATAATCTTAGGGTGAGAGCATTTATGACAAAGCTAAGGATATCTAACCTTGTCTTTTCCAATTACACGTGTCCACATGTACAGCCTAAGCTGTTTATGCTGAATCTGTATAAATGGTCAGTTTTTTTCTTTTGCTAAATGGCATGCTTCTGTTATTGAGCATGCGTGATGTTGGGAAGAGGTGTCTTATCTTCTAGTGTAGTAGGATGTGTCCCTGGAAAAGATGACGTTGTGTCTGGCACATGCTGTGGTAGTGGTGCAGAGGACTGCATCTGAATATAGAATTTAACTTCTCCTAAAAATGCTGACAGTCTGCAAGAAATGTTTTTTTTTTTGTTTTTTTTTTTTTTTCTTTATCTGCCCTTGCTTTCTGGAATAAACCTGCCTCCTTTAGTTTTGCTGTTGCTTGATTCTTACTGCCTGTTGCTTGTTTTGAAAACATGGAGAAATCCCGTAGTAGCGGTGGAGCACTTTCACCCCCCCCCCAAACATTCCTCTCTCTTGCATTTCTCTCATCCAGTTCACAAATCTCTCAGTCACTCCTTTTTCATCTTCTCTTGGAACCTTTTTTATCCATCTAGTCAAGGTGTTAAACAATACCGACCCCAATGAGCCGGGTTTACCTGTTTTCCACTTCTCAACTATGATTTGTGACATGTTTAAATGTTTTACACGTGTTAATCAGAATGGGTGAATGGCTCAATGCCCGAGTGTTGGACCCGACCAAGAAGCTTCTACACAGAATCTTTTACTCTGTGCGCTTGATCGCTGGGGGTTCTCCCAGTCCCTTCACTCATTTTAATTCACCTATCTCTGTAACACCCTAACTAAATTCCCCTTTATTTTCTATTCCAATGCCCCCCTTTTACAGAACCACTTGAGATCTGTGTCAGTGTAGGAATTCTCGATCAGTCTCGACTGCTCGATACACTTCCACTAACACAGTAAAATATCAACCAAGTAGCAAACCACCCCACATTTTCATGAAAAATAATAAAACTTAGCCCTGTGTCCTTATGCAGAGATAAACCCTTAGTATATCGTCTATGCACAACATCTGCAGAACCACCGCCGATTGCGGAGAGAAAAAAACAAAAACAGACACACCGCCAATTGCGGATTTTACAGTCCAACCACCAAACGTGAAGTAATACAGACCCACCGCCGATTGCAGATAGAGGTCCAAGCGCCCTTGTGCGCAGAAATTACCCACACAGTCTATTGTGAAGTAATACAGACCCACCGCCGATTGCAGATAAAGGTCCAAGCGCCCTTGTGCGCAGAAATTACTCACATCCGGTCATGCAGTAATACCGAGATTACTCACACCGCGATAGCGGACTAATAGACCCCCGCCCATTGGCATCTAATTCCTATTCAATTTAGAAGACAGGATGAATTTATGTTATCTTAATTTATGTCTTTTATTTGGCCAAATTGTACTAAACTAGGACACATATGACTCTCCCTATGTGAGACTATGTGTTTATACTTTACATGTGACCACCTAGTAAACCTGCAGACACAAATTTTGTGCTTTTGATTTAGTGATCGGAGGACATCCTAATTCAGACAATTTAGTTTAGAATGACCAATGTGCAGAAATTTCACATATCCTGATACAAGAGGTTTTCTGCTCACCTTGTGTTTTAGGCGCCTTGAATTGTCTGAAGAAGAGTCCCCTCCAACCAGCTCCGGAAGTCCTCGATCGGACACGGTCTCAGAGTCAGCCAATCCGGGTCACGGCACCAATTGTTAGCCGGGTTTTTTCATTGGAAGCCCAAGAACAAGCTGGAGAAATCGTTTATTAAAAAAGTATTTATTAGTGGTCACAAGTAGAGTATATTGCAGCGCTGGACTCGGAGTGCCAGAGCTCCCGCAGGAAATCCGTCAGGCCGAGCCCCGTTATCCGGAAACATGTCATATTTATATTCAGCTTTATCTCACAGAAGTTGTTTTCACACTTGTCAGAGTATAATTGGCCAGTTTTGGGTGACATGCTCAGGCCAGCTGCTGTCCTTGTTGTGTTCTTTGGATGTGATAAACAATGTGTGTGTGTGTGAGTGCTGTTTTAGGCGTGGATCTAATGTACCAGACCTATTTGCCCTAATAGAGATGTTTTGTCTGACCCAGTTGTTTATGTCCTTCTAAGGTCTTGGACCATTTAAGGTCATCTGTTGTGCAGTATGAGCAGAGTGGAAAAGTACCAGCTAGGAACATAGATTATTTAGGAAAATACATAATATGAATTTATAATGTCTAAGAATAAAGCCAATTATAACACTATGAAAATTTACCGTTTTAATAAATAAGCTATGACTGGGAATAAGAATAAATTACAAAACAAGATAGCTCTGCAGGAGGATCGATCACTGCAGGCTCATGGAATCTAAGACTGGGGAAACTATGGTTCAAAGTAAGGCTGCTAATAATGTAGCTCAAACAGAGACAACATACTGGCACAAGACAAGGGAAACGCAGACTATTTGAACACATGAGGGACCAAGGGGAACACGTGGAAACACTTTGGAATCAGGGAAGACAATTAGACGCTTGACACGGGAGGAAGGGCAAGATACCTGAAACGAGAGGAGAAGGTCAGTGAGTTTTCAAAATAAAACAGGAAATGACGAGACAAGACATGAAACAGAACGTAAATCGTGACATAGATATGTAAAAGTGCAAGAATAACAAACGATAACATGAATAACAAGTAAGAATTATGCTGCAGATATTCAAAATGCACACCAGATATCAACAATATTTCAATTTCTTCAAAGAAAATAACCTTTTAACCTTATTTTGATCAAATAATCCAAACAAGTGTGTAATTATTTTTTTAATAATTTATTATTTTATATAAACACATAAATCAGTGTAATAATAATTTGTGAAGGAACATATATTCATATTCTTATCTGAATGACACAATAATGCTCTTAACAGTTGTGAGAACAATGCACTGATACTTTCAGTCAGTGCAGTTGTTCAGGATGAAAAGATACAGCTGCACAGAAGGTAAATTAATTGTAATGATATTTTATTGATGTTAATATAATATAATGTACAGAGAAGATTTTACATTTATTTGACGTTAGCAAAGTGCTGACTCGTCTTGTGTGCGAACGCTAAACGCTGCTGTTTCTTTCTCGATGTTTTGGCGTCATATAGTTTTTTGAGTTTCCTCCACATTGAAGGCACCTCTGGTCTTTCTTCTGAGGGGTTCAATTCTACTTGTTCTGGTGCTGCTGTGTCTTCTGTGACCTGTAAGGGGGTGGATGTCATACAGAGAGCATGATGACACTAAATACATCTCTGTGCTACAGACTTTTTCAGACCAATCTAGCAACTGAACTGCCGCCTGCAAACTGCTTTAATTGGAAACTCTGAAAACTAAATTAGTTGTAGAATAGTTACTGTCATACATTAAGGAAATGGAATTCAGTCACAATGCCAGCGGATCGCTACACAAGGATCAATATCACATCCCTCACTGAATGACAAGATAAATATTTGGACTAATCGGTCGGGAAAGAACTTGAGACAACAAATTGTTCCTGTAAGTGGAAAAAAATTATTTATTTTTTCTCAATTGTTTGAAAGCTAAACACTTTCCACTTTAACCCTATGACACTGATCCTGGCCTTACTATTAACTTTCTTCCTGGACACAAGAAACAGGAAACTCAATATGTATACTTTACTTTTCTTCTCTGCAGAAGGCTTCAAATGCTCTGCCACCTGATGAGCAACCTGGCACTGCATCTGAGCATGCCATCCCAAATAAATCCAGAAGACAGGAAGTGGACACCATGCCACACCGGGAGGAATCTGAAGCAGAGTGTGTGTTGTTTCTACATGCAGTGCCACCAATAGAGAGTTTTTCTCTATTACATTTTTAAATGTAAGCACTCAAACTAGCCGGTGCATTTGGGGAAAGGAAATAAATTAAGTGGAATGGGCTCTATGTACAGCTCCACTACTTCCTGAACTTAAGGCAGCTCCTTTATTTCCTGTCTTACATTATTGGACCAACTGATTAATGCAGGTGTGTCTGACCATTGTGACAACTCAGACACACCTGGATCAATCACTTCAGTACTCTTTCCTTTTGCTATGAAAACTTTAAGATATCAAATGTTTATCTTTTTAGTTATGAGGTTAAATTGAATCTTAAACAACGAGGCCTATTCTTTTTTCAGAACATCCGGCAGGTTCTCTCTTTAACGGCCAATGGCCCAGACATAATGAGGAGCCTTGATGAAAGTGGCCTCAACACGAGAAAACAAAGAATTTCATTAACCCAAATTCTGGTATCTTTCTTAAATTGAGAGATTTGGAGAGAGAGGTATGTCCAATATATAGTTCATCTGGAGTCATAACCTAAACAGAAGTGTTTCAGGTTTCCAGCTGACGCTCACAAAGGTATTTGGTTGAGAATTAAGCTCTCTGATATTTTATATTTATAGTAAAATATAAAATAAATAGCTTGAAGTGTAAAAGTGGAGACAGTACATTTGTTTCCTTTATTTATTTTTTCTATTTATTTACTGTATTTACAGGCCAACCACTTAACGTGAAGGAGTTTCTGGCACGTTCATTGGTGCAGACCTTTCCGTGCCTGAATGATGGATCCAGCATTGGCTATGTGAGTTTATTTTCCATCGTTCACATGGAAGAGGAAGCTGACTTAAAACACGCTTTTTCTAATGATGTGAATTAATTTGATTAAAAACAAATAGTGTCCTATAAGGTGGAAGGGATTCAGTGCATTTTTTTATTACGTGACCCGTCCATCTGCCCGTGTTTGTGTGTGTATATATATATATGTATATGTATATATATATATATATATAACCTTTTCTTTCTTTTTTTTAAACTTTTACCACATTTCCCTTAACTGTTCATTATTTGTAACTGATGTCTAGTCTCTACTGCAAAACTTATGGGATGATGAAAGTTCTATCTTATTTATTTCCAGGAAATGTGGTACACTAAAAGCCGCAGTTGTAGAAATGCTGGAAAAGTTACCAGCTATCCAGCAACAGGCTTCATTGAAGAGAGACTACGGAATGTAAGAAAGAGGATGAACCGTGGATCCCAGCAGAAAGTGCCAGAACACAGCCAACCACACAGGCCGTGCATACCAGGTAACACAGGCTCCCTTTTGTTCTTCAAGTCTTAGGTTCTTCTTAGTTGTTTAATTCCTGAATTTGGCAAATGAAGAAAGTGTGGAAAAAGCTGACATCACTGACTCACAACAACAGGCACTTTATAATGTACAAGTAAAGTCCTGTCATCTTATGGACATGGAAAAGGTTTGATACCATCTATCACAGGGATGTCCAAAGTCGGTCCTGGAGGGCCGCTGTCCTGCAGGTTTTAGATGTTTCCCTGCATCTACACACCTGATTCAGATGAAATGGATCACATCAAAAGATTAAGTCCTGGACAAAGCCTGCTAATGATGCCTTGATCTGAATCAGTTGTGCTGAAGCAGGAAACCTCTAAGTCCTGCAGGGCAGTGGGTCCCAAGGACCGGAATTGAAAAACACTGAACTGGGAATAAACGAAGAATACCCACATACCTTTTTAACCCACATACCTTTTTCCTGTCCTGTCTTTGTCTATAGAATCGACCACATCAGAAGAAAGGTCACCAGAGAGAAAATAGGATACCTTCGATCAAACTCATTTTGACAGGTGACCTCTGACCTCTTATCGGTCAATCAAATTAATATGACAGGTGACCTTTGTTTGACATCCGTTTGCTGACATCTGGGGATATGACTTTTGACCTCTTATCGATCGATCAAGATATTTTGACGTGTGACCTTTGTTTGACATAGATTAGCCATCTGTTGAAGAGGTCTTTGACATCTAAGGAAGGGGGTGTTTATGGCTAGGGTTAAGAATGATTACAGCTAAAGTCAGGAGGTTGTGAGAAATATATTAGTTGAATGTTTAAATAAGAGAAAGAGTTAGGGTTAATAGAAAAGTTGTAGTTCAACATTTTAACAGCTTCAAAGACCGGTCCCTGTAAGGTAAAGATGGGAAAATAATTAGATGTGTGGGGTGGGTATTGTTCGACCCCAGGTTTGAGGGCCAATGGGTGGACAGGGGAGGGGTTTCGAGTAAAGGATAAAAACCCTGAGACAGTCAGTGTGTAGAGAACGACTTTGGGGTGAAAGATAGCTGATTCAAGATGCCAAGGACAAGAAGCAGAGTGAGTGTAGAGGAGAAATCTACGCAGGCCCCGGAGAGGACGTGTGCTCTGTGGTCTCTCATTTGTGAGACTCCGGTAACGATATTTGAAGATCAGCCCTTGATACCAAATGCTCCCAAGAAAAGGATGGTGTTTCTGTGCAGAACGCAGCAACCGCCGCCCGTGTCTCTACGGGAAGAATGGTCACTGGAGCCTGCGGGGAAGATGGGGCTATGTGTTCATGTATGAAACAGGTGACCTCTGTCTGTATCAGCTTGACGAGGGTGGTGAGAAGCCGGGACCTCTGACCACTGTGGGTATGCTAACTTCCAACGACTGGGGAGTGTTGAAACTAGCGATACCGCGTCATAGAGAAGGAGGCGAGGGCTCGGCTGAGGAGGTGTTAACAGTGAAAGAAGAACCCGAAGAAATCCCAGCAACGTCTGCAGCCAAACGGCCGAGACTGGAGAGTCCGAGACTGAAGAATCCTCTGGATGATGCTGAGCTGGCCAAAACAAGGATGGTTTTCACTGCTGTGTGGCAATCGAAAACAGGCGTTACAGGCCGTTGGTTCTTCCGTGCAAGCCACCGGAAATCTAATGAGAATGAAGAGGGGGATCTTTTTGTTCTTGAGTGTTATAACTCTGACTGTGGTGTGTTTAGGACGCTGTTAGCAATACCTCATGCAGCCTGGGTGGAGAAGATGAATGATATAGCGGATCGAGTTTCCATGCTGTTCCGCAGTTGCCAGAACTGGGGTGAGATTCTAGCAGTCAAGAAAACCCTGGCTGTGTAGACCTCCCTCCACTGAGCACCCTCCTCCTCAACCTCAATAACCACACCCCCTTCAGGTTTATAAGGACACACTCCAGCACAGGTCATACACCGATCAACACGAGGAACAGGATGAGAACTAGCGTCCAGAAGACATTGTGCGAGGAGATCACTGATCGCGATCTGGGGAATGCTTCTCCATCGCTATTGATGCATACAGGGAGCCCTTCTGCAACATCCACATCACCGCAGTTTGGATCACCAGACAGCGACAGATACTACCCGTCTGAGTCTTTCTTCTCCTCCAACTCCTCCTCTTCTCTCGAGATCGAGTTCTCAAATTCGGCGCCTGATGACCGCTGCTTAACGCTCTACCTGATAGGATCCACTGTGGCCGTAACAACGGAGGAAGCTAAATCTAACGAAATGGAGGACTCTCAGCTTCCACCAGGAAAGGGGTCCCCTGCAGACAGTCAGGATGGGGGAGGAGAGGGCTCGGACGAATTTGATGGATGGGTCCCCTCAGGTTTTATCAAAGTTGTGAAAACTGCAGTGATACACCTCTTGAATGAGACCATCAAGAAATCTATGATTGAATCATGCTATGGGTGTAGTGTCGATCACCCTAGTTTACGCCAACATCAGTGCAAGGATGTCCTCGAGGACGACTTTTTTCATGACCATTACTACACTCTGATGCGGAGACTTTATAATCAGCGATTCATTGCTTCCATTCAACATCTTCTAACTGCGCGTAGCATTTGTGAAGATGATGCCAGAGTCAGGGCTGTGGCAGAAGCTTACTTGTACGAGCTAACTCTGGTGAAACAAATCAACACTTCTATACACGATATGTACGAGCAGTTGATTGGAGAAGATGTAAAGAAATTGCAGCAGCTTCAAACCATGACAAAGTTCTGGGAGGGTTAAAAGAGGGGTGTTACATTCCTTCTTTCCATCAGCCGGATGTGTTTAGACTAATATTGTAATCATGTGATGTTGTTATAACATTTAACTTTTCTTAAATCCTATATTACTAGCATTCCTGCTTTTTGTGATCATTTGTATGTGTGTTTGTGTGTGTGTATTATCACACATTAGAGAAAAAATAAAAGGTTGAAATATACTTGCGTTTTGTGTTTTCTGTCATTACAAGCCAGAGTTTGTATAAGGTGAGGTGGCTGAAACGAGGTTAATGAAAAAGGTTTTCTACGATCCTATCCACCCTGGTAGTTTTGGGGGAGTAGAGAGGTTGCGTAAAGCTGTACAGGACGAAACGGGTAAGAAAGTCGCGTGCGAAAAAGTGCAAGACTTCTTATCAGAGCAAGATGCATATACTCTACATAAACCTGCAACAATACATTTTCAGAGAAACAGAGTTTTTGTCACCAGCCCCTTAAAACAATTCCAAGCAGATCTCTGCGACATGCAGGCCTTGGCTGAGTACAATGACGGGTATAATTATCTATTAACCGTCATTGACGTGTTTTCAAAAAAGGCTTACGTTCGCACTATGAAGAGAAAAACAGCCGCAGAGGTGGTAAAGGCTTTTGAATCCGTTTTTAGAGAAAGCGAGACCCCTGAAAAACTTCAAACTGATGCGGGGAAATAATTTTTAACAAAAAATTTAAGGCATTATTAGAGAACCACAGAGTTGTGCATTTTGCTACTCCGAGCGAGGTAAAGGCATCTGTGATTGAGAGGTTTAACCGCACGTTAAAAACCAGGATGTGGAGATATTTTACTGCTAATAACACACGTCGATAACTTGACGTCCTGCAGGATCTCGTGGAAAGTTACAACCACAGTTACCACACGAGCATCAAAATGAAGCCTGTAGAGGTGACTCTAGAAAACACCTTTAAAGTTTTTCAGAACCTGTACGGCTCTGCACGCGATCGACGCTGCAAGGACTCAAGGATAAAGTTTAAAAAAGGAGATCTTGTAAGAATATCTAAACTGCGAGGCGTGTTTGACAAGAAATATGAACAAAGTTTTACAGATGAAGTGTTTACAGTGACCGAGCAGCTTGCACGATCTCCCCCTGTGTACAAACTCAAAGATTTTGATGGAGAAGCTATTGAAGGTTCCTTTTACGCGGAGGAGATTCAAAAAGTTAAACTGAATAAAGACAAGATGTATCAAGTGGAGAAGATATTAAAATGACGCAGCATCAGGGGTGTAAAACAGGTTTTTGTCCGTTGGAAAAACTGGCCTGAGAAATTCAACAGCTGGGTCAGAGCCAGTGACCTTCACGAGGTATAAAGGGGGCCATCGCTACTCCTAGCCCGCTACATTACACCATGAACCGAACGGTAGAGGATGAGGGGTTTTATATCACCCTGCCCTCCAACGCTAGTCTCAACGTCTTTAAGAATAATACCAGTTCCAGTTTCCGTGTGGATTTAGCCCAGCATATCGATTTGGAAGGTTCGTGGCAGGTTGCCTTGACGGAGATTTCTTATCCGTACACATGGCAGATTGAGGGTCACCTTAGAAAAATAGGTTCTGATATTTATTTAGTCGTGAACACGGTGGAAAATAGACTCATGTATCAGGCAGGTGCCCAGTACCACCTGCATTTTTATCCACCACTGAGCTACATGCTAGGTATGGAGCCTGACAAATGGATCGTATTTGATAAAAGGAGTGCCCCTTACCCGATGGATTTAAAAGCAGGTTTCTACCAGCTTTACTGTTACAGCGATGTGGTTGCTCCTCAGATAGTCGGCGATGCTTATGCCCCGCTCTTGCGAACAGTTAGAGTAGAGGGTAAGTTTGGCGATATAATTACGCATACTTTTAACCCGGTCAACTATCTACCTGTAGCAAAGAGGCATATTGAAAACATCCACATAGAGATTAAAACGGATCAAAACACTCCGGTAAATTTTACTTATGGGAAAACCGTTGTGAGACTACACTTCCGACCCGTGATATCACAACGCGTAATGAAATGATGGTCATTCACTCTGATATCACAGAGAGAGTAAGAGGGAATATATATATATATATATAAACGGGTTGATCACAGACTCATTAGTCACTATCAAGCAAACGTTCAGTCAGAGGTCACCTCAGTGTCTGTGTCTGTGTCAGGAGGAGGACAACAAAACAAAGCAACATGGTTCAGATAAACATGAGGGATGATCCTCACCGCTTCGTAAACTATTACCAGAACCAAGTCGGAGGTACCCTGCCTGGTTTTTATGGAGCACCTGTAATGTACGGTCGCGGAATAGGTTCTATATTTTCAAAATTATTTAGCTTCGTAGCCCCCCTTGTTAAAAAAGGTTTTGCTATAGCTAAGCCTCATCTGAAAACAGCAGCTACAAACATTGCCTCAGATGTCATAGGCAAAACCATGAGAAGGATCTCTGGTCCTGCAGAGACGGGAGGACAAGAAGGATCGGGTATTATGGTTCTGTCACGAAGACCAAGAAAGCGGCCACCGAGTGAACGTGTGAGGAGGTCACAAATAGTGAGGCCGCTCAAAAGAAAGAATTCAGTTGGAAGGATCAAGCCTAAAGGGAGGAAGTCTGCACGGAGCAGGGATATATTTCACTGAATCATAAATAGAGAGAGAAAGAGAGTGAAACATGGCTCTTTTGCATCACAAATCCCCTGAGTGCACCCTGGCAGAACTGGACTTATTTTTAGTCCCTATGACCCAGCTTTCTATCGAGGATAAGATCTACACGGAAATTATGCCTCTATCCGCTATTACTGAGAATGGTCCGATTGAGTTTTTTATACCGGGAGATGGTGAAAAGTATCTGGATCTCAACGATACCTTGTTACATCTACGCGTGAAGATCACCAATGCAGACGGCACAAACTTGGCGAACGACGCACCTGTGGGTCTCATCAATTATCCTCTCAATACACTATTCAGTCAATGCGATGTTACTCTGGGTGATAGATTAATTTCACAGTCTAGTGCCACCCACCCATATAGAGCTATGATCGAGACTCTGCTAAACTTTTCTGAAGACACGTTAAAGAGTCAGTTCAGCGCTGGTCTTTATTGTAAAGACACAGCCGGCGCCATAGACTCTATAGTAACCAATAATGGGCCAAACAGAGGGCTAAACCAGAGGGCTCTCTGTACAGCTAATTCCAGAGAAGTACACCTATTGGGCCCCCTCCATGGGAATATTTTTTTCTGCGAAAGGCTCCTGCTGAACTCTGTGGATATGAGAGTTAAACTAACCAGAGCCAGTGAGGCTTTCTATCTCATGGGAACCAGAGACTCGACTTACCGATTAATGATATTAGGAGCCTCTCTTTTTATCAAAAAAGTTTCCGTCTCCCCCGCTGTTCGTTTAGGCCACACATCGGCCTTAATGAGAGGAAACGCTCTCTACCCACTGTCACGAGTGAATGTAAAAACATACTCCATCCCTGAAAATTCGAGGATATGTAATCAGGAGAATCTCTTTTTGGGAGCGATGCCTAAATATATTGTTTTAGGTATGGTGCACCACGAGGCATTCACGGGAAGAAGGGACTTGTCACCCTTCAACTTCAAACATATGGATATAGAGTATCTAGCTCTTTGTCAGGATGGTAAACAAGTTCCCGCCAAGGCGTTCCAGCCTCAGTTCAACCAAGGCATTTCAGTCCGGGAATTTTACAATTTGTTCACAGCGACAGGTCGTCATTTAAAAGATTTCCCTCTGAGTATCACACGTGAAGAATTTAACAACGGTTACTCGCTGTTTATCTTTAATCTCAATCCTGGTGAGGATAGCGGCGCCTTGTCACCTGTTTCTAATGGGAATTTAAGACTGGAGGCGAGGTTTAGAGTTCCGCTACCTCACACCACAACCCTCATTGTCTACGCATGTTACGATTCCATTTTGGAGATCAACTCAAGAAGACAGGTGCTGGTGGACTATTATTAAAAGAGTAAGCATGAATAACCACCAACTGGAGAGCCTGTTGCACCATCTACTGGGAGACCTATTTTGTGGCGTGTGGGCTAGTGACCAACTCCCCTTGCTCACACAAACGTTTACAAAGCCGGCTTACTTCATTGTGAACACACATCCTTCTCACATGCCTGTGGAGCACTGGCTAGCTCTGACTCTGGAGGAGAACGGTCAAGCCACCTTTTTCGACTCTTACGGGCTACCGCCAGATTTTTCTCACTACCCCTCAGACATTGTGTCATTTCTGAAAGACCGATCCCTGAAGATAACGTACCATAATCGCCAACTTCAGAACACCTTGTCAACCCTCTGGGGCGGCTGTAGCTCAGGAGGAAGAGCAGTCGCCCACCAATCGGAAGGTCGGTGGTTCGACTCTGGCTTCCCCAGGATACATGTCGAAGCGTCCTTGGGCAAGACACTGAACCCCACGTTGCTCCCCCAGTGTATCATTGGGGGTATGAATGTGTGTGAATGCTTAGAAAGCACGTAGTTATATCCTAAGACGTGCTGTATGAATGTGTGTGAGTGGGGTGAATGCGGCATGTAGTGAAGCGCTTTGAGTGGTCAGCTAGACTAGAAAAGCGCTATACAAATACAAGTCCATTTACCATTTACCATTTAACCGTGTGCGGTCAGCAGTGCGTTTATTACCTCTGCCACCGGGCGTGCGGAATGTCTCTGCAACAAGTATTATCCTCCTACAGTGACGGTGTTCTTAAAAATGATGTGATGGTATCTAACTTTGTGAAAAAATATCAGAGATGCATCAGAAAGCACAGTGCTACCTCATTTCATCACAGAGCCTGTTCTTTACAGATGTTCAAAGAGTGCTATAAATTGTGAATGCATGAAAGTGATGACTCTGTACACTCTGAAAATTGGAATCAATAAAAATTTTTATTGAGAACAAATGACATTTTATTCATTTCTTACAGAAATTTATGGTGAAAAGGTGACCCAGCGTGGAGGTTTTATCTTTTTATGCAAACTTTGTTCATCTGCAGCCTCGTCTCGCTCACCATGTCCAGATCTTAAAAAATGTGGGGAGAGGGTTATCTTCTTCGGTTTTACAGATGGTATTTTCTCCATTCCGCTCAGCTCTGTTTTGAGACGACGATATTGTTCACGGGCTTGCGGATTATTCACATAAAGGATAAAGGTATGTTCAGTTCATTCAGGACATTGAGAAAACTTGTCCAGCCTGCTGGTTGCATGGTTTGGGCTTTTCTTTTAAAAGGGAGCAGAAGGTTTTTAAGTAATTCAACCAAATGTGATCCTCTCACAACCTGCCCCTGATAAACAAATTCTCCTCTGGTGGTCCAGCCATTTCTCTCAGATAATTTCCTCAAGATGTATTCACCATTTCTGCGATCACGCTTTGGAAGGATTTTTAATACCTCACTCGCCGTTGCATCCAATTCTAGCTGATCGGGCTCGTGAACACGATCCGTCTCACGGGAATCTGATTCAGGTATTGGATCATTAAGACTGTTTCGCTGAAGAGTCACAGTCATCCGCGGCTCCTCCATCTGACCTTGCTTGATTAGGGTGAGGTATCTTTGCAGCAGGGCGTCGTATTTCTTAATTTTTTCATAAGAGGTCATTCCTGACTCGTCGAGTATCGCTCTCATTTTATTATCCAAATCATCCTCCGCCGTCTGTCTGATAGAAGTCTCTGACTGACTCAAGTGTTTGAACTGATGAGGTGAGATGAGAAACATCTTTTGTGCCGTCCTGAGCGACATCTTATCTTCTAACGATTCCGGCCACTAGATTCCCAATTACGGGTGCAAGAGCCGTTAGGATGGGGAGAATAAACCCACCTCCTTGACTTTTGAGAGCCAGCTGCTTACGTTTTAAACCGGTTCTCTTATCAGCCAGCAGTCTGATAACTTTCTTTTGCTTTTTCAAACTCCGATACTGGGGAGGGGATAGCTTAATGTTACCCTTTAAAATATTCAGAGCAATCTCACACAAAGCTTTAAGAAAGTCGGGTGAACAATGGCCGAGAATTTCCTTACGTTTCTGAGGTGTGGCGTGGTACAGAGCTCTGAGTAACGGAGCATTCCTTTTTATACGGGCTGACATGATAAATTACTATTGATGGGGTTTTTCGTTCTTACTAACGAAGTCCCACCTTAAACAGAAAGAACCACACAAGAGATCAATATAAAGTTCAGCTTTTGCAAAAGGGGAGAGCCGTCGCTGCTTCAGCCACAGGTGTATGTGTCTAAGCAACCTACAACAATCTCCGACTCCCTCATTGCACTGGTTTTATTCAGAGATAAGAAAGGGGGAAGAGCTTTACAAAAACAAAGGGTTTCATAGAAAAATCAGAACGTCGGTCGTTTACGTATGCATCTCCAAATGGAGGCAAATCTGCCAATTAGAGTGTGAGACCTTGACGACAATCATACAAAGAGATACATCAATAAACTAGTGTGAATCAGCCATTGTTGGTTTGTAGTGTGAACTCGGGTGAACTCAGTTGACCTCTGGAAGACTCCGTCCTGAGGCATCTCTCTTTGTTCACAAGCACCCTCATTTCCTCGCCACATGATTGGAACTAAATGCAGTATATGTCATATAGAACGTGTATAGTAAAGCGTAAGAAATGCAGTTAAAGCATAGCAATACAATTAAAGGCACAGTAAGGTAGTTGTAACACAGGGTATATCATGAGATAAATGTTAAAAACCCTAACATTTCCCTCCTGTTTATCGAATGAGATACAAAAAAAAAAACCCAAAAACATATGCAATCATTTTATGCGAAACAAGCAAAGTTTCTTTTGGTTCACTGTGGTAAGGCAAGGCAAGGCAAGGCAAGTTTATTTGTATAGCACAATTCAACAACAAGGTGATTCAAAGTGCTTCACAGAGACATTAAAACAGAAGAAATAAAAAGCATGATTTAAAATTTAAACAAAAGAAGGAAATAAGAACAATAGATAAAATCAGAAAAAATGATATATATGTAAGATAAAATCAATAGTTAAAACATGATTCCGTTTTGAAACTCAAGCTTATTCAAATGCAGCTGAAAATAGGTGTGTCTTCAACCTGGACTTAAATACACTGAGTGTTTCAGCTGATCTGAGGCTTTCTGGGAGTTTGTTCCAGACATGTGGAGCATAGAAGCTGAATGCAGCTTCTCCATGTCTGGTTTTGACTCTGGGAACTGATAAAAAACCGGATCCAGATGACCTGAGGGGTCTGGAAGGTTCATAGTGGGTCAGGAGGTCACTGATGTATTTTGGTCCTTGACCATTCAGAGCTTTATAGACCAGCATCAGAACTTTAAAGTCTATCCTCTGATGGACAGGCAGCCAGTGTAAAGACTTCAGAGCTGGACTGATGTGCTCCACTTTTTTTGTCTTAGTGAGGACTCGAGCAGCTGAGTTCTGGATGAGCTGCAGTTGTCTAACTGACTTTTTAGGCAGACCTGTAAAGATGCTATTACAATAATCAAGCCTACTAAAGATGAATGCATGGACTAGTTTTTCCAGGTCCTGCTGAGACATCAGATCTTTTAGCCTTGATATATTCTTAAGGTGATAGTAGGCTGACTTTGTTATTGCCTTAATGTGTTTGTCCAAATTTAGGTCTGAGTCCATCACTACACCCAGATTTCTGGCCTGGTTGGTCGTTTTTAGATTTATAGATTGAAGCTCTGTGGTGACTTTCAATCGTTTATCTTTGGCTCCAAAGACAATTACCTCAGTTTTGTTTTTGTTTAGCTGGAGGAAGTTGTGGCACATCCAGTCATTAATCTCCTCAATGCATTTTCCAAGGGCCTGTACAGGCCCTCTGTCTCCTGGTGACATTGTTATATACATCTGTGTGTCATCTGCATAGCTATGGTAGTTTATTTGGTTGTTTTTTATAATCTGTGCCAGTGGGAGCATGTAGATGTTAAACAGAAGAGGTCCCAGGATGGAACCTTGGGGAACTCCACATGTGATTCTTGTCTGCTCAGATGTAAAGTTACCTATTGACACAAAGTACTTCCTGTTCTCTAAGTATGTTTTTAGTACAGTTCCGGAAAGACCAGCCCAGTTCTCCAGTTGTTTGAGTTATATATTGTGGTCAACTGTATCAAAGGCAGCACTGAGATCCAATAAAACTAAGACTGACATTTTCCCACTGTCTGTATTCAGACATATGTCATTAAACACTTTGGTCAGAGCAGTCTGCTGTGGTGCTGTCTAAAGCCTGACTGGAAGGTATCATAGCAGTTATTTTGTGTTAAAAAGTAATTAAGCTGGTGAAAAACCGCTTTTTCAATGATCTTACTTAAAAATGGGAGATTTGAGATGGGCCTGTAGTTGTTCATTTGCGTCTTATCAAGATTGTCCTTTTTCAGCAGAGGTTTAATTACAGCTTTTTTTAGTGGCTCTGGAAACACACCTGACGTTAAGGACAGGTTCACAATCAGTAACAGGTCTGACTCCAAAGTCTTTGAGACCCCTTTCAAAAAACCTGTTGGTAGGATGTCTAAACAGCAAGAGGAGGACTTCAGGTGACGTAAGATGTCCTCCAGGTCTTTACTGTTAATGGGTTGAAATAGTGTCATGGTGTTTAAACCGGTTTTCGGTGGACACAGTACATATGCTGAACCTGCTGCTGATGTACCAACTGCTTGTCTAATATTTTGGACTTTGTCTATGAAGAATTTGGCAAAGTCATTGGTAGGCAGAAACAGTACATCAGTCTACATCACTTGCTTTGGACATTTTCAATGTAGAGGTCATTCTTAGTTTCTTTATGCTTTACACATGTGAAGAACAGTTATCATAGTCATCACTAAAATCATCACTAAAAGCATCATCATCATCATCATCATCATCATCATCATCATCTTCTGTGGGTTGGCGGAGCAGTTGTAGGTTCACCATGGTGGAAGTAGCCATCTTAGTGATCACAGACTTGAAACAGGGAATCACACAAGTCGTAAACACACAGAATAAGATCAATACACCAAAGAGGGGGGTCACGGTCTTTAATATTGGTTACCACCAGGTGCCGGTCATCAGCCATGCGAGAAAGTTCCATTGTTGTTGCACTTTCTCTTGTGACATGGTTTGTTGCAGGTTGAGCAGGGAGGCCATTACTTCGTTTATGTGGGTGTCATTTTCTCCAGGGATATAGGTACAGCAAGAAGTACCTATAATGTGACACACACCACCTTGTGCTGCGGTGAGCAAGTCCAGAGCCATTCTGTTCTGGAGAACCATCAGCCGTGTGGCTTGGAGTTCACGATTCTGGCCATTTTCTACCTGCAAAGAAAAGTTGACAAAAGACTGGAAGCGATAATTCAGAGTTTCAATATACAGTGCATGTTTTCCAATACCATCCCAAGGGAGGAGGGAATGTATAACTTTTGAGCCTGTGCTCCAAACCTTATGTTCGTATGGGACATCTGAGCCCCAGATAGGATTGTGTGGTTTGAAGATTGCGACACTTCTCTGTTGTCGCTTATGAAGGGAGGGTAGTTGGCCATGGTAGATCTTATAGGTGTGGTCGGTGACCCACACCGGTGCACAGACTCCCGTCCAGTTGATGGGCAACATCGGATATACATTATGTCCGCATAACCACCACCCGTTCTGGATGAGGTACGTCCCGTTCGATGGTGCGGACATGTTGGTTGGGGAGCCTTCTCCAGTTGCTGTGGCAATCCCGTCTTGGCACTCAGAAGTGATGTTTAGAGCTCCCATCCAGGCTCCTCCCTGTGGGCAGCCCTTGCTTTTGCACAGATGCGTCTCATTTCCTTGAGTGAAGCAAGTGAAGTTCTGCCCTTTGGGAATGTGGAGATATGCTACTTGTGGTGTGGGTTTTCCTTTGATTGTAATGTTCATGTTAGCCCAGAACAATGTACTGCATGTCCTGTTTTCTATTCCCCAATGGGAATCAGAGTCATTGATCACAATGTTGCCATGTTGAAACCCAATACCTGCCATTGAGGCCATACATTTCGCTTCAGTTTCATTCATCCACTTGGCTGCAAGATGGGTCTGTACCAGGTATTTGTGTCGAATGGATGTTTCGGGTCCCATGTCCAGTCCTTGTAGTCCACATCATGGGTCCATCTCTTTTCCCGGTTTGGTTTGGGATTACTTTGGACACCTAGGATGAATACAGACAATACACACGCTACAGCCGCAGCGCAGCTGAGTAACACCTTTTGTGTTCCCATTGCTGCTCAGTTATCAGAGATGCAGGTGCACCCTCGGCCTATCAGAGTGAGGATCAGTTGGTTTCTTCACTGACGTTGAGACACCTCACTCTAAACAATGAGGTCCCTTTGTAGTCAGGCTTCCCCACCACTCTGAAATTAGGGGTCCAACACTCTCTGTAACTTACAGTGGCTGAGGTGGATCCAGCTGGGCCTTTCAGCAATCTTCACTGCAGTAGGTGTGGTCAGGAGCACTTGGTATGGTCCTTCCCACCGTGGGCTGGCCCAGTTCTTCCTTTTGATGACTTTGATGTACACCCAGTCACCTGCTTTGATGGGACTGTCAACCTGTGGAAGAGAGGAATCAGAAGGCAGTAAATTTGCATTGGACACGTCTTTCTGGTTTAGTGTCCTGATCATATAATCTGCCAGAGTCTGTTCTTCCTCTGCTTTCTGTAAGTCTGATGAAAACACCGGTAACCTATATGGTCTCCCATGGACTATCTCAAATGGAGTTAATCCTTCTGATGTGGGAGTGATTCTCATATAGAGTTTCACCAGGTCCAAGCATTCTGGCCATGGGCAGCCAGTAGTTTCCATGCACTTTTTCAATCTGTTTTTGATAGTGCCGTTTGTTCTTTCCACAAGGCCTGCACTTTGAGGGTGGTAGGCACAATGATTTTTCAAATCCATTCCCAAATGCTCTGCCATTTTCTGAACTACTTTATTCACAAAGTGTGGTCCATTGTCACTGTAAATGGTTTGCGGGATGCCATGGGCTGGGATGATAGTTTTGCAAATAGCCTTAGCTACTGCTAGTGCATCAGCTAGCTTTGATGGAATTATCTCAACCCATTTGGAAAAAGCATCGACCATCACTAAACAGTACTTGTGAGGTCCACTTTGTGTAAGTTCAATGAAGTCCATGTGCATTGTTTGAAACGGGTAAGAGGGTTTTGGAAAAGAGCCTCTTTTTGGTCTCATATTTCCTTGGGGGTTGTGTTTCACACACACAAGACATGCTTTACAAAAGTTTTTTAAGTAGGAATTTAATCCATACGTTGTAAAGTGTTGTTGTATGATAGCACTCATCCCTCCTGTTGACACATGGCAAGGCCCATGAGTAGAAAGCTACAGGTTTTAATCTGCCACCATGATTTTGTAACAATACTGAAGTCATGTAGCCATTTTTGCAGTCCACGGTTTGAACAAAGGTTTTACTGTAGTCTGGCAGAACTAGAGTTGTGGTCTCCATCAATGCTTGTTTTAAAACTACAAATGCTGCCTCAAAGATTATAAAAAAAATTATAATGTGAAAGTTGTAATTATTTGAAAAACATCAAATATAATAACTAATTTGTAACTTTTTAGTTGAATATCAAAAATATGTTCACATTGGAAAATTGTACATTTAGTAAAATTTTGTCAGTGTCTTCAGCACCATTAAGTGGATTTATCATCATTATTTGTAAATTTATGAGACACATTTTTTTTTTTTTTAAAAACAACAAAAAACTCTGAAATATAGAGGAGATGCTCTACATTGTAATCTCTGTAATATCTCAGAGCCACTTCTGTTTATCAAGATAACATTTTGTGGAGATATTTAAGACTATTTCAGGGTCATTATTTATTTAGCTTGACAGTCCATACTATGACTTTTTGAATGCATTTTAAAGAACATTTTGAAGGGAAATAACAGGAAAGCTATAATTTCTTCCTACACAACTCTTCATCAGTTTAACTTGTTTAGAGCCTAAAAACATTATTGCATGCAATGATACTTTTTAATGATTGGTTTATAGACACATGGCAGAAATGGATGTTAAAAGTCTAACATCAGAAGGAGCCTTTGACTACAGTTTTTCTGGAATCTCTGCCAACTCAGCTTCTCCTTTGGAAGTTAAGAAAACGTCAGTTTGTCACGTCAGGAGATGCACACGTGTTTCGCACATAGCTGCACCACAGAAAGATTGTGTCCACATGTCACAGCTGGGACTGTAACTCCAGTCTTCATCGCGGCTCTCATAATAATTTGAAACAGTGGCCATTTTTGTTCTCAGGCCAGCATCTGTCCAAGTTATGTTCTCAGGCTTGTACAGAGGGATATAAGGGGTAGTTGATAATTTGTAGCTGGATGCTCGATCTGTAGGGAGGAGAACAGTCACAGCAGCAAATGACCTTCGGTCAGTGTACATGTGGAGCAATCCCACTTTAACAGGGGACGAGTTGGTAAACTCTTTGATGTATGTGTCATGAGGGTCAGTCAAAACATTAATGGTTACATGTAATTGACTATACATCATTTCTGTCTCTGGCTTTTGTAGTTGCTCACGTGCTTCTCGTAGCATTCTGCTTGGAAGGTGTAAGTCGAACTTTGGGTTTAAATCATATGAGAAGTAAACACTGTTATCATCTGTGCAGGATGCATAAACATCTGCATCTCTGACTCTGCAAGCTCTCATTCCGTCTTTAAATTGGGATGATGGTTATGCCCAGCCAGGTCATCAGGTCTCTTCCCAACAGGTTAACAGGGCATTTTGGCAAAATCACTATAGCGGCTGAAATAGTGAGTTTAGTTTCTTCATCTTCAATAGTCAAAGCTTTAGAGAAATATTCTTTATGTGTTTGTCCATCTGCTGATTTAACCCAAAAGCTATTTTGAGATTGTTTCAAACCTGGGACATGTGTTTTAAGAACTGTTTTGCATGCACCACTGTCACATAAAAACTCTGTGCGTTTACCATTTATTTTCAACACTACATATGGTTTGCGTGTACATCAACAACCATCTCATCTGTAGGATCGGGGGGGACCAGAGCTCTTTTCCAAATCTAGTCAGAAGTTAAACCTTCCTCTCCTCTTCCTCCTTTGTGATTATCTTGTTTTTTCTTTGGACAATTTCTGGACCAATGTCCACATTCACCCACAATTCCAGCATTCTTCAGAATTTCTATCAGATCCAGACTGGAAGGGCTTTTGGCCTCTTCCTCTCCCTCTGCCCCGACCGCCACCTCTTTGGCTGCCGTGAAAGAAAACAGCAGTTACTGGATCCAAAATCATTTGTATAAAACACATCTGAACTTCCTCCTCCGCCTTTCTTTCCTCCTTACTGTCTCACACACACTCAAAACAGTTCCTCTCACGCTCACACTCAAGACACTGCAATTGCAAAGCACAAACATTGCACTTAACACAAAATACAATTAAATAAAATAGACATACAAACACTGGGTACCCATTAGGCAGGGACTCAAACGCCCCTTAACATATACTCTAGACAGCCAGGAAATCTGCCTGTCATATACTTTTCATCAGCTTCGGGACCTCTGTGGGAGGATTTACTGTTTTTATTACCCATTTTTATTTAGTACTCTGCGTATATTTTTATTAATACATATCCTTAATACAGAATAAACTGACCTACTTCAACAAACTACTGGTTTGTGTTAGCACCGTCAGGTTTCCACCAGTAATGCTGATTCAGTCAGTATTTTCTGTCTTTCACACTCTCATTCACACAGCAATAAATATTATACACAACAACAACAAAAAAAATTCCCTATTTTACCAGGAGCAAACCTTCGGCAAGGAACTACTGCAGTCAAAGAGCAGACTCTGCAGCAGTCTCTCTCTCTTGGGACTCAAGGCCTCTGCGTACAGAGCCTCTGACCCTTTACTTTCTGGGACTCAAGATCTCTTCATACAGAGCCTCTGACCCTTTATTCTCAGGGACTCAAGGTTTTTAGCCTCTGACTCTGTACTCTTTGGGACTCAAGGTCTCTCTTCTTGTAGAGCCTCTGACCCGTAACACAGCACTTGTCACTTACTTGATCTTCTCTGTTGGTTCGTTTCACTCCGTCCGGATCCCGTCAATCCACCGTTGGCAGACGAAGTCAGACCTATGACGCTGGCCCAGCGAAGAATTTACCCCCCAGGACTTTCTTTCCAGGTCCTGTCGACACTGGCCGTGCGCACGGATTTCAGCGCGTCGTCCTCCGTCCGCCAGCGGTCAGGTATGTTGAGATCCGGGTCACGGCACCAAGTTGATGGGGTTTTTCGTTCTTACTAACGAAGTCCCACCTTAAACAGAAAGAACCACACAAGAGATCAATATAAAGTTCAGCTTTTGCAAAAGGGGAGAGCCGTCGCTGCTTCAGCCACAGGTGTATGTGTCTAAGCAACCTACAACAATCTCCGACTCCCTCATTGCAGCAGCCTGGTTTTATTCAGAGATAAGAAAGGGGGAAGAGCTTTACAAAAACAAAGGGTTTCATAGAAAAATCAGAACGTCGGTCGTTTACGTATGCATCTCCAAATGGAGGCAAATCTGCCAATTAGAGTGTGAGACCTTGACGACAATCATACAAAGAGATACATCAATAAACTAGTGTGAATCAGCCATTGTTGGTTTGTAGTGTGAACTCGGGTGAACTCGGTTGACCTCTGGAAGACTCCGTCCTGAGGCATCTCTCTTTGTTCACAAGCATCCTCGTTTCCTCGCCACATGATTGGAACTAAATGCAGTATATGTCATATAGGACGTGTATAGTAAAGCGTAAGAAATGCAGTTAAAGCATAGCAATACAATTAAGGTAGTTGTAACACGGGGTATATCATGAGATAAATGTTAAAAACCCTAACAACTATGCTTTCGGAACATAGACAACTGGCCACTGACTAGGAAGTAAACCCGTTCTCAGTCTGTATTGTTCTGGGCTTGAGTGGGTCAGGTCGACGATTAAATACCCGTGCGGCTCTCTGGTGGCGTCCTCAAAGCTCTCCAGGAAAAGAGCTTTCTCTGAGGGGAAGATTTGACGGGCTAGTATATTCACCTGCAATCTGTCTCTGGGATTCTTAAACAGCACCAGGTAGTTACTGTTCAGGCTGATGGTGCGACTGTATTTCCCTTGATGAAATACATTTTGAGTCAACATCATGACACTCATATTTCTGTGATGTCTGTACTGTGTGAAAATTTTTACCACTTCAGGATGGTCTGAAGCCTGAAAAATGACATCGTCCAGAATAACCAAGTGCTTACGATCAGGAGGGAACAGATTTTCATCTTCAAAAGAATGAGGCAATCCTTCCACAAATTTTATGTTTTTATTCAGCCGATGCAGTTCAGCGTACAATGGTTGGAAAGAGGTATAAATCCAAACAATATCATCAGGTACATCATCCATCACGTGGTTACACTTTTTTAAAACACTTTTAACAAAAAATGATTTCCCACATCCGCTGGGCCCCACAATCAGACATGAAAAAGGAGTCTTTAGTCTGGGGTCAAAATCAATCTCCTTCATATCAGAAAATTGCGGCATTTTTTTTTTTCCCCTCTTAACCAGCTTAATACCTTAATAACCGAAAGGCAGAGTTGTGCCGTCAGGAAAAAGGCGTCTCTTGTCATACACCACCCGGAACTTTTTCTGGAATGTCAGATTTTTTAACAGAAACCCCTTTTTATCTCTTCTGATGGTACGCTGAGGGGTCTCGATTACCGTTTCTCTGGAGTCAGCCAAGTATCCCTCCACTAACTCTTTGACGCTGTTAAAGTTGACCTTCTCGCTGCATTCATGCGTCTGAGTGATGCCTTTAACGCGCATCGATACTTTTTTCTGATTTCTGGTCTGGTAGGCGTAACTCTTGGGTCCTGCTGCAACAAATTCCTGAATTGTGTCACCCCCCAGCTCATCGGTCAAATCACCCAGATAGTTTCCCAGTTTCAGAGGAGTCTCACCTTTTTTCACAACATAGATCAGACTGTCTGAGTCTATGTAGAGAATTTTGTCCTGCATTACTTCCAGACAGCTGTACAGTTTTAAACGTGCATATGCGGTGGTAAATGCTGCAATGAATACATTGTTTACCTTGTTGGGAGGAGCGATGCACCGTTTGTTGTAAGTCCACTGCAACATGCACATGTCAGGGTTTAGAAAGTGGAAGTAGGCTATCTTGTATTTACCCGAGAACATGAAATTAAAAAATTTATTCGGGTCTGTGACGATGGTGGTCTGATGGAGGTCGTTCCTCTGCGCAAATTTCCCCCAGAAACTGTTCAGACACAGTTTAGCCACCTGTCTTTTAGCAGGGTTCACCTCTATTTTGCTAGTATCCAACTGAATACCTTGATGGAGTTTGTAATCTCTCATGTACCTCAGCTTACTCTCCTCATCAAGTGCGTCTGCGGGATATCCTGAAGCCTCTTGTTTACCCTTAAGAAATGTGTGTATGTAGTCTACAAAGATTGAGCTACTGGTCCTGTCAAAGTGCCACACCTCAGTGATTTTAGCAAGACGATAACCAAGCTTTAACGCCTTGCTAAACTCCACACTCACCCACACACCTGTTAGTGCTCTCTCCTCATCGCTATGGTTGCATGCACCTGCCTGGTTATTCATTTCAGCACAGGTGCGACAGAGAGTGAATACAAGTTTTCCGTGAGATGACTTGTAAGGTAAAACTGGGAAAAACAGCCCACGCGGAGGATAAACAACAGCTCTTATGAAACCAAAGTAGCTGTCAGGGTCATCAAAATCTTTGCAGATGATTCTGGTATGGCCGAGGGGGTAAGGAAAGCTGCAATTTACATAGGGGTAAAGAGATGTAAAGTCAGCGTAGTGCACAGTTTCATCTACCCCCGCACTGTACCTCAACCTGAGTGCGCAGGTCCGACCACCGTACAGTGCTTGTCTGGGAGAGAGAGGTTCAGGGGCGTTAAAGCTCTTGAGAAATTCAGTCACCTCCGGATGGGACTTTTTCATCTCAGTCCACTCGTGCTCCCACATGATATGCAGACGAAGACCATACACTGACTGAAGCACTCTCTCTCTCTCATGGGTCTTTGCATAGAACTTTTCAAACGGCTCCTTCCTCAGCGGACATGTGTCCTGAGGCAGATAGCAGATGGGGCAGCCGTGAAAGAAACAGCCGTAAAACACAAAAGCTACCCTCACACCGTCAATTTCCGCATACCCATCTACGTGATAAGGACCGATTCCCTTTTCCCCTGTGTTTAACGCGTGGCTAATCTCAATCCCTCTGCTAAACGCTAACCACTCCAGCCACTGGATGGATGCGTTTGAGAAGGTCTTACTCTACTGACTGTAATCAACGGGTGAAGGTATGGCCAGGGTTTTAGGCTGCAGAAAGTTGGCGGTAAAAACCTTCATACAGGCCGACGCGATCGTGATGCATTTCAGGGGGTCCACGCGTCGAGAATTGCTCGCGGAATTTGACACACCCCTTGAACAGTATATCTACATCATTTTTGCAGTAAAGCATGCTCTGTTCACGAAAGTTAAAGGTGCCTTTACAAACTCCATCGTACCATCTGTAGAACTCTCCCTGCTCACTGGGGCTCATGAGTTCTACAGAGTAGTAACTCGGTGAAGGAAAAGGCCCCACATATTTCAAATTCTGTTCTGAAGAGAATCTGTGGGGAAAGAAACCTTTGGTATGATCACTGAAACCTAATGCTTTCGGCATCATACTCAGTTTCATAGCCAGGAATGACAGACTATCGATGAATCTCAAACCATAATCACAGTCTGTAAAACAGAGAATTTTACTCCCTTGTGTGATGAGAGAGGGCTTCATACCTAGTTGCACCATGACGTTAAGGATTAGATAACTATCATAACCTCGTCCGTTGTGAGCAATAAATGTGTATCCACGGTAGCGTGGTCTCCTGAAATGGAGGAGGAATTTCCTGACACAATCCAATCCATAGGCAGACCACTCGACACCTTTCAGCATTTTTGCACAGACCAGAAAGGGGACATGCACATCGTTCTGACCGACTAAGGATTCAAAATCATAAAAGATCAGTTTTTCGTCAAGCCGTACGTCGGCGCTGCTAGGCTGAATGTAACATTGATGTCCACCGAGAGTTGCTGTAGAACCGAGGGTCAGTTTCTCACCACAGATTGTACATTTTAAACCTTCACACACGAGTCGCAACACACAGGACAGTAACCAGGGCAGTAGTGTGAGTGTGGCTGATTGTAACTGGTGTAGCAGTGCACGCAAATGTACCTCGACCCTAAAAATCCTTTGAGGTTTTTTATTCCATAGTAATGGTTTTGGAGTAATAACAGAAAGAGAGGGCTTGATCGATCTCTGAAATCAGGCTCAAATTTACACAGAGCTCGATCACCCTTGGTTCTGTGAAACACCACAATTTTTCTGTTTAGGATTTTTTCGAATTTTCCAACATCACCGAAAGACACAGGCGTCTGATCAGTCAGCCCTGCCTGACGCTGCCACTCTCTCGCCTGGGCCGAAGCCTGACTATCGGTAAATTTAGAACCGGAGACGTGCGCGAGACTGATGGCGAAACAGAGCTGATTGTCACAGTTATCTGTAATGTACAAGTGACGTTTTTTCTTATGGATTAATTCGCATTCTAAGGTTTTTGAAGCCTTCCGTTTGGCGCCCCCTGTAGGGTTTTTTACTACCTGGAGGACTAACTCCATGTTAGTATCAGAGGCAATCTCTGCGTTCGATTGAGTTAACTCGTCTAAAAAGTCCAGAAAGGCTTTCAGGATTACATCAGACTCATTTGTGACAGAAACGGTAATGTGTTGAGAAATACTCTCACCTACTAATTCTAGCTGGACGACATCATTACATCTGGCGTGTGATCGCGCTGTTTCTGCCACTTCAATAAGATTGCTCATAACAGCTGAAGTGAACTCAGCGATGTTGGGCATTCTATCAGGGCACGGACGCGGTATTGTGACGGGACGTCTTATTTCAAGACAATTGAAACGTTCACGCTCAATCGGTGGAGGTGTTACTCTCCGATTCGTTTCAGGGACGGCTATGTTCTCCTGATTCAACCCCCTACCATGCTGCCGAGTTTGTTCTGCTGCAGCTGGAGAAGGTAAAGAAATAAGATTTGCTGAGACTGTGTCTGATGCTGAAGTTTGAGAAGCACTAATCGCTGAGGCTGTATCTAGTGATGTGACACAAGGAGCTGGATTTGATGACTCATTTTGCAGACTCAGGGCGGGTGGCGGAGGCCCGTTTAAATTCAGGATTGATGATTCTAATTCAGGGACGGCTACGTTCTCCTGATTCAACCCCCTACCATGCTGCCGAGTTTGTTCTGCTGCAGCTGGAGAAGGTAAAGAATTAAGATTTGGTGAGACTGTGTCTGATGCTGAAGTTTGAGAAGCACTAATCGCTGAGGCTGTCTCTAGTGGTGTGACACAAGGAGCTGGATTTGATGACTCATTTTGTAAACTCAGGGCGGGTGGCGGAGGCCCATTTAAATTCAGGACTGATGATTCTAATTTGTGTAACACATCAATTTCATCATTTTCATCTTCTTCAATATTCATAGGAGATGACTGATAATCGACATTAAGGAGCGCATACTCCAGTGGTGTAAAGTAATCCCACACATGAACCGGTATGGGTATGTTTTCCAAATTTCCCACAGCCTCGGATATTACAGCCGGCACAGCTCTGCCTGCTTGATTATCCATCTTTACACAGAATTGAGAATGGCTAAGAGGGGTTAAGATATCTACTTATATATATACACACATTTACTTTACTTCGAAATCACCTTCAAGTCACGGTTAATTTCCTGTATAAGAATCTCGCTACTTCTCATGAATGCCCGAGCTCAGATTCTGTCAAATTGAAACACAGTTTAATAGCATGTTACCATGTAATGCTCCCGTTGAATGCAGCACGGATAAGTGGACAGAGCAGTAATAATATATCAACTGGCTTGTTTTACAGGCACTTCACATGAGTTCTACTGAAAAAGGCTGTGCTCTTTTAACCCCTCCCACCCACACTCTCTCCCTATGCGTAACATCCATGTTGATGACGTATGACGCTTACGCGCTCACGTGAGAAAACAAAAACAATGAGTGATGAGTTTTTTTAAAACTTACCCCGCTGATCAGGCTGTTTAGCGAGGGGTCCTTCCTCCCCGCGAACAATGCCCGGTGCCTCTAATAGCTGCGCCGATATGCAGCCTAGTAAACCGACAGCCCGTGCCCCCTCGCCTTCAACCGTATCGGTATTGAGGCCGCTCACAGGCGACTCGGGCCGCGGTATTATTCGAGGGGAGAAACGTATGCTCGGTGGTGTGTGTAACATCGATGTTTCCTGCCGTCCGTCCTCTGTACTAGCACTCGGACACTCCGTTGAAAACTGATTGTGCTGAACAGGGAGCAGTCTTCGTCGTAGCCGGGATTTATTCAGGGAAAGTCCGTTTCCCCCGCCCGGTGCGATGAAAGTCAAATCACCCTCGAACACGGCTGGGTTCTTCTTTCGGGGAAGCCCTTGCTCCACACTGTTTAGTAAATCTGTAAACAGTTACATCTGATGTTATTTCATTGAAACATTTCACTTGTTAAAGGTTATTAAAGTTAAAGAAACATTACCATAATCGGCTTGCGTCAATATGAAGTCATCAAAATCCTCCGCGTCCAACTCTGGAAATTAGCACTCTGTCATGGTGTGGTAATATAATTATACACGCATTCATATGTTTATCATCAGATCTTTTTTACTCACCGTTGAATACTCCTAAGAGTGCCAAAGAACCGCCGGTTAGCTGTGTATGGATGTCAGCTCTTGTTTTCCGTCCAAAAAAAGTTGTTTGTTGTTGTTGTTTTTTTTTGTTTTTTTTTAGTACTGACCTAAGAGATCTAAAGTTTTAAGGAGACTTTTTGCGTACCTGTGTCCATGGTTCCTGTCCTGCCTCGGTTGAGCCCCCGACGTAAATGCCTGAACCATTTTATATAGTCTTACATCCCCCTCCATAGAAATAAGGGAGTGTTTTAAAAATTTCTTGAAGTGCTAATTTCAACCCATTTGCTCTTCACACCTGGTCTACATCCACCCTACGGTTAGTAACAGATTGATTCTGTTTACTTGTGAAGTAAGACATAGGATGTTTCCCACACAGCATGATGCATTCTAGTGAACATCATATATGTTCATTTGTTTACTTGCGAACTAAGACAACGACACAGACTGTTTACCACACTGTACTTTGCATTTTTATGAACCCCTGGCCATTTGTTCCTACTGCCCAGTGTCACAGCATGCAGGCAGTTGAGTCTCATGGCATGAGTTGACCAGTCAGAGAGAACTAGATGTAAACTTTATGGGCAACCTGGTCTATTAGTGAATTCTCTGTAGATTAACCCATGATACCATATACACCATGTGTGCAAACTAAGAGGGAAACCTTTTTGTGTAATTTAAACCTACCTCTATTTGCTATAAACACCCCATCCTCCGTTCAGTGTCACAGTATGGTGCAGCCAGAGAGAGCCAGCCAGAGAGAGCCCGATGTCTGTTAACACCCCCACCCCACCCAAATCCTTGTAGTGCTAGCAACACCTAGCAAAAGGAGGACTTTCCGGCACCCTGAGCCTTGCTCGTACGAGACTTAAAATGCTGTCTCTTTCCCACACTGTACTTTGCATTCTTATTGAACCCCTGGCCATTTGTTCCTACTGCCCAGTGCCACAGCATGCAGGCAGTTGAGTCTCATGGTATGAGTTGATCAGTCAGAGCCAAATGTCTGTTACCCCCCACCCACACCCAAATCCTGGCAGTGCTGCATTCTTGCGACCCCCCACACATCTAATTATTTTCCCATCTTTACCTTACAGGGACCGGTCTTTGAAGCTGTTAAAATGCTGACCGCTTCTACAACTTTTCTATTAACCCTTTCTCTTATTTAAACATTCAACTAATATATTTCTCACAACCTCCTGACTTTAGCTGTAATCATTCTTAACCCTAGCCATAAACACCCCCTTCCTTAGATGTCAAAGACCTCTTCAACAGATGGTTAATCTATGTCAAATAAAGGTCACACATCAAAATAGCTTGATCGATCGATAAGAGGTCAAAAGTCATATCCCCAGATGTCAGCAAACGGATGTCAAACAAAGGTCACCTGTCATATTAATTTGATTGATCGATAAGAGGTCAGGGGTCACCTGTCAAAATGAGTTTGATCGAAGGTATCCTATTTTCTCTCTGTCACCACAACAAAAAGAGTGGCTGGAAAACAATTGTAACCATGCCAGTCCTTGGTACTGGCAGGTTCCGGTCTCTCTTTCTCTGATAGTACCCTGTGTTGTGTTTTAAGAATCGTATTGAGACTGGTTGGATTTCGCCTGCACCGGCCATTTATTCTCTCCTGCATAACACGTGAGAATGCTGGTCAGGCACAGTTAAATTGACACACACTGCAGAGGAATGGAAATGCTTAATGAAGGAATTTAAAAAGAACTCCCACATACAGACTGTAAAAAGGAACCAACTTACCTCGGACGCATCCGTCCCAATACGTCCATCAGGTGCAGCTTATGACGTAACCACGCCAGCATTAAGGAGGAGATGCTGTAACTTCGAATATTACAATAATAAAAGCAAGTGGAATAATAACTATTTACTCCGTTACACAACTCTGAGCCCGACATGATGATGTTCTGCTGAAAGTTGTTCCTGGAAAACTTGAGAAGTTATTCAATAAAAACATTGTAATGTACAGAACTGAATGTGCGTTTTACATCAGTTTACCATTAACCTATTTCAAATAAATCAGCAGTAATTCCACATGACGGGAGAGTCTTGGGACCTGTTGTACATCTTGCATTTATAGTAAAGAAGAATGAACAGCACACTCAAGACAGAGGCTTGACCAAAATAAAACGTCTTAACTTGATAATTTTGAGTTAGCTGTCTTACTTTTTAGCCTGCTCACTGCTGTTCTGGTGATTATTTCAGTTTGGTTCAGTCTCTTACTCGTTTGGCAGCAGTGTTTCTGTGCTTTTGTGCAATTACATTCAAATCTGGGTCAGCAGAGGGAGTCTGACCCTGTCCTTCCAGCTCAGAGGGCTCTACCTTTCACAGGGAGAACTCAGTAAAGCTTGTTTTATAGTTGATGCATTGCTCCCAGCGCGCATTGTGCGTGAAGTCAAATAGACGTATTTCTGCCTGGCGCGCCATGAAAAGGCGGAGCTTATTCATGCACCAGTCAAAATGTGTAAGTTGTAGCGGGCCGAGAACGACAAAGATGGACCAATTCTAAAACTCACGGCTGACAGTTGTCATGTAAAATACTTTTGTTAGGAATTTGCGGTTATTTCATTGACTGGTATTCACTGGAAGCGGCTTTGAGTATTATGAAAAGCGTTATATAAAACCGATCTATTAGGAATATTCGGACGATCTATTTTTATTATTGCATCCTGAAAGACAGATAATTCCCAAGTGTGTCCATTTCTATTTCTATTTCATAATCAACAAAAGGTAACACAACACACTAGAATAATATTCTAAGTACTATATCAGACTATGATGGTGATGACACACCTATTGAAATTTCAGCTTCTGCAGACTCATCAGCTATTCTGTAAGTAATCTTTCTCTTTCGTCGCCTTTTTGCCGTAAAGGTTCTAAGCAGCATTTCATCTTCCAGATACTGCAGCAGCAGTCCTTCCTAATACCTCTGATGAGCAATGAAATAGAGAAACTTACTTTTTCTGCCGGCCGGCTAAGTTTTTATTCTTCGTTGCAAAGAAAAAGATCAGTCCACACCATTCAGCGGCAATGATATGAAAAGATACAAACAAAAGAAATACAGAGCATTTATACCTGAGGTGGGGCATTTGTTCTTTAGATGTGTAACAACATCTCCAGAGGGGGGCAGGATGCAGTCTTGATGATAATTAAGAAACAGGAGGTTAAAACAATTATCTTGTCTGAGTGTTAATTAAGAGGTAAATAATCTAAAACAATTAGCGTGTCTGGGTGATACAAATGGTTAATGTGGATTGGAGAGTCTGTCAGTCCTGAGACATAAAATTTACCATCAGACTAGCGCGAGCCATCGCAGCTCCTCTGCTTCTTTAACAGAAGGGGCTCCAGTTTGGTGTAGATCTTCGTGCTTCCGTCGTTCATTGTGACATTCAGTGGTTTGAATATTCAGTAACACATCTTCAAGATACAGTTTATCTTAAAAGTTTTGTTTGCAGGATGTAAAAAAGACAAGAAGCCCACTTTAAAGTGAGGCTTCTACTTTTACTTAAAGTTTTAAAATCTCTTTAAACATAAGGAAGTTTAATCCATCAGTCACCCATTCAGAAATGTTTAGTCTTTGAGTGCTTTCAACCACAGGCTGAAAAAAGTGAAGTCATTTTGGGAGTGTTAGAAAAATTCTCTCAAAATTAGGCTCATAGTCGCTGGATACGATTAACCCAAAACATTTATTTCTTGCAAGAAAGAGACAAGTCCGCACAACCTGTCAGGAAGCTGGCTCAGAGTTGTCTCACTAACAAAATGGCACTTTTGCTATTTATATTGTTTATGCTTGCTGGCCACACAATGTTATGGGAAAGGGACATTCAATGTTATGGGAAAAGGCGCATTTCTCACCATTTAATATTATGGGAAGACGAGTTCAGACAGTCAAAACACTTTTGCTTGCTACATAGTATTATGAGAACCAAAAGACAGGAGGAGTCCTCCCCCCATCACAGAAACTCTTATTCATGCAGCTTTTCTCATAGTATAACTATATAATTTTTCTAACATTCCCTCCTGTTTATGCTATGAAGAAAAAGAGAAACTCTCTGCATCTTGTACAATTAACATTGAATCATTTTGAACCATTAACATTGAAAATTTTCCACTGTTCGCAGTGCATAGGAGTGAAAAACCCATTTGTAGTATTTACAGGAAAATTCTCCTATGGCCCCATTCTCCCCCTGGCGACCGACCGCTTAATCACTCACTCAGTATCAAAGGTCGCACTCCGAACAGTTGATTCTAATGAATGGCGATGGACATATGTGTGATTAGCAAACACAAAATGAATACACAAACAAAAAATTAATGAAATGAAAATAAGAATAATGAATAATAAATGAAAATATGATTATATGCAATTAATAAATAATATGAAATGGATATTAAATGGAAAAATTAATAAAATGAAAAATAATAACAAATGAAAATCAAGAATAGTCAAACAATAATAATAATAATGCAATGCAGTTTATTCAGTCCACTCTGCAATCGTCTGCTTCTGGCCGAACATCAGTCCGGCTGGGTCTGGAACTGCTAAGCTATCTTGGAAGGAGAGGTTACTAGCACTTCACTTCCAGGAAGAGGTCTTTACCACCTCTTATTCCATAACTAATCCTCTTTTAGGACACTTCAGGATATAATTCAGCCATACAGTGGTTGGAGGCTGTAGATTGTTAGACGTTACTTGGTGGAATCAACTCTTCAATGAACCTCTTTATTCCATTATTCCATTGCTCTGCAAACACATTAAGATTACTGTTTATTGTCATGTTACAAGTGTTACACAAAATTACTCTCTGCATTTGACCCATTCAGTCTGGCACCTGTTGAACACACATGCACAACCTTTCTGTTTAATTTAATTAATATTTATCTGCAGGCTTAGAAACGGCTAATAGTATTGATATATTAATCCATATATTACGCTGATTTATTGCAGCTCTCTTTAAATTTCTCTTTAAGAAAACTATTGTTTGATATCTGACTCACATAGCATATTTCATTGCTGTGTTTTTTTTTTAAATATATTTTATATATTATATATAAAATATATTTAAAAAAATAAACATACTGATACTCACTTTTACCCATTCTGTGAGATAAATGCTTTAATCTCTGATGAATATGATGTCAGTTCCTAAGTTCATAAGTTCCTAAGTTCCCAAGTTTTAGGGAAGTTAGTCAATCAGAAGTAATGAAGCATTACTTAACTTAACATCCATCCATCCATCATCTGCCGCTTATCCGGGGGTCGGGTCGCGGGGGCAGCAGCTTGAGCAGAGAAACCCAGACGTCTTTAACATTAATATGTTAAATTCTCTATTTCCGGCTTATGTTTCTGATACACTTATGATTTTGTTGCAGAAGAGCTAATCTCAAATTAAGAAAATGTTTCAGTTTGGCTTGAAAACCATCTGCACCTGAAAGGTTTGACTGTCTGGTCTCAGACCTGCTTCAGGTGGAAATTATTAAATTTTTTAATGCCTTGAACTTTGTCATTAAAGAATATTCCAACTTCATTACCCTTATATGTAGAAATTAGTTCTAAATGCAACCTGGAGGGTTTGTTAATCTGTTTACTGTAGCAAGCAAGAAATGAGAGTTGTTACTGCAGTTTTTTTTTATGATTTCAGAAAAATAACTCTCCCTTGTTCTATGCAAAGTCTGGTTGAACACTCATAACTTTTCTCTGTAAATCTCATCATGAACCTGGAGCTTTGACTTGCACCATTTTCGTTCATCTCTCTGGCACTTCTTTTTCTGTGCCCTGACCGACTCTTCTTTTCTCGCATGGTGCCCTTTGCCCACTTTTTAACCATTCTAACCTTGACAGGGGCAATGGTATCCAAAACATTCAAAAGACTTGATGTGTAAGAGCTCAACAGATCATCATCATTAGAACACAGAGTAGTTTCAAAACTGATCATTTGCAGGGGGGGTTTAGTCACACGCTAAGCTAGACCAAACATTTCAAGGAAAGCAGTGAGTACTTTAGCTTGCTTATTATGGGCTACATCCATGTGCACCTTCAAGTCCCCTGTTATGACTAAACAGTCAACAGCAGTGCACACAATTTAAAGAAATTCAGTAAAATCATCAATAAAATCATTCTGCGGTGAGACAAAGTATTTAAGATTGTTTTATCTCCATTTTTAAATGACACGTGCTCGAATTAAGGACAAAAATAAATGTTTTATCTTGTGAGTGGGTATATTGGCCCTGAATATGGCACAAAGACCCTCCCCACTCTCGGTCTTGTCGTTTCATCTCAGTTAAACACATAAAATCAAGACTGTGAGAGGAAAGTATCAAAGCACTGTTAGACAGGAAAAAGTCAGAAAGCTGTTGGTGTTCAACTTTTGTCTTCCCCTTCTTTAGGATTGGGCAATTTTACCATGTTCAATTCTCCCTCAAACCCAAATTTATTTTCTCATCTGTCTAAATATTTAATATTTTCGGGGTTTTACTGAAACATGATTTTAGCACTCCCACTTAGCTTTAAAACAGGTATTTCCCCATACTGTCCTCTTGCAGCTAATCAATTTTCAGTGGAGTTATTGTGAGTACTACTGAATGAAACACTACTTCTGTCGTTATGTCACGAGCAACAACCAGATTCCAATGTTCACTTCAACTCAATTAGTCAGTAATACATTTTTCTGCCGTCACCATCAGCAACATCACACACCAGCAGCTGTTTCACTCTTATACATACATAGCAAATAAAACAACACTGCAGCAAAGAAGCAAAAAAAACCACAACAATTTAACAAACAAATAATTCAGCAACCAGCCCTCTTAGCAAAACAAACAATTCTGTCACAGAGCAACAATTCAACAACCAGCCCATTTAGCAAACAAATGTTTTAACAACCAGACGTTCAACAAACAAACAATCAGACGTATGAAACAAACAAAACTAAAATGGATTTAATTCTTGCGATATTCCATCGCAAACTGTCTTAAGAAAGATTCCGTTTCTAACGCGCGGCGCAGAGTTATTTATTCCTGTAGTCTTCTCACACAGACTATGGACTAACCTTTTTATGGGTTATGGGTTATTAGGTTTTTATGGGTTAATCCTATACACAGTTACCAGTTAAAAAGCTGACCTTTTCTGACTGCTTCTTTTATGGACTAATCCAACACAATTTACACACAGTTACCAGTTAAAAGGCTGTCGTTTTCTGACAGCTATTAGGTTTTTATGGGTTAATCCTATACACAGTTACCAGTTAAAAAGCTGACCTTTTCTGACTGCTTCTTTTATGGGCTAATCCAACACAACCTACACACGGTTACCAGTTAAAAGGCTAACTTTTTCTGACTGCTTCAATTGTGAGTGTTCCAACATAACTTCTACACAGTTACCAGTTAAAAGGCTTCATTACTAAGTTGCACTCGAAATAGTAATATTCTTAGGAAAATAGCAACGCCCCAATTTATTTAAAGGCCTCCAGTTTCCAACAATTGTTAGTTAAATAATCAAAATTTTCCCATATAATCACAATATTTCTCGCCAACAATAGTAACACAAAGGGTTCCTTACCATAAATCCACTGGTAAGTTAAACAACGAAGAATCCAGCGAGTCTGTCCACTGATTCAAAAATAGATCCTGTCACCTTTCCTCTAGCCAGTGGCAGCCGGCCTCTATCAGAAACTCTGCTGAGAGGACTTCAGTTAGGAGTCCTGGACTCCCCCGTGCACGATTTCAGCTCTGATTCTGGAAGGTGGAAAGGACTTAGAATCTGGCTCGAAGGACCATTATGTTAGAAAAATTCTCTCAAAATTAGGCTCAGAGTCGCTGGACACGATTAACACAAAACATTTATTTCTTGCAAGAAAGAGACAAGTCCGCACAACCTGTCAGGAAGCTGGCTCAGAGTTGTCTGACTCACAAAATGGCACTATTGCTATTTATATTGTTTATGCTTGCTGGCCATACAATGTTATGGGAAAGGCGCATTTCTCACCATTTAATATTATGGGAAGACGAGTTCAGACAGTCAAAACACTTTTGCTTGCTACATAGTATCATGAGAACCAAAAGACAGGAGGAGTCCTCCCCCCATCACAGAAACTCTTATTCATGCAGCTTTTCTCATAGTATAACTATATAATTTTTCTAACAGTCACGCAGATGTCTTCCTCAACTGCTGTGTTGGTTTCATCAAAAGCATCAAGTTCAGTAGCATCAGGAAGCCCAAACTTGTATTTGATTGTAGGAAAATAATCATGAAAACAGATTTTAAAAAAATCTTATGATCTTAAGGTGCAGTAAGTGATTTGCATTTTTTAATATAAATATTGAATAGCTCTACTTTTTTACTTTTGGTCATTTCCAAAGCCAGTGTGTACAATACAAAAAGCTTTTTTTAAATAAAAAAAAAGCAATCTTAAATACATAAATCCTTGTGTTTATTTGTTGTGAAGACAACTTTAAAATGGCCAGTCACCTTGAGCGATGAAATCCAAAAAGGTGAACCCTGACAGTAATCGGATGTACTTCTTGGTATTCTGGTACTACACCTTCAGCAACATTGCCACATCTTTAGACTGTACCTTGTAGAATAAGTAGAGAAATGTGGCTGTTAAACTTCATCAGGTGCAAGGCATTCATTTTTGAGACTGAGATGGACCCAATGTGGTCTCTGTCGGTAAGAGATGGAACAAAAGCAAAAAAAACAAACCGAGTCTCATAAATTGTAACGTGTTTAATGTCCAACATGGAGCAGGCGGCAAGATGTCCGCTGCATTTCTGCATCCTGCTCGTGATGTGACGTTCATGAACGACACGATTTTTTTGAACAGCGCTATATGAACGAGGGGAACTGATTTATTTGAGAGTTGTTCATTTAATATCTTATCTTAAATAGCTACATGCGCAGCCATTCGTGGCTTCTTATCATCTTTACATTGTAAAAAAATAACTAAAGGGCTCTTGGAAAGGAACCGAGCCATAAACTCCGACTCCCTTCAAAGAGCCGTAAATCCATCACTTCTGCCTGTTGCATGAGCCTTGACTTGCCTGACTCAAACGGTGTACTTTCAGTGAGTGTGAACAGTAGTCCCATATCAGGGATAGTGTGTAATTATGTGTTTGTGTGAATGATAAACGGGTGATGCCCGTGCCTGATTAAATTTAGATTAAACTACGACTAAGGCACGTGCAAACCGAATGTTGTGATCAACTCCACCTGAAGTGAATCTAACTTAGTCACAGGTGTTAACATTTAACTCGCTTGATCGACAACGCTGGCAGAGCTTTTTGATCACTACATGTGTTAAAACAACTCCAAAAATCAACACCCACCAATTCAAAAATATTAACAATGAAAAAAACAACACTGCAGATTTAGCTGTGTACAACCAGCAGGACATCAGTCTTCTGAGGTTACACCACAGTCTGTAATACAGATGTTGGTAAATTGTTCAGATCAACATGCCAAATTAAGCACAAGCTGTTTTTGTATAACTAACAGGAGGCCATTGATGTCTGCAGGGATTTTAGTGACATTAAGACTCGTTAGAGCATAGTTACTGAAAATTTCTGTAGACGGCCCCTTGGCCCTCACTTCTGAGCCGGCAGCACATAGAGACTAATGTTATTTTTGTCAGGATCGGTGGAAGAGGTAGGACCCAGATGAAGTTCTTTCAATTAGTAACAAGGTTTATTTTACAAAAAACAGGGAGCAAGGCAAAAACATAAAGCACGGCAAAGCCAGATTCAAAAATACTTAATGTTAGAAAAAACAAAGCGAGGCGATGGATAAATAAGTAAACAAGACTATGAGGCAGGAAACCAGCCTTAACTTTCTGTGGCATGACATGAAGGGTTGGTGAGGAATCTGCAATGAGCGAAAGAGGATCTCTTGTTTTGACAGCTTTGCTTTGCGGTAAGACGTATTGCATCACTTCCTGTTGCTGTGTGTGTGCACTGTGACAGTTCTCGCTCCTCTTGAACTACTAATAATCACCTTATTTCTCCCTATAATTTACACATCTTGCATAGTTAACTCTATCCCATACTTGTTATATTCTAACGCTCACTCTTACAGATCTTTAGTTTTCATTTTTCAGTTTTTAGCGGTGTGTCGGGTTCTCTAGCTTAGTATGGCTACCAGTTCTCTTCCTCCATCTCCTGCTTTCACCTGCTCCGTGTGTCAGATGTTTAGTTACTCCTCTGCCTCCTTTAGTGGTAATGGTACATGTAACAAATGTAGTCTTTTTGTAGTTTTGGAGGCAAAGTTATCTGAATTGGAAGCTCGGCTCTGCACTGTTGAAAACCACCCGATAGCGAGCCAGGCCCCTTTAGTCAGTGCGGAGCCACCTAGCGTAGCTAGCTCTGTTAGTCGTCCCCTAGCAGATCCCGAGCAGCCGGGACTTAAGAGTGGCTGGGTGACTGTCAGGAAGAGGAGTCATAGTCCTAAAGTCAAGCCCGTGGTTCACCATCAACTTGTCCACGTTTCAAATAGGTTTTCTCCACTCAGCGACACACCCGCTGAGGACAAAACCCTGGTAATTGGCAGCTCTATAGTCAGAAACGTGACATTAGAGACACCAGCGACCACAGTCAAATGTATTCCAGGGGCCAGAGCGGGCGACATAGAATCCTGTTTAAAACTGCTGGCTAAGGATAAACGTAAATACGGTAAAATAGTTATTCACGTCGGCGGTAATGACACCCGGTTACGCCAATCGGAGGTCACTAAAATTAATGTTGCATCGGTGTGTAATTTTGCCAAAACAATGTCGGACTCCATAGTTTTCTCTGGACCCCTGACAAATCTGACCAGTGATGACATGTTTAGCCGCATGTCCTCATTCAATCGCTGGTTGTCTAGATGGTGTCCAGCAAACAATGTGGGCTACATAGATAATTTGCAATCTTTCTGGAGAAAACCTGGTCTGATGAGGAGAGACGGCATCCATCCCACTTTGGAAGGAGCGGCTCTCATTTCTAGAAATATGGACGAATTTATTAGTCATCCAAAAACATGACAACCCAGGGTTGACACCAGGATGCAGAGTTGTAGTCTTACACACTTCTCTGCGGCTTCCCACCTGATGCTGCCCCGCCTCAATCAAAAAAACACAAAAGGAGCAAATCCTCTTGTGCAAAAAATATTTAAAACAAAAACTTTAACTGAACAAAAACATCAAACTATTAAATGTGGTTTGCTGAATATTAGATATCTCCCTTCGAAGTCTCTGTTAGTGAATGATTTGATCTGTGATCATCATATTGATATATTTTGTCTTACAGAAACCTGGCTGCAGCAGGAGGATCATGTTAGCATTAATGAATCAACTCCCTCTGACTATTTAAATGTTCACGTTCCTCCAACCACAGGCAGAGGAGGAGGAGTGGCAGCTATCTTCAGATCAGGGTTACTAATCAATCCTAGACCCAAGATTAGTTTTAGCTCTTTTGAATCTCTGATTCTCAGTTTTTCCCACCCAAAGTGGAAATCACAAAAACCTCTTGTGTTTGTTGTTGTGTATCGTCCACCTGGCCCTTATTCTGAGTTTCTGTCTGAATTCTCAGTTTTTATCCCAGTTAGTGCTGAGTACAGATAAAGTCATTGTAGTGGGTGACTTTAATATTCATGTAGATGTTGAAAATGACAGCCTAAATATTAACTTTAATTCTATATTAGACTATTGGATTTTCTCAAAGTGTTCACAGACCTACTCACTGCCTTAATCATACCCTTGACCTTGTGCTGACTTATGGCATTGAGAGTGAACAGTTAACAGTGTTCCCTCATAATCCTGTCTTGTCTGACCATTTTTTAATAACTTTTGAATTTACATTACTTGACTATACGGCTTCTGAGAAGAATTCTACATATAGAAGGTGTCTGTCAGAGAATGCTGTAACCAGATTTAAAGAGTTGATTTCATCATCCTTTTCTTCACTGACATGTGCAGATATGACAGAGGACGGCTACCTAAATTTTACTCCAGTAGAACTTGACTCTCTTGTTGACAGCACTATAGCTTCAATGCGTACAACACTGGACAATGTTGCCCCTCTGAAAAGGAAGGTAATCAGTCAGAAGAGGTTTGCTCCTTGGTATAATTCACAGCTGCGTGCATTAAAGCAGACTGCAAGAAAGCTGGAGAAACAGTGGCGTTGCTCTAATTTAGAAGAGTCTCAATTAGTCTGGAAAGATAGTTTGATAACATATAAAAAAGCACTTCGTAAAGCTAGAACTGCTTATTATTCATTATTGATAGAAGAGAATAAGAATAATCCCAGGTTTCTTTTCAGCACTGTAGCCAGGCTGACAAAGAGTCCAAGCTCTGTTGAGCCATGTATTCCTTTAACTCTCAGCAGTGATGATTTCATGAGATTCTTCATCAATAAAATTGTTTCTATCAGAGAGAAGATTAATGGAATCCTTCCCACTATTATCACTGATGTATCATCAAGTAGAGCAGCTTTAGAAGTATCTTTCGAACCTGAATTGTATTTAGACAGCTTCTGCCCAGTTGATCTTTCTGAGCTAACAACAGCAATAGTCTCTTCTAAACCATCAACTTGTATGTTAGACCCAATCCCAACCAGACTGTTCAAGGAGGTTTTCCCCTTAATTGACACTTCCATATTGGATTTGATCAATCGGTCTTTGTTGATAGGATATGTACCTCAGACTTTTAAGGTTGCTGTAATTAAACCTTTACTTAAAAACCTACTCTTGATTCAGAAGTGTTGGCTAATTATCGACCTATATCCAATCTCCCTTTTTTGTCTAAAGTTCTTGAAAAAATAGTTTCAGTTCAACTTTGTGATCATTTACATAGAAATAATCTGTTTGAAGAGTTTCAGTCAGGATTCAGAGTGCATCATAGCACAGAAACAGCACTGGTGAAAGTTACCAATGATCTCCTCTTAGCCTCTGATAGCGGACTTGTGTCTGTGCTTGTCCTGTTGGATCTCAGTGCTGCATTTTATACGATCGATCACAGCATTCTGTTACAGAGACTTGAACATGTTATTGGGATTAAAGGAACTACATTAGGCTGGTTTAAGTCATATTTATCTGATAGATTCCAGTTTGTTCTTGTAAATGAAGAATCTTCCTCACACGTTGGAGTAAGTCATGGAGTTCCTCAGGGTTCTGTGCTTGGACCGATTCTTTTTACTTTATACATGCTTCCATTAGGTAACATTATCAGATAGCATGGCATAAATTTCCATTGTTATGCTGATGATACTCAGCTGTACTTATCTATGAAACCAGATGAAACCAATAGGTTGGTCAGACTACTGTCTTAAAGACATAAAGACCTGGATGACTCAGAACTGTCTGCTTTTAAATTCAGACAAAACTGAAGTTGTTCTCTTTGGACCTGAGCGCTTCAGGGAGAAATTGTCTAGTTATATAGTTACTCTAGATGGTATTTCCTTGGCTTCTAGTTCTACAGTGAGGAACCTTGGAGTTATTTTTGACCAGAATTTATCATTTGACGCACATTTCTAGGACTGCCTTCTTTCACCTTCGTAATATTGCTAAAATCAGGAACATCCTGTCTCAGGGTGATGCAGAGAAACTAGTTCATGCATTTGAGATTGGACTACTGTAATTCCTTATTATTGGGCTGTCCCACATATTCTCTGAAAAGCCTCCAGCTTATCCAAAATGCTGCAGCCAGAGTTCTGATGAGAACTAACAGGAGAGATCATGTTTCTCCAGTTTTAGCTTCTCTTCATTGGCTCCCTGTTAAATTCAGAATAGAATTTAAGATTCTTCTTCTCACATATAAAGCTCTTAATGACCGAGCTCCATCATATATTACTATATTACTTAAGTGCCTTGAAATGACAATTGTTGTAATCTAGCGCTATATAAATAAAATTTAATTTAATTTAATTGAATTGAAAGGAAACCAGGAGACTAAATGCTGTGGAGAGAGTGATTAGTGAATGACATGCAGCTAATGACAATGAAACAAGTGATGTGAGTGAAGCTGATGGCTGGGGAGAAACATGACAAGAACTAAATCTAAGAACATAACAGGAAACCTGGTCTTTGAAATCATTGTAATAATGTAACACATATGGTGTTTCACAGTAATTATCATCAATAATTATCTATAAGAATTTAATGACTTAATAATCAGCTCAACCATTTAGCTGAAGCATGAAAAATAATGAAGATGTAGTTAAACTGAAGAATGAAGTCTGATGGTGTGAAAGCAGGAGTTAGTAAAGTCCCTCCTGATTATCCCCAGGTCTGCTGCTTTGTGCTAATTTGTTGACTGCTTCAGTTCATGAGATGAACTGGTTGTTCATAAAAAAAAACATGTTGGTAGAACACTTGGAGACTTCCCCTGACTCTTGAGTTTTTAAATCACCATGATGTCAGTGTGAGTGGAGCTTTACCTGTTGGTCTGCGTTGATACAAAGACACCACGAGGACGGTGGAGATGAAGTACGGAGCGCAGACCAGGATGTGGTGCGCAACGTCCAGCGCAGTCGGCGTTGGTTCAGAAACCTTGAGAGCTGGAAGAAAAACAAACACAGCTCGTCTGAAGTTCTAAAATCCCATCCGTTAACAGTCACATCCCGAAACAAACGTCATCCTATACGGACTGAACGAGGAGCACTGTGTCCTGTGCAGTTCTGTTTTTATAAGCATACAAAGTCTTTGTGTTTCAAACACCCATAAAAAAGGCTCTTAATCTTTTGGGGCTTGTCCGGGATTTGAAGACTTTACCTTTCTCATCGCAAATGCAACTAAAGCTCAAGACCCCGACATGTTTTTGATTGGTCAGTCAGGTATTTCATCTCGAAGGCTGTCAAAATGTAAAATGGAGACCAAATGGAAGGAAGCACTGTAGCTGAGAACAGCAGAAAAATAAACTGGTTTGTTGAAGAGCTGTTGTGCTTCAAGCGTCATCGTGGTGCAGTAAGATATGGGTCAGATAAATTTATTTAGAAAATAAATAAAGCCCCACTTATGGTATATTCTGTGTACCAACAAATGGAGTTCTGCAGTGGGGAAGAAAAACTAAATATGTTTCATATTTTCATTTGCCAGCGTTGATCTTTACCTCTTATCAGCAGCCAGCTGGGTGGAGACTTTTTGTGACCGATGTCACAGTGGTAGGCTCTTTCATCCAATTTAGAGACATTCTTGAGGGTCATGTGACCTGTAGGCTCAGTCCCGATGGGGGAGCCATCTTTATAGAAAATTTATAGAAGATCAGCTGGGAGGTTGGAGGGAGTGGTCTTTGTTCCATTTTTTATTTGACAGCTCAGAGTGACGTCATCTCCCTCCATCACAGGAAGGGCAGGACTCTGCAGATCACTGAATGTTCTTTACGGTCTAAAAAATTTTTGTTTTGAAATCAATAAGACAAAACGAGACTTGGAGACAAAAGCGACACCTGCCAGTGGCTGAAATGAGTGCAGTAAAATAAAGATAAAGGAACAATTCAGGATCTGAACATGAAAAAATGTGTTTTTTGTATGTTTGATATGAAAGGATAGAAGTACACCTGAAAATGGTCTGTGCAATAATAAAGTCAATTCTGCAACAGCATTTATGTCTGAACTAACTGAATGTAATGAGGCTGACTCTGCTTAGAACATACTGAGACCCTGTTCCAGCCCTGCTCCACTTCATCCACTGACCTGTCAAACACAGCAGCACCTTCTGTCACATGCGTCTCTGTCTTCCTGTCTGTGCAGGACTTTGTGAGCCAGCACTCAGTTCCTGGGTTTTACTGGGTCGGTTTTGTCTGATTGGAGGACTGGGAAGTGGGAGTGGGTGAGCCAGACACCGTACACTGTGGAGCACAGGTATGTTACCCTGGAAACGTGTTCTTTCTGATCCAGGTTTCATCTGGATTTGTGTTGTGATGTGATGACTTCAGATGAAAAATTCAGTCACTACCAGGCCAGAATTTGCCCCAAAACATAAATATTTCCAGGCAGTTCCAGTGGGGAAAAGACGTGGGTCAGACGCAGGCTGGATCATATATCCCATCTGGCCTGGGAACACTTCAGGACCCCCCCAGGAGGAGCTGGAGCATGTCGCTGGGCAGAGGGATATCTGGGTATCCCTCCTGGACCCGTTGGCTCTGCTACCCAACTTTGTATAAGTGGCAGATGATGGATGGATGAACCTCTGAAATATCAACTTTTAAAATGTTTTCTCTGGCCTTTCTTGGCATTTATGGTGTTTCTGTTGCTGTCAAATATCAGATTTGAACTGAACTGCATGTTAACGTGTGAAGTGTGTCCTCTGAGCTGAATCCTCTCACAGAGATTCACTTCTCCTTGTTGTAACCCGTTTCCTTTGCAACAGCTCGTGTATCACCTGTCAGAGGCTGGATGTGTGTCTTCAGAGGAGATTAAATTCAAATCTGTGTCATATTAAAAGCAGCAGAAAACAGAAAGTGTTTCTTTATGAGGCACACAGAGTGATGCCGTCAGAAGAGTGTCACCAGTGACAGTGATGTTGATGGCATTGCTGCTGTCTCTGTGTTTGGATTCACACCAATACACTCCGCTGTCATCTCGCTTCAGAGACTTCACGCTGCAGGTGAAAGAGGTCTGGGTGCCCCATCCGAGGCCACACTGAGACAGAGCCAACCTGGGAACATCCCGTTTGTGTTAGTCATCCACACTCACGCATTTATCTCATTCTTGGCAGAAGACTTCTGATCTGAGGTGTGGAGTCAGAGGGTTAGATGCACACACACACCCACTAGGGATGAAATAGTTGGCAGTATTACTGTAAATCGTGGTGAAATGTTACGTGATAAAGATTACCGTTTATGTTTGAATTAATCTTATTATCTCGCTGGATTATTAGGATATGTAATAACAGCCTCATCCAAGTCTTCCGACAGACTGAGTCTCGCGTGAATATGTAGCTTGTAATGAAGGCATCAGCAATAAAAGCATGGCGGAAAGCACTGACAGCATGCAGGGCATTTTCCACCCCACTAAAAGGACGAAATCCGTCTGGGGATATTTGGGGTTTTTAAGGGACAGCTGGTGGAGGACAATTATTCTGTCTGCAGAACATGCAAGAAAAAAGTTACTGCGAAAGGCAGTGACACTAGAAATGTATTGACCCATCTCTGTGAGCATCACCCACAGCTCCGTGAATGTCTCCGTGTCGCTCACACCACGAGCCTTCAACAGTTAACAAAACTGTTCGCCTCCACTTAAAAAAATCGTTTGTTGTGTCACGCAACAAACCCGCTACACGGTAGCAGCCCTGTACAGAAGAAGCAATCCTCAGAGTCAGAAAGCAGATGACAGGAGGCTGCCTGTGAGGTATGACTGCACAGAGTTTGTGATCTGAGCAGTCAAACTCACTCTGTTGTGACATGAGTGTTGTGCTGGTGAACTCATGTCTTTGTGGTGTATCTCCACACTGTCCATTGTCCATTCACCGGGGCCGAGCTGCTCGCAGCTGATGGAGACATCCTCATACTCGAAATACTGAGACCAGCTGGGAGTGACTATTAAGGAGGCAGATGGAGACAAAAAGACAGATTACCATCTTTTCTTTCACTGTATTCTGCTGATGGTGCATGTTTTAAAAGCTCACTTCACTTCTCCGTGTGATTTACAATAACTGGTGATTTTTTTCCATTTTTTCATGTACTAAATCTAATTAGGAACACACATTTCCTCTTCAGATACCTTTGAGTTAAGATGGATGGAAACTTTAACTTAAAACATGTATCTCTTACTTACACAGTACATTTCCTTACTGTTCTCAGAGGTTCAGACAAACATGTGCAGCCTGAGCTGACAAACACTAAAAGAAACTCACCTGTCTCCAGGACTGAAATGGAGCTACATGAGGTTAATATCAAACACGACACCAAGAAACTCTTTGGTCTGTTTTCAGTATATTTTTGGACTTTGTTGTCTGTGGATGAATCTGAGCAGATTTCATTCAGAGTTCATCCGGCTGTTTCTGGGCTCTGTCTCCTCATCAATAAACATTACTCTTTAGAAGCCATTTACATCCATGCCATCACCTTCTTCTTCTTCATTCTGGTTCAGGTTGATCCGAGTTTTATCTGCTCAATAGAAGTTTGTTTTGTTGAAGCCTTTGTATTCGCTCTGTGAGGTTTTCTCTTCAGATTGAAGCCTCTCTATTCACTCTGTGAGGTTTTCTCTTCAGGGTGAAGCCTCTGTATTCGCTCTGTGAGGTTTTCTCCTCACGGTGAAGCCTCTGTATTTGCTCTGTGAGGTTTACTCCTCAGGGAGAAGCCTCTGTATTCGCTCTGTGAGGTTTACTCCTCAGGGTGAAGCCTCTGTATTCGCTCTGTGATGTTTATTCCTCAGGGTGAAGCCTCTGTATTCGCTCTGTGAGGTTTATTCCTCAGGGTGAAGCCTCTGTATTCGCTCTGTGAGGTTTTCTCCTCAGGGTGAAGCCTCTTTATTCGCTCTGTGAGGTTTTCTCCTCAGGGTGAAGCCTCTGTATTCGCTCTGTGAGGTTTTCTCCTCAGATTGAAGCCTCTGTATTCACTCTGTGAGGTTTACTCCTCAGGGTGAAGCCTCTGTATTCGCTCTGTGAGGTTTATTCCTCAGGGTGAAGCCTCTGTATTCGCTCTGTGAGGTTTTCTCCTCAGGGTGAAGCCTCTTTATTCGCTCTGTGAGGTTTCTCCTCAGGGTGAAGCCTCTGTATTCGCTCTGTGAGGTTTACTCCTCAGGGAGAAGCCTCTGTATTCGCTCTGTGAGGTTTACTCCTCAGGGTGAAGCCTCTGTATTCGCTCTGTGAGGTTTTCTCCTCAGGGTGAAGCCTCTGTATTCGCTCTGTGAGGTTTTCTCCTCGCGGTGAAGCCTCTGTATTCGCTCTGTGAGGTTTTCTCCTCAGGGTGAAGCCTCTGTATTCGCTCTGTGAGGTTTACTCCTCAGGGAGAAGCCTCTGTATTCGCTCTGTGAGGTTTACTCCTCAGGGAGAAGCCTCTGTATTCGCTCTGTGAGGTTTTCTCCTCACGGTGAAGCCTCTGTATTTGCTCTATGAGGTTTACTCCTCAGGGAGAAGCCTCTGTATTCGCTCTGTGAGGTTTACTCCTCAGGGTGAAGCCTCTGTATTCGCTCTGTGAGGTTTATTCCTCACGGTGAAGCCTCTGTATTCGCTCTGTGAGGTTTATTCCTCAGGGTGAAGCCTCTGTATTCGCTCTGTGAGGTTTTCTCCTCAGGGTGAAGCCTCTTTATTCGCTCTGTGAGGTTTTCTCCTCAGGGTGAAGCCTCTGTATTCGCTCTGTGAGGTTTATTCCTCAGGGTGAAGCCTCTGTATTCGCTCTGTGAGGTTTATTCCTCAGGGTGAAGCCTCTTTATTCACTCTGTGAGGTTTACTCCTCAGGGTGAAGCCTCTGTATTCGCTCTGTGAGGTTTATTCCTCAGGGTGAAGCCTCTGTATTCGCTCTGTGAGGTTTACTCCTCAGGGTGAAGCCTCTGTATTCGCTCAGTGAGGTTTATTCCTCAGGGTGAAGCCTCTGTATTCGCTCTGTGAGGTTTTCTCCTCAGGGTGAAGCCTCTTTATTCGCTCTGTGAGGTTTTCTCCTCAGGGTGAAGCCTCTGTATTCGCTCTGTGAGGTTTATTCCTCAGGGTGAAGCCTCTGTATTCGCTCTGTGAGGTTTATTCCTCAGGGTGAAGCCTCTTTATTCACTCTGTGAGGTTTACTCCTCAGGGTGAAGCCTCTGTATTCGCTCTGTGAGGTTTATTCCTCAGGGTGAAGCCTCTGTATTCGCTCTGTGAGGTTTACTCCTCAGGGTGAAGCCTCTGTATTCGCTCTGTGAGGTTTATTCCTCAGGGTGAAGCCTCTGTATTCGCTCTGTGAGGTTTATTCCTCAGGGTGAAGCCTCTGTATTCGCTCTGTGAGGTTTTCTCCTCAGGGTGAAGCCTGTTTATTTGCTCTGTGAGGTTTTCTCCTCAGGGTGAAGCCTCTGTATTCGCTCTGTGAGGTTTATTCCTCAGGGTGAAGCCTCTGTATTCGCTCTGTGAGGTTTTCTCCTCAGGGTGAAGCCTCTGTTTTCGCTCTGTGAGGTTTTCTCCTCAGGGTGAAGCCTCTGTATTCGCTCTGTGAGGTTTATTCCTCAGGGTGAAGCCTCTGTATTCGCTCTGTGAGGTTTTCTCCTCAGGGTGAAGCTTCTGTATTCGCTCTGTAAGGTTTTCTCTTCAGATTGAAGCCTCTGTATTCGCTCTGTGAGGGTTTCTCCTCAGGGTGAAGCCTCTGTATTCGCTCTATGAGGTTTTCTCCTCAGGGTGAAGCCTCTGTATTCGCTCTCTGAGGTTTTCTCCTCAGGGTGAAGCCTCTGTTTTCGCTCTGTGAGGTTTATTCCTCAGGGTGAAGCCTCTGTATTCGCTCTGTGAGGTTTTCTCCTCAGGGTGAAGCTTCTGTATTCGCTCTGTAAGGTTTTCTCTTCAGATTGAAGCCTCTGTATTCGCTCTGTGAGGGTTTCTCCTCAGGGTGAAGCCTCTGTATTCGCTCTATGAGGTTTTCTCCTCAGGGTGAAGCCTCTGTATTCGCTCTGTGAGGTTTATTCCTCAGGGTGAAGCCTCTGTATTCGCTCTGTGAGGTTTTCTCCTCAGGGTGAAGCCTCTGTATTCGCTCTGTGAGGTTTATTCCTCAGGGTGAAGCCTCTGTATTCGCTCTGTGAGGTTTTCTCCTCAGGGTGAAGCTTCTGTATTCGCTCTGTAAGGTTTTCTCTTCAGATTGAAGCCTCTGTATTCGCTCTGTGAGGGTTTCTCCTCAGGGTGAAGCCTCTGTATTCGCTCTATGAGGTTTTCTCCTCAGGGTGAAGCCTCTGTATTCGCTCTGTGAGGTTTTCTCCTCAGGGTGAAGCCTCTCTATCTGCTCTGTAAGGTTTTCTCTTCAGGATGAAGCCTCTGTATTCACTCTGTGAGGTTTTCTCCTCAGGGTGAAGCCTCTGTATTCGCTCTGTGAGGTTTTCTCCTCAGGGTGAAGCCTCTGTATTCGCTCTGTGAGGTTTTCTCCTCAGGGTGAAGCCTCTCTATCCGCTCTGTAAGGTTTTCTCTTCAGGGTGAAGCCTCTGTATTCGCTCTGTGAGGTTTTCTCTTCAGATTGAAGCCTCTGTATTGGCTCTATGAGGTTTTCTCCTCAGGCTGAAACCTCTGTATTCGCTCTGTGAGGTTTTCTCCTCAGGGTGAAGCCTCTGTATTCGCACTTTGTGGTTTTCTCCTCAGGGTGAAGCCTCTGTATTCGCTCTGTGAGGTTTTCTCTTCAGATTGAAGCCTCTGTATTCGCTCTATGAGGTTTTCTCCTCAGGGTGAAACCTCTGTATTCGCTCTGTGAGGGTTTCTCTTCAGGGTGAAGCCTCTGTATTCGCTCTATGAGGTTCTCTCCTCAGGGTGAAGCCTCTGTTTTCGCTCTATGAGGTGTTCTCTTCAGGGTGAAGCCTCTGTATTCGCTCTATGAGGTTCTCTCCTCAGGGTGAAGCCTCTGTATTCGCTCTATGAGGTTTCCTCTTCAGGGTGAAGCCTCTGTATTCGCTCTGTGAGGATTTCTCTTCAGGGTGAAGCCTCTGTATTCGCTCTGTGAAGTTTACTCCTCAGGAAGAAGCCTCTGTATTCGCTCTCTGAGGTTTTCTCTTCAGGGTGAAGCCTTTGTATTCGCTCTATGAGGTTCTCTCCTCAAGTTGAAGCCTCTGTTTTCGCTCTATGAGGTTTTCTCTTCAGGGGGAAGCCTCTGTATTATCTCTATGAGGGTTTTTCCTCAGGGTGAAGCCTCTGCATTCGCTCTGTGAAGTTTACTCCTCAGGGTGAAGCCTCTGTATTCGCTCTGTGAGGTTTTCTCTTCAGGGGGAAGCCTCTGTATTCGCTCTGTGAGGTTTTCTCCTCAGGGTGAAGCCTCTGTATTCGCTCTGTGAGGTTTTTTCCTCACGGTGAAGCCTCTGTATTCGCTCTGTCAGGTTTTCTCCTCAGGGTTAAGCCTCTGTATTCGCTCTGTAAGGTTTTCTCCTCACGGTGAAGCCTCTGTATTCGCTCTGTGAGGGTTTCTCCTCAGGGTGAAGCCTCTGCATTAGCTCTGTGAGGTTTTCTCCTCAGGGTGAAGCTTCTGTATTCGCTCTGTAAGGTTTTCTCTTCAGATTGAAGCCTCTATATTCGCTCTGTGAGGGTTTCTCTTCAGGGTGAAGCCTCTTTATTTGCTCTGTGAGGTTTTCTCCTCAGGGTGAAGCCTCTCTATCCGCTCTGTAAGGTTTTCTCCTCAGGGTGAAGCCTCTCTATCCGCTCTGTAAGGTTTTCTCTTCACGGTGAATTCTCTGTATTCGCTCTGTAACGTTTTCTCCTCAGGGTGAAGCCTCTGTATTCGCTCTTTGAAGTTTACTCCTCAGAGTGAAGCCTCTGTATTCGCTCTGTGAGGCTTTCTCTTCAGGGTGAAGCCTCTGTATTCGTTCTGTGAGGTTTTCTCCTCAGGGTGAAGCCTCTGTATTCACTCTGTGAGGTTTTCTCCTCACGGTGAAGCCTCTTTATTTGCTCTGTGAGGTTTTCTCCTCAGGGTGAAGCCTCTGTATTCGCTCTGTGAGGTTTATTCCTCAGGGTGAAGCCTCTGTATTCGCTCTGTGAGGTTTACTCCTCAGGGAGAAGCCTCTGTATTCGCTCTGTGAGGTTTACTCCTCAGGGTGAAGCCTCTGTATTCGCTCTGTGAGGTTTTCTCCTCAGGGTGAAGCCTCTGTATTCGCTCTGTGAGGTTTTCTCCTCGCGGTGAAGCCTCTGTATTCGCTCTGTGAGGTTTTCTCCTCAGGGTGAAGCCTCTGTATTCGCTCTGTGAGGTTTACTCCTCAGGGAGAAGCCTCTGTATTCGCTCTGTGAGGTTTACTCCTCAGGGAGAAGCCTCTGTATTCGCTCTGTGAGGTTTTCTCCTCACGGTGAAGCCTCTGTATTTGCTCTATGAGGTTTACTCCTCAGGGAGAAGCCTCTGTATTCGCTCTGTGAGGTTTACTCCTCAGGGTGAAGCCTCTGTATTCGCTCTGTGAGGTTTATTCCTCAGGGTGAAGCCTCTGTATTCGCTCTGTGAGGTTTATTCCTCAGGGTGAAGCCTCTGTATTCGCTCAGTGAGGTTTATTCCTCAGGGTGAAGCCTCTGTATTCGCTCTGTGAGGTTTTCTCCTCAGGGTGAAGCCTCTTTATTCGCTCTGTGAGGTTTTCTCCTCAGGGTGAAGCCTCTGTATTCGCTCTGTGAGGTTTATTCCTCAGGGTGAAGCCTCTGTATTCGCTCTGTGAGGTTTATTCCTCAGGGTGAAGCCTCTTTATTCACTCTGTGAGGTTTACTCCTCAGGGTGAAGCCTCTGTATTCGCTCTGTGAGGTTTATTCCTCAGGGTGAAGCCTCTGTATTCGCTCTGTGAGGTTTATTCCTCAGGGTGAAGCCTCTGTATTCGCTCTGTGAGGTTTTCTCCTCAGGGTGAAGCCTGTTTATTTGCTCTGTGAGGTTTTCTCCTCAGGGTGAAGCCTCTGTATTCGCTCTGTGAGGTTTATTCCTCAGGGTGAAGCCTCTGTATTCGCTCTGTGAGGTTTTCTCCTCAGGGTGAAGCCTCTGTTTTCGCTCTGTGAGGTTTTCTCCTCAGGGTGAAGCCTCTGTATTCGCTCTGTGAGGTTTATTCCTCAGGGTGAAGCCTCTGTATTCGCTCTGTAAGGTTTTCTCTTCAGATTGAAGCCTCTGTATTCGCTCTGTGAGGGTTTCTCCTCAGGGTGAAGATTCTGTATTCGCTCTATGAGGTTTTCTCCTCAGGGTGAAGCCTCTGTATTCGCTCTGTGAGGTTTTCTCCTCAGGGTGAAGCCTCTGTTTTCGCTCTGTGAGGTTTTCTCCTCAGGGTGAAGCCTCTGTATTCGCTCTGTGAGGTTTATTCCTCAGGGTGAAGCCTCTGTATTCGCTCTGTGAGGTTTTCTCCTCAGGGTGAAGCTTCTGTATTCGCTCTGTAAGGTTTTCTCTTCAGATTGAAGCCTCTGTATTCGCTCTGTGAGGGTTTCTCCTCAGGGTGAAGCCTCTGTATTCGCTCTATGAGGTTTTCTCCTCAGGGTTAAGCCTCTGTATTCGCTCTGTAAGGTTTTCTCCTCACGGTGAAGCCTCTGTATTCGCTCTGTGAGGGTTTCTCCTCAGGGTGAAGCCTCTGCATTAGCTCTGTGAGGTTTTCTCCTCAGGGTGAAGCTTCTGTATTCGCTCTGTAAGGTTTTCTCTTCAGATTGAAGCCTCTATATTCGCTCTGTGAGGGTTTCTCTTCAGGGTGAAGCCTCTTTATTTGCTCTGTGAGGTTTTCTCCTCAGGGTGAAGCCTCTCTATCCGCTCTGTAAGGTTTTCTCTTCACGGTGAATTCTCTGTATTCGCTCTGTAACGTTTTCTCCTCAGGGTGAAGCCTCTGTATTCGCTCTTTGAAGTTTACTCCTAAGAGTGAAGCCTCTGTATTCACTCTGTGAGGTTTTCTCCTCAGGGAAAAGCCTCTGTATTATCTCTATGAGGGATTTTCCTCAGGGAGAAGCCTCTGTATTCGCTCTGTGAGGCTTTCTCTTCAGGGTGAAGCCTCTGTATTCGTTCTGTGAGGTTTTCTCTTCAGGGTGAAGCCTCTGTATTCGCTCTATGAGGTTCTCTCCTCAGGGTGAAGCCTCTGTTTTCGCTCTATGAGGTGTTCTCTTCAGGGTGAAGCCTCTGTATTCGCTCTATGAGGTTCTCTCCTCAGGGTGAAGCCTCTGTATTCGCTCTATGAGGTTTCCTCTTCAGGGTGAAGCCTCTGTATTCGCTCTGTGAGGATTTCTCTTCAGGGTGAAGCCTCTGTATTCGCTCTGTGAAGTTTACTCCTCAGGAAGAAGCCTCTGTATTCGCTCTCTGAGGTTTTCTCTTCAGGGTGAAGCCTTTGTATTCGCTCTATGAGGTTCTCTCCTCAAGTTGAAGCCTCTGTTTTCGCTCTATGAGGTTTTCTCTTCAGGGGGAAGCCTCTGTATTATCTCTATGAGGGTTTTTCCTCAGGGTGAAGCCTCTGCATTCGCTCTGTGAGGTTTTCTCTTCAGGGGGAAGCCTCTGTATTCGCTCTGTGAGGTTTTCTCCTCAGGGTGAAGCCTCTGTATTCGCTCTGTGAGGTTTTTTCCTCACGGTGAAGCCTCTGTATTCGCTCTGTCAGGTTTTCTCCTCAGGGTTAAGCCTCTGTATTCGCTCTGTAAGGTTTTCTCCTCACGGTGAAGCCTCTGTATTCGCTCTGTGAGGGTTTCTCCTCAGGGTGAAGCCTCTGCATTAGCTCTGTGAGGTTTTCTCCTCAGGGTGAAGCTTCTGTATTCGCTCTGTAAGGTTTTCTCTTCAGATTGAAGCCTCTATATTCGCTCTGTGAGGGTTTCTCTTCAGGGTGAAGCCTCTTTATTTGCTCTGTGAGGTTTTCTCCTCAGGGTGAAGCCTCTCTATCCGCTCTGTAAGGTTTTCTCTTCACGGTGAATTCTCTGTATTCGCTCTGTAACGTTTTCTCCTCAGGGTGAAGCCTCTGTATTCGCTCTTTGAAGTTTACTCCTAAGAGTGAAGCCTCTGTATTCACTCTGTGAGGTTTTCTCCTCAGGGAAAAGCCTCTGTATTATCTCTATGAGGGATTTTCCTCAGGGAGAAGCCTCTGTATTCGCTCTGTGAGGCTTTCTCTTCAGGGTGAAGCCTCTGTATTCGTTCTGTGAGGTTTTCTCCTCAGGGTGAAGCCTCTGTATTCACTCTGTGAGGTTTTCTCCTCACGGTGAAGCCTCTTTATTTGCTCTGTGAGGTTTTCTCCTCAGGGTGAAGCCTCTGTATTCGCTCTGTGAGGTTTTCTCCTCAGGGTGAAGCCTCTGTATTCGCTCTGTGAGGTTTTCTCCTCAGGGTGAAGCCTCTGTATTCGCTCTGTGAGGTTTTCTCCTCACGGTGAAGCCTCTGTATTTGCTCTGTGAGGTTTACTCCTCAGGGTGAAGCCTCTGTATTCGCTCTGTGAGGTTTATTCCTCAGGGTGAAGCCTCTGTATTCGCTCTGTGAGGTTTATTCCTCAGGGTGAAGCCTCTGTATTCGCTGTGTGAGGTTTATTCCTCAGGGTGAAGCCTCTGTATTCGCTCTGTGAGGTTTTCTCCTCAGGGTGAAGCCTCTTTATTCGCTCTGTGAGGTTTTCTCCTCAGGGTGAAGCCTCTGTATTCGCTCTGTGAGGTTTATTCCTCAGGGTGAAGCCTCTGTATTCGCTCTGTGAGGTTTATTCCTCAGGGTGAAGCCTCTTTATTCACTCTGTGAGGTTTACTCCTCAGGGTGAAGCCTCTGTATTCGCTCTGTGAGGTTTATTCCTCAGGGTGAAGCCTCTGTATTCGCTCTGTGAGGTTTATTCCTCAGGGTGAAGCCTCTATATTCGCTCTGTGAGGTTTTCTCCTCAGGGTGAAGCCTCTTTATTCTCTCTGTGAGGTTTTCTCCTCAGGGTGAAGCCTCTGTATTCGCTCTGTGAGGTTTACTCCTCAGGGAGAAGCCTCTGTATTCGCTCTGTGAGGTTTACTCCTCAGGGAGAAGCCTCTGTATTCGCTCTGTGAGGTTTACTCCTCAGGGTGAAGCCTCTGTATTCGCTCTGTGAGGTTTTCTCCTCAGGGTGAAGCCTCTGTATTTGCTCTGTGAGGTTTACTCCTCAGGGAGAAGCCTCTGTATTCGCTCTGTGAGGTTTACTCCTCAGGCTGAAGCCTCTGTATTCGCTCTGTGAGGTTTTCTCCTCAGGGTGAAGCCTCTGTATTCGCTCTGTGAGGTTTTCTCCTCACGGTAAAGCCTCTGTATTTGCTCTGTGAGGTTTACTCCTCAGGGAGAAACCTCTGTATTCGCTCTGTGAGATTTACTCCTCAGGGTGAAGCCTCTGTATTCGCTCTGTGAGGTTTATTCCTCAGGGTGAAGCCTCTGTATTCGCTCTGTGAGGTTTATTCCTCAGGGTGAAGCCTCTCTATTCGCTCTGTGAGGTTTATTCCTCAGGGTGAAGCCTCTGTATTCGCTCTGTGAGGTTTTCTCCTCAGGGTGAAGCCTCTTTATTCGCTCTGTGAGGTTTTCTCCTCAGGGTGAAGCCTCTGTATTCGCTCTGTGAGGTTTATTCCTCAGGGTGAAGCCTCTGTATTCGCTCTGTGAGGTTTATTCCTCAGGGTGAAGCCTCTTTATTCACTCTGTGAGGTTTACTCCTCAGGGTGAAGCCTCTGTATTCGCTCTGTGAGGTTTATTCCTCAGGGTGAAGCCTCTGTATTCGCTCTGTGAGGTTTATTCCTCAGGTTGAAGCCTCTATATTCGCTCTGTGAGGTTTTCTCCTCAGGGTGAAGCCTGTTTATTCGCTCTGTGAGGTTTTCTCCTCAGGGTGAAGCCTCTGTATTCGCTCTGTGAGGTTTATTCCTCAGGGTGAAGCCTCTGTTTTCGCTCTGTGAGGTTTTCTCCTCAGGGTGAAGCCTCTGTATTCGCTCTGTGAGGTTTATTCCTCAGGGTGAAGCCTCTGTATTCGCTCTGTGAGGTTTATTCCTCAGGGTGAAGCCTCTTTATTCACTCTGTGAGGTTTACTCCTCAGGGTGAAGCCTCTGTATTCGCTCTGTGAGGTTTATTCCTCAGGGTGAAGCCTGTTTATTCGCTCTGTGAGGTTTATTCCTCACGGTGAAGCCTTTGTATTCGCTCTGTGAGGTTTTCTCCTCAGGGTGAAGCTTCTGTATTCGCTCTGTAAGGTTTTCTCTTCAGATTGAAGCCTCTGTATTCGCTCTGTGAGGGTTTCTCCTCAGGGTGAAGCCTCTGTATTCGCTCTATGAGGTTTTCTCCTCAGGGTGAAGCCTCTGTATTCGCTCTGTGAGGTTTTCTCCTCAGGGTGAAGCCTCTCTATCTGCTCTGTAAGGTTTTCTCTTCAGGATGAAGCCTCTGTATTCGCTCTGTGAGGTTTTCTCCTCAGGGTGAAGCCTCTGTATTCGCTCTGTGAGGTTTTCTCTTCAGATTGAAGCTTCTGTATTGGCTCTATGAGGTTTTCTCCTCAGGGTGAAACCTCTGTATTCGCTCTGTGAGGGTTTCTCTTCAGGGTGAAGCCTCTGTATTCGCACTTTGTGGTTTTCTCCTCAGGGTGAAGCCTCTGTATTCGCTCTGTGAGGTTTTCTCTTCAGATTGAAGCCTCTGTATTCGCTCTATGAGGTTCTCTCCTCAGGGTGAAGCCTCTGTTTTCGCTCTATGAGGTGTTCTCTTCAGGGTGAAGCCTCTGTATTCGCTCTATGAGGTTTTCTCTTCAGGGTGAAGCCTCTGTATTCGATCTGTGAGGATTTCTCTTCAGGGTGAAGCCTCTGTATTCGCTCTGTGAAGTTTACTCCTCAGGAAGAAGCCTCTGTATTCGCTCTGTGAGGTTTTCTCGTCAGGGTGAAGCCTTTGTATTCGCTCTATGAGGTTCTCTCCTCAAGTTGAAGCCTCTGTTTTCGCTCTATGAGGTTTTCTCTTCAGGGGGAAGCCTCTGTATTATCTCTATGAGGGTTTTTCCTCAGGGTGAAGCCTCTGTATTCGCTCTGTGAGGTTTTCTCTTCAGGGGGAAGCCTCTGTATTATCTCTGTGAAGGTTTCTCTTCAGGGTGAAGCCTCTGTATTCGCTCTGTGAGGTTTTCTCCTCAGGGTGAAGCCTCTGTATTCGCTCTGTGAGGTTTTTTCCTCACGGTGAAGCCTCTGTATTCGCTCTGTGAGGTTTTCTCCTCACGGTGAAGCCTCTGTATTCGCTCTGTGAGGTTTTCTCCTCAGGGTGAAGCCTCTGTATTCGCTCTGTAAGGTTTTCTCCTCACGGTGAAGCCTCTGTATTCGCTCTGTGAGGGTTTCTCCTCAGGGTGAAGCCTCTGTATTCGCTCTGTGAGGTTTTCTCCTCAGGGTGAAGCTTCTGTATTCGCTCTGTAAGGTTTTCTCTTCAGATTGAAGCCTCTGTATTCGCTCTGTGAGGGTTTCTCCTCAGGGTGAAGCCTCTGTATTCGCTCTGTGAGGGTTTCTCTTCAGGGTGAAGCCTCTTTATTTGCTCTGTGAGGTTTTCTCCTCAGGGTGAAGCCTCTCTATCCGCTCTGTAAGGTTTTCTCCTCAGGGTGAAGCCTCTCTATCCGCTCTGTAAGGTTTTCTCTTCAGGGTGAAGCCTTTGTATTCGCTCTGTGAGGTTTTCTCCTCAGGGTGAATTCTCTGTATTCGCTCTTTGAAGTTTACTCCTCAGAGTGAAGCCTCTGTATTCACTCTGTGAGGTTTTCTCCTCAGGGAAAAGCCTCTGTATTCGCTCTATGAGGGATTTTCCTCAGGGAGAAGCCTCTGTATTCGCTCTGTGAGGCTTTCTCTTCAGGGTGAAGCCTCTGTATTCGCTCTGTAAGGTTTTCTCCTCAGGGTGAAGCCTCTGTATTCGCTCTGTGAGGTTTTCTCCTCTCGGTGAAGCCTCTTTATTTGCTCTGTGAGGTTTACTCCTCAGGGAGAAGCCTCTGTATTCGCTCTGTAAGGTTTTCTCCTCAGGGTGAAGCCTCTGTATTCACTCTGTGAGGTTTTCTCCTCTCGGTGAAGCCTCTTTATTTGCTCTGTGAGGTTTACTCCTCAGGGAGAAGCCTCTGTATTCGCTCTGTAAGGTTTTCTCCTCAGGGTGAAGCCTCTCTATTCGCTCTGTGAGGTTTTCTCCTCAGGGTGAAGCCTCTGTATTTGCTCTGTGAGGTTTTCTCCTCAGGGTGAAGCCTCTGTATTCGCTCTGTGAGGTTTACTCCTCAGGGAGAAGCCTCTGTATTCGCTCTGTAAGGTTTTCTCCTCAGGGTGAAGCCTCTGTATTCGCTCTGTGAGGTTTTCTCCTCAGGGTGAAGCTTCTGTATTTGCTCTGTGAGGTTTACTCCTCAGGGAGAAGCCTCTGTATTCGCTCTGTGAGGTTTACTCCTCAGGGTGAAGCCTCTGTATTCGCTCTGTGAGGTTTTCTCCTCAGGGTGAAGCCTCTGTATTCGCTCTGTGAGGTTTTCTCCTCACGGTGAAGCCTCTGTATTTGCTCTGTGAGGTTTACTCCTCAGGGTGAAGCCTCTGTATTCGCTCTGTGAGGTTTATTCCTCAGGGTGAAGCCTCTGTATTCGCTCTGTGAGGTTTATTCCTCAGGGTGAAGCCTCTGTATTCGCTCTGTGAGGTTTATTCCTCAGGGTGAAGCCTCTGTATTCGCTCTGTGAGGTTTTCTCCTCAGGGTGAAGCCTCTTTATTCGCTCTGTGAGGTTTTCTCCTCAGGGTGAAGCTTCTGTATTCGCTCTGTGAGGTTTATTCCTCAGGGTGAAGCCTCTGTATTCGCTCTGTTAGGTTTATTCCTCAGGGTGAAGCCTCTTTATTCACTCTGTGAGGTTTACTCCTCAGGGTGAAGCCTCTGTATTCGCTCTGTGAGGTTTATTCCTCAGGGTGAAGCCTCTGTATTCGCTCTGTGAGGTTTATTCCTCAGGGTGAAGCCTCTATATTCGCTCTGTGAGGTTTTCTCCTCAGGGTGAAGCCTCTTTATTCTCTCTGTGAGGTTTTCTCCTCAGGGTGAAGCCTCTGTATTCGCTCTGTGAGGTTTACTCCTCAGGGAGAAGCCTCTGTATTCGCTCTGTGAGGTTTACTCCTCAGGGTGAAGCCTCTGTATTCGCTCTGTGAGGTTTTCTCCTCAGGGTGAAGCCTCTGTATTTGCTCTGTGAGGTTTACTCCTCAGGGAGAAGCCTCTGTATTCGCTCTGTGAGGTTTACTCCTCAGGGAGAAGCCTCTGTATTCGCTCTGTAAGGTTTTCTCCTCAGGGTGAAGCCTCTGTATTCGCTCTGTGAGGTTTATTCCTCACGGTGAAGCCTCTGTATTTGCTCTGTGAGCTTTACTCCTCAGGGAGAAGCCTCTGTATTCGCTCTGTGAGGTTTACTCCTCAGGGAGAAGCCTCTGTATTCGCTCTGTGAGGTTTATTCCTCAGGGTGAAGCCTTTGTATTCGCTCTATGAGGTTCTCTCCTCAAGTTGAAGCCTCTGTTTTCGCTCTATGAGGTTTTCTCTTCAGGGGGAAGCCTCTGTATTATCTCTATGAGGGTTTTTCCTCAGGGTGAAGCCTCTGTATTCGCTCTGTGAGGTTTTCTCTTCAGGGGGAAGCCTCTGTATTATCTCTGTGAAGGTTTCTCTTCAGGGTGAAGCCTCTGTATTCGCTCTGTGAGGTTTTCTCCTCAGGGTGAAGCCTCTGTATTCGCTCTGTGAGGTTTTTTCCTCACGGTGAAGCCTCTGTATTCGCTCTGTGAGGTTTTCTCCTCACGGTGAAGCCTCTGTATTCGCTCTGTGAGGTTTTCTCCTCAGGGTGAAGCCTCTGTATTCGCTCTGTAAGGTTTTCTCCTCACGGTGAAGCCTCTATATTCGCTCTGTGAGGGTTTCTCCTCAGGGTGAAGCCTCTGTATTCGCTCTGTGAGGTTTTCTCCTCAGGGTGAAGCTTCTGTATTCGCTCTGTAAGGTTTTCTCTTCAGATTGAAGCCTCTGTATTCGCTCTGTGAGGGTTTCTCCTCAGGGTGAAGCCTCTGTATTCGCTCTGTGAGGGTTTCTCTTCAGGGTGAAGCCTCTTTATTTGCTCTGTGAGGTTTTCTCCTCAGGGTGAAGCCTCTCTATCCGCTCTGTAAGGTTTTCTCCTCAGGGTGAAGCCTCTCTATCCGCTCTGTAAGGTTTTCTCTTCAGGGTGAAGCCTTTGTATTCGCTCTGTGAGGTTTTCTCCTCAGGGTGAATTCTCTGTATTCGCTCTTTGAAGTTTACTCCTCAGAGTGAAGCCTCTGTATTCACTCTGTGAGGTTTTCTCCTCAGGGAAAAGCCTCTGTATTATCTCTATGAGGGATTTTCCTCAGGGAGAAGCCTCTGTATTCGCTCTGTGAGGCTTTCTCTTCAGGGTGAAGCCTCTGTATTCGTTCTGTGAGGTTTTCTCCTCAGGGTGAAGCCTCTTTATTTGCTCTGTGAGGTTTACTCCTCAGGGAGAAGCCTCTGTATTCGCTCTGTAAGGTTTTCTCCTCAGGGTGAAGCCTCTGTATTCGCTCTGTGAGGTTTTCTCCTCTCGGTGAAGCCTCTTTATTTGCTCTGTGAGGTTTACTCCTCAGGGAGAAGCCTCTGTATTCGCTCTGTAAGGTTTTCTCCTCAGGGTGAAGCCTCTGTATTCACTCTGTGAGGTTTTCTCCTCTCGGTGAAGCCTCTTTATTTGCTCTGTGAGGTTTACTCCTCAGGGAGAAGCCTCTGTATTCGCTCTGTAAGGTTTTCTCCTCAGGGTGAAGCCTCTCTATTCGCTCTGTGAGGTTTTCTCCTCAGGGTGAAGCCTCTGTATTCGCTCTGTGAGGTTTTCTCCTCAGGGTGAAGCCTCTGTAGTCGCTCTGTGAGGTTTACTCCTCAGGGAGAAGCCTCTGTATTCGCTCTGTAAGGTTTTCTCCTCAGGGTGAAGCCTCTGTATTCGCTCTGTGAGGTTTTCTCCTCAGGGTGAAGCTTCTGTATTTGCTCTGTGAGGTTTACTCCTCAGGGAGAAGCCTCTGTATTCGCTCTGTGAGGTTTACTCCTCAGGGTGAAGCCTCTGTATTCGCTCTGTGAGGTTTTCTCCTCAGGGTGAAGCCTCTGTATTCGCTCTGTGAGGTTTTCTCCTCACGGTGAAGCCTCTGTATTTGCTCTGTGAGGTTTACTCCTCAGGGTGAAGCCTCTGTATTCGCTCTGTGAGGTTTATTCCTCAGGGTGAAGCCTCTGTATTCGCTCTGTGAGGTTTATTCCTCAGGGTGAAGCCTCTGTATTCGCTCTGTGAGGTTTATTCCTCAGGGTGAAGCCTCTGTATTCGCTCTGTGAGGTTTTCTCCTCAGGGTGAAGCCTCTTTATTCGCTCTGTGAGGTTTTCTCCTCAGGGTGAAGCTTCTGTATTCGCTCTGTGAGGTTTATTCCTCAGGGTGAAGCCTCTGTATTCGCTCTGTTAGGTTTATTCCTCAGGGTGAAGCCTCTTTATTCACTCTGTGAGGTTTACTCCTCAGGGTGAAGCCTCTGTATTCGCTCTGTGAGGTTTATTCCTCAGGGTGAAGCCTCTGTATTCGCTCTGTGAGGTTTATTCCTCAGGGTGAAGCCTCTATATTCGCTCTGTGAGGTTTTCTCCTCAGGGTGAAGCCTCTTTATTCTCTCTGTGAGGTTTTCTCCTCAGGGTGAAGCCTCTGTATTCGCTCTGTGAGGTTTACTCCTCAGGGAGAAGCCTCTGTATTCGCTCTGTGAGGTTTACTCCTCAGGGTGAAGCCTCTGTATTCGCTCTGTGAGGTTTTCTCCTCAGGGTGAAGCCTCTGTATTTGCTCTGTGAGGTTTACTCCTCAGGGAGAAGCCTCTGTATTCGCTCTGTGAGGTTTACTCCTCAGGGAGAAGCCTCTGTATTCGCTCTGTAAGGTTTTCTCCTCAGGGTGAAGCCTCTGTATTCGCTCTGTGAGGTTTATTCCTCACGGTGAAGCCTCTGTATTTGCTCTGTGAGCTTTACTCCTCAGGGAGAAGCCTCTGTATTCGCTCTGTGAGGTTTACTCCTCAGGGAGAAGCCTCTGTATTCGCTCTGTGAGGTTTATTCCTCAGGGTGAAGCCTTTGTATTCGCTCTATGAGGTTCTCTCCTCAAGTTGAAGCCTCTGTTTTCGCTCTATGAGGTTTTCTCTTCAGGGGGAAGCCTCTGTATTATCTCTATGAGGGTTTTTCCTCAGGGTGAAGCCTCTGTATTCGCTCTGTGAGGTTTTCTCTTCAGGGGGAAGCCTCTGTATTATCTCTGTGAAGGTTTCTCTTCAGGGTGAAGCCTCTGTATTCGCTCTGTGAGGTTTTCTCCTCAGGGTGAAGCCTCTGTATTCGCTCTGTGAGGTTTTTTCCTCACGGTGAAGCCTCTGTATTCGCTCTGTGAGGTTTTCTCCTCACGGTGAAGCCTCTGTATTCGCTCTGTGAGGTTTTCTCCTCAGGGTGAAGCCTCTGTATTCGCTCTGTAAGGTTTTCTCCTCACGGTGAAGCCTCTATATTCGCTCTGTGAGGGTTTCTCCTCAGGGTGAAGCCTCTGTATTCGCTCTGTGAGGTTTTCTCCTCAGGGTGAAGCTTCTGTATTCGCTCTGTAAGGTTTTCTCTTCAGATTGAAGCCTCTGTATTCGCTCTGTGAGGGTTTCTCCTCAGGGTGAAGCCTCTGTATTCGCTCTGTGAGGGTTTCTCTTCAGGGTGAAGCCTCTTTATTTGCTCTGTGAGGTTTTCTCCTCAGGGTGAAGCCTCTCTATCCGCTCTGTAAGGTTTTCTCCTCAGGGTGAAGCCTCTCTATCCGCTCTGTAAGGTTTTCTCTTCAGGGTGAAGCCTTTGTATTCGCTCTGTGAGGTTTTCTCCTCAGGGTGAATTCTCTGTATTCGCTCTTTGAAGTTTACTCCTCAGAGTGAAGCCTCTGTATTCACTCTGTGAGGTTTTCTCCTCAGGGAAAAGCCTCTGTATTATCTCTATGAGGGATTTTCCTCAGGGAGAAGCCTCTGTATTCGCTCTGTGAGGCTTTCTCTTCAGGGTGAAGCCTCTGTATTCGTTCTGTGAGGTTTTCTCCTCAGGGTGAAGCCTCTTTATTCACTCTGTGAGGTTTACTCCTCAGGGAGAAGCCTCTGTATTCGCTCTGTAAGGTTTTCTCCTCAGGGTGAAGCCTCTGTATTCGCTCTGTGAGGTTTTCTCCTCTCGGTGAAGCCTCTTTATTTGCTCTGTGAGGTTTACTCCTCAGGGAGAAGCCTCTGTATTCGCTCTGTAAGGTTTTCTCCTCAGGGTGAAGCCTCTCTATTCGCTCTGTGAGGTTTTCTCCTCAGGGTGAAGCCTCTGTATTCGCTCTGTGAGGTTTTCTCCTCAGGGTGAAGCCTCTGTATTCGCTCTGTGAGGTTTACTCCTCAGGGAGAAGCCTCTGTATTCGCTCTGTAAGGTTTTCTCCTCAGGGTGAAGCCTCTGTATTCGCTCTGTGAGGTTTTCTCCTCAGGGTGAAGCTTCTGTATTCGCTCTGTGAGGTTTACTCCTCAGGGTGAAGCCTCTGTATTCGCTCTGTGAGGTTTTCTCCTCAGGGTGAAGCCTCTGTATTCGCTCTGTGAGGTTTTCTCCTCACGGTGAAGCCTCTGTATTTGCTCTGTGAGGTTTACTCCTCAGGGTGAAGCCTCTGTATTCGCTCTGTGAGGTTTATTCCTCAGGGTGAAGCCTCTGTATTCGCTCTGTGAGGTTTATTCCTCAGGGTGAAGCCTCTGTATTCGCTCTGTGAGGTTTATTCCTCAGGGTGAAGCCTCTGTATTCGCTCTGTGAGGTTTTCTCCTCAGGGTGAAGCCTCTTTATTCGCTCTGTGAGGTTTTCTCCTCAGGGTGAAGCTTCTGTATTCGCTCTGTGAGGTTTATTCCTCAGGGTGAAGCCTCTGTATTCGCTCTGTTAGGTTTATTCCTCAGGGTGAAGCCTCTTTATTCACTCTGTGAGGTTTACTCCTCAGGGTGAAGCCTCTGTATTCGCTCTGTGAGGTTTATTCCTCAGGGTGAAGCCTCTGTATTCGCTCTGTGAGGTTTATTCCTCAGGGTGAAGCCTCTATATTCGCTCTGTGAGGTTTTCTCCTCAGGGTGAAGCCTCTTTATTCTCTCTGTGAGGTTTTCTCCTCAGGGTGAAGCCTCTGTATTCGCTCTGTGAGGTTTACTCCTCAGGGAGAAGCCTCTGTATTCGCTCTGTGAGGTTTTCTCCTCAGGGAGAAGCCTCTGTATTCGCTCTGTAAGGTTTTCTCCTCAGGGTGAAGCCTCTGTATTCGCTCTGTGAGGTTTATTCCTCACGGTGAAGCCTCTGTATTTGCTCTGTGAGCTTTACTCCTCAGGGAGAAGCCTCTGTATTCGCTCTGTGAGGTTTACTCCTCAGGGAGAAGCCTCTGTATTCGCTCTGTAAGGTTTTCTCCTCAGGGTGAAGCCTCTGTATTCGCTCTGTGAGGTTTTCTCCTCAGGGTGAAGCCTCTGTATTTGCTCTGTGAGCTTTACTCCTCAGGGAGAAGCCTCTGTATTCGCTCTGTGAGGTTTACTCCTCAGGGTGAAGCCTCTGTATTCGCTCTGTGAGGTTTTCTCCTCAGGGTGAAGCCTCTGTATTCGCTCTGTGAGGTTTTCTCCTCACGGTGAAGCCTCTGTATTTGCTCTGTGAGGTTTACTCCTCAGGGTGAAGCCTCTGTATTCGCTCTGTGAGGTTTATTCCTCAGGGTGAAGCCTCTGTATTCGCTCTGTGAGGTCTATTCCTCAGGGTGAAGCCTCTGTATTCGCTCTGTGAGGTTTTCTCCTCAGGGTGAAGCCTCTTTATTCGCTCTGTGAGGTTTTCTCCTCAGGGTGAAGACTCTGTATTTGCTCTGTGAGGTTTATTCCTCAGGGTGAAGCCTCTTTATTCACTCTGTGAGGTTTACTCCTCAGGGTGAAGCCTCTGTATTCGCTCTGTGAGTTTTATTCCTCAGGGTGAAGCCTCTGTATTCGCTCTGTGAGGTTTTCTCCTCAGGGTGAAACCTCTGTATTCGCTCTGTAAGGGTTTCTCTTCAGGGTGAAGCCTCTGTATTCGCTCAGTGAAGTTTACTCCTCAGGGAGAAGCCTCTGTATTCGCTCTATGAGGTTCTCTCCTCAGGGTGAAGCCTCTGTTTTCGCTCTATGAGGTGTTCTCTTCAGGGTGAAGCCTCTGTATTCGCTCTATGAGGTTCTCTCCTCAGGGTGAAGCCTCTGTTTTCGCTCTATGAGGTGTTCTCTTCAGGGTGAAGCCTCTGTATTCGCTCTATGAGGTTCTCTCCTCAGGGTGAAGCCTCTGTATTCGCTCTATGAGGTTTTCTCTTCAGGGTGAAGCCTCTGTATTCGCTCTGTGAGGATTTCTCTTCAGGGTGAAGCCTCTGTATTCGCTCTGTGAAGTTTACTCCTCAGGAAGAAGCCTCTGTATTCGCTCTGTGAGGTTTTCTCTTCAGGGTGAAGCCTTTGTATTCGCTCTATGAGGTTCTCTCCTCAAGTTGAAGCCTCTGTTTTCGCTCTATGAGGTTTTCTCTTCAGGGGGAAGCCTCTGTATTATCTCTATGAGGGTTTTTCCTCAGGGTGAAGCCTCTGTATTCGCTCTGTGAAGTTTACTCCTCAGGAAGAAGCTTCTGTATTCGCTCTGTGAGGTTTTCTCTTCAGGGGGAAGCCTCTGTATTATCTCTGTGAAGGTTTCTCTTCAGGGTGAAGCCTCTGTATTCGCTCTGTGAGGTTTTCTCCTCAGGGTGAAGCCTCTGTATTCGCTCTGTGAGGTTTTTTCCTCACGGTGAAGCCTCTGTATTCGCTCTGTGAGGTTTTCTCCTCACGGTGAAGCCTCTGTATTCGCTCTGTGAGGTTTTCTCCTCAGGGTGAAGCCTCTGTATTCGCTCTGTGAGGTTTTCTCCTCAGGGTGAAGCTTCTGTATTCGCTCTGTAAGGTTTTCTCTTCAGATTGAAGCCTCTGTATTCGCTCTGTGAGGGTTTCTCCTCAGGGTGAAGCCTCTGTATTCGCTCTGTGAGGGTTTCTCGTCAGGGTGAAGCCTCTTTATTTGCTCTGTGAGGTTTTCTCCTCAGGGTGAAGCCTCTCTATCCACTCTGTAAGGTTTTCTCCTCAGGGTGAAGCCTCTCTATCCGCTCTGTAAGGTTTTCTCTTCAGGGTGAAGCCTTTGTATTCGCTCTGTGAGGTTTTCTCCTCACGGTGAATTCTCTGTATTCGCTCTGTAACGTTTTCTCCTCAGGGTGAAGCCTCTGTATTCGCTCTTTGAAGTTTACTCCTCAGAGTGAAGCCTCAGTATTCACTCTGTGAGGTTTACTCCTCAGGGAAAAGCCTCTGTATTATCTCTATGAGGGATTTTCCTCAGGGAGATGCCTCTGTATTCGCTCTGTGAGGCTTTCTCTTCAGGGTGAAGCCTCTGTATTCGTTCTGTGAGGTTTTCTCCTCAGGGTGAAGCCTCTTTATTTGCTCTGTGAGGTTTTCTCCTCAGGGTGAAGCCTCTGTATTCGCTCTGTGAGGTTTTCTCCTCTCGGTGAAGCCTCTTTATTTGCTCTGTGAGGTTTACTCCTCAGGGAGAAGCCTCTGTATTCGCACTGTGAGGTTTTCTCCTCAGGGAGAAGCCTCTGTATTCGCTCTGTAAGGTTTTCTCCTCAGGGTGAAGCCTCTGTATTCGCTCTGTGAGGTTTACTCCTCAGGGAGAAGCCTCTGTATTCGCTCTGTAAGGTTTTCTCCTCAGGGTGAAGCCTCTGTATTCACTCTGTGAGGTTTTCTCCTCTCGGTGAAGCCTCTTTATTTGCTCTGTGAGGTTTACTCCTCAGGGAGAAGCCTCTGTATTCGCTCTGTAAGGTTTTCTCCTCAGGGTGAAGCCTCTGTATTCGCTCTGTGAGGTTTTCTCCTCAGGGTGAAGCCTCTGTATTCGCTCTGTGAGGTTTTCTCCTCAGGGTGAAGCCTCTGTATTCGCTCTGTGAGGTTTACTCCTCAGGGAGAAGCCTCTGTATTCGCTCTGTAAGGTTTTCTCCTCAGGGTGAAGCCTCTGTATTCGCTCTGTGAGGTTTTCTCCTCAGGGTGAAGCCTCTGTATTTGCTCTGTGAGGTTTACTCCTCAGGGAGAAGCCTCTGTATTCGCTCTGTGAGGTTTTCTCCTCAGGGTGAAGCCTCTGTATTCGCTCTGTGAGGTTTTCTCCTCACGGTGAAGCCTCTGTATTTGCTCTGTGAGGTTTACTCCTCAGGGTGAAGCCTCTGTATTCGCTCTGTGAGGTTTATTCCTCAGGGTGAAGCCTCTGTATTCGCTCTGTGAGGTTTATTCCTCAGGGTGAAGCCTCTGTATTCGCTCTGTGAGGTTTATTCCTCAGGGAAAAGCCTCTGTATTCGCTCTGTGAGGTTTTCTCCTCAGGGTGAAGCCTCTTTATTCGCTCTGTGAGGTTTTCTCCTCAGGGTGAAGCCTCTGTATTCGCTCTGTGAGGTTTATTCCTCAGGGTGAAGCCTCTGTATTCGCTCTGTGAGGTTTATTCCTCAGGGTGAAGCCTCTTTATTCACTCTGTGAGGTTTACTCCTCAGGGTGAAGCCTCTGTATTCGCTCTGTGAGGTTTATTCCTCAGGGTGAAGCCTCTGTATTTGCTCTGTGAGGTTTATTCCTCAGGGTGAAGCCTCTATATTCGCTCTGTGAGGTTTTCTCCTCAGGGTGAAGCCTCTTTATTCTCTCTGTGAGGTTTTCTCCTCAGGGTGAAGCCTCTGTATTCGCTCTGTGAGGTTTACTCCTCAGGGAGAAGCCTCTGTATTCGCTCTGTGAGGTTTACTCCTCAGGGTGAAGCCTCTGTCTTCGCTCTGTGAGGTTTTCTCCTCAGGGTGAAGCCTCTGTATTCGCTCTGTGAGCTTTACTCCTCAGGGAGAAGCCTCTGTATTCGCTCTGTAAGGTTTTCTCCTCAGGGTGAAGCCTCTGTATTCGCTCTGTGAGGTTTTCTCCTCAGGGTGAAGCCTCTGTATTCGCTCTGTGAGGTTTTCTCCTCAGGGTGAAGCCTCTGTATTCGCTCTGTGAGGTTTATTCCTCAGGGTGAAGCCTCTTTATTCACTCTGTGAGGTTTACTCCTCAGGGTGAAGCCTCTGTATTCGCTCTGTGAGGTTTATTCCTCAGGGTGAAGCCTCTGTATTCGCTCTGTGAGGTTTATTCCTCAGGGTGAAGCCTCTGTATTCGCTCTGTGAGGTTTTCTCCTCAGGGTGAAGCCTCTTTATTCGCTCTGTGAGGTTTTCTCCTCAGGATGAAGCCTCTGTATTCGCTCTGTGAGGTTTATTCCTCAGGGTGAAGCCTCTGTATTCGCTCTGTGAGGTTTTCTCCTCAGGGTGAAGCCTCTCTATCCGCTCTGTGAGGTTTATTCCTCAGGGTGAAGCCTCTGTATTCGCTCTGTGAGGTTTATTCCTCAGGGTGAAGCCTCTCTATCCGCTCTGTGAGGTTTTCTCCTCAGGGTGAAGCCTCTGTATTCGCTCTGTTAGGTTTTCTCCTCACGGTGAAGCCTCTTTATTCACTCTGTGAGGTTTTCTCCTCAGGGTGAAGCCTCTGTATTCGCTCTGTGAGGTTTATTCCTCAGGTTGAAGCCTCTGTATTCGCTCTGTGAGGTTTATTCCTCAGGGTGAAGCCTCTGTCTTCGCTCTGTGAGGTTTATTCCTCAGGGTGAAGCCTCTGTATTCATCTAACTTCTTGCTTTCTGCTTCCTATTTGTATCTGAACTGAGAGTCCCGAGAAAAAAGCCTCACATCTTGTTTCTGTTCTTAAATCCACTCATTGAATCAGCTGCTTCAGTAAAATACTTTTAATGAAATCAGACAATTTCCACATCTCATAATTAAGAGAACAGGAGTTGTGCTGATATGAATGCACAGAGCTGACAGTCAACACTGATCTGCTTGTTGTGTCTCATACAGATTAGATATCTGATTCTACTCTTATGACAACACAATTGATCTTCTTACTTTCAACATCCACCGGTGAGCTTTGACATTCAGACATTCTGTTTGATTCTGTGTGGCTCATGCAGCCAAAACAGTTCTGATTGGCCCCAGTATGGACTGAGAGTTGCAACTGATCTTTTGTGAGGCCCAATATCTGTTCAATGGTCTGATTATCTTCAGAAGGATAAGCAGCACATTGAGCTGTAGCAGTGAATCTAGCTCAGCTGATGAAAGTGCTGAGAGTGCTGAAGCTAAAGTAGTTTGGGTCTCATCTGTTTCTGACCTAGCTGGTCTTTTGGGTCAAAATTTTCTTTTTGGTCACATGATTTAAAATGTGAATAGTTTGAGTTTGAGGTGAAGACTCAAAGTAGGTGTTACATATGTGATGCCTGAGGCCACGTGCTCGTTTGGATGTTTTTTTCCAGATTAATAAACTGAAGACTTTCTTTAACCTTTGTTTAAAACCATCCGTCTTCTCTGACCAAACTGTGGACATTACTGTCCTCAGAGGTGAGTTCCTTCTCTTTGAGATGTAGGTGAACTGCTGAGGAGCAGGTTCTCCTGTGTGGGGCCATGTTGTTGTCAAGTGATTGTTTAGTTTCAACTGTTGAAAGGTTAAGGCTCTCCTCGCTGCACTGGCCTGCAGACACAACACTGCTCATTTTGTGTTTACTTTATGTCAGAGTGTGTTGTTGGCTTTGAGATGAGTCAGATTTACCATGTTTCTGATGTGAGGACCCAAATGTGGAACAGCAGCAGTCAAATAATGTGTGGCTAAAATATTTATAAAGAAAATAAGCAAAAAGCGCAGGTAAAAAGAACACAACAAGAAAAATTACAACACAGCAAAGAAACCAGAAAATTACAGAAGAGGAGAATGATAATGATGGCAGAAACAGCAAGGATCTGACAGAAGGTGAGATAAACCAAGGGCTACTACCTACTTCCAGCATGATAATGCACCATGTCACAAAGCTCAGATCATTTCAAACTGGTTTCTTGAACATGACAATGAATTCACTGTACTCCAATGGCCTCCACAGTCACCGGATCTCAATCCAATGCAGCCAACAAATCTGCAACAACTGCATGATGCTATCATGGCTCCAACCTTTTACTAGCAAGGTGTACAGAATAAAGTGGCCGGTGACTGTACAAACCAATTCACTACAATCCAATCATAATCCAAACAAATCGAATGCAATTAATTCCAAATGAGTCCAACTCAAAAAAACAAAGTTGCCTATTTAAGGAAACCAACAGATTTCCCTGATATCAGTAAACTGATCATTTCAAGTCTTATTTGGACTTCTTTGAGAACATATCCCATAAAACGTCTCATATATCTCAAAATTTTGAATTTCAAATGTTAAATAACATCTCTTTGTTTTCTTTCTTTCTATTTACATTTCTGACTCGTCACCTGTGTGAAATGCTGGAGATGAGATTCTGTAGTCTCAGTATCAGGTGACGCTGGCTGTAATGAACATGCAACACTTCCTACAGGTAGCAAAGCAAAGAATAAGCATACATACAAACATCTTCTGCAGCTTCATTTAGCTGATTCATTGTGAGTGGTTCATTTAGATTTTTGAGATCACATATTATCTCAAACCTTCTCACAAGTTCATCTGCCCGATCCTAAAGCTCTAGTTAAACTGTAATTGTACATTTTTAGGGTTTGGTCTTTGGAAATCTGGATCCCCAGAATGGGATGGCTGTTGGACATCCCATGATTGGCCCACCATACTTAGTCACCTGGGACCTGGACATAAAGAAAGAACTTCATGCATTAGACAGCAGGTGGTTTGCTCTATGATGTAGTCATACTGGATCTGCATCACCTTGTCACTCTTCCATCCCAGGGCAGCCAAGAAGGAAAGCCCCGACGTACAGAGGCCGCCAGCTGCTGCAAAATCAATAACATGACTGAAGAAGACTGAAAATATGGACAGACCCATGAGACAACATGAGAGTCCTCCTCAACACCAGGTCCAACTACATCAATGATCTTCAACCTCCAACAGTTTCTCCATAATGTCATGACATTGGATATTCCATATACCTAAAAAGATGAGCTGTGTCCCCACTACTCGTTGATCCATGGCTGCCTGAATGATGTTTAAGTCACTAATGCTGCCTATAGAGAGATTTCTAGGTCTAAACAGCTGTTCAGAAACAGTCATACAAGCCGAAACTCCTTGTGGACCACTACATTCCTCTCAGAGAATAAAAATGAGATTAATCCCACAAATTCCAGGGGATAGAAAAACAAATGTCTGCTACACTTACTTTTCACTTCTGTACCCATTTACTTGCACTGTCTCATCTACACAGATATCACAGGTAAGGCATGGATTAAGTCTTATTTAAATGCTTTAATGTTAATCCTGACATGAAAACTGTTTTGGATAAATTTAATTTGAGGTGTCTGCAGACATGTTGTTCACTCTGGGTGGAGGAATTGACTAATCAGCTGAAGAGAATATTTCAGATAAGTGTTTTAAACACGAGAAGAGAGCTACAATATCATAATAACATAATCAGTGTAGAGGTCAGATTTTATGATGCCATTTTCTCGTGTTACTATGACAACTGTGAGCATCATCAGAAAATCTGATAAATTACTGTTCATTACTGGGTTTTAATTTCACCTGAGTCTCAGTATCAGAGCCCGGTACAACATCTGAATCAGGATCTCATATCAGGGCTCGAGTTTTAGAGTTTCATTCTGTTCAGAGCATCAACCGAGTGTGACTGAGCATATTACATTCAGAGTTCCTCTGTAAGAAGAGAAAGAAGCATTAAATGTTAAAATTAGAATTAATCAAAGTGTCACTTACTCAGCTTCTTCCATGAACTTCTTCCCTCTGCAGCTCTCTGTCTAGACCAGGTCTATGTAGAAGAAGAAGAAGAGGAAATCCTCTACTTATTTTCCTGCCGTCACTTTGAAACTCTTCAAACCATAAAAGAGTCTTAAAGTGATCACAGGTCAGCTGCTGCAGCTTTATATGACTTCATTATAATCAATTATTAACGTGCAGCAGCTTTCTGGATACACTCTGAGTGAACCTGAAACAAACAAGTCTCATTGTTTGGAATCTGTACCTTTTATTTAAATGAAGTGTTTAGGAATCAGTTTGTCTTCTTTCTGGTCTTCTATATCAGATCAGAACATGTGGCTGCAGCTGCTCCAATCACCTTTAATGCCAGCACAGGACCAGTTTGTCTCTGATATCATGACTGGACAAACACTGATGATCATCTTTTCATAAACATTATTGATTTATGTTTACTCTTTGACGTCACTAAAATCTCTTAACTGTGAAGGAAGTGGAGTCTTTATTGATGGGGATTTGTCTTCATCTGGTGGTCAGAAGATAAACAGCAGGACCACAGACGAGGGTAAATGGGCTGTACTTGGATAACGCTTTGCTAGTCAAGCTGACTATTCAAAGCGTTTGCAACACTACATGCCACATTCACTCACACTGCGCATCTTAGTCTATACATAAGTACATGCTTCCTACTCCATTTACACATATTCATAGTTAGGCAGCGTGGGTTCAGTGTCTTGGCCAAGGCTGCTTCGACAAGTGACCCGGGGGAAGCCTGGTCGAACCATGACCTTCCGAATGGTGGACAGCTGCTCTACATCCGCCCCAAAGCAGTGTTTTTGAATTCCTTGAATACTTTAGTAAAGTTCTTTCAATTGTAATAAGATCTGCTGGAAACTCTAAGAGCTTGAATTAGAGAAACTGGACATTTTTTACAGAAACTTAACAAAGTCATTAAAAAGTTTTGATCTTTTATTTAGATGATTGCATTTATCCTTCACTTTCACAAATTCTATATTACAGGTTCTTAAAGCCTAAATTATCCTCCAATTCTGGAACAATCCAACTACTGTACAACTCTCCAGAGTCTCCAGTACAACATAAAAGAATAATAAAATGGATAATATCAAATCTATATTTCACTTTATTTATTATCATTGTGTTGAATAACCAATAGCATTTTTATTTGATCACAAACCTTCAATCCAAAGCAAGTGCTGTCAACTTTTCAAGTCAAAATATTGTTTGTAAAGGATCATTTCGGTTCTCTTTTCCAACATCATGGATGAATGTTATTTTCCATCTTTAAAGGACTGGAAGAGGAAGAAGTTTCCAACAAATCATTTAGAAGAGTTTCAAACAGCTACTGACTGAATCCATGAATCTGAAAAGGTGTTTCTGAGTGAAAGAGACAGACATGTATAGACTGAACTATCTGTTCAACAGTGATTCTCTGACAGGAGGACACTCTTTATACTCAACACAGAGACACTGAGGAAACAGGCTTGTACCAGACAACAAGTCCAGGATGCAGAGGTTCTTCAGTGAATGTGGTGTTGAAGGTGTGGAGGTGGATCAGTGTGTCAGAGGAGACTCTGTAGAAGGACAGAGTGCCAGCAGGACGGTCCACATACACTGCTGCTCTGTTAGAGACGGAGGAGGAGGAGGAGGAGGAGGAGGAGGAGGAGGAGGAGGAGGAGGAGGAGGAGGAGGAGGAGGAGGAGGAGGAGGAGGAGGAGGAGGAGGAGGAGGAGGAGGAGGAGGAGATGGTAGTTTCTCTCTTATTGTGACAGACAGAGTAACCTCCATCAGAGCAGCTCAGACTCCAAGATTGATCATTCCATCCAAACACACAGTTATCGCTGTCTCTTCTCCTTCTGATCCCTCTGTAACTTACTGATATATAAACTTCTCCTCTCCACTCGACCTCCCAGTAACAGCGACCAGTCAGAACATTTCTACACAGCAGCTGAGGCCACCAGTCAAATCTATCTGGATGATCAGGATATGACTGAACCTCCTCCACATGTGTCACCTTCCTGTTGTTGTCAGACAGTTTCAGGTTTCTGTTCACTGTGTTTGTGTCGATTGTGAGTTGACAGGAATCTGATGGAGAGAACAAACACAATCCAGCTGCAGTTATTGATCTATCATCTGTTCACTTTGATCAATGAGTGATGTGACAGTGTGAAGATGGTTGGATGTCATGAATCAGATGAAGAACACACTTACACTTCCTCAGACCTGGTGTCAACCATCGTTCTCCAGCAGGCTCCACCCTGAAAGAAGGAGGGGTGTCAGAGCAGCACAGTCTCTTTCAGCATGTAAACATGGCTCACACACACACATTGTTCTACACTAAGAAAGGAACAGGAAAACATCTGGACACATCCACTGGTATTGAGTACAGTAAAGAGTAATTTTGAAAATTTTCATTTTCATTTAATCTTGACTGACTGTAACAAAGTGTGTGAGATCTCATCTACTCACCACTTTTCCCTGACACATCTTATCCATTAACATTTCTTTTACATGTGCTCATGTTGTTTTAGTTTAGCACTGCCACCGTAATGTTGCTGCATTTACTATCCCAGGTTTGCTTGTGTTGGCATTTATTACAGTTTTTATCTTAGCATTTAAGTGGGATTAGAACAAACACACAGTCATGAATTAATTATGTCTCTGATGTCTGTCAACAGATCCAAATTTTTTGAATTAGTCATCAATGCACACAAATGACACATCGCCAAGACTGAGGTAGAGTACCTTGGTTATGTAATTGGACACATCCACCCTCAAGTAAGTAGTATAAATACTTTAAGAATCATACAAATTAACAGGGGAAATTAATGTTAACAGTGTCTTAGTAGTCAAACATAACAATTCAGTGTTTTCAATATAAATGTTCCTACTTTCAAGATATTTTCAAGCGGTAGAAAAGTTTGGTTCTGTATCTGTGCAAGACATATTAACAATATGCTGCAGCAGGCCTCTCCATACCTGAGTTTGTGTGGATCCTTCATTGCAGCCTTCAGCAGCTTCACTCCTGAGTCTCCTGGATGGTTGTAGCTCAGATCCAGCTTTCTCAGATGGGAGGGGTTGGAGGTCACAGCTGAGGCCAGATAAGCACAGCCTTCCTCTGTGATCAGACAGCCTGACAGGCTGCAGACACACAAAACAACATACATGGCTGAAACTCTTAAGCTGTTTTCACATGAGATACCCAACATTAACAGCTTCATCAATCTGTTAAAGTGACAAAATGAAACAGTACACTCCCTTCGTAGAATCACCACCTTAACATGGTGGAAGGGTTTGAGTATCCCCGTGCGTTAACCACTGGTCTCCTATGACAAATTGGTCTCAGGGGAGGAATCAGACAAAGGGCTCAAGAAGGGGGGCTTTAGGGCTTGGTTGTCCTGGGGGACACTGAGTAGCTAGAAGGGCTGCAGCATCAGTGGTTGCTACGGAGAAGGATTTCATCACATCTTAAAGATCTAGTTGGAAATTTTCCCAACAGAATACTTTGCTCTCTAAGAGTTTCTAAAAGTAGAATCAGAAAATCAGTTATCAGGCCCCTCTCAGTGGAACCAGCACAGGACACCAATTTATTCAGTTGTCACTAGATTCATGGAAGAAGATTATTTGAAAGGGGTTTAGAGTTACTGAAGAGTTACTGTTTGTGATGGACAATCCACAGCTCACACAGTCCATAAATGAGACACAACTGGGGTTCAGATCAGGGAGGCCGTTCCTCCCAATCACTTCTCTCCAGGTCATGCCATGCCATTGCCAACATGGGCATTGAAGTTCCTCAGAAGAACATAGGAATCCCCAGGTGACACCCTCTGTGGGACGCCACGCAGAGAGATAAACAACAGCCAGTTTGGTGCATACTCACAAACAAAAGCCAAAAACTTCCCTTCTGTGACTCACAGCTGCAGTAAAGTGACCCGCCTGAGACAAGGGCTCATCCTAAACCCGGAGAGAAAATTCCAGCCCAGAAGTCCAAAAACTAGATATTTTCCGAACGACGCAGACTTTCGCTGTTCTCGGTGAGTAGATAAACGTATTTCATGCCAGACATAAGGTCTAGGTTTAAAAATACCGGAGTGCCCCTTTAAGATGGTCTACAGAGAAGACGGGAAATTTTGTTCAATAAAAAGTTAGATGGATTACCAAGAGCCCTGTTTTCACCCAGAGGACCAGACACAAAATCCATCAAAAATCATTGAATGACTCCAGAGAAACTTAAATTATTGTTTCAAAAGTGAGAAAATAATTATAATATATATTCAAAAACATTTCCGAAGTAGAAAAACATTTGCTACCGTTTTGGGGAGGGAAATTACTTGGTTCAGCTATATTAAATAGCAAGAGATCTAATGATTTACTTTAATAAGTTGTACAATTGGATGATGAATCCTGACCTGAGAGATTCCAGTCTACAATGTAGACTACTTAGTCCAACAGACAGCAGCTTCAGTCCTGAATCCTGCAGGTCGTTGTTACTCAGGTCCAGTTCTGTCAAAGGATTGGAAGGACTGGGGGACTGGAAGCTGAGAACTGAGGACAGAGCTTCACAGCTTCTCTCTGGGAGGTTACAGCCTCTCAGTCTGCAGAAACAGTCATAATCAGAGAATGGTAAACAAATGATCCAAACATTTATTCAGCAAGTTTGATCAGTCACCTGCCCCTTGTCCAGTAGGATCAATCATACCGCAGCTCATGTCATCTAACCCACCCCACCTCCAACTCAACAATCGTCTCAACAACGGTCAGCTCTAAACCCCCTCTGCTACCCATTAAATCCAGCTGACACACACATCGAGTGAAGAAATGGTCAGAGGACGCTGAGGGGGATTTGAAGGATGAATGCTAGCCAAGCTATGATCACGCCTGGACAATGTTTCTCATCCCATAAATGACACCAAGACTGCACTGAAAAGCTTAATTACTGACAGGCTGCTGAAAAGTAAATGTCTCTATTCTATTCTACAATATTCTATTCAATCTGGATATTTTTCTCATTTGAACTTTATTTTCATCTTTTATAACACCATCAGCTGGTATAATGTAAAATCAGACAGTATCAGAGCATTCGAACCTGAGAGATTCCAGTTCACAGTGTGGACTCTTTAATCCAACGCACAGCTGCTTCACCCCTGAATCTCTCAAATTGTTTTTACTCAGGTCCAGCTCTTTCAGATTGGAAGACGGGGAGTTGAGAATTTCAGACAAAGTTTTAAAGCTTCTCTCTGACAGCTTGCAGCCACTCAGCCTGAACAGATAATAACAAAGTGACAAGTAATACATTATTTATTTCTCCTGTTGAAAAAACAGCTGTGTTTTTGAACGATGATAACTTACAGAGCTTTGTTGGAGGCTTTGACCACTGGCAGCAGCCTCAGAAGAGCCTCCTCTGAAGCAGAGTATTTCTTCAGGTCAAACACATCCAGATCTTTTCCTGATGACAGTAAGATGAAGACCAGAGCTGACCACTGAACAGGAGACAGTTCATCTGTGGAGAGACTTCCTGAACTCAGGTAACGTTGGATCTCTTCAACGAGAGAACGATCATTCAGTTCATTCAGACAGTGGAACAGATTGATGCTTCTCTCTGCAGACAGATTCTCACTGATCTTCTTCTTGATGTAATCATTGGTCTGTGAGCTACTTCCTGTCTGTGTCAGCAGGCCTCGTAGGAGACTCTGATTGGTTTGCAGTGAAAGACCCAGGAGGAAGCGGAGGAACAGGTCCAGGTGTCCATTTGGACTCTGTAAGGCCTTGTTCACAGCACTCTGATAGAAGAGAGTCTCTTCTTCTATTTTAGATTTATTTAAGATTGCTTGTTTTTCCAGCAGGTTGACTCCAGACTTGATGAAGGTCAGATGGACATGAAGAGCAGCCAGAAACTCCTGAACACTCAGATGGATGAAGCAGAACACCTTCTCCTGGAACAGCCCTCTCTCCTCTTTAAAGATCTGTGTGAACACTCCTGAGTACACTGAGGCTGCTGAGATATCGATGCCACACTCTGTCAGGTCTGATTCATAGAAGATCAGGTTTCCTTTCTGCAGCTGCTCAAAAGCCAGTTTTCCCAGAGACTCAATCATCTTCCTGCTCTCTGGACTCCAGTGTGGATCTGTCTCAGCTCCTCCATCATACTTGACCTTCTTCACTTTGGCCTGAACCACCAGGAAGTGGATGTACATCTCAGTCAGGGTCTTGGGCAGCTCTCCTCCCTCTCTGGTTTTCAGCACATCCTCCAGAACTGTAGCAGTGATCCAGCAGAAGACTGGGATGTGGCACATGATGTGGAGGCTTCGTGATGTCTGGATGTGGGAGATGATCCTGCTGGCCCGCTTCTTATCTCTGAATCTCTTCCTGAAGTACTCCTCCTTCTGTGGGTCAGTGAACCCTCTGACCTCTGTCACCATGCCAACACAGTCAGGAGGGATCTGATTGGCTGCTGCAGGTCGTGTGGTTATCCAGAGGCGAGCAGAGGGAAGCAGGTTCCCCCTGATGAGGTTTGTCAGCAGCACATCCACTGAGGTGGACTCTGTAACATCAGTCAGGGGCTCCTTGTTGTGGAAGTCCAGAGGAAGTCGACACTCATCCAGACCGTCAAAGATGAACACAACCTGGAACTCTTCAAAGCTGCAGATTCCTGCTTCTTTGGTTTCAGTAAAGAAGTGATGAACAAGTTCCACCAAGCTGAACTTTTTCTCTTTCAGCACATTCAGCTCTCTGAAAGTGAATGGAAACATGAACTGGATGTTCTGGTTGGCTTTGCCTTCAGCCCAGTCCAGAGTGAACTTCTGTGTTAAGACTGTTTTCCCAATGCCAGCCACTCCCTTTGTCATCACTGTTCTGATTGGTTCATCTCTTCCAGGTGGGAGTTTAAAGATGTCCTCTTGTCTGATGGTTGTTTCTGCTCTGCCTGCTTTCCTGGATGCTGTTTCAATCTGTCTGACCTCATGTTCATCATTGACCTCTCCAGTCCCTCCCTCTGTGATGTAGAGCTCTGTGTAGATCTGATTCAGAAGGGTTGGGTTTCTTGCTTTAGAAATCCCCTCAAACACACACTGGAACTTCTTCTTCAGAGCAGATTTAAGTTTACGTCCACAAAGTTCTGAATGAACACATAGAGTAACAATAGTAAATAAACCTTTCAACCCTGTAATGAATGAGTATTTGAACATCTGTTGTTCTGTGTGTTGAGACATCAGTAAATGTGTCATTTATCCAGCAGGTTAAATCTTTAGAGAAATCCTCTTACTGCTCTGCAGACGGTCAGCCAGCTCCTCCTGCTTCATTCTCCTCAGGAAGTGAACTGTGATCTTCACTAATGCCTCTCTGCTGCTCCTCTGCTCTTCATCCTCATCCTCCCTCTGACTCTCTAAGCATTCTGGGTAATCTGGACTCAGAACCTTCTGGATCTTCTTCAGCTCCTCCTTCACAAAAGTGAGCATGATGTCCTCCAGCAGCTGGAACAGAATACTATATGAATGAGCCAATCAGACTGAAATCATGGAGCCAAATATCAGATCCATGTTGGACACACTGACAATCCACTGGTCTACAAAGTGCAGCATGGAGATGACTGTGAACAGAATAGATGGAGAATAGTTGCTGTACATGTACAGACCATAAATATGGAGTCCAGCTGTGTTTGATGCTGCTGGGCAGACTGACCACTGGGAACCTCTGAGCTCTGCTGGTCCACTCTGTGGAGGAATCATGAAGAATGAGCTCACATTCTGTCTGTCCACACAGAGACAAACACAAGGTAAAGGTCCTATTAATTAGATTGTTGATTGCAACTCTGTCAAAGGTGAAATATAATTTCTGTCTGTATTTCAGTGGAGCTTCAATAACTTATATTTTATTATGCATTTATTGACCTTGCTGTGGACCACCAAGATATTTATAAGTTGTTTTCAGTCATTCAACATGTGCGTGTTTTTCTTCTTTTGCTTTAAACATAACTTGAAGATGTCCCTAGCTTTAGACAATTCCACAGGACCAATGTTAATATAACCATGTTTTTTATACACAAGACAATATTCTGCTGTGGTAGAAGAGCACAGTCGTTGTGGGCACATCCTCTATGCTGTCATCTCTTACATGTGATGAACACAACAGGTCCAGCAGTAAAACCCATTCATCCCTCTCTCCAACTACTCTCTCCAGCTCCTCCTGGGGGACCCTGGAGGTGACCCCAGGCCAGATGGGATATATAATCCCTCCAGTTTGTTCTGAGTCCCCCTTTGGGTCTGCTAACAACAACAATAGCTTCTTCTAAACCCAACCAGACTGTTCAGGAAGATTTCCCTCTTAACCAACATCTCTATATTGGATTTGATCAGTCTGTCTTTGCTGACAGGATATGTACCTCAGAGTTTTAACAACATACTGAAGGATGCACATCTTTTGTCCAGAATTAAGTTTTAGTGAATCTCAACTCTTCCTTCCAGTTGAAGAACACATGAACAAAGGCCCTGGAGTGGAGCTGATTGGTGTTTGATTGTATAAGACTAATTGCAGTGAGCACAGATGTTGTGAAGGTTTTACATATAAACAGCTGTTTGTGAAACTTTCTCAAAATTATTCTGATGCAGCACTTTGTTATGATTTTAATAGGGCTGTCAAACGATTAATCACATTTTTCCATAGTTAACCCACGATTAATCTCTATATTAAGAATATAGAATTATAATCAAATAAACACAAAGAAAAACTATCTTTTAATAAAAACGTGCATTGTAGACCCACTTGAAATGTCTATTTAAAAATACAGTACATAAAAAGGGTGGAATGCTCTCTCCGGGTCGGGAATAAGATCCTTCCCCAAGTGGAGGAGTTCAAGTATCTCGGGGTCTTGTTCACGAGTTAAGGACGAATGGAGCGGGAGATAGACGGACGGATCAGTGCGGTATCCACAGTGTTGCGGGCTCTGCACCGACCCGTCGTTGAGAAGAAGGAGCTGAGAAGGCGAAGCTCTCGATTTACCGGTCAATCTACGTTCGTACCCTCACATATGGTCACGAGTTGTGGGTAGTGACTGAAAGAACGAGATCGCGAATACAAGCGGTCGAAATGGGCTTCCTCCGCAGGGTGTCTGGGCTCTTCCTTAGAGATAGGGTGAGAAGCTCAATCATCTGGGAGGGGCTCGGAATAGAACCTCTGCTCCTCCGCATTGAGAGGAGCCAGATGAGGTGGCTCGGGCATCTGGTTAGGATGCCTCCTGGACACCTCCCTGGTGAGGTGTTCCGGGCACGTTCCACTGGGAGGAGACCCCGGGTAAGACCCAGGACACATTGGAGAGACTATGTCTCTCGGCTGGCCTGGGAACGCCTGGGGGTCTCCCGGGAAGAGCTGGAGGAAGTGGCCGGGGACGGGGGCGTCTGGGTTTCTCTGCTCAAGCTGCAGCCCCCGCGACCTCACCCCCGGAGAAGCGGCAGACAATGGATGGATGAACAGTACATAAAATGTCACAAAAATGTGATCTTAAACCTGAAGAGGTAGTAGACAACAAACGAAAACAGAACAGGGCCTAATGACAGTTAAATGAATGAAAAACTGCTGTCCTTTGACACATCAGATTCAGAACACTGAACTCTTAGTGACTTTTCTCCTATTCATTAAGCCAATTGCTAATTCAGCGATTAATCGCGATCAAAAAAAATATTGTTTTTAATTAATCGCATCGCGATTAATACGTTAACTATGACAGCCCTAGATTTTAATAATCTTTCTTACCTCTGTGCTACCTGTTGGTATCCATATCTGTCAGATATGGGAGGATTCTTCATGGAGAACCAGCTGGGTTCAGCGCTCTCCAGCTTCCTCCTGATTAAAAAACATAGATTATAATCTTCACTACACCCAGAACACAGTCAGGAGGTACGTTTTCTTCATATATCTGAGCAAGCAAATACCCGATCCTGTTTCAAAATCAGAAGGTGATTTGTTGAAGGTATCTGGAAATAAAACTAAATAATAAATTTAAAATATACTGAGAACAGTAAATGAAAATAAATAATAAGCAAATATCATAAACCCTCCGTCTTGCTTTTGTAAAGTAACGGAATAACAGATATTTTCTATGGAAACAAACTAAGTCCTACATCCATCACACACACGTTCACATCCATCAAACTAGAGTGAGGGTTCCAGGTTTGATGCCAAGTATTACAAGCTTTATATCTACAGACAGATAAAGCTGTCTGATTCAAACCTCTAATGCAGAATGTCTGCTGTTCTCTCTGCTGTTGAAGTGTGTGTTGTTATAAAATAAAACAATCAGAAGAAAAGGTTGTGGATGTCCACAATTTTGTTATGAACTCATATATGTGTTAGTTAAGTTAGAGGTGCATCAGTTTATTAGCAAATGTAAATAAATGATCACAGCATCTACTGCTACAGACTGTACAACAGTTCATTTCCAGCACAAAGTGGACTCAATACTTAGATTTCCTATGTGTGACAGATAGAAATATATTGCATTTTTATAATGACAAGCAAAGTTTAAATGTGGCAGTAGGTGATGGAGGATGTGTTTGTGGAAAACATTCAACACACACCGCTTCATATATGAACATAGAAATGGATGTGAAACAGAGCTGAGCTCACAATAAACACATGTTGGAATAAAAACTGTTCAAACTGACTCTGCTACATTTTACTCTGTTACAACATTTACACTCAGCTCACCTCTTAAAGGATGGATGTTGGTCTGATTTGAAGTAAAGAGGAAGACCCATTGACTCGTTGCTCTTATAGGACACACAGCTGGGTCCAGGTTCTAGTTCAGGTTCAATGTGAAATTCAGTCGGAAAATTTGGAGAGATCCTGAAAGAAAAAGATTTGTTTGAAAAAAAGTCAATATTTTCCATGAAATTCTACCAGAAAAAAAAGTTGTTTTGATCAATTCTGAGAGACAAAAATATAATTACTGACTTGGTGGATCCATTGATTAGCAATTGTGAATAAAAGATCACAACATATACTGCTACAGACTGAAGAAAAGTTAATTTCCAATACAATGGAGAAATGGATGTGAAACAGAGCTGAGCTCACAATAAACACATGTTGGAATAAAAACTGTTCAAACTCACTCTGCTACATTTTACTCTGTTACAACATTTACACTCAGCTCACCTCTTAAAGGATGGATGTTGGTCTGATTTGAAGTAAAGAGGAAGACCCATTGACTCATTGCTCTTAAAGGACACACAGCTGGGTTCAGGTTCTGGGTCTGGTTCTGTTCCAGGTTGGTTCCTGTGAATAAAGGTGGTTTGGTGATGTGAGTGCTGAGCTCTGACATGGAGAAGAGTCATGGACAGTTAGAGATGGTCATCTCACCTCTGAGCTTTGCTCTGGCTCTCATGTTCCCCACACAGAGTGGTTTTAGTGTCCTCACACTGATCCATGCTGCTGAATTCACATCAGCTCACACACACTTTCTACCTTCATCTGCAGAGGAAACACAAATCATTCATCTGCACATCAACTCAAATCCTCCTCTCCATCATTTGGGCTGTAAAAAGATCAGCTGCTGTACTTCCATCAGTCCTATAGATGGAGGCATGGAGCAGCACCGACATCATGATCCTGATGATGATGATGATGATGATGATGATGATGATGATGATGATGATGATGATGATGATGATGATGATGAAACATTTCCATTCATTGACACACTCTGATTATCTGAACCTGCAGCATGATGATAAATCTGATATCTGAAACACTCTGATGGGCTGAATGTAGAACTGAACTGTACATGAACAGCTACACTGTAGATAAGTAGCAGCAGGACTCCAGAAATCCATCCTGCAGGATCACTGCAGACTGACAGGAACCACCAGGGAGCGCTCACTGCTCTCTGTTAAATATTATTCACCCACTGATGAGTCCACATGATCACACACAGAGGCTCCAGACACACCTGCATTATGATCTTTCATAAAATAAGTTAAGTTAAATATTCAAGTTAAACAGGGTCAGAGTCCGGTCCAACAGCTCTGTCTGGGTGTTTTTGAACAGCACATTCCAGTCAGAGTTCCTCTGTTGGAGGAGAAAACAGCAGCAGACTGAGTAGGAAACATTTCATGTTAGTAACAAGCTGCAGCTCCTCATCAACACACACTGATTGTTGCTGTTTACTCTCAGCTCACATGACTTGTGTCTCATCAGCAGAGGAAATCTCTCTCTTTGAACAAAGTGTCAGTTACACAAAGTGTCACTTACTCAGCCTCTTCCATGAACTTCTTCCCTCTGCAGCTCTCTGCTGTGTAGGTCTGTGTAGAAGAAGAGGAAATCCTCTGCTGCTTCTGCGACATCAGTCCTCTGTGTCTGCAGGCTGCCGTCACTCTGAAACTCTTCAAACCATAAAAGAGTCTTAAAGTGATCAGAGGTCAGCTGCTGCAGCTTTATATGACTTTAGTTCATCAATAATTAACCTGCAGAGCAAACAGTTTAAACAGAGCTGAAGCCCTCAGTCCAATCACTGATCAGCACCTGCACTTAAAAAACAGAAGAAAATTATTAATTATTTCATGTAGTTGGAACCAAAACTCTGGTGAAGAGAAGACTTCAGAGCAAACTGAAGTGTTTTTGTTCCCAGTTTGTGTGTGAGGGAAAAAGCTTTCAATGCGCTGCATTCAGGACCAAAGTTGACTCATTTTTGGTGCTAATTCATCTCTTTCAGTGGTCACTGCTGGTACATGAGTTACAGGTGAGATGGTAAACCAGAGAATCAGGTGAAGTTATTGTGACTTATAGAAGCTGCTGGACTGCAGCTAAACACTTTAAATGTTTCTGATAACAAACATCCAATCAAAAGTGTTCAAAACAAGATAATAAAAATAAGATTAATGATAAACTTTTATGGGCTGGATGTGAATCATGTGAAAGTTTGTGATTTATTGAGCATTTTCAGTAGGAACTGATAAAAACAGCATGTGGTTAACATGAGTGGTTTTAGAAGTGATGTTGAATTATTTCCATTGTTGTGAGTAATATTAACGAATTCTACTGTTGGTGAGAAAATCCCCACCTACTACCTGCCCCGCCCCCATCAGGGGTGGAGCTGTGACTCATTCCAGGTCGCAGCTCACCTGTGTCTTAGTCTGTGGAGAGGAGAGTCCTCTTCTTTAACGCTCTGTTTGAACAAACTGTGAGTCTGAGCTTTGTCTTCAGTAACTTTCCTGTTTGTTTCTGCTCTGTAATGTTTGGGGAACACGTTCACTTCTTATTTCAGAACAAATTGTGATCACTCCTGAGTTTGAAGGTCAGTCTACAGGATGTTTACATCGATCAGGTGGATTTAAACTGTTTTTTCCTAAAAATCAAACCGCTGTTTTCAACTTTAAAGTCAGACACAACAGCTTCCTGCTGCTTGAATAAAATGACAGTGTTACTTTATTGTTGTGTATAATCCAAGTGGAAAACATTTAGTCTTGTTTCCTCTTTTCAGATTTTCTTTTTGGTTTAGTTCAAGTAGTTTAAGAACAAACATTTAGAGTTTTCATCTGTTTTCTGAAACACCTCAAAGCTGAGATCTAACATCTGTCATTGTTTGCTTTTCCTGTTAAAAAAAAATCTAAAATCTAAAGTGTAAGTGTTATAAATGTTGAAGTGACTGAAGCTTCCAGTCAGAGTGAATCAGGAGATGTTGCTTCATCATCATCAGAATCATGCTGTGTGGGCTGGGCTGCAGGTCCATGCCTCCATCTACTGGACTGATGGTAGAAATCCAGCAGCTTCCTCTGCCTCAGACTCCACAGCTAACTACCACCTAACTAGATCACCTTTCTGGGAAATCAACAGGGATCAACATAATTAATGTAAATATAATAAAAAGGGAAGGGTTTTAAACCATGTGTGTAACCACCAATAATCTCTGGTTACAGTATCTAAGGGTCCAAGATGAAGAGTACAGCTTTAACTAATCTTAAATATACTGAGGGGTGTCACTGCTGATGTGCAGATGAAGGTAGAAAGTGCGTGTGAGCTGATGTGAATTCAGCAGCATGGATCAGTGTGAGGACACTAAAACCTCACTGTGTGGGGAACATGAGAGCCAGAGCAAAGCTCAGAGGTGAGATGACCATCTCTAACTGTCCATGACTCTTCTATCAGCTCTCACATCAAACCATCAGCAGCAAACTTCTCCCAGTGCTGGAACTGGAGCCAGCTGTGTCCTTCCAGAGTGACCACAGAGAGGATTTTAATCAGTTTAGGATCAATATTCTGCCTCAGTGAGCTGAGTTGTGTTTGTGTTTGGTGGTGGTGAAATGTAAAGAACTGTCTCTTTCTGCAGTGAAGTGGCTTTAGTGGGGTATGAAAATGTAAAAACTATCAGAAGGTGCATGTGTGGCTCTCTGCTGATGATTATCTACCCCACAGTTTGTTGCTCCACGTGGACTTGATTGTATGAGAGCTTCCCCTGAATAACTATTTGCATCTGCTGAGCAGTTATTGTGGTCCTTCATGTGCAAAACAGGAACATCAGTAAAACGAGTAATCCAGGATATTTCTGATAATTCCAGTGATCTAATTAGTGAGCTGAACTTAACCGGCTCGTAGATGAAGGAGGACCCAGATTCACATGCAGGAGTCAGAGGAATGAGAACTTCATCATCAGCCGGCACAAACACAGAGCAGCAACAATGAGCAGCCCTGCTCATACATGTGCTGAGGGAGGCGATGACTAATACAATCAGTAACAGTAACCAGGAGGGAAGCAGAAGCAGAACTAAATAAAATGCACAAGGGACTGTGCAAACAAAATGAAACGGGAAGCAAACTGACTGACATGCAAAAGTGAACTAATTTCCAGATGAAACAGAACACAGAAATCCGAAGAACAAGATGAACACGAAACCTGAAACATCTAACGTAATAGCTTGGAAAATATGGAAAAATAACGCTGAAAAAGAACATTTCCCACTTAAATAACACTAAACTTAACACAATTTAGCAGCTATGATGTGAACATAAAAAGAATACACTCATCTGGCCATTTCGCCCACACATTTATCAGCAGGTCATATTTTCCTGCTGCTGCTGGTACAAATGTGCCTTTCTCTGCTCTGCAGGTCATCTCTCATACTGGGGAACAGATTTGTTTTCAATCTTTTGCTGTATCCTGACACTGGATTGGCTGCAGGAACTGGATGAGCGCTGGTCTCTGAGCACTTTGTCTGGGTTTGGTTTGGATTCATTAGCACATTGACGCAAAAAGCATCTTCAAAGCATCTCGCTCTGTTATTATTGCTTTTACTGTCATTTCTGAGAGCTTGAATGTGCAGCTGGCCTCGAGGTTGGTGATCCACACTTCCATCTCCATTGATCCTTTCTGCAGTTCCACCACTGCTGGAACACTGATTAAATGTTAAATAACACGAGACCTTTTATTTTTGTGACAAACAAACCTTTGAAGAAGCTCTGAAGGGCTTGAAATTCATCCTGAACGACCCTGATTTTTTCAAATCAAAGTGCAGATTCAGTTTCATTATTATAGAGCTGAAATCACAACAAGTGTCATCTCAAGCCACTTCAAAGATACAATCCAAGTAAATCCAAGTAAATGCCATTTCCATCTAAACTGGAATCACTTCCTGTCGGAGGCCAGATGGATTTTCATGACTACAGACACATGATACTCTGCAGGTGAACATCTGTTAGTTCAATTTATTTACAGTCACACTCTCTTCCATTGTTCCCAAATTTATTACACTGACAGAGACATAATTCCATATTATACAAAATAAATTTCCTGTGAATTCATGCAGTCAAGTTCAACACATCATTGTTTTGTACTTGTGGAATCCCACAAAGTTAAAGAGCATTACGTGCCCTCAGTGAGCAGCTTCCAGCTCGTATTTTTAATTTCAGGTTGGTATCTTGTTTGATGAGATATTTCAAAGGCTTTATGTGCAACAATTGATTATCTTGTAAAATCAGGACAGATGAAACTCTAGAATTTTCTGAACAACATGAGATCATTTTGCTTGTTGCTAATCCTGATGTAGACTGGTTGGGCGAACTCCCATGCACCCTCCAGGATCCTGCCGAGGGTATAGAGCTGGTCCACTGTTCCACGGCCAGGACGAAAGCCACACTGCATCTCCTGAATCCGAGGCTCGATTATCCGACGGATCCTCCTCTCCAATACCCCCGAATAGACCTTACCAGGGAGGCTGAGGAGTGTGATACCCCTATAGTTGGAACACACCCTCTGGTCCCCCTTTTTAAAGAGGGGGACCACCACCCCAATCTGCCAGTCCAGAGGCACTGTCCCCGATGTCCACGCGATGCTGCAGAGGCGTGTCAGCCAAGACAGCCCTACAACATCCAGAGCCTTGAGAAACTCAGGACGGACCTCATCCACCCCCGGGGCCTTGCCACCGAGGAGCTTTTTGACCACCTCGGCAACCTCAGCCCCAGAAATGGGAGGCCCCGTCTCCGAGCTCTCCGACTCTGCCTCTTCCGAGCACGTGTTGGTAGATTGAGGAGTTCCTCGAAGTACTCCCCCCACCGACTCACAACATCCCTAGTTGAGGTCAGCAAAGCCCCGTCCCCACTGTAAACAGTGTTGACTGTGAGCCGCTTCCCCCCCCTGAGACACCGGATGGTGGACCAGAATCTCTTCGAGGCCGTCCGGAAATCGTTCTCCATGGTCTCACCGAACTCCTCCCAGGCCCGAGTTTTTGCCTCAGCAACCGCCGAAGCCGCGGCCCGTCTGGCCTGTCGGTACCTATCAGCTGCTTCCAGGGTCCCACTGGCCAAAAAGGCCCGATAGGACTCCTTCTTCAGCTTGACGGCTTCCCTCACCACTGGTGTCCACCAGCAGGTTCGAGGGTTGCCGCCACGACAGGCACCGACCACCTTACGGCCACAACTCCGATCAGCTGCCTCGGCAATGGAGTCACGGAACATGGCCCATTCGGACTCAATGTCCCCCACCTCCCCCGGGATATGGTTGAAGGACTTTTTTGTGGACTTGGAGAAAGCGTTCGACCGTGTCCCTCGTGGAGTCCTGTGGGGGGTGCTCCGGGAATATGGAGTGCCGGACCCCTTGATAGGGGCCGTTCGGTCTCTGTATGACCGGTGCCAGAGTTTGGTCCGCATTGCCGGCAGTAAGTCGGATACGTTTCCGGTGAGAGTTGGACTCCGTCAGGGCTGCACTTTGTCACCGATTCTGTTCCTAACTTTTATGGACAGAATTTCTAGGCGGAGCCAGGGCATTGAGGGTGTCCGATTTGGCGACCTCAGAATCGGGTCTCTGCTTTTTGCAGATGATGTGGTTCTGTTAGCGTCGTCAGGCCGTGACCTTCAGCTCTCACTGGAGCGATTCGCAGCCGAGTGTGAAGCGGCTGGGATGAGAATCAGCACCTCCAAATCCGAGACTATGGTTCTCAGCCGGAAAAGGGTGGAATGCTCTCTCCGGGTCGGGAATGAGATCCTTCCCCAAGTGGAGGAGTTCAAGTATCTCGGGGTCTTGTTCACGAGTGAGGGACGAATGGAACGGGAGATTGACGGGCGGATCGGTGCGGCGTCTGCAGTGTTGCGGGCTCTGCACCGACCCGTCGTTGTGAAGAGGGAGCTGAGCCAGAAGGCGAAGCTCTCTACTTACTGGTCAATCTACGTTCCCATCCTCACCTATGGTCACGAGTTGTGGGTAGTGACCGAAAGAACAAGATCGCGAATACAAGCGGTCGAAATGGGTTTCCTCCGCAGGGTGTCTGGGCTCTCCCTTAGAGATAGGGTGAGAAGCTCAGTCATCCGGGAGGGGCTCGGAGTAGAACCGCTGCTCCTCCGCATTGAGAGGAGTCAGATGAGGTGGCTCGGGCATCTGGTTAGGATGCCCCCTGGGCGCCTCCCTGGGGAGGTGTTCCGGGCACGTCACACTGGGAGGAGACCCCGGGGGAGACCCAGGACACGTTGGAGAGACTATGTCTCTCGGCTGGCCTGGGAACGCCTTGGGGTCCCCCCGGAAGAGCTCGAGGAAGTGGCCGGGGACAGAGACGTCTGGGTTTCTCTGCTCAAGCTGCTGCCCCCGCGACCCGACCCCCGGATAAGCGGCAGATGATGGATGGATAATCCTGATGTGATTTATAGATGAAAGTAAGGCTTATCAGCTGAGCAACCTAAACAATTACAACCTCAATACATCAATAAATATGATATGGTGGCACACAAAGCTTCTGTAATAAGCACTTTAATTATTTAACCATTTAAAACGATATTAACAACAATATTACCTGTTAAATTAAATCTAGATATTTGTCGACATGAGAGCTGAGAGTCTTCTCCAGTTCTACTGATTACATGGAACATATAACAAAGACTTTGCAGTTTAAGATAAAGCTAAACAGTTAATCATGATGGGATCTTCTCCGTGTCTTTGCATTTGGATAGCGTTAATATAGTTTGGAAATAGTTTGGGGAGTTAAGTGAGAGAGAGATATTTTTCAGATTGAGGAGAGTGAGGAGAGAAGGATAGGTAAGAGGATGGAGCCAGCCAGGAAGAGGAGGATTTCCCTGTGTGGGAACATTTTCATTTGATATCTCCTAATAAGGTAAGCTAAATCTAACATATTTCAGATGCATTAGGTTTGCTTATAGAACTATTTTTCACTGTTTCTTAATGTATTCATAGGTGAGGTGTTTATTGTGTTCCAAGGAGTTGGGGTACAGTAACAACACCTCATCCATGCTAAGGCATTACCGTGCCTTGCATGAGAATAAGGAGGAAACTGGAGCTTCACTCAGCCAAGGTAAGTACTACAATATTACAATATTATCATGGTAGAAACAGGAAGTGACGTCTTCCTCGCTCTTGGATAATTTCTTTTTCTCGCCATGGATATGATGAATCACGGTTGTATCTGAGTAGCTCTGGTGATATCAGTCTGTATGTGTGCAATAAATATGCCGTGAGGCTAAAGAGAAAGACTGAGTGGATCCTACTTATGTTCTAAATGCAACAGAAGACTGGGCATTCCTGACTTAACCTCAATTATATTGAATATACATGCTATTAATTCTGTGTTCTTCTTTCTTTCTCTTTGGGGTTAATAAAGTATTTCTATCCTGTTTCACACAATTATTTTTGTGTGCCTGCCTTATTAGGAGAGATCAGCTCAAAATGCTCCCAGACAGGAGAAAATCTCCTCTTATTGGCTGCATGAACAAAAAGGCAGCTAGCTGTGAAGAATATGTTCGCACCACAAGGTTCTAAATCCACACAATGTGAAGGTAGATCCATTGCGTTACGATGGTGCTTATATCTCGAATTATATATTAGAATATATATATTATGCGCGAAGCCTTTCTGAACCGGTCACTTGGTACAGCCGGTTCTCGAGGCCTTAAACGTCACCATAAACGTCATCGACACGCGCCTTCGATGCCTCGGAACATCTCAGAACATCACTACAGGAAGCTACATGCAGGTGAGTCCAGAAAAGAATACATGTAGCGGTCAAACATTTACAGAAATATCTTCAATTTTCTCTGTGTTATTGGTTTGATTCCTGCACCTGGACACGGACAGTCAGAACATGCACCAGAGAGTAAAAAAGCTTAAATAACCTGGCTGCTATTTACAGTTAGCATGTCATGCTAATGTTAACGCTCTGTAAACCGTCGTGCTCAAAGCAGTGCACAATACCAGAAACACAACTTCAGCTATAGATTTCAATAAACCTGCCAGATGGACAAATAACATGGAGCTTTATCTGTTTAGCTGTGTATGAAATATACTTCTGGGCCCTTTCCGTCCTCTTTTCTAACATTTTTGGACAGTTTTTGACCATCTTGTCACATTTTCCACTAAAGCTGCAGTTTTCTAAACTTCTTTCTGTTGTTTTGCTGAAATCTTTTGTGATTTTTAAAGAGTTTGATCAATGTAGAATTTAGAATAGGTCTTTCCAGACTTGTCATTTGGCTTTTTGGTAAAACTGTGGAGCGAAAACATGTGATTGAATGCCTTTAATGTACACACTATGCTATATTTCAGAATTAGATCTTAAAATGAGACTTAGTTATGGTGAATATAAATACTTAATTACATTAAGAGTTTATGTTGTTTGAAGAGGAGTCATAGCATTATTATAAATACTTGTCGGTGATCCAGGAAAGTATCACACGAGCAGTAGAAATGCACAGTTATCCTCACTATCAGTGTCTGATGTCTCAGATTTACACTCAGAAGCCCATTAAAAGACAGTCTGACTGTCCTCTGCAGAAGTGTTTTATGAAAGCTTCATTATTCAGTTTCCTTTACATATCCAATATTTTCTTTTATTCATGAATCAACAAGGACTGACCACATGATAAAAATGTTGTACATATATTTACTCATAAAGTCCAGCTGCCCACATCTGGAGTTAAAATGGAGCTAAAATTATCTTTATTAAGAGGATCTGTGCAACTTTTAGGAGCTTAGTTTTCACTAAAGCAGCTTTCTGGAATGAATCACTGGATGAGCACTTCTGATGCCAGAAAAACACTCGTTTATATTTAAATGACGGCCTCAGAATGGTCCACTTCATTTTGTTCTTCAGAGTGTCTCAGATCAGTCAGACAGCTCCTGCTGACGTGCTGTTCGCCACACAGAACTAGATAATTCCCCCACTGAACCATCACATCTTCTCAGTTTCAAGCCTCAGTCCAGACTGAAGCTTCCTGAGAACTGAACTGTTCAAAAATGGGCTTCAGAGTGTAAATGTGACAAAGCTGAGGTTACTCTCTGTTACTTTCCTGGATCCCTGACTTTCTGGAAATTAGAACAAATTTAGAAACAGAGAAAATCTGAACTTCAGTCTTTGGGATGATATTGGGACACTTTCCTCAAACAATATCATTGTCTTCATGTAGTAAAATTATTTAATTTGATCATATTACACTGACTCAGATGAGATTTATGGGATATTGCACACAGTGTCTTTCTACAGAGAATATTATTACAATTTTTACTGAATTTGATCAAAAAGTTTAAAATATTTTGAACTGTGACCTTAGTGGGTCTTTAAAGAACCATTTTAAAGTTCACAGGGATTTAAACAAAAACCACATTAATACGTTTAATGAAATGTGACTAGATGGTTAAAAACTGCACACAAAGGTTACCAAGAGAAGAAGTTTTTCAAGCGTAGTTTAACATGCTGCTCACCACAGCTGGATCTTATTGTATGTACTGACAGTTGCAGACAGAGTCCATCAGTTGGAGGACCAGGACCAGAATGGAGCAGCAGAACCTGGATCCAAACCCCTCCACCAGGAACAGAGCCGGCTCATCCTCTGGTTCTATCGGACTTCAGGTCAGTGTGGACGATGCTAAAGACACGAGTACGTGTGTCGAAGCTCCGTGTGTCCTCCACTCATTCTGCTTTTCCATCACGAGTGAAAAATTGTCAAAGTTAGTGTTTTTCTCTGTTAAAAACAGCAAAGTGTTTCCTGGTTTCATCTCCTCTCTCTGAGCAGCAGATACAGATGTGCTTAGACTGAACATGTGCTGCAGGCTGAATGATTTGCTGGAAGAAAATCAGTGAGCAGATTGTTGTGGTGGGATGTTTTCGTGCTCTCAGTCTTCAGATTTGAGAGGTTCGGGAGCTAATCTTCATCGGCTAATCGGCTACCCTTTGCCGCCCGCATCAAATTCAAGTCACTGATGTTAGCCTACAAAGTGCTTAATGGAACGGCTCCCATCTACTTGAATGCTCTTGCAAAGGCTTCTGTCCCAACTGGGTCCCTCCGTTGGTCCCAGGATTGTCGTCTAGCAGCTCCTACACCACGCCTAAGACAATCCAAACTCTTTTCATGTGTCGTCCCACAATGGTGGAATGACCTACCAAGCCCTACCAGAACAGGGGCGTCCCTGTCTATCTTCAAGAAGCTCCTGAAAACCCAGCTCTTCAGAGAGCATCTCCTATCCGAGCACTTACCTTGTACTTCCCTACCCCCTCTATCTCAGCGCTTTATCTTTCTGCACTTCCCTCTATGCCTGCACTCTATCTCTACTCTGTCACCTCTGACATAGTCAGACTAGTGGCTTCCTTCTATGTAGTTTATTGTTAACTTTTTTTTTTATATATAGCTTGTTATATCTTCATATGTAAGTCGCTTTGGATAAAAGTGTCTGCTAAATACATAAACATAACATATTTGTGTTTAAAGTCTCTGGATTACATGAATTTAACCTGGTGGTGGTAATACTTCTGGGTCTTTAATGGTTAGATGACATATTTGTAGAGCTCTCTACCTCAGTGTAAAGAGTTGTTTTAGAGAGAAACGAAGGTTGAGTTCAAACAGTGTTTCACTGATTGCTGTTGAGCTGATTGGCTGCAGACCTCTGGGTTGTAAGCTGGAACAAAGAGTTAGTATAAAGTATGTTATGTATTACCACCACTGTTACTTTTAGTCATTTAAACCACTGGTCATCGAACTTTTTCTGTCCAACCTCGACATCGGTGGTCTCCAACCTTTTTAAGCCCAAGATCCCTGACCTCCACCTTGAGGCTGGGGCTGCACGATTATGACCAAAATCATAATCACGATTATTAATCAAGATCATTCATCATGTCTGTTTAAAATTTTAAAGTACTAACTGCATTGATCAGACACATGCCTTTGGCAAAAAAAAAAGATATTGTGTCTGTTATTTCTGCGTGTCTTTGGGAGGTAGATGGATCGGGTTCTGCCCGGTGCCGGGTTGCTGTAATGGTTGTCTGGGTTGTCTGGACACGGACGGGGATTTTGTGTATTAACATTAGCTTTGGCCCTCATGGATTCCTCATGTTTAGGTTTGTGATGTTTTTTCAGGTGATTGAACAAATTAGTGGTGTTACTCTGCGGGGCAGACACGGCTTTGTTACAATCTTTGCAAATAACTTGTTGTTGTTTAACGTGACTTCCCCTGAATCCAAAACAAGTCCAGACAATGCAGGTCGCCCCGTGTAACTCAGACTGTCCAACTAGCTGCTGCTGTGGGCTGTCTTACACTGCATGCTTGTTATTTAGGCAGCTTAATGAAGCCTTAACCATGCTTTTGCCCCCTGGTGGTTGGTAGTCTACTGGTTAAGAGCGTGTGGTTGGAGATGCAGGCAGCAGAGATCGCATATTTCCTTTTGTATGTGGTAATTATTTTGTTCATAGAGGGCACACACACACACACAAAACACACTGGCAGTGAGCAGATCACATGCAGTGTTATGCATATCCACTCAAGCTTCGTCAGTGACCTCCTGACCCAGTATGAACCTTCCAGACCCCTCGGGTCATCTGGATCCTGTTTTTTTTATCAGTTTTACCAGTTTTATCAGAGTCAAAACATGGAGAAGCAGCATTCAGCTTCTATGCTCCGCATGTCTGGAACAAACTCCCAGAAAGCCTCAGATCAGCTGAAACGCATCTATTTTCAGCTGCATTTGAATAAAGCTCCAAATCAAAGCGTAATCATATTTTACATTTTTATTCAACCTTCTTTATTGCTCTGATTTAACCTATTGTTCTTATTTCTTTTTGTTTGTTTAGATTTTAAATCATGCTTTTTATTTCTACTGTTTTAATGTCTCTATAAAGCACTTTGAATCACCCTGTTGTTGACTTGTGCTATACAAATAAACCTGCCTTGCCTTCATGCAAGTAACATAACATCAGCATTTTAGAAACTATATATTTATGAATAAAATGTATTACTATTATTAAAATTGAACTATAATTGTGTTTTAACAAAATTCTCAGTTAACGTAAATAAGCTCAGTGCAATTATGTACCATCTTCCGCATCATAATTTTTCACATTGCCATCAGATGTCAAAACTGGCATGTTACTCACCCAGGTTAGTGAGATGGCTGTGACTGAATACTGTCTGTGAGAGCTTTGTAGTTTGGCTCAAAGCTACTGACAGCTAGTCTGACAGTCTGTGAGGTGTTTGTCAGTAAGGCGGCTCCTGTACTTTCATTTAATTATTTTTATCTGTGAAAACGCCATTTCACAGAGGTAAGTGGATCCAAAGTAGACACTCGCTCTTAGTGCACATGAAGTGAGGAGGGGAAGCTTCTCCCTGCTGACAGTTCCCCAAAAGTTACTGACCTCTGATCTTAATCTCAGCTGTCATTTTGCAAATAAACCATCTCCATGTCAACCCCACTATCCATCCATCCATCATCTGCCGCTTATCCGGGGGTCGGGTCGCGGGGGCAGCAGCTTGAGTAGAGAAACCCAGACGTCTCTGTCCCCGGCCACTTCCTCCAGCTCTTCCGGGGGGACCCCGAGGCGTTCCCAGGCCAGCCGAGAGACATAGTCTCTCCAGCGTGTCCTGGGTCTTCCCCGGGGTCTCCTCCCAGTGTGACGTGCCCGGAACACCTCCCCAGGGAGGCGCCCAGGGGGCATCCTAACCAGATGCCTGAGCCACCTCATCTGACTCCTCTCAATGCGGAGGAGCAGCGGTTCTACTCCGAGCCCCTCCCGGATGACTGAGCTTCTCACCCTATCTCTAAGGGAGAGCCCAGACACCCTGCGGAGGAAACCCATTTCGGCCGCTTGTATTCGCGATCTTGTTCTTTCGGTCACTACCCACAACTCGTGACCATAGGTGAGGATGGGAACGTAGATTGACCAGTAAGTAGAGAGCTTCGCCTTCTGGCTCAGCTCCCTCTTCACAACGACGGGTCGGTGTAGAGCCCGCAACACTGCAGACGCCGCACCGATCCTCCATTCGTCCCTCACTCGTGAACAAGACCCCGAGATACTTGAACTCCTCCACTTGGGGAAGGATCTCATTCCCGACCCGGAGAGAGCATTCCACCCTTTTCCGGCTGAGAACCATAGTCTCGGATTTGGAGGTGCTGATTCTCATCCCAGCCGCTTCACACTCGGCTGCGAATCGCTCCAGTGAGAGCTGAAGGTCACGGCCTGACGACGCTAACAGAACCACATCATCTGCAAAAAGCAGAGACCCGATTCTGAGGTCGCCAAATCGGACACCCTCAATGCCCTGGCTCCGCCTAGAAATTCTGTCCATAAAAGTTAGGAACAGAATCGGTGACAAAGTGCAGCCCTGACGGAGTCCAACTCTCACCGGAAACGTATCCGACTTACTGCCGGCAATGCGGACCAAACTCTGGCACCGGTCATACAGAGACCGAACGGCCCCTATCAAGGGGTCCGGCACTCCATATTCCCGGAGCACCCCCCCACAGGACTCCACGAGGGACACGGTCGAACGCTTTCTCCAAGTCCACAAAACACATGTAGACTGGTTGGGCGAACTCCCATGCACCCTCCAGGATCCTGCTGAGGGTATAGAGCTGGTCCACTGTTCCACGGCCAGGATGAAAGCCACACTGCATCTCCTGAATCCGAGGCTCGATTATCCGACGGATCCTCCTCTCCAATACCCCCGAATAGACCTTACCAGGGAGGTTGAGGAGTGTGATACCCCTATAGTTGGAACACACCCTCCGGTCCCCCTTTTTAAAGAGGGGGACCACCACCCCAATCTGCCAGTCCAGAGGCACTGTCCCCGATGTCCACGCGATGCTGCAGAGGCGTGTCAGCCAAGACAGCCCTACAACATCCAGAGCCTTGAGAAACTCAGGACGGACCTCATCCACCCCCGGGGCCTTGCCACCGAGGAGCTTTTTGACCACCTCGGCAACCTCAGCCCCAGAAATGGGAGGCCCCGTCTCCGAGCTCTCCGACTCTGCCTCTTCCGAGCACGTGTTGGTAGATTGAGGAGTTCCTCGAAGTACTCCCCCCACCGACTCACAACATCCCTAGTTGAGGTCAGCAAAGCCCCGTCCCCACTGTAAACAGTGTTGACTGTGAGCCGCTTCCCCCCCCTGAGACACCGGATGGTGGACCAGAATCTCTTCGAGGCCGTCCGGAAATCGTTCTCCATGGTCTCACCGAACTCCTCCCAGGCCCGAGTTTTTGCCTCAGCAACCGCCGAAGCCGCGGCCCGTCTGGCCTGTCGGTACCTATCAGCTGCTTCCAGGGTCCCACTGGCCAAAAAGGCCCGATAGGACTCCTTCTTCAGCTTGACGGCTTCCCTCACCACTGGTGTCCACCAGCAGGTTCGAGGGTTGCCGCCACGACAGGCACCGACCACCTTACGGCCACAACTCCGATCAGCTGCCTCGGCAATGGAGTCACGGAACATGGCCCATTCGGACTCAATGTCCCCCACCTCCCCCGGGATATGGTTGAAGCTCTGCCGGAGGTGGGAGTTAAAGCTCCTTCTGACGGGGGATTCTGACAAACGCTCCCAGCAGACCCTCACAATACGTTTGGGCCTGCCAGGTCTGATCGGCATCCTCCCCCACCAGCGGAGCCAACTCACCACCAGGTGGTGATCAGTTGACAGCTCCGCCCCTCTCTTCACCCGAGTGTCCAGGACATACGGCCGCAAGTCCGACGATACAACCACAAAGTCGATCGTCGAACTGCGGCCAAGGGTGTCCTGGTGCCAAGTGCACATATGGACACCCTTATGTCTGAACATGGTGTTCGTTATGGACAGTCCATGACCAGCACAGAAGTCCAACAACATAACACCACTGTGGTTCAGATCGGGGGGGCCGTTCCTCCCAATCACACCCCTCCAGGTCTCACTGTCATTGCCCACGTGAGCATTGAAGTCCCCCAGCAGAATGAGGGAGTCTCCGGTAGGAGCATTCTCCAGTGCCTCCCCCAGAGACTCCAAAAAGGGTGGGTACTCTGAACTGCTGTTTGGGGCATAGGCACAAACAACAGTCAGGACTCGTCCCCCCACCCGAAGGCGGAGGGAGGCTACCCTCTCGTTCACTGGGGTAAACCCCAATGTACTGGCACACAGCCGGGGGGCAATAAGTATGCCCACACCTGCTCTGCGCCTCTCACCACGGGCAACTCCAGAGTGGAAGAGAGTCCAACCCCTCTCAAGAGGACTGGTTCCAGAGCCCAAGCCGTGCGTCGAGGTGAGTCCGAGTATATCTAGCCGGAACCGCTCAGCCTCGCGCACCAGCTCCGGCTCCTTCCCCAACAGAGAGGTGACATTCCACGTCCCAAGAGCTAGCTTCAGCCGAGGATCAGACCGCCAAGGCCTCTGCCTTCGGCTACTACCCAGCTCACATCGCACCCGACCCCCTTGGCCCCTCCCACGGGTGGTGAACCCGTCGGAAGGGGGACCCACGTCATCATTTTGGGCTATGCCCCACCCCCGGGCCTGGCTCCGGGGGGAGGCCCCGGTGTCCCATATCCGGGCAAGGGATCACGAGGTCCAAATTTTTTGTTCATCATAAGGAGTCTTTTGAGCTGTTCTTTGTCTGGTCCCTCATCTAGGATCTGTTTGCCTTGGGTGACCCTACCAGGAGCTTAAAGCCCCGGGCAACATAGCTCCCAGACTCATTGGGGCACGCAAACTCCCCCACCACGATAAGGTGACAGCTCAGGGGGGAGTCAACCCCACTAGTCAGAGCAAATACCTGCTGAAATTCGGCTGCTACCTGTCCCAAATCAATGGTCAGGAATGAGTTTAAGACGAATGCAGCAACATTTTCCATGACGTCTAATTCACTTAAACACCGACTGGACTCTGCTGCCACTTTGTCCAGGTGTACACAGTACTGCTCAGGGTGAAAGCGTCCTTGTCACCGATGGCCTGTGACATTTTCTCCACGTTGGGAAAATGTGTCAGCCTCCCGTTTTTCAGCTGTGTGTTCCAAACACCAAGCTTGGTCTTGAATGCATTCACTGCACCTATCATGTGGGGCAGGCGTCGGTCTTTTCCCTGGAGCTTGTTGCTCAGTGCGTTCAGGTCTTTCAGTAACTCCAGGTCCAGCAGCCACTGATCATCTGACAGCTCGTCATGCTCCTCGTTCCTTGTCTCCAGAAAAGTCTATATCTCAGGCAGCAAATCAACAAATCGCTGCAGCCCTTTGCCGCAACTCAACCACTGGATATCAGCGTGGAGGAGTAGGTCTCCATACGCGGCATCAAGCTCATCCAATAACGCCTTGAGGAAGCTGGGCTGAAGCGCTTTTGCTCTAATTGAGTGGATCAATTTGAGCTCCAGAGTCATAACTTGAGAAAAGTTCACGACCAAAAAATGAGGCCTGCTGGTGAATGATACAGTGGTAATTCACGAAGTCAGGAAAATCATGGTCATTACGTGCAATCAATCCAGCGCGCACATCGCTCATCGCTGGGGCTCCCTCAGTGGTAATTGCCACCAGTTTGTGAATCAGGAGATTATTATCGCGGACATATTTTTTTTAAACGCATTGTAAATATCCTCACCCCTCGTTCTCTCCTTTAAGTACAGAAGAGTGAGGAGATCCTCTTTTGTTGTAGAGTCCAGGAACGCCATCCTGACAAATACAACAAGCTGGGTCCATTACATCCAGAGATTCATCAAACTGTAGTGAAAAACATTCACAGTGTGACAAGTCTTTTAGCACTTGTCGATCCACATCCCCTGACATTTCCTCGATTCTCCTCGCCACTGTATTGGGCCCAAGCTGGACACTGCTGAGCGCAGTTTTGATGTTGTCTTTGTTTTTGAAGCCTCTGCAGTGATGGCCATGGTCACACCTTGAATAAGTCACCATCTGTAAAAGGCTTCTTGTGTGTAGCCAAAAGGTGACTAATACGGTGACTTCGGTCACAGCCTTATTTTGAGCAGCAGGTTTTTTATGAAAAGCGACTGCTGGGCCTTCAATCACGCTTTCAGCTCAGAATTTAGTGGCACAGCATATAAACACATTTGTCTTTCACCATGGTGAAAATAAATTCCTCTTCCCATTCCTCAGGGAAATTATAGGTTTTCAACTTCTTTCCTGGAGCCTCCGCCATGCCAGCGGACAACATCACCTACTAGTGCAGTATAATGTCATTTTGCGACAGTTAATGTGACAGTTTGCTTCTTTGATCTTATTGGTCAATTTAATGCCGCCTGTGATGCTGAAAAAATACGACTGATTCGGATAAGATAGAGAGAAAAAAGAGATGCTTGCACAATTGAACATTAGCATTACATCAGCCATAATATATTTGTGTAATTATTTCTCTATTTTCGGGATCTACAATGAAAATTTCAAAGATCTACCAGTTGATCATGATCAACGGGTTGGCAACCACTGCTCTACATGGTGTTTAAGTGAACAACTTGGACAAGACTGTGCTTCCTTCTATCATTTAGAAATATTGTAGCACAAGTTCCTTTTCAGAATTTCATCATGACAAAAAAAAAAAAAAAGTGTGAAAGAGCAAAAAGCAAGAGCATGAAACCTGAACATGTGCAGAACACCACAGAGTGCTGAGGGCACTTAAACGCACCCTCAGCGTTCACGTTTGATATTGAGACCTGTGTGGCTCAGTCTGTCCAGGTCCAGTTAGAATATGTTGGTTTGCGTTGGGTAGCTTTGAGAAATATTTTGTGTGAACATCAAAAGGATCTAAGTCTTCTTCCTTTCTGTCATTGCAGAAACATATAGCCCAAGAGGGATCCAGAAGGCACAACTGTATGCACTGTGGGAAAGTTTTCAAAAAATCATCACAGCTGAAATATCATCAGAGGCTTCATACTGGAGAGAAACCTTACAGCTGTGACCAGTGTGGGAAAAGATTTAGCAGGAGCGATCACTTAAAATCACACCAACATACTCACACAGGAGAGAAACCATTCAGCTGTGACCAGTGTGGGGCAGCTTTCACTGCATTATCTAGTCTAAAGACCCACCAACATGTTCACAGAGAAGAGAAATCTTACAGCTGTGATCAGTGTGGGAAAAGCTTTAGTAGGAGTGATAACTTAAAATCACACCAACGTATTCATACAGGAGAGAAACCATACAGCTGTGACCACTGTGGGAAACACTTTAGTAGGAGTGATTGCTTAAAATCACATAGACATATTCATACAGGAGATAAACCTTACAGCTGTGGTGAGTGTGGGGCAGCTTTCACTGCATTAGGTCATCTAAAGAAGCACCAACATATTCATACAGGAGATAAACCTTACAGCTGTGGTGAGTGTGGGGCAGCTTTCACTCAATTATCAAGTCTAACAACACATCAACGTATTCACACAGGAGAAAAACCTTATAGCTGTGGTCAGTGTGGGGCAGCATTCACTAAATTATCTAGTCTAAAGACACACCAACGTATTCACACAGGGGAGAAACCTTACAACTGTGGTCGGTGTGGGAGAGCTTTCACTACATTATCTAGTTTAAAGAAACACAAACGTATTCACACAGGAGAGAAACCATACAGCTGTGATCAGTGTGGAGTAGCTTTCGCTGAATTATCTAGTCTAAAGCTACACCAATGTATTCACACAGGAGAGAAACCTTACAGTTGTGGTCAGTGTGGAGCAGCTTTCACTACATTGTCTAGTCTAAAGAAACACCAACGTATTCACACAGGAGAGAAACCATACAGTTGTGATTATTGTGGGAGAAGCTTTGGTAGGAGGGATAACTTAAAATCACACAGACGTATTCATACTGAAGAGAGATTATATGGCTGTGACCAGTGTGGGGCAGCTTTCACTGCATCACCCAGTCTGAAGAGACACCAACGTAGTCACACAGGAGAGAAACCCTACAGCTGTGGTCAGTGTGGGGCAGCTTTCACTGAATTAGCTAGTCTAAAGACACACCAACGTATTCACACAGGAGAGAAACCTCACAGCTGTGGTCAGTGTGGGGCAGCTTTCATTGCACTATCTAGTCTAAAGAGACACCAACGTACTCACACAGGAGAGAAACCCTACAGCTGTGGTCAGTGTGGGGCAGGTTTCACCGCTTTATCTAGTCTAAAGAGACACCAACGTACTCACACTGCAGAGAAATGATTGGTTTAAATCGATGACAAATTTTACAGCACATAAGAAAACATTCACCTGGGAACAGCAACAGGAACTACTAATCAGAAGCCTTTCCTTTGTCTAGATTAAAAATCTTCTCTATGGATTACCCCCTTCTCTTGTCAGGACTTTCGTTGTGAATGTTCTGTGGGTAGCACATGTTTGAACAATGATTGAAAGTGCTTCATAAATTGTTTGGATTGTTGTAACTGTGAACAGATCTCCCACCGTTCAAGACAAACATGGCATCAATTGAGATTTGATGGACGGAACAATATGCAATCTGTTTGAAAATATAAACATGTTTTAATCTGTTATACTGAACATATTTGTTTTGTTTAAATTTAAGATTCACCAAGTAGCTTAGCACCAGCTGTGGGTATTTATGTAAATATACAATATCTGTAGAAGCAAGTGAATCAAGTGATCAAGGAAGAAAGTGAACTAAAAGAGAGACAAATTCCAAACACCAAACCAGTGTCATTCACCTTTGTCCTTTCTTTTGTGCAGAGATGTCATTTAACTCTTTGCTAATTTGGAGACAGCTAAGATGGAGAAACAGGCGTCCACTTTGAATTGCCTTTTATGTGAATTGTGCTCTACAAATAAAATTGCCTTGCCTAAATATCTGTTCAGTTCTTCAAAATGGGAAAATATTTTTTGTGTGTAAATACCTTCAAAACTCTCATTTTTAGTTTTTAATCAAACAAAATGTGGTCACGCCATCCTGAACACACTTGATCTCGTACAATCTAGGAAGCTAAGCAGGGTCAGACCTTAAATACTTGGATGGGAGACCGCCTGAGAATACCAGGTGCTATAAGCTTTTTGGCTTCTCTCCAAAAACCAAAGGGGGCGTTGCTGTCCCATCAAACTTCACATTAACTTGGAAATGATTTCAATAACTTTCCCATTTTACTCCAAAGACTGTCAATGAGCACATACAAATCGTGGCACCTCATTTAGGTTACTGTTATATCAATTTCCAGCAGTGCTCAGCTCACAATGACTTCATCAGTCTGTATTCTTCTGGATAACAAACACCCACAAATATTATTCTCTCACATTAGTGCAAACTGTTAGCAGATCTTCCTGAAGGCTCCAGATTCATCTGATTGTCTTCTTTCCTAAAAATCACTGATGATATTCAAGGTGACCCAGGTTCTCATTTGCTGTTATCTTCATGAACTGAACTTTTCTCTTAACTATTTGTTGACAATCATAACCCACTGATGTGTTATGAATGTGAAATATGAAAATAAAGTTTCTAATGTTTTCCAAACACAAATGAAAAACAACATCACTGAGGCCAGAAATAAAAAGTGCAACTTTATATCTAACAGCAAACACTGAGAGCTGCACTGCAGAATAAATACTTTTACTGGAGGAAGTGTTAGTAAATGTTGCTGATGACACTTTGATTCTTTTCTTAAGTGAGGTTTTAAATGCAGAACTTTTACTTGGAGGCGAGTATTTCTCAGTGTGGCATCAGTAATCTACATCACTGTCACCTGACTCAAAATGAACACTAATCAAATTGAAAGAAGTTAATCATCAGCTTTTATAAGTCAATTATAATAAGTAGACCTGTCATTAGTGGGCCAAATATGTATCAGTCCACAGCTGGAAATCCTCCCCACAAATGTAGCACTTCAATCTATCACAAGGAAGTACAGCACAGCTGTTTGATCAGGTTATTTATCCTGAAAAGTCTTCCTGTATATCAAATACTGAGTTGATATGTTAAGAAAAGTCAGAAGTTTGACTTCACTGTCAACTAGCTGCAGTGTGGCCACCCTACCGTGTCCCAGCAGAGTCTGGAGTCGTGTCTCCCAGTTAACAGAGAAGACAGAGTTCATGGTGGCCGTGCTCTCTGCGGTGGCGTGTCTGTCCGGCCTGCTCACCCTGGTGCAGATGGTTAGTTCACTGTCCTCACACCGTGAAGCAAAGCTGCAGGGTCGTAAGTTGAAGTGTCATTATCTGGTTCTTTGGACAATGAATCGCAGAGCATTTACTGATGATAACATGGTCTTTTTTTCACTCTTTGATACTGAAGCGTTGGAGGGCTGGAAATTAGCAACAGAATAAGTCCCACTTCAGGCCGTCAGACAGTGTCATTTGTACCCGAGGCGGCAGATACTGTGAAGGAGGAAGATGCCTTCACTAAACTGAACTGACCAGTAACGTAGATTAGATAATCAGAATTAATGTATGAGAAAGACTTGGAAAAAAATATGGCTCTTTATATAAAAGTGTTCCATGGCTCAGTTTGCCCCAGGTTGTTGATCCGGGTAAGGGGGAAAGTGTCACTGTCTGGGGATGAAATGACCATCAAAGTCAATCTAAATCAAACCCGTAAGAAATTTCAAACATAACTTGCCTCTTTGAAAAAGTGATTTAAAAGTGGGTTTTTTTGTTTTACAAGTGGTCATATTTATTTTCTTCAGGATAACTGAACATTAAATGGAACAGAAACATTTCATTAAAGTTGAAATCTTCCCGAAAACTGGAGAAATTATGAAGCGGAATGAATTAATGAATAAATGTCCCACAAACTATCCATCCTTCCATTTGCTTTCCATGGTTTCAGGGGGACTGGAGCCTTTCTGTCACAGAAGAATTAATCAACATTTGAATCCAATAACAAGTCTGAGACTAAATGAAAAATTGCAGCCCCAAATGAACGTTGGCATGATATAGGCTGTGTCAAATGCTGAAGTAGTCCCTTTTTCACTTTTTGAAACTTCTCCCATCTCAGTAAAAAGTTAAATGTATGAGGATCAAAGTCAACAATGACCTGGGACATCTCAGCAGATCCAGGATCAGCAGCATGGAGACTGAGAGCCAAAAACAAACTGAGGTGTCTGGCAACAAATCAGCAGCATCTGAAGCTGATCAACTTCCTGATGTGTCACAGGGTGATCAGATGTTTCAACAAAAGACATCAAATAACACCTGGAGCTGCATTACAGACAATAAGAGATGTGGAAGCAGCATCACAGCTGAACAATGTGAACTTTAAACCTTGTTGGATGTGAAATGAAATGTGCTGAAAAACAGGATTTCTTCACACGTCAGTCATCATCATGATGTCAGTGCTCAGCTGCATAGAAACTGAAGAAGAAGCTCCACTTTAAGATTGTGTGATTCCAATGATCATGGCTTCCTCCCCTCTCAAACCATCTGTCTTCTCTGTCCAGAATGTGGACATTACTGTCCTCAAAAGAGTGTCCCTTCTCCTTGGGATGTATGTACACTGCTGAGTCTTGACCTGAAGAGGTGGCTCTCCTATGTTGTGCCATGCGCTTTTGGAGCTGTTGTTTGATCTCTCTTTTAAAGAGGTCTGCACAGTCTTTGCTGCACTGCATACACAACACCACCCAGTTTGTGTTTCGGTGTTTAATCCTTTGGGTGAACCAGTCTCTGTCTGAGGGTGTTCTTGTGTTCATTGAAATTAGTTGTATAAACTCAGTTCAGTGAGGCCTACAAGCTGTGAATAGTTGAAAGAGTCAAAATGAGCAGAACACAGGCAGAGTTCAGTCTGAATGAACGGAACAGGAGCTTTAACCTCTTCTCCATCCATGTGAGCAGGATGAAGGCGCCCTCTTGTGTTAGTTTTCAGATTTCAGCTGTGAACCTGCAGGACGACATGAGAAAAGGGAGATTTAAACATCTGTAATATCACACTGTGTCAGTTTGTTCACAGGACTCACAACCTGTAACACTGATGCTGCTTTCAGGGAACTTCTTCCTATTATTGTTTGGTTTTTTGTAAACTTTAACTTTATCAATAAGTGGCAGACCAGACAGCGCAGTCACATCCATCTGTGGTCTCCAAACACGACTGAAACTGAGGAGTCTGTTGGAAACTCAAACTCGTACCTGTGACGATCCTTAAACAATACATGGAACAGAACAATGAGAGTTAAAGAGTTCTCAGCCCCACCACAAAACCTTTTCATTCATTTGGATTAAATCATCCTTTCTTCATCATATTCTCATTAATGGTCAAAGCTGAGTCAGATTTCTTTGAAAAGTCCATCACTGACAGCAGCAGAAAGTGACTAAATATATTGAAGATAATTCCAATGTTTTCAGTATTTTTATCTTGTGCTACTTTCTATTTGTACTCCACCACATTCAGAGACTCTGTCGTACCTTTTAGTCCACTACATTCATATGATAACTTCAGCAGATTCAGACTAATACTAAAAAACATCAGAAAGAACAGAATCAGATCATAGAATATGATGTAAGATCACACACATCACCTTTAATCATTCCATAACACGTTATTCCAAAGTGTGCCATTCTACCTCATTTATTCTATTTTTTACATTATAGTATGTTTTCATATGAATATTTTTGTAGTTTAAGTAAAAATCAAAAGTAAATCTACAGTTTTTACCTGAAACAAAATCTCTGTGGTTCTGATTCTGTAACTTATGTCCAAGAATTCTTCTTCCACTTCTTGTCTCTGAGAACAAATTACATCTCCTGTGATGACTGACATCATATAATATTGTTACATTTAGCTTTGATTTGAATCACTTTGAGGTTTCATGTTGTTCTTTTTGTTTTCTGAGTTTCTTCCAACATCTCAGAACACGTTCAGAAACAAGTTTGAAGCGTTTGTGAGCAAACAGGTGAAACCCAGAATATGATCCTGAACCAAAGCAACTCTTCCAGCCACAGATTGATTTCAACAAATATCTCTGAAACAAAGCAGTTACTTGTTGCCGCCGTGTGTTGCCACCATGAGGGATGCTGGTAGTGTGACAGCCTCACTCCCATTTTCACAGAAACACAATTCATGATCAGGATGAATCCACAATTTATTATTTCCAGAAAAACACCCAGAATCAGAACATTTAGTTTCTGGGTTACCAAGTAGATCATTACTGAGAGTTTTCAAAGCAGCAGCAACATTTGATCTCTGAAACAGATCAAAGTAAGTTTAACTGCAGAATTATTTTCACATTTACAAAGTGATGAGATGTGAAAAGAATCTGTGATAAAGGAAGGTCTGCTGATTTCTCTGTTTGGCTCCATGAAGTGGAAGAGAAACAACAACAACATACAAACACATCAACACAAGGATTCAACTAACATTCAGAGCTCAGACAAGTTTAGATTTTCATGTGGAGAAATATTTCTGTGGATAAAACTCAGCATTAGTAGCGATATCCTCCATGACTGCACAAACGCAGGAAAAAGCAGCAAATGAACAACAGAACAGCAGCGCAGAGACATCACAGCAATGAACTCTCAGCAACAAACTGACTGAATACCTTTATTCCACTTCACACAACTCAGCTGTGGCTCCAGTCCATCCAATCCTAACTCCAGCATAGAGCGGCTGAGTGAATGTGGTCTGGACTCTGTGGAGGAGAGTCATGGTTTCAGAGACTCTGTAGAAGGACAGAATACCTGCTCTGTGATCCAGGTACACTCCTACTCTGGAGGACTGAGGACCTGAGATGGAGGCTTTCAGCTTGTTGGACCAAAGTTCATAACTGTTTTGGTAACATTTTAATGCCCAAGATTTGTCATTACGCCCAAATCCACATACACTCCCTGTTCTGTTGATGTTCTTGTATGCAACTGCTACATCAGCTCCTCCCCCTCTCCTCTCCACCTCCCAGTAACAACGTCCAGTCAGACTCTCTCTGCTCAGGACCTGACACCATTCTGTGAATCTGTCTGGATGAGCAGAATAAGACTGAGGTTGTTTCATTACTGTCACTTTTCTGTTCCCCTCTGACACTAACAGATATGTGTTTGCTGTGTTTGGATCCAGTGTGATGTCACATGAATATTTTAAGAAGGCAGCTCTGCTCTTTGGCTCTGGTTCTGATTCTGGCAGTAAAACATCCACTTCAGTGACTGTCAGTGAGCTGTTTGTCCATTTCTCTCTCAGAATGTCCTGTAGTTTCTCTCTGAGCTCTGACGCAGCTGCTGTCACATCCTCAAAGTACCTCAGAGGACGGATATTGATGCTGGATGAGTGTGCAGACTCACTGAGTGCTGACAGTGAGGGGTAGTTGTGTAGAAACTGGTTGTGATCCTCTGTGTGTGAGAGCTGCTTCAGCTCAGCATCTTTCCTCTTCAGCTCAGTGATCTCCTGCTCCAGCTTCTTACCTGAAAGATAATAAAAATCGTGAAAGGGAGACTCTAACGCTCTCCAAAGAGCCAGGAACTAACTTCTTGTTATACTGGGTGGTAGGTATCTTTCATTAAATGCGTTGTGCTGTAAGATTTGTAATAACAACAATCCGACGGTAGGGTGTTCTTTCAACACAGGCCTGCATTCCACCACATTATTAGATCTTTTAAGTGTCTTTATGCTGAGCTCCACTACTTCCTTCAGTTACAGCAGCTCCTTTCTTTCCTGTACTGCATTATTTGCCAAACTGGTTAATCCAGGTGTGCCTTACTGTAGCAGTCACAAGAACCATGATGTTTATATGTGTGTATTCTAAATGAGAGCAGCCTCTGTGAAATAAATGAGCAGGGAATAAAGCCCAGTGAAATATATTTGGCCCTTAGATGTCCACAGAGTAACTCCTAGTATTTCAGGTGATGCAGCTGTTGGGGATGGGCTAAAACGCCATTTTCTTTCTACAGTAATGGAAAAAGTCCAGTTTGGATTGGACCTTAACCTTGGTTTTGTTTGTACAGGATTAACTGACTCTGACTAGTTGTTTCCAAAGCCCCTGATGGATTGAAAAGGTTTGTCATCCAAACTGATGACAGCAGAAGGCACATTGGTCCATGGTGGAAGCTCTTGTACAGATTTTTAGTTTCAGAATTCTCACAAATAAATATTCTTGAGCTGAAAATGGTCTCATACCTGGTATTTGGACTCAAACAAATGTGTTCTTCTGACATCACAGAAAGCATAACTAGAGGTAGATATTTCCTGGAAACATTTGCAGTGACAACTGCGATTAAAAAGCTAAATCTGTCAGGATGATGCTGCTGTCTCAGCTGAAATCAGCTTTTAATTCTATCTTGTTCTTTCCCTCTCAGAGAATACTGGCAGAAGTCTTCTGTTCGGTGGGGCAGACCATCACAAGGTCCCATCCACCTGCAGAGCCCTGATAGATGCAGATGTTTTCAGAGCAGCTGGACGTGCCACAGGACATTCCTTTATTCATGGAGCTCCTCGCTTCGCTGGACTGAGCCCATCCATGTTGCAGCTAATTGTTGGAAGTAACGAGGAGTCTGCTGTATTTGAGCTTTCTGACTGCCCTGATCCAGATGTTGCTGATGTGGCATCTGCAGCGAGTGTTCCTTCAAGTCATTGTTGTATTTTGTCATGATGCAACTTCTTGAAATTCACTTTAACTGATTATTCTCGTGCTATCATGCAGACATGTTCACAGACGCTGCCTCACTCTGTTAACTGGAGCTTGATAGTCAGAGGGAGCCGACTCCACAGGAGCGATGTGAGCTGAACAGCCTGGCCTTCAGCTGGGCTCTTCCTCCCATTAATGATGACAACAGAGAAAATCCTGCAGCATGCGGTCTGAATAAATCAAAATGAAATGAAGTACATGTGGAAAAAGATTTGAATGTATATTAACTGCAAACAAACTGATCCAATCGTCTCTTATTTCCACCAACAGCTGCATCTAAATGATGCTTTGCAAACTCTCTGATCCTTTCTGTACGTCATCGAATGGAGACCAACACAAATAAAGCAGCTACGTCAGGGGCTGAAAGACAGCGGTGTTCCCAACATGATCAAAGAGCGTCCTGCCCCAGCTGCTGTCCTTTTCCAACATCTGCACAGCCAGCTGTGGACTCACAGGCTGCTCACCTGAACATGCTGACTGCTTCCATCACTACCAGCAGGGCTTTTATTGGGATTGTACTTATAAAAGTGGAATAAGGCTTTAAGTGGAATTCTCACAAATAAATATTCTTGAGCTGAAAATGGTCTCATATCTGGTATTTGGACTCAAACAAATCTGTTCTTCTGACATCACAGAAAGCATAACTAGAGGTAGATATTTCCTGGAAACATTTGCAGTGACAACTGCGATTAAAAAGCTAAATCTGTCAGGATGATGCTGCTGTCTCAGCTGAAATCAGCTTTTAATTCTATCTTGTTCTTTCCCTCTCAGAGAATACTGCCAGAACTCTTCTGTTCGGTGGGGCAGACCATCATAAGGTCCCATCCACCTGCAGAGCCCTGATAGATGCAGATGTTTTCAGAGCAGCTGGACGTGCCACAGGACATTCCTTTATTCATGGAGCTCCTCCAACACAAATAAAGCAGCTACGTCAGGGGCTGAAAGACAGCGGTGTTCCCAACATGATCAAAGAGCGTCCTGCCCCAGCTGCTGTCCTTTTCCAACATCTGCACAGCCAGCTGTGGACTCACAGGCTGCTCACCTGAACATGCTGACTGCTTCCATCACTACCAGCAGGGCTTTTATTGGGATTGTACTTATAAAAGTGGAATAAGGCTTTAAGTGGAATTCTCACAAATAAATATTCTTGAGCTGAAAATGGTCTCATACCTGGTATTTGGACTCAAACAAATGTGTTCTGGACTCACAGGCTGCTCACCTGAACATGCTGACTGCTTCCATCACTACCAGCAGGGCTTTTATTGGGATTGTACTTATAAAAGTGGAATAAGGCTTTAAGTGGAACATGTTGCAGTTCTATCATTCAGAGATTACAAGCCTCCAATGTTCTATCCAATAAAATCTGCCTTTTCTGCCTCTGCTTTTATAAAAGTGATGCTCTGTTCTGTTCATAAACCCTTTCAGTTTACAGCCTCTGAGGCTGTTTTTACTTCTCAGACCATCCTGAAAAGGATCATGAGGCCGATGCCAGATAGTGAGGATGAGCACAGCAGCGTGGAGGAGACGTGCAGCTCAGGCTTTCTGAGAGACCACACTGAAAATGCTCAGATTGTAAATGTTCTCTCAGAGAAACAGACCTGAACAATGTACAATGTATTAAGTTATGTAATCTAGCCAAATCATTTCAGGCCTTTTAAATGTATCATTTAAATAATTGTTAGCCCGGTTTTTTCATTGGAAGCTCAAGAACAAGCTGGAGAAATCGTTTATTAAAAAAAGTATTTATTAGTGGTCACAAGTAGAGTATATTGCAGCGCTGGACTCGGAGTGCCAGAGCTCCCGCAGGAAATCCGTCAGGCCGAGCCCCGATATCCGGAAACATGTCATATTTATATTCAGCTTTATCTCACAGAAGTTGTATTCACACTTGTCAGAGTATAATTGGCCAGATTTGGGTGACATGCTCAGGCCAGCTGCTGTCCTCGTTGTGTTCTTTGGATGTGATAAACAATGTGTGTGTGTGTGAGTGCTGTTTTAGGCGTGGATCTAATGTACCAGACCTATCTGCCCTAATAGAGATATTTTGTCTGACCCAGTTGTTTATGTCCTTCTAAGGTCTTGGACCATTTAAGGTCATCTGTTGTGCAGTATGAGCAAAGTGGAAAAGTACCAGCTAGGAACATAGGTTATTTAGGAAAATACAGAATATGAATTTATAATGTCTAAGATCAAAGCCAATTATAACATAATGATACATTAAAAAGGGGGACCGGAGGGTGTGTTCCACCTAAGGGTATCACACTCCTCAGCCTCCCTGGTCTATTTGGGGGTACTGGAGAGGAGGATCCGTCGGACAGTCGAGCCTCGGATTCAGGAGGTGCAGTGTGGTTTTCGTCCTGGCCGTGGAACAGTGGACCAGCCCTATACCCTCGGCAGGATCCTGGAGGGTGCATGGGAGTTAGCCCAACCAGTCTACATGTGTTTTGTGGAATTGGAGAAAGCGTTCGACCGTGTCCTTCGTGTCCTGTGGGGGTGCTCCGGGAATATGGCGTGCCGGACCCCTTGATAGGGGTTCGGTCTCTGTATGACCGGTGTCAGAGTTTGGTCCGCATTGCTGGCAGTAAGTCGGATACGTTTCCGGTGAAGGTTGGACTCCGTCAGGGCTGCACTTTGTCACCGATTCTGTTCCTAACTTTTATGGACAGAATTTCTAGGCGGAGCCAGGGAGTTGAGGGTGTTTGGCGACCTCAGAATGCGGATTATGTGGTTCTGTTACCGTTGTCAGGCCGTGACCTTCAGCTCTCACTGGAGCGATTCGCAGCCGAGTGTGAAGCGGCTGGGATGAGAATCAGCGCCTCCAAATCCAAGACTATGGTTCTCAGCCGGAAGAGGGTGGAATGCTCTCTCCGGGTCGGGAATGCGATCCTTCCCCAAGTGGAGGAGTTCAAGTATCTCGGGGTCTTGTTCACGAGTGAGGGACGAATGGAGCGGGAGATAGACGGGCGGATCGGTGCAGCGTCTGCAGTGTTGCGGGCTCTGCACCGACCCGTCGTTGAGAAGAAGGAGCTGAGCCAGAAGGCGAATCCACTGCATTTACACTCTTTGGTGTCAAGTTTTAAACAATTACTGATTAACAAAGTAAGAAACTGAACTTTGTTAACGATTCACTTAGATTCTCATACATTTAGTGTTCACCCCAGTGGCTAAAACGTAGTAGAGTTGGAAACCTTGCAAAATGCCACTCTAAGTAGTGGAATTTGACATTTTATTTTGAGGGTGCCTCTCTGTTGGTCTGAATGTATTATTCTGCATCTGTTGCATTTAACATAGTTTGCATGTTTTGAGTTTCAGCCATACCTTGGTGATAATCTCAGTGATAATTCACAGTACTGTGCATGGAGCCACAGTGTGACAGGACAGGCTGAAGATTTATTCCACAATATGGACAAAACATCATCTGGAAAAATACAAAGGGGAAAGGACAGAGGTTTAGCTTACACATGATGGTAATTTGCTGATTAAAGTTGAGAAACTAACACTCATCTCACTGATAAAACAGTGATAACAGCACAGTTAATAAACATTATCCATCATCAGTGTCTCACTTCCTTCTCAAACTTTTCCTAATTTCCCTCTCTTTTTCCGTTAAAAACTGCAAACTGCCCAATTGCGTTGTGGCTTGTTGTGTTGCTTTTGTATTTGTTGACACTTCAGGGCCACCGTAGAGACCTCCTCTGCCAGCTGCTGTATTTGTGGCACCTCATTTAAGTCAGTCTGTTCTAACAGTTTCCAGCAGTGCTCAGCTCACAGACTTCATCTGTCTGAATTCTTCTGGAAAACAAACACAAATATTATTCTCTCACCTTCTCAATTCTCTGTATTGTTGAGGACGATGAGAAGGGAAGAGTGAGGGGTTTCCTCTGAAAGTCCATGGTCATCTCCACAGTGTTGAGTGGGTTCAGCTCCGGGGGGTTCTGACTGCCCAGAGGACCAGGCTGGACGCTGCTTGGCTTCCAAGATCAGGCATGTTCAGGGTGGTGTAGGTGAGTGTAAGTGTAAGCAACAGTCACTGTGACAAATATGTATCATATCGATACTGAAACCATATGTTTCCTCTATTTTACCACATAGTTGATTTTAGAGGCTGGTGTTGATCCTGCACATGTTCTTCTCTCACGTGTTTGCTCTCTGCAGCTAAAAATGAGACTCTCAGATAACTTAGTGTCTGTCAACCTCTCTTCTGTTCCCTGTGTGTAGTTTTGTAGTTTTCATCGTCACACAGAGAGACCAAGGAAGCTTAATTCAATAATAGATGTTGTTTCTGCATCTATAAAAAAATTTGTTTGTGATCACTTCTCTCACTTACGGCCACACAGCTGCTTTCACTTGATCTCAGAAGCTAAGCAGAGCTGGGCCTGGTCTAGTGCTTGGATGGGAGACTGCCTGGGAACACCAGGTGCTTCTCTGCTGCTTCCCTACAAAAAACAGAGGAAGCTGCTGGCCCATCAAACTCCACATTAAGTTGGAAATTAATTCAACAACTTTCCCATTTTTCTCCTAAGACTGTCAAATGAGAGCACACACAAATAAAGCAGCTACGTCAGGGGCTGAAAGACAGCGGTGTTCCCAACATGATCAAAGAGCGTCCTGCCCCAGCTGCTGTCCTTTTCCAACATCTGCACAGCCAGCTGTGGACTCACAGGCTGCTCACCTGAACATGCTGACTGCTTCCATCACTACCAGCAGGGCTTTTATTGGGATTGTACTTATAAAAGTGGAATAAGGCTTTAAGTGGAATTCTCACAAATAAATATTCTTGAGCTGAAAATGGTCTCATATCTGGTATTTGGACTCAAACAAATCTGTTCTTCTGACATCACAGAAAGCATAACTAGAGGTAGATATTTCCTGGAAACATTTGCAGTGACAACTGCGATTAAAAAGCTAAATCTGTCAGGATGATGCTGCTGTCTCAGCTGAAATCAGCTTTTAATTCTATCTTGTTCTTTCCCTCTCAGAGAATACTGCCAGAACTCTTCTGTTCGGTGGGGCAGACCATCATAAGGTCCCATCCACCTGCACAGAGCCCTGATAGATGCAGATGTTTTCAGAGCAGCTGGACGTGCCACAGGACATTCCTTTATTCATGGAGCTCCTCCAACACAAATAAAGCAGCTACGTCAGGGGCTGAAAGACAGCGGTGTTCCCAACATGATCAAAGAGCGTCCTGCCCCAGCTGCTGTCCTTTTCCAACATCTGCACAGCCAGCTGTGGACTCACAGGCTGCTCACCTGAACATGCTGACTGCTTCCATCACTACCAGCAGGGCTTTTATTGGGATTGTACTTATAAAAGTGGAATAAGGCTTTAAGTGGAATTCTCACAAATAAATATTCTTGAGCTGAAAATGGTCTCATACCTGGTATTTGGACTCAAACAAATGTGTTCTGGACTCACAGGCTGCTCACCTGAACATGCTGACTGCTTCCATCACTACCAGCAGGGCTTTTATTGGGATTGTACTTATAAAAGTGGAATAAGGCTTTAAGTGGAACATGTTGCAGTTCTATCATTCAGAGATTACAAGCCTCCAATGTTCTATCCAATAAAATCTGCCTTTTCTGCCTCTGCTTTTATAAAAGTGATGCTCTGTTCTGTTCATAAACCCTTTCAGTTTACAGCCTCTGAGGCTGTTTTTACTTCTCAGACCATCCTGAAAAGGATCATGAGGCCGATGCCAGATAGTGAGGATGAGCACAGCAGCATGGAGGAGACGTGCAGCTCAGGCTTTCTGAGAGACCACACTGAAAATGCTCAGATTGTAAATGTTCTCTCAGAGAAACAGACCTGAACAATGTACAATGTATTAAGTTATGTAATCTAGCCAAATCATTTCAGGCCTTTTAAATGTATCATTTAAATAATTGTTAGCCCGGTTTTTTCATTGGAAGCTCAAGAACAAGCTGGAGAAATCGTTTATTAAAAAAAGTATTTATTAGTGGTCACAAGTAGAGTATATTGCAGCGCTGGACTCGGAGAGCCAGAGCTCCCGCAGGAAATCCGTCAGGCCGAGCCCCGATATCCGGAAACATGTCATATTTATATTCAGCTTTATCTCACAGAAGTTGTATTCACACTTGTCAGAGTATAATTGGCCAGATTTGGGTGACATGCTCAGGCCAGCTGCTGTCCTCGTTGTGTTCTTTGGATGTGATAAACAATGTGTGTCTGTGTGTGAGTGCTGTTTTAGGCGTGGATCTAATGTACCAGACCTATCTGCCCTAATAGAGATATTTTGTCTGACCCAGTTGTTTATGTCCTTCTAAGGTCTTGGACCATTTAAGGTCATCTGTTGTGCAGTATGAGCAAAGTGGAAAAGTACCAGCTAGGAACATAGGTTATTTAGGAAAATACAGAATATGAATTTATAATGTCTAAGATCAAAGCCAATTATAACATAATGATACATTAAAAAGGGGGACCGGAGGGTGTGTTCCACCTAAGGGTATCACACTCCTCAGCCTCCCTGGTCTATTTGGGGGTACTGGAGAGGAGGATCCGTCGGACAGTCGAGCCTCGGATTCAGGAGGTGCAGTGTGGTTTTCGTCCTGGCCGTGGAACAGTGGACCAGCCCTATACCCTCGGCAGGATCCTGGAGGGTGCATGGGAGTTAGCCCAACCAGTCTACATGTGTTTTGTGGAATTGGAGAAAGCGTTCGACCGTGTCCTTCGTGTCCTGTGGGGGTGCTCCGGGAATATGGCGTGCCGGACCCCTTGATAGGGGTTCGGTCTCTGTATGACCGGTGTCAGAGTTTGGTCCGCATTGCTGGCAGTAAGTCGGATACGTTTCCGGTGAAGGTTGGACTCCGTCAGGGCTGCACTTTGTCACCGATTCTGTTCCTAACTTTTATGGACAGAATTTCTAGGCGGAGCCAGGGAGTTGAGGGTGTTTGGCGACCTCAGAATGCGGATTATGTGGTTCTGTTACCGTTGTCAGGCCGTGACCTTCAGCTCTCACTGGAGCGATTCGCAGCCGAGTGTGAAGCGGCTGGGATGAGAATCAGCGCCTCCAAATCCAAGACTATGGTTCTCAGCCGGAAGAGGGTGGAATGCTCTCTCCGGGTCGGGAATGCGATCCTTCCCCAAGTGGAGGAGTTCAAGTATCTCGGGGTCTTGTTCACGAGTGAGGGACGAATGGAGCGGGAGATAGACGGGCGGATCGGTGCAGCGTCTGCAGTGTTGCGGGCTCTGCACCGACCCGTCGTTGAGAAGAAGGAGCTGAGCCAGAAGGCGAATCCACTGCATTTACACTCTTTGGTGTCAAGTTTTAAACAATTACTGATTAACAAAGTAAGAAACTGAACTTTGTTAACGATTCACTTAGATTCTCATACATTTAGTGTTCACCCCAGTGGCTAAAACGTAGTAGAGTTGGAAACCTTGCAAAATGCCACTCTAAGTAGTGGAATTTGACATTTTATTTTGAGGGTGCCTCTCTGTTGGTCTGAATGTATTATTCTGCATCTGTTGCATTTAACATAGTTTGCATGTTTTGAGTTTCAGCCATACCTTGGTGATAATCTCAGTGATAATTCACAGTACTGTGCATGAGCCACAGTGTGACAGGACAGGCTGAAGATTTATTCCACAATATGGACAAAACATCATCTGGAAAAATACAAAGGGGAAAGGACAGAGGTTTAGCTTACACATGATGGTAATTTGCTGATTAAAGTTGAGAAACTAACACTCATCTCACTGATAAAACAGTGATAACAGCACAGTTAATAAACATTATCCATCATCAGTGTCTCACTTCCTTCTCAAACTTTTCCTAATTTCCCTCTCTTTTTCCGTTAAAAACTGCAAACTGCCCAATTGCGTTGTGGCTTGTTGTGTTGCTTTTGTATTTGTTGACACTTCAGGGCCACCGTAGAGACCTCCTCTGCCAGCTGCTGTATTTGTGGCACCTCATTTAAGTCAGTCTGTTCTAACAGTTTCCAGCAGTGCTCAGCTCACAGACTTCATCTGTCTGAATTCTTCTGGAAAACAAACACAAATATTATTCTCTCACCTTCTCAATTCTCTGTATTGTTGAGGACGATGAGAAGGGAAGAGTGAGGGGTTTCCTCTGAAAGTCCATGGTCATCTCCACAGTGTTGAGTGGGTTCAGCTCCGGGGGGTTCTGACTGCCCAGAGGACCAGGCTGGACGCTGCTTGGCTTCCAAGATCAGGCATGTTCAGGGTGGTGTAGGTGAGTGTAAGTGTAAGCAACAGTCATTGTGACAAATATGTATCATATCGATACTGAAACCATATGTTTCCTCTATTTTACCACATAGTTGATTTTAGAGGCTGGTGTTGATCCTGCACATGTTCTTCTCTCACGTGTTTGCTCTCTGCAGCTAAAAATGAGACTCTCAGATAACTTAGTGTCTGTCAACCTCTCTTCTGTTCCCTGTGTGTAGTTTTGTAGTTTTCATCGTCACACAGAGAGATCAAGGAAGCTTAATTCAATAATAGATGTTGTTTCTGCATCTATAAAAAAATTTGTTTGTGATCACTTCTCTCACTTACGGCCACACAGCTGCTTTCACTTGATCTCAGAAGCTAAGCAGAGCTGGGCCTGGTCTAGTGCTTGGATGGGAGACTGCCTGGGAACACCAGGTGCTTCTCTGCTGCTTCCCTACAAAAAACAGAGGAAGCTGCTGGCCCATCAAACTCCACATTAAGTTGGAAATTAATTCAACAACTTTCCCATTTTTCTCCTAAGACTGTCAAATGAGAGCACACACAAATCATTGTATCTTATCTAAGTCAATCTGTTCTAACAGTTTCTAGCAGTGCTCAGCTCACAATGACTTCATATAAATTCTGAGAAGTTAAAAACAAGGGTTTACTTCCAGCTTTATGTGAATTTATAAAAAGTATTCTATCAAAACAATACCAAGAAAACTGAGCTTTTCCTGATAGGTTCAGGAAGTTTAGTGATATTAAGTAACTTTCCTCAACATGTCTTGTACTGAAGTTACTACATAAAGTCTAATATTATATTTAAAGTTTACTTTCATCAACTAAAAAGAGGTTGAGAAACAGTCAATTCAAAGTCATTATAGATTCACTTGCTGTGTCTTTAAAGTTTGCCGCTCATACCCCAGAATGACCGAGATCATACATTTACAAGCACATAACTTGTTACTTGATATTTATTTACTTCTTTTATAAATACTACTTAGAGAATATAGTTAAATTTTTTATTTATATAGCGCCAGATTACAACACTTGTCATCTCAAGGCACTTAAGTAATATAGTCCAATTCAAGCCAATTGGAATTCAATTCATTGTAATCATAATCCAATTAATTCATATAGAGACAATTCTAAAAATAATATCCTAGCTAAGGAAACCAACAGATTGCACCGAAACTTGTCTTCAGTCCAATCTCCCGTCCTGAGCGTGCCTGTGGCGACTGTGGAAAGGAACGACTCCCTTTTAACAGGAAGAAACCTCTGGCAGAACCAGACTCAGGAAGGGTGGCCATCCGCCTCGACCAGCTGGGGTTTGAGAAGACAGAAAAGAGGGAAAAGAGGGGGGAAAAACACCATAACGCCATTCAAAGGATATCTGTTGGAACAGGGAAACATAGGTTGATAATCACAATAATGTCACATGTACATAAAATCAATTGTGAAATTAAACAGGGGGAAAAAGAGAGCAAAGTGAGGAAAGGTGTGACAGATGAGGTCCCCCAGCAGTCTAAGCCTATAGCAGCTTAACTATGGGATGTTTCAGGATTACCTGAGCCATCCCTAACTATAAGCTTTATCAAAAAGGAAAGTTTTAAGCCAAATCTAAAAAGTGGAAAGGGTGTCTGCTTCCCAGACATTTACTGGCAGCTTATTCCACAAGAGAGGGGCCTGATAACTGCGGTTGCTGTTACTCAGGTCCAGTTCTGTCAGACTGTAGGACTGGGAGCTGAGAGCTGAGGACAGAGCTTCACAGCTTCTCTCTGAGAGGTTACAGCCACTCAAACTGAGGAGAAAATTAGATTGAAGGAAATAACTTGATCCTTTAATCCATCAAACTACATTTGTATTTGATTAGTGGCAGAATTCTGTTTCACTGTTTGTTTCAGTTTATTTGTCCATGGATATAAAGTAAAAACATAAAATAAAAGAAACTAAACAGTTTGTTAGAGTTTCTCATGTTCAAACACGACAAAACAGACAGTAAAACTAAATCTACATCTTTCTAATTTACATTAATTGTTAGAATTAGTTAAGCCAGATAACTGACTTATGAGATGGGAGCAAATAACCTGATTTAAATAATCAATTAAACAAATTTAGCCAAAACAAAAACTCTTCTCAAAGCTTTAAGAAGAGTAAACTTTGAACTTCTCAAAGCTTTAAGCAGCTAACCAGCACCCTGCTGACTGTTTCTCTCCTCAACCTGGAACACATCACACCTCCATCAGCTTGATGTGGTTCAGACGTACAGGTTTTTAATTCTAAATAAATCTATCTCTCCTCCTCCAGCCAGTAACACATGCCACCTGAGTGGAAGTTCCTACTGCACTGTGTTAGAGCCAAAGCACAAAAGTGACACCTGCTGGACCAGCTGGTGTCCTACAGACACTCAGAAACACCTCCTCCAACATCCATTCTTTCCTCTTTGACTGCTGTGTTTGTGGAAAACATCCAACACACACTGCTTCACATGTGAACATAGAAATGGATGTGAAACAGAGCTGAGCTCACATTAAACACATGTTGGAATAAAAACTACATTTTACTTAGTTACAAATTTACACTCAGCTCACCTCTGAAAGAATGGATGTTGGTCTGATTTGAAGTGAAGAGGAAGATCCATTGACAGTTCTGAACCAGAACAGATCTTGTTCTGGTTCCAGGTTGGTTCCTGTGAATAAAGGTGGTTTGGCGATGTGAGTTCTGAGCTCTGACATGAACAGTTAGAGATGGTCATCTCACCTCTGAGCTTTGCTCTGGCTCTCATGTTCCCCACACAGAGTGGTTTTAGTGTCCTCACACTGATCCATGCTGCTGAATTCACATCAGCTCACACACACTTTCTACCTTCATCTGCAGAGGAAACACAAATCATTCATATGCACATCAACTCAAATCCTCATTCCATCATTTCGACTGTAAAAAGATCAGCTGCTGTACTTCCATCAGTCCTATAGATGGAGGCTTGGAGCTACCACCCAGCACACTCATGATGATGATGGACCATTACGTACATTTACTGACATGAAACAGGACGGAGATTAACTTATTTAACATCTGAACCACAAACTGACTAATATGCTGTTAATAAAAGAACCTTCTACCCTGGGAAGGTTCCATCTTTGTCTGTAGGTTCCATCCTATGTTTAAAGGTACAAATAAAATGTCTCTGATAAAAACTCGAATGAAACATTTTTACTTTTAGTTGAATTCAACAAACAAAAAGGAACAAAAATTATTACTCACATATAAAGGAAAGGAAAAAGCTGAATAAAACATCACAAACTGACCCATAAAGTAGACAGAACATCTGAATCTACTTCATTTCATCATTAGACAATATTAGTGGATTATATGTTCCATCAGAGCTGCACACAGCTTCATTACTGACTACAGTCAGACACATTTTAACTGATATTCATGTTATTTTATTCTGAAAGGTGACACAGGAAGCAGCAGGAAGCTGCTGGGTCTGACTGTAATGTGTCAGGAACCTGTGAGAGGTTTTGTTCTGAAGTCGTTTGGTCTCGTCATTTCCTGTTTTATTTTGAAATATTAACTTCCCCTCTCGTTTCAGGTACCTTGCCTTTCCTCTTGTGTCAGATGTCTGATTGTCTGCCCTGATCCCTAAGTGTTTCCACCTGTTCCCCATGCTCCCTCATGTGTTCAAATAGTCTGCGTTTCCCTCTGTCCTGTGCCACTGTGTTGCAACTCCTCAGTTCTTCACCCTCGTGCCTTGAATCCCTCGTGTACTTCCAAGCTTTGAATCCTAGTGCCTGTAGTCGAGTCACCCTCCTGCAGAGCCTTTTTGTTTGTAAGACTTTTGCCATAGCTTTAGTTCTAGTTGACGTAGCCTGATTTTCGTTCCTCTGTTTTTGGAGAGATTTTATGTTGTTAAACTTTCATAGAAACCTCCGCTAGTGGAGCGCTTTGATTTAATAACTTCTTTGTATATGTCCGCCTCACCAGGAGAGCGAGAGTTAATTTGTAATCTTTAATAGCCTTTCTGTTTTCCTACTAGAGTGGAGAGAGATTTGTTTAGTAATTTTCATAGCCGCACTCTCCTCGAGTATAGTTATCGAGGAGAGCGCATCAGGAGTTTAACAGCCTGTTGGTTTGCTCTGTTCAGGTACTTCTCCTGTGTCACAATAAAACACCTTGTTCTGAAATCTCCCTGCATCTGTGTCCTGTGATCATCTGGGCCTTGTCATAATGGAGGAGCTGATGTTTTCATTCTATGAAGATCAGTTCTTCATGTAGAAAACAAACATCATCAGCTGATCGTATTGTTTGATTCCAGTTCATCAATGATCTGATAATCATGTAGATTTGTCTTAAAACTCAAAAGTGATCAAAGTTTGTTCTGAAATAAGAAGGGAGCATGTTCCCCAAACATTACAGAGCAGAAACAAACAGCTTACAGGTTACAGGAAACCGTTCTGTTGTCATCAGAGAGTCAAAGCAGATGAGGCTGGAATGCAGCATCAATCAGGTCCGGCCTCTCCCAGAACAAACCATCACTGTGGTAAAGTCATCCTCAGCTCAAGTCATTTTTCCAGCCCATGAATTTGATTAACTGAGGACTTAAAATTGAAAATGTTCCTAATCCAGGTTTACCTTCAGCTGAACAGCAGCAACAAGTCTCTGAAGGTCACAATAACTTTCTGTGATGCCTTAACAAGCGTTTCTGTGAAGAGATGCAGAGCAATAAAAAATTCACTGATCTCCTCTGAAATGTAAAGTTGAAACATGAAAATTGTTGAGGAAAGCTGAAGTACTTTAAGTAGAGTAAATGTAGCTTATTGCTTCCAACACATGAAGTTAAAGAACCAGACAAACACTGAGAAACTGAGCCAGATGCTGTGCTAACAGCCAGAATTCAGCACACTGCGGGCTGGGCTGCAGTGGATGCTCTTTGCTCAGGTAAAAGTTACAAATCCTAGAAAAGCTCAGATAAAGTTCTGCAGTGACTGAATCTGCCAATCAACAAGCCAGTGTTGTTCCGACATATGATTCTTTGCTAAGTCTGACCCTCTTTGGTCAATAGTTAACCCATTACAGCACTGTCAGATGCATTCAGCTGGACTTCTGCTCAGTGGGTGTTATAGGGGGATATATCCTTCACAAAGACCTTCAAAAATCTTAAAATCTGTTAAAAATATACTTTCCGTCTGCTGTTAAACTTCCAGTGGACAGGCATGTAGAAATGGACTGAAACGGTTTTGGAGACCATTCTTACAGTGGATGCATAAAGATTGTCCCTGAAGGTTAGTATGCGGGGTTCCTGCTCAGAAAAGAGCTGAAAACATAAAGAAATTATCTAAAATCCAAAGCAATGTCGGTTTCATGTCCTCTGCTGCAGAAAGACTGGACATAAAACTCTAAAACTAAACTCATTGCTAATCCTCCAGATTTATTGAGAGCCAGGTTCTCCAAATCCTTCCCATTTTTTTCAAAACTGAAACCAACTCTTTAAAATTATGTGTATATCTATATGATGAATATTAGGAAATGGGCTCTTAATGCCAATATTGTGTAAGAACTTGTGAAAGAAATGATTTATTGTCTAAATCTTTTCATCATGAATGACATGCATGCATGTAACAGTGCCTTGTTTTGTAGAATATGTCAGCTAATCTATAAATTATCATATTTATGATTTGATGCCTGTTTTCGATACTTCGCATTGTTAATGAAAAACAATTTTATTGTAACATTTGTTTGAATTACGTCATTATCACTAATATGTTGCATTATCTATCTTGTATTTCTATTATTCATTTTAGTAAAATGTCTTACATTATCAATGTGTTTAACTGATGACAGGGTGTGACTTTGTTTCAATTATTTTGGAGGGGTGGAGAGAGACAGCAACTAACAAAAGCACTTCCGATTCCAACCTGAGCTGCCAAAGGTTGCCAGCGAACAAGTATACCGATAACCCGTTTGTGGATAATCAGCGTTGACTTCCACAAAAAGCAGCAGCTGCCTCTGCAAAGCTGTGGCAGTTCATGTTGCCACCGGAAGTGTATTTATTAGTTGCCACCACCACGATTTGAGCTGCTGCTGTCTCAGCTCAGGCCGCATTCAGAGGCTCAGATAGCGGCAGAGCAGCGACTCATCTCCGCCTCAGGAACAGGCTGATTCAGGCAGGAAAAAATGCTGTCGATCGTCAGAAATGGGAGCTATGCAGTAACAACGACTCTGTGTTTAAGCCTGGACCATCATTCTAGTCTGCTGCTGCTCTTATTCCACATATTGTACTCACACAGTAACAGAAAAAGGCGGACATGTTGTACACGGCGCGTCGCTGCTCCCACAGTTACAGTTTTAATGTTACAGTACAGTTACAGTGAATCAACAGAAATGACGAAGCCGCAGATTGTGGCTGTTTCTGCTTGAACTAAGTTGCCAACATCGGATATTATTGTCAAACATTAAAAATAGTTTCCGTTGCCTTCGGACGGAGAATTTCACTGAGCAAATAATCTGTGTCACAAAAAGATGGAAGTTTAGTTTCACTTTCAGCTGGAGCAAAACTAAACTCTGAAAGATACATCCAACAAATAGTTTTGGAGCACAATTAATAACGAGTGTTTACTTACACCTTTTTTTTATGAATTTCTAAAAAGTATTCTATCAAAATAAAACCAAGAAAACTGATCTTTTCCTGATAAGTTCAGGAAACGTTAGTGATAATAAGTAACAGATCGGTCAACATGTCTTGCACTGAAGTTACTACATAAAGTCTATGGTATTTAAAGTTTACTTTCATAAACTAAAAAGAGGTTGACAAACAGTCAAGTCAAAGTCATTATAGATTCACTTGCTGTGTCACAGAAGATTTATTCTCTGTAAACCACCTCCTTGATTCTCTTACCGTCAGCTGATTTAAAAGTTAATCTTTCATCCATCACAAACAAACAGGATGGAAAATACAGACTGAATCCAGACTGCTTCATTGCAGACCTGTAGGCATCTTTTGTTCACTCTGTATGTTTTTTTTTCCATCAGGTGACTCTATGGGTTTGTCTTTTTAGTGTATGGTTTACTTTTACAATGATTTCACAGATTCGGCCTCCTGCTGTCCTTATAATGTGAGCATTGATGTTTATTTTCACAGTCACTGAAGTACGGAAGAAATTATTTTAGTGTTTTCACAGACAGCCCTTGCTTTATCTTGGAATAAATCTAAAATTTGAAAAGATAAAAGAGTAGGAAAATAATTTCCTGGTGCAAGAGCTACTTACACTGCAGCCTCTCTGTGAGCTGTTGCCCTTCAGGCAGATTTCATGTAAATGTTGTGGTGTCATAACTGAAGGTAATTTAGTGGCCAATATAGATACATTCCAGGTCCCCAAAGAACGATGAAACAGTTTGATCAGAAGGTGAACTCAATGATCAGCGGAGGTGAACACAATTAAATCTTTGCGGTAAGACGTATTGCATCACTTCCTGTTGCTTTGTGTGTGCACTGGGATATTTCTTGCTCCTCTTGAACTACTAATAATCACCTTATTTCTCTCTATAATTTACATATATTGCATAGTTAACTCTGTCGCATACTTGTTATATTGTAACGCTCACTCTTACAGATCTTTAGTTTTTATTTTTCACTTTTTAGCGGTGTGTCTGGTTCTCTAGCTTAGCATGGCTACCAGTTCTCTTCCTCTATCTCCTGCTTTCACCTGCTCCGTGTGTCAGATGTTTAGTTACTCCTCTGCCTCCTTTAGTGGTAATGGTACATGTAATAAATGTAGTCTTTTTGTAGTTTTGGAGGCAAGGTTATCTGAATTGGAAGCTCGGCTCTGCACTGTTGAAAACCACCCGATAGCGAGCCAGGCCCCTTTAGTCAGTGCGGAGCCACCTAGCGTAGCTAGCTCTGTTAGTCGTCCCCGAGCAGATCCCGAGCAGCCGGGACTTAAGAGTGGCTGGGTGACTGTCAGGAAGAGGAGTTATAGTCCTAATGTCAACCCTGTGATTCACCATCAACTTGTCCACGTTTCAAATAGATTTCCCTCACTCAGCGATACACCTGCTGAGGACAAAACCCTGGTAATTGGCAGCTCTATAGTCAGAAACGTGGCATTAGCAACACCAGCGACCATAGTCAAATGCATTCCAGGGGCCAGAGCGGGCAACATAGAATCCTATTTAAAACTGCTGGCTAAGGATAAGCGTAAATACGGTAAAATAGTTATTCACGTCGGCGGTAATGACACCCAGTTACGCCAATCGGAGGTCACTAAAATTAATGTTGCATCGCTGTGTAATTTTGCCAAAACAATGTCGGATACCGTAGTTTTCTCTGGACCCCTGCCAAATCTGACCAGTGATGACATGTTTAGCCGCATGTCCTCATTCAATCGCTGGTTGTCTAGATGGTGTCCAGCAAGCAACGTGGGCTACATAGATAATTGGCAATCTTTCTGGAGAAAACCTGGTCTGAGGAGGAGAGACGGCATCCATCCCACTTTGGAAGGAGCGGCTCTCATTTCTAGAAATATGGACGAATTTATTAGTCATCCAAAAACATGACAACCCAGGGTTGACACGAGGATGCAGAGTTGTAGTCTCACACACTTCTCTGCGGCTTCCCCCCGATCCCCCCCAATCAAAAAACACAAAAGGAACAAATCATCTTGTGCAAAAAAAATTTAAAACTTTAACTGAACAAAAACATCAAACTATTAAATGTGGTTTGCTGAATATTAGATCTCTCCCTTCGAAGTCTCTGTTAGTGAATGATTTGATCTGTGATCATCAGTTGATATATTTTGTCTTACAGAAACCTGGCTGCAGCAGGAGGATCATGTTAGCATTAATGAATCAACTCCCTCTGACTATTTAAATGTTCACGTTCCTCCAACCACAGGCAGAGGAGGAGGATTGGCAGCTATCTTCAGATCAGGGTTACTAATCAGTCCAAGACCCAAGATTAGTTTTAGCTCTTTTGAATCTCTGATTCTCAGTTTTTCCCACCCAAAGTGGAAATCACAAAAACCTCTTGTGTTTGTTGTTGTGTATCGTCCACCTGGCCCTTATTCTAAGTTTCTGTCTGAATTCTCAGTTTTTATCCCAGTTAGTGCTGAGTACAGATAAAGTCATTGTAGTGGGTGACTTTAATATTCATGTAGATGTTGAAAATGACAGCCTAAATATTAACTTTAATTCTATATTAGACTCTATTGGATTTTCTCAAAGTGTTCACAGACCTACTCACTGCTTTAATCATACCCTTGACCTTGTGCTGACTTATGGCATTGAGAGTGAACAGTTAACAGTGTTCCCTCATAACCCTGTCTTGTCTGACCATTTTTTAATAACTTTTGAATTTACATTACTTGACTATATGGCTTCTGAGAAGAATTTTACATATAGAAGGTGTCTGTCAGAGAATGCTGTAACCAGATTTAAAGAGTTGATTTCATCATCCTTTTCTTCACTGCCATGTGCTGATATGACAGAGGACGGCTACCTAAATTTTACTCCAGTAGAACTTGACTCTCTTGTTGACAGCACTATAGCTTCAATGCGTACAACACTGGACAATGTTGCCCCTCTGAAAAGGAAGGTAATCAGTCAGAAGAGGTTGGCTCCTTGGTATAATTCACAGCTGCATGCGTTAAAGCAGACTGCAAGAAAGCGGGAGAGACAGTGGCGTTCCTCTAATTTAGAAGAGTCTCAATTAGTCTGGAAAGATAGTTTAATAACGTACAAGAAAGCACTTCGTAAAGCTAGAACTGCTTATTATTCATCATTGATAGAAGAGAATAAGAATAATCCCAGGTTTCTTTTCAGCACTGTAGCCAGGCTGACAAAGAGTCCGAGCTCTGTTGAGCCATGTATTCCTTTAACTCTCAGCAGTGATGATTTCATGAGATTCTTTATCAATAAAATTGTTTCTATCAGAGAGAAGATTTATGGAATCCTTCCCACTATTATCACTGATGTATCATCAAGTAGAGCAGCTTTAGAAGTATCTTTAGAACCTGATTTGTATTTAGAAAGCTTCTGCCCAGTTGATCTTTCTGAACTAACAACACCAATAGTCTCTTCTAAACCATCAACTTGTATTTTAGACCCAATCCCAACCAGACTGTTCAAGGAGGTTTTCCCCTTAACTGACACTTCCATATTGGATTTGATCAATCGGTCTTTGTTGACAGGATATGTACCTCAGACTTTTAAGGTTGCTGTAACTACTCTTGATTCAGAAGTGTTGGCTAATTATCGACCTATATCCAATCTCCCTTTTTTGTCTAAAGTTCTTGAAAAAATAGTTGCAGTTCAACTTTGTGATCATTTACATAGAAATAATCTATTTGAAGAGTTTCAGTCAGGATTCAGAGTGCATCATAGCACAGAAGCAGCACTGGTGAAAGTTACCAATGATCTCCTCTTAGCCTCTGATAGCGGACTTGTTTCTGTGCTTGTCCTGTTGGATCTCAGTGCTGCATTTGATACGATTGATCACAGCATTCTGTTACAGAGACTTGAACATGTTATTGGGATTAAATGAACTGCATTAGGCTGGTTTAAGTCATATTTATCTGATAGATTCCAGTTTGTTCTTGTAAATGAAGAATCTTCCTCACACATTGGAGTAAGTCATGGAGTTCCTCAGGGTTCTCTGCTTGGACCAATTCTTTTTACTTTATACATGCTTCCATTAGGTAACATTATTAGACAGCATGGCATAAATTTCCATGATTATGCTGATGATACTCAGCTGTACTTATCTGAGAAACCAGATTAAACCAATAGGTTGGTCAGACTACAAGCATGTCTTAAAGACATAAAGACCTGGATGACTCAGAACTGTCTGCTTTTAAATTCAGACAAAACTGAAGTTGTTCTTTGGACCTTTTTGTTTTAGCTGCCACAGAAATGATTTGATTTTCACTTAGTCCACCAGGAAGCATTGACTGCATCACCCTATTTTCTCCTTTCCAGCCGCTTCCTGTATCTCCAGGTTTATTTGTAATTTCCTTTGCCGAGCTCGGCTCCACATTCACAAAAAAGAAAGAGTTAAATTCATCAGCCACTTCAGTCAGATTGCCAAACACCTTATTGTCAAATACTTTGGTTGATCTGCTGATCCAGACTTATTGGCCATTACATTGTTTAGAATGTTCCATGTGCGCTTCATGTTATTTTTATTTAATTGTAACATTTTGTCATAGTATTGTTTCTTTGCTTGCCTCAACATGTTGGTCAGCTTGTTTTTGTACATCTTATAGCGTTTTTCAGCAACCTCTGTTCTAGTTCTGTTAAAGTCTCTATAAAGTTTATTTTTCTTCTTACATACACTTTATAATCCCTTTGTTATCCAAGGTTTCTCAGCATAACGCTGCTCATGTGTCCATAAAACTGTTGGACAGTGTTTATCACAGAGAGATGAATAACAGTTTAAGGATGAATTGTCTGCAATATTTACTTATTCTGTATAAACCTCATTCCTCTCTTGTTTTAAAGCTAATTTCTGAAGGCATTAACTGCTTTAACAGTCCTTACCCTTTTATATCTACACTTTTCTGTCTTCTTCCTCTGTAGATGATCATTAAATGTTGAAAATACAGCTAAATGATCACTTACATCACTTATTACCAAACCACTATTTATCCCATTGTCCGAGGAATGTGTAAAAATGTTGTCAGATAATGTGGCACTATTTGTGCTTCCTCTGCCAAAGCACTCACACTGTCACAGACTCAGTGTTCGCAACTGACAACAGATGTCAAACAGCAGAAAAAAGAAAGATGAAGACACCACCTCAAACCACAGAGGTTGCAGCAGTTACAAAAGTCATGAAGACATCAGTTATTCTACATCTGGACACTAAATACTGTACTCTGCACACAGTGAAGATCAGCCAATTACCTGAAAACTCATGTGTAGCATATGTTTGGCTTTATTTAGTGATTATTTGGACCTAACTTCTAAAATTCTAACTTCTCTGAACACATGGAGAACAAAATTAACTTGATTTTAGAGATTTTTACCACATGGAGGTAAAACAAGGTTCAGTTTTCTGCAGCACGCTCACATGGAGCTGATCCAGGAACAGTAACAACCTGCCAAACTGACTTTCCTCCTCTGAGAAAACTACCACAATTTGTTGTCACGAGAGCAACAGCATGTTATGAGTAAAAAATGGCTTCCATTAATGTCATGGCAGAGATGGAAAAATATTATGTTTTAGACGTAACCATCAAGTATCTGAAGCTCATCCAAGTAGCTCTCATTTCAAAGTGAATGTAAGTGAATTTAGGACCAAAATCCAACCTGGAAGTTGGTGCAAAGTCTTGTATTTTGTCATCATGTTACTGAGCGAGTTTAACCCAGAGGTGAAGAAACTGATCTCATATGTGTGGACTGAAACTGTACCACAGTCCTCTATCCATCCCACTTCTTCCTCCGAAAGAGGACTTTGTGTCTTGTTCAAGTGAGATGCTTTGAATGACATTTGTTCCAGTGTTGAAATGTTCATGTTTTCCCTCCACAGACTGTAGGAGTGGCAGACCAGAGGAGCCCCTATGGGCCCAATTTAAAGGTAGGAACAGATTATCTATTTGGTCGTTTTGACTGGAGGACAGTTTGGCCAAATCACGTGTGACACCATGGAGGTGTCAGATGTGGGCCCAGCACAAGGTGACAGAAGTCAGATGAAATCATTTAAATAATAAGAAAAATTTTTACACCAAACAGCCAAACTTTTACCAGCCAAACCATTAACTGTATCGTCCCATTTTGTGGAATATTTTGACCTCTTTCAGTGTAACACCAATTCAATTCAATTCAATTTTATTTATATAGCGCCAGATTACAACAATTGTCATCTCAAGGCACTTAAGTAATATAGTCCAATTCAAGCCAATTGGAATTCAATTCATTGTAATCATAATCCAATTAATTCATATAGAGCTAATTAAAAAAATTAATATCCTAGCTAAGGAAACCAACAGATTGCACCGAAATGTGTCTTCAGTCCAATCTCCCGTCCTGAGCGTGCCTGTGGCAACTGTGGAAAGGAACGACTCCCTTTTAACAGGAAGAAACCTCTGGCAGAACCAGACTCAGGAAGGGTGGCCATCCGCCTCGACCAGCTGGGGTTTGAGAAGACAGAAAAGAGGGAAAAGAGGGGGGAAAAACACCATAACGCCATTCAAAGGATATCTGTTGGAACAGGGAAACATAGGTTAATAACCACAATAATGTCACATGTACATAAAATCAATTTTGAAATTAAACAGGGGGAAAAAGAGAGCAAAGTGAGGAAATGTGTGACAGATGAGGTCCCCCAGCAGTCTAAGCCTATAGCAGCTTAACTATGGGATGTTTCAGGATTACCTGAGCCATCCCTAACTATAAGCTTTATCGAAAAGAAAAGTTTTAAGCCTAATCTTAAAAGTGGAAAGGGTGTCTGCTTCCCGGACATTTACTGGCAGCTTATTCCACAAGAGAGGGGCCTGATAACTGAAGGCTCTACCTCCCATTCTACTTTTAGAAACTCTGGGAACAACAAGTAAACCTGCAGTTTGGGAGCGAAGTGCTCTGTTAGGAAAATATTGTACAATGAGATCTTTAAGATATGATGGAGCTCGGTCATTAAGAGCTTTATATGTGAGAAGAAGAATCTTAAATTCTATTCTGAATTTAACAGGGAGCCAATGAAGAGAAGCTAAAACTGGAGAAACATGATCTCTCCTGTTAGTTCTCATCAGAACTCTGGCTGCAGCATTTTGGATCAGCTGGAGGCTTTTCAGAGAATATGTGGGACAGCCCAATAATAAGGAATTACAGTAGTCCAATCTTGAAGTAACAAATGCATGAACTAGTTTCTCTGCATCACCTTGAGACAGGATGTTCCTGATTTTGGCAATATTACGAAGGTGAAAGAAGGCAGTCCTAGAAACCAGTTTTATATGTGCGTCAAATGATAAATTCTGGTCAAAAATAACTCCAAGGTTCCTCACTGTAGAACTAGAAGCCAAGGAAATACCATCTAGAGTAACTATATAACTAGACAATTTCTCCCTGAAGCGCTCAGGTCCAAAGAGAACAACTTCAGTTTTGTCTGAATTTAAAAGCAGACAGTTCTGAGTCATCCAGGTCTTTATGTCTTTAAGACAGGCTTGTAGCCTGACCAACCTGTAGGTTTCATCTGGTTTCATAGATAAGTACAGCTGAGTATCATCAGCATAACAATGGAAATTTATGCCATGCTGTCTGATAATGTTACCTAATGGAAGCATGTATAAAGTAAAAAGAATCGGTCCAAGCACAGAACCCTGAGGAACTCCATGACTTACTCCAACGTGTGAGGAAGATTCCTCATTTACAAGAACAAACTGGAATCTATCAGATAAATATGACTTAAACCAGCCTAATGCAGTTCCTTTAATCCCAATAACATGTTCAAGTCTCTGTAACAGAATGCTGTGATCGATCGTATCAAATGCAGCACTGAGATCCAACAGGACAAGCACAGAAACAAGTCCGCTATCAGAAGCTAACAGGAGATCATTGGTAACTTTCACCAGTGCCGTTTCTGTGCTATGATGCACTCTGAATCCTGACTGAAACTCTTCAAACAGATTATTTCTATGTAAATGATCACAAAGTTGAACTGCAACTATTTTTTCAAGAACTTTGGACAAAAAAGGGAGATTGGATATAGGTCGATAATTAGCCAACACTTCTGAATCAAGAGTAGGTTTTTTAAGTAAAGGTTTAATTACAGCAACCTTAAAAGTCTGAGGTACATATCCTATCAACAAAGACCGATTGATCAAATCCAATATGGAAGTGTCAATTAAGGGGAAAACCTCCTTGAACAGTCTGGTTGGGATTGGGTCTAACATACAAGTTGATGGTTTAGAAGAGACTATTGCTGTTGTTAGCTCAGAAAGATCAACTGGACAGAAGCTGTCTAAATACAATTCAGGTTCGAAAGATACTTCTAAAGCTGCTCTACTTGATGATACATCAGTGATAATAATGGGAAGGATTCCATTAATCTTCTCTCTGATAGAAACAATTTTATTGATGAAGAATCTCATGAAATCATCACTGCTGAGAGTTAAAGGAATACATGGCTCAACAGAGCTCGGAGTCTTTGTCAGTCTGGCAACAGTGCTGAAAAGAAACCTGGGATTATTCTTATTCTCTTCTATCAATAATGAATAATACGCAGTTCTAGCTTTACGAAGTGCTTTCTTATACGTTATTAAACTATCTTTCCAGACTAATTGAGACTCTTCTAAATTAGAGGAACGCCACTGTCTCTCCAGCTTTCTTGCAGTCTGCTTTAACGCACGCAGCTGTGAATTATACCAAGGAGCCAACCTCTTCTGACTGATTACCTTCCTTTTCAGAGGGGCAACATTGTCCAGTGTTGTACGCATTGAAGCTGTAGTGCTGTCAACAAGAGAGTCAAGTTCTACTGGAGTAAAATTTAGGTAGCCATCCTGTGTCATATCAGCACATGGCAGTGAAGAAAAGGATGATGAAATCAACTCTTTAAATCTGGTTACAGCATTCTCTGACAGACACCTTCTATATGTAGAATTCTTCTCAGAAACCGTGTAGTCAAGTAATGTAAATTCAAAAGTTATTAAAAAATGGTCAGACAAGACAGGGTTATGAGGGAACACTGTTAACTGTTCACTCTCAATGCCATAAGTCAGCACAAGGTCAAGGGTATGATTAAGGCAGTGAGTAGGTCTGCGAACACTTTGAGAAAATCCAATAGAGTCTAATATAGAATTAAAGTTAATGATGTTAGTGCTGCTGCTCATGTGAGAGTCCAAAGTCTCTGTGAGAACGATGATGACTTGTTATTTTCTAAGACTCCAACAGAAATAAACCATTCATTGTTCAGTTTCATCAAGAAATTGTCTTTTGCTCTTCACAGTATTTCGACCTCCTCAATTTTCACACATTTCAAAGTGTTGTAGATTCAGTTTAAAATGGTCCTTCACAAACTTTCTCAAAAACAGGAAAAATATGACCACATGTGACTGTTAACTCGATGTCTAGTTCTAACGAATTTATCTGAAGCAGTAGAGGTGGAGTGTGTGTCCGGATGAGTTGAAAGTGAAGTATAGAGAGCAAAAAAGTCAAAAGGGGAACATTGATGAGTAAACTGACAGCAAAGGAAGAGAAGGACTGCTTCCAGTAGCTCATGTAGAGGAGGAGCAGTCAGTGCAGCTGGCAGCCATTAGCTGATGGACTTCCTGTTCTATGACTAAACAGACAAAACAGGAAGCTTTTTCTGTTCCAGGTTTGGAGGCTTAAGCCAAGATGAGCCGGTTAAACATGAATAAGTTCCTTTCACTACTCTAACTAATTTTCACCGTTGACCAGCATCTTTTCACTGTGTGAAGGTAATGTATCTAACACTTTGAACGTTTTATTCTTTAAAGACTCTTTGCTTAGTTTGTTTACACTTCCCATGTTAATTTGTTTAAATCACAGAAACATTCATGCTACAATGTTAAGGTAACTCTAAACCGTCATCTCGGATTGAACTGTGTGTAATATCAGTCAGTATCAGAGATGATTTTATATATATATATATATATATATATATATATATATATATATATATATAGACTTGTTAATGTTATGGTTAGAACTCTATACAGTAGATTAGCTTTTTGTTTGATTCATTGTCTTTGTTTTGACTGTGCTGTGGAAAATGTATTACTTTAAGATTTTTAAGCCCTAGAATGTAATTTGGTAATATTTCTGGGGAGGTATTGACTTTTATCTTTGCACATTGCAGTTAAAAAATGTCATTTGTTTTATTTTATTTATTTCGTGGTTATGGTGACAGCTATGAATGCAGTTACATAGTCAAAGTCAAATTTATTTGTGTAGCACATTTCATGTACAAAACAATTCAAAGTGCTTCACATAAATAAAAACATTGCAGCAGGGAGCAGAAAAAACATTAAAAATACGTAAAAAAGAATATAAATAGAAAGAAATAAAATTAATAAAAACAAGCAACAGTCTAGATAAGTTAAAAGGTACCGTGCAGATTTCATGCATAGACACATGAGAAAAGAAATGTTTTTAACCTGGATTTAAAAATGTCTACATTTGGTGACGGTTTAATCTCCACTGGCAGTTTGTTCCACTTGTTTGCAGCATAACAGCTAACTGCTGCTTCTCCAAGGACAAAGGGCCTTGTGTTGTGGATGGTGGTTGGATTGTCTGAAGTCAGATGGCTCCATCTCACCACAGTCACTTCAAAACCTGTTAAAAATGTAATTTAGAGACTGATTTTTATTCACATAAAGATGTTGGTGGGGGTGTTTCATGACACGCACTGATTTCTTTGGAAAGTACAGACTGTCTTTGCTTTTTATAAGAAGTGTTTCAGTTCCAGTTTTTCTCACTTAGTGGGAAGCAAACACCAGCCTGCTTTCATTGTGTGCTCGCACTGATGGTGAAATTTATTTGTGAAGACATAATGTTGCGACGCCGCTCAGCAAAGAGAAAAAGGGAAGTAACACAACACTGAAAGTTTATAGATTCTGGTCGGGGAAGTTCTTTCTTGATGATGACATAGACAGATATCAACACTATGATAAATCTGTTTTCAGCTCATCTATATATTGTGATTAAAGGAACTGTGTTAGGCTGGTTTAAGTTTAATATTTATCTGAAAGATTTTTGTAAGATATTTTCCTAACAGAGCACTTCGCTCCCAAACTGCAGGTTTACTTGTTGTTCCCAGAGTTTCTAAAAGTAGAATGGGAGGCAGAGCCTTCAGTTATCAGGCCCCTCTCTTGTGGAATAAGCTGCCAGTAAATGTCCGGGAAGCAGACACCCTTTCCACTTTTAAGATTAGGCTTAAAACTTTCCTTTTTGATAAAGCTTATAGCTAGGGATGGCTCAGGTGATCCTGATACATTCCATAGTCAAGCTGTTGTAGGCTTAGACTGCTGGGGGACCTCATCTGTCACACCTTTCCTCACTTTGCTCTCTTTTTCCCCCTGTTTAATTTCTCAAATTATATTATGTACATGTGACATTATTGTGGTTATTAACTTGTGTTTCCCTGTTCCAACAAGTATCCTTTGAATGGTGTTATGGTGTTTTTCCCGCCTCTTTTCCCTCTTTTCTGTCTTCTCAAACCCCAGCTGGTCGAGGCGGATGGCCACCCTTCCTGGTTCTGGTTCTACCAGAGGTTTCTTCCTGTTAAATGGGAGTCGTTCCTTTCCACAGTCGCCACAGGCACGCTCAGGACGGGAGATTGGACTGAAGACAAGTTTCGGTGCAATGTGTTGGTTTCCTTAGCTAGGAAATTGTTTTTGAATTGGCTATATTTAAATTAATTGGACTGATTTTGAATTTATTCAATTGGATCCCAACTGGCTTGAATTGGACTGTATTATTGAAGTGCATTGAGATGAAATTTGTTGAAATTGGGGCTATATAAATAAAACTAAATTGAATAGAGTTTCTTCATGAGACAGTGTAAAGCTTTTTCAAATTTCAGTAGAAAAACTGTTTATTTGAAAAGTTTTCAAATAGAAGGGATAAAAAGAATGGCATGGAGAAAGTATCCTTAATACCGACTGCATCTATGGATTCTCCATTTCTTAGATCACCAGCAGTTCTCTTTGATCACAGTCAGCTGAAGTTGCTCTCTGGTTCACCTCTTGAACTATATGTCACCGTGATGTCAAAACAAAGTGGGGATCAAGAGGGCGTGAAGTGTGTGATGATCACCAGTGATCAAATCTGGGCTGGTATGAGAGTATGTGGCGCTAAATAGCAAAGTCTGTTTTGTTCTGTCATCTGGAAAACAATCACATATTGCCATGATACTTCATGAATTAATATATAGATTTGATTCATACAGATAAAGTATACGAAAAACAAAGTGTGAACTCATAAAACATCTCCAGCTCCAGTTTTCCACATCTTTCAGGATCTGGTTTCATTATCCTTCCTTACGTTAGCGTTCAGTTTAATTATTCTCCGATTTTGTTGGATCCGGGCTAATCACTGGTGTTTTTTGGAAGTTTTCTCATTTATAGCATTCCACTGCAGTCAGAAACAGAAGCCATTCAGAACTATAGATCCAAAATCATCCATGAAAAGAGAAAAGCTGTAATGAACAGTGGTTATTTCTGTTCCTGCCATGAAAATGTCCTCTGCTGTTTCTACAGGGCAAAGATGGAGACGCCTGTGAAGCAGCAGCTCCTGGAAACACTGGAGGATTTAGGAGAACAGGAGCTAAAACATTTCCACTGGTATCTTCACAATACTGAGTTACTGGATGGATTTGAAGCCATCAGAAAGTATCGTCTGGAGAAAGCAGACAGACTGGATACAGTGGATGTGATGGTTGAGATGTATACCACTGAACATGTGATGGCGGTTACAAGTTACATTTTAAACAAGATCAAGATTAATAAAGGTTAGTCAGAGGAAGAACAAAGTATTTAAAAGCTTATGTGGAGCATGCAGACGATGTTTTACAGCATGTATCAAACACTAAAAGCTTTACTTTGAAAGTTCAAACTTTACGGCTCGTTGATTCCACACAGTTGTTATGTGAGGAGGAATTCTTTGTTTGATTTCAGATTAACTTTCCTCCAACAGGACAAGCATCACAGAATGTGTTGGACCTGTCGGCTGGAGCAGCTTCATCGCCTTCATCAGCTTCATTAGCATCAACAAGTATGTGATGTCGGCAACTCAGAAACACAAGAAGCCAATCTGATGAGTTACAATAGAGGAAGAGCCTCTGCTCTGTGTTCTTTGTGCAGATATGGCATGACCACTGTTAAAATGGAATGGAATCACTAGAACTATATTCCTGTCAGAGAAAAGTGTGAGCAGAACAGAAATGATTCAACACAAGATGCCCTCTCAGAAACATTGTGTGTTCTGCAGTGACTCTTCCATCTAAGGCCACAGATGGAAGCAAACAGCACTTTCAGATGCTCTCACTGTATGGGTCAAAGCTTCAGATTTCCCTTTAACTCACCTGTAACTTGTGGTATCATGTGATAAGTGAAGGTGAGGTACAACTTTTATAGTTGTCTCCACAGGGTTCACTTATTGTATCTCTTATTCTGTCTTTCAGAGGCTCTTCACAGGTGTCAGCCTAAGCTTAAGTCTAACCTGAAAGAAAGGTTCCAGTGTGTGTTTGAGGGGATTTCTAAAGCAGGAAACCCAACCCTTCTGAATCAGATCTACACAGAGCTCTACATCACAGAGGGAGGGACTGGAGAGGTCAATGATGAACATGAGATCAGACAGATTGAAACAGCATCCAGGAAAGCAGGCAGAGCAGAAACAACCATCAGACAAGAAGACATCTTTAAACTCCCACCTGGAAGAGATGAACCAATCAGAACTGTGATGACAAAGGGAGTGGCTGGTATTGGGAAAACAGTCTTAACACAGAAGTTCACTCTGGACTGGGCTGAAGGCAAAGCCAACCAGGACATCCAGCTCATGTTTCCATTCACTTTCAGAGAGCTGAATGTGCTGGAAGATGAAAAGTTCAGCTTGGTGGAACTTATTCATGACTACTTCAGTGAGACTACAGAGATATTTGATTTTGAAGAGTTCCAGGTTTTGTTCATCTTTGATGGTCTGGATGAGTGTCGACTTCCTCTCGACTTCAAGAAAACTAAAATCCTAACTGACCTTCAAAAGTCCTCCTCAGTGGATGTGCTGCTGACAAACCTCATCAGGGGGAAACTGCTTCCCTCTGCACGCCTCTGGATAACCACACGGCCTGCAGCAGCCAAACGGATCCCTCCTGACTGTGTTGGCATGGTGACAGAGGTCAGAGGGTTCACTGACCCACAGAAGGAGGAGTACTTCAGGAAGAGATTTAGAGACGAGGAGCAGGCCAGCAGGATCATCTCCCACATCAAAACATCACGAAGCCTCCATATCATGTGCCACATCCCAGTCTTCTGCTGGATCACTGCTACAGTTCTGGAGGATGTGCTGAAAACCAGAGAGGGAGGAGAGCTGCCCAAGACCCTGACTGAGATGTACATCCACTTCCTGGTGGTTCAGGCCAAAGTGAAGAAGGTCAAGTATGATGGAGGAGCTGAGACAGATCCACACTGGAGTCCAGAGAGCAGGAAGATGATTGAGTCTCTGGGAAAACTGGCTTTTGAGCAGCTGCAGAAAGGAAACCTGATCTTCTATGAATCAGACCTGACAGAGTGTGGCATCGATATCTCAGCAGCCTCAGTGTACTCAGGAGTGTTCACACAGATCTTTAAAGAGGAGAGAGGGCTGTACCAGGAGAAGGTGTTCTGCTTCATCCATCTGAGTGTTCAGGAGTTTCTGGCGGCTCTTCATGTCCATCTGACCTTCATCAACTCTGGAGTTGACTTGCTGCAAAGAGACAAAAGCTTTTTCTGGTACAAACTAAAAAAAGCAAAACTAAAACATCTCCATCAGAATGCTGTGAACAAGGCCTTACAGAGTCCAAATGGACACCTGGACCTGTTCCTCCGCTTCCTCCTGGGTCTTTCACTGCAGACCAATCAGAGTCTCCTACGAGGCCTGCTGACACAGACAGGAAGTAGCTCACAGACCAATCAGGAAACAGTTGATTACATCAAGAAGAAGATCAGTGAGCGTCTGTCTGCAGAGAGAAGCATCAGTCTGTTCCACTGTCTGAATGAACTGAATGATTGTTCTCTAGTGGAGGAGATCCAACAGTCCCTGAGTTCAGGAAGTCTCTCCACAGATAAACTGTCTCCTGCTCAGTGGTCAGCTCTGGTCTTTATCTTACTATCATCAGGAAAAGATCTGGATGTGTTTGACCTGAAGAAATACTCTGCTTCAGAGGAGGCTCTTCTGAGGCTTCTGCCAGTGGTCAAAGCCTCCAACAAAGCTCTGTACGTACATTTTCAGATGGTTGTTCTTATATACGTATAATATATATATGGTTGCTTTTGATCGAGGATAAGATTTGTCAAGATAGATTATTTCCTTTTATAGCAGTTTTATCTATAAAGCACCAGTTCATAGCATTAATGACATTTCCATGGAGGCAGGACCAATCCAACCATCCCTTTTTAGGAAGAACCTGTCAGTTATTATTAAAGTATTGATGAGGAAATCACTTTTCTAATTATTGTCTCTGTAGTCTGAGTAACTGTCACCTCTCAGAGAGAAGCTGTGAAGCTCTGTCCTCAGCTCTCAGCTCCCAGTCCTGCAATCTGACAGAACTGGACCTGAGTAACAACAACCTGCAGGATTCAGGAGTGAAGCAGCTGTCTGATGGACTGAAGAATCCAAACTGTAAACTGGAGACTTTGAGGTCAGACTATATAAGCTTATTAAATTGATAGAATGTAATATTTCTTAACTTCTTAACTGAAGGAGTGCACTTGCTATGACTTATCAAATGATCTTTTGCTTTAAAAAATGTCTGCAGAATATTGTAAGTCTAATAAACGATATTAGGTTGAATACTGATTCTGGTTATGTTTCAGTCCTGGTTCTGTTGGATCTCATCGCTGATTTTGATACTGTAGATCACAGAATCCTGTTGCACAGGCTGGGTTGGACTTTCTGGAGTGGTCCTTAACTGGTTCAGGTCCAATTTAGAAGACAGGAGTTATTTTGTTACAGTTGGTAGCTAAGAATCTGAACGAGTGGCCATGACTTCTGGAGTCCCCCAGGGGTCAATTCTTGGACCTATTCTGTTTAACTTGTATATGCTGCCTTTGGGTCAGATATTGCAGAACTTTAACATCTCTGTCTCTGTCACCAGACGACTGCAGCCCAGCAGACGTACTGTGTCAGTAAGAAATAAACTCCTGGATGAGAGAGAATTTTCTACAATTAAATGAAGACAAAACTGAGATAATTCTGTTTGGTAGCAAAGAGAAGAGGGTCAGCATTGGTAAATACCTTGTGACTCGGGGCCTTACAGTCACTGACCAAGTTTGTAACCTGAGAGTGTTGATAGACTAAGATCTGACTTTCAGCAGCCACATCAAAGCTGTCACCAAGGCAGCTTTTTACCAACTCAGAAACAGCAACAGAATTAAAGGTTTTCTCTCCCAAAAAGACCAGGAGAAACTCATCCATGCATTCATCTCCAGTAGACTCCATTACTGTAATGGTCTTTTAACTGGACTTCCCAAAAAGAGCATTAAATATCTGCAGCTCATCCAGAACACTGCTGCTAGAGTTTTAACCAGGACTAAGAGATCTGAACACATCACACCAGTTTTAAAATCTTTACACTGGCTTCCAGTCAGTCACAGAATGGATTTTAAAAGCCTACTGATGGTTAACAAATCCCAGAACGGTTTAGGCCCAAAATACATCTGTGATATGTTCAGAGAATATAAACCCAGCAGAGCTCTTAGATCCAAGGACTCAGGTCAACTGGTCCAGTCCAGAGTCCAGACTAAACCCAGAGAAGCAGCATTTAGCTGTTATGCTGCAAACAAGTGGAACAAACTGCCAGAGGAGATTAAACTGTCACCAAATGTAGACATTGTTAAATCCAGTTTAAAAAAAAATGTTTTTCTCATGTGTCTATGCATGAAATCTGCACGATATCTTTAGCTTTATCTAGACTGTTGCAAGTTTTTATTCATTTCAATTATTTTATTTGTTTCTCTTTATATTCTTTTACATATTTTTAATTCTTCTTCCACTCCCCGCTGTAATGCTTTTATTCTATGTAAAGCACTTTGAATTGTTTTGTACATGAAATGTACAAACAACATGAGAATTTGTTGTTTTTCTTCACCTTTTTTTATTAATATCATTTAATCATGAACCATCAATTTCTTCTGATTGGGGATTAAAGCCTTTGTTTCACAACCAAAATGTACCTGATCAGAACAGATTTGAAAGATTTTTATTTTACTGATGTTTCCGAACAGTTCTCTCAGAGTTTGTGTTATTTTGTGTGTCTCCAGCCTGTCAGGCTGTCTGATCACAGAGGAAGGCTGTGCTTTTCTGGCTGAAGCTGTGACCTCCAACCCCTCCCATCTGAGAGAGCTGGACCTGAGCTACAACCATCCAGGAGACTCTGGAGTGAAGCTAATGAAGGCTAGAAAAGAGGATCCACACTGCAAATTGGGAACTCTCAGGTATGGAAAGGACTGCTGCAGCACAGTTTTTGGTATGAGAAGAAAAGCTGGAAACATATTGTCTTTTACTCAGCCAGTGTGTTTATTCACACTGTTCATTTTGTGCTTCCTCCCATTTCCCAGTTATGTGAGATATTCACCTCGACTGGCTCTGACAGAATCATCATGTTAAATGAACAGTATGCATAACTTGAACTGTTTCAGCTCAGAGATAAAGCCACCACAGCTAAATTTAACGATCCAGAATGCTCAAATTATCACCATAAGAAAATAGAAAATTTTCAGTCATCAAGATTTTAAAATGAGTTCTAATTCTCTGACATTGATCATAAAATATATTCTCTTAGTGCTCCTGCTCAGACGCAATAAAACTTTTTACAGTGTTCAATGTTATTGCTGGCAGACATGACTCCAAAAACAATTACTTTATGAAATTTTCATCTGTAATGTGGTCAACAACAGAGACTCAGTCTGGTTCAGGACAAAATCACTGGCATCACCCAGGACTGGTTCACCTTCAGGCAACACAAACACATCTGCAGCAGCAGGATTATGAGAGTCACATCACAATATTATCTATAGGCTCCCTCTGCCTGGGATAACTCCTCGAACATTTGGAACGGATACTATCGCCCAAAAGGGTCCCATTTTCATCTCAAATCAAACAAGTATCTGGTTATATTCCTGGAAGACCATCAATGGATGAAGGGTTTAATCACCATTTAATATCCTTTGCCCTGAAGAAGCAGTCCAACTAGAAAGAAGACCATTTTTTTAAAAAATGTAATAAAAATGTCTTTACTTGAGCAGAAACCTTTGGCAGTCAGGGGTCCCCATTTTAAATTCTGAAGTAAGTGATAGACCTTCAAACAAGACATTAAATATCAAAAGGAAAACAAGCACAACCAACAGTCCACGGACTGGGTGCTGGATTGAGAGATTCAGTGAAAAGAAAAGAAGGAATAAAGGATTTAATTTGCTGTCATGTTTCAAGCAACAGTTCCTTATTGATATGTGCAAATAGAACCCTTTTTGTGTATCTGTGGAAGACGGATACACAAAATTTCTATCCTAAAAAATGTCTGCTAATAATCTATAATTCACAAAAGATATCAGGCTGTAGGGGCCACCGTAGATACTCGTTAGAACAGGCACTTTGTCTGTTGTCAGAGGCAGGAAAGCACAGTATCAAAGACTGTATAATAGAGAATTCAGAAAACAAACCAAGACAAGAAAAAGTTATTGGAAAATTAGTCACCCCTGATTTACAGTTATTTAGAGAAATCATAAAATTGTCACTATGCCACTAATTACGTGTAAAATGTTGCAAAGGGAGCTACAAGTACAGTCAGGCAGAAGTTGAAAGTACAGCTAAGTCACGATTTAAAAAAAAAAAAAAAAGAAGTGGCAGGCGCAGTGAGACAGAGTTTATGTACAGGTTTTATTGTATAGTTACTAAAACTGCTATCCCAAAAGAGCAATATATCACGAGAGAAGCTCAGCTGATGTAGGTTATGGGCCATTTTGTGATTTTTAAAGTGAACAAGGATTATTAGAGAATTTAGTGACAGTAGTCTGAAAGGTCAGAGGCAAGTTCTGGGTGGGGTTATAAAAATATCAGTATCAGCACTCAGGCAACAAGTGGATCTATTTGCAGGAAGGAGCCAGGCAGACATGGATCTTAAAGAATTTCATTACCTTCCAGAACAGAAACAGCATAACAGAAAACCCACAAAGTCCAAACAGAAATGTTGAAAAACATAAATCCAGAATGACTGGTTCAGATGACGACCTGCTGTTGATTAAGAGTGGAAGTAAATTCTACAGAATCCACAATGGACAAGTACAGATAGATGTAAATATACATAACTGACAGAAATGAACTAGAATATAAAACATAACATGACATCCAAACTGATGTTATGTGACTAATATGTCACCATAACAAACTGCCTAAGTGGGTTTGTCTACCAAAACTCACAGACTGGGTAAGGAGGGCATTAATCAGAGAGGTCCCACCAGTCTCCTCCAGATCTGAAGGAGCTGGAAGGAGACTGGTGGATCTGTCCATAGGACACTAAGAGCTGTACACCTCACAGAGATGGATTTTCCTGGAGGGTGGCCAGAAAAAGCCACTGCTTACTGAAAAGTTTCCTAAAAGTCACATGACAGAAGTGTTCAGTAATACAGACAAAAATCTATATGAGATTATTTAATTCCATTGTCCTGCCATAAGACTTTGCAAACACCTGCAGCCAAATGAAAATTCAAATCCTTCTCCAAATCCATGAATGACTAAATCATTATTATTCCTAAACAAAGTTGGAATTGGATACATCAATAATATCACAATGTCAACATGAGAACACAGTAATGTCTACATAATATTGATATTATCTTTTCTTGCAATTAAAAAATAGGTTTGAATGGAAGTTACTAGATTTTTCTAATGAAATGGTACCATGTACATAAAGCTGAACTGAAGTGAACTGAACAATATCCTTCCATAAAAGTGCAGATGTGTCTGATCTTATTGACTACTGTACAGCCTAAACTCTTAACCTACTCTCTGAGAAGATTACTCAGATCTCAACTATGAGCCTTTATTGAGTCAGTCAAACCTTCTACAGCTACAGCAGTGATGTTTTTCCTCGTGTTTCTGCCTGATTCAGAAAAGAAAACGAAAGAAAACTTGTTCAAATTCCTGATCCTGTTCCTTTCTCAGTGTAGAACAATGTGTGTGTGTGTGTGTGTGTGTGTGAGAGCCATGCAATGTCCATGTTTGCATGCTGAAAGAGACTGTGCTGCTCTGACCCCCCTCCTTCTTTCAGGGTGGAGCCTGCTGGAGAACGATGGTTGACTCCAGGTCTGAGGAAGTGTAAGTGTGTTCTTCATCTGATTCATGACATTCAATCATCTTCACACTGTCACATCACTCATTAATCAAAGTGAACAGATGATAGATCAATAACTGCAGCTGGATTGTGTTTGTTCTCTCCATCAGATTCCTGTCGACTCACAATCGACACAAACACAGTGAACAGAAACCTGAAACTGTCTGACAACAACAGGAAGGTGACATTTGTGCAGTTTGAGGATCAGCCATATCCTGATCATCCAGATAGATTTGATTACTTGCATCCTCAGCTGCTGTGTCAGGATGGTCTGACTGGTCGCTGTTACTGGGAGGTCGAGTGGAGTGGAGGAGTTGGTATAGCAGTGAGTTACAGAGGAATCAGCAGGCAGTTCCCTGATGACTCTGACAATGTGTTTGGAAGGAATGATCAGTCCTGGAATGTAGACCTCTGGGACGGTTCCCTTCTGAGTGAGAGTCCAACATCCATCTCCTCCTCTGTCTCTAACAGAGCAGCAGTGTATGTGAACCATGCTGCTGGCGTTCTCTCCGTCTACAACATCATCTCTGACACACTGATCCACTACTGCACCATCAACACCACATTCACTGAACCTCTTTACCCTGGATTTAAATTCACACTCTATGTGCCTGGTTCTGTGCGCCTGTGTTGAGTTTAGAACAAAGACTCTCTTAATGTCTGAGAAATACCCTGTAGAACAGAAAGCTCAGTCTGTACATACATTTACATTTTGTTTCCCTGCAGCTCAACTGAGACCATTCAGTTGATGTCAGCTGCAGTTAGTTTGCTGCACATGTGACAAACTGTGATATCAGAGAGGAATCACTGAGCTGCAATCAGCCAAGATGAATTTACTTAATGAGCAGAACTTATGATGATGCATTAAACAGAGCTGGCTAATTTTTTCTGATACTTTCTTGGAGTAAAAATGACAAACTGAGCCCATTTCATTCTTCTAAGCTGCTGTAAATGTGCTGCAGTAACAAACCTGTTGTGAACTCTCATCTTTTTTGTTTTATTTCCACCAAGAGATCAGAAATACACCTTTCAGAGACCCCAGGTTGTATTACATGGCATCTGTTTTTTCAGGGTAAAACAGAATAAATGTTAAACAGGCTTCTCAAGCCCAAGTCTGCGTTTTGACATGGTGAAAAACGTGAACAGGACATCAGGCTGTTTCTAGAGAAGCAGAAGGAAACAAAGGAACAAAAAGGGACCATCTGACTTTCTACACAACAAAAATATGACATATTATTTAAGCATATACATCAGAGTTGGGTCTGTTGAAGTGTGCTGCTTTTATATACAGGTAAAGACCTCCAGAACCAAGTCTGAGAACTAAACTGACGTCTCAATCCAAAGAGAACGCAGAATAAACTCTGACAATTATTTTAATCACATTTTAACATTTTAACCAGTTGATGGAAATCAAATACATTTGAAGCGCAAAGAAGAGTTCTGTCTTTCTGTCTCCTTTTTTGTCTTATTTTACATCTTATTATTAATTCATTTTGATCTTGTTTATTTTTCTCTCTTTGAAACATGCATTATATTATTAATGTATGAATGCATGCATGTATGTATTCATGTGTTTGTAAATATTATTTCCATGCACTTATTAACTGTTATTGTAGTTTAAGAAGAAATAAAATATCGAATGAATATAATCAATATTCACACTTTATGTTACTATGTTTATTTCTATTTCTACCACAAATGTACATTTGATTAATTATGGTTATTAAAGCATTTTTATTCCCTCAAAGCAATCATAATCTGCTGTTATTATTTATTGCTATTGTCCAAGTTTTAAAGATTTCTTAACTATTCTAGCTTTTACTGCCCTGTCCACAACTGATAGGTGTCGACCCAGATTTGTCCCATTCTTCCATTCTTCCTGCAAACACGTCTTAAGGTGTGCAAAAGCACGGGGTGGTGGTTGTTTCAGAGTTCTCCAACATTCTCTATTGGGCAAGGACTGCAGGCAGGCCAGTCCAGTGCACGCCCAGTTTGTGCAAGAAAAGCACAGCAGTTACAGATGAGGCAGCTTCAACCAAAACATTGAGTGCAAAGCTGTGTCATCAGGAAGTATATCTCCTCTCAGAAATGTCTCTGAAAGTTGTTTCACCTCAATCTAAAAAGGTGTCAGGACTAAGCAGCACCTTCAGAAGCTGTGGTACTGTAACTGTAAACTGACTCGCGTTTCCATGAACCCAGATACTGTCAAGCCTCCTGCCCTGTCAGCAACTCAACTGCAAGTAGAAAAAAAAAGGCAAAGGGAGGAAACGAAATAGTGAAATCTAACCGCAGGAGTAGCAACCCTCCTTGACATCCGTGGCTTATCCACCTTTTAAAGGTGCAGATAACGGCAGAGCCATGTGAGGATTCCTGTAGGAACCACCAGGGACAAGAAAGTGAAAAACAGAAACAAGATATCAATTTAAAAGCAAAACTCATGAGCAGGTAGCAGATCAGAGATATGATCCAGCATTCTTTGCACCATATAGTGGTGAGTATCCCCGCCTGTCACGCGGGACAACGGGGTTCGATTCCCCGACGGGGAGATGAAATTGTTGTTAGTTTTCTTTTTTTTAACGAAATGATTAAGTCTGGAAATATTTGCTCTCCACTTCACTGATGCCTGAAAAAAACGTAAACATCATTTCATAATTATGGATCACGTTTGAGAGAGTTCAGGATCACAAGAACTGGTTCAGAAAGTAACTGGATTTCTAACAATGACATTTCTGAACGCCATTTGTTGGGCTGAATGAAAATATTTTTATCGCTACTCTCAACTTCTTGTGATTGTTGGAGGTAAAATGACCTAAAATGGAATTTTAGCTGTAAAATGGAATTTTAGGTAGCCCTCTAGGTCTCCGCTGCAGGACGGCGGCCCTCTGAAGATTCACAACCACTCGGTGGAGGAGCATCTACAAATCTACCACAAGGGGGTTGATGACATGCTATCATCTGTTTCTATCACAAGATGCAACTTTTTCTCATGCAATTTCTCATTTCTGATGCTCATTACAATTAAAGCTTCGGGAACATTTTAATCAGGTATTTTTATGATGTAATTTCTGTTTCTTCTGCTTCTTGTAGGTACAGAGTGGTCGTGTTGGTCCGTACAGTTTGGACCTGGGACATCAGATCAAGCAGAGGCTCTGAGAGAGGCTGAATCAGTCAATGATGATGACGTCAGTCAGTGAAGACGGGCTTCTGACTGTGGATGTGTCTTCTGGGACTGGTGTGAATCCTCCCTTTTACGATGGGGAGACGTCTCGTGAACCAAAGCACCTAAAAAATGGCAAAAAAATGTATCTGATAGATACTTGCAAACACAGGACAGGATTTTAGAGACGCTGTGTTCAAATGGATGTGTCCAGATGTTTTCCTGTTCATTTCTCAGTGTAGAACAATGTGTGTGTGAGGCCCATTGTACTGGAAAATTAATTCTTATATGCATTGTATTGAGTGTTACTGTGTATAAGCTGCAAATGACCGAGCTGCAAGGTACCACCCCGTCCTGTTTTCTTAAATTCCTATTTACAATGGTGGGCTTGTTATAATGATAAACCTTCACCTTAAGGGGGGCACGGGTGAAGCAGAATTTTTAACCTCACCTTAACTTCAGCTGGGTAACTTCAACTGTGGTTGGGGAGGAAAGGTAGAAGAACAATCAACTATACCCAAGGAGTGATGACATGACAAGTGGGCAATATAACTGTGTTTTTGCCTCAGTGGTCAGAGCAACTCTGTATTCTGTACTGTGTCGTTCTCTCCTGCAAGATATGATTATAGAAGCCTCTTATCTCCTCAGAAGAAAATAACTGACTCTGTGCCTTACTAAACTTTCCACCACAGCCATGCAATGTCCATGTTTGCATGCTGAAAGAGACTGTGCTGCTCTGACCCCCCTCCTTCTTTCAGGGTGGAGCCTGCTGGAGAACGATGGTTGACACCAGGTCTGAGGAAGTGTAAGTGTGTTCTTCATCTGATTCATGACATCCAACCATCTTCACACTGTCACATCACTCATTGATCAAAGTGAACAGATGATAGATCAATAACTGCAGCTGGATTGTGTTTGTTCTCTCCATCAGATTCCTGTCAACTCACAATCGACATAAACACAGTGAACAGAAACCTGAAACTGTCTGACAACAACAGGAAGGTGACACATGTGGAGGAGGTTCAGTCATATCCTGATCATCCAGATAGATTTGATGGCCGGCCTCAGCTGCTGTGTAGAAATGTTCTGACTGGTCGCTGTTACTGGGAGGTCGAGTGGAGAGGAAGAGTTTTTCTCTCTGTGTCTTACAGAGGAATCAGAAGAAAAGGGGGCAGTGATGAGTGTATGTTTGGATGGAATGATCAGTCCTGGAGTCTGAGCTGCTCTGATGGAGGTTACTCTGTCTGTCACAATGACAGGAGAACACACATCTCCTCCTCTTCTGTCTCCCACAGAGCAGCAGTGTATGTGGACCGTCCTGCTGGCACTCTGTCCTTCTACAGAGTCTCCTCTGACACACTGATCCACCTCCACATCTTCAACACCACATTCACTGAAGAACCTCTGCATCCTGTATTTACAGTCTGGTCACCTGTTTCCTGGTTGTCTCTGTGTTGAGTATAAAGAGTGTCCTCCTGTCTGTTGAACAGATAGTTCAGTCTGTACATGTCTGTCTCTTTCACTCAGAAACACCTTTTCAGATTCATGGATTCAGTCACTTTCTGTTTGAAACTCTTCTAAATGATTCGTTGGAAACTTCTTCCTCTTCCAGTCCTTTAAAGATAGAAGCTGCCATTCTTCCAGGATGTTGTTTTTCTGTGTTTCCAGTCAAAGCTTCACACTGAATATCAGTATGTTGTGTTTCTCTGCAGCTCACTTCAACTGAGACCATTCAGTTCATGTCAGCTGCAGTTAGTTTGCTGCACATGTGACAAACTGTGACATCAGAGAGGAATCACTGAGCTGCAATCAGCCAAGATGAATTTCCAACCTGCTGACAGATCTTCACTGATTCTGCTCCAATGTTTAGGGACTCTGGTTTAAACTGATAGAGTTACTCAGTTCTGTCAGAGACAGTCGAGTTCTGTTAGGAAACTTTCTTCCTGCCCCTGGTTAACTTGTCATAGGAGTGATGACACCAGCAGAGAGTTTGACCAAAGCCTGTCTTACTAAGACCTCAGAAAATTGGGTCAAATTGTTAGAAAAAAGGCAAATGTGTCTTTCTATTCAAATGTGTTTTAGTTTGTGTTGCAAAATCTTAAAAAAAAACATGGATCATATAAAGAAAGCAACAGAAAACTGAGTGTTTGTGTTAATATGGTGTTTTCTACTCTAAATCCGGTCCGGTCCTGTACCACAGCCACCCCCTGACTGACCGCTAAGTCCCATTCAGATAGACCCCCTCATTCACCCCCACCCTCCCCCACTACACGTTTCATCCTCACCATACACTCCTTTCAATCAGTAGACCCTTCTCCACCACCGGAATCTCAGGACATTCACACTATCAAAACCATCACTTCACATAGACAGTTAAAACCCAGAAATGTTTTTAGACTCAAAAGTGTTTTATTTTATTCCCTTAAAGTGCCACGATGAGCACACGTTCAGCACTGACATCAAAATGGCTTTGCTGAACGTGCGCTCTCTTTTAAACAAATCTTTTACCATAAATTATTTAATTTTAGAGAAAAACCTGGACAGTATTCTCCTTTTAGAGACATGGCTTGGCACTGATGCACCTGTTATTATCACTGAGGATTCGCCACCAAATTTTAACTTTCTATTTTCTACAAGGGGAGGCAAAAAAGGGGGAGAAACTGCATCAGTAACGCAAATCACAATGTCCTCAAACAAGGTTCCTTTTAACAGTTACTCATCATTTGAGCATCATGCCTTTGTTTTTAGCAGCCCTCCTATTCATTGTATAACGGTCTACAGACCACCCCAGTATTCCACTTCTTGTATCAGGGAAGTTTCTGAACTGCTATCAATCATTCACACCACCTACAACAGGATGTTAATAACTGGTGATTTTAATCTACACGTTGACAACACCTCGGACCCAATATCCAGAGAATTTTTAAACTTCTTAAACTGCTTGGATTTTAAACATCATATTTCACAGCCAATCCACAGCAGAGGACGCACCCTGGACCTGGTCATAACCTTTGGCCTGTCCGTGGATGTGTCCTCTGTTGTGGACCTGGCTGTGTCTGACCACTACTGTGTGTTTTTTTAACACCACCAGTTTTAATCAGCGGGAGGCCCCGGTGAGAACGGTGAGGAAACGCTACCTAACTCCTGAAGTGGCTGCAAATTTTATCCAGATTTTACAGAGCACTCCTGCAGAGATTTTACCAGCACCTTGTGATTTTATCGTTGACAATTTTAACAGCAATCTTAAGTCAACGCTGGACTCAGTGGCTCATCTTTTAACAAAAACAATTAAGACAAAACCTACACCACCATGGAGAAATGAGGAAACAAAGAAACTAAAAAGAAACTGCAGGAGTGCTGAAAGGAGATGGAGAAAAACAAAACTAAGAATTCATTATCAAATTTTGGCTTGGCTTGCTCATGCCACTAAAAACTAGAAACATGGTGAAGAACAACATGACAAACTAAATCCATCATGTTAGAAGACAGAGTGGGAAAAGAATGAAAGTCAACAGAAATTCAGCTCCATTATTGAATGAAGTCAAACACACTGAAGAGTTCGATCAGAGTTGAGCAGCTGTGTGGATTTGTAGTTGTGCATTTTCATCCCAGCTGTTAAACAGCAGATAACAGTGTGTGTTACTAAATTCACCACCAAGCTGAATGTGTTTGTGGGAACATGAATGTTTTTTAGTCTTTCTCATCATGTGACCCCGATTTTTTTCATCTGCTGTCAGATTCAAATCAAGACCATGAAACCACACAGCAGCTTCAGCTGAGCTGTCAGTCAGCAGCAGCGGTCTTATCTGTGGGCCGCAGGGGGTGATGGGAGCTCTGAGGAGCTGTTAGAAAGCACGTGGCCCTGGTCTGATCTCACAGCTCGTCGTTGTTTGGCCTCAGCTGCGTCAGAGCGCCACTTCTCTCCAGGTTCACCAGAGGAAACACCACTGCACAAAATGCTTTTCCTCCCAGCTGCTGCTCTGTGCTGTCTGTGTTCAGCTGAGTGTTTCCAGCCAATCAGGAGCCAACAAACTCCACCTGGAACAAACACTGTCACACTGACGTTCATCTGTCTGTCTGTGTCTTTACAGTGCTGGTTGCCATGGCAGCACAGCTGATTCAGGACCAGTTAACACTGAGCAGGAGTTGGTTAAAGTGTCTCCTTCAGCTGTGGAACTGACCAGTGTGATGAAAACTGGATATACTGGTACCAGAAGAAAGAAGCAGAAACATTCACAGTGATTCTTCATATTAATAAAGATAGTGGTGATGTTTATAAAGGTTATGGTCATCATCAGAAAGATGATTTCTCAGCTGTGAACAAACAGAATGGCTGTGAGTTGCAGATACAGAAAGGTAAACTCAATCATTCAGCCACCTACTACTGCAGCTGTGATAAGTGGAGTCTCCACAGTGAGAAATGATCCCTGCAATCTGTACAAAAACCTTCAGATGAACAGATATCAAACAGTGTTTGTGACATGAAGAGAGCAGTAAACCACAGCCCAGGTTCAGAAGCTGGATCTTATTGTATGTACTGACAGTTGCAGACAGAGTCCATCAGTTGGAGGACCAGGACCAGAATGGAGCAGCAGAACCTGGATCCGAACCCCTCCACCAGGAACAGAGCCGGCTCATCCTCTGGTTCTATTGGGCTTCAGGTCAGTGTGGACGATGCTAAAGACACGAGTACGTGTGTCGAAGCTCCGTGTGTCCTCCGCTCATTCTGCTTTTCCATCAAATGTGGAAAAAGTGTCAAAGATAGTGTTTTTCTCTGTTAAAAACAGCAAAGTGTTTCCTGGTTTCATCTCATCTCTCTGAGCTGCAGATACAGATGTGCTTAGACTGAACATGTGCTGCAGGCTGAATGATTTGCTGGAATCAATGGGCAGATTGTTGTGGTGGGACGTTTTCTGGCTCTCAGCTTTCACATTTGAGAGGTTCAGGAGCCACTCATCATTATTTGTGTTTAAAGTCTCTGGATTACATGAATTTAACCTGGTGGTGGTAATACTTCTGGGTCTTTAATGGTTAGATGACAGGTTTTTAGAGCTCTCTACCTCAGTGTAAAGAGTTATTTTAGAGAGAAACGAAGGTTGAAACAATGTTTCCCTGATGGCTCTTGAGCTGATTGGCTGCAGACCTCTGGGTTGTAAGCTGGAACAAAGGGTTAGTGTAAAGAATGTCATGTATTACCACTACTGTTACTTTTATTTACATATTTTTTGCGCTAATTAATTCATTATCGCCAACAATTTTTTGTCTCCCATTACCGCAGTTTTCATTATTTATTATTTTTATTATAACATCTGTTGCTCTCTGACTTTCATTTTGAAAAAGTCCACCGTGAGCCAGCCTCGTGTTTTGCTTACTGCTGCAGCTCTCATAGGAAACAGTCAGAAAAGAAAAGAATGGCGGATGAAGCGGGCTAAACAAACATGGACAAAGTTAAAGAACGTTTAAATGGCCATTTTCACTTCAAAGTTCTTCCAGACGGCGCAGTAGATAGAGCAAAAGTTATTTGTCAGCACTGAAATATTGAATTGTCATAACACCGGAGTACTAAGATCATATGACAGTACAATTCCAATAGAAGTGCATTATATGATACTTTTGAAGTTGTTATTGAATTTTCCATATAACAATGTGAATAATCACAGGAAATCATGTGATTAACACAATTAAAGAATTTAATATTTGCCCAGCCCTATTTTCATTCATTTAACCCAATTAATGATCAACCTTTTTCAGTCAAACCTCTACATGGTGTTCAAGTGAACAACTTGAACAAGACTGTGCTTCCTTCTATCATTTAGAAATATTGTAGCACAAGTTCCTTTTCAGAATTTCATCACAACAAAATAAATAGTAAAATAGCAAAAAGCAAGAGTTTACTGCTTAAAAACCTGAATGTGTGCAGAACACATTAGAGCACAGTGCTGATAGCTTAGGGCACTATTAAACACAACGTCAGCGTTCACGTTTGATCTGAGATATTGAGACTTATGTGGTTCTGTCTGTCCAGGTCCAGTTAGAATATGTTGTTTAGCTTAGAGGAAACTCATTAACTTCAAAAGGATCTAAGTCTTCTTCCTCTCTGTCATTGCAGAAACATATAGCCCAAGAAGGATCCAGATGGCACTGCTGTAAGCACTGTGGGAAAATGTTCAAAAGATCATCACATCTGAGGTATCATCAGAGGCTTCATACTGGGGAGAAACCTTATAGCTGTTGTAGCCAAATTATATATCGCCGGCACACAAGGCACCAACAATATATATTTATAGCGGACACACGTAGCGTGATGTGATAAGATATAAGGATTTATCAGAAAGTTCTCACTATCTGAATAAGCCTTATTTAACCTCGTTTTAGGGCACCACCTTCAATCGAAGGAAAAGACAGAATCTTACGATTCTGGTATGTTAAATTAACAATCAATTATTAATTAATAACTAATAAATTCCAGTCTCATATAGTCGCTACTCGTGAATTCTCGTTTTGTTGGACTCGCACATACGTAAAGAACACATACACAAAAGCCGGTTGATTTAATATATATATATATATATATATATATACATGAACTATTTATTAAAATGACATGACCAAAGACATGAACCTTAAGACAACAGGAGAAATGCTTTGAATATGGATGATTATATAAGAAACACTTATGAAAAGAAAAGAATTAAGGGGAGGGGATGGATGGATACCGGAATCATTCAAATAGTCGTATTGTGTTACTATTTGAATTTAAAAGCTAACAACTTGGGTTGATTTATCATTTTAACAGCGAATTCTCTCGACACCCACCGCATACCGTCTGAAATGTAAGAACAGGGCAGATCTTACGGTCAGGTCAGCTCCGAACCACAGATCATCGCCAGCGGGTCTCACTGGGTCTCTCTCTGTTCCGCGTCTCGCGGCCTTCGTTGTGGTTGACTTTCAGGGACTGGACCGGTCGCTTTCCTGCGCTGGAGAATAAGCCTTCCTTCTGGTAGCTTGAAGACGAGCGGGTGGGGTGTCTGAATTCACAGCAAATAATGATAAAACTGTCCAAGGATGGAGTTGGTTTTGGTTGCCGACCAACTCTGATGAGGTGAACTTAAGTTCACCAAAGATTGACAAAAAGGTTGACAAGCTGAACGCTGGCTCCTTTTGGTGATCAAAAATAGGTGAAGAGCTGTACAGCAGCAGAGTTTAAAACGTGCTATAGAGAGGAGACAGGATGACGGACGAACAAAAAACGCAAAATGTATCTTTCTACTACATTCTTCTCTTTCTGTCTTTGTTCGGACCTTCTTCTTCCATCTCATCTTCCTCTCCTGCCATTTTCAAAGAGTCTCTGCAACTCTTATTCCATCAATTAGAGCTCTCTGCTCTTCATCTTCTCTACTGATCTGGACCTTCAATATTCTCTTTCAATATTCCGTCCATGTTCTGTTCAAGAACCTATGCGATCTTATGCCATGACTGGACAATAACTAACTTTTCCTCGCGGGTTACGGAGTTTGATTCGCGGAGGCGGGGCATGACGTAGGCCTACGCTACACTTTCAGCCAATGGTATGCCTGAAACTGTTGTGACGTCTGCCTGGGCGTATTTTGTAAGGCGACCTGCAAGGAGAATTCGACTCCTGCATTCCTCCGTCTCATAAACATTTGTTCAGAGGATTCTAAAACACTATAACTTGTTAAGATATAAAGGGAAAGATATAGCATAAACTAAATAAAGACATAAAAACAACATAACATAACATAACATGATGGTTATGAGTCTCAAAATTCAGATGGATATCTGTAAAGTTATGAAGTATGAATAACGAACCAACCAATGTTATTTTCCTGTGTTAAACACAGAATACAATAAGAAACAGCTGAAGAATTGGTTAATAGTTGCATTATTTCATATAAATGTCACATGTCATATGCAAGTTGTTGATTAGTTTGGGTTTAACTATTCAGTACTACGAACCACTCGGGGGCAATGTGGCTCCATAGGATGATTAGTCATTTTCCAAAATAATAATATCTTCCGTATCGTTCCACGTACGATCATGAAAAAGGTATTAAAATGCAGCTTGTGATATCACTGAAAACATTAAACAACTTGTACAAAGATACAAAGCACATTTAATACAGTTTCAAGATTCAGCTAAAAAGTGATTCAGGGTGAGATCCTTTGAGAGGTCCATGCAGCGACTGTCTCTGGCTTGAATCAGAATCAGGGCAAACTGTCACCATTGTTTACTTTGACCCAGATAGGGTCAAAAGGGTCCTGTTCTGGTTTTCCCCAATACTCTCCTGAGAGGGTCCGTTGTTTGTTCAGCTTAGTTAGCACTAAGCTATTAATGCATTTACCTAAATTTATGGCACAGGACTATGGAAAGAGGGGCTGAGAAAACTCCCCCAAAATGCTTTCGTGGGCAAAGGTTGTTGTAAATTTCTCTTACTTGATGTAGAAATCCCCCATCTGGTATTTCCAAACTTACCATCCCCACCAAAAAATGTTGCAGTCATTTAAAGTCTTAAGTTTGTATTAAATTCCACACTTGAGTTCGCTACACATCTTCCCCAAAGAACCAGAAATGTTTAACTCAGTCTAAAAAAGGTTTGGAGTTGTACCCGGTACTTTCCAGACAGCTGTATGATGCTCATAACTGAAACTGAAAATGAAGACTGTTTCCTTTAGGTTTTTTTGTTATAAAACCTATAGAACGTCATTTCGTCTTGTCAAAACTTAATGAAATCGGAAAAGCTACATATAGATGTCTTTAATTGAGGCTAATTAAAGATATCTGTAACTGGAATTATGACTCGTCCTAATTCACTTACAGATATCCACATCTGTAAGTTACTGGTGAGCAGTTATTGGTGACATGAGCAGGCCAACCACCATCTTTGTCATGTTCTTTGGATGAGATAAACAACGTGTGTGTGTGTGTATTTTTAGGCATTTATCTAATGTATCCGACCCATCTGACACAATCGAGAAACTTTATCTGACCAAGTTATTTAGTTTCGTTATGCACTCTTAAAGTCTTGGACCATTTAAGGACATTCATTGTGTAGTATGAGCAGAGTGGAAAAGTACAAAATAGGAACATGGCTTATTTAGAAAAATACAGAATATAAATACATTCTGTCTAAGAGTAAAGCCAGTTATAACATCATTGATCCACTGACTGTCTTAATGAAATCTGATTATACTTTGATTCAGGAAGCACAGTAAGATGTGCAGTCGAGTCATTATACAACTTTTGGAGTTTAAAAGGCAATCACACTTCCAAAATAATAAACCCCTCTGAAAATGTTCCACTTTGGCAAAGGTGAAAGGTTGGGAAAGCCAGCAATTTGGTTCACTTCTAACTTTCAAGCTTTCTGATACCATTTCTAATTCCTTTTTCTACTTGAAATGAGTAGCAGATCCCATTTTTAGATTGAGAATGCTTCCTCATCGGAGAGCCCTGCAGGACCTGATCATACACAGCAGCACCATGCTGCAGACTGCAGGGTGTTTAAAACGTGTAGGGTCAGTCAATTGAGGAAAAACATTCAGTTGTCAAGGATTACCTTCAGTGGTATTTAATTGATAGGAACCACACAGCAGTTGAAAGTAGTGTATTGTATTGCTTTTGCCTTGAGAGAGTTAAGGGTAAAACGTCACAGCTTGTTACTTAACTCTGCACTAAAACGCCTAATATCCAGAGAGTTCCAACAGTATATAAGTTTACACATCTGCCACATATCTAAAATGTTTACGGGTATATACGGGAAGATCTCATTTGTAACAGAACCTAGGATACCCTCCGTATACACATCTATAACAAATCCTAGTATTGGATATCTTTTGGATACATACATTATACATAAATAATTCTTCTGTTTTTTCATAAATCCTTTAAACAACTTCTGTCCTGCTCAAAAAATACCTAACATTCAATCATTTTTAGGATTTTAACCCTTCAAATGACAGTTTAATTATTTTTAATTAATTATTTACTAAAAACACACTAAACGTTAAATATTTTCTGTAAAAATTACACAGATGGGGCTTTGGTGGTAACTTGAGTCTTGGATATGTCAAGGATTAGCACCAAAATTGATTTGATATCATTAGTATATTTTTATGTACTAGAAACTGAACATGCTTTACGGCCGCATTGAAAGACAAGGTGCTGGACCCAACGCCCCCCACCAGTCAGTTAATTTTAAAGTAGATCTTAAGAGTAAATTTCTTCACATGTGGCACCATATATACATCCACAGATAAAACTGCAGTGATGCATCAGGAACCCACAACTATCTACTTCATGAGTTCCAATATTTTTTGCTTTTCACAGAAAGGCAAGTTACTCGAAGCCGCCACCCTAACGATGTGCTGTTGTTTTTCATTTAATGAGATTAAATACTTTACTGTCTTTGTGTGAACACTCATTGTACCAGGTTACAGTGTATTCTGTCCTCAGTCATTGGTCATTGCAATCTTGGGTGCTTGAATAGAAGTCAATTCACTACTTGGTTTTGGAAGATGTTTCAGCTTTCTTCTGAATGAGCTGTTCAAACGCTAAATCCACTGGTGGGGCGTTCAAGGCTTCGAGGCTGTTGTTTTGAACATTCATACTTCAGAGTCATTGTCCCAGTTGTGTCACTGAAACACTGACCATCTTCTTGGTCGTCTGGAACTACCGACCACATGAATGAGGAATGAAATAGCCTATTCATATGAGAGCTGAAACAATCAGGAACTAATTTTGCATAACATAGCTTACCTCTTTTTCATCACTTTCAAGAGCAGCTGTGGTTTCCTTGTTTCCTCTTCCATTCCTTTGTTTCATTTCACACTTTTCTTTAAAAAACCTCACTAAGTGCATTTTAGGAGTAAATGAAACTTGCAGCTATAGGAAAATTAAGGTATTAACTTTGTATACGTTTTACTTCTTTCAGCCACAAAGTAAACTTATTAAGTAACTTAGTTTATCTTGATCCAAGTACGGAATAAAGTCCAGTCATTGGCTCATGCTTACATGTAATTTAGCAGAATAAACATGTTTTTCACTCCACATATTTACCTTGAGGTATTACCAGTTATATACTTACACGTTCGACATCATATAGTACTGGAGTTTAAAAGTTTATAGTAAATAATATGTGTGCTCAATTGCATTATTTTTATGCACCTTAAAAACATCCCTTATCCAAAAGTAGTATAATTGAAGTTTATTTCATGAAGTATGCATGAGTATAAGTATAGCAAGTATACTACGGACCATGTACTTGTAGTGAACTAGAAAGTATACTAACTTAATACCTCTTCAGGCTAAATTTGAACATTTTTAAGTTTACAAAAGTGTACTTTTGACACAGGACCTGAGAGATGCATCTGGACCTTCAGCTGATCCATCTACTGTTGGCCCAAGCCTCATCAGAAATGGTCTCCATGGAAGGGTGGCTGTCAAGAAGCCATTCTTAAGGAAGGGAAACAGGGAGAAAAGGCTGAGCTATGCCAAATGACACAAGAAGTGGACTGAAAATCAGTGGCAACAGGTCTTATGGAGGGATGAATCCTGGAGAACCATTCCTGAAGACTATTTAAAGAAATTACAGAATCCTGGCAAAACATAAAGGAATGAGGTGTGTTTTAAGACTTTTGACCACAGTACTTTATATAATCTGCATATTCCAAAAGGTTTTCCTGTTCTATAAGCACATACTTTCTGTTTCACTGAAGAAAGGGATGATATGTATCTGTTCAAGGTGCTCTGTATTTAGTCTAACCTACAACTGGTCAAAACAGGACGATTGTCTTCAGCATCAGTGCTCAGTGACAGCTTTAGAAGTATGTGTAGAAAACTGATTTGTATTCAGACTGTTTCTGTCCAGTCGAGCTCTTTGATCTGACAACAAAAATAAACTCTTCTAAACCATCAACTTGTATTTTAGACCCAATTACACTAGATAGTTCAAGGAGGTTTTCCCCTAAATCCACACCTCCACATTGGATTTGATCAGTCCACCACAGAGTTTTAAGGCTGCTGGAATTAAACCTTTACTTGAAACTTTACTTTTACTCTGGAACTTTTACTCTGGCTTTTACTCTGAGCCGTAATTGGTGTTGTTAGCAGAGGCCATGGAGGGAGTCCATTCCCTCTGAGTGCAGCCCACAGAGGGAGTGGGATAGCTTCCTGAGTCTGTAAACTTCCTCTTGCTGTGTTGAGCTGCAGAGGCCTGGGGAGGATTCTGCATCTTCTGTGGCTTCCTCAGAACTTTCCTCTTTGCCACTTTCAAAGGGAAATATGTAGGAACCCTCAGACTCATTTTCCAGAATCTCTTCATCTACTCTGTCACTCCACAGAAGTGCAGGAGAGGATATTTTGGTTTGACTCAAAAAGGACTTTTTAAGTAAGTGTTGCTTTTCAGGCGGTTTGTCTTTCAGGCTTTTATAAACTACAGTGATGTCATGTCCTTTGATGATGTTTCCACTGTGATGTCATGCAAAACTGTGAAGTCATAATCTGTGATGACATCACTTCTTGTGATTTCAGCAGCGATGGTGCTCTGTTCTCAGTCACCAGTCATCACGTGGGCTGTTCTGCTCTCTTTTTCAGCTTTATGATCTTAACTGTAAATAACATGCAGCACATGTTCATAGAGCCCAGGCAATGGTGGGAATGAATGCTGTGTGAAATGTAAATGAAACAGAAGCAGTCACCTGCAGATCCTTCATATATATATATATATATATATATATATATATATGTGATAACTGAATCTGAATGTATCAGTGTCCAGGTCAGTAATAATGTATTTATTGTATGTTATGGTGCTCACAGCTGCTTTCTTCACGCCTCACCTGGAAGTATCTTTGAAGCTGCTTTGTATGTTGTCTACACTGACTGTAAAGCAAAAGTAACACAACAGCCACATCTTCAGGCTGTTCTCAGTGTTTCCAGCACAATCATTCAGCTGTTTTCATGCATCAACATAATACAGTAATAACAGTGTAGTTATGGTTGTTTCTATTCAGAGCTGCTTACAGGCAGTATGGGATTATTTCTACGTGTCAACATATAGTGTACAACATCATTTCTAGTAAAAATCTGACTTTGAAAGATGTTAAAATGACAGAATCAGCATGTAAATGATAAAGTGTCTTCTTGTGGATGTTCTCAGATATGTACAGTATGAACACTGTGATCCTTTCGCACATGTCCCAGTATGTTTGATTGTGTTCCAAGTGAGAGTCAGACTGGAGAAAGTGTCATGAAGCTGTCACCCTTAAACAATCAATAAAAGCTCTGAATACAAAAGCATTTCAGTGTCATTACAGTGTCATCTCTATAAGTAATGATGAAAGAAGCAAAAGCTTCAGCTGCACCTCCTGAGCTCTACTTTCCATATTGTCTACACTGACTGAATCAAAAGCAGCACAACGGCCACATCTTCAGCTTGTTGTTGAAAAGCTGTTCTGACAACATTCACAGCCCAATAAGCAGCACAGTGACAGCAGTGTAGTTGAGTTTGTGGGTCAGAGGAAATCTCATGTTCCAGTCATGTGATCCACCATTTCACTTTATTCCATTTTAAAAGGACTTGGACTGATCTCAGGTCAGGATTTTGTCCTTCTAGCAGCAGCTTATCAGGACGCTGATTTTGTTGGACAGATATTCATCAGTTTCCTGTGGATGTTTCGGCTTCCCAGAAGATGAATCCAGAGTGCACTGAGACTGAGACAGGAGCAGGAAAACTTCCTAAATTCATGTGAAGTCTTTGTACCACATTACAGCTCAGAAACAGAACACATGCACAGTGAGGGCATGATGCTCAATACGTTTCTCAAAGCATTTACTCAAGGACATTCATTATGTGCTTATAGTGATATGATTTTCTTCCCCTGACACTGAAATAACAAACATCTTTAAGTGATTTCATGTCACTTTTAGATCCATCAGCTCCACAGTTTTATATCTCTACATGTTAAGTATAAGGCAGCTTTCACAGCGAGCTATGTGGCAAATATCTGTGAAACAACTGAGACTAACAGCCTGAAACATCCAGTTTCTACAAAGATAGCTCATATACACAGTTCTGTGGAATGTTTCTGTACAGTCATCATGGACATTAATGTCATTGCCATTTAGTCATTTAGCAGATGCTTTGATCCAAAGTGACTCACAGGTGAGGAAACAACACCCCAGTGCAGTCAGGCTTACCTCTCATTTCCCCTGTATTTGTGTCCATCCTCCAGACTCCTGTGGATCCTTTTTACCTCACGCTAAAAAAGCCAATATCACAGACAATTCAATTCAATTCAATTTTATTTATATAGCGCCAGATTACAACAATTGTCATCTCAAGGCACTTAAGTAATATAGTCCAATTCAAGCCAATTGGAATTCAATTCATTGTAATCATAATCCAATTAATTCATATAGAGCTAATTAAAAAAATTAATATCCTAGCTAAGGAAACCAACAGATTGCACCGAAATGTGTCTTCAGTCCAATCTCCCGTCCTGAGCGTGCCTGAGGCGACTGTGGAAAGGAACGACTCCCTTTTAACAGGAAGAAACCTCTGGCAGAACCAGACTCAGGAAGGGTGGCCATCCGCCTCGACCAGCTGGGGTTTGAGAAGACAGAAAAGAGGGAAAAGAGGGGGGAAAAACACCATAACGCCATTCAAAGGATATCTGTTGGAACAGGGAAACACAAGTTAATAACCAAAATAATGTCATATGTACATAATATAATTTGAGAAATTAAACAGGGGGGAAAAGAGAGCAAAGTGAGGAAAGGTGTGACAGATGAGGTCCCCCAGCAGTCTAAGCCTATAGCAGCTTAACTATGGGATGTTTCAGGATTACCTGAGCCATCCCTAACTATAAGCTTTATCAAAAAGGAAAGTTTTAAGCCAAATCTAAAAAGTGGAAAGGGTGTCTGCTTCCCAGACATTTACTGGCAGCTTATTCCACAGGAGAGGGGCCTGATAACTGAAGGCCCTGCCTCCCATTCTACTTTTAGAAACTCTGGGAACAACAAGTAAACCTGCAGTTTGGGAGCGAAGTGCTCTGTTAGGAAAATATCTTACAATTAAATCTTTAAGATATGATGGAGCTCGGTCATTAAGAACTTTATATGTGAGAAGAAGAATCTTAAATTCTATTCTGAATTTAACAGGGAGCCAATGAAGAGAAGCTAAAACTGGAGAAACATGATCTCTCCTGTTAGTTCTCATCAGAACTCTGGCTGCAGCATTTTGGATCAGCTGGAGGCTTTTCAGAGAATATGTGGGACAGCCCAATAATAAGGAATTACAGTAGTCCAATCTTGAAGTAACAAATGCATGAACTAGTTTCTCTGCATCACCTTGAGACAGGATGTTCCTGATTTTAGCAATATTACGAAGGTGAAAGAAGGCAGTCCTAGAAACCAGTTTTATATGTGCGTCAAATGATAAATTCTGGTCAAAAATAACTCCAAGGTTCCCTACTGTAGAACTAAAAGCCAAGGAAATACCATCTAGATGATACATCAGTGATAATAGTGGGAAGGATTCCATTAATCTTCTCTCTGATAGAAACAATTTTATTGATGAAGAATCTCATGAAATCATCACTGCTGAGAGTTAAAGGAATACATGGCTCAACAGAGCTCGGACTCTTTGTCAGCCTGGCAACAGTGCTGAAAAGAAACCTTGGATTCTTCTTATTCTCTTCTATCAATGATGAATAATAAGCAGTTCTAGCTTTACGAAGTGCTTTCTTATACGTTATTAAACTATCTTTCCAGACTAATTGAGACTCTTCTAAATTAGAGGAACGCCACTGTCTCTCCAGCTTTCTTGCAGTCTGCTTTAACGCACACAATTATACCAAGGAGCCAACCTCTTCTGACTGATTACCTTCCTTTTCAGAGGGGCAACATTGTCCAGTGTTGTACGCATTGAAGCTAGTGTGTTGTCAACAAGAGAGTCAAGTTCTACTGAAGTAAAATTTAGGTAGCCAACTTTATTTAACAGAAACGAGTCCAAAGAAATTATTTTCAGAGTCTTCACTGACCAACTTCTCTGTATTTATAAAACAGAACCAAATGTAGAATCTGATGCAGCAACACACTTAGTAAAAGTTGTTTTGGAGTCAAAGAAAGACTTTTATAGAATCTACAGTAACAGCGTTCTGGAAGATTCTCCAGTCAGAAGATTACCTGCTGACAGGTGAGGGCGTCAGGATTGGGTATAAAAGGAGCATCCACCTAAGGTTTAGTCTTTCCAACAAGGATGGGTCGTGGCTCACCACTTTGTGCCAAACTCCATCAGAGAATCATCAGTTCAGAAATATTTCTCATCATCTACAGAGCAGAATATTGTGAACAGATTCAGGGAGTCTGGGGAAATCTCAGTGTGGAAAGGCCAAGGACAGAAACCACTGTTGGATGAGCTTGAAGCCCTCAAGCAGCACTGTATGAGAAACCGTCAGGCCACCATGATCCATACAGCCACAGGGGCTCAGATGGAGCTTGGAAAACCATTTTCACTCAACAGTCCATGGCTGCATCCAGAAATGTGACCTGAAACAGTATTACACAAGGAGGAAGCCGTATATAAACTCTGTGCAGAAACACGGCCCGAATCTCTGGACACGAGCTCATCTCAGATTGACAGAAAGACAGTGGACACATGTTCTGTGGTCAGATGAGTCGGCGTTTCAGCTGCTTTTGAGAAAAACTGACGTCTTAGTAACATTGCTGCTGACAGCATCCTTCACATCTGCTGCACAGATAAAGTGATGTTATAAACATAACGTTTATGTATTTAGCAGACGCTTTTATCCAAAGCGACTTACAAATGAAGATATAACAAGCTATATAAAAAGCTAATAATAAACTACATAGAAGGAACCCACGAGTCCGACTCTGTCAGAGGTGACAGAGTAGAGATAGGGTGCAGGCATAGAAGGAAGTACAGAAAGATAAAGTGCAGAGATAGAGGGGGTAGGGAAGTGCTAGGATAGGAGATGCTCTCTGAAGAGCTGGGTTTTCAAGAGTTTCTTGAAGATAGACAGGGACGCCCCTGTTCTGGTAGCGCTCGGTAGGTCATTCCACCATCGTGGGACTACAAATGAAAAGAGTTTGGATTGTCTTAGGCGTGGTGTAGGAGCTGCTAGACGACAATCCTGGGACGAACGGAGGGACCGAGTTGTGGCATAAGCCTTTGTGAGAGCATTCCAGTAGATGGGAGCCGTTCCATTAAGCACTTTGTAGGCTAACGTGATGAGTGATGAAAGGGTGAAACATCATCATTTCAGATGGTGAGCAGTTGTGTTGATGCTGAAATCCTATGCTGTGTAGTTGTTGCCTCATAGAGTCGATGAAGAACTGGATGGATAAGAAGCATTGATAATGAGTATGTTAAGGGGTACAAAGGTAGTGGCTCAGGCTAAGACAGTGGACAGTGGTTGAATTGGGAAGGTGTAGACAAGAAAAAGCTTCGTTGAAAAGAGCTGGAAAGGAGTATTAGATTTTTGATAGGGGGAACATATGATGTATTTGCCAACTCCCCAGAACCTAAAACTCTGGGTAAATGGAGACCCGTTATGTTCGTTATGTTCAGGTATTGCAACTCTAAGGTACTGATGTCCTCTTAGCCTCTGATAGCGGACTTGTGTCTGTGCTTGTCCTGTTGGATCTCAGTGCTGCATTTGATACGATCGATCACAGCATTCTGTTACAGAGACTTGAACATGTTATTGGGATTAAATGAACTGCATTAGGCTGGTTTATTTATCTGATAGATTCCAGTTTGTTCTTGTAAATGAAGAACCTTCCTCACACATCGGAGTAAGTCACAGAGTTCCTCAGGGTTCTGTGCTTGGACCAATTCTTTTTACTTTATACATGCTTCCATTAGGTAACATTATTAGACAGCATGGCATAAATTTCCATTGTTATGCTGATGATACTCAGCTGTACGTATCTATGAAATCAATAGGTTGGTCAGACTACAAGCATGTCTTAAAGACAAAGACCTGGATGACTCAGAACTGTCTGCTTTTAAATTCAGACAAAACTGAAGTTGTTATCTTTGGACCTGAGCGCTTCAGGGAGAAATTGTCTAGTTCTGTAGTTACTCTGGATTGTATTTCCTTGGCTTCTAGGTCTACAGTGAGGAATCTTGGAGTTATTTTTGACCAGAATTTATCATTTGATGCACATATAAAACTGGTTTCTAGGACTGCCTTCTTTCACCTTCGTAATATTGCTAAAATCAGGAACATCCTGTCTCAGGGTGATGCAGAGAAACTAGTTCATGCATTTGTTACTTCAAGATTGGACTACTGTAATTCCTTATTATTAGGCTGTCCCACATATTCTCTGAAAAGCCTCCAGTTGATCCAAAATGCTGCTAACAGCAGAGATCATGTTTTTCCAGTTTTAGCTTCTCTTCATTGGCTCTGTGTTAAATTCAGAATAGAATTTAAGATTATTCTCCTCACATATAAAGCTCTTAATGACCGAGCTCCATCATATCTTAAAGATCTCATTGTAAGGTATTTTCCTAACAGAGCACTTCGCTCCCAAACTGCAGGTTTACTTGTTGTTCCCAGAGTTTCTAAAAGTAGAATGGGAGGCAGAGCCTTCAGTTATCAGGCCCCTCTCTTTTGGAATAAGCTGCTAGTAAATGTCCAGGAAGCAGACACCCTTTACACTTTTAAAATTAGGCTTAAAACTTTCCTTTTTGATAAAGCTTATAGTAAGCTGCTATAGGCTTAGACTGCTGGGGGACCTCATCTGTCACACCTTTCCTCACTTTGCTCTCCCCCCCCCCCCCCTTGTTTAATTTCTCAAATGATATTATGTACATGTGACATTATTGTGGTTATTAACTTGTGTTTCCCTGTTCCAACAGATATCCTTTGAATGGCGTTATGGTGTTTTTCCCCCCTCTTTTCCCTCTTTTCTGTCTTCACAAACCCCAGCTGGTCGAGGCGGATGGCCACCCTTCCTGAGTCTGGTTTTGCCAGAGGTTTCTTCCTGTTAAAAGGGAGTCGTTCCTTTCCACAGTTGCCACAGGCACGCTCAGGATGGGAGATTGGACTGAAGACACGTTTCGGTGCAATCTGTTGGTTTCCTTAGCTAGGATATAAATTTTTTTAATTGGCTCTATAAGAATTAATTGGATCATGATTACAATGAATTGAATTCCAATTGGCTTGAATTGGACTATATTACTTAAGTGCCTTGAGATGACAATTGTTGTAATCTGGCGCTATATAAATAAAATTGAATTGAATTGAATGGCACACCACAGGGGAGTGTGATAAGTCCAACGCTATTTACAATAATGATAAACGATATATTCGACAGTATACCAGCAGGAATGGGAAGATCTTTGTTTGCAGATGATGGGGCATTATGGAAGAGGGGAGGCAACATAGATCACATAGTTAAGAAACTACAGGAAGGGATAGATCAAGTGGAGAAATGGGGAGAAGAGTGGGGTTTTAAATTTTCAGTGGAGAAAAGTAAAGTAATGTTCTTCTCAAAAAAGAAAATTAGTGAAAATAAAAAGTTAAACTTGTACAGAAAGAACTTAGAGAGAGTAAGAAGCTTTCGATTCTTAGGAATGATAATGGATTCTAGATTAACATGGAGGGAGCATGTGAAGGGAATTGTAGAGAGAAGTAAGAAAGTATTGAATATTATGAGGTGTTTGGCTGGGTTAGAGTGGGGTGCGGATTTTACAGCATTAAAATATATATACATCGCATTAATAAGGTCTAGAATAGATTACGGTTGTGTGGGATATGGATCGGCAGCAAAATCAGTACTCCCGCAAATAGATATAATTCAAGCCAGAGCATTAAGAACTTGTCTCGGAGCAATAAAAACAGCACCAATATGTTCACTACAGGTTGAAGCAGGAGAAATGCCACTAGGGCTCAGAAGAAAACAGCTAATAGCCAACTACTGGATAAATTTAAAAGGACACAAAGAAGAACATCCAGCAAAGAGAGTTCTGGAGATGTGCTGGGAAAAGGGGAAGGAGGAAAAAACGAGTTTTGGGTGGGTCAGTGAGGGTTTAGCAGAACAACTAAAAATACAACATGTGGAATTCAGCCCAACAGTTCTTTGGACAACAATACCAAAATGGATGCTACAAGAAACAAATGTAGACTTAAACATGTGGAACATCAAGGAAAGAAATAAAACAGCAGATCTAGTGCAGGAATTTTATAACTATGTGGAGGAAAAATATGGAGAATATGTGTGTATATATATACAGATGGGTCCAAAGAACAGGCAACAGGAGTAACAGCAGCAGCAATGGTGGTTCCCATTTATAATAAGACAATTTCAAAAAGAACATCAGATCATTTAAGTATATATGCAGTAGAATTATGTGCAATATTGATAGCAATTGAATGGATGGAGGGGGTGAGGGATAGGAGAATAGTTATATGTAGCGATTCATTTTCATCACTCTTAAGTATTAAAAGCGGAACAGCAAAAACACATCAGGAAATTTTATATGAAATACAGTTAAAAACATCCAGGTTAATGCAACAGGGGAGGGAAATAGTGTTCATGTGGGTACCAGCTCATGTAGGAATAAATGGAAATGAAAAAGCAGACAAAGCTGCTAAGGATGCAGTAAAGAAAGAGGTGGTGGAAATGAAAGTAAAATGATCAAAAACAGAAGGGAAAAGTTTAGTATGGAAAGAATCAATATTGGAAGAATCAGGAAAAATGAAGACATTTATATAAATTACAAAGTATAGTAGGCGAGGCAGGGTGTTATGGACAGAACAGAACAGAACAAGTAATTATTAGCAGGATAAGAATAGGTCATTGTAAACTGAATAATACACTTAAGATAATGGGGAAACATCCAACTGGGCAGTGTAGCTGTGGGGAGAAAGAAACAGTGGAACATGTGTTGATAGCATGTCCCAGATATGGAAGGGAGAGGGAAATAATGAAGATAGGGCTGCAGAGGGCAGGAATAACAGAATATAATTTGAAAAACATAGTAGAATATGCTAAGTCTAAGGAAGGGAGGAGAATAACAATAAGATTCTTGGTAAATACTGGAATAATTAAAAGAATATAGAAAAGAAGAAATAAGAAGGAAAAAAAGAGAGAAATTTAGTCCAGTAGATGGCGGCATATGCAACACCAAGGATGCCAGCTGCCATTAAACATCAAAGAAGAAGAAGAAGAAGGTTGTACTCGTAATTGTAATGAACAGAAAAGCGATAGAGGCAACGGGATTAATTTAAGAACACGTGGAGGACGCTATGGATGTAGTGTTGTATGTGATAGCTGCGGCTATTCTCATTATCCTAATTTTGTTCGCGGTGAAGGTGCAGCGGAAAACTCAGGATGGTGAGAAGCACTAATGCGGACGTTTGTGAGCTAATGTTAACTGTTAGCATGTTGGTCAAACTGGACCTTTCACGTTCTACTTCTCCGATTTTTACTTAACTTTTCAACAATATGTTCTTTTGGGTAATGTTTAGCATGTTATTGAAAAAGCGGTTGTGAGTCTTTTTGTTTGCTTCCCAGCTAAACTTTAAGAAATGCTCGATGTCAGACTACGTCAGCTCTCTGCTGTCAATCTGTCCAAAAGTACGGATGCTGCTGTGGGCCACTTCAACGCAAAGCATTTTTCAAATGTCATGATTAAGATCTACTTACAATTCAAAGGTTGGCAGCATTATGTTTCAGAACGATGTTCTATTTTCTAGCCATGATTGGACATAAAAAGGACAGAGTTCACAAACACAGTTGTGTAATATTTACTCAGGGTGTTAGTGATGATATGTTTTCTGTTTACCGTTTTATTTTCAAATCATTTTAATTTGAACATAAGTAATGTGAAATTTCTCAACAGTATGATATGTCGTTTGCCTAGCTGACCAGGAGCAACGGAGGGATGTTGTCCGGGCTGCGGGGCCCCCTCTGCGGGCCGCAGAAGAGCGGGGAGCTGGAATGCCACGCAGGAGGAGGAACCTTGCTGCTGTGATGGCTAACAGACGGCCACAAAGAGAAGATCATGGTGAACAGCAGCACCAATACATTTGTGTTAGTTCGCTGTTGCTGCTGAGGGCTTAGAGGACATCATTACATGAACATTTGCTGAGCCTTCAAACAGATTTTCTGTAAAGATCATCTGGTTAGGTTGCCTTTCTCTTTAAGTGTTGTTTTCCAGACATAGATTTATCTGGTTAAAAAAAGGTTTAGATATATTGGGTGTTTGAAGTGCCCTCTACAGTGGTGAGGATGCGCTGTGTGCCCTTTTTTTTTTTTTTTCTTTCCGCCCCTGTCCTTCATAAAGTCTGTGCACACTGCTGGTATGTTTACAGTTATCTTTAAACACAATACATGTACCCTAACTGAACCGAACCATGGCCCAAGAACCGAGATACGGACAGTACCGTGGGTTACCTGTACCGTTGCACCCCTAAAGTGACCACATAATGTTATGAATGTCCTGTGGATTTCAGAGGAGGAGCTTGTTGAGGAGGAGGAGATGGAGCAGCAGAACGTCCAGACAGCTGCAAAAGTTGGAGCCAAAAAGCAGAAGAAGTTGGACGAGAAACAGGCCAGGAAAGTCCAGAGAGAGGTGAACAAGTCATACTGCACAGCAACTCTGCTGGCCCGTCCCACTGGAAACACAGTGGTGCAGGTTTTTCAAAGGTTGATGCTGATTAAGTCAGTTAGGTTTACAGTTTTTAGCTCATAAAATGGAAAGTTTAACATAAGATGCCAGTAACTTAATGATTAATATTATTATGTTTGCATTTTCTTTTTTTGCCTAAGAGCATCTAAACTACTTAAGCATTGTGTCACATAAACACCACACAAAGAAAAAAAATGAATCAAGCTCTAACTGAGTGACCATCTTACAATTTAGGATAACACTGTGGCAGTGACAGTGGTCACTTTACCTGAAAACGTTGCTAATAGACACTGTTTTATGTGTCCTATATTGTCTACAGGCAGAGATGGAGGAGAGAGAGGAGAGGAAGAGGATGCAGGAACTTCGAGAGCAGGAGAGACGGCAGGAGGACGAGAAAGAACGACTGCTGGAAAAGAAACAGGTGTCACACGCACTCCGCTGCATTTTTATTTTCTCCAAAGAGTCTAGCTCATAGTCTCAGCATATCCTCTATACAAGGAGATCCTGACACTCTGTTCTGCTGTTTAATCAGGAGGAGGAGGAGCGCCGAGCTAAAGAGGAGCAAGAACGACGAGAGGAAGAAGAGTACTTAAAACTCAAAGCCTCTTTTGTCATAGAGGACCAGGGAGAGGAGGAGCAGCTCTCCGAGGACCAGGTCAGATCACTATCAGCGCCTTTTTGGCTTGTTATTGTCTGCATTCTTGAACATTATTGATTAATAATGTGATAATATAGTATTTATAATGTATGACATTTGTGTTCTTTGCTCTCAGTCACGGAGCCTGCTGCAAGATTTCATACAGTACATTGAGGTATGACTGACCACCTCTGCCCACTCCAACCTGTGCGAACAGAGAAAGGGAAATATGTTAATGTCTGAACATCATATTAAAAGAGCCTCCTGTTTGCAGAGTTGTAAGGTGGTTCTTCTTGAGGACTTGGGATCTCATTTTGGGATGAGGACTCAGGATGCTATTGCCAGACTGCAGGACCTGTTAGCTGAAGGCACCCTCACAGGTTAGTGGGCTTGTATGGATGAAAGCACTCAGAGAAAAGTAAATAACATGAGCTCTAATAAAAAAGAAATGGATGGCGAGCTGTTTCTCAGGCGTGCCTAGCAGCTTCTGCGATGTTTCTAAATGCGTTGCAGTCCGTCTGGTTGAAAGCTTTTTGTGTTGTGGAGGCAGTAAGAAAGACAACATGAGTCTAAGACAAACGCTGTGAACCTGCTTTATATAGTTTGGCAAAACCTATTCAGGACAACGGAACAAAGTGTCCTCATGTCAGCAGACATGGGAAGAGCCTGCAAAAGTATTCATCCCTCAGACATGGCGTTACTGCCTGTAATTTAAATAGATTTTTGTGGAATTTTATGTTGGTTCAAAGTGATAAAAGTGAAATAGAAAAAACTAAATAAGATCTTGTGCTACTAGTTATGCTAAGAAGTCACAGAAGTACATAGATGAGGTTCACCGGTGTGCAATAAAAGTGTCCAACAATCTCAGTATAATCACACCAAGCAGTTTTCCTTTGAGGAATGGGCAAAAGTCAGAGTGGAAAAGTCAAAGTGACATAGCCTGAGACAGGCGTGTCCAAAGTCTGCAGGTTTTAGGTGTTTCCCTGCTTCAACACACCTGATTCAGATTAAAAGGATCTCTTTAAAAGATTAAGTTCTGCACAAGCCTGCTAATGATGCATTGATTTCATCTAATGACGTTGAAGCAGGGAAACATCTAAAACCTGCAGGACAGCGGCCCTCGAGGACCGGATGTGGACATCCCTGAGACTTGAAGCTGTAATTGCTGCAGAAGGTGGCTCCACAAAGTAGTGGGTTTTGGGGATGTGAACACTAATGCATGCTCAAGTTTGCTGTTTTTGTTATTTTTGGTTTGCGTCACAATAACAGATATTTTGCATTCTCAAGACTATTGGTGTGTTGAGTACAGTTCTAACTCGGGTACAGTGAAACAGCTGTCCGTACCAGCTGCATTAGCACATTTTCAGTTGTGTTCTTATTCTAAGACTGTCACGGCTTTCATGTTGGGACCAAGTGTAAAACTGAACTTGTAATTTTAACCTAATTTCTCCTCTGATAGTGAAGATTTATGGAGTAAAAGTGTTCAATAGAACTTCCATGAATCGCTGTGTTTGGCTGCAGGTGTGATTGACGACAGAGGCAAGTTTATCTCTATAACCCCAGAAGAGCTGGACTCGGTGGCTCAGTTCATCAAACAGAGAGGCAGAGTCTCCATCACAGAGCTGGCTCAGGCCAGCAACTCTCTGATCAACCTGACGCCTGAGAGCCGCAGCACTGCTTGATGGACTGCTGCAGAACTAACTCAGCTCAGCTCTGTGTGAAGATTTCACTCTTCAGCTGGGGAGGAGACGTGGCTAACATCATCTGAAGACCATTTCCTGCAATTTGAAGTCCATCAGCAGCATTTTAAAGGGGCAGGTTTGGCTGGTACTGTAGAACCATCAACATGTAAACAAACTGTGTGTTTTGTGGGAGCAGGATCTTGAATAAAAGCTTTACTTTTTTTTCCAAGTATAAAGCTTTCAGTTCTTAAAACAGCTACTACCAGTTGCTGTTCAGCAAGCTGGTGATCTGTCTGTTGTGTGATATGTGACCGAGCTGTTTTCAAAAGGTTCGTTTGATTAGTGACCTTGAATATGCGTTAGCGGTGTAGTTCTGCTGAGTGCTAGTATTAGTCAAAAATAAAGTTGGCAGATTTGTAGAGAAAGAAACAAGTTCGGGGAAACGTAATCAGTTCAGCTTCTATCAAACATGAATTTAAAGTTTATTACAACTCATAATGTGGAACTGAAACAATGCGACAGGCTAGTTTCTGTCGTTATGAAATCATCACTTTTATCCGTTTGTTTCAAAGTCTTTGAGTGGAGTCCGTTTCAGAGGACTTAGCCTCACGTCTCCTGGTCGTTATCCTGGACTTTCTTCTGGCCGTGTTTTATTTCCCATGTGGAAGTTGCTCCTCTATCCTGAAAACACAAAAATCAGTCAGTCAGCCTTCCTGCGTGAAGCCACCTTCTCTGTATTCAGACCTTTTTTCGTTTCAATGTGAGCAAACTCAACACACCTTGATGATCACACCAAAAGGTGCCAGGTCATTTCGGAGGGTGTCGCAGGCTTTTAGTAGAGGGACTCTGTCTGGGTAAAGTTCAGGTTTGCTTGGGGATCCAGGGGTTGGACCATCCTGACGAGTGAGTGCGAATGCTCGAACGTCACTTCTGAAATTAGTCAGCTGCTCCACGACGGCCTGCAGGCTTCCACAACCACTCACAGCATCAGCCTCCTGCACCTGCTGAAAAAGCACAAGATGTATAAATCCAAAGTATCCCTTCAGGAAGAAAATCGCACTTTACGTGCAAAACAAACAGTGAAAGTGAAACGTATTAAAGCTTGATTTATCCTTCTTCCCCGTGCCTCAGAGCTCTATTGTTGTAAGAATCAATCGCAGGGCAATCTGTACACCTCTGTCTCTAAGCTGAGACACTGCATGCAACTCTTTGATTGAAAGTCTACCCTAAAGCAGGCTTTGTGATGCCTCACAAACAAAACATGCTGCAAGCTTTCCAAAGGCAACTGGCGCTCAATGAAAACACAGTCCCAACCTTAGTGTAAAGCAGATCTATCCCAAACACGTCTAAGATGTCTCTGATGTAGGTCACCATCGCTCCAAACACGGTGGGGCTCCGAAGCGCTCCATCACACTGAACAGAAACACAATATTAGTGAATCACTCTGATCTCAAAGCTAGTCATTTGGTAAGCCTCTCCAATTCAACTCCTTAATGTCTTACGTCTACCACATTCCTAATTTCAACCAGCTGTGTCAGACAGTGAGTTACCATAGAAACAGGCTGGAGTTGGCGGTTTCCATGATGAACCAAATTCATCAGTGCACTGATGGCTCTTGGTGTGTCAAAGTCATCTGCCAGAGCTTTCATCGTAGCGGATTTAGCTTCAGCCAGCCTGTAAAAACAGACAAACACAAAAACCAAAGAGCAAACGCACAGAGCGTTATTCTCCGAATTTGACATTTTGCATTTGCAAGTGCTACTCGAAAGCACAGATGAAGGAATGTAGAAAGCCTGATTCTGTAAAAACAGCTGACATTACAAAGTTCCTGTTCTATAACGGACCTGCACACAGTCGCTGCTATTCATGTAAACTTACTTTACAGTGCTGAGCATTTCCTAGCAACGGTGTCATATGAAGAGAAAGCAGAAAGTGCAGAGCGCAAATACTACGAAGACTCTTTTCAACATTGATAAAAAAAATAAAAAGTGTTTAAAAAAACAGAATTTACAGGAGGTTGTTACCTCTCCCACAAAAAATCTTCCTGCACAGGTGAACACGGCAGCTGACCCTTAACGTAAGCCTGAGCAGCAGCGATGAAGGTGCATATGGTTTCCAGAGAGGTCCGAGCATCCAACATGCTGCTGTCACTGTAGTCTATAGCTGCGGAGATGCCACAAGAAACTTTGCATTAAAGTATTAAGAGGTTGTGTTAATGCTGCTCCATTACTCTGTGTGTGTGTGTGTGTGTGTGCCACTATGCTGTATATCTAACCCACCGGATCTGTATTTGGATAAAAGACAAAACATCCGGAACTCATTGGCAGAGTAAGACTTCAGAAAATCCTGATGGAAGAAAGGGACAACTTTTCAAAAAAAGTTTAATGTATTTATTCTTTAAAAAAACCAAAACAAATCAGAAAGTGATGAATCATTCACGAGGGACAGTTCACATCAAGTTTGCCAGGTGTTCCTGCCTTAATAATCTGTTGATCTCTATTTTCTTCTTTTTGCTTATGGAAGGGCTTACTTATACACGTATATCCCACATCTTGCAGGATACTGTTTAGCAAAAAGGAAAAAGTTTGGAGATTTCATGTGGCTACTTGGGAAAACTTGTATCTTCATTTACATTATGAAGACAGATACTTGAATACAAGCCACTGAAAGATTCAAAATTTCTAAACAACCTTTTTAAAACTAAACTTCTGTAAAGGTTAACCTGATGGAACAAATAGTTTGTTAAATGAACCATCTCCTAATCGTCCTCAGGAAGTGTTGTTAGCTAAATTCACTCCTCGTCATTAGTGTACTGGTGGTCATTTTTAAAAAAATCTAAGAAATAAATACACATTTCGTCTCAAAAACAAGCATTTTTGTCCAATAAAGTCTCACTCTTAGCTCCACTTTCTTGTCCAAATATGAACACTTCCTGTTCCAAGATAGCAGTCGAATGCTGAACTTGAAGTTACTTCGCATGTCAGTTGAAACAGCTGTAACTTCATTAATAAACCCCCCCCATCACTCTAATGAGATGAAATGAAAATGAAAACATTTCAGCTTGTAAAGTTAAAAAAATGCTAATCTGACATGAAATAGCACATCATGACTTTATTACCTTGATGGTGATATAGTTCTTCAAAGATTTGGACATTTTCTGTGCACTACCCTTTAGGTGTAAATGACCTGGAGAAATAAATGAATGACAACAACCAGTCAAGTATATACATGACGAACAGTGATTCCCTGCTGTATCACCACTGTATACAGAGATTAACAGTCATCGTAGTCAGGAGAAAAGTCATCCCTTCTTTAGTGTCTCGAACTTGCTCACACCGAAGCAAACTGTCTGCTTGCACTTCATTCATGGCGAAGAAAAGCAATGAGGATAGAAACACCTGATAATCTGTAGTCGCTCCACCAATTCTCTGACCTGAAGAGATTTTTGTTGGAAACGTTTCAGTGGGATCCAGCACTCTTGCTTAAGCATTTGTGGCTTCAAATATGAGCATTATTCTGTGACACTGTTCATACACTGAAGCATTTTAGGTGAAAGTTTGATGTTTAATATTAGTCATTCTGTTTTTTTCTATTTGTGAGGCATTTCTGCATCAAAATCTTAAAGGTATGTGTAAAAGTGATGTCTAACTCCTGAGTATTTTTACGGGTGAAAATACAAACTAGCAGTACAACTTCATAAATGCAAGTAGTAAAACTAAAAGGGAAACTTTGATGGCAGCTCTGTCAGTAGGATTAAAAAAATAAACATACAAATGGGAACATTTCTTTGTATATTTGGAGTGAACATAGTCATTTAACTCCATCCATCCATTTTCTATCCTCGCTTAATCCAATTCATGGTCGCGAGGGGGCTGAAGCCTATCCCAGCTGTCATTGAGTGAGAGGTGGAGTACACCCATCACAGGTCACCAGTCCATCACAGGGCCACACGGATCATTTTAGAATGTTAGACATTCAAAACGTCCGCACAGTTTGCACATCATGCAACAGTGTAAAATCAAACAAGAAACGTTTAGCCAAATGTAATCACAGTGTGCGAGAGTCTAAATCAGTTACAAACAATCTTAGCTCACAGAATCTTTTGGTTACTTTTCACTTATATCACATGACCTCAATAATACTTCAGTATTCAGATGCTCTTTATATTTTCAAGCCACGTGTACAGTAGTCTCACTAATGAACCTGCAAACACAAAGCATAATCAACTTAATGTGACAGCCTGTTCCAATGTGATTTATTAGACTTTTAGGATTCACCTGAATGAAGAAAGTAGTTTCCCCACTGTCTGCACTGATGATAGGCTTCACTCTGGGCGACCTCATTCTCATGGTGAGGAAAGGCCAGGTCAATGCCTCCAGAGTGAATATCCAGCTGACTGCCAAACACAGAGCTGAAAACGGCCATAGATGTGACAATATGACATCAACAAGTTGATTTTCTATCATAGTGTGGAGAAGAGAATCGCATTTCTCCTTTTCAATGGTAAAACAAACTAACTTCAATTCAGTGCAAGTATGCCTCTGAGTTACTCTATCTAGACTAGAGTATAAACGCAATTTCAGTCCGCTTGCAATGTAATGTTGTAATGCTTGATTGACAATAAAGTTTGCTTTGACTCTGAACAGGGAACCAATGAAGATAAGCTAAAACTGGAGAAACATGATCTCTCCTGTTAGTTCTCATCAGAACTCTGGCTGCAGCATTTTGGATCAGCTGGAGGCTTTTCAGAGAATATGTGGGCCAGCCCAATAATAAGGAATTACAGTAGTCCAATCTTGAAGTAACAAATGCATGAACTAGTTTCTCTGCATCACCCTGAGACAGGATGTTCCTGATTTTAGCAATATTACGAAGGTGAAAGAAGGCAGTCCTAGAAACCAGTTTTATATGTGCATCAAATGATAAATTGTGGTCAAAAATAACTCCAAGGTTCCTCACTGTAGAACTAGAAGCCAAGGAAATACCATCTAGAGTAACTACATAACTAAACAATTTCTCCCTGAAGCGCTCAGGTCCAAAGAGAACAACTTCAGTTTTGTCTGAATTTAAAAGCAGACAGTTCTGAGTCATCCAGGTCTTTATGTCTTTAAGACAGGCTTGTAGTCTGACCAACCTATTGGTTTCATCTGGTTTCATAGATAAGTACAGCTGAGTATCATCAGCATAACAATGGAAATTTATGCCATGCTGTCTCATAATGTTACCTAATGGAAGCATGTATAAAGTAAAAAGAATTGGTCCAAGCACAGAACCCTGAGGAACTCCATGACTTACTCCGATGTGTGAGGAATATTCTTCATTTACAAGAACAAACTGGAATCTATCAGATAAATATGACTTAAACCAGCCTAATGCAGTTCCTTTAATCCCAATAACATGTTCAAGTCTCTGTAACAGAATGCTGTGATCGATCGTACAAAATGCAGCACTGAGATCCAACAGGACAAGCACAGAAACAAGTCCGCTATCAGAAGCTAACAGGAGATCATTGGTAACTTTCACCAGTGCTGTTTCTGTGCTATGATGCACTCTGAATCCTGACTGAAACTCTTCAAACAGATTATTTCTATGTAAATGATCACAAAGTTGAACTGCAACTATTTTTTCAAGAACTTTAGACAAAAAAGGGAGATTGGATATAGGTCGATAATTAACCAACACTTCTGAATTTATTTATTTTTTTGTTGGACCAGTAGACTGTAAAAAAGGTCCTTTAAATACAGTAAGAATATGTTTGAACCTTTGCACCCTCAAAAAAATCTATACTATTGTACAAAGTGAGGCTGGGGTTCATGGTTTCTGCGTCTGTGTGTGCAAAAATGGTGGTGGGCTTGGTCTATGTGGTTATAATTATTCAGCCTGCACACTGACAGCCTCAGAGGGACCTGGTGGAGCCTCACAGACTGATAAACAGACGATGGTGGAGTAGTCAGCAATATGAGGTTCCCCTCTCAGTGCTTGAAAGAGAGATGACCAGCACGAGAAAATGATAGTCCTGCATAGAAAGTAAATCAGGTTTGCTCAAACTATTGCAGCATTTTTCTTATGGGGCTTTTTTAAAAAAGCAACTGAAAGGTTCTGAAAAGAGGTCTAAAGCCATCATGTTTGAATCAAGCAGGGAGGGGCTGATACACCGCGTGTGAGACAGAGGCAGGGGGCTGAACAAAAGCATCGCAAACAGCTTTACAGTAGATTTCACTAGTTTGGATGGTAAAAATTCTTTTAAAAAGCATGAGTGTCTTGTCAAATATATATAGGCAGCCTTTAATATATTAGGGCAGCCTGCCAAAAATGTCATCATTGTGTGAGAATCCCTGAGTGAGGATGACAAACATCACACAGGCCTCACAACTGTGGAAATCACAGTTGCCTTGGAGACTTAAGACAGGAGACAGAATGAGGTTCCTACCTTGCAACAGTGGAGCATTCAATATGCCAACCAGGTCTTCCTCTGCCCCATGGAGAATCCCAGTGTGGTTCCTGAGGTTTAGAAGACTTCCAAAGAGCAAAATCCCTTGGATCTCGTTTCTTTGAGCTGTCTGGAGAACCATACAGATGTTGTCTGTTAGTTAAGTGTGTCTAAAAACCAACCTACGATACCAATGAAATTGGACAACTTAAGCAGCTGTCCAGTTGACAACATATAACTTTTGAGAAATTAAAGAACCTGTGCCAAATGCAGACATTTAATTCTGTTTCATGATTGGTTAACTGCGTTAGACTTAAGGAACTCAACTAACGACAGATGTTTCACATTTGAAAAGGGATTAGGCTACTTGGTCCATGTTTTCATTAACAGTTTGCATCTTCACATGGAATATCTTTAATTTCCTTTAGCTGGGGAAATAATTGCATCACATATTAAATGTAGTGTCAGTAAGTACTGGCTGTCCAATGTGGAACCGTTACCAGCCCTAACTAATACCTTACCATGCTCTCTCTGAGAACCCATAGCTCCGACAAACTTGCCGTAACTGTCACCAATGGACTGGACATCAAAATATACATCACCTGCAACCAAAAGAGTGCACACGTTTTGGCTCAGGCGCTGTAGGAATACACTGTTACTTAAAGTATCGATCACAAATTTCTAAGTTTTCACCTTCTTTTGTGGCATAAGCGTGTCCATTTTTGATGATCCCTTCAATAAAGGCAACAATATGATGCACATTCTCAGTGACTCTTAGATACACTGCAGGAGGAACCACCTTCAAAACAAGCAGAGAATATGAAAACATGCCTGAGATGAACATAAATACAACAGCTGTAATGTAACAATCACTTTTCTTGCTTTGCCAGCTTTTCAGACAATATTTGACTTTCAGACAGAGACAGTAGTTCTCGCACTATTCTAAACTGGGAATACTATTGACCCTGTCACTGGTATTATCTTTAATGCCAATGCCACTTTAAAACGCCCCATATACTCATATAGTTTTCATTTTCTTTACACAGCTTCATCTTCAAGAACTTACACTGTCTACCAAATTTGACGGCAGTTTTAAATTCAATGTCCAACCGCACCTTTAATGATAACATATCCTTCTTGAATTCATCTTCATACATTCTGGCAATAACAGCTGGGGAAACATTTTCCTGTCAGAGAAGAGAAAGAAAACACTCAATAAACATGATTTTCAGCAGTCATAAGATGACTGATTATATATATATATATTTTAAATCTTTACCTCCCAACTCCTTTTGATTATTTTGTCATCAACGTCAGTGATAACCATGGCGTGGATAACAGTGACACCAAACAACCGTGACAGAATCCTCTGCAGGATATCAAACCTGACATATGAACTGGGAGAAGACAAAAGTTTAGCAAAATCAACTTATTTAGTCAGGACACGTGTTTTGGTGTGCAGAGGCGAAAATGATTACCATGCATGACCCAGGTGAGCGTGGTCGTACACGGTAGGTCCACAACTGTACCTGTGACACAACACAAGCACAGTGCAGGTTATTAAGCGGCCATGCAGGTGTGTGTAATAATCTCATAGATAACCATACACCATACCAGGTAGCAATCCCCTCTCTAGTCAGAATGAGAGGCTCTCTCTGTTTGGTAAGGCTGTTGAAAGTCTTTAAACCTGTGTCGAACCCGCTGGGTCGTATCCACGTCTTTCCTGAAACACCACAGCTAGATCCCTTCGATCTACATTTGACGGTATTCAGATAGTGGCTTGTTCTGAAAACGCCGCACAGCACCTTTGCTGTCAGTATCCTTGATGTCCACATAGTGAACAGTTGTAAAACAGCGCGCGCACTGCTAGCTTGCGTTAGCTTCTCTTCCAGCAGCTATAGACCATCTGTTTATAGGTATATAAAAAAGAGACATGTACATGCTATTTCTATAACAGTTATGTCTCTTTTCACTACGTCACATTAGTTGCTGTTTCCCGATGTTCTCAAATAAGCTACAATCACTTAGAAGTTCTCGCGAGAGTGTGATGCCGGAAGTATTCAAACGTATCATGTGATAAATCTTGCTTGGCACTTTGCCTGAGAAGCTATGTCAAAATAATTACCTTTTCTGTCAGTAAAGGGCGTAGAAGGAGCAGACATATTACTCTGGGATAATTCTCCAAAATGCAGAACGTCATAAACACAGTGAAAGGCACAGCTCTCGGAGTGGCGGAGTTTCTCACTCCTGTGTTGAAGGTAAACTTAAATGAGCTAGCTTAGGTGGTAGCTCGTATGAAATATGTTAGTATGAAATGAAGAGTTCTGTCTACTAGCGCAGAGTCACAGTATTATTTTTTGTTTACTGAAACACTGTTTAGACGTAAGGTTAATGAAGTATCGATCTTACGAGAATGCATTAGCTCAGTTGTGGTAAATACGCAGCACCACCTCTAGTTCCAGCTGTAGGTTGATGCAGTACTGAACGTACAGATATACCTGACATACAATTTTGATTTATTATTAATCACAGGAGTCAAAGTTCAAAGAGACTGGGGTTATTACACCAGAAGAGGTGAGAACGAACTTGTTTTTAATGCTCCATCTATTTTTAGGCTTGTTGTCTTCCCTTAAGAAAGCATTCCATCTGATATTCATCTGTTGGAAAAGTCATTCTTTTTTGTATTTCAGTTCGTAGCAGCTGGAGATCACTTGGTTCATCATTGCCCCACATGGAAATGGTGAGTGTCTGCTTGCGGCTGAATTTCAGATGTTTGATATCCTTTCACGTGTGTGAAGTCTGATTAAAATTTGGTTCAGTGAAGTTCACAGACTGTCAAACCGAACAAGGTCAGCAGGGCTTAACATTTCCTCATTTTATATGACAAAATGATTGTTTGCACTATTTACAGTACAGTAACGGGGGTAAAGTTATGGATTGAAGAACAGATGAGTTATAGGAAATTTCAGATTTTTAAAGTTGGAGTCATGAGGGTGGGGTTTGCTGGTAGAGTTGTCATCTTCCCCTGGAACATTACTTTGAGTAGATTCAAGATAGTTTTATTTGTCACATACACAATCATACAGAGCACAATGTGCAGTGAATTTTTTCCTCATCCTGCTACCAATAAAATAAGAATTAAAATGAAATATGAATAATATAAAAGCCCTATCACAATAATCGCACGCAATTTTAAAAATGTCTCTGTTTAAGTGTGTATAATGCCAGGAAACTGGCACGTGTTGGTTGTTTGTGTCATTTCACTACTTACTGTTGTCTGAATTCACTGCATTTTTGTGCAATATTTGTCCGCACAGTTTATTTGCAATGTTTGTGTCCATAAGATTAATGGATGTTTAACAGTAGACATGTCATAGTCGTGTATCTACCTGTATGTATATGTGACAGAAAGTTCTTCTTTAATGTCAGTGCTATGTTTCCAAGCAACTTGTGCTTCCTGTTATCTTTTCAAAACAGTGACATTATGTTTGTGCTCACTCTGATTCTCAGGGTCTGTTAATGTAACTACCCACAGAAGCTGCAATCGACCTGTTCCGTAAAGACTCCTGTTGAACAAGCAGCTTGTTTGCAGTGCTTATTGTTCTTCTTTCGTCTTGTTGAATTTCACAGTATAGCGCAATATCCCTCTTGGAGAAATCCAAGTTGCGTCACACCATGTTATCATTTGGCACATGAACAAAAATAAATGAAGACATTCATTTTCTTTTTTGAAAATGTCCTTATATCATGTTAAATTTTTTAGCAATGGTATGTTTTTGCATCAAAGCTCAGAGTCTTTGCTGGTATTGTTAACAGCTCACTTGCTCCAATATTGCATATTATGATGTTGCTCATTTATGAATGAATCATTGTCTTTTAGGGCCACTGGTGAAGAAGTCAAGGTGAAGCCGTATTTGCCTCAGGATAAACAATTTCTGTTGACACGCAATGGTAAGAATCTAATAAGGAAAACAGTTGTTTCAGTTTTTCTATCGCCCTTACTTGAATTATAACCTCAGGCCATCCATGATGTCACATTAGTCACATCTCAAAATTCTCTACTCGGTGAGGTTTAGAAAAAAAAGTGCACTGACTTAAAGATTTTATTTCTTAAACAGTAACTTCCAAAGTGTAACGGAAAAGTAACAGCCTATAATTGTTTGGCAGCTTTTTATTTGAAAGAAATTGGTTTGCATGTTACAGTGTTTGTATTAAAACTTTATGGCTTTATGTTTTTATATATCACAACGTTAATGTGAATTTAAGCCTCTCATTAATTATAAACAAGCTCTTATTACCTTACCTTACTACCTGTTGAGTCTTTCTAACCGAAGTGGCAGAGTCGCATAACCGGTGCTTTGGTGTTGGCTACAATTTAGTTTTGTTTGACTTCTGTAACACATGAGCAGAATGCGTAGATGTTCGACCCTGAGAAGTGAGCCAATATTTCTGGGAGCTGTGCAGTCATCCTGCTCTCCCTCAGCTCTTCGTTTGTCTGTTCATGTTACTCTGTGTGTACATATGTATGTGTATACACAGAGGACTTCTCCAAGATATCATATGACTTCTCCATTTATTTTATATATATATATATATATACATGTATGTATGTATGTATGTATGTGTATATATACACTACTCACCAAAATAAAGGGATATTTGTTTTATTTGGGTGAAATTTGTGGAAATAACAACAGTGATATTATATCATGAGAGTAGGGCATTTAAGTAGGAGCATGCACTGGTGATTTTCTCATCTCAAACAACTTATTGCAACAAAAGCCAACAACATTGGTGGGTATACCACAACAAAAAATTTAAATGTCTCTATAACTTGTCATATGCCCTTGAGCATCAATTACAGCTCGACAACGACGTCTCATGCTGTTCACAAGTAGACTCCCACTCTTCTTGGAGGGCAGTCCACAGGTCACTGAGGTTCTGGGGTACAGAGTTACGAGCCTCTCCACGGAGACTCAGCTGATCCCATAGGTTTTCTATGGGATTCAGGTCTGGAGAAAGTGCAGGCCACTCCATTTGAGGTACCCCAGTCTCCAGCAGCCATTCCCTAATGATGTGACCTCGATGAGCTGGAGCATTGTTGTCCATGAAGATGAAATTAGGCCTGTGTTGTTCATGCAGGGGCACAATGACTGGATTGATGATGTTATTCAGGTAGTATGGTATTGTACCATTCACAAAGTGTAGGGCAGTTCTGTACTGACTAGACTAAGGGTGGGCGATATGACGATATTAAATCGTGAACGATTGCAACGTGAAGACGATCCGTAACGATCTGCCAAACTGCAGAGATCGTGGGATCGTCTAGGGCACGTTCTATAAATTGCAGTTCTTTGCTGATGCACCGACGCACCGGACGTATTACGTCGTCAACCTGACCGACCAATCACAGCGAATTACGGGCAGTGACGCGCTTTCTTACCCGCCTCCTTGTTTGTGTGTGTAGCGGTAGCCGCATGGAGAGCCATGGCTGAAAGCCAAACAGAGGAGTTGGTCGCTAAAAAAAATCCACCTCCATTAAATGGAATTGGTTTGGATTTTCCGCAACTGATCAAGCGCAAACTAATATAATTTGCAAAATTTGCAAAATCGAGATCATGATTTTATTTTAAAAAAAATGGTGATATGATATTTTTGCCATATCGCCCACCCCTAGACTAGACACACCTTCTCACACTGTAACACCACCATCACCAAAGGCTCGTCTGGTGACAACAGTGGCGGACGCATAGCGCTCCTTAACATCTCCAATATTGTTGGCGGCCATCATTTCTGCTCATTGTGAATCGACTTTCATCAGAGAACAGCACTGAGTGCCATTGGTCCCTTGTCCCCAGCGTAATTGCTCCCTGGACCATGCAAGACGATGACACCTGTGCCTGGTGGTATAGTCGGGTACCCTTGCAGGTTGTCAAGCACACAGACCACACTGATGTAAATGGTTTCAAATGGTCTGATGTAACACTTGGGTGCCTCTCACCTCCCTTAAATGTGCCTGGAGTTGAGTGGCATTCATCATCCGATTCCACAGGGCACCGTTCACATTGAAGCGGTCATTAGTGTGGGATGTGGCCAAAGGAAGTCCACTCCTTTCTGTGACTCTTCCAGTCTCTCTGTATCACTGTTGCAACCTGCTGATGACACTCCAAGCTCAGTGGCAACATCCGACTGAGAACATCCTGTTTGAAGCCTCGCAATGGCGAGGTACTGTTGATCAATTGTTGGGTGTCGTCTTGGTCTCATGATGCCAAAATGTGAACAGCATGATGAGGACTATATACATACCAATTCTAATTGAACCAGGAAATGTATAGGTTGATTCATGGATCAAACACCTGTTGCCGTTAAGCTCCTTGTTGGAGAACAGAAACTTGTGCACAAAGTACTGAAACATTGAATAGTTGAACATGTGCATTCAAAAGTTTACAGAAGGTCACATAAGTTCACCTGTAAATGCATTTTAGGTTCATCCTGAAAATTCACCCAAAAGCCAAATATAGTGTGTGTGTGTGCGTGCGTGTGTGTTTATATAATATAATGCTATGTGTTGTTGCTATATCAGCCAGCTGTTAAACAGATTTTTTTTTTTTTTTCAAGGATGCCATAAGTTTCTTTCATTCTTCTTCTCCTTTGTGTGAAACTCCACCTTTCTGTTTGGTTTCGATCTTTCAGTTCCATGTTACAAGCGTTGTAAACAGATGGAGTATTCTGATGAGCTCGAAGCCATCATAGAGGAAGATGATGGGGATGGTGGATGGGTGGACACTTACCACAACTCAGGTGGGACACTTGTCTTTCAATATCCATGCACTGCATATATCCTGATCGCTGCTGCATTTGGCTCTGCTTTTCCACGTAAAAAGTGGAGAGTGATAAGTGAGAGCGGAATCGTATGTATGGTTACTGTTTGCTGCTGACATAATATCTTTTAGCGCACACAATTTTGTCAGCCAGAAGATAGGTCAGTGGTAAGAATTCTTGTTTGATCACATATTTTTAATTTCCCCCACTGGAGGATGAATAAAGTATTTTTCTATTCTATTCTATCTACTGATGCTAGTTCATTATGTGACACTGTTCACAGCACAATAGTCAGTTACTGTTTGTACACCCGGGATTTAAACTTGCCCCCTTCTCCACTGCTCAACCAGCAAGAGGCAGCAGGAGACTGATGTCCCTGTCTCAGAACAATGCAGTGAATCAGATGGAGAAAACCATTTGTCACAGACTGTCTCTCTTCACTTATGTTTAAAAAGAAGAGAAGAGACGTGCTCAAACCTCAGCACAGTGCGGCCATCCTACCAGATTTAATGTAGATGTGTCATCTGCCACATGTTGAGGTGTCCTTGGGCAAGACACTGACCCCCACATCGCCTCTGATTCGTCCATCCGTAAGTGTGCAATAGAGAAAAAGCTGCGCAGACTGAAAAGGGCTGTATGGGATTGTGTGAGCACTTTGAGAGGTGGCACAGGCCATTTACTGGTTCCTCGTGTCTGGCAGAGAGCAAACGGTGATCGGAAATGTTTTGACTTTCACATTGCGCTTGAAAATCAAGTTTTGCTTAGCTCTAACTGATAGAAAGGCGTCTTTCCAACAATACCAGTTTTTAGCAGATCACTTTGAAGATGTAAAGTAAAGACTATGAACCGTTTTTTCAGTGTAATATTTTTTATTGATGTGTATACAAAGTAACAGAAGCACTTCCATTTGTCGCTATACGTTGGCGCAATCAACATGTTTGTATACACACTTGCATATTTTTATCCTGGAGAGAACCGTTTCTCTAGCTTTGTGGTGAAATAGCACATAGCTTTTGATGTTAAAACTTGGAAATGTTGTGCATTGTTTATGGATTTCAGAAGATAGATGGAGACAAATTCAAATGAATTTGAGTGTGTCTCAGCAGGTGTGTTAGGAGTCACGGACGCTGTACGAGAAATTTCACTCGACAACAATAAGGTATGCTTCATAATTTTCACATGATGTCATGCTTATTCCTAATGAATTCCTCATGAACCCCGAAAGCTCCAAATGAAAAGATGAATTTGTTCAAACTGGTTATAATTAATCCTTTCTATTAATAGATTTAAATCAGAACTGAAAACAACGGCTTCAATCCTAATGATGATCCTATAGAGAAATATCAGCTGAAGTGCAAGTTCTAGCTTCATAAAGATTTGTCAGTGCATTGCTAAGCTGTGACACAACAGCCTGACTGGTTTGATTGACTCTGTGCTGTCAAATTGTGTTTGATATTTTGATTGTTGTACAACAATTCAATTCAATTTTATTTATATAGCGCCAGATTACAACAATTGTCATCTCAAGGCACTTAAGTAATATAGTCCTTAATATATCATCATGAGTTGTGTAACCCTTAGCATCGTTGGACCATCTACTTTATCAAAATAAAAATGGCCAAAAATTTCAGCATTTTTATTGATGCTTTTTTTAAAATGGAAATTAAATTGTTTATTTATTCGCCCCCAAAAGGAAGAATTCTACGGCAGTGATTCTGTCATTTTTGCTGTTGTGTAGGCGTTGTTGATACTTTTTGAGTGTGTTTGAACATTCATAATGGTGCTGTTTTGTTGTTAATTTTCCGGCCAGTCACAGAATAGATTTTAAAAGCCTGCTGATGGTTTACAAATCCCAGAATGGTTTAGGCCCAAAATACATCTGTGACATGTTGTGCCGTCAAGCTTGTGTTGGTTCAAATTTTCAAGCCAAGTCTGACCAACTGTAGCTTTAATTCCATTTTTAAAGTCTCAGTGTGCCACTGATGCTGTAGTCAAAATCACAAACTTTAATTTGAATTCTTGAAGGACAACAATATGAATGCCACACCTGCGGGATGTTGTGATGATGAGGATGAGGATGAAGACGAAGATGGAGAAGCCGCAGATATGGAAGGTAGTCATGTGTCACTCATGAAATGGTTTTTTTGTCCGGTGATGTCACTCACAGCATGTGACCGTGCTTGCTGCTGTCTTTTCAGAATATGAGGAGAGTGGTCTGTTGGAAACAGATGAGGTATGCTCATAGTTTCAGGAGTTTCAGGAGTTTTCTGTATGATCTGCAAGGTCAGATGTCATCATTGCATCTATCACCTGGCTTTTTCCTATGTTTTAGGCGACCTTGGACACTAGTAAAATGGTAGAAACTAAAGCCAAAGCAGAACCTGGGAGTGAAGATGCCATCCTTCAGACCAGAACATACGACCTGTACATCACTTACGATAAATACTACCAGACTCCTCGACTGTGGCTCTTTGGATATGATGAAGTATGTACTTGGACAAATTGGAGCTTCATAAGCTCGGGCTGTTAATTCCACAAAGAGTTTATCTATTATTCAAGAGGTAGGAAGCATTTGGAAAGTACGTTCACAATCCTATGTGCTTTCATTTCTTTGTCAGGTTCTGTTAAATTTTCAGGACAGATGGAGTGTTTTATTCAAAGCTAGCAGAAACAACTTCTGACTATTAGGTTCATGCAAGATTCCACACCAGAGATACAGTCAGTTAATGTAGCTCAGGGGCCGGCAACCCGCGGCTTGGGAAAATAAATTGAAAGGGATTCAGTTCAAGTGTATTTTATTTGATAGTTTTTTTTATTATTATTATTAACATTATTATTATTATTGTAGTTCTAAATTGGAAGATTATTGTGATCTTGAAATGAAATTATATTTTATAATTCTTATTATTTTTCGTCGCTCAAAATATGCGCCACACTCGCCGAAAGCCCACCAAAAACACTGTTATTATTAAGACCTTCAACCCCAGGTAGGCCAAGTATGGAGAAATGTAAGAAAATAAAAATATCTGAAGAAAATGGAACATTTAATGATGCCTGGGCAGATTCATTTGCATTTACCTCTGATGAGAGTGGCTCACCAGTATGCCTAATCTGTGGTGAGAAAGAGACCTTTAACTCGGCTTGTTTTGTTTTATCATTATTTTTTTAAGAGTTCAACATGTGTTCATTACATAGATACAATTAAATTTTCTCTGTAGCACTTCATGCAACACGCGATAGGTGTTTATAGGAGGCGTAAAGGTAAAAAAACCAATATCTTCATTTTAGATGTCTGGCTCCCAGCGTTTTCTTTTCTGTGGAAACCGGGTCCAAATGGCTCTTTGAGTGTTAAAGGTAGCCGACCCCTGATCTATATGTTGATCTGTTTTCCAGGACAGGCAGCCACTGACTGTAGAACAGATGTATGAGGATATCAGCCAGGACCATGTGAAGAAGACGGTGACCATTGAGAACCACCCCCACCTTCCTCCTCCTGCCATGTGCTCTGTCCATCCCTGCAGGTGAGAGGGACACATGGAGAGAAACATCTCCTTTCATTCCCGGTGCACTGCTGCAGCTGCAGTTCAGTGGGCTGTGTTGTCTCAAAACAAGTGGCCAGATGATACATGTTACATGAATAAAAAATGCCACATTATTTGTAAGAAAAATAATCTTGAACAGACACATTCACTCAAATTCACACAGTTTGGGAAAACCTTTAAAGAAGCAAACTGTTGAGCAATTTAATACACGTTTGAACAGACGCATCCCACACAATCTTTCAGCTTTTTCTAAACCAAAGGTCCAGTCATTCTATAAACTAATTCTATTCTTACTCATCTGTTGCTGTACCTTTACAAGGCTGATGTAGTTTAGTTCATGGTTTGCATACAGACAGATAATGCAACACTGCATCAATGCATTTTAACTGATGGCAACACTGTTTTCAGACATGCTGAGGTGATGAAAAAGATCATTGAGACTGTGGCAGAAGGTGGAGGAGAGCTTGGAGTGCATATGTATCCTTTGATGGCGATAACATGATACCACACTATGGTCTCATTCCAGTAACACGAAAGAAAAGGGCTCCACTGAAATATGTTGGGTCAAAACCATCAGGTGCTAATTCCCTTTTTGCTTTTACATTATTTTAGTCGACTCTCAAATGTTAGCACCACAAAACAGGACAAAAGAACCCGTCTATCTCTGTCTGTTGGTCCTGTTATTAGCCATAGCAGAGTTATCCTTCTGTTGACAAAAACAATCTAGTCAAATGAGTTTTTTTGAACTGATATTTAATAGCTTATTAAATCAAAGTCACCAGTATTACACTGTTGAACTCTTATTCCATCTCCTGTACACTTCCCTTTACATAATGAATGTACATTTGCAGCTGTTCAAACAAGCTCCAACAACAGAAAACTATTTCCTTTGTGCTTGCTATTCAATTTAATAATACTCTTTTGGTGCACCTACACTACCCTAATCTCATTTTAGAATGTCTCTCCTTGATCACGTGTTTCTTCCTTAACTGAGACTTTCAGGTATCTTCTGATTTTCCTCAAATTTGTGCAGGCTGTCATTCCAACAATAGAATATGATTACACAAGACACTTCACAATGTAGCTGGATCAACATGAATCTGCTCAACTCAAACAGCATGTGTACATGTGAGGCTTCAGTTTATCTCAGTCTGCTCTGCTCTGAATTCAACAGGTTTATGTTGGTCAAGAAAGATTTCTCCTTTCAATGTTTGTCTTTTTTTCAAATACACACACATATATACATTTGGTTTTTTGTGGGGTTTTTTCGAACCCAGAGCATCCTGAAAAGGAGATCTTCATCAGTTTCATCCATCTGCACCCAGTGCAGAGGCAGAGTTAACTGTTCGCTCAAACTGCTGCTCGCTGAGCTGTGGCACAAATACTACAACTTTTATTAAACGCTGATCTTCTTTCACAATTAGGTGTTTGAGTTTTTGTGTTTGGAATGAATTGACAGCTTGACAGTTCTTCTGATGTTTATTTCCAGGTGGGATGTTGTTACCATTGTGTAATAAGCTCTGACAAAAGAAGAGTCACCCATTCCACACTGCTTCAAACCCATCCAATGTACAAGTTGAGCTCTGAAAAATCTGGTTGTGCAAAGTGTCAGGAGGCCAAGTCCACACCTTAACAATCCCAGCAAACCTCTTCTTAGTGTTCATTTTCTGCGTCCAGCTGTTGAATGTCACTTTCCTTTTAGCTCTGGTTTACTTTTCATCAAACTCCCGAGAAAAACATTTCTCTTTTTGCCGGTAAGTGCTCTATGTTAACAAGCCACTGCGCGTGTGTCTGCTGTTTGCTGCTGAGCAGGCAGCATAATGTACAGTAACTTTATTCGTTCAAGCACAGCAAAATATTTTTAAAAGTGAACCAAAACAGTCAAATTGTTGGCCAGGCAGTTGGACCTGCTCTTTGTTTCACAGCCAATAGTGATGTGATCACATAAAGTACTTTATTCTGATTTGGACAGGAGGAAATGGAGCTTTTCTTGCTGACACCAATTTCTAACCACCATCTACCACGGTGATGGAAGCTTTTTAATTATTAACGTTGTTATTATTGCTTCCCTGCAGCTGCACTTTGCAAGAGTCATGGCTAAATAATCTGTTCATGCCGGATTGTCTTAATACTGAATCATCTGAATGTGCTGATCGCCTCGCCTGTTCATTTAACAATGATTCTTGTAGTTTGCGCCTCGAGTATGCTTTCTATCCCTTGCTTCAACTTTGAACAGTTTTTCTAGCCTGTACTGTGCCAGAACCTTGAGAATTTTGAGAAATTTCCACTCTTGCTTCTACAGGTGTGAAATGCCACTGCCTACAGTGTAAGAACTCTGTGAAGGTTTGCTGTTTTGCTCCAATGTGCTGTATGAAAAATCACATTGTTTTAATGTCATACTTCTCAGTGTCCTTAATAAATGTGTGAATACATCTTTCGTGAATATGAATTGTAAAAAATATAGTGTTATGTTGTGGGGTTTTTTTGTATCAGATTTCAAGAGTACTTTCAAAGCTGAAACAAGATCCTTTCAGTCCTTTCCGTATGTTCTACTGGTTTATTCTGTACCTGTTCATCCAGTCTCCTGGTGTAAATGGCTCATTAACACTTAGCTATTTCAAATTGATGTACATTTATCAATAAAGTTTCCCACATATTACAAACAGAATATTAATTGTGTATTTATTAATGGGTGCCGAGGACAAAACCAGCACCCAGTTTACTGGCACTCAAATTGATGGAGAATCTCAACTGTTTCGCCAAAGCTGGTCGTCCTTACTCTGACCAGCTGGTGGCAGTAGTGGACCTAAAACTTGACCATTCTGAACCAGCTCCAAAGACACCAACAGAAGAGAAGAAGTCAAAGCGGCATGTGGAGGTCACTTCAGGTCCAACATGTCTGTGTTCTACCCGACGCTTCTGCTCTGTGTCTATGGCTTCTTCTCCAGCCTGCGGCCGTCGGAACCTTTTCTCACCGCCTACCTGATGGGACCAGACAAGAACCTGACAGAGACGCAGGTGAGTTAGCTTCACGGCTGCTGTGCGGCTAGCTTACCAGACATTGCATCATATTTGGACTTGATCATTTTCTAGCTTCTCAACAGTTTTTAACACCACCAGAGTCGTGGTTCCGCACAGTTTGTGCATGTATCAGTAACACTTAATGAAGCTCATTTAGGTGCGTTTAGCTTTAATTCGCGTATAAAACTTATCATGTCGCAATCACGAGTTCCATCTAAAGGCTGCATGCAATGCACGTTGTGAAACTGTAAAATGCGAAAGTTAGCTCAGTTTGCACGTAAATGAACAGATAAACGACGATAAACTGTCAGATAATGAAAACGGACTGAATTGGTGTAACTCGCCGTGGCAAACACAACTTTTTCTTTCCTTCTGAAGACTTCGTGTTTCCACCGCTGCACTCGGTGCTGTAAGCTTCGGTGCTATTTTGTGTCAGAATACACCGCCAGAATAATCTAAATGAATTCCATTTCAGATTTGTCCAATTCATACACACAGGGTCAATTCTTAAAAAGTGCCCTAGCTAAGGAAACCTACAGATTGGATCAAAAACTTCACTTAGAGCCAACCTCTTTGAAAGGAAAAGAAAGGAAAGAAACCTCCACCAGAACGTGGAAGGATGGCCATCTGCCTCAACCAGTGTTCAACAGCAGGTCCTTGCGCACTGATTTAGGCTAAAACAACCCCTCATTAAAACAATGGTTAGTCTTGGAGGTACCACCATGAAAACCACTTTAAGATACAGCTACTGACCTTTTAATTTTTAAAGTCCAGCTTTGTTCTTATTAGATATTGAGATGAAGTTGTTTAGTGACAAGATTTTCAAAGTGATTTCAGTAAATAGTATTATCACGCTCTTGTTATCCATCTATTCAATTAGATTGGCCATCAACATTTCTAACATGACTAATATCACTAGTTGTTTTTTCATCCTGTCCTGAAATAAATCTGAAGCAGTCTTTTCAAAGGTTGCATCATAGAGAAAACTCTTCCGGGTTACCAACTATCCAGCAAATAAACTGGCCTCACGGTGCTGTCAGCAGGTGCTGTTATGGGTTGTGTGTTGGAAAATAACAATTCAATTCAGCAAAAACCAACACCCACGGCCAAAAAGAAGAGAACATTGAGAGGTCGATGTCCATGAGTATCGATCATGTTTGTAATCCAGAGGCAGAAACAGCTGTGGGGTCATTGAAAAAAAAAAACTTCATGTGACCATTTGAACTTTTAGTCAAATTTAAAAAAAAAAGAATTTCATAGTTTTTAACAGCATTTTTTACAGTGAAACTTGAAAAGAACATAAAAGATTATTGATACATTCTGCAGCTTTTAATTTGAAATCAGCACTGTAAATCTTTTTCTGTTATTTGCAGGTTGTCAATGAACTCTATCCCATATGGACATATTCCTACCTTATACTTCTGTTTCCCATCTTTGTGGCCACGGACTACCTCCGTTATAAGCCTGTGTTGGTGCTGCAGGCCACCAGTTTAGTGGTTACTTATGGCATTCTTTGGAAGGCTCAAGGCATGGTGGCCATGCAGCTCCTGGAGTTTTTCTTTGGGCTTGCCACGGCTTCGGAGGTGGCCTATTATTCCTACATCTACAGCGTGGTGGAGCCAGCACAGTATCAGAGAGTGACCAGCTACTGTCGCAGCATCACTCTGTTTGGGTCAGCTGCTGGATCGCTGATGGGCCAGCTCTTGCTCTCTCTGGCCGAAGTTGAACTGCTCCACCTCGTCATCATTACTCTGGCGTCAGCCGCCGTGGCCTTTGCTGCCCCCTGGTTTCTCCCCATGCCCAAAAGGACCTTGTTCTTCCACAAGAGTCCTGGGGCAGCAGAGGACAAGCCGAGCAGCGGCAACACTTCCCAGATGGAGAAGGCAGAGGATTCGGAGACCAAAGAGCCCATGGTGAGAAACAAGCTGCTTTATCCAGGCCAAGCTTTGATTATGGCGTGAATTCAGCTTTTGAAAAGTGAATTGTCGTGTTACCCATAGAACTCTCAGTGGTGTGAATGGCACTTTATTCACCTTACAGCCTGCTTACCACTTGGCAGCTTCTTCCCCACATCCTGTGACGTCATATAATAGTGACTCCGTAGTCTTTTGTGTGTGTTGGACACTCTACACGAGTCTTTGCATTTCTCCAAAGAAGTACACTAATACATATTTCTCTTTTCAGATATCCAGGCACTCTGAGGCACAGAGCCGTAGCAGTGGTCTGGTGGAGGTGTTGCGGATGCTGTTTAATGACTTTGTGCAGTGCTACAGATGTCGCCCCCTGTTGGCGTGGTCCGTGTGGTGGGCTCTGGCTACCTGTGGCTACTTCCAGATCATAAACTATGCCCAAGCTTTATGGGAGAACATTCGGCCGTCGCATGACTATGAAATTTTCAACGGCTACGTTGAGACGCTGTCCACACTGCTCGGTGAGGCCCCTGTTTGCTTTCCTTTGAGCCACGTCACAGAGTTCAGATTGATTCTTCTGTGAATGTTTGAAATGGACTGGTGTGTGACTGTTGTTCTGCAGGGGCTCTGGCAGCTCTGCTGGCAGGCTGTCTGCCTGTATCCTGGGCTCGGTGGGGGGAGCTGGCTTTGTGTTTGCTCTCCTTTCTCATGGCTGTGTGTGTGTTTGCCATGGACATGCTGAACAACATCTGGGTGTGCTACAGCTCATATGTCCTCTTTAGAGCCACTTACATGCTGCTCATCACTGTGGCCACGTGAGTACAAAGTCTGTTGTTGCATATTAGATTAAAGGCTGAATTTAAGACATGCAAATGCAGCTTATCTGGAATACTTAAACAGTCCTGTGGAATTGAATGTGAATTTGAAACCTAGAAACTGCTCAGAATCTGTTTGTAAATAGAAGTCATTATAAGGCTTTAAAAAGTTACAATAAAGGTGAGGATGAAGGATCTTTTTGGATGTTTCACTGTCATGTTGGGTTGGTGAAGATGCTTTACAATGCAGGGGAAGAAGAAGACTGTTTAAAATGATTTATTGTTATTTTCACCAATTTTAAAAAAAAAAGTAATGTTAGCAGATCATGAGAACACTGTATTTTCTCTTTTTCATTTTATATAATTATTATTATTATTATTATGCATGTCGTCTTTTTTAAACACTACCCTAAGTTGCTCTTTAGTATTCCGGCTTTTGTAGCACAAGGAAATGGATGGTGCCTGGATGTGAACGTTGCTTTCTGACCATCAGATACCAGATCGCTGCCAGTCTCAACATGCAGCGGTATGCACTGGTGTTTGGAGTGAACACTTTTGGGGCTTTGCTGCTGCAATCTCTGCTCACTTTGGTAGTTGTGGACTCGGCTGGCCTGGGCCTTGATGTTTTCACTCAGGTGAGGAACTGCACACTCCTTCTTTTGCATTGCATGAGGGCAGCTGTACTGTTAACTCTGCTTCATTGCGTATTTGATGGATGTTCTCTCATTTCTCTCCTTCAGTTTCTCATCTACGGTGCCTACTTTGCTGTTATTGCTGTGATATTTCTCATTGCTGGGCTCTGCAGACTGGCCTCCAGGAAGCACCCTGAGGAGGAAGTTCTGGCTAACGTCCAAGCAGAGTCCAACTGTCCTCCAAATGGTGAAGCCAGTTATTGCACTTAGTATGAAATGACTGATTAGTATTTTATATAGCAAAAGCAGTGAGTGAGCACAAGGTGGATGACACATTTCTTCAGTTACATAGTGGCAAAGCAAAATGTAACATAGTAGAAGGTGAAAGCTACAACCATTTTATACTTACAAAACAAGTTGCATTTATACATTCTGGCCACGAGATTGTAAAAAGACTTCTGTAGCACGCTTGCAGTTGGGAAGCCGATACCCAGGGTGCCTTTTATTAGGCCATCATCCCCTCTTAGCTCCCCCCAGAGAAGATATGAGGAAGACACAGCCAAAGCTGCCAAAGGAGGAATCCTTGGCACCATAATGCTGTTGCCATGTAAGGGTTTCATTTATAGTCTTATGTTTTTTCTCTTAACCATCATGTGTCCTTCTGGCTGGAAATGTCAAACAAAAAGCTGAATAATGTATTTTTACTAGACGTTCCTCATCCAAAATGATCCAAACACATTGCATCAGGCCGGTCTTCATGAATACTTGGGTCACAAGGGGAACTCTACTCTGCCAAGTCACATGCTTACCCAGCCCCTGCAAAAGCTCAGCTGGAGAGAGAAGAGGACTTCTTAACATCAGTAACGTGGCTGGATGAGATGAAGAAAGAACTTACGGGTCCAAGAAAGTTTTGGCCGTTTATTCTTGTAATTGGGCCAGGAAACTTAGTCACAGTGAATTATATTGCAAGGAAAGAATCTGTAGGAAGTCTGCAGTAAAACCTGGCCTCATGCAGCTCTGAGCCTTCCAGGAACGCACAGTGAACAAGAAAAGGTTAATTGAGAGCAGGATACACTTTTTGAGGTGACCCAGCTGGAGTCGAGGCCTGAATACTCGTCTGAACTCTGTTCAAAGAACTTCAGATCAGAACGGTGGTAACAAAGCCTTCTGAGGAAAAATACATGGAAAATGGAAGAGGAGTGGTCTAAATTCCCAGTAGAGAAGTACAAAAAGCTTATTATTAGAGCCCTCTGGTCGCTATGATGACAAATAATGATCGCTGAGAAATATGGTAGAACGGTCTGAATTGGTTCGGACTTGCCATTAGTTTATGTATCAGAAACAATTGTAACATAATGTCTCTTTTTATATCATTTCCAGCCTGAAGACACCCGTAATGTCTGATGGTAATAGTGTGAACAACTCTGGCTTACCTGTTTGTCACACAGCTAACCCTCACCCTAAACACTCAGTCTGCGTCCTCTCCCCAGCCTCTTCTGGATGTCCCCCACACTCCGAGTCTGCTCAAAAGAAGAGGAAGCATGAAGTGCTGGACATTTGAGTTAAGAGTTAGCAAGGTCTTTAACTGAACCTGATGTGATGGGGAGCGCAGTATAAATGAAATAAATCCATGAAAATGTCTTCAAAAGAGAAAAAGAAAAACAACTGGAGGTCTAAAGACTTGAATGTCTGCAGCTGTTTGTCACAGGCTCCACTTTTCCCACATTAGTCATTTGATTTAGTATGAACATAGATTTTTTTGTGTCGTACATCTCCCAGTGTGCAGGTAATTGCATAGAGACGGTTGTATTATCACTGATAAATATTTCTATTGATAAGTGAAAAGTATTGGTAGTAATGAGCAGTATCTATGTCAGGCTCCATGTAAACTCCAACCTTAACAAGCTTGAACTGCTGATGCATTATGATATCTGTGGGTTGCTTTTATCTGTGTAAGCTGCTCATGTCTTTGTTCTGGGATTTTTTTTCAAAGTGCCTCATGATATATTTTTCTTACATTAGATAGCTTCCTTCTTGTTAACGAATCCAACAATAACTGTTCTACGGTCAGTAGCGTACACTGAAAAATGAAATCTTGAGTGTCAAACTCAGATACAGTTACTCAGATATAGATCTACTCGTTAAAGAACAAAGTATTTGCACATGTATGGAGATAAAACTGCTTGGAGCTGTAGTTTGTGTTAAATGTTTCTTGTAAAAAAAAAAAAAAAAAAAAGTGCATTGGCTGAGATCTGTTTTCAGCAGTTAATTACCATCAACTTTCAGTCGTGTCATGTTCAAGTCAAACTAAAGTGAGTGTGTACTCCATATGAAGGAACTTTTTAACGAGTGGAATATGGATGTGGTTGTAAGGGTAAGAAATAGAATACGCCTTCCTTTGCCGTACATACAGCCATATAATAACTTGCAGTGTGCGTCCAGTGTTTGGTTGGCTCTGGGATTAATCCCCAGGCATACCCTGAAATGTAGAATACCCAAATAATTTTCTTACATCAGCAGAAATATGACAACGTAGATCGCTGCAGTAATTTTGACGCTTTTGAAGGCAGCTAGAGATAATAAGTAGAAATTGTCCTTTATCTTTTGTAAACTTGAAAAACTTTAAACGTACACACTCCATAAAAGTAGAATGAAATGAAATGCAGGCAGATGGTGGGGTCAGACAAAGGTACAGCCGCACACTTCTAATGGGTCACTAATGATGGTTTTTAGTCCAAACTTTGACTCGTTCTGTATGATAAATGTAGAGAAAGCTTATAGATGCAGTTGTACCTCTTCCGGGGAATCCACCTGAAGGCCAACAGGCAGTGAGTTCTGTGGATGAAATTTCTGAGCATATCGTAATCTCATCACCGCGGTCTCCTTCAGATTGTTTCACGTTAGATTTAGTTTCCTGTTATTGTTTACCCCTGACCCTGTGTCACCTCCCTCCATCTCTTGCATTCTCATTGGCTATCATTTCTGGCTGAGATTTTATTATTGCTAATGTAGAGCACTTATCTATCTATTATCATCACTTCTGCACTGGACAGTTGTGTCCTCTTGTGTCCTGGTCGGCACTTGGACACGGCCTTGACGATGAGTTTGAGTGTTTGTTTTGTTTGTTTTTGTCTCTGCCCAGAAGCTGGCACCATCAGGAGGGCTCCTTTTGTCCATGCTGGTTATTGATACCCATTTAACAGCCCAAAGACAGTGAATGTATTTCCAACATTTGGCTCTCGCAATGTGGAAAGATACCTCCTCCCCTTTTCCAATCAACTTTTTTACCATTTCTCCAAGTGTATTCCTTTGTTTGATGACTGTCGAGTGATGGTGTTGGATGGGAAGATGGGAAACCTGACAATTCATTTGAGCAATAATCTGCTGAATAATCTTTTTCGGAGGTTTGTGCTCAAAGATTTGTTTGAATGTGTAAATCCCAGATTTCAGTGAGAATATTTGCACTATTTTTTAGATGTGGTCTTTAATTTAATTTTGAGAGCCTATTTATTAATTATGTCCTGCACAAACTGTCAGGTAAAAAAGAAAGTCCTCCCTCTTTTAGGTTTAAGGTTTGTTGTATCAGGATGTAGAAAAGAACCACCTGGACCACCGTGTCAGTTTTTCACACACTGCTTCTGTTTTGGTTAGGTTTTTGTTAAAAAAAAAGTTTTTAAAACCTTTTTTAGCTACATGACTTTGGTGTAATCTTTTCTGTTTGACATTATCAGTCTGTGACATTGTGGAGTCATTTTGGCTCACTCTTCTTTACAACATTCAGTGTGTGCACGGCTCTTAATGTCCCACCGCAGCAGTTTGGAAACTCCTTTTAACTCCAGATGGACAGCAACGGCTGCTTCTCGAAGAGCATTCCTGATGTCTTCCAGCCTTGGCATTGTTAACACACAAGTGAATGCTCTTTTTTCACATGCTGCTCCTTCATCTGTTTTTGTTCAATGAGAGATGACATGTTGAGGTTGTATCTACCTTACCTTAGAAGATGGAATTTTTCTTTCAGTTGTTTTTAGACAAAAAGTTGCGTGGCGCTTCTGTCTTCAATTTCTGCCTATGTAAGAATGCAAATGTATGAATGTCTTTTTTTGTATATTTATCTTATTTTATAATCACACTATCTTGAAATAAATCATTTGAAAGTATCTTCATCCATTGGCTTTGTTTGCTCTCCTTACTGGATTCTCTGGGCACCATGTAAGTGGAAGTTGACCAAACATGCAAATGATGTATATTGCTTGGGCAGCCATGCCTTCCTAAACTGGTCTGGTCAAAAGAGGGTTCCCAGTATGACAGGGGAAGGTCTAACTTTGGGCTTGGCAGAAATTGCCAACCCATTAATCCTGCATGACGACACTCTTCTCGACAGTGGCAGAAACCTGTGGGACCGGTGTGTAAACCAGCCTACCAACACATCCTCATACCTCAGTGACAGGGTAGGTCCATAATCAATGAAAGTGCAACAGGAAAACTAGTCTGAAAAATTCCATTCAAGTGTAAAAACACCCACAGTCCTGAAAAAGAATGTAATCAGAGAGTGGGTGTGTTAAAACTTTGCTCTTCCTTTACAGGAAAGCATGAGCATTTCCTGGCTTACAAACTGTTGTTTAGGTTCCCCACCTGTGCTCACAGGTTTCATATTCCCACCATATTTTCTCCCTCTTATACAAACTGCACTAAAATATATCTACACCCAAACTCTGATACCATGGGAGAAATACAGACTTGATTAAAAAAACTATACCATCTCATTAAGTGTTTTTGATTAAGTGCTTGACCAGAAAAAGCTTTTTTGATCTCCTGGATTGAACTGAGGTCTGTTTGCTCAAATGTTGAAGATAGAGAGGCACAATTCTGAGGAAATGAATCATCTTAAAACAAAATCTTGAATCAGTGCAGTATGTTAAAGATCAGCACCAAAGCTCTTGCTCATACCTATAGTAGGATCCATGCCGATTGTGTTGCCACGGTGATCACATGGGCGCAGCTATAAAGAGGTGCTCACTCACCTGTGCTCGGGTGGAAAGGTTGGGTAGCTGTCATCGTTGTGGACCGCACGCATGCATGTATGCAGCACGATGTTCTAACGTACATTTCTTTATCTAAGCACATGTGCTACTGCAGAAATGCTGGAAACATATATACAAAATAAACACAAACGCACCAGGACTCGGCGTGCATCTTTACAAACGCAGCGCGTCATACAACTAGACAGGACCCTAATTGCTTCTCCCTCTGGTGACTTTAAGTGGATATTGGAAGTCGCCCTACACCTATTAATAAAAAGAAAAGGTTTCAGGTTTTTTTTGATTGGTTAACGAAAGTTTAGTTTAGAATTTCAGTTAAAACCCAAACATTTAAAAAGCCCTATTCAAGTTTTCTGACTCAAACTGTCTTGGTTTCCGCAGTTTTATTATGAAAAGTATGTCAAACATGAAACAAGTATGTGATTCTAAGTGAAGGTTTGACCAATAAAAAGCAGCCAAGAAAGATGTAGTGATACTGTGGTCAAAAAGAAAGCACATTTTGAAAACACAAAACTGCATTTATTTTGCTGTAAATTGTGAATTGTTCATTCAAACAGTCTACTTCTTCACAGCAGAACAAACCGCTGCAAGCTGTTCATGAAATTTAAGCTACTTAAATATATTTAAGACATTTTTCAAAGGAAGCTTATGATTATCACTTAAAAGCTTCTTTTCACCAGCATTCCACAGTCTAAAACTGAAGTGGCTAAAGTACAGAAACAATGGAAAGGCTACTGTTGTCAATACAGAAGGAATGATGCACACAAACTGTAGCGTGACATGGAACTTGGGTCCGAGAATACGGAGCTCCCAACGGTTGTGTTGAGAATGTATTGCAACAGAATCTGTCCGTGACACGCTGCCAGTCCATCACAGGGTCATACAAACTCATACATATGCCCTATTTAGAATGTTTGTACTTTGGCAAAAAAAAAAGCAAGGAACCCAGATAAATCTCCCACGCATCAAAACAGAAAGGCCCAGAGCCGAGTACCTTCTTGTTTTGCAAATCAACAGCATTAAAAAACTTGATCACTGTGCTACCAGGAACCACAATAACTAATTATGGAATTTGACGTGCAGCTGTCTGAATTTTTCTAACAGAGTAAATTTGAGAATGTGTTTCACGCTATTTATCGTGTGCAATAGTATTGCCTTTCATGCAAAAGTTCAGAGTGCTCACACCGAAGCAAAGTTGGTTCTCAGTCTGCACAAAAAGGCTAAGGAAAGCAACTTTAAGAGCCAACCTCCCCTACATCTGTCCACAGTGGAAAATAACTGGAATGACATGGTCTTCCAAAATGTAAGACTGCCATCTCTCTACATTCATTGAGATGACTCACATTTCACATTTTTGTGCTCTGAGGCCGATTTCACATAAAATATCACTTTTCTTACACAATCATTGGAGGAATATGCAGCTCTGGACTGTTTAGGGATTTGTTAAAGTTCTTCCCACACACATCACTATATACTGAATCACACATAGAAGTTGTAACTACTTCTATACCGTATACTGTATATCTACAGTATAGCTGTAGTTCAAAACAGTGAAAATTAAACATACGACACTCTTACCTTTAGAAAAGACTCATCTAAAGAGAAGTGGTCACACACTGCAGCCTAGTGGAAGTAATGCAAATAAAACCTCTGGAGCAGCAAAACTAAAGGAGGAAAAACAAAGCTGCAGTACAGCAGTGTCGAATCACATTTCAGTGTTTTCTTGACTGTGTCCACAACAACTGTGTTCCATTACAAATTGTAGTTGAATCTACTACGGGGCAACTTCTTGGGTGCCTTTACTCTGTTTGGCCAGAGTCCAGGACCAGGCGGCCGTGCAGGTGGGCATTCCTTCCCAGAATAAGTGTGTCAGGAGAGGCTCCAGATAACAGCAAGCATGGCCATGATACCATTAAGGACAGCAACGCCATAACTCATGTGGAAGCCATGGCCAGAAACATCCCTGCAGGGAAGACAGTCATTTGATGTGATCGTATGTTTAAAGTCCAAACCCCACCGACAGTTACATTAGTGTAACATAAGAGTTTTACCTGAAGCTAGGCAGTGTCAGGGGTGTTGGGAACACCATGCCAGGCTGGTAGGAGTCAAGGTAGTTAAGAGTCCATGAGAAGACACAGCAGATGCATCCTACAAGTACTGACAGCATCAGGATACTCCAGAAACCTGAACACACACAAAGCTTTTCAAACACTTCCCTCTCACAGTTTAATGCGGCTTAGGCTCGGGGTTGGGAATAAAAGCATGCAGTTTATGCAGAAAGTCTTCAGACCCCTTCACTTTAAAAAAAAAAAAAAAAAAGATGTTTCATTTCATTTCAAATTAGATTCATAATTTCATTCTATTTCAATTCAAAAGCAACTATGTACAAGCAAGCGTCTTTGTTTTTTTTATTTAAGTTTGCAAATGCTTTGAAAATACAAACGTCACATTCACAATATCATTTACACCCTCAATTTGGTGCAGAAAGGCCGCTTTTAATCATTTGGGTTAAATCTCTACAGGATTTTCACAGTTCATACCTGCCATGTTGACAGATTCTGTCTGTCGCGTGTTAACTTGGCTGGTTTGTTGTTTGCTGAAAAGTCAAACTTCACCCAGAGCTCAGGCAGTTTCACCCTGAATGAGGGCTTCTGAATCTGAATTATGGCCAGTCTCCTTGTCCTGCTGCTGAGAAACATCACTAGAACATGACGCTGACAGCAACACACTGTTCATTTCCAGCTGATCAATAAAGATTAATAAAAAAGATGAGTAATAGACTAGTTTCCTTCTCATAAACCTTACTGGAACACATATTCTTGAACTGGTAAGTACCTGGGATGGAGAGCTTTCTTTCAAAGCTCATGTAAAGAATTTGATCTCCAAATTAAGGGTGAAGCTTGGTTTCTACTACAGAAACAGGTCATGTTTCTACGGCAGAGCTCAGAAGCTTCTGATATCCGCTACATTTTTGCCTGTATGTGATTGTGGTGATGTTGTGTATATGTGTGCTTCAGCCAGCTGCCTACAGTCTTTGACTCGGGTCCACCGCAGAGCTCTGAGATTTATCACTGGTTGTAGCCGCCTCACCCACCTCTGTGAACTGAATGGTCAAGCTGCCATGCCCTCCTGAATGCAAGGCCATATACACACTGGATGACTCTTGTTTACAAGGCTCTTATTGGCTCGGTTCCTCTCTATTTACGCACTTTTCTTCGGAGAATTGAAAGCCGTTATGCCTTAAATGACATTTTGCATTTCTCTGCTCCTCGTGTTCCAGCTGAAACAGGAAAGAAAGCTTCCAGTTTCTCTGCCCGCTCTGCATGGAATCATCTCCAGTTTCATTTGGAACAGTCAGAACTTGCTCCACTGAAAGCTTTCTGCTCTATTTAAAAAACAACAACAATGGAAATCCTTCGAACAGTGTCTGTGTTTTCAATTTTTAACTTTTTATTCGTTACCAGAACAATAACGTCTGCAACAGCTTGCTCCTTCCATTTCATGGGACATAGATGTTATTTTATAAGTTTTAATCTAGATTTATGAACATTTCTTAGTGATACTACTTGGTTGGTTTTTGACAGCTAACATAATCTGGGACAGTAGCAAACACTGATTTCATAATTAGCTGGTTATTGCAGATTGTATCAACATATTTGTTCTTAAATATGCTGAGAAACTCCCAGATCCCAACACTATTTTTGACAGCCAGTAACTACATCGACTGATATGCATGTTATTGAGAATCTATATGCATATGAATGTTAGGATGCTATAATTATATTCTCTGTGTTGTTACAACAGACAAAGTAATGACATGGGATCAGAGTTTTTATAATCATAAGAACTCTATAGCTCAGGGATTCTAGTGGCTGATGATAAGCTAACTAGGATTTGGAGCTTATACAAATATTTTTGAATATTTATCTCATCAAACAAAATCCTTTGCCAAATCTTCTCAAATCTTTTCAGTGGTATGTGCGGAACACCAGGCAGGTCCTTCATGCCTAAAGCCCGTAACTGCACATCATGATACATTCAGTTTGGCCTGTTTTATGGGAATAACTTCAATGTTACTTTTGTCTGACCTTCACGGACATCACATTGTCCATAAAGACTCTTAGCAGGTCCCAGGTCCCAATAGTTGATGCAGTAGATATATAATGTACACCTGCCTGAAAGAGAAGTTCATCCACTGAGCAGAAGGTTGATTTTTTTGCCAATTTGCTTCTGGTTACATCAATATATGATAGAGAGATGGAAGTCCATGTCATTCCAGCTATTTTTCACCGTGAGCAAAGCAGATCTAAAACTGCTTTGCTGAAATTTGCCTTTTGGTCTCTGTTTTTATACATTTGCATGGTGTGTATGGCTGCCTGTCTTTCTGAGTGAATCCTGTGATGGATCTCTCCATATGTCAGCTGTGATTTGGCTCCCTGTAAAAGATCAAGCAAATATAGCTCACATAGAGGGACTCTATTTGTGATCAGAAGATGGGGAAACATTTTCAAAAGTAGTTAACTAAAAGGTGTATAAAGCGAAGGGATCCGAATGTTTTCTTGATAATGTGTAAGTATGCTGATGTATAAAAAACTAATTTTTGAAAAGAGCAAATTTAGGGCTTGAAGAAACATCAGAAATCCTCCATCAACTGTGTCCATCACAAAGCTCCACGAATCTTCACTTACACTTCAAGACAGTTCAAGCCCTTACACTTTTCCAGGAAAACCTATGGATATAATAATCAATCTGCAAATCATCTCCAGTCAGTTCTTTAAACTAAGAAAAACTGTCAAAAAGCTTAAATATGCCGTTAAGAACCCCCCCTGAACAAAGGTGGACAGTGATTATCTGTGTATCTAAATATCAAGACAATTAAAATATGCCAATCATCTGGGACAAAAAGGAACAGACATCAGTACTCACCAAGCATCCTCTCTTCAATGCCATTCTCACCTGTCACCCTCTCTGCTCTCAGTTCTGAAACAGTCATTAACCAAGATCACTGCTCACAGCTGATCCAAAGCTCACTGCTTAAAAACGCTTGTACTGCCGTCCAGCAAGCTGGCATCAAACAGATTGGGATGTCTTCCGTGTGACACTTTGAGGCAAAAATAACCCTCGCTCAGGGTATTGCGGTGAACTTGGTGAGATAAGGTGGTGTACGCTTACCTTTGAGTACCGGATAAACGAGGGCGCAAAGAGAGCCGACAGCGGCCACAGCTGCCGCGGAGCCCAGGACTGAGGCGCTGACTGTGAGCCATGGTTTGGGGCGATCCTGCGGTCGCCTCGCACTCTTAGCAGGTCCCTCTGTGAACATCACCCGGGTCTGAAAACACGTCTGTTTGGTCCCACTAAGTTTTCTTGACGGTGGTCTTTAGGTCAGACGCTGTGTGAACGGAATCATCTGAGCTGCAGCAGGAAATGTTGTGCTTCTCTGGCTTGAGCACTTCCGCAAACAACTTTGCCCTTCCGTCTGTGTAGCGTTAACTGAAGGAGCTTTTAGAAGAATTCAAAATAAATAAATAGAATTAAAAATGACTACACGAGGAGAGTGAGTGTAATACTATGTAAGACATGGTTTCCATCTTAAGTAAATGCAGTGACTTAGTATTATGAGTCCAAGACTTTTTATTAAAGAACAACCAATAACCACATTATCAGATGAAAGTTCTGACTGAACTGATTGAGTTACAGGCCATAGCTAATAACGATAATGACAACCCGGCAGCAGTCTCCTCTCGAGCGATGGCACTTCCGGTGGCAGTCTGTGCTGCTACACCTTAGCAGAGGCAGCTGCCACAGAGTGCCACCGGAAGTGCCATCGCTCGTTGCCACTGGCACGATTTGAGCTGGGTCCTGCTGGGAAATTCCTTTCTGTGGCGTGTCTGTTGATGGCAGCAGTCATGGGGCTGTGATAATATTCCCACTGCTTATTCAGCATTTCGACTGGAAGAATGGAGGTGTGAAAAGCAAAATGCCTGAAATTAAAAGCACTCCAAATAAATCAGCTGGCACTATTGCACAATACATCAAAGAAACACTGGAAAATAAAGGGATATTCTCAATATGTATTGCTTTTACAGAAGACTACTGCAATACAGTGTTTGGGGGAATCTGACGTCATGATGAAGGAAATAATGTTTTTGCAAACTTAAAAAACTCACAGCGTTTTTAAAGCCCAATAAAGTTTATTATCATACCATACAATCCTTGACTGTGGACACATTTGTGTGCATTGACATGGTCATGGTGCCACATGCTATACACTACACCTCTCTACCCACCAACCCACCCCGCAGCTGAGGAGTCCTCTTTTTGACAGACTCAAATCTCTTCATCTTATTTAAGCAAGGGCTTGACAAATAACCAGCTCTGACTCCAACGGTCTTCATCATTTCAGCCATTTTTCAGGTAAAAAACTTGGTTCAAGGTGTCAGCATTACCTGAATTATCCACCTGAGAGCAAGGACAAACCCCCCCAAAAATGTAGCATTAAAAACAATGCAAATAAATGGGTGTTCTAATTCGTGATGTTAGGCCCATGTTTGTGATATCAAACTGGTATTTACCCCTAATGATACTAACTTGCTGACATACGAAATTGCGTGTTTGTGTTATCCATAGAACAGCAACAGAAAAACAGGAAAAGACAAAGTGTGATATTTTACAATTGTCGTTCCCATAAATACCACCAGGTGGCACATGTGAGCAAATCCAGTCTGTGATCATGGCTGCATTTATTTTGATAGGTACAGTAAACTAGAAACAGAATTGTCTCCTTTTACTTTGAAATGAATCAACCGGAAAAGGTGTTGACGCTGGTTTGTTGCTGTCAGGAGAAACAACGACTTCAGACGTCTCAGACGCAGCGGATAATTTCGGAGCTATTGTACAAGTCCGGTAAATGAAATCTTTGTCTTTATTGTGACTTCGAAGCTGTTTTTGTCAAATTCAAATAGTGTGAGGCACAATGACCGCGCGAGGCTCTCCTGGTTGTGTGAGCCCTGCTGTCTGTCACGGGGCTAATATGTGGTGATAATGTTGATGTGGTAGAATGCAATGACACGGTTTAGCTAAGCTAAACGTACATACAAACAATCTATTGACTTTAACCTTGAACTCTCTGACAGGGTTGGAGTGTAATATTTTCATATATGTACCCGCGTGCTTTCATTAGCCAGCTTGCAGAGCAGTTTGCTAATGCGTGTTGCTTTGCAACATCCGTCCGCTGTTGTGGCTAAGTTAGCCGCTTTTCTACAGCTGAAATCGCTGACTTTGATAGTGACAGGAAAGGAACTAAGTTATCTGATATTTCACTTTTCTAATTCAACTGTCAGCTATGTGATGAGCTTCAGCACTGCATTCTGAATGAAAACGATCTGTCAGTTTTTGTATTTCCGTCGCCTGCCTAATTTTTCTAAACGTAATCTGTAACAGTTTTATAATCACTAGACTTCTGTTGTAAGTTCTTTAAATGTTCTGACATTTGTGTTTTGAAATGTTATGTCATCAGAAAATGTAGCCTGTGGATTTACATCCACTGGAAATGAGAAGGGATGATGATACCTTTGTTGTGTGGGGGATTCTAGGTCATAATCACCTTTTTTTACAACAAAAAAAAGCTGCTGGAGTTTTTCATCCGTTTTGACTGACTTGGGACGAGCTTCAGGCGAATGTTAAAAAGAAAAACACAACAACCTTGGTTACTTGACTGGCAGTTAACCTCAGTCTTATCTGACGTTTTTGTCCCGTTAAATGCATGAAATATTCACCTTCTTGATCTATTTCAGTTTTCATGTGAACCCCTTCCCAACCCTCAGGGTGGCACGACTTCTGGATCCTTTTCTAAACTGCTCAGCACATGCTTGCAGGGACGGTCTTCAAACATTGACACTTGCAGGCAGATTTTCTGGTTGAGTGGAACAGCAGCTGCAGCACTGTTCTGCATCAAACCTCGCTGAATTAAACCAAAGCTTCAGTCAATTTTCAATTAACCTATCGCTTCAGTAATTAATACGGCAGGTTTAAATCGTATCGCACAATAGGTATTGCCCCAAAGTCATACCTTTGGTGACGTGACGACATTGGCCAGTCATCAGACTGGTTTTACTGTTTGAGTGATGAGGTCACCTCGTGCTTCGCTGTTCATTGGATGACTGTGAATGTCTTGGACCACAGTCTGACTTGAGCAAAAGTATGCTGACACGCTGGCTGAACAGTTTATTGCAAGCTTTCCTTCTTCATGTCCGATATTGAGTTGACTGGTTCAAAATATGCAAAATGTAACCGTTTATTTCAACTGAATGTGAAATGAGACGCATCTCTTCAGTAGTGTTTATTGGCACTGCTCAATCAAAGCGTATCTGTCCAGGTTCCAGTGCGCATCTTACCCTCACATCCACTGATAACGTGCATCTTTGGTGATCTGATCACAAGCTGACTGCAATAGGTACAGCTGTGAATGCACTCAGGATGGATTCAAATGTGATTGCTCGGGCACATTCAGAATGGAACCCGTCCAGCGCCACACTGAGGGCCTGAGGTGACTCCACACCAGCAGGGAACTTATCCCAATGGTGTTTTAGGACTCTTTTGGCTTCTGAATAAATTACGTTGTGTGAAAAGTAGCCTTAAAACTTACAGGGGTTGGATCGTTCATTGAAAACCACCCTCTCAGGATTTATGTTCATTTCTGCAGTCAAAGAACAGTTGTGAGCACAGCTCAGAAGCTCTCGTTCTACTGTGGGAGTTGTGTTTTAACAGACACAGCAGAAGAAGGGCATGCACTTTGTTGCAACATGAATTTTTAATAGCTATTGTAGCCCATGGACACGACATGAAAGCCTCTGTAGCGGCCGGCCAGTTTGAAATGATCCAACATCCATGTGTGGCAATTCAAACAAACATTTTTGGGCTTAAATGCTCCGCTTAACTCGATTGTTTGTCAATAAGAAAAAACCCAATTAGTCAGGAAAATCTTGATCAGTGGATTGCCAGGAGGCTGTATAGGTGAATTACTTGAGCGGTATAATGTGTGTTTTGAGTGAAGTTGGGCTCACAGGAAGAGGGTTCCCGGGTGTGGGGTTTGCACGTTCTCTCTGTGAAAAGCAGGCTTCTCTCCGGATACTCTGACTTCCTCCCACCGTCCAAATGCATGCATGTCAGGTTAACTGGTGACACCGAATTGACCCTAGAAGTGAGTGTGAGTGTGCACGGCTGTGCTGCCCTGCACTGGACCTGTCCAGGTGTACCCTGCCACTCGCTCAATGGCAGGTGGGATTGGCTCTTGGCCCCTCTGTGACCCTGAATTATATTCGGTGGGTATAGAAAATGGATGGACTGTCGATGGCAATCCTGATGAGTTTACTGTAACATTAAGTGCTTTCCATTAAATCACAGGACTCGTAGCTTTCCAGCGGTATGTTGCATGTGCACCCACTTGTATAGATTTGTGTAGAAAGAGCTCATATGCCACTGGTGAGCTTTTGGAATTTAAGAGGAAGAATTCAAGTGTTTTTAGCCTCTTTCACATGCGTATTTCTGTGTTGTGTATCACCCCCTGGTGTGTTTCTGTAATATTTTTAGAGAGAACCCCATTAGGTTGGACCAGGAAGCATATCTGTAACATATTTCGATATTTGATCTGCTGTTGTGAGGACTGCAGTACATCGCTATAGAAAATATCAGGGGTGGTCAAACTTTCCTCACCATACCAATATTTAGCTCCAGCACATAGTTTGCTTTTATTTTTTGTCAGCATCTGAGATAAATCGACGAGGGAAAGCTTTGAACTGAAGCTCCTGCTGTCAAAGTTCACTTGAAATGGGGATTTGTGGTGGTTAACTGATATGTGACTTCAAAATGTAGGTTTAATATTGTATTTTTATGCATGAAAGTAAACCAATTTACTAATAATAAGAGACTATTTCTTAACTTATATTATAGATAATGTTATTATGTCTGCATTATCTCCCTTGGTTTATGCAGCCTAATGAATAACAATAGATATCCACAGGTAATAAAAAAAACAAAACATGTTTAATAATACTAAACAAGATTAACAGCAAATTGAAACGTATTATATCGTGTCCTTGCTGATGAAAGGAAAACAAGGCCAAAATGCAGACGTGCTGTTTAAAGAAAGAAAAGAAATTCCACCGTTGCTGCTTCCGTAAGAAGAAGTAAGAAAAATCAAATGCAGTTGATTGATCATAAACAAGTGTGACTTCCTCTTTACAACAGCTGAGGCTCTGCAGCATTCAGGTGTGTGTTACCACCATGCCCAGGAGGAAAGACATCAGCAACGAGCTCAGTGAAGCAGGTGCTGATGGTCTGGGCTTGTTCTGCAGCTACCGGACCTGGGTGCCGACCCAATATGACCATGAACGCATCTGTCCGACTGCTAAAGCTTAGCTGGAATTGGGTTTTTCAACACTACAGAGTTCCCAAGCACACCAGCAAATCTCCAAAAGAGCTGAAACATAAAAAAATCAAGGCGTTTAATTGCCCAGTAAAGGTCCAAACCTGACTCGATTGTAATTCTGGGGTTTACGTACGGACTCTGACTGATGCCTATTTGCCGTACTGGCATGAACAAGTCAAATCTTCTGACCGATAATCTGGCTAATATTGTGAGTACAATTGAAAACGTCAGGCTGCTCGCCGCTGAGCAGCCTCACTGCACACGAGTCCCCATTATTCTTGCTTTCGGTTTGAAATATTCAGAGGCCAGAGTTGATTTAAAGTACTAGAAGAATTGATGAACTTGTTTGAACACTATTGGACAAATGGTCCCTGATGGAAGCTTTTGTAAGGAAGAGAATCTGGACTAGGACATGGGGGGGGGGGTTAATGGAACACTCTCTTCTCTATACTTCCTCTATAGGGACATCATGTTGTGTGAGTTGATCCAAATCCCAAGCCACAATAAAAAGTTCTTTTGTCATGTGACTCACTCAGTTCAGACTATAACGTCCATTGTACAGTTAGGAAGACAACAGTTTTTCACACTCACAGCTGATCATGGGTTTAGTGGTGCAGGTCTCAGTATGAAATGTGCTTCCCAAAGATCAGTAGCACTATCCAGTATTCTAAGAAGGCTAACATGCTGAAAGCAAGTATGACATAAGACAGAACGTAGAGAGAAAAGCACTCTTCTCAACCACAGTGTCCTCAGGACATCTGGTGCTGGTTCTTACCCGCTTCACTTCTGAGGAATGACTTGAAGAGCTAAATCGTGTAGAAATTCGCTCCGAGTCAGGTGGTCCTCTGCTGTGGCCTACACTGACCTGCTGTGGAAACAGAGGGATTGCTGTCAGGAACACACAAAGAAGGAAAAGAGGAACTTCCTAATGTCTGTATCATTAACAATCCTACCCAGCGTACTGCCGACGGACTCTGAGATGTTGAGCAACAGTCCAGTTGAGTGCTTCCAGTCGCTTTTCACTGCGTGTGTTCGCTCAGCAGGAATAGGCTGACTCTTGGTTAGAAGCAATATTTATTTAAAGCAACATGCTGTCAGCCAGCATAACATCACATTGCAGAGAGAGAGTAGAAGCCGTGTGTGTGTGTGTGTGTAAGAGAAAGCGTGGGGGTTGGGAGATAAGAGGGCGTAGATATAAATGGGGACATAGTTGATAAGTCAGAAAAGGAAGGGAGATGCATTCATTAATCGGATGCAGTTCCAGTATGCTACTGTTTCAGGTTCACTGAGTGTTGTTGGAGCCGCTGGAGGCACTGTTTGGATACACACTCACAGTCGTCACAGAAGAGAGGAAAGCCTTAAAAGGGCTGAACATCGACCCTCATTAGGACACGCATTTTTTCTTTGTAAACACAGCCATGCTCAGCCGTGTCTCCACACCAGGAACCTTCCTGAAATACCAGAACCTTTGGTTCCAGATGGTTAATTATCCATGCAGCTAAACAAAGATGAAACATTTCTCTGTTGCCAATGGTAGCGCTTTGAGTGGTAGCGCTTTGAGAAAAGCACTATACAAGTACAAGTCCATTTACCATTTACCATTTAGAGAAATCAACTGCTGCTCAGGAGGAGGTAGAGTTGTTGTCTTTCATTGGGAGAGTCACAGGTTCCATCCCCAACTCAAAAATGACAAAAGTCAATATGGTTGAATAATCCCCCAGTGATTTTCACGAGTACTTTGACTTGAAGCGTGCATGCCGGCTGGTTGTGAGAACATTCTCCTCTCAGTGGAATGCAGCCCTCGTTTTCAGATCTGTTCATTAATACATTGGCTGTTCATTAAAGGTGCTCGTGGGATATTTCACACGTTGGTCCTGCGATATGTTGTGCAGTCCTATTGGCTTTGAGCAGAATCATCTGAGACTAAAGTGATATTGTCCCTTACTCGTGAGAAGCCTGAGTTATTTAAAAAAAACCCTGAAGAAAATAAGCCAATGTCAAAATGAGCTCATTAATTGTGCACTTCGACCAGCAAAGTCGTGGGTTTCTTTTTCCTTGGGGCTAAAGGATCATTTCAGCTTTTGCTCTGTCGGGTTTGCACTGAGGTCTGAGGCAAACGGAAGGCGTCACTCCATCCTGTTAGTTCTCAGCAGAGTCTTCACACCGCCACACTGAGCCTGCAGTGCAGTCAGTTGCACACTTTTCTGGGTGTTTTTCTTTGTGCAGGGAGGCATAACTGCTGTGAAACAATCTGAGACGAATGTTTTAGTGCTCTTAAACGCGTCTTTAAGCCTGCTGCCAGTCTCAGCCGAGGACACAGGCCTTCAAAGCAGCGCTGAAAACAAGGCAATCTGTCCTTCGTACGCACTTTTATGGGTTTTTGTGGATCTTTCAAATTTTTTGGTCTGATTCTACCGCCTTTCCCTAACAACAAAAAAGTTTGATAAAACTGCAGCAGTATAATTTCACTTAGTAAAGTTTTTTTCACTTTCTGGCACAATCTGAACAGTCTGCTTTTCTGGAACTGGTCCTACCGCCACAGCTCACATTGCATGCTGTGTACGTTTGAATGTTGTCTGCATGAACAGTTCCTGTGGTACAACTCTAAGTTAAAAGATTTTAAGAACTATTTTGAGTAATAAACTTGAGTTGACTGAGACTGAAAGGTGGACATAAAATGCTAAGAATACTTGACCAACCGGAAAGGTTCAGCTCTCCCTGCTCCTCTGAAAGGTTCAGCTCTCCCTGCTCCTCTGAAAGGCTCAGCTCTCCCTGCTCCTCCTGAAAGGTTCAGCTCTCCCTGCTCCTCTGAAAGGCTCAGCTCTCCCTGCTCCTCTGAAAGGTTCAGCTCTCCCAGCTCCTCCTGAAAGGTTCAGCTCTCCCAGCTCCTCCCGAAAGGTTCAGCTCTCCCTTCTCCTCCTGAAAGGTTCAGCTCTCCCTTCTCCTCCTGAAAGGTTCAGCTCTCCCAGCTCCTCTGAAAGGTTCAGCTCTCCCAGCTCCTCCTGAAAGGTTCAGCTCTCCCTGCTCCTCTGAAAGGTTCAGCTCTCCCTTCTCCTCCTGAAAGGTTCAGCTCTCCCTGCTCCTCCTGAAAGATTCAGCTCTCCCTGCTCCTCCTGAAAGGTTCAGCTCTCCCTGCTCCTCCTGAAAGGTTCAGCTCTCCCTGCTCCTCTGAAAGGTTCAGCTCTCCCTGCTCCTCCTGAAAGGTTCAGCTCTCCCTGCTCCTCTGAAAGGTTCAGCTCTCCCAGCTCCTCCTGAAAGGTTCAGCTCTCCCTGCTCCTCCTGAAAGGTTCAGCTCTCCCTGCTCCTCTGAAAGGTTCAGCTCTCCCTGCTCCTCTGAAAGGTTCAGCTCTCCCTGCTCCTCCTGAAAGGTTCAGCTCTCCCTGCTCCTCTGAAAGGTTCAGCTCTCCCTGCTCCTCTGAAAGGTTCAGCTCTCCCTGCTCCTCCTGAAAGGTTCAGCTCTCCCTGCTCCTCTGAAAGGTTCAGCTCTCCCTGCTCCTCCTGAAAGGTTCAGCTCTCCCTGCTCCTCCTGAAAGGTTCAGCTCTCCCTGCTCCTCCTGAAAGGTTCAGCTCTCCCTTCTCCTCCTGAAAGGTTCAGCTCTCCCTTCTCCTCCTGAAAGGTTCAGCTCTCCCTTCTCCTCCTGAAAGGTTCAGCTCTTCCTGAAAGGTTCAGCTCTCCCTGCTCCTCCTGAAAGGTTCAGCTCTCCCTGCTCCTCTGAAAGGTTCAGCTCTCCCTGCTCCTCCTGAAAGGTTCAGCTCTCCCTGCTCCTCCTGAAAGGTTCAGCTCTCCCTGCTCCTCCTGAAAGGTTCAGCTCTCCCAGCTCCTCTGAAAGGTTCAGCTCTCCCAGCTCCTCCTGAAAGGTTCAGCTCTTCCTGAAAGGTTCAGCTCTCCCAGCTCCTCTGAAAGGTTCAGCTCTCCCAGCTCCTCCTGAAAGGTTCAGCTCTCCCTTCTCCTCCTGGAAGGTTCAGCTCTCCCAGCTCCTCCTGAAAGGTTCAGCTCTCCCTGCTCCTCTGAAAGGTTCAGCTCTCCCTTCTCCTCCTGAAAGGTTCAGCTCTCCCAGCTCCTCTGAAAGGTTCAGCTCTCCCAGCTCCTCTGAAAGGTTCAGCTCTCCCAGCTCCTCTGAAAGGTTCAGCTCTCCCAGCTCCTCCTGAAAGGTTCAGCTCTCCCTGCTCCTCTGAAAGGTTCAGCTCTCCCAGCTCCTCCTGAAAGGTTCAGCTCTCCCAGCTCCTCCTGAAAGGTTCAGCTCTCCCTGCTCCTCTGAAAGGTTCAGCTCTCCCAGCTCCTCTGAAAGGTTCAGCTCTCCCAGCTCCTCTGAAAGGTTCAGCTCTCCCTGCTCCTCTGAAAGGTTCAGCTCTCCCTTCTCCTCCTGAAAGGTTCAGCTCTCCCAGCTCCTCTGAAAGGTTCAGCTCTCCCAGCTCCTCTGAAAGGTTCAGCTCTCCCAGCTCCTCTGAAAGGTTCAGCTCTCCCAGCTCCTCCTGAAAGGTTCAGCTCTCCCTGCTCCTCTGAAAGGTTCAGCTCTCCCAGCTCCTCCTGAAAGGTTCAGCTCTCCCTGCTCCTCCTGAAAGGTTCAGCTCTCCCTTCTCCTCCTGAAAGGTTCAGCTCTCCCTGCTCCTCCGAAAGGTTCAGCTCTCCCAGCTCCTCCTGAAAGGTTCAGCTCTCCCTTCTCCTCCTGAAAGGTTCAGCTCTCCCTTCTCCTCCTGAAAGGTTCAGCTCTCCCTTCTCCTCCTGAAAGGTTCAGCTCTCCCTTCTCCTCCTGAAAGGTTCAGCTCTCCCTTCTCCTCCTGAAAGGTTCAGCTCTCCCTTCTCCTCCTGAAAGGTTCAGCTCTCCCTGCTCCTCTGAAAGGTTCAGCTCTCCCAGCTCCTCCTGAAAGGTTCAGCTCTCCCAGCTCCTCTGAAAGGTTCAGCTCTCCCTGCTCCTCTGAAAGGTTCAGCTCTCCCTTCTCCTCCTGAAAGGTTCAGCTCTCCCAGCTCCTCTGAAAGGTTCAGCTCTCCCAGCTCCTCTGAAAGGTTCAGCTCTCCCAGCTCCTCTGAAAGGTTCAGCTCTCCCAGCTCCTCTGAAAGGTTCAGCTCTCCCAGCTCCTCCTGAAAGGTTCAGCTCTCCCTGCTCCTCTGAAAGGTTCAGCTCTCCCAGCTCCTCCTGAAAGGTTCAGCTCTCCCAGCTCCTCCTGAAAGGTTCAGCTCTCCCAGCTCCTCCTGAAAGGTTCAGCTCTCCCAGCTCCTCCTGAAAGGTTCAGCTCTCCCTGCTCCTCTGAAAGGTTCAGCTCTCCCAGCTCCTCCTGAAAGGTTCAGCTCTCCCTGCTCCTCCTGAAAGGTTCAGCTCTCCCTTCTCCTCCTGAAAGGTTCAGCTCTCCCTTCTCCTCCTGAAAGGTTCAGCTCTCCCAGCTCCTCCTGAAAGGTTCAGCTCTCCCTTCTCCTCCTGAAAGGTTCAGCTCTCCCTTCTCCTCCTGAAAGGTTCAGCTCTCCCTTCTCCTCCTGAAAGGTTCAGCTCTCCCTTCTCCTCCTGAAAGGTTCAGCTCTCCCTTCTCCTCCTGAAAGGTTCAGCTCTCCCTTCTCCTCCTGAAAGGTTCAGCTCTCCCTGCTCCTCTGAAAGGTTCAGCTCTCCCAGCTCCTCTGAAAGGTTCAGCTCTCCCAGCTCCTCTGAAAGGTTCAGCTCTCCCTGCTCCTCTGAAAGGTTCAGCTCTCCCTTCTCCTCCTGAAAGGTTCAGCTCTCCCTTCTCCTCCTGAAAGGTTCAGCTCTCCCTTCTCCTCCTGAAAGGTTCAGCTCTCCCAGCTCCTCCTGAAAGGTTCAGCTCTCCCTGCTCCTCCTGAAAGGTTCAGCTCTCCCAGCTCCTCCTGAAAGGTTCAGCTCTCCCAGCTCCTCCTGAAAGGTTCAGCTCTCCCTTCTCCTCCTGAAAGGTTCAGCTCTCCCTTCTCCTCCTGAAAGGTTCAGCTCTCCCTGCTCCTCCTGAAAGGTTCAGCTCTCCCAGCTCCTCCTGAAAGGTTCAGCTCTCCCTGCTCCTCCTGAAAGGTTCAGCTCTCCCAGCTCCTCCTGAAAGGTTCAGCTCTCCCTTCTCCTCCTGAAAGGTTCAGCTCTCCCTTCTCCTCCTGAAAGGTTCAGCTCTCCCTTCTCCTCCTGAAAGGTTCAGCTCTCCCAGCTCCTCCCGAAAGGTTCAGCTCTCCCAGCTCCTCCTGAAAGGTTCAGCTCTCCCAGCTCCTCCTGAAAGGTTCAGCTCTCCCAGCTCCTCCTGAAAGGTTCAGCTCTCCCAGCTCCTCCTGAAAGGTTCAGCTCTCCCTTCTCCTCCTGAAAGGTTCAGCTCTCCCTGCTCCTCCTGAAAGGTTCAGCTCTCCCTGCTCCTCCTGAAAGGTTCAGCTCTCCCTGCTCCTCCTGAAAGGTTCAGCTCTCCCTGCTCCTCCTGAAAGGTTCAGCTCTCCCAGCTCCTCCTGAAAGGTTCAGCTCTCCCAGCTCCTCCTGAAAGGTTCAGCTCTCCCAGCTCCTCCTGAAAGGTTCAGCTCTCCCTTCTCCTCCTGAAAGGTTCAGCTCTCCCTGCTCCTCCTGAAAGGTTCAGCTCTCCCTGCTCCTCCTGAAAGGTTCAGCTCTCCCTGCTCCTCCTGAAAGGTTCAGCTCTCCCTGCTCCTCCTGAAAGGTTCAGCTCTCCCTGCTCCTCCTGAAAGGTTCAGCTCTCCCTTCTCCTCCTGAAAGGTTCAGCTCTCCCTGCTCCTCCTGAAAGGTTCAGCTCTCCCTGCTCCTCCTGAAAGGTTCAGCTCTCCCTGCTCCTCCTGAAAGGTTCAGCTCTCCCTGCTCCTCCTGAAAGGTTCAGCTCTCCCTTCTCCTCCTGAAAGGTTCAGCTCTCCCTTCTCCTCCTGAAAGGTTCAGCTCTCCCTTCTCCTCCTGAAAGGTTCAGCTCTCCCTTCTCCTCCTGAAAGGTTCAGCTCTCCCTGCTCCTCCTGAAAGGTTCAGCTCTCCCAGCTCCTCCTGAAAGGTTCAGGGTAATCTCCTACGGCAGAACGATGTGACGGTTTGCTTCATTGCTCAATTATAATCGCGTTACACTGTCAATGAGTATAAGTAAGAATGCACTATTTAGCTGTATTCGTCCAGTATTTCCGTTACACATGATTAGAAAAGCTGCATAAAGCCTTCATATTTCACGTTAACGTTCTTATCAGCTGCCAGTCTGCTGCGTGCACGCCAGAGACTACGGTTAAACCCATTGAACCTGAAGTTGAGTTGGTGTTTGTGCATACTGAGAACAGGGCGCTGAATCAAAGAGAAATACTGATGTTGGCTTCTGAAAATGAATTGGCTTTGTATGAAGTGGACTCTTTTGGAATTGACTGAATGTGATTGAATTGGATTATGAATGCATTGCAATGAATGGGATTATTATTGGCTTGAGTTGGACTGTATCTTTGAAGTGATTTGTTGCTATGGTAACAGACCTGAATTGAATCAAACTGAAATTGAATAACACCCCCAATCACAGCTCCCATCAGGTCCTCTCATCCTTCCCCACATGCACTCTGTTTGGCAGTAAATAAATGGCTGTGTGTCCTGACAGATGGCCAGATGCTTCGTTTGTGCATCAAGCCATTTGGTCTATCCATGGATCGGCAGAAAATGTGAAATCTGCGAGATCGACGCTAATTTAATTTTGCTCTAAACTTTGAGAACCTCCCTTCTTGTGTTGCTGAAATGTCTCCCCCTAAAGGACCATGCTGTGTCATATTATGACAGTTATTTCTCAGATCAGTCACATTTGCTCTTAATGGAAGAAATACTAGAAATAAAGGTAATTCAGTCTGGTCTTGCTTACCCAACCTGTAACAAAGGGATTCATTTGTCTTTGAAAGCTGTCACTCTGAGAGTTCTTAATGTCTGTCAAAATGGCCGTTAATGTGTTATGTAGATAAATCATCCCCCACACAGCTGTGTTGTGAGTCATTGGTTAATGTCAGTTTTCCTTGTTAATTTAACCCGATATGTGAATCCAAGTTAAAGTTAAAACTAAGATCCAAAAAGCTTCATTCTGTCAAGCTGACATGGAACATCTTCTTCTATTTAACCCAGCAATATGACACTGTACACTAGTGTTTTGGATGGACTGACCCTGTAACGTTGGGTAGATATCAGAGTTCTTGTTGTTACTTACAAATTATGGAGAAATCTGGAAACCATCTGTCAACATGGTCGACATGGCTTTGATTTTGAATATGGTCCCATTCTGGTGCAAGCAGAAGGAAAGTTAATTCTGAAGAAAGTAAGAGAAACAGTTTAGCATCCCTTCTGAATTAAAGTCAAGCGAACAGGTCCACCTTGTGTTTGTGGGATCAGATTTGCCGTGTGTCTTGAGTCATTTTCACACATTCGCTGCAGCCCTGATATTTTCCAGAGATGTTCCAGAGGCCCAGCACATGAAAATGTAAATGTGACACATTTGTTCCAGAATTAAGCTTTTTAAGCCAGTTTTCTTATAAAGTATGAGTAGATGTCTGAGTGACACTATGTCTAAATGCAACTGTTACCGGTGTGTTAGTGTGGCTGCTGGTCAGAGTTGCTGCTCATACTATTTTCTGTTGGCTTGTTCGTAGCTTTCCACTTGATTGTTAGCATTGAATACAAGTGAAAATGATATGATTGCAAAACTGGTAATCAAAGACCCTCGCATGCAATTTTCTCTTCCATCGTATACATCTTGTCCCTGTTCCAGCTGTGAGTGTGCATCTTCATCTTCATCTTCATCACAGAGCTCATTACAGCACATTACAGTGTGTCTGCAGCCATGGGAAGAGGAGTGGAGTAGAGGAGAGAGTGTTGCAAACGGCCTAAAAATGTTAGCTTAAGGGAGACTATCTCTGAATGACAACGATATTGAAGAAATATTCAAATGTGTAGCATTTTTAGACCAGATCTGAAGCTTTAGTCTGTGTTACGCGTGCAGAAGTCCGGCTGACCCCAAGTGTCTCTGTCTCCTGCAGGCTCCGGCTTTGTGGGTGTGTGTCTTAAACGTCACTGAGCCGTTTGTGTGAGAGAGGGTGCGTTTAACACCACTCTGCAGTGTGTGTGTCATGTCTTCTGAGCTGCTGGTAGATTTGGGGGAAGACCCTCCAACCGCACAGCTCGGACAGCTGAAGCTGGCCACCATAGAGGACCAGCAGTGGCCCACTGATGAGCCCACACTCAGCAAGTCAGGTGAGAGGGGTTTACTTATTCTAGCACATGTTTACATGTAGAGTGGAGACCCTTTTCTCCCCAAAAACCGTAACTTCATAAAATACACAGCGCATGTACACAGAGGCCAGAATGACCTTTTTGTTGTTGATAAACAGACCATAAACCCATGGTTTATGGAAAATAGAAGCACACCCTGTCACACAGTCTTTGTCCAGACTTGGCTAATTATACCAATGCAGTTTAAAACATTCAAACGGTGACAATAAAAATGTATTTGTAAGATATGTATTTATGGCAGTTTGATCACTTGTATTTATGTATTGGTTGTTGTGTGCTTGAACGTTTCAGAGACAGATGTTTCCCAATGCTTTGATGCTGGATCACCCCACCTGCCCTGGGACCATCCTTTTTATGACATTGCAAGGCATCAGATCATTGAAGTGGCAGGTCAGTTCTGCTGTAACAAACACCTGCTTGTTTCTTTTCTTTCATTTATTTTTATCTTCAGATAAAATGGGATGGCTTCTTCCGTCAAAGTACAGTGTCTTAATAATTTTGATGTTGAATTCCTATCTGTAGGTGATGATAACTTTGGCAGGAAGGTGATCGTGTTTAATGCCTGCAGAATGCCTCCACACCACCAACTTGACCATCACAAGCTGTTGATGTAAGTAGTAAAACACCTTTACCAAATTAAAAGGTGAAACTGTTCATTATATCACATCTTTGTATTAGAAATAGATGATTTATGTTAATCTTCATCGTCTCTTCATTTTTTTTCACCCAACCTTATTCACATCTCCTGGATCAAATCTGACAATCTCCTTTTTTTTTTTATATATTTATAGAGTTATTAGATGTCTGTCTGTAGAAAGGGGATTTGAAGAAGGGATAGTTACCTCATTCATGCCTTTTCTTTTTTTTTAACCAGAGCTCATCAGTATGAATCGACACTAATCACGAGAACGTGTTTTTCAGAAGTCCTGAGGGGAAGTAGTTGTTCCTCTTTTTTTTTTTTTTTATTTACTCTTTCTTTTTTTGCTACTTTGAAAGTTCCTGTAATACTGCAGAAGCTTGAGAGTGTGTTTCTCTGCAACCCTAGGCCATGCTGCAGCACTGTGGATATGCATTATTACACCTTTAATGATGACAAAATGAATTTATATTTTGCAGGTATCTTAAAGGAACGCTGGATCAGTATGTAGAAAGTGACTATACTCTGATCTATTTCCATCATGGGCTGACCAGTGAAAATAAACCATCTCTCAGCTGGCTTCGAGATGCATACAGGGAATTTGACAGAAAGTAAGTTCCATCCTTCCATTCACTGTCTTCTGCTTATCTAAAGTCGGGTCACAGAGGCCACAGGTTGAGGAGAGACACCAAGACATCCTCAGCAACACTTCCCAGCTGCTCCTGGGGAAATCCACATGTTCCCAGGCCAATGTACAGCGAGTTCTGGGTCTGCCCCGGGGGTCCCTCCCAGTTGGATGTGCCCGGAAAATATCCTGCTGCAGCCGCAGTGAAGCAACCCTCTCACTCACCGGGGTGAACTCCATCATGGAGGTGCTGTAAGAACCCCACACCTGCCCGACGCCTCTCCCCTGGGAAACTTCAGAGTATGAGGGAGTCCAGTCCCTGTCCAGGAGTTTGGTTTCAGAACTGATGGTGGTGTGTGGAGGTTCAATTTTTATTTGTATAGCGCCAATTGATAACAAACATCATCTCAGGGCACTTAAATAATATAGTCCAATTCAAGCCAGTTGGAGTTCAATTCATTGTAATCATAATCCAAGGAAGTCCAATTAATTCATTTCAAAATAATCCAATTCATTCATATAGAGCCAATTCAAAAAATAATATCCTAGCTAAGGAAACCAACAGATTGCACCGAAACTTGTCTTCAGTCCAATCTCCCGTCCTGAGCGTGCCTGTGGCGACTGTGAAATGGAAAGACTCCCTTTAACAGGAAGAAACCTCTGGCAGAACCAGACTCAGGAAGAAACCTCTGGCAGAACCAGACTCAGGAAGAAACCTCTGGCAGAACCAGACTCAGGAAGAAACCTCTGGCAGAACCAGACTCAGGAAGGGTGGCCATCCGCCTCGACCAGCTGGGGTTTGAGAAGACAGAAAAGAGGGAAAAGAGGGTGGAAAAACACCATAACACCATTCAAAGGATATCTGTTGGAACAGGGAAACACAAGTTAATAACCACAATAATGTCACATGTACATAAAATCATTTGAGAAATTAAACAGGGGGAAAAAGAGAGCAAAGTGAGGAAAGGTGGGACAGATGAGGTCCCCCAGCAGTCTAAGCCTATAGCAGCTTAACTATGGGATGTTTCAGGATTACCTGAGCCATCCCTAACTATAAGCTTTATCAAAAAGGAAAGTTTTAAGCCTAATCTTAAAGGTAGAGAGGGTGTCCTGACTGTAGGTGAGTCAAACTATATGCAGCTGGTATTGCTCTACCTCACACACCAGCTCAGACTCTTTCCCCGCCAGCAAAGTGATGTTTCAAGAGTCAGCTTGCATTGCCGGGAATACCCCTGCCTTTGCCTGTCACCCAACTCATAAGGCACCCGACCTCGAATTTACTACTTACAAGTGGTGGACCCACGGGACCTGGTTTCCTGATTCTTCTTCGAGCTGAGCCCGATCACACCCCAGGAGCCAGTGGAAGATGGAAGGGGGACACCCATCCAAAACACCATCCAAAACACACCAATACACAACTGCACCATAGATTTTTATCATTTGCAAACATATCCATGTATCACTAAATCCATTGTTTGTGTTTCCAGGTATAAGAAGAACATAAAGGCCCTCTACATCGTCCACCCAACCATGTTCATTAAGACTTTACTGATCCTCTTCAAACCAATTATCAGGTTCTCTTTTTATATACAAATGATCAAAAGTGATTTTATAAGGAAGTGTTCCAAATGTAGTCGTCTTTTACTAGCATTACACATTGCATTTTACAGAAAACCTAACCTAACCATGGATTGGCACAAAAATACAGGATAAAATTTAGCAGTTTTAGACTTTTCACTTCAAGCAAAAGTCAACTTTGGGAGAATGTTATCTCCAATTCGAATAGAACTTTTATGAATTTAGATTATAGACTACTGCTATTCCACTTTTTATGGTTGAAATAAGACCAATAGTTTAAGCAAACTCCATGGGTTTTAGCTCAATGATGGCAAAATGTTGGTGTGTGCAACAAATTTCTAAACTTAAGCAGGCACTACAGTTCTGACACTTTGTGTGGTTGAAATTCAGAATGCACAAGATCAGAGTCTAGTTCAGATATTTCCTCAATAAACATACACCAAACACATGTTGACAGGCATTTTAGGCCTTGCAGCCACATTCAAAGTGTCTCCCCACCATTCATCTTTTAACACATACAACATACAAAACCACACCTAACAGTGGTTGGACCTTGAAATATTTAAGCTAAATATTTGAATGCTACCTAATATATTTATATATATGAAACTTCTTTATGTTGTCTGGGCCATAAGCATACAGCACAGTTTTACAATAAATGATCCTATACATTATTCTGCAATAATACTCTGGTCAAATACCTTTTTTATTTTGAACAATGACTACTATAAATGTATAGTCAGCAGTTATGAGTTTCACTGGGAAGAAAATAAAAAGATAAGAAAAATATAAAGCACTCATGTCTTTTGGTCAACATTTAAGATAACACTGCCCTCTGCTGGTGAAAATCAATGTTACTGGCTGTGTATAACAATATATGTTGCGTTTTATTTATTACTTTCTTAGTTTATATTTTAAATTTACCGCAGTGATGCTAGAGAAATAGAAAAAATGTAACTCTTGCTGGTTTCATACCAGTGTTTGGCAGTATTCTCATTATTAGTTGATCCCAGAATGCATATACAACAAATTGGGAAATGGCCAAAGAAGAACACTTTGAAGCTGACTGTGTCTCTCTTTGTTTTAGTTTTAAGTTTGGCAGGAAGATTAATTATGTGAGCTATCTGAGTGAACTGGAGGATGTGGTCAAGTGTGACCAGCTGCTGATTCCTGCGCGTGTCAGAGAGTAAGAGCAGATATCACACTCCTGACTTTTTTTTTTCCCAGAAATACAGTTTGAAATGATACACAATTGATGTTTTCATTTGATTCCCTATTGCATTCTCCTGTTGACATCTTCAACACCCTGAACATCTTTTTAAATGTTCTGGTGCCAGTCCTGTTTGTAATGCATTCATTTAAAGGATTTTCTCTTCTTCTTCTTGTTCAAATACATTTAGAATTCGAAATGATTTTAGACCAAACATTTTTAGTCTCCTGCAGACCAAACTGTTTAATACTTCTGTTAATGTTTAGAATTCATACGTTTACTTCTAAAATTCACAGCAGCTGATGATCTAACATTGTCTGCATTAGGTATGACAACAAATTGAGAGCATCTTTGAAACCAAGCGCTCAGCCTCCCATGTCTCCTCCTCATAGCCCCCCCCTTCCCAACCAAGTGTTTGGGGTTTCACTTACAGTGTAAGTAACAATCTCCTGTTTTTCTATCAGTTGGACTTTGTTGTGGTAGACCACAACCATTCCATTCTTTATACATGAAAGAGCAAGAAAATGCTGGAACTCCTTGGTCCAAGCCTATTGTTTTTGTGTGTGTGTGTGTGTGTGTGTGTGTGTGTGTGTGTGTGTGTGTGTGTGTGTGTGTGTGTGTGTGTGTGTGTGTGTGTGTGTGTGTGTGTGTGTGTGTGTGTGTGTGTGTGTGTGTGTGTGTGTGTGTGTGTGTGTGTGTGTGTGTGTGTGTGTGTGTGTGTGTGTGTGTGTGTGTGTGTGTGTGTGTGTGTGTGTGTGTGTGTGTGTGTGTGTGTGTGTGTGTGTGTGTGTGTGTGTGTGTGTGTGTGTGTGTGTGTGTGTGTGTGTGTGTGTGTGTGTGTGTGTGTGTGTGTGTGTGTGTGTTTGCTTTGTGTCTCAGGCTGAGACAGAGGAACCCAGATGATGATCCAGTCCCTGTGGTGATGAAAGATACCATTAGCTTCCTTTCAGAACAAGGTAATACAAACATGAAGCACGCAAGAAACTCTCACTTTAGCTCATTCATTAAGCTCATGTTTGTCTGTGTCAGGTTTGGAGATTGAGGGGATCTTCAGGCGGTCTGCCAACGTGACGCTGGTGAAGGAGGTCCAGCTCAAGTACAACTCGGGTATGATCAACGCTCCAGTTTATGAAGTTGCACTACCTCATTCTTATGTGTTACTCAGTGACACAGTCAAGCCCGCCCCACCTCAATATGGGACAGTGGTCCTGTTCTTTGCAAAAGTCATAACCAACCAAAGAGTTCATGATAGTAATCTGTAAGACAATGTAACTATTGCTTTGGTTGAATAATTTTTTTGTTGTTGGTTTTCTTGGAGACTTGAGTCAACACAGTTAAGTAGAATAGAATAGAATAGAATAGAATAGAACAGAAAAACACTTTATTCTTCCCCCAGTGGGGGAAATTATTTTTTTTTCCTTTTTAGAAAAAAAATATTTACAATTATTATATATCATAATGATAAATAAATAAAGTTGAGGAAAAACATGTCAGCAGTCACTGTTAAAAAGCCTTATGGCTGTGGGGACAAAGGACCTCCTGAACCTCTCAGTCCTAACCTGCTCTGACCTGCCAGGATGCTGTGGAGAGGATGTTTATTGTTCTCCAACAGAATACAGTTTCCTCCTCATCTGTTGCTCCAGCACAGCACTGAGAGGGTCTAGCCTTCTGCCTACTGTCACTGCAGACATTGAAGGACCTGAGCCGTCTCAGGAAGAAGACACGGCTCAGGCCCCTCTTGTACACTGCTTCTATGTTGGCAGACCACTCCAGTTTATTATCCAGCACCACCGCCAGGTATTTGCAGGTCTGAACAGTCTCTATCTCCCCTCCATCAATGCAGACTGACTGGCATGGAGTTTTAGAACTCCTGAAGTCCGCCACCAGCTCTTTGGTCTTGGTAGTGTTCAGGAGCAAAAAGTTGGTTTTGGTCCAGTCATAGAAGGACTCCACAAGGTCCCTGTACTCCTTCTCACATGCCACAACAGCCGTATCATCAGAATACTTCTGTATGTGGCAGGACTGTGAGTTGTACCTGAAGTCTGATGTGTACAGGGTGAAAAGAAAAGGAGCCAAAACAGTACCCTGCGGAGCCCCAGTACTGCATTCTAGTGTTTCAGAAACACATCTCCCCATCCTGATATACTGTGGTCTGGCAGTCAGATAGTCTATAATCCACAATGTCAGGGAGGGGGCCACACCCATACCTAGAAGCTTGTCTTCAGTATGAGAGGCTGTATGGTGTTGAAGGCACTGGAGAAGTCAAATAACATGTTTCTCACATATGAACCAGGCACATAAGCATATGCCCGATGTAGCATGTATAGGATAGGTTTCGTAATGCCCCCAATTTTTTGGTCATAATTCTTTTCTCTCGATGAAAGATGGCAAATCAGTCACAGTATGATGGAACTAGAAAAAAACTTTCCTACATTTGTGTGCTATTCAGGTGCAACAATGAATTTCAGAGAGATGGAAGACGTCCACCTGGCTGCTGTGATTCTGAAGACCTTCCTTAGGGAACTACCTGAGCCTCTGCTGACCTACCAGCTCTACAATGACATTGTCAATTTCACTTGTAAGTTTAAAAAGAATTGGCGAGGTTCTGGACATTTACTTTTAATGTAAGATTGACTTTTTGGTCCAACAGCAATATCTTATAAGGTATTTTATGATTTTTGTAAAAATGTCATTTTTACTTGTCTGTAGACAAATTTAAAAGTCCAGCTTGTACTCATTGAAAGTAATGCTGGACGTGTTGTACATGCACATTTTCCTTTAACCACAATGTGGTAGTTCCTACAGACTTTTCTTCTACAGTCTCCGAGAGACTGGCCGTAAATTCCCACCATTATATCTGCATTTAATTTTTTTTTTATCTGCAACTTGTATCCACCATAAGCCTCTCATGGTATGTCATGGCTTTTAGTCTTGCTTATAGCTGGATTTCTACCTTATTTGGAAAAACTATTTGTCTTATGTGTGTTGGTGTGTTTTATCTACTTGCCTCGTGTGTTTGACCATGGAAGATTATAGTCGAGACCGCTAAGAAAAGAAAGAAGTTGAAGGCCATCCAGAGTTTGTCTGGTATTCCCAAGATAAACTTAAGATAAAGAACTGCGGTCAAGCCAAACATCTTGGACTGCCAACATCTGGTGGACTAGTCTCTGGCCTGTTAACTATAAATCTCCCCTCCAGTTGACCAGTTGCTGATCTCCTTTTGAGTTGGCTAGTCCCTCAATTGGTTGCCATCAGTTAGCTCCTGCAGCATCTATGTCCTGGTCCTGCACCTGGAAGCCTTAAGAATGAACTAGCTAACAGTAATAAAAACATTTTTTTTAAAGAATTTGAAAAACTTGTGAGATGAAACATATTTTGGTCGAGCAAAAATCACTTTGTGTACTAAGTAATACAAGGCACAGCAACAAAGATAAGGCACATGAAACATGAGTAACAAAAGACAGGTGCCAAAATGAACAAGACAAAAGACATAATCTTGGTTATTCTTCATTACAATTCGTAATTCTTTTAATCTTCAATTCTCACTTTCTCAAACTGACAGTGAGGATGATCCGAACTTTATCGCTTTTGTCTGCAAGTGTAAATGATTAGGTTCCAAGTTTAATTCTACTATTAAATGGAAATTGAAATGCATTTATTTCACCATTCCCTTGTCTTGAAACACTTTCTCATTCAGTGTTCTTAAAAAAAAAATAGAAATAAACAACCATTTGTAATATGAAGAACGAGTTTAACCACAACTATCACAAGAATTCTTATGTGATCAAGACAAATGATAGAGACCATGTTAGATTGCATGGGTTATGTATGTATATAGAGCTATAAAGAAAAACAATGAAAAGTGCCTGTAAATTTAGCACTTTTAGGCCTATATGAGTAAAGAAAAATGCATGTTGTCTTATACTGTGTTAACACAAATTTACACACATAATCGCATGAAAATGGATTAATGAAAAAACTTTCATTTGTCTTATTGAAAAGAGTCCTTTTGTGGAATGAAAAAAGTCGAGGCTTGTCAAGGCTCTTTGTATATTCTAGCTGATAAGACATCGAAAAGAAATTTGTTTGCCTGGTTGGCTTTAGGGTGTGAATGTTGCCAAAGGCAGATTTGTGATGGGGGTTGTTGAGTAGAGAGGTAACTTTAAAGTTATTTTGACTGCAAGGGAAAATTAGAGATAAGTGGATGTTTCTGATTTCCTGGTTAGTGAAGCCAAATAAAGTTTCTAATGAGCTAAGAATTCATTCTTCTTCTTATTATTATTATTTTCTTTGCTGTGAATTTCTTTTGGTAACATGTATTTATGTGAACCTCTGTGTATTCATTGATGACTTAATGTGCATGTTCTTGATTCTGTGAGCTGTAATTACCAGTAATGTTTGTGTTTGATGTCCCTCAGCTGTATCCAGCGACAACCAGGTGGAAGTAATGAAAACACTGTTAGAGTCACTCCCAGAAGAAAATTATACATCACTGCGATACCTCATCACATTCCTGGCACAGGTACTGATGTCAAACCACCTCAATGTCGTTACTGCTAATCAGCATCTTCTTTCTTATCAGTGAACAACAGCGCCATCTACTGGAATGTTGCTTTGTGAATCACGAGCTATTTGGTTGTGGATCTGCGTGGATTTGCAGAAACAATGTCTCAAAAATACGTGATTGGTGATCCACAAATGCTGAGTCAGGATTCACCAACAGAATTTTCAGTTTTACAAATGGAAAATGATATATTTACAAATCCACGTAAAAACCAACACACAAGTTACAAATAGGAAATTTGTATTTGTGGATAGCAAAACACCGGAGCAACTCGAGGCATATTTGTAGATCACCCTCTGTGCATTTGCAGTTATTTTTTAGACAAATTTAAGCCCGTAGTCCCTTTCCAACACCGTCGTTTGTGTTTCTTTCTTTTGGTTTTCAGGTGTCAGCCAACAGTGAGGTGAATAAGATGACCAACAGTAACCTGGCAGTGGTGTTTGGCCCTAACCTTCTCTGGGGGCGAGACAATGCCATGTCACTCAGTGCCATTGGGCCAATTAACAACTTTACCCGGACCCTGCTGGACCAGCAGCATCTGGTCTTTACTTAATCATCACCACTTCACCTAGAGGTCTTTCTTCCAGTCCACACACTGGCAATGAAACCTCACTCCCCTGCAGCATTTAGACCTAAGCTCACCTTAAACTCTTAACCAATTAGGAAGGTACTTCAGTACCAGTAGCAGCCATATTTGTCTGCTTTTTGATTAAAACACCACAAAGTTTTTAAAAAATGATACTATGGACCAATTGCATGTCATTTTATCTCTCCAGTCATTCCTCTCTGAGTCACCCATTAGGAATGTGTTGTTATGACAAGTCAACTTTACTGCACCCAGCCTCCACATTTCTGATTTCATGAGACTCTTGGTGTGAATGGAAGTGGAAGGATATGGAGTATGTGTTAGATTGCAGCAAATGATCCATGGTACAAAGTACAGCAGCTGATAGTTAGTTGCAGTTACTGTCCTTCAGCACTGGGTCCAGAATATGAAGGCATCAATTCAACGACTGTTACTTGAAACAGTGGAGAAGTCAGTTTTTTTGTCAGTCCAGTCAGTTTGGGCTGTTTAATAAGTTTAGATTAATACATTATTAAGTAAGCAGGACTAATAATTTCCTTATTTCCTGATTTTGTTAGATTTATATTGCTGCCAAATTCTTTAAATTGTATTGTGTTGTACATCACAACATAGCTGGGAGGAAGATGGCATCATCTGTATTCTGTACATCTGAATCAGCATATTCACTGTTCTGATCACGTTCTGTTGAACGTCAGACTGAGTGATTATCGGGCCTACCACAAAGAGCTCTAACTACATGATCTTTCAGGACCGACTGTGAAGACGGGTTGGACACACCAAACACTGGCAGCAGCAAGGAAAAATAAAAATGTAGTTCTGTCGCATGATTTAGCTCTTAATCTTCCATCATCCCTCTACTTCCATGATTTCCATTCCTTACTTCTTATGTTTTTATCTGTATGTAAGACGGTCTCTGGTCCTGCCTGAACACAGTGGCTGGCTCATCTTTTTTCTAGTTAAACATAGATGACCTTTTCTTTTCTCTGTATAACTGTTATTTGCCGGTTTCTATATAGTGCCAAAAGAAATTGCCTCACACATTACCAAACGTCCCGAAGGATGATTATGTTGAACTAGAGAGGGGGAGATGAGTAGAATGGAGGTTTGAGACTCAGGTTTGCTTAAAAATTGTGAACATGGTACTAAATTGTGTGGACAATCTATGAAATGCTGTAATTTAAGTAAGCAGTGAACAGGAGCAGACCAGGTTGTGAATATGAATGAGACGAGTGTTGAGTCTACTGCTGGTTTAAGTGTAGCTTTCATGTTGTGAACTGCATTCCATCCATCCATCCATTTTCCATACCCGCTTAATCTAATTCAGGGTTGCGTGGGCGCTGGAGGCTACACCAGCTGCCGTTGGGCAAGAGGTGGAGAACAGCCTGAACAGGTGAACTTGCCAGATTTCTATCTTTTTCCTGTGTGATTCTGTCTGTCCCTCAAGACCCTCTTGAGAGTAGCAAGTGTGTTGGTTTAGTTTCCTGCAAATTATTGATCGGTGTACATCAAAAAGTGGAGCTGTATTGAAGTTTATTTGTTGCTGGTGACTGCTCATAAGAGCAAAGTGGCGAAGCTCTGTCAGACAAGTGGAGTCAGTAGATCTCTCACCACCTCTATTACATGCTGCCTCTATTACATGAGGTCTGATGATGGGATAGTTCCAGTAAAACTTACTGTCTTTGTGTTGGTTATGGTTTGTCATCGTTCACATAGGTGTGCTATCACCTTTGTGAGCATTCTGGTTGTTTAGAAGGCAATGCATTTTATTATAATTTTCCTACATGTAGCACACCTTAGAAACCTTGATATTATTGTGATGTAACATTTCTTCATGTCATTAGTTGCCTTATATATTGTTTCATGTTGTGCCACTAATGGAGTTAGTCCAAGTTCTATAATGTTTTTTTGTGTCTTGGCTGTCTTTATGATGCTAGTCCTCTGGTTTAATAGTGAGAGATAATCCCCAACAACAGAGGCTTTTACACAGAAGTCTACAGTGAGTTCTACAACCACACCTATGCTTCAGTGGGTTGTCCTGCAGCATTACATGTGCTTGCTATCAGTCATTTGAATCTTATTCATTAATTTATTCTTGTAGGATATTTGTAGAATAGCAATGCATAGTATCAGGGCTGTACATCCTCTGGCCACCGTAGTTGAGAAATGTGCGTCACATTCACCACAGACTTGGAGCGGCACAGCGGTGGAGAGAAAGAAGCAGTAGATGCTGTGCAGCTGTAACCCTGTGCTAAGCATTTCTAATAGTGTATCAAATGATGTTGCTGTAATTGTGGTACAGGAATTGAGTGTTTTCATCAATCACAAGCAGGGTACAATGCAGACCTGACACAGGCAAACAGACTGGCTTGTGACTTTGACTCTTTAACCTTTTGGTTTTGATGTCTTGGGGGAGCTCAGAGCTATTAAAATCCCTTGTAAATTCAATGTAGCTACAATTTTTGTTAACACTAGTGCTATGTAAAACAAAGCAGCTTATAGATGCTGGACGCTTCCCACTACATGTCCACATGTTGAATTGTTCCTTTCATTGTGTTTCCCAAGTACTCTGTCTTCATTTACTATTTTCTGTGGTGGACCATCGAGCTTTGTTTCTGTTTCCCAAGTCTCCAATGAGCTCATCCAAAGTAATGCGCTCGGTATCAAAATGATTACGGAGAGTGCAGTGGGTCAAACTACTTTGACCTGTAGGTGTTAACAGGTATGATGTTTTTCATGATTATTGCTGGAAGTTGGCCTTTGTGACCTTGATCAGCTGTGTGTCCCTCCTGTTGTTTTGTATTTTCAATGCATCTAAACATTTTCAGTTAGTAGTGGATAAATATTTGTGTAATATTGTTGCTAAAGTACTTAACTTTAAATGTCTGAAAAGCACCAAACTACGAGAAATTTAGTTTGACTGGAGCTGAAAGCAAAAACAACAAAATATTCTCAGATGTTTACTTGTTGTAATTTCCAGTCATGTCAGAACCATGACTGTTGACATGCTGTTGTTGTTGTGTGCAGGTGTGTGTTTGTGTGTGTAAATGCTAACTCAGCTGAGCCCAGCACATTTGAAACTGTTTGGCTTTAAATATTTGTTAATTAAAAGAAGAAAAAAAGGGAGGATCCCTGTCAGTTCAGGTTTGTGTGTGTGGTTATTAGGTAAAAACATTGTAACTCCAGTATGGTGATTTTTACTATTATTTGGTCTCACTCTAAATATAAAAGGTTATCAAAGAACAGACCATTTTCTCAGACACATTCAAAACCTTATTTTTTAAAAAAAAAAAAGGAAACTTAAGTCAAAGTACTTTTTCCAACCACAAAGAAAGAAGTTTTACAACAGCAATATGTGTGTGTGTGCGTGTGTGTATGTGTGTGCATGCTTGTGCCTTATTTGTGTTCCCCAAGTGATCATGTGATTAGCCATCAAAGTGCCAGTGTGCCCATAGATTCAAGTAACATGAGATCTGTTCAACACAGCCTTGGTGTCTTTATGTTGGTGTGCCAAGCAGCCTGTTAACAGGTTCAAGTGTCATGAGCAGAAACATAAAGGGTCCTAACTCCTCTGTTTGTTGAGCACAGCTCAGATCTAATGAATGATCACAAAATTGAGAATTTGACTTTATAAATAGAGAATCTGTGTCTACTGGGGAGGATTAAAGGTGTTATCAATCCTAATGTTGTGAGACTCGAATGGTAAAATAAAATTGAAATTCTTGCCTTTGGGCAACCTTTAAATCTTATATGAATTAAATTTCTTAATTTTGTTCAAAATTTCAGTTCTACAAAGTCAGCCAATTTTAACTTGTAATTCACCGTCACTAGAATCAACTGGTTGACTTTCTAAAGCAGTGTTTCTCAATCCTGGTCCTCGAGGCACCCCACCCTGCATGTTTTCCATGTTTCCCTGGTGCAGCACACCCGATTCAAATGAATGGGTCGTCCTTCTGCAGAGCTTAAAGACCTGACCCATTCATTTGAATGGGGTGCCTTGAGGACCAGGATTGAGAAACACTGCTCTAAAGTATGTGATTTGAATAATGTTCATTTCTGTAACAGTTTTTTTCCCAATTCTGTGATCAATTACAGCCCTAATAATCTATGGGTCTTTGTACTGTAATTGTTGTCAAAGTGACCGTAAACGACATGGGAGAGATTTGGTTTTAATTGTAGTAGAGATATTTGGTTTCCTTGCTGGTTTCTATGATTCTTGGTGATCTTATTTTCATAAGTTTTTTTTTTCATCCTTTACTTTTGATATACAGTACTGTGGAACTTATTCATATATGAAAATGGTAATATACTGTAATTATGATGTAAGCAACCAATAAACAACTGTTGAGTGAAAGCTTGGACTTTACTGTTATTGGAAAATCATGTGCATGTGCACATAATTACAACACCATGCAAGGAAGAAAATGATCTCTTCAATCTTTGATGGAGAAAATCCAGTGTTACTAAGAGCAGGTACACATAGGAAATGTAGTCAACAAATGTGGTTTCCAAAGTATGGAGCAGATTTAGCTGAGATGATCTCCTTTGCGACGTCAGCTACTGATGTGTGCAGTGATTGGGTGGCGCTGGGAAAGAAGATGACTTCTCGTATCTAACCCAACAACCTACTGCATCATTTACTGTCTCGGCTGTGCATTTGCATGAGGAAAGCAAACGAGCAGAGTTACATGCTGATGGTTTAGGTAATAAATGAATAGACAGAATTCCTGTGTGTGTAACAACAGGCTTGTCACAGCTCCTTTGTGTTCATGCAAGCATGTCTGTTTTCTGAATCGAGAGTCAACTGTGAGCCAGTCAAACACAATGGGAATGCACTGGCAAGACAACTGTAGTGACTTTATACAAGAGAATATGTGAGGTGTGAGATCATGTGTGGCAGAAAGCATTTAAATCTTCACCAGCATGTGTCACTTGCTTCGCTTAAGATCATTTCCCCTCCCTTCATCCCAGTGTTTTGGCCAGGCAGTAATAACATTGCAGGCTGACTAATGGCTACCTCGATAATAATAGAAATGCTTGAGAGCTCGTTTAGCCATGAGTCTGCAGTTTCATTCCCCTCAACACTCCATCAGCTGTGATCCACATTACATAACTGCATTTCTGTAGGATGTAACCTTGAAAAGGTTTCTTGGATTTCACTTGATATGTCTGGTCCACTGAGACAACGTAGAATGCACTGATAAAGAATCTGAACGTCATGAGTTTGAATAATATGACATTTTTAGGCTTAATTCATTCTGTCCACTGTAACAACATTGGAAGAGCTAACAGCTTAGCTGTATGGATGGTTAAATGTTCTTCCCTTAATGTTTATAGTAAGCTCTGGTACAACAAAAGTAAAAAAGTTTTTTTTTCAACTCCTTTGACATATTTGAATAAATGTTTGTTGTGCCATGTTTAAAGAGATAAAAGTTAGCAGCAATGCCAAAACGGCATTCAATCAGAATTTGCTTTTCATGGTTTCTCCAAAACCATATTAATTCACAATGGATGCATGGCAGTAATCCATTATTAGAAATGAGTTTGTTTATGCAGTAATGTCAAAAGGCAATTAGAAAAGGCTTTAAATTTTCTTCAAAACTCCACAGTGAAATCTTAAACTCCTTGAAGTTGACATATTTGTGGTCTTTCTGAACAAAAATCAGTAAACCTATATAATTCTATATATTTATCTCTTATATATAGAAATCTAAAAATCAAGATAAAGTTAGTAAAATGAATTTTGACTGTCCCTTCATATTTTCATGTTCACTAAGCATCCCTGCATTGTGCACGTTGATCTGCCTCAGGCTGGGACTTAAACCTGGACCAGCCGCATTGAGGACTTTAAGCCTCCACACATGGGACACCTGCTCAACCAGTTGAGCTATAATGCTTCCTTAAGCACCATTTCTCAACCAAAATAAAGATGAATACATAAGGTTTAGTTTTCCTGATGCAGCAGATCTCCGTCTCAGCCAACGTATAAAAGTCCAGAATGCTATGAAACCACCGAGAAACTTACTCAATATTTTAACTTAAAATTGCATATGATTATATGTCTTTTGTGAATTTTGTCTTTATTTCTAAGTTTATTAATAATAGAACATGATGGCAGCAGTCTAAATTACAGAAAGAAAAAAAGGTATGCTTACAACCTGACTACTAAAGATAAGTTAATGTAAAGATTATATCAGAAAAATAGTATTATTGCTGCCTTCAAAATGTCTGCTGTACCAAAACACGGGTTTAATTAAATAGGCTTTTTGTATCGTAGATGAAAGTCTGTCCTTTCTAACAATCAAAGACTTGAAAATTGATCTAAAATTGACAGAGTTATGACACGTCCCAACTCATACCAATGGTCATGATATTTAGGTGACAACCTAAAGACTGAGACTGCAAATACAAGCAGCAAAAAGATAGTTCCTTTAAAGACAAGCTGGGTTCAGCTTTAGAAATAGGGTAAGGAGCAGACATCCAGTGGGAAATTAAGGTGGAGCCACTGCTCTGTCACATCAAGGATCTAGTTTAGATTGTGTTCACATCTAATAAGTGTCTCTTTGTGCATCTTTCCTCTCAGACTTTTGTGCACATAGGGACTGGATTTAATTTGGCACAGGAACGCCTTGGGATCCACCTGGAGGAACTGAAAAGCATCTCTAAGGAAAAAGATGTCTGGTACAAGTCGAAGAGCCTGTTGGCACTGCAACCTGACATCAGATAGGCAGAAAAAGATGGGCGGATGGATGGATATGTCCATTTTCTTTTGTTTATACAAAGGAAAAGATCATTTCTGTCTTTGCCATAGAGCAGCATGGTCGAGACATCTAAGGGGTGTTGTGCTCACCAGGCACTTTAAGCTGGTAGGAAAATCATTCCATCCAGCAGGTCATTTTAGTGCCTAACCATAGAGACAGACAGCAATGCATGATGGTCTTTGAAATGCTCTGCTCTGCAAAGATCTCAGTAAGTGAAATAGATAGTGGTGATTTCAAGTAACGTGGAGTGCAGTTTGATACTCACTAGGTGGCAGACTCACAGCAGGCGTGAAAACTGCTCACACTCTGTTAATGTGGCTGTGTGTGTGAATAACCCGTAAGAAAGCTCCTTTCTGACACACAGCTCTTATTCAGTGGATCGAGAGAGTCCAAGTAGCTTACCACCCATTGAGAATCACACCTGAATTCATCATCTGCTGTTTTGTGTTCATTTTACCACATTACAATGCCATATATTCCTGCTAAATGACAACCATAAAATACAAAATGCTATCTTGCAACATTTAGGCCCAAGAGCTCTCTTAGATTTGTGAAAGCAAGCATGAGTGCTCCTACTATCACCTTAATCCTAAATTGAGGTGCCGATTAAAATTTGCTGTTAAATTTGCTGTTAGGCTCAGCAATTATATAAAAGACTTCACAAGTCCAAAAGGTTGGATTAATCTTTAACTCTGCATATGCGATATCTTTGTTTCCTTCCCCTGTAATAACACCCTCATCATATCTGCTGCTGGCGTGTTTTAGTGTTACATAACCTCCAACAAAAAGAAGTAAGTACACAGAAGCTGACCCATAATGAAGTTGAAAGTGGTGAAATTTCTCCTGGGTCGAATGTCTTGGACCTGGCTGACACTCTAGTATTTAGTTCAGTTTTTGCTGCAATATAATCTCATGTGGCAAAAGTGGCAATCTTCTACAATGATAAACAATAAGCTCGTACTTCTTAATCCTCAAGTCTTTCACTGTGTAAACTGCACGGCAATTAAAGCCACAGGGAACAGTCCTCCTCTGCCTAGTGTTACAAAGCCTTTATCAAACCAACACAAAATAAAAAGAATTACATTTTTGTTTAGTAACTAAAGACACACTAAGCAGTTTTACAGATTTTCGTTTTTCAATCTGTAAAATTTAAAGTGCAACAATGAATCATTCGAGGGCGTTTATGTTCACTATCTATTTCAACAGAGGTTGCCTGTAGTCAGTGAGATCTGCTTCATGGTGTTATAAAAATCATGACATGCATGTGGAATTTATAGGAAACCAATGCTTTGCATGTGTTTGAGAAAGGCAGTCTGGCAGCCTGGATAAATATGTCCTCAGTGTAATCAGTGCATGATTTCTAAACATAGTGCAGTGAACTAATTCTCTGCTCATACAGCAGCAGCTGAAGGAATGTCCCGGTCAGCAATTTTTCCAGAGAACAGCAGGGGAACGCTAGAACACAAGAGAAAAGAGCAAATGCAGGTGAGGATGGAGTAATCATTTGATCCCTTCTCTGGCAGAAGGTATCAGGCTCTCCTGGACGTGGTGGTATTTTTCCGTAACCAGTGACAACTGGAGGACGTGTCCTCGTTCTGGAGCATCCACTGCAATTTGAATCTCTCTCTCCCTCTCCTTTACTTTCTCAGCTTGTGTTTATGAACAGTGTGTCTTGTATATGGAAATGTTTTGTTGTTACTAAAAACAGTATTAGTGCTGGTAAAAAGACTGCTTGCTATTTGCAAGGCTGCAAGATCTTGGCTTTAGTCACTACAGTGAAAGGTTAGGTAAGAATGTACTATGATACAAAACAATGATACAGTGTATCTGAAGACCTCTGGACAGACATGTTAGCATAATGAAAAAAAAAATCCCCTTCGTGTAACATTTATACTTTTCTTCATACATTGTGCTTATATGTTGTAAGAGTAGATCTCTGTTGTATGTTAGGTTTTACTGTGAGTTCTGAGTTTGTCTCAGCTTAGAGATAAGGACATAGTGATAAACTGATTGACATCATAATCTGCCTGTAAGATGCTTGGTTATACTTACAAAAAAAAAGGAAAAGGAAAAAGAAAAACGTACACACAGCAGATAATGCTCTAAAGTTGAAGGTGAGCACTCAAAGGACACTACTCTTGCCGCAGTCCTCATTTCCGGGTTCACTGCTCAGGTGATCAGAGGGGGTGGGGCTATAGTGCTAGTAGCTGACAAAAATGTGGAATATGCATTAAGAAAATCTGATGAGGGAACATGGCTGGTTCTGCATCAGTTTCAACAGTATGTGATTGCTTCAGATGTCAATGTGGCCTCAGTCCCACTTGAAAAGAGCTGAGCCAGAGTCAGCAGACTGTGCAGGTATAGTGCCGTGGATGCAGACATAAAGAGGAAGTAGTAGTAAGAAGGGGGCTGGACAGGGAGGCAGGAAGAAGAAGGCAGGAAGAACTGCACTATTCTGAAGGGACAAGGTGACTCCTGTGTAGGACAAGCCTGCTCATGAGTGAAACCTGAACAAAGTCTACATTCCTTTACAGAGAGTATGTTCTGAGCGGTACAACAAACCACATCATTTAACTATTTCCTAGCAATATACTTTACCAAAGAATAACACTTCAGACCTCATGGTGTTATTGGCTTTCAGAGTCTCTATTTAGTGACACTATTACTTTTACTCATTTCTGTCAAGCCTTTATTTACCTCTTGAAGTATTTAAATAACAATCCACAGAGAAGAGAAACTATTAAACGTCTGTAATTTCTTTGATTTTTCTTTGTCATATCATTCAACAAATCTGTGAGACTGTGTTTTCAGAAGATTACCAGATAAACATGAAGTGCTTATGGAAACATTTGCATTGTCTTCTGCAGTTTTGTTGACATGCAGGGACGTCATGGGAAAGCTGACAAAACTGAGGGTTTTAACTGACAAATACTTGAAGTCAGCTTTAGAAGGACGAACATAGTGGTGAAATACTTTGTTTTCTAACAACTAACAGCTGTGAGTTATGTTATTCAATAGCCATAAAATATTATTTGTCCTCCTTTGTTAGTATTGCATGACAGGACAGGTATAATGACACCAGAGCTAACTTCTTTAGGCAATGAATACACTCGGAAAAAAACAGCAAGGGTGGCTTTATTCAAATATGTGAAACTCAGTGATTCCAGAGCTTGATCACAGCTTTGCAACCTCATTTGGGTCAAATTGTTTTTGTTTTTTTTATGTGAATGGCGTAACTCTGGGGAAATAAAATACTAGACCAATGGATTGCCCTTTTTATTGCTGCCAGTTTCAACACAAGATATGTGGGAGTGCACAGGTAAAGGGCAAGCCAGAAACAGATTGACCTCTTTTAAAAACAAACTTTGTTGACACTGTGTGCAACTGACTGGTGATCCATGTAAGTTTGTTGTCGTCACAATAGAAGCTGATGACGTCCACCTCCCTGATTCATCTCTAATCTCTCTTGTCGATTTAACAGATTCAACTCAGACATGCTTCAAAATCACTGCTTGAATTCATGAACTGAAATGTTTTTGGTTTGTTGTTTTTACAGAAAAGCTAATAAAGTTGGTTATGCTGCCAAAAGTTTCAGCTTGTTTAAAAAGTTACTAGTGTGAACAGTACTGACCACTGGGCTGAATACTTTAGAAAGTAGGAATCAGTTAAAGTCTTATTCACAGCATTGTATTTTTCTGTAAATCCTCATGAGAATGTGTTAACAGTTGTGCGTTTTGTGAGCGCTGGTCAGAGTAGCTGTGACAAGGTGTGTTGTGTTATCTTCACCTTGCTCTTCAAGGACGTCTTTGCTCAATGTAGACTTACAATGTTTCCTTTGTCTTTCAGCTTCAACTCAGTTCTTTGTTCTAACTTTCAACGGGTGTTAATATGTGGCCACACTGCTCCCGTAAAGGACTTCAGGTCTGCCACTGAGTTCTGAGCTCATTCTGCTTTATTTGAAACACAAGGAGAGGAAACTATCCCAGCAATGTCATGAGGTCACGCTTGGGGCATCAGTGTTTTCAGCCAGGGAAAGTAATCTGAATATTATCATTTCATGGACCGACCATGTGGTAAAGTGGTCTTCACCAGTCGGAATCCTGTAAGTTGGATCCACAGCCTCACTACCGGTCATAGTGTCCTTGGGCAATACACTCAGCCCACATGCGTTTGCCCTGCGTGTGACAATGTACGGTAGAAAAACGTGCCGTATGAATGTGTGTGTGAATGTGTGAATGCAAAACACACTTCATATTTTTTATTATCAACTTTCTATAGCAGGTGTTGATCGTAACAATGTATCCTCAGAAATGTCCATGTTAGCTTAATGGAAAGGTGCAATGTAAACATGAATTTACAGAAATTAAAAAAGTAAAATCTTATAATATAGTTTTGATCATGTGCAGTTCAAACTGAACGAGCTTGCTCATCTGTGTAACAGTTTGTTACAAACTTTTTAACCAGTTATTTGCATTAGCCCTTTGTCTAGACACGCCTATGTCAACACCAGTCTCAGAGTGAAGTGATCAATGTGCTCAACTCCTTTTGTGATTCAGTAACTGTCATCATAACCAATAGTTACCAGGTCATCAATTGAAAGTATCCTACCAATAGATGCAATTGCACAATAACTCAGTGGAATATCATGATTAATTGTCATGTATATAGTTGATATTCGATGGCAATATCTTGGCCAAACCAACCTCTGACAAACCAGTGCCACCATGGAACTGTCGTGCCATGTTTTGAGTTTTGTTTTTGTCGTATCTTGGTTTTAGGTTTATTTCTTGTCATGTTTTTTCCCTATCACATTAGGTTCACTCAAGTCACCTGTCCTTTTTTCACAGCTGCACCCCATCACCAATCACCTCCCCACAGTATTTAGTTTCCTCACCTCACTCCATGCATCAGGTTCACGTTTGTTCACGTTTGGTCAGGTTTTTGCCTTAATTTTCCACAGCCATAGTCAAGTCTTGTTTTGTTTTGTTTTACTCCACAGTTTAAGATTTATTGATAACCGGCTCAGCCACAGCTTTTGTTCTTGCCTTTGTTAAATAAATCAAGTTTTGCTTTTGAACTCTGCATCTGGGTCCTCCCTCTACACCACGTTTCCTGACAGTAACTTGACTTAGTTTAAACAAGTGGCAATATATATCTGCTTATGAGTAGTCAACTCAAACACAACTTTTATTTTCTTTTGTCATCACTTTTGTGTTTCCATGTTCCGTTCTTTTTTTTCTCAATGTCATGATGTCATAACTAACATGCAAGATAACTTTTGGCTGTAATACTGGTATGTGTATGTGTTTAATCATGCGGATGAGACTTATTGAATTGGAAAGACTTCAACTAAAGGGTCAGGTAAAAGCCTCACAGTGCAGACAGAGCTAACAGTTGACGGTAACACAGTTGAGATGCTGCTCGTAGTTCCCGAACCTTGTTGGTGTTAGTCAACTGTTTCTGCAATTTATGCTATAACCACAATCATCTGACAATGAGTGAGACTGCAAACAAGCACATTTTCTAAAATGCCAAAGTGTTTCTTCAGAAGAAGCTTCCTCTTTTGTTCTGAGCTGAGATTGAATCATGAGTCTAAATTTCATAACCCTATAGTATGACTGTGTAGTAATAAACTGTTCCTAGTTCAAAGAGTTGGAGTCTAATTCTGGAGATCAGGTTATCTGTCTGGTTCAAATATTAACCATCACATGAATTATTGGAAGGAATGAGTACTAAACTTTGTACTGGGACAAGGCGCAGTTAATATGAGTGAGGTGTAGATTAATTTGTAACCAGCGCAAAGTTTTGCAAGAGCATTCCCTATAGCAACTGGTGACTTATCAGACAGGTTGTGTGATCTGCTGGTCGGAGTATGGTGATAATCTACACCTGTAGGAAAGGCAATGAAATTTTAATAGGGAGGGTGTTTGTTCCCCGTGCACACCAACAGTCAACAATGCACCACCTGCCTCACATTGTAGTGACAAATGCACAAGCTACTGGTACAGGAATATGAAATCAAAAATTGAAAACTACCTCAAGTTTACTGACTTTTTCATTTAGTTTTTGGAGTTACAGATACATCAGTCCAGTTACTATCACTATATCCCACTTACTTCCAAGTCTTGACAACAAAAAATTGAATGAAGGAACTGATGAAATAAAAGCTCTCATATCTCGGTCCCACCCTCACTCTGTTATTACGTCAAGGGATTGGGTGTCCCACAAAGAGAAGCTGAAGCCCATCCCAGCTGTCATTGGGTGTGAGATGGGGTACATCCTTGTCCGGTTGCCAGTCTATTGCAAGGGCAGCATTAATCTAAAAGAGTGAAATTTATTCAGCTTTATAAAAAAAATTATTAGAGAAGTGCATTATTATTCAGGATTGTTTCCACCACATCTTTTGAAAAAAGTACTATGTCATTTCTGTGCCTCTCCACGTATTTTTCTTTCCTTACTCTCATGGTTGTAAGTATATTGTTTTTCATGAAAATGTCATGCCTTCTAAAAAACTTAACATCTCTCAAGATTGTGAACATACAGTTTTTTTTAACCCTTTAATGTGCTTTCAAATGTTTGGTAGACCACAGTTTATTCACTACATTTTATTTTCAAAAATTCTGGACGTAAACCTGACTGAACCATCCCTACTTGTTTGAGTATGTAAACTTAATGCAGAAAGTGAGTCTGTTTTATGCCATTACCTTGTCATAATTTGGTACTTTTAAAAAGAAGTGACATCAAAATTGTTTTTAAAAAAAGTACTAATTATTGCTCCAATGAATCGAAGAAAGGCTAAGGCACATTTGCTATTGTTTTTTTCATAGTGCGGACATTAAGGGATAATTAATTTTTTAAATCTATTATTAATCATTATTGTTATTTATTGTTTATTCTTTTTTTTTTAAACAGCTGGTCACTCTAGTTTTTGGCAAACCATCCATGAAGGGAAATTGTGCTCTAGTGACTATCCAAGACGAGACGGCTGGATTGTGTATGTAGGATTGAGTCGTGATAATGTACACTCTAGAAAATATCAACAAGTGTAAAAGAATGACTCCCTGATGTATTTTTTATATATCTATTTTTAGAATAACAAAGGCAAGGCAAGTTTATTTGTAGAGCACAATTCGTACACAAGGCAATTCAATTTACAGCTACATAAAATCACAAGAAGGCAAATATAATCAATAAAGCATAAAAAATTAATTAATTAATTAGATTAAAAGTGAAGAGTTCAGATACAATACTTTCAGTTGTCATATACACAGCTAAAAAGAACTGTTTTCAGCCTGGATTTAAACATTGTCAGAGTTGAGGCCTGTTTCACATCTTCTGGAAAGCTGCTGATGTTATTGATTGAATGTGGTTGTTAGAGTTCAGGTCTGAGTCCAATATTACCCCTAGCTTTTTAACTTGATTATTAGATTTTAGAGAGAGAATCTCAAAGTGACTGATAACACTTTCTCTTTGGTTTTTGTGGGCCACAGACAATGCTTTCAGTTTTGTCGGAGTTTAGTTGGAGAAAATTGTTTTGCATCCACACACTGATCTGTTCGATGCAGTGACACAATGTGTCTACAGGCCCGTGTTCTCTTGCCGTCAGTGACACGCAGATCTGCATAGTTGTGGTAGGACACACTGTAGCTGCATATTAGCCGGCCAAATGGAACCATGTACAAATTGAACAATAGGGATACCAGGATTGACCCCTGGGAAACCCTACAGGTCATAGCCATTTGGTCTGAGACTCAGTTACCAATTTCAACAAAATACTTCCTGTCCTCGAGATAGGATTTGAACCAGTTTAAAGCACTATCAAAGTTTCCCACCCAGTCTTCTAACCTCTGTAATAAGATTGCATGGTCAGCTGTGTCAAAGGCAGCACTCAGCTTCAGCAGAACTAAGACAGAAACTTTGCCTGCATCTGTGTTCAGGCGGATATCGTTTGTCACCTTGATCGGAGCCATCTCAGTGCTGTGGTGGGGCCTAAAGCCTGACTGGAAAGTATCAAAAGCATTGTTAGACAGGAGAAAGTCAGTAAGCTGTTGGTATACAACTTTTTCTAGGACTTTGAATGGTAGGTTTGATATGGGCCGATAGTTGTTCAGTACTGTGGCATCAAGACTGCGCTTCTTAAGAAGATGCGTAATCACAGCAGTTTTTAAGGCTTTTGGAAATGCTCCAGTCTGGAGTGAGATGTTAACTAGATGAGCGAATTGTGGTAACAAACTGCTCAACACAGACTTTAGCAATTTAGTGGGCAGCTTATCAAGGCAGCACGTTGATGAACTCAGACTAGAGATGATCTCTTCGACTGTTTTGTCAGTTTTGTTGAACAAAGTTCTATGACACTCAAAAATATTTCACATGTTATTTAGTTGAATCCCAAATCATTGTTTATCAAGCAATACTGCTCTGGTCCTAGCTAAATATGATGCAAAACATTTAATCAAATGGAAATCAGCTCATCAGCTCATCAGCAATTGTCACTGTAACGTGTACAACGAAATTAAAGCGTCATCAATCTCACCACAGTTCCGCTGGAAACTGCTTTGTCTCAACACTTATACTGAATTCATGCAGAGTATTTCATTGTTCACATAAGTCCAACTACTTTTCCCATTGTTTACGTATAGATTGTGAGATACTACCCCAGGTTGGTAGGGGGGTCAGGATGAACCAGTTAAATGTAAACACTGATTTTCTTTCCTGCAACTTTTCACAACACATTAACAAGTGCCTTGAAGAGAGGACATTTTAACTTTCCATTATGATACTCTGTTAATTATTGACCCGATGGACTGATATGGTGTGGTCTTGGATTGTGACTAACAAAAGGACTTCAGACATTCTGTATGGCACAGATATCTCTATTGTACCCGAACACTCCAAACTCACATTCGATACAAATTTGTAAGTATAGTTTAAGCCTTTACAATTCCCTATCCATCTAGTACGCTCACACACAAGCATAAACACACATAAAGTCTGGTTTGTATGCCCTTTGAGACTCTAACACAATGCATTCCCTGGTCCCTTACTCTGACCTTAACCATCACAACTAAATGCTTAACCTTAACACTTACCCTAAACCTAACTATGATTTAATTCTAACCCTGATCCTAAAACCAATTCTTAACCCTCAAAAGCCACTTTGTACCAGAATTGTCCACAGTCCCCATAAGTTAATGTCAAGTCTGATTGTAAATGGACTTGTACTTGTATAGCGCTTTTCTAGTCTAACTGACCACTCAAAGCGCTTCTAACACTACATGCCACATTCACCCACTCACACAGCACGTCTTAAGATACACATAACTACGTGCTTTCTAACCAGTGTATCATTGCCCCCCCAATGATACACTGGGGGGGCAACGTAGGGTTCAGTGTCTTGCCCAAGGACGCTTCGACATGTAGCCCGGGGAAGCCAGAGTCGAACCACCGACCTTCCGATTGGTGGGCGACTGCTCTATATAAACAACTGTATACACACACTCAATTAATACTGATCCAAATGACCTCCAGTTCACCTTTGTGTAACGATTTATGTTCTGTTCCATGTCTTGTCTCGTCATTTCCTGTTTTATTTTGAAGAATCACTGACCTTCCCCTCTCATTCCAGGTATCTTGCTCTTCCTCCCGTGTCAGGCGTCTGATTGACTTCCCTGATTCCAAAGTGTTCCCACCTGTTCCCCTTGGTCCCTCATGTGTTCAAATAGTCTGCGTTTCCCTTATCTTGTGCCTGTATGTTGTCTCCATTCATGAGCCTCATTACCAGCCTTATTTTGACCCATAGATTCCAGGAGCCTGCAGTGAGCGATTCTCCTGCAGTGTCATCTTGTTTGTAATTTGTTCTTGTTCTTAGTCATAGTTTATTTATTCTGTACGGTAAGTTTCATAGCCTTGTTTGTTCCTCCATTTTCAAGGAGAGATTGTTGTTTATAGTTTATAAGTTTTATAGAGCCTCTGTTTTGTAAGAGTGCTTCCTTTGTTAAATCCGCGTCATTAGAAGACCGTGTTTTTGTTTAGTTAAATCGTTCATAGCGTTTCTGTTTCCCTCCTGAGTTGGAGCGGTTTATGTTTTGTAGATTTCATAGCTGCGCTCATCCTCCCCCATAGTTATGGAGGTGAGTGCTTAGGTCTTTCACAGCCTTTACTTTGCTCTGCTTGGAGATCCTGGCCCTGCCTTGCTGGGCTCTGTGTGTTTATAATAAACATCTCTTTGAATCCAAACTGACCCTGAGGTCCCTGACACTTTGCAGAGTAAAATATACCTATCATCCAGCTATGTTTGTAGTATTAGTCCATCAACTAATGTAGTGTATCTCAATGCATTTATATTAACGATAACCACCATAATAATATTTGGTTGAAAACTCAAGTTTATACTTTTATAAAATGTATAGATTTGTCAAATGAGAAATGACTTCATTATTTGATGATGATGGTGATTTACAGAGGCAATTAATTAGATCAATCATTTAGATGAGGTCAAGGTCTCAAAATCAATCCATTTTCTATACCCAATTTATTACTTATTTTGGACATGGTTGTGAAAGGCTGGAGCCTATCTCAGCTTCCATTAGGCAAGAGACAAGTTACACCTTGGACATGCCACCAGTTCATCACATGCCTAAAATGCAGTGAGTACACATTCATACACATACCTACGTTCATTTAGATTTACCAATTAACCTAACATAATATCTGTAGACTGTAAGAGAGAAACCACTCAGGCACGGGAAGACCATGCACACAAGGCTCCAGGTGAGATTCCAACCAACAGTTTTCTTGTTAGGAAGCAACAGTGCTAACCACTGCACCACAATAGAACCTGCTGTCAATATGAATTACAAAAGATTATACCTACTTTTTTGTTTGTTTTAGAAAATATATCACATCTTTCATATACAACACAGAACAAAACTCAGAACAAAACAAACTTTTGTTCATCCACAACAAAAAAAAAGGCACCAAAATAAATTTGTACGTGAATAACAACAAGAACTGGTCTTGCAATTAAATAAATGTAAAGTAACAAGTGAGCACAATTTAGTAAATGCTTGCAATATGATGGAAGATAGCATACAGTGTGTTTTAAGCTATGGCCCCTGACTTCATTCACTGAGGAGAGAGATATAAATGAAATGTATTCATTGGTAGTGCTCTCCTTTATAGGACGTTACCACAACTTGATGGAGTCAAATGCTTTAGATATTCTCTTATGGGAGATATTCATAATATGACCATCTAAGAGACAAAGAAAGTGACAGGTTAATTTGGAAGACCGAAAATATTGTTCTTCCACAATAACAGACTACTATCTATTTTATCTTCACCAGAAACACTGAATATCCTGAGCAGATTTGGTTCAGGTACAGATAGATGTAGCCTGGATCCACATTTTCTATCCATCAAAGTCATAATTAGAGCAACCAAAAATCCCCCAGGCTTGCTTTCTAGCTGAAGAAGTTGAACATGAGTTGGAGCTGAGGTTTATATGAATGTGTTTTTAATGCTACAGAAGGTCCAACCTTTCATCAAAAGCAGGAGTGGCTGCTGTTTTTATAGAATAGAATAGAAAAATACTTTATTCATCCCCCAGTGTTTCATGTTGTTGTTTCCAGCAGCATTATTTTTCAAATAAAGACAACTTAACAGTTTAACATTTCGAATGAGTAAAATTGTAGATTTACAACAGGTTGAATTTCCGTTTAAAAACAAATGTACTATAATCCAAGAAGATACCAAAAATATTGTTGGTACATACTTAATGTAAAAAGAAAAAAGCTTTTAATTCTCTCTGTTTTATGTTGGCTGAAAACAAAGCATTTCAAGTAAAACCAGTTCATTCCCTCAGATGTAAACTCCTGCTGAAATGCCACACACTGATGTCCTGCAGCAAAAGCTACTAGGACATTCCTTTGAGTATGTCACCTGTAAACACGCAACACATGTGCAGGGTCATCGAGTACATGGTCAAGGTCAGCAGCAGATACAGGTTAAATGTCTGTCTGAAAGGCTAAAAACATGATTCTGCAGCATTATCTTATCTAAACATTGACTATGTATTATTGTAAAAAGTCTCATATTTTGATTCCTAGAGTTTCTAAAAGCAGAATGGGAGGCAGAGCCTTCAGTTATCAGGCCCCTCTCTGTGGAACCAGCTGCCAGTATATGTCTGGGAAAGAGACACCCTCTCTACCTTTAAGAAACCTTCAAAAAACTTTCCTTTCTAATAAAGCTTATAGTTAGGGATGGCTCAGGTGACCCTGAAACATCCCATAGTTCTGCTGCTATAGGCCCAGGCTTCTGGGCGACCTCCCATGATGCACCTCTCCTCCCTCTGCTCTCTTTACTCTCCATGTACATATGACATTATTGTTGTCATTAACTTGTGTTTCTCTTCCTCAGCAGGTATCTCTGGCCTGGTGTTATGGTGCTTGTTTTCCCCTCTTGACTCAACTTTTTTGAGATCCATCAAGAACAACATAGTATTGAAAGATAAAAGAGTAAAATGTCTGACATCTGATATATGTGTTTTTCTAGAAATAGGATTGTAAATTGAGCTCACCTTGAAGTTCATTAAACTATAAACAGGATATGTATTGGAACACCACGAGGAGTTCTATTTTAACCATGAGGAAATCAGTAAAAGAACTTAAAGAATAATTCTAAAGTCCATGTCATGCTTTTGTTGGTGGTGTGACATAGAACATCTTATTCATGAGGTTTTTATGGCGCTTAAGATAAAAAATGAAGGTGAGGTGTCTGAAAAAGTATTTCTCACCTGGGTTACTGTCCCCACTGGCACCTCTTTACTGTCCCCTGTGTGTGTGTGAGTGTGTGTGTGTGTCTGTGTCAAACCAATACAGTCTCATTGCAGTTTGTGAAGCTGTCATGAATTGTTAATTAGGTCTTTAATTGTGGACATGGTATAGTGTAGTTTTACACCACTATTCTTTAACTCAGTGTTTACTCGGACATTTACTGACTTTTGGCTAGTTTTAAACATTTAAAAATTAATTGTTTATGGAAACCAAGACGACAGGCTTGTCTTTAAATAGACTGTCTCACAACAGTGGCCAGCTTAACTCAAAAGGGTCCATTTTCTTGCTTTTGGATGGTGACTCCCAGTCTATCTGCCCATTAAACAGATTGGGCTGGACACACACACACAAAACGACTGGAAAATGTTACTTTAACAGTTGTAATATTATGAGGCCATGAGTGTGCTCAAATAGAAAGGAGAGGCTGCATCATGACGATAACTGAACCCAAAACATTGTGAACATCAGCATTTTTTTCTGTTCTTTCGTCGAGACTGTGAAGAAAAAAAAAAAAGACTAAGCTGGAAAATCCATGAAGCAGGACAGTGTGCACTGCAATCTATTTTGCAATCTATTCTGTATTCTAATTTAATGACACAATCGGGAAAATGTACATCACTATTGTTTGTAAGAGGTTAACCTTCAAATAATTTGATTGCAGTTTACTCCTGTTTGTCTCCAGCTTAAAGAAAACTAAAATATGTTTCACGTTTTACTTGCTCAGCGAAATGCCTACACTGAAGCAAACTGACCTTCAAACTGTCTTTGAAGCTCAGTTTGAAACACAGAGAACTTACACTGTATGTTTGTGGGCTATATTATGTGGTGTTTCCTGGTTTTGTGTAGAATCTAAAGGAAATGTGTACATGCCAATAAGCTAAACCAGGTTCATAACTGAGAGTTTTTCTCTTCACTGTCGCCAAGAGCTTGTTTGGCAGGAATTGGTGGGTTTCTGTGGGGTCTTCATATGGCTTTTTGTGGTAAACTTGAGCAATATTAACCAAATTTACCAGAGGTAAACTGAATAAATACTATGCTAACTAAAAATTGGCTGTTACCAAGTTGAACTAGGACCAGCTTGAGTGTCTACTCCAAAGTACTTCAGAGCTTGTGATCTTGATTCCAAAGTGAACTCTCACTACCAGTTTTCAGTTGTTTCCAAGAAAAGGACATGACAGAATTCTACCACCTAGGTCAGACTACGTTGTATCTTTGCCTTAAACAGGTTGTTTTCAATGGAATGGATAAACCTAATATCATCAGTGTTATATGCATGCAGCACAGAAATAACTTGCATTGTTGTAAATGGGACCTGTGCAGGCCCATACCAGGTCCCTTTCACCTTGAGACTGCCCCTCCCCACACATTACACACCACACATGTTTATTTTGTACACAGGTTGACAAAAAGGTAGCAGTTGTGACTAGGTGTGGTCACTGTCAGATACCATGCTGCATCATTAAAAAAAAAAAAAAAAAGTCGGGTTTTATCCCACTGCCTGGCCCACAAACCCTGCTTCTGTGATTACAGTGTGATGGTTACTTTCGAATTAACACTATAATATAAACACAGGAAATGAGGACTGTAGTGATGCAAATTATGGCTGACTTTGGGTTAAGCCAAGCACAAAGCAAGAGCATGGTTCTCAGCAATTATCAGAGCCAGTCTCAACAGGTCTGGAACAGCAAATACACTAGATTGCCAAAAGTATCTATAGGTTTGATATGACGTCGGCCCACCCTTTGCAGCTACAACTATTCTGGGTAGGCTTTCCACAAGGTTTAGGAGTGTGTTTATGAGAATTTTTTACCAATCTTCCGGAAGCTCACTTGTGTGGTCAGACTCTGATATTGGACGATGATGATTTGTCACTCCAGAGAACACGTCTCCCCTGCTCTTGAGGCCAGTGGCTTTACACCACTGGTGATGTATGGCTTGGATGCAGCTGCTCAGCCATGCAAACCCATTCCATGAAGCTCTCCACACACTGTTTTTGAGCCAGTCTGAAGGCCACATGATGTTTGGAGGTCTGTAGCAATTGACTCTGCAGAAAGCTGGCGACCTCAGCGTCTGCTGACCCCGCTCTGTCATTTTACCTGGCCGACCACTTCATGGCTGAGCTGCTGTCTTTCCCAATTGCTTCCACTTTGCTACAATACCATTGACAGTTGACTGTGGAATATTTAGTAGCGAGGCAATTTAACGACTTGACTTACTTACGCTGGAATTCACTGAGCTCCTGAGAGCGACCCATTCTGTCACAAATGTTTGTAGAAGCAGTCTGCAGCCCAGGTGCTCGAATCTATACACCTGTGGCCATGGAAGTGATTAGAACACCTGAATTCAATTATTTGGATGGGTGAGTGAATGTGTGTTCATTTAAGAATTTGGTGGGGATTGAACTGGAGTTAGTTTGGTTTAAATCATATCAAGACAAGTAGAAAAATGAGACACATTTGCAATTGAACTAATTTTGCCCTTGAAGTGATTTCTAAAGGTAAAACTACCGTGTGCAAAATCCTGGTGATCCCCACCGAGACACACGTTTGCATTAAAAAGATTCACACAGCTCACCAAACCAGGATGGCAGTAACGTGTACCTGCAATAAGTTTGAACATAATAACTCAGACAATATGAATGGCTTTTATTTCCAATTGTGTTTCTTACTTGACAATTCTGTGTAACTGGAGCTTATTATCTCTGAGGTGTGAGCGGGTGGCTGAGAGAAGAGGTTCACTGTAACTACTCAGGACACCCACCAAGTTAAACTTGGAAAATACAAGAAAGTGAGCCACACAAGTATTAGCTGAATGAACTTCTGATGGGAATGAAGTGACTGTATTGTTTGGGCAGTAATGATTGTTTTAGTGGAACCAACGTCACTAACAATTGTAGGTTTGTTCCCTGTAATCTAGCCTTGAGTGCCTTGTCATAGTTGGCAGGTAGTGATTTCACCTGAACCGTCATGTTATATTACGGATCTTTAGTTACTTCAATGAGACAGAATAATCTGATTTTGTAAACTGGGATCAGTTGTTGTGCTCGCTGTGTTCCTCTGTGGCTTTGGGTTGTTGCAGAGCATTCTCTCTCTTCATGGGAGATTTATTGCAGGACTCTTTGTCATGCTGCACAGTGAATTTGGGTGAAATCAAGAGGCTGTGTAATGAAGGAGATTCTAAACATTTCAAGTGGCTCAAAATGTTTACATGTATCTTCTTTATCAATTACACTAACAGCGACAGTGAGGCAAGTGAAAATGTAACCTCACGCTCATTGATAATGTCTGGAAGGTTAGGAGACGTTTGAGCTGAAGTTCCAAATCCTTCATCTGCCAGTGTGGCAGCATAAAACAATCTTAATTCACCTTCACATGTAGTCCTTTCGGTCTGAATGTTGCTGGAAATCATCAGTCCATGTCATAGGGTTGGTTATCTATACCTGTTTAGTATTGCAACAACTTTTTTTAATTCAGATAACAGAAATTTGGGCTGTACCAGGCATTAACTAACAAGAAATATTTTCAACACGGTCATATCTGCAGACAACGGACTGGTGATACCATCTGATTCTACATGCCTTCTTTATATATATATATATATATATATCTCCACACATATATGCTTGTATACGCAGCCTGTCCGTCTTCCTGTCGTCAGAGCGACGCACGGCTTCTCCGCTCGCTAATTGGCCCCCGCCACTCCGTCCTACCACTAGGTAACTTTTTAAGGGTTTTCGGGCGGAGTCAACACCAACTGATTATATAGGGAAGCGCTACAAGAGTTTCAGCCCGGTACCTCTCAGACTCGGTTTGACTTGAGCAGCTGAAGGGGAGAATCCGCTGAAGAACGCACAATAGAACCTTACGGGATATAAGTCAAGATGCCTTCAAATAAAGACGATGGCGGGTGGAAGAAGTTTGTGTGGGATTCAGAGAAAGGAGAGCTGCTCGGTCGCACGGGAGGCAGTTGGTGTAAGTATGTTCGCCAGGTCCCGGTTTATTCATTTCTTTGATTATTCCTAGTAGAATTTTTCGCGCGCGCTCCCGGCTGAAGGAGCGCCGCGTATTTCAGTCCACCTGTTTGATTTGACTTTGCGGCTTTTTGGAACAGACATTGCGTCACTGTATACCTGCTATGTTTCTCTCGATTTCGGTGCCCTTGAAGCTCACAGTCCACATATGAATTTGGTCTAAGTTAATTTGTATTACAAAGCCGTTAAACCGAGGTTGAGGCTGGTCGTGTCGCACGTGTACAACAGGCACTGCGGTGCAATGACACGGTGGAGAGCGAGCGAGCGCACGATCGCACTTCTGTCTCGTCCACAGTGGCTGTTTGTTGGAGAAACGTCAAGTTGTCTTTTAACAGTGACTGAATAAGTATTCAAAGGGTTAAAAATGCATCACAGTCCAAGGTTAGTCAAGGTGACCAGGCCTGCTCATATATGGAGAGAACTATTGATCCGTGTCGGGTTGCTGTGATCAGATGTCGCTGTAATATAAGGAACAATGCAACTGATTAACTTGTTCGACCTTTCTTCTCTAGTTTCTCTGGCAGCGGAAGTGCGCATGTCCATGTACTTTTTTTTTTTTTTTTCAATGTCACCGTTGTCGCGCCTGTCTCTGCACCAGCACCTGGCTGAAGCAGGTGCTTCAGCTCAGCTCCACCGTGTTTGCTCAGGTCCCGCCGGGGTTAGGAAGCGTACTGCTCAGGCTGCAGTCTGCAGCTCTCTGGGTCAGTTGTCCTTCTGAGGTCACCTGAAAGTGCTGATGCATATTGGAAGCTGCCATGCGCAGTGCTGTGTTGAAGGTTGTGATGAAGTGACATCCGGTCTGATGAGGGAACACCTTAACACATTTGATCTTGAAGGAAATTTTCTTCGTATTTACACATCATCAGTATTCCAGAAGTGAAAACTGAATGGCTTTTATGCGGCGTTTCGGATTCTGTGATAACGTGCTTAAAATATTTGCTTTGCCTTAAAGTCCTAATGTCCTTGCATCTATCCAGCTCAGGTGATGCATGTATCCGCTCATGACCTGATGACATTGCTTCATGCAGCAGTGGAAAATAAAGCACAGGAGGAAGATTTCAGTGTTGAATCTATATGTTGATCGCTGCATGGTTATCTACAGCCATGCTTCATTAATGCTCTCCAGCACAGATGAGACTTGTCTTAGATAAAGAAGCTATCACACTTGGATTGTTCACACATTAAAGGACAACCCCCCCCCTCTTTTTTGTGTGTGTGTGTAAGGGGGGGGGGGGTGTTTTTTCGAACATCTTCTATAATTTTCTTGCACAAGTAGCAACAGATGAGTTAAATTTGAAAGGTTTTATTCCTTTTTTTAAGCTTGGCCATTTGGACAACAGTGCGATGATCTGAATGATGTATGACTCTCCGCACTGCAGCCTTCTCCTGCTTTTTTATCCGCATACTTATTCAGATTCTGTGCTGTTAAAGAGTGTTTTGCTACAAACTCACATTTTCTGGCTGAAGCTTCCTGTTGTTTTCTTCATTCTTCATGCACTTCACCCCTCAAAATTTCTCGCGAATACTCTGAAACAATTTTCTGAGGAGTGATGCTGGTGGACTGAAGCACCCTGTTGCATCAGATTTACCTGTAATGTGGTGTTGCTCAGTGGGAATGTAGCTTTAGTGACCTGGGTTTCTTTTCATTGTGACACTTACATGGATCCCAACAATAAAACGGTAGTTTGAGGAAGTTGAAGTGCTGTGGACCAGATTCTTGACATGGCTTTGGAGTCTCAATGCCAAATTTTGCATTTCATGGAGTTTTTAAAAAAAAAAATTTGTGACTGTGATCTAAATAACTGTGATCTAAATAATTTTGTGTATTGTGTCATGGCTGTAGAAGATTGTGCAGTTTAATCTTTGTAGCTCAGTGTACAGAACCGTACTGATGCATTCTTTCTTATCTTCTCCGCAGTCAAAATTATGCTGTTCTATGTCATCTTCTATGGTTGCCTAGCTGGGATATTCATCGGCACAATTCAAGCCTTGTTGCTCACCCTGAGTGACTACAAGCCCACCTGGCAGGACAGAGTTGCACCCCCTGGTAAGAACTGCCTCCCGCTTCATCTCCATTTTGACAGAAACTTGCAGATCTGCCTCTCTCTGTCCACTCCCTGTAACCTAGCAGTGTGTTGACATTGCTGAATAAAGCACAAATGAGGTGATGTATAGCTTATATGCAACTGTTATTTTCTCCAAAGAAATTGCCGCTGAGTTTTTGTAATTTTATGCGCTCATGATGCTTGCTGTCGCATCACAAGCAGCCTTCTTGCTGAGCTTGCTGATCATTCCAAAGTCTCAGTCTCAGGAAGAAAGCTAATCTAAAAAAACCGGTCAGGCAATTCAATATTTATGAGGTGCCGGGTTTCAAACTCTTTGATTTTGACACTTAATTCAAATAAATTAGACTATCCAGTACTATTCAGCACTTACTTTATTCATGTAAGTCTGATTCTTTGACTTCTGAGGCTGACTTTCAATTCACTCACATGCAACATGGTGGAGTTTCTGTCATGAGTTTAGCAAACGGATGTAAAGAGATGTCAGTGCAAGGTCATCAGAAGCTCCAGAGTGACATTTTGTCACTGCAATATTCAAGGTCAAAAATTGATCTCAAGACGACAACAAAAAAAAGCAATCAAGAAGTATTGAGTTCAAGAAATTCTACAATATAAACTATGCCAATTATACTTTCACTGACAAACTAAAACTTAACTTGAGGCACCCCCAGTTGTCAGAAATCTAGTTCTCCTTTTCATTGATAAGGATGATCTGTAATGAAAAGTAAAACCTTTTACTTTTGTGCTTACTCTGGCCTCACATTGTTTTGTAAATCAACTCTTCATATATCTGCTCATCGTGGTCCCAGAGGGGGCTTCCCAGTGTAAGCTCTATGGCCTAGTTTCTATGGTAGGCAGAGCCATCTGGGGTTTTGCAGGCCAAGCAAGAGTGTGTGTGTGTGTGTGTGTGTGTGTTCCTTTTAGGGAATTTGAACAGATTTGCTGCAGTCACTGACTTAATTTCTAGTTATGGTTATGGCTCACACTGTTCTTAAAGTTTAAAGGCTAATTAGAATAAATAAACAGAAATGTGCTCCTTAAAGTTCCTTTTGTGTCCAATACATTAATGCATACTCAGCAGTTTTCAGAATTCAGACACACTACAGGTGCTGAATGTATTTAGCCCATCTTAGAAAGAATACAAGCAGGAGGGAAATCTATATTCTAGAGGCACTGACATTGTCTGGATCTGCTAAAGTTGATAAATCTGCAAAACTTCCCACATTTGTCTTATGGGAAGTGCCACAGTTAGTCAAGTTTATAAACTTGTAAAATATTTCCATTTGGGTGCTTTTATTCCTGATATTAATGTTCTTTTATTCACATGTTCTCTGACACAAGGAAATATTAGTGTATGCCCCAAAGCGTGTCTGGACCCTAATCATGAAGAATAATAGTAATTGCTGACTAGCAACTGTTGTGTTGTCCTTGCAGGCCTTTCACACACCCCACGATCAGAAAAATCTGAAGTTTCCTTCAACCCAAAAGATGTGGAGACATACCTGCCTTACACCAAAGCTTTGACAGAATTTCTGGCTAATTATAACGATGATGACCAGAAGGACCAGATGAAATTTGAGGATTGTGGAGGTGAGTTTCATTCTTTGAAGCGTACCACTCAATTTAGAACTCTGTACTGAAACTTTATCTTGTGACATGAATAGAAAAGATGGTAGTGGACTATCTAAAGAGTGCACAGCTATGATTTATACATTTTGTAATTGGGTCAAAGGTCCGGTTTAAATATTGCTGGTCAAACATTGCGGATTGGCTCTCAAGAGGTTTGTCTTGCACACTTTATATCAGCAAAGCCTTCCCATGGCCCTAAGCGGTCTAGATTTAAGGCGGGGACTCATTGTCACACTCTTAACAAATTCTAACCTATGTACCCCTGACTCTTCCAGAGGAACCTGCAGAGTACAAAAACCGAGGTGAGTTGGAGAGTGACATGGGTACCAGAAAGGCTTGTCGTTTCTCTAGGACCACGCTGGGACCTTGCTCTGGCCTGGAAGACCCAGACTTTGGTTTCAAGGAGGGCAAGCCCTGCCTGATTGTGAAGCTCAACAGGATTGTGAACTTCCGTCCAAAGGTAACTCTGCATGTTTTAGGTTCATAAGTTTGTTTAGCTGGAGACGGCTTTAAAAAGCCTCAAAATGCCTTAAGAGAGCCCTTCCAAGCGTCCTTCTTCTTTTACACCAAGGACCACTAGAACTGTCGCCTAGATCATAATATGATTGTAGTTGATACATAAACAACAAAATGTAGTTAGCAAAATGCAAGCTGGCTAATTAATGTGACAGTGAGTCTTACCAATTAATGGAGAATCCCATAGGATACATGGTTGCCTGGAGATGAAACTTGTTTGCCGCTACAACTGAATTGAAATTAAATGGACAGGCTTTAAATGATCCTGAATCAGAACAAATTATCGGACCTCTGCATGCTTAGTATCTGGAAATAATCAAGGTAGCTTCTCTGGATTTCTCCTAATTTGTTTTCTTTGTTTAGCCCCCCACCTCTAATGACAGCATTCCTGAAGAGGCTCAACCCAAAGTGCAACCCAATGTGATTCCTCTCTTCTGTACCCACAAGGTACATGATCTTATTTTTCCACCTCTTTAATACTAATGCCCTTTATACTATTTCTTCTCCAATAATGGTCTTTGTCATTCCATAAATCTTGTCTCTCTTGGATCATTTTTTTTCCCAGAGAGAGGAGGATGCTGGTAAAATCGGGGAGATAAAGTACCATGGTATAGGCGGTGGTTTTCCTTTGCAGTATTACCCCTACTACGGCAAGCGGCTGCACCCTCACTACTTACAGCCGCTGGTGGCGCTGCAGTTCACTAATCTGACCCAGAACACTGAACTGCGCATTGAGTGCAAAGTGTTTGGGGGAAACATCTACTACAATGACAAGGACCGCTACCAGGGACGCTTTGACATCAAGATCCAGGTTAACGGTTTATGACCGCTATCAGGACCATAGCACCTTCCTTGACTCCCCCTCACCTCCCTGCCCCTTTATCCCCCTAATTATGTAATAGATAAGTGAGGGGGCAAATTATCACAGTTAACTCAGTCACAACTAGTCTTGAATGAATAGGATAAAAAAATACTGTTAAGGGACCGATGTGTAATCTATCTGCTGTCATCTATAGCTTCTACACCTCTTTCTAGGCTTAGAGTTCAATTTAGAGGAGAGCAGCAACAGGCCCTACTAAAAACTTATTCTACTGTAAATTACTTTTCCATAAGCCATGGGACATTAGTTTAAAGATAACTAAAATATAATTCCATCTGACTATAGCAAGCTACATTTGTCCCCTAAATATCGCTGCCTTGTGTGGTTACAGTGCGTAGTTTTGGAGTTAGCTGTAGTCGCAGAGCCTGGTTCTTCCAAACCATGCTACTCCTTCTTTTTTTTTTTTCTTGTCGGCAAGCTTTCGCAATTCTAGGTGTGCTAGCGTCTCAAATGAATGCACACTCCCACTTACTTAATGATTGAAATGGTTGGTTCACTCTTCTGATCTGTGTAAGGAAAAGGCTGCACTCCAGGAAATGTCTTTCCTCTTTTTTTGTCTTTTACTTCTGATCATGGGATACGGTTTGGTTGGGTTGTTATTTTTTTTGTTTTCAGAATCACGTTAATGTGTAAAAGGGTTTTATTCCTTGGTTTCATGCCTTTAACTTTGATTTTTGCCTTGAATGTAGACTTGTGTCCAGCCTGTTAGACACTTTGGCCTGCTTTAGGGCAATGGTGCTAACTTAAGTTTTCAGATTTCTTCTTTGTTTTTTCTTTTTCGTTGCTGGGATTTGTCACAGCATTTTGGTGTAACTCTGAATGTTTTTAACCATTTAAACATGGTGGAAGAATTTTATATTTATGCAGATGTACATTTTGTTTCTTTGCAGAATATTGTAATGTATAAATGCAAAACCAAAGTGAGGAGTAATAGTGTCTTTCAGAAGTAATGCAGTACTCATTAAAAGAACGTCATCATGTTAAGTGCTAAAGTCAACGTCTTGCCTTTCAGTGGTTAACTTTCTGTGTTATGACCTTGAGTTCAGTTAGGAGTAGACTGAACAAGTAACAGGCAGATGAATTTCATGCAGTTCAGAAAAACATTAAAGCTCTTGCAGAGCTATATGACTTCAGATGACTAATGCTGGTATATTAGATATTCGTATCTCATGTTGATGTAAAATGCTCAACTTGACATTTAACAAACCTTTCATTAGTTCACGCAACTTCCATTTTCATCAATGATGGAAACCAATAAAGTCAAAGTGAACCTTTCTCCTGCTTTTCTTTTGTGGCATTATGTCCATCCACTCAAATAAATCTATTCTCCTGACAGAATTATTGTATATATAATTATTGCAGTGGGCAGGAATGACCTCCTGTACCAGTTATTGTAGTGGAGCTGAAAAAGCTTCCAATAAAACACACTGGTATGTTGTGAAGGGGATGATTCACATTGAGAAGCTTGTCAAGATGATGGAGGGGCTACATAACATACCCCAGCACAAAGACAGTTTAAGCAGTTTACTGGGGTATGTTGTCTGTAGCTTACATAATACAACAAACACATTGGAGAGAGTCTATATGCCAACAGGCCCAGGCTGATGCAGGGCCATATAAGACGTAAGTTGTTTTTTTGTTTGTTTTTTTTAGATCAAATGGTAAAGTTAACTCACAAAAATGCAATGATTTGCAAATCTAATTTAGTTGATTAAGTACTTGTCCAATGACAGTCCAATTTAAAAGCTAATAATAACTTAAAAGTAAATAAAAACTGCCTTCTTTACACTGGTGGACTCTCGGAGTGATCGCAGTGAGCATGGAAGAGTTTTTAGCACTGGGAGGAGTTGATCACGATGTGTATCAAACAAAATGAAATATCTTCCCTGGCCCTCCATAGTTGTTTATGACTACCCAAATACAAAAAGTGTTTACTTTGTAGATTTAAACATCTTCAGAATATTTGTCCAACAATGTGAACACACACTGTGTCTCCCTTTCTGTGTGACAAATTTCAATCCTTCACCTTCTCCTTTTTGGGCTCCGAGACGAATGAATGAACTGTTGTTTGCTTAAGAGGAGGAGTAGATTGACTGGACCATTTCTGTTACTGTGAAGTCATTCTACTCTGTGTTCTGCCAGGAGGAGGCTACAGGATTTGGTTGCAGACATGTCTCTGTAATTACAGAAGGTAGCCACTGTGTAGCAGCTAACATGGGGATGTTATTTCAGACATCACCAGAGAGAGGGTATAAGGTTTCCAAAAGCCATGAGCCCCATCAGAACCAAACAGACAGACAGCAAGTCTTTCTATTATCTGGGCCCAGCTGCTTGTGATATCGCTCTATTATCTTTACAAGCATGGTGTATCATGTCCAAGTACCCCCCCCCCCCAAAAAAAAAGAGGGTATAAAAAAGAAAGGTTGTGTTTTTTTCAGTCTTTCGGATATGTTATTTTATATGATGGTGGTTGGCACCGTCGGCTCCAGGTTCAACTCCCGGCTGGAGCCTTTCTATGTGGAGTTTTCATGTTCTCTCTGTGTATGCTCCGGGTACTCCGGCTTCCTCCCACCGTCTCTAAAAATTGTCCTTTGGAGTGAGTTTGTGTGGTTGTTTGTCTCTGTGTGGTCCAGGGTGTACCCCGCCTCTCGCCCACTGACCAGCCCCCCGCGACCCGACTGACGGATTAAGCGGATATAGAAAACTGATGGATGATTGATAAGATGATCCTCATAATTAAAAATCTAAATTGGAGGTTTTGATTCATTTGTAGAGCACCCTAGTCCAAACACTGTAAAGCTCTTTCTTTCTGAGACAAATACAAAGTTCTGTGGCTGTGGGTGGTTTTACAGTGTTTAAACATATTTCTAATTTCAATCACTATCTATAACACTGACTGAAGAACAAACAGAAGTCTTCTGGTGAATTTGCAGCACTGTTCTCTGTTACATAGTGCAGTACACTGTAGTGGTAGCAGTTACATAAACGTTTTGGGTTTCTCACTGTAAGGAATATAGTGCAGCATGGTGGTGCACTGATGTGCCCAGCTGCCTCTCAGCATGAAGGTCAATCCAGCTAGTTCATGCTGTGCCTGTGTATTTCATCCAGGTGCTTTGATTTTCTCCTAATTTCATACAGACAAGTTATATTAATTCAAGAATAATGCTTAATTTAAGATGTTAAGAGCAACACCGTTTTCACATGTAACAGTTTATGGCTACTGAAATATATAAGCTGGTATACAGTGGTGCTTGTAAACCCTTTACAATTGTCAGTATTTCTATCTTCATATGATGATAAGCTAAAATAAAAATCGACCTGGTTATTCACTGACAAAACTGATCCAACATTAGCCTCAAAAAATTGCATTTCATTTGAAGATGAATTAAAATTTGGTGTTTTCAATCAGTAAAATGATAACCAAGTGAAGGTAGGCTTTATGTAAAATACTTTGAGATGGCCAGCCCAAGAAGAACAGTTTGAATAGGTATGTAATAGTCAACTTGGACAAAAGGAAACCTGAGGTAACTTCTAAGAAATTAAATGCCTTTCTCACATTGACTAAAACTGACATTCATGAACATCATACCTCATCAGGAAAACACTGAATTACAAGGGCTGCAAAAATTAAAACACGAACAAGCCAGAAGAAGCAAAAGAAAGTTAAAATAGATCAATCAATATTAATGATAGTTATCCTAATAGTAATAAAGGAAAATGTAACATCTGTCAACTAAATGTCAAGAGAACTCATACAAGTTGATCGTCCAGAAAGAAGAACAAACTCATTTTGAAATTGCCAAGTTAATGTTCTGACTTTATTCCAGCATGGTGACAGAGAAGAACTCCAGTTAAATAGTTTATGTGAGGAAGCCCAGCAACATCCCCAATGTGAAGCTGACAGAGAGATCTAGGACAAAGTTTTCCCAACTCCAGCTATTGCTGCGCATTAGGGTAACAAAAAAAGAAAAAAAGGGCCACACACTTTCTCCACTCATGGAGTGTAAGGAACACAATACAGCATGGTGGTGCGCTGATTTCCACAGCTGGTCAATCATGTATATAATATTAGTGTGAATATAAATGATAACATACACTTCAGTCACATTGATAGTTTGGGTTCATTTTTTTACATTATTTACATAATTTGTTCCTCATCAGTAACAAATCTACTGAAAAACATTGTACGGAGAAAAGGAATAAATTCCAGGAAGAAAACAAAGGAGCTCCCTGTCTTCCAGTCCATACAGACATGTACTAGGTATCATATACCTTGAGATACTGTGGGTCTCCTTATTCCTGAAATTCAATTTCTGCGTTAAAGCAGACTGCAAGAAAGCTGGAGAGACAGTGGCGTTCTCTAATTTAGAAGAGTCTCAATTAGTCTGGAAAGATAGTTAAATAACGTATAAGAAAGCACTTCGTAAAGCTAGAACTGCTTATTATTCATCATTGATAGAAGAGAATAAGAATAATCCCAGGTTTCTTTTCAGCACTGTAGCCAGGCTGACAAAGAGTCCGAGCTCTGTTGAGCCATGTATTCCTTTAACTCTCAGCAGTGATGATTTCATCAGATTCTTCATCAATAAAATTGTTTCTATCAGAGAGAAGATTAATGGAATCCTTCCCACTATTGATGTATCATCAAGTAGAGCAGCTTTAGAAGTATCTTTAGAACCTGATTTGTATTTAGACAGCTTCTGCCCAGTTGATCTTTCTGAGCTAACAACAGCAATAGTCTCTTCTAAACCATCAACTTGTATGTTAGAGAGAGAAAATAGGATACCTTCGATCAAACTCATTTTGACAGGTGACCTCTGACCTCTTATCGATCAATCAAATTAATATGACAGGTGACCTTTGTTTGACATCCGTTTGCTGACATCTGGGGATATGACTTTTGACCTCTTATCGATCGATCAAGCTATTTTGATGTGTGACCTTTGTTTGACATAGATTAGCCATCTGTTGAAGAGGTCTTTGACATCTAAGGAAGGGGGTGTTTATGGCTAGGGTTAAGAATGATTACAGCTAAAGTCAGGAGGTTGTGAGAAATATATTAGTTGAATGTTTAAATAAGAGAAAGGGTTAGGGTTAATAGAAAAGTTGTAGAAGCGGTCAACATTTTAACAGCTTCAAAGACCGGTCCCTGTAAGGTAAAGATGGGAAAATAATTAGATGTGTGGGGTGGGTATTGTTCGACCCCAGGTTTGAGGGCCAATGGGTGGACAGGGGAGGGGTTTCGAGTAAAGGATAAAAACCCTGAGACAGTCAGTGTGTAGAGAACGACTTTGGGGTGAAAGATAGCTGATTCAAGATGCCAAGGACAAGAAGCAGAGTGAGTGTAGAGGAGAAATCTACGCAGGCCCCGGAGAGGACGTGTGCTCTGCGGTCTCTCATTTGTGAGACTCCGGTAACGATATTTGAAGATCAGCCCTTGATACCAAATGCTCCCAAGAAAAGGATGGTGTTTCTGTGCAGAACGCAGCAACCGCCGCCCGTGTCTCTACGGGAAGAATGGTCACTGGAGCCTGCGGGGAAGATGGGGCTATGTGTTCATGTATGAAACAGGTGACCTCTGTCTGTATCAGCTTGACGAGGGTGGTGAGAAGCCAGGACCTCTGACCACTGTGGGTATGCTAACTTCCAACGACTGGGGAGTGTTGAAACTAGCGATACCGCGTCATAGAGAAGGAGGCAAGGGCTCGGCTGAGGAGGTGTTAACAGTGAAAGAAGAACCCGAAGAAATCCCAGCACCGTCTGCAGCCAAACGGCAGAGACTGGAGAGTCCGAGACTGAAGAATCCTCTGGATGATGCTGAGCTGGCCAAAACAAGGATGGTTTTCACTGCTGTGTGGCAATCGAAAACAGGCGTTACAGGCCGTTGGTTCTTCTGTGCAAGCCACCGGAAATCTAATGAGAATGAAGAGGGGGATCTTTTTGTTCTTGAGTGTTATAACTCTGACTGTGGTGTGTTTAGGACGCTATTAGCAGTACCTCATGCAGCCTGGGTGGAGAAGATGAATGATATAGCGGATCGAGTTTCCATGCTGTTCCGCAGTTGCCAGAACTGGGGTGAGATTCTAGCAGTCAAGAAAACCCTGGCTGTGTAGACACGATCCACATCACCGCAGTTTGGATCACCAGACAGCGACAGATACTACCTGGAGCCGTATCACCCTCCTTCACCAGCGACTTCGTCTGAGTCTTTCTTCTCCTCCAACTCCTCCTCTTCTCTCGAGATCGAGTTCTCAAATTCGGCGCCTGATGACCGCTGCTTAACGCTCTACCCGATAGGATCCACTGTGGCCGTAACAACGGAGGAAGCTAAATCTAACGAAATGGAGGACTCTCAGCTTCCACCAGGCCAGGGGCTCCCTGCAGACACTCAGGATGGGGGAGGAGAGGGCGAGGACGAATTTGATGGATGGGTCCCCTCAGGTTTTATCAAAGTTGTGAAAACTGCAGTGATACACCTCTTGAATGAGACCATCAAGAAATCTATGATTGAATCATGCTACGGGTGTAGTGTCGATCACCCTAGTTTACGCCAACATCAGTGCAAGGATGTCCTCGAGGACAACTTTTTTCATGACCATTACTACACTCTGATGCGGAGACTTTATAATCAGCGATTCATTGCTTCCATTCAACATCTTCTAACTGCGCGTAGCATTTGTGAAGATGATGCCAGAGTCAGGGCTGTGGCAGAAGCTTACTTGTACGAGCTAACTCTGGTGAAACAAATCAACACTTCTATACACGATATGTACGAGCAGTTGATTGGAGAAGATGTAAAGAAATTGCAGCAGCTTCAAACCATGACAAAGTTCTGGGAGGGTTAAAAGAGGGGTGTTACATTCCTTCTTTCCATCAGCCGGATGTGTTTAGACTAATATTGTAATCATGTGATGTTGTTATAACATTTAACTTTTCTTAAATCCTATATTACTAGCATTCCTGCTTTTTGTGATCATTTGTATGTGTGTTTGTGTGTGTGTATTATCACACATTAGAGAAAAAAATAAAAGGTTGAAATATACTTGCGTTTTGTGTTTTCTGTCATTACAAGCCAGAGTTTGTATAAGGTGAGATGGCTGAAACAAGGTTAATGAAAAAGGTTTTCTACGATCCTATCCACCCTGGTAGTTTTGGGGGAGTAGAGAGGTTGCGTAAAGCTGTACAGGACGAAACGGGTAAGAAAGTCGCGTGCGAAAAAGTGCAAGACTTCTTATCAGAGCAAGATGCATATACTCTACATAAACCTGCAAGAATACATTTTCCGAGAAACAGAGTTTTTGTCACCAGCCCCTTAAAACAATTCCAAGCAGATCTCTGCGACATGCAGGCCTTGGCTGAGTACAATGACGGGTATAATTATCTATTAACAGTCATTGACGTGTTTTCAAAAAAGGCTTACGTTCGCACTATGAAGAGAAAAACAGCCGCAGAGGTGGTAAAGGCTTTTGAATCCGTTTTTAGAGAAAGCGAGACCCCTAAAAAACTTCAAACTGATGCGGGGAAAGAATTTTTTAACAAAAAATTTAAGGCATTATTAGAGAACCACAGAGTTGTGCATTTTGCTACTCCGAGCGAGGTAAAGGCATCTGTGATTGAGAGGTTTAACCGCACGTTAAAAACCAGGATGTGGAGATATTTTACTGCTAATAACACACGTCGATAACTTGACGTCCTGCAGGATCTCGTGGAAAGTTACAACCACAGTTACCACACGAGCATCAAAATGAAGCCTGTAGAGGTGACTCTAGAAAACACCTTTAAAGTTTTTCAGAACCTGTACGGCTCTGCACGCGATCGACGCTGCAAGGACCCAAGGATAAAGTTTAAAAAAGGAGATCTTGTAAGAATATATAAACTACGAGGCGTGTTTGACAAGAAATATGAACAAAGTTTTACAGATGAAGTGTTTACAGTGACCGAGCAGCTGGCACGATCTCCCCCTGTGTACAAACTCAAAGATTTTGATGGAGAAGCTATTGAAGGTTCCTTTTACGCGGAGGAGATTCAAAAAGTTAAACTGAATAAAGACAAGATGTATCAAGTGGAGAAGATATTAAAACGACGCAGCATCAGGGGTGTAAAACAGGTTTTTGTCCGTTGGAAAAACTGGCCTGAGAAATTCAACAGCTGGGTCAGAGCCAGTGACCTTCACGAGGTATAAAGGGGGCCATCGCTACTCCTAGCCCGCTACATTACACCATGAACCGAACGGTAGAGGATGAGGGGTTTTATATCACCCTGCCCTCCAACGCTAGTCTCAACGTCTTTAAGAATAACACCAGTTCCAGTTTCCGTGTGGATTTAGCCCAGCATATCGATTTGGAAGGTTCGTGACAGGTTGCCTTGACGGAGATTTCTTATCCGTACACATGGCATAACGCCCCCAGGGACCAGGCTTTTTTTGAATGGAGGAAAGCGGGGCTGGAAAACTTCTACCGCCAGAATATAGGATGCGGACATTTCAAGGATTTGAATCAGCTCAAAGCCGAGATTGAGGGTCACCTTAGAAAAATAGGTTCTGATATTTATTTAATCGTGAACACGGTGGAAAATAGACTCATGTATCAGGCAGGTACCCAGTACCACCTGCGTTTTTATCCACCACTGAGCTACATGCTAGGTGTGGAGCCTGGCAAATGGATCGTATTTGATAAAAGGAGTGCCCCTTACCCGATGGATTTAAAAGCAGGTTTCTACCAGCTTTACTGTTACAGCGATGTGGTTGCTCCTCAGATAGTCGGCGATGCTTATGCTCCGCTCTTGTGAACAGTTAGAGTAAGAGGGTAAGTTTGGCGATATAATTACGCATACTTTTAATCCGGTCAACTATCTACCTGTAGCAAAGAGGCATATTGAAAACATCCACATAGAGATTAAAACGGATCAAAACACTCCGGTAAATTTTACTTATGGGAAAACCGTTGTGAGACTACACTTCCGACCCGTGATATCACAACGCGTAATGAAATGATGGTCATTCACTCTGATATCACAGAGAGAGTAAGAGGGAATATATATATATATAAAAACAGGTCGATCACAGACTCATTAGTCACTATCAAGCAAACGTTCAGTCAGAGGTCACCTCAGTGTCTGTGTCTGTGTCAGGAGGAGGACAACAAAACAAAGCAACATGGTTCAGATAAACATGAGGGATGATCCTCACCGCTTCGTAAACTATTACAGGGACCGGTCTTTGAAGCTGTTAAAATGTTGAACTACAACTTTTCTATTAACCCTATCCCTTTCTCTTATTTAAACATTCAACTAATATATTTCTCACAACCTCCTGACTTTAGCTGTAATCATTCTTAACCCTAGCCATAAACACCCCCTTCCTTAGATGTCAAAGACCTCTTCAACAGATGGCTAATCTATGTCAAACAAAGGTCACACGTCAAAATAGCTTGATCGATCGATAAGAGGTCAAAAGTCATATCCCCAGATGTCAGCAAACGGATGTCAAACAAAGGTCACCTGTCATATTAATTTGATTGATCGATAAGAGGTCAGAGGTCACCTGTCAAAATGAGTTTGATCGAAGGTATCCTATTTTCTCTCTTGTTAGACCCAATCCCATCCAGACTGTTCAAGGAGGTTTTCCCCTTAATTGACACTTCCATATTGGATTTGATCAATCGGTCTTTGTTGACAGGATATGTACCTCAGACTTTTAAAGTTGCTGTAATTAAACCTTTACTTAAAAAACTTACTCTTGATTCGGAAGTGTTGGCTAATTATCGACCTATATCCAATCTCCCTTTTTTGTCTAAAGTTCTTGAAAAAAATAGTTGCAGTTCAACTTTGTGATCATTTACATAGAAATAATCTGTTTGAAGAGTTTCAGTCAGGATTCAGAGTGCATCATAGCACAGAAACAGCACTGGTGAAAGTTATCAATGATCTCCTCTTAGCCTCTGATAGCGGACTTGTTTCTGTGCTTGTCCTGTTGGATCTCAGTGCTGCATTTGATACGATCGATCACACCATTCTGTTACAGAGACTTGAACATGTTATTGGGATTAAAGGAACTGCATTAGGCTGGTTTAAGTTGTATTTATCTGATAGATTCCAGTTTGTTCTTGTAATGGAAGAATATTCCTCACACATTGGAGTAAGTCATGGAGTTCCTCAGGGTTCTGTGCTTGGACCAATTATTTTTACTTTATACATGCTTCCATTAGGTAACATTATTAGACAGCATGGCATAAATTTCGATTGCTATGCTGAAGATACTCAGCTGTACTTATCTATGAAACCAGATGAAACCAATAGGTTGGTCAGACTACAAGACATAAAGACATAAAGACATAATCTTAAAGACATAAAGACCTGGATGACTTAGAACTGTCTGCTTGTAAACGCTTTGAACCTGAGCGCTTCGGGGAGAAATTGTCTAGGACTGCCTTCTTTCACCTTCGTAATATTGCTAAAATCAGGAACATCCTGTCTCAGGGTGATGCAGAGAAACTAGTTCATGCATTTGTTACTTCAAGACGGGACTACTGTAATTCTTTATTATTGGGCTGTCCCACATATTCTCTGAAAAGCCTCCAGCTGATCGAAAATGCTGCAGCCAGAGTTCTGATGAGAACTAACAGCAGAGATCATGTTTCTCCAGTTTTAGCTTCTCTTCATTGGCTCCCTGTTAAATTCAGAATAGAATTTAAGATTCTTCTTCTCACATATAAAGCTCTTAATGACCGAGCTCCATCATATCTTAAAGATCTCATTGTAAGATATTTTCCTAACAGAGCACTTCACTCCCAAACTGCAGGTTTACTTGTTGTTCCAAGAGTTTCTAAAAGTAGAATGGGAGGCAGAGCCTTCAGTTATCAGGCCCCTCTCTTGTGGAATAAGCTGCCAGTAAATGTCCAGGAAGCAGATACCCTTTCCACTTTTAAGATTAGACTTAAAACTTTCCTTTTTGGGTTAGGGTTAGGGTTAGGGTTAGGGTTATAGTTAAAGCTTATAGTTAGGGATGGCTCAGGTGATCCTGAAACATCCCATAGTTTAGCTGCTATAGGCTTAGACTGCTGGGGGACCTCATCTGTCACACCTTTCCTCACTTTGCTCTCTTTTTCCCCCTGTTTAATTTCTCAAATGATATTATGTACAACTATGAGATCTTTAAGATATAATGGAGCTCTGTCACAGAGCTTTATTTGCAAAGAGAAGAACTTCTAATCCCAGGTGTTCTTTGTCCTATTTTGTATTTCATGATGCACCTAATGTTTTCAGTTAGTGAAAGGTATAGATGGCAGGTAGGCCAGTCCATCACATGGACTTTTGTACTACAAAGCCATGCTATTATAACAGATGCAAGTGTGTTGTAACATCTTGTTGAAATATGCAAGGTCTTCCCTAAAAAAACATGTAGTCTGTATGGAGGCATACGTTGCACTAAAACCTGCATATACCTTTCAACACTGATGGTGCCTTATTGGCACCCCAAAACCATTAGAGAGGCAGGCTTTTTGTTTATATATTGCTACTTTGCATGATAGAGCTGTGTGGATGTGTGGAGTATAAATATAGTGCAATATACATTATAGAGTATCAGTAAAAAGTGTGACCAAACACATTTATAATTTTCAAACCATTCGACTGTATCAATCACTCAGCTCTTCTATGTAGCAGCTGACTGTAAGAATCTAATGTTGGGATCTGTCCTTCTTGATAAAGCAATCATTTTGATCTCTTTTGACCACAAGAGGGTAGCAGTGCTGCATGAACTACAACAAACAACATGGAGTAAGTGTGAGGTTAGGATGGACTCAAGAAAGACTGGAGTGAAAGAAAGATAGGGTGAAGATGGAGGAAGGAGACAGAGGAGACTTTTGACAAGCTTCAGTAGAACCACAAGCAGCCTACTCAACCCTCTTGTTGAAGCTGTCTTCCTCATCCAGCTCCAAAACCTCTCCTCTTACTAGCCCATGTAATTTCCTGCTTTTCCTTTTTGTCATTTTTTCAATAAAGTATAAGCATTTATTGTCACTGATATCTTCTTTAATGATGTCTCAGTAAGAATAGTAAGATATCTAGGTATAGCTGAAAACAAACATGATTTTAACAATATTTTAACGTTTGAAAACTTGACAGTGCATATTAAAACACCTGAAGAAATTCTATATCCACTTAATCTGTTGGTTGGATCGTGGGGGGGGCTGGAGCACATCCCAGCAGTCATCGGGCAAGAGGCAGGGTACACTCTGGACAGGTCGCCAGTCCATCACAGGGCCACACAACCACACACATGCTCACACTGACAATTTCAGAGTCACCAATTAACCTAACATGCATGTTTTTGGATGGTGGGAGGAAGCCAGCATATCCGGAGAGAACCCACGCATACATGGAGAGAACATGCAAACTTCCCACAAAAAGGCCCCAGCTGGTAGTTGAACCTGGAACCCTCTGCTGTGAGATGATGGTGCTAACCACCACACCACCTCACAGGCCCCCTGAAGAAGATAATAACTAAAAAATATATCCACTATATATAAAATAAAAAATAAAAAAACACAACTCACTGCCACTTTAGTTTATTGGATTGCTGAAGCAACAGGTCCAGGACCGACACTCAGATAACTGTCTCCCTTGTAATGCTTTCCACATCCTCCTGGGGGATCCCAAGACTTTGCCAGGCAAAAGTGATATAAAATTCCTTCAGCATGTTCTAAATGAGGTCTCTTCCCAGTTGGATGTGCTCAAAAAACTCAAAAGGGAGGCAACTGTGGTAATATCATAAAGGTTAGAGACAGCAATCATGAGATCATAGAACTGAATCTGAACTTAAGAAGCCTGAGAGGTGAAATGTCTTCAAGATCCAAGATGAAGTCCAGTTGCCCTTATTCAAGATCTGGATGACTGAGAATCTTTTCTGGGGGAGTAAAAAGACAAATCCTAGTCTAAGTAACTTCCAGATTCATTTCTGTAGTCCCGGAAGCCAAGGCAATGACATTTAGAGAAACTACATAGCCAGATAGTCTCCTTAGACGCTCATGTTCTGACAAAACTTCAGTTTTGAATTTAATTCTAAATTTAGAAGCAGAAAATTCTGAGTCAGATGAAGCAGAGTAAAAAAAAATTGATGTGTGCTCGTTTAGTGCGAGAAAAGCCTAAAATCTTAGCTTCAGTATCCTTGCAAATCCTTTATCATATTGTATCTTGTTCATAAAACTGTCATCTGTGAAGTTTAGTAAACAAATCCAAATCTTTTCCCAACTGTGTTGCTGGTATATGTATGTATGCTGATACAAGATTACTGGGCCTTGGGGAAGTCTAAAGTAAACTTGCCCTCACAACCAAAAAGACATTTACTTGAAGACACATCTGAAACAAACACAAAGTAATACATACTGAAAAGTACTTGTGGCTCACTCGTCCCTTACTGTGAGATAGATTCAGCTTTTAACATTTTTGTGGTGGATAACTGCCTAAAAGGAAATAGTCTACTGCCTTTCACTCATCGCGACATCAATTTCTTCTGTATTAAAACACTAAAACATGCATTCATATTTTTTTAGCTTTTCAAGGTGAAAATGTACCATTTTAACACAGCAGAAAAATGTAAAAACATGCCATCTGACCTTTAAAGTCTATTAGTATTTACCCAGTTAATAAACACAGACTGATCTGGTTGAGTACAAAGGTGTTGATAAGGGATAGAGCATCTTCAAAATGTCTATTTGAGTCTAACAGGGATGTTGATCATTTACAAAACCCTCACTTTTAACCCTCACTATGGTAGTTATGGCCTTGTATGTAACCTATCATGGTTATGTATGGTTTTCAACCCCATTATTCCCTTTCCAGGAGAATGAGGTCTCTCCGTCCCTTCTGTTCAGGAACACTTGTGACGGGCTCACAGAGTGTGGTGGAGGGCTCGGGCCGCTTTAATTATGTCCGCTGCCAGGAACCGCACCCGATTATCAGGCTTGGCAGATGGTGTGGCTATCTACCAAAGATCTGCCTCTGCAGGTAGACTCCCGTAAACTGCCCCCCTGTTACGTTGGACCTTTTCAGGTGGTCAAGATCATTAATCCCTCTGCTTTACACCTTAAACACTCCAACTCCCTTAAAGTACATCCCACTTTTCATCTCGTCTCCCTGTTAACACCGGTTTCCTCCTGTGCACTTGGCCCTCCTGCCGAGCCCTCCTCCCCCTCGGTTGTGGATGGTCATCCTACCCTCTGGATAGATTTTGGATGTGCCTTGAGATTTTTGGTTTCTGGTGGACTGGGAGGGTAATGGGCCGGAAGAACACTCTTGGGGTTCTGATTGTCGGAGGAGGGGTACTGTCACAGCTACGGCTGCTACTCCAGGTCCTGCTTAGCGTTTGTTTTCTTTTACTGGTTTTCCATCTACCAGCAGGAAGAAGGGAAGCTATGCAACCCTGACACACCAGTTTTCTATGGTCTCTTAATTATCTTCCATGTATAAATAATTGGTCTTCTTCCCCATTCTTTGCCAGATAGTTCATATTATCAGTGTTTATTCTGGTATTCAGGGTTAAGCCATTGTCTTGTGTTTTTGGATTACGTTTGGATTACTACTAAAGTTTTGGATTTACGTTTACGTGTAAATTTGGTTTATGTGTGGCGTGCGCACATGTTCTCCTCGTGTATGTGTGGGTTCTCTCCGGGTTACTCCGGCTATGTAGCATGGAAGCGCAGGCTGAATCAGTCAAGAGGCAAGAGGAGGTGGTGGACAGTGAAACAAAGAGGGGCAAGGGGGTAGGCCTGGTTGCCAAACTAAGGACTAGCAGTAGGAGATGAGCCATCCCGTCACTTCTCTCTGTCCCTCCACACTCTAGATAACAAACTGGACTTACTACAACTGAGGCTGTTAGAAGTAAATGCACTGTTGCATTATAGTCCTGTCAGAAATGTGTTTGAACAGCACAATGCTGGACTACATTTCCAGCTTGAAGGACAGCTGTGTTTCTGCTCAGACAAAGATTGGTGCAAAGTCCAGGTGCAAAAAGTACTGTAGCTGGCATGTTGTAATTCAATATCTGACTTCTAAATGCTGCCCGCACTATTTTCTGTAGGAATTTACAGTCGTGTTTATAACTGGTCCCACCACAAGCTAAGGCTAATGCTGCTCTGAGGGAACTCTATAATGCTGCAAAACAAACATCCAGAGGCTCTATCCTATGTGGTCCCGGAGGACTTTAACAATGTCCATCTGCAAGACACACTCCCTGAGTTCCATCAGCATGTCACTATTGCTACTTGGGGTCTAAATGCACTTGACAAAGTGTACAAAAACAAAAGTGGGACATACCCCAGGCCCCACCTTGGCCTTTCAGGTCAGATCTCCATTATGTTGATTCCTGCATATTGCCCTGTGTTAAAGAGCAAAGGTGCAACAAAGTAAACCAGTGTGGTCAACTGAATCTGAATCTGTCAATGAAGCAACATAAAGGGATAATGTGGACCTGGATGAGTAAACGTTATTAAGATTAGATTTATTGTCATGCATACACTTGAAATTTGTCCTGCACTTTCAATCCATCCAGGTTGGCACCTGGTGACATACACAGGGTCACACACTCATAGAGACAGATGCCATACTCAGGGGGCACAGTGTCTTCCTCAATGGCACCTCAGCCATGACAAGGAGGTGGAATGACACTTCTCAAGCTGTCAGTTCAAGCAATCTTTTTTTTGAGTGGTGAGAGTGGGAATCAAACCACCAACCTTCTGTTATTGGATGACCTATCTAACCACTGAGCCACAGTCTCCCGTTATCAGTTCTGAGGTACCTGTCACCTGAGATCAGTCACCTGATCCATCATCAGCCATCCCACCAGATACCCTGACTGAATGTAGAAGTTCACTCCCTAATGAGGTTGTAGGACTCATCCAGGGCTGGAGATGTGAATAACAGATGTCAAATGCATAATAAATACAATAAAATTTACAAAATCTAATTAACACTCAAGATAAGATTGTTCTCACACTATGTCACAAAACAGTTTACCACTTCCCTGTACACAGCCTCTTGTCCATCTCAGTGATGAACACACTTACAGCTACGGAATCATCTGAGTGTTGTAGAAGGTCCTGGAAGTGCTTACTTGCTTCATTAGGTGAGCCAATAACAGTCTCTCCACAACTTTCATGATGTGGCATGTTAGGGCAACTGATCTATGGGGAAAATAGGAAGCGTGGCAGAGAGGGAGATATTGAAATCTCCAGAGATCACTATGAATGTGCACTGGTACGTTCTGTTTGTTACATGGCAACGACTGAGCTGATGATGTCAAATCCAGCGTTGGCAGTGGCTCAGGATGAGATACACAGCTACTCTCGATAGATGACGAGTGGAAACTCAGGGCTAGCAGTTCAGTGTTCTGGGCATTGACTCTCTCATTCACAGTCATTCATCTTTTATCAACAGCAGATAATACGTGTTCCTTAAGCCAGGAAAACTACGGATGCGTAGTTCAGTGTTTACAATAAGTGTTTATCACAGCTGCCTCATGTATCCTCCCATTAGTACAGTTTGTACATGCCCTAAAAAATTAAGTTACATGTTCACAAGGTGCAAAATGTAAGTGGTCATTAGGAGCAGTGAGGGGCAAAATTTGAGTGGATGTAGAGTCACAGAAACAGTAGTGGTAAAAATGCTAGCACCCCCATGCAGCTTTTATCCACTTTAAACCAGTCTATAGAAATGTGTCTGATTTACTTTTCTTTTTTGTAACTTTACAAAAGCTTGCTTAAGATTAGCTTTGTTAGTTAATGAAAGCCCAACTAATGTTACATATAAATACCTTGGATTAGTTTAATTTGCGTGTCGTTGAAGCCATTTTTTGGTATTTTTAGGATGTGAACCACATCTGAATGTGTTCCAGGGGATAACTTTATTGACTTTATAGTATTCAGTCTTGAAGCCGTCCCTAAAGTATCAATCCGAAGTTCATAGAGTGATGAAAGCAATTTAAGTGTTCCCTTGCCATAATTATGAGGAAAAATTATATTACAGACAGGCAAGTGTCAGGCAAAACCGGGTCTGTAAGTGTCAAAATATTTCAACTGACTCATGAATCCTGTCATTGACTTTTTTTTCTTAATACTACAGTGACTCTAGGCCAAAGTTTTTAAAAAAGAGAATTTCTTTCCTTCTGTGTAATTATATTAATCATACTATATTAATCATTGTCAGCAGTTTGTTAACACAACAGCAGCAGTAAGAATTAGGAATAAGGAAATTGCTTTACATATTGAGACTTCAAACTATTTATTTTGTCTCATTTAAGTTTCAAGATTTAATTTTATGTTACTTGAACAGGAAGGTAGTAAATTGCTTGCATTCAGTTTATATAGCTACTAATACAATTGAGATCACTTTAAATAGCCTTTTATACATCTTTAGAAAGAGCCTATTGCTTTTCTAAAGATGGTAATACATTTGTGATAGTAGTGGCAAAAAGATTGGCTGTTATCATTTTATTGTCTCCTGAAGTTACTGGTAACATTACTGAAAGCTAAATATTACTTGCTAAACAATGCTGTTATTTTCAGGGGATTCAGAGCAGAGTAACCACATTCTGCTACAGTTTCTTCCCCTGAGCCATGAGACACTCAACAATTCTTCAAGCTGGACTATTCCTGGTGATATATGTTCAACAAAAAAGCTGCAGCATACTGAACAAGAAGGTCCTCATCGAAGTTTAATTAAAATATATAGATTTTTTTTTGATTGCTTGAACACTTTTTTTTGTTTGTTTCTCAGAACCCAACACATGATTTTTCGCTAATCCACAGTAACCAAACACTTCACACGTTATCTGCAGTTTGCTCTAATTACAAACTCCTTAAAAACACATTTCTCAAAACTACTCACAATTCTCATATGTTAAGCTCAAATTCTATTATAATCACACTGGCCTTTTTTCCAAACACTCAAGCAGAATTGCATTCACTCTGAAGTCAACTGGGTAAACACCATATCGCTCATAAAAAAGCAAATGAGAACGCCAGTTATGTATTTTGTTAGTACAATTAATTAAACATGATATAGATTTGCAGTGCAAGTATTGGCTACACCTAGAAATGAGTCTGTTGCCAATTATATGACAAGATGGACTACTGGGGTGGAGCTGGCACCTGAGAGGATAGAAATGTGGAGAAACACGTTCTCTGAGAAACATCAACCACGGAGCAACCTGCAGGTAGAAGACGGAGAGGTCAATAGAGAGGAAGAGGAAGGGCTTGTCTACGGAAAAAAACAGTTTCAAATGAGATACAAGCTATACTAGCTGATCATGTCATCAATCATGGCTTGAGTTTGAGAGAGGCAGGTCAATGTGTCAAGCCCAATCTTTCACACTCTTTTACAATTTGTAAAATGTGTTCGACTGAAAACACTTATGTAACTACTTATGTACTCCACTATCATGCTGTGCTTGGACCATACAATACTGCTCATCTTCTCGGTTTTCTAGACCATTTGTATGATTCTTCTTCTTCTTCCAACATGATAACTGCATGTCAACCAACAACTTAGACATTATAAAGGTGTTTGGAACAGTATAAGTTTTCATTGGTCAGCAGACATTCAAGCAAGGTTGCAGAACCACCCAACCTGTTCTATCTTAGCCTTCCACCGTATTCTCCCTTTTCGAACCCCACTGAGGAATTCCCCGTGGCGTTGGAGAGTATATGATAAAAATCCATATGAGCTTATGTCGCTCCTTGAAGCAATGGAAGATGCCTTTGAAGACATATGGGTCAAGGATTGTCGGGGGTGGATAAGGCATTCCCGGAAGTTTTTCCACCACTGTTTGAGAAAATTAACAGAGAAGTGATGTTTAGTTTCAGTATTTATTTATTAACAGTACATATCAAAGTACTATTTTTTTTACCTCAACTTTCCTTTATAGTTATAATTGTACACGTCTTCTTTGTTGTTCCTGTGTTGCATTGAACTAACTATAAGTATAGCACAGGTTTTTTTTTTTTAATGTTATGTGTTTCAAAATGTGGCCTGTTTAAAACCGATGCAGTGGAGCGCAGAGGCCCAAAACTATATGGCCAGTTCACTCAGAGAGCAATAAAATAAAATTCAGTCTCTAAGGCAGAAGTGCTGAGTTCACTGATGACGAAGATGGTGGCAAAGGGTGTTAGCTTCACCCGTTTAACTAGTCTCTCTGATCACAGGTAATGGGCACGGCGTAGAGGAGACGTCTTAAGATGGCATGGTCTTCCCCGCTACAGTTCTGTCAACGCTGAACACGGTCGTTGTATCTCATAACATTATTAGCTACTGAATTCTCCAGGTTTCAGAAACACTGAATACAGTCTCTGACGTAGGCTGTGTCAGCTTTCCAATGACTAAAAGTTCATGCCAATGACAAGTTATTCCCAGTACCACTTCACAATAAAGCAATGAACATGGCCATGAACTTTTAAAATTAAACATTTTTTACCGTAAATTTTATTTTGTTTACACATATGACTATTCTTTTAAAAAATCCTTGTAACATAGGTTTTAAAAGACAACATTCATCCATGTTTAACCATTTTCAACAATACAGTTAAAGATATGCTTTTTTGTATCAGGTTACAGCAACAATTTATAGTTTTGAGAAATGTGTTTTAGGAGTTTCTAAGCAGAAACACTGTTTCCAGAAATGTGTGTAAGCATTTGGGAAACACTGTAAAGAGTGTCTATGTCTAGTTGGAAAGAAAAGCAACATATTCCATTACATCTAACTCAACAAAACACTGTCTGATCTCTGTTGCTACTCTGTTACAACTTTCTTCAAACATGATGAGAACTAAGGCTATCATTTCATATCACATGCAGAACAAATGCTTCAATTGCAAATGTTGAAGCGCAGGCGACAGAGAAGACGTTTGCGGGGGTGGTCTGTACGACCGGCCGAGGCTGGGAACGGGTGAATTTACAACCTGCATGAACAAATGCACTTTAGATCATTTCGAATGTCAATGAGCTTCTTCACCGTATACAGCCATTAAGACCGGAAAAATCAACTGCCACAAATTACGTTCTGAGCAGACCAATCACAGCCCTTACGGCCCGCGTCTACGCATCGTGAATTTTTTGGAGGTGCACGTCAGGCTACGGCGGAGGGTTCAACGTCGTAGCTACGTCGTCGAAATGACGGAGAAGCATAAACGGCCCGTAAAGAATTATACACCATGTAAAGGGCACAATACACATGCACTTGAAGCGAATCAAGAGCATATATTGCATAGTTAGCATTTCCCTTGGATTATGTATAAATCTTTTTTTTTTACATAATTTTGCATTTTTCTCAGGAAGGTTTTTGACCATAAAGAGGGTGGAACAAGGCTTGAGATACACAAGAACATAGAACATTGCAAATTTAGATTTGCTCAAGTGATAATGCATGAAACGTGATTATGGCTGTCAAGTGCTTAAAGGCACATAGCGAATGTTTGTGGTCACAGAGCTGATTATCAACTTAACACTGTGACTCTTATTGTACTGTAGGTAACCACGTTGTATTGGCAGTTGGAAGGGATCAGTAGCCTTGTTTTAGCATTAAAAATGTCTGTAACCATGAATCTCTGTTTAAATTGATGTCAGTTTTTCTGAAGAACACTCATCAATTCAAGTGTGTTGTATTTTGTTCATTTTCTACAAAGTATTACTTTTATTTATAGAACTACAAATTCTGCTGTCAGGTGTTGTTTTTCTCCAGTAACACCCTGATAACTTTTAGCGTAAGTCTGTTTAGCAGAGTAGAACTCACTGTGTTCAGAGCCATACTGTTTAAATGATTTTTGATGATCTGTAAAGTGATGGGATTCAGTGGAGAGAGTTACCTGGCAGACACATGAGACAATACGCTGAAAGCACAACAGCTTTGCAATTATAAGTGCACATGGGGCCAGTGATTATCTATGACTATCCCTGCAGTATCATGAAATTAGTGTTGCTGCCTGGAAACAAGAAATAACTGGTCCCATCCCTGCAGGAGAGACACACTGAGGCTGCTGGCAGAGCAGCATAACAACATTCAGCACATTCAGCAACAAACATGATAATGTCTGGTTTCAGCTGTTTCCAGTCTTGGTGACCACTCAAACCCTTTTCACTACAAGCCAAATTGCAGTTTTTAGCTTGTACTAATTATGCTGAGTTTTTACGTTTGATTATGTTTGAGTTGTTTGACTCCAACTAGTTTTTTATTGGTCTTTTTTATGATTTCCAGATCATTTGCCAGACATTATCTCACACATTCCTGAAAAGAGCAATCTGGATGTTGGGATATCTCATTCACACACACACTCACTCACTGCTGAACATCCAGGGACACTTCTACACTTGAACTAAGGGAAGCAAGGGATCAAACTAACTGACTTCCTAATTATTTGTCAACTGCTTTACCAACTTTGACACAGGAGCTCAGTCTGCAACCAAATATGTTCTGGTGGTTTTTTGTTACTTTTTAAATAGTTTTTAATGATATTTTTGTCGTTTAATTCAACTGGTCCATTTTTTTTCTTTGTGTTGCATCATTATATGTCATTCAAAACATAACTTTAATGTAAGTTTTAACAGAATAAAAAAAAACTTTAAGGTTGAACAATCTTTGCAAAGCATTTTAACTGTACATTGGCTTTATTTGCTCATAAAATATTATCCCAAATTTTTATTATTTTATTATATTTATTATCCCAAAGTGTTTGCAAGCCTCGTTCTCCCTGTTCTTGGTGCAGCCTGCCTCATGCACACATATGAAACATGAACACTGGACAGTCCTTGTACAGAGTATGGATGAATAGTCTTGGTTTTGTGTGCTGTGTATGTACAGAATTACTCCACCAGTTCAGATTGCACCAGGCCAGCTTTTTGCTTGTTGTTTTTTCCACAATATACATGTGCATCGGGGTGGAACTTAGGCAGAACTTAGATTTTATTAAAAAGACAGTGTGGGAGACCAAAGGACAACTCCGGTGATTTCATGGCAGTATAGAGCTCATTGTTCAGTAGACTCGGGAAAACAGGGGATGTAGACTGGAGATTATCTGAGCCTACACAAGGATTGTCCTACTCCTCTTTGAGCTGCAGGTGGATTCTGATGTTTTACTTTAGCTGTCCACACGCTAAGAGGATTTACTCGAGGGATATAAATAAAGAGGAGCTCTGACTCAAGTCAGCCCTCTTCATCTTGCAAGCAGTTCTTAAAAAAGTATGTTTCATTGTTTTCATTGGTGTGTGAACATGTATGATAAAAAAAAACACTAACACTGTGTAGACTAAGAAGTGCTGTATGAGGGTGTGTGTGAATGAGTGAATGTGCCTTGTAAGTGTAAAAGTGTTTTGAGTGGTCCACAAGACTGGAGGAGTAAAAAAGAAGTTAAATCAAAATCAGTATGAGTTGCGGCAAATACAATTAAACCTCAACTTTCACATTCTAAAAACAATTTGATATTTACATTAAAAAAACACTGGCAAGTTGGCAAAAATGGTGCTGAACAATGAAATAACTCCTTTAAAAAAAGTATATTTAATAATTCATGACTCGACAAATTCATAACTAAGTGTCCTGGACAATATAATTCTTCCTGTCAACATAATGACATGTTAGGTCACCTGTCTGTCTCTCTGACTGATTCTGAGATACTTCATTTTAAGGGGAGAGGAAACATTCTTTTCCTCTCTCCTCCCCCTCCCTTCATCTTCTCTTTGGAGGTGGTGCAGGGTGGACAAACAGAAGTGACTCTTTCACAGCGGAGAATGGGCTTGACATAATAAGTACTCACATTAGAGAACAGATGCTAACTCTTTCATGGTGGGATTTTCACATCTGAACTAGAGTCCGTAGCTTTACCAACTGTCTCCTGTTTGATGTGAAGGAGGTAAAACAAACAAGGAAGGAGCAGAATGGGATTCAGTCTGAGCTCATCCTGACTTCTCTTTTGATAGCTGCTTATCATCATCACTCATAATCAGGTAAATTTTGTTTAGACAGCGACTTTTGTTAGCATTATAGAGTAATTACTAGAGAAATCTCGACTCCTGTGTCTTGAAATTAGTAAGTCACGTTGGGTTTAAAATCTAATTTTAGCAGATGTAATCTGATAGAAAAGGATTTGAGTTAACTGTGCTGAAGAAGAATCTTAATGAGCTAAAGAGACTAAACACAAACAGCGACTGTTTTTCTGTGTCATGTAAATGTAATTGAATGCTGTAAAAATTAGCAAAGAGAGCACATAATCTCCCTCTTCTGTGGCATGGACATTGCAAATATAGAATTAGAAAATGAGTATTTGCCAGAAGCCAGCAGATGATTTGAAACTTTTATGGCAATGCTAGGCTTTCAGCACTGCTACCCCCATATCTTGCTTGTTGTGGGGTTTCTCTGCCTTTACTCTGGTCCTCATCATGTGGATTGCTGCTCTGTAAAATTGTTTTTGTAATTAATCAACAAACTGATTTCTTTATTTAAAGTCTAATCATTATCTTCTTCAGTTGCGTGGTTATTATGTTATTCCTGAAATTGGCATAGCTGAACCTGAATTCTTGGGTCTCTCTGTGAGCTCTTATGTGCATGAGCTTATGTTGACACGATGTGTAGTGTATTTGGCCAAGAAACACCAGAATCCATATAGTGTTATAATTCCACAAAGACCTTTCTACATTGCTGTAAACCTACTGAAAATAAAGCTGAGATTAGGCACTTTAATGTTGCATTCATTATTTCATGTGAAATTGAATGTGATAAAACACAAATGTGAACAGAAAAAAAAGTGCATGTTAAGGCAGGTATACATGTCCTGTGAGCAGAAGAGATCAGTGAGGGGTCTAGTGGATCCACGTATATACCTGTGCAAAGAATCCAGTCTTCTCTGTATTCCCATGCACTGCAGTGTAAACAGGGTGCTTGAACATCATGTAACTTGTACTTGGTTTTTAAAACGTTGCCTGAATACTATAAATATTTATTTGGAAGATTTATCATGTAGGAACAATTAACCGTACGTTATCTCAAATGATGAAGTATTTATCATGAAGTCTTTTGTACAGTGCTAAACATTTAGCTAATATTGCAAAATCCACCTTAACTGAACTTATATTAGAGCAAATTAAGAGTGAAGTGAACTTTATGGTTTTAGCACCTCCCAAGGCTAGTTTTTTTGTCTATCATTTGTAAATATTTTTATTTAATTGTTGTTTTTGACAATCTCAATCTCCACGTCTCCAGGTGATGGACACCCAAGATCAGACTTCTTTTATGGGTACAGGACTGTTGTCCAGGTGAGTCTCACTAAAGACTTGCACTTTTTTAGGTTTGTATCATTGAAGTGGCTTGAGATGACATTTGTTGTGATTTGGCGCGATATGAATAAACTGAACTGAATCAAATTGAATACCAGTGAGTGAGCATTGTGACTGATGACAGTGAACTGGTGTGACACAACCTACTAAGTAAAATGTCCTTTTAAATGCCTGATGTATGTTTAAAAGATAATGTCCGTATTTTCTTAATCAGCACATCATTTTGACCTCTTGTCAAAGGCTGTCACTCATGATGAATTTGGGGAGGAGCAGTATTGGCCCTGGAGAGTCCAACATGAGCTGCTCAAGGACAGACAACAACATAGGGAGCAGGAGGCGGTGAGCTGTACAACTACGACCACATCTCAGTTATTTAAAAGTATTTGAACCTTTAAAAAAAAAAGATACTCCAAACCACACTGATGGTGGACAATATAATAAGTACAAAAGGTGGAAGAAACACAGACAGACAATAAAACTTCAATAAGCATACTTATTGATGTGTTGGACCTGCTGGATAGATTGACACTTTGAAAGGCCATACATACATACAAAAATAGATCTGAAAATGTGTAAACACGCCCGAGAATATGACTCTCAGTGCAATCTCTCTTTATCAACCATTAAGCAAATTCAGTTTCACACTGTATGTGTGAAACAATATTCCGATCTTTTCCATATCGACCTCATCCTATTCGGGGTCGCTGGGGGGCTGTATCCCAGCTCAGCTGCCTTTGGGAGAGAGGCAGGATACATCCTTGACATGTTGCCAGTATATAAAGCCAACACAGAGACAAAACAACCATGCACACTCACAATCAGTGAGTGTGCATGGTTGAAAAAGATCAGTTTAGATCAGTTAACCTAAACAGGTGTGGTTCTGAATGATGAGAGGAGGCTGGAGTACCCAGAGAGAACCCATGTGTAGACTGCAAAACATGCAAACATCCTATAGAAAGCCCCCCAAGTTTTTGAACTAGGAACCTTCCTGCTGTCAGGCAACAATGTTAACCACCTCACCACAATGCAACCCCAAAATGTGTATTATTAAACTGAATGAAAAATATCAATTTGGTCGAAAACATGTTCCTGTAAAGCTACAATAAAATTAAGTAATGAATATGTTCCTGGCAAATGACTTTTTCTGTGAGGACAAACAGAGAGAGTGAGATAGAGCATATTCCATAGATCCTATCACAATTCAAGGTGTGTAAATTAACTTACTAAACTAAACTATTTAAATTTACTTTATTTAAAGATGCTCGGTCAATATTCTACTCCAACCTCATCAATAGGAACACTGGAAATTCTAAGAAGCTCTTCTCCACAATAAATCACCTCCTGAAGCCACAAATACCCTCACTGGCTGAAGCTACAGTTGAGCGATGCAACAGCTTCATCGACTTTTTTTAGATCGAAAGTCAACAACATCCGCTCTATGTTGCCGGGCTCCTCCTCTCCCTCCCCCCCCTGCTCCGACCCCCATTGCGGGGAGTCTGCTATCCCTTCCTTGTTTCCCCGAGGTCCAGCAGAGTCACATTGAGACAATCATCAGAGGAATGAAGCCGACCACCTTCTACCTAAACCCCTTCCCAACTACCCTGCTTAAATCATACATCTCCTTTCTCAGCCCAATCATCCATCAGGCTGTTAACCTTTCACTTCAAACCGCCCATGTTCCACCTGCTCTCAAAGCCGCTGTCATTCGTCCCCTCCTGAAGAAACCCTCTCTGGACCCGGACAACCTTGCAAACTACAGGCCCACCTCAAACCTCCCATTTCTATCCAAGGTACTTGAGAAAACAGTTGCCATACAGCTTCAGGACCACCTGTTTGAAAAACTTCAGTCAGGCTTTCGTTCAGCCCACAGTACCGAAACAGCTCTGCTCAGGGTGACAAACGACCTTCTGATGACTGCTGACTCAGGGTCACCATCACTCCTCATCCTCCTGGACCTGACAGCAGCCTTCGATACTGTGACCACACCATCCTCCTTGAGGGTCTCCATAACATCACTCAACTGACAGACCACACACTGCAGTGGTTTAAGTCCTATCTTTCATATAGGACTGAAGATGTCTCGCTCTGAGGATGTGAGTCCATGCCGCTCCCTGGCGTTCCTCAGGAATCAGTCCTTGCCCCCATCCTCTTCACCATCTACATGCTTCCCCTCGGTCAAGTTATCAGAAAACATGGACTCCACTTCCACTGTTATGCTGATGACACACAACTATATATCAAAACCGCCCCAAAGCCCTCCACAGCCCTGTCATCCCTCACCTCCTGCCTTGAGGAAATCAAGGCATGGATGAACAATAACTCCCTTCAGCTGAACAGCAATAGAACAGAAGCTCTTCTCATTGGTACCCCACATCAGGTTCACTCCTCACCCACATCTCAACTTACATTCGATGGACAGATCAGTCCTCTCTCCTCCTCAGCAACAAACCTGGGTGTTCGGCTGGACTCCCACCTGACCTTCAACGACAATTTAAAACACCTGTGCAAAAGCTCATTCTACCATCTCCACAACATTTCAAAACTCTGTTCCACTCTATCCCTCCCAGCAGCAGAACAACTGGTCCATGCCTTCATTTCCTCAAGACTGAACTACTGTAACGGGCTCATCATCGGGATTCCTGGCAAAACCATCCAGAAGCTGCAATATCTTCAAAACAGCGCTGCCAGGGTCCTGATGAGAGCCCGTAAGCATGAGCACATCACCCCCATCCTTCAATCACTGCACTGGCTCCCCATCTCAACTACAAACTTCTACTACTCATCCATAAATGCATCCATGGACATGCACCCACATACCTCCAAGAACTCATCAACCTACAGTCCACTACCCGCACCGTCAGATCCACAAACACCATGCTCCTCCAGGTCCCCAATACCAGGCTCTCCACTACGCCTCTGGAACAGCCTCCCTACCCAGCTGAGGGCTATTCAGAGCCAAGACTCCTTTAAAACAGGCCTAAAAACCTTTTTAATTCAGAAAGGCATATGATTGCTCATTTCTAACTGATTTTTAATCTTGTCCTAACTTGTAGCACTTTGAGATCTTCTTGAAGTGCATTAGAAATTAAATGTATTATTATGACTGCATTTTTGCGGTTTTCATTCACAGTTCAACATACTACTTTTTAACTAAGTGCTGCATCTACTCTAGCACCTGATGATTGTTCGGCACATAATGACACAGCGTCCTGGTGTGACTTCCATGTACTGTAATGAAATGTTGAAGTGGTGCTCCATGTTGCTTCATCTTTGTATTGTTATGTCAGTTTGGGCTCTACAGCACACTCTTGTGTGCTTTTAAAGCATTATGTCACGGGGAGGAGGGGGGTGGTCGTTCCCTCTCTATAACCCACCGACGGCTTGCAAACCACCCTCTCCACCGATCGCAGCTCCTTCCCTGTAACTACGATGGTGAGCGGTACTAATGAGCCACAGCTTAGATGTACAATTTAAAATACATTTATTATAAAACAAAACAATGTCCCACCCCTGATCCCTCCTTAAAAACACTATTAAAAACTTTACTGAAACTGCACAGTCCGTGCACCCACGACCATTGTCTAAACTTTGTCCTTGTGTAGAGCCGTCCTCTACACTGTCCCCGGTGCTCCCCACTGGTCCCAGCAACGGACGTGGACCTAGGAGACAAAGAACATGGCCGTCAGACAACTGTGCGGACAGGAGGGTCACTCGCTCTCCTCCGGAGTGGGTCCGACCCTACAGCTAACAGTGCATTGTACATTAGGGACTCACAGCTTTCGGGTAGAAGCTCCTGCTTCTGCCACTGCGTCCCAACAGCTTCCAATGCACTGTTCCGGCGTCTCTGGCCAGCCCTCGAGTCCCTCCTGGGATAAGAAAGATCAGACCATACCTAACCCAACACGCCACCCAGCTCCTGGTGCAGGCCATGGTCATCTCCCACCTTGACTACTGCAATGCTCTCCTAACTGGTCTCCCAGCCTGTGCTGTGAAACCTCTGCAGATGGTCCAGAACGCGGCGGCACGTCTGGTCTTCGGTCAGCCTAAAGAATACACGTCACCCCTCTGTTCATTGAACTCCTCTGGCTACCCTTAGCCACCCGCATCAAATTCAAGTCACTGATGTTAGCTACAAAGTGCTGAATGGAACGGCTCCCATCTACTTGAATGCTCTTGCAAAGGCTTATGTCACAACTCGGTGCCTCCATTCGGCGCAGGATTGTCGTCTAGCAGCTCCTACACCACGCCTAAGACAATCCAAACTCTTTTCATGTGTCGTCCCACGATGGTGGAATGACCTACCGAGCGCTACCAGAACAGGGGCCTGTCCTTGTCTATCTTCAAGAAGCTCTTGAAAACCCAGCTCTTCAGAGAGCATCTCCTATCCTAGCACTTACCTTGTACTTCCCTACCCCCTATATCTCTGCACTTTATCTTTCTGCACTTCCTTCTATGCCTGCACCCTATCTCTACTCTGTGACCTCTGACAGAGTCGGACTAGTGGTAGTTTGTTAGCTTTTTATATAGCTGTTATATCTTCATTTATAAGTCGCTTTGGATAAAAGCGTCTGCTGAATACAGAAACATAAACATAAACATGCAATAACTCAAATCATAATAAACATGACTGTAACAAAAAAATCCCAAACACAAAATATAAATAAACATGCAACTTAACCAAAATACAACGCATAACAGAACCAAAATATAACAAGCAGTGGATCACACTCGTGACAATTGCCTTCATGACTCCTGCCAAATAAGTAAGTCTGATGAGTATACTTTGTCAGACTGTTTTACATGCCCAGTAAAATGTACATTTCTCACACACACAAATACAGAGCCATAGATAATTCCTGTCCAGAAGAATAAATGTAAGAAAATTGATTGTGGAGACATTGTGTTGTTTTGTCACATGTTAATACCATTTTTTTCTCCTATCAGTGATGATCAGTGGCCCCTGGCTGTACACAACTTGAACAACTGCAACAACAATGATGGGTAAGGTACAGTATATAGTGTATAGATCATCTGGCAGACACATCATTTGGCATAATTTGGCATATACAACATATGGTGTAGCATCTGCTCCAGGAGATTTAAGTGCAATAGAAAAAATCCAGTTAACTTTAAAGAAACATTTGCTTTCTTCTCTTCTTATCAGACTTACCTTTGATTAGCGTTTGCGACTTCAAAATCTTTTAATTATATATAATATATAAATATATATATAATTAAATATATGGATGATTGTTCTACAAGCAGCATTTCACAACATACTAACTATTATTGTTTAGAATGTTGATAAAAATAGGGGTAAAGTAAATCATTTATAACAAAAGCTGAAGATTTAACCTCTCAAATGTTTTTATTTTACTGTTCTAATTACTTCAAAGGCTTCAAATATACTGCTTCAGTGGACAGTTTGAAACTTTTTGAAAACTTTTGGGTACCAAAAGGCTTTGTTAAATAAAGCTTTTAGCAGTAATGATGTCTTAGAGGCAGACGTTTATCAGGCAGAGAGAACCAGATTAAATTCTGCTAATCAGCATAATATCTGTAGCTCAGTCTTGCTGCTCAGATTTAGTAATCCTCATCTTGCCAGTCTTTTAACTGCAACAAAGTATATTAAATAGCTTCAATTGAATTTTGAGTCAAGTCGTGCAAGTTATTGCAATAAAATTAGATACAGAATTTGGAATACTCTTTTCACGTGTGAGCAAAGGAAACTACTAATTTGATAGAAATTGTTTTTTGGATGACAGATGGTCCCAGGGAGCCCCTAAGTCCCTGTCCCACAGTGACACCACAAATAAAAGCTTTTCTAATTGGGAGGTGAAAGATTTAAAGAAAAGAGCTCGTAAAACTTATGCACATATTACATTACTGTGCAGCTCTTTCTTCTATGAGGAATTGATCATATTGATTTGATTTGATTTCCTTTGAATAAGAACAGAAGATTTTTATTACTCTGCATAAACATTTAGATTTACAGTTCATTGGCTTGACCCATGAGTAACCCATGAGGTCTTTCTACACTAAAACAGCTGCCCCATCTCCTGGTTTTTACACAAATCATATCAGCTGCTGTTCCAAACGTCTCTGTGAGACCCTTTGGCCTCTCTTACGTTACTAAATGACAAGACTAAACATCTTTGCCTCAGCTACGTTTATTTATGAACATTTACAGAAAAAAAGATGACAAGAAGGACGACAAGAAGGATGACAAGAAAGACGACAAGAAGGATGACAAGAAGGATGAAAAGAAAGATGACAAAAAGGATGACAAGAAGGATGAAAAGAAAGATGACAAGAAGGATGACAAGAAAGATGACAAAAAGGATGACAAGAAAGATGACAAAAAGAATGATAAGAAAGAGGAGCCGTAAGTACAGCAGATTATAGCTTTTGACTAATCAGACAAGAATTTCTCACATCATAAATTTGTGCCTGATAAATTCAAGTTTTCACTTGAATCTCAAATCTACAGATCAGCAGCTGAAAGAAAATATAATAAAAAACTTGCATGAGCCACAATTATAAAGGAGTATAATTCTGGAGTCCAATTGAACAGTGTGTAAGGGTCATAGGTGCTGTCGTATATTTTCACACTTATTCCTGTACATACTTATGAAACACAAATTTTGCAAAACTAGAAATGAAAAAAAAGGGTGGGTAGGCTGAAGTGGAGAAGAAGCAGAAAAGCTACCCCAAAGGGCTCAAGTGTAGTAAAATGTCAAGTGGGATTAGAGATAATATTTACTCCTAGTTTAGCGAACATTTCACTCAATTCTACAATAAAACCAATGTATCTCCAGTATCGGGAAAAATAAAAAGCCCAAACTGTATTAAATATAGGTTAGCACCATCACCTCACAGCAAGAGGGTTCCTGGTTAGAATCCCGGGTTGGGGCCTTTCTGTGTGGAGTTTACATGTTCTCCCCGTCTATACGTGGGTTCTCGTTGGATACTCCGACTTCCTCCCACTGTCCCAGAAACATGCATGTTAGGTTAACCGGTGACTTTAAATTGACCCTAGGAGTGAGTGTGAGTGTGCATGGCTCGTTTGTCTCTGTGTGGCTCTGTGATGGACTGGCGACCTGTCCAGGGTCTACCCTCCAGCTGAGATTGGCTCCAGCCCCATTTGAATACATTTACATTTAAATACAGCTTTTACTTTTCAGTATTAACAACAATATAGTCACATAATTATCACGTGACTCATAACTACACAATACAGAATATCTTCAGAAATGAATATGATTAAACCGGTTATGTATAATCAGGTGTTTTAGGTCTCCTGTCACTAAATATAAGCCCTTACAGAAACATTTTCAGACAGTGAATTAAAAAAATGATATACGATCCAAAACCCCTGCCTATACTAGAAAAAGGCTTTTCAATGGATTTTCACGGTAGTTACCTTTATGCATATAATGATTAAATACAAATTAGACAAATAATCTTTCCTTAATATGTACAGTTAACATGACCTTAATTAACCAATGAATGATGGTTTTACAGTATGAAAAACTATTCAAATGCTTTTCTGAGATGAAGGTCTTGAGTAATTAGCGACTCAAATACACATCCACCTCCACAAAGTAGTAATTGTTTGGAGACCAAAATCTTGTATTTTAAAAATAACTCCTGTAAACTTGATAAAGTTTTAACTAATAGCAATGGAAGATTAGATGATCTGCTTCTAGATGGCTGCAAGAAACCTTTAGAGAATGCCATTATCACAAAAGGTTCTGGGAATGTAAGAATATTTTTATTTGTATTATTTCAGTGATATTTAAGTTTTTTTCTTTTATTACTTTTTTGTTTTTAAACTGTTCAATAACCTTATGATAACAAAAACAGTCATTAAAAACAAATTAAGGGGCACTAGTAATTCTGACCATGAATTCTTAAAATTCAGTACTAATACCAACAATCTTGAACGGTACCTTATTTTGTTCAGTATACATTTGATGTGAATGAAAAACAACAACGAAAACATATCTTTATCCAGAAAGGAAGTGTGGATCATGGATCCTGCCACAGACATGTACTACAACTGGTTGTGCACAATTTCTATCCCAGTGTTCTACAACCTGATGTTTCTGGTGGCCAGGTCTGAATTTATTGAAGTTTTATATACATATATACATTTTCTCATATTTTACTTAATCACTATACTCTTGTTTCAGCTTACTTAAATGTGGTTTTGTCTCCATGTAGGGCTTGTTTTAATGAACTTCAGACTAAAAACACAACTCTGTGGATGGTTTTGGACTACACTTCAGATGTCCTCTACTACATTGACACCTTTGTTAGAGCCAGGACAGGTGAGTGTTGGCATTTGTCAAATTTGTCATTTCAGAAATCATTTAATATATAATGTATTACAATGCTAATGATATTCTAATGTGTCAACAGGCTTTCTGGAACAAGGATTGCTTGTGAAGGATGTAAAGGTTCTGAAGGAAAAGTATACAAAGACACGCCAGTTCAAATTAGACATCATATCAATTTTCCCTACTGACTTTGTGTTTCTGCTAATTGGAATCAACAACCCTGAGTGGAGGTTCAACCGTCTTTTAAAGTTAGGCCGATTGTTTGAGTTCTTTGACCGGACTGAAACTCGAACCAATTTTCCTAACATCTTCCGAATTGGTAATCTTGTACTTTACATAATCATCATCATACATTGGAATGGCTGCCTCTACTTTGCCATCTCCAAGACACTTGGCTTTGGCTCAGACACTTGGGTATATCCAAACTTAAACAATCCTTTGTATTCTCAACTATCCAAGCAGTATGTCTACTGTCTTTACTGGTCCACCCTTACTTTGACAACTATTGGGGAGACACCGCCTCCGGTCAGAGACATTGAATACTTTTTTGTGGTAATTGACTTTCTCACTGGGGTTCTTATCTTTGCTACAATTGTAGGCAACGTTGGTGCCATGATTTCCAACATGAATGCTGCACGTGTAGAGTTCCAGGCCAAGATTGACTCTATCAAGCAATACATGCAATTTCGGAAGGTCACCAAAGATCTAGAGGCAAGGGTGGTGAAGTGGTTTGACTACCTATGGGTAGAGGGGAAATCCTGTGATGAGAAACTGGTGCTAAAGAATTTGCCTGACAAGCTAAAGGCTGAGATAGCCATTAATGTACATCTAGAGACGCTACGAAAAGTGCGTATTTTTCAAGACTGCGAAGCAGGTTTGCTTGTTGAGTTGGTCCTAAAGCTTCAGCCTCAAGTTTTCAGTCCTGGTGACTATATCTGTAAGAAGGGGGACATTGGCAGGGAAATGTATATAATTAAAGAAGGAAAGCTTGCTGTAGTTGCAGATGATGGGGTAACCCAGTTTGTGGTCCTCAGTGATGGGGCATATTTTGGAGAAATCAGCATTCTAGGCATCAAGGGTAGTAAGGCAGGAAACAGAAGAACAGCCAACATTCGAAGCGTAGGCTACTCTGATCTATTTGCTCTGTCCAAAGATGATCTAATGGAGGCACTCACAGAGTATCCTGATGCTAAATATGCTCTGGAGGATAAGGGAAAGGCCATACTTATGAAAGATAATCTCATAGACGAGTCACTGGTTGCTGCTACTGACGCAAAAGACTTGGAGGATAAAGCCAACCAGATTGAAGCAAGTTTGGAGGTCATGATGACTAAATTTCGTAAGCTGTCGAATCAGTATGAATCCTCCCAGCGTAAACTCAAACAGCGGCTCAGTAATTTATCAAATCAGGTCAGAAGCCTCAGATCTGATGAAGAGTAAAGCTTGCCTGGCATTACAACTGTCAGACTTCAGGATGTTCAGGGCATGGCGCACTTTGCTAACATATTTTACATTAATCACACAGCAAAGACCTCTTAATGGCGATGTGTTATATCTGGTGTATTACAGCACCGGTGATGACAAACATTTACGCATCTCATATGCATTTATCATATTGCAGATAATTAGAGATCTGCAAATGTTTTTCCTCAGACTCTCATGATCAAATGAGAATATGTTAAGAAAAAAATGTTTTTCAGTCAAGCTGGAGAACGTTTGTGGATATCTATATTTGCATAGCAGACAATAAATTACGATATGAAAGTATGTCAGCTTGAATTGTTTTCCTAATGCATGCTCATGAGTTTCAAAGATGTCACCAGTGTCGCAGATACAGAACAAGGCTAAAATAGCCCTAAAGGCTAATTATCAAAGATTATGATACTCATAAACCTATTAATACATAATTGTGTTGCATTTCTGTTCCTTATTAATGGGGCAGTGATTCTATTACCTTTTTACCTGAAATTCTGTTATGCTTTATTTTAAATCTACTCAAAAATCAACTAGACATCATTTGTACTGTCATCTAGTGGGATTTAAATGACCACCCTAACCCTAACCCTAACCCCCCCCCCCCCCCCCCCCCCACACACACACACACACACACACACACACACTACAGATGCAGCCTGTTGGACAGTAAAGATGGACAATGGTGAAAAACTTGCTGTGCAGAATATTTACTTCTTTATCTGAGGAAAGTAAGGATGTGAATAATGAAGTGATCTCAATCTCATTAAAGAACACTTCACCTACAAAGACCAAACTAAAGACAAAAAGTCTCAGACCTAAAACTTTTGTATCTCTAAAATTAGATTAAGTTAGATTATTTCCCTTTGAGATAAATATTTTTTTATTTCATATAACTTGTACTAAAGGCTGGCCAAAGCATCACAAAGGTAGAAACCTATTATTTGGTGATGTCTGTGTTATCTGGAATTTAGGCAGTCAAAATGTTTGATTGATATTGTATATTTTTGTATACTGCAATAATAAAAACTGTTAAAAAGAAACAAACTAATTTTTATTGGTTTTACCTGAAAATTCAGTCCAAGTTACACGGAATGTTCTTAAATGTATTCTGCAAAAATATGTGAATTGAAAAAGTAGCACGAAATGGCATTTCTAAGCAGAAAATCTCTGATCAAAGTTACATTAAGTGGGAATTTCTGCAAACAGCAGGTCACAGTGAAGTTCACCTGCATGGTCTCAAATCAGGATTCCGAGGCGAAGCGTGTTGGAAAAAAGCAGTCATCTTTATTGAGCATGTTTTCACAACACTGAACTCCTTCCATCAGTTTGTAGAATTTAACCGTTGCATCACACCAACTGATGAAAACCGATTCCTTCTCCAAGAATTGTTTGACATGGTTGTTCATCTTCAGATGGCGTTCGGGGCCTTTCACATGTCCAGGTGAGCAGCATGTTCAGCTTTACCAAACAGAGGAACAAGTAACCCTAATCTTCCAGATTCCAGACTTGGGTTTGCTGCAGTATCACGATGCCAGCTGGTTTGTTGATCATATAAACACTAACGCAGTAGTGACTCTACAACACAGTCTAGTGTGCTCACATTCTCAGGTCTGGCTGAACCCGTGATGATGAGAGAAATAAGAGGATGGAACAGAGAGAGGATGAAGGTTGTTGTGTGCCTTCCATCAAGCCCAAAGGCTAAGCAGCATTTCAATAAATGAGATGGCCCGCTAATCAATAACTTACAAAGAAAGCAGGAATCTTAAGGGCTGTGTAAAAGGCCACAGGTTCAATCTCCCACCAACAACCTCCAAAGACACCATGCCATGCTGAAGAGGCTGTTGTGCACGCACAGTCCAGTAAACACTGCAACTGTAGAGGAAGCAGAGACTGACACTGGTCCGACATGTTCTCAGGCCTGGTCGATTTTTGCAAATTGCATAAAGCACAAAGAGGAGCCAAATCAATTGTTTTTTTTTTCTGGATTGTTTCTCTTCCACAGACAGAGCACCATGAGAATTGCAGCAAAATATGTCAAAATATACTTTTATCTCAAATGAGGAGGTTATTGGTTCAATTGTTCTCCATCAGAAGGCTTGTTCAATAACTTCTTTTACCAACTGAGGGGCACGGTGAGTTAGAAAAGACTATTTTTCTATTTGATGTTGAAGGAGGCAGTCAGCCTATGACTGCTCATATTCTGCAAGGTACCAAGTTATTCTTTAAGTTTACATGAAAGCACAAGCATTACCCATCCGCAAACTGTTGGAGCTGCCTTAGATTTCATCACATGACCAAAGAAGTTCACACGTCTGTACAAAAATGTGAATTCAGACTCCTTGCCAACGGCTGCTGTGCTCACTCGACATCTCATTGCTGTAGAAACATCAGTCACTATGTACCAGAGACCATCCCTGAACAAAGACCAGACTGAAGTAACACGTAGATCAGACGATGAAACCTGAGGCTTCCTCGTTTCTGAGCCATCAGATGTGGTTGATAGAAATGTAAAAGATGTTGGGAAACTGACAGCCCTCTGCTATGGTGTATTTTTGTCTAGTTTACCCAAATCTTCTTAATTTGGGAGCAGAATTAAAAATTTAAGAACAGTAAGTTTACAAAGTTTATTTGCGCTATGCTGTAGCTATTTTTCACTGCTCACGATAGCCATTGAATTCAATTAGTTTAGTTTTAATATCCAGTGGAAAATGCGTATGACATTTATTGTGTGCATTTGTTTTCCCTTTCAGTTACATTGGTCAAACAATGGGGGTAAACTGCAGTTTTATTCTAAACCTGCTTGGATGTGTGCCGTTTGCCATGTCGTCCTCTATAGTGTCAAAGAATGAAATTGGTGCAGAATAATAATTTAAAAAATAAATAAATAAATGTCCCAAACCATAAAACTAGAGCCAGATTGCTTAAAAAACAAAACCGAAAACCATTTACATCAATTGTTTGAATGTGTTCACAAAAATGCTGACATCAATTAATTCATATTCAGCTGATGAAAAGTTTTTGCACCTGCCAGGTCCGTCTGTTCTGTGGGTGGATTATTTCACAATCAATAACAAACAAAAAAGCAACTATCACCAATCCAGGCATTTCGGTTTGCCTCGACTGGCAGGACTTTGTTCTCATGTTTATTGAATGCGACTGCTCCAGGACTAAATATGATCACAGTAATCTGTCCCAAACAGAACCATCTCCCCTCGAGCCACAGAGGACGACATCGGTGTTATCGGTACAAAGTACGGACCACGACATGTCTGGCTAACTTACAAAAACAAGTAACTTACTGCCAGGCTACGCCCTGTTACGTGTTAAACTGGATGATACAAGGTGACAGTTTTTCTTTAAAAAAGCAAAAGTAGATTTATTGTTTCTGCCAGGTCTGTATGCACACAAAATGACATTTACATTCATAGTATTCTTTGATTGTTGGTAAGGTAGTAAATGGGCTCATTTCTCAGTTTCGTTAGATGACTTTTCTCTCCACATATTAGCAACAGATTAACTGAGCATAGATTAGGTTTGACATGGTAGTAAATTCTCAGTCCACACCAGGAACTGGGATGATGGTGTTGTTAGCTCCAACTCTTGACCTGTCAGGTTTGCTGGGTTGTTAACAGACAGGTGTAACCACACCGACGGACTGAGGTCCAATAAACTTAAAACTACAGAGTACCAAAACTTAAGCAGTGACAGTGCAATAGAAATCCAGACTGCACTCTTGACTCCGTGTTGCAGGTAAACTGGGGTACACCAAACAAAAGACTGCAGCGTGAGCTGAGCTTCCTCCTGCAAGGCTACGCCAGAAACGTGCTCACCCAGGTTATTACTCGTCTAATGGCTGTATACGTTGGCACAAGAAAAACTCTATGGCTGTATCTGAGAGTCTCTTCAGTGGCCAGTCTACATGTGTAGAGAACATCATTGTTGGTGTTGTACTTCCAACTGCACTGAGAAATAAACACTGGTTTTTATTTGGAATTGTCGACACAGGAAGACAAGGAAATAAAATGCTTCAAACAATCATGGCAACCTGTGGCCAAAAAACAAACATTCTGAAAATGTCTAAGTGCACTTACACAGCTCTGACAAGATTTTAACCTAACCTGCGGAGTCCGCCCCCACCCCACCAGAAAAACTGGAAAAAGGCCCAAGAACATCAATGAAAAACAGCATTCTGACAATGTGCCATTTTGGACCAGAGGACAGTAATGTTCAAATGCTTACCTTGATTAAAAATGCCTTGCCTTTGTGAACAGAGAAAGCAGTGGTAGTGAGTGGAATGGTCAGTGAAGCTCTTTCCTTTGTGGGGAATACAATAGCGTGTAGTAAAGACTAATCTAACACTGGAGAAAGTTTCAATGATGTGATAGATCGGGGTTACTTTAGCGTGGTCTTTTTTTGGAATTACCTGGGATTATATTGGCTTGACACTGTCCCAAATTTTTATTGATTAAGTGTAACCCCCCCCCCCCTTTCCCGTAGCAGGGAAGCCATTATAACAGACAGGCATGAAAATAACCTTTTTAACCTTAAAATAAATAATAAGGAAAGTGATGCTCTCTGTACATGGAAAAATAAGGGGAGGCTGTCACACCCTCACATACAGTGGATGTGGAAGTGGATACTGATGCAGGATGATGCAGGCACAGTAGCACAACTGCTAGAGCGCTCAATGAGAACCATTTGTCCTTTCATTGTGGACTTATTTTTTCTGCTAAACATACCCTGGTCTGTCTTTTGTCACCTTTTAGATTGTGTCTTATAAAGGAAGGGCAGGGCAGGGCTTGATGGGCTGTCTGAGAAGGAGTCTGTTTGTAGCAGGGGCTCAGAGCATGCCAAACCCTTTGGCATAGGTGATGGCTTTCAGCAGTCTCTCTCTCAGCTTTTCCTTGCTGCTGTACTCGGGAAGAAGCAGTACATTAAAGCAAGTGTGAGACGTCGGTAACCTGCCAAGACAAAACAACACAGCAGGTCAAATTATAGGGGATCATTTTCAAAAGGTGATTTTTCCAGTTTCAACTGAGCAATAAAGCTGCACTGCTATGTTGTAACAAAGCGCTCAGCAGCCATAGAACTTCAACAGAGGAGGAAGTTACATTAGGTAGTTCTCCTGCATTGTATTGAGGGACTAATGTCATGCTAACATTACAGTGCCATGCTGTGTGCTACGGCTGATGAAGGCAGAGCTCAACAGTAAGTAATTCAAACACGTACCAAGGATCCAAGGTAGAGATCACTGGTCTAACACAATGGCATGGAGGAAACCCTCTAGCCTGACCTAGTGTCTGAAACCTCAAGGAACAGTTTTTTTCTACTTTTAGCCAAATAACTTCGTTGTAAGTGTAGTGTGAGGTCGGTGAAACCCGAGGCCCTGAATGAAGTCGAGACTCTCCTCCCGGGGTAGTTTCACAGCCAGGTAGGTGTACAATTCAAATTACAATGAGCTACATGTCCCACGGATTGGGGCGTTGGTCAGCAACACACACAATCAAAAGAAAGTGTGAAAGTCCCAACAACAGCGTGTAAGCCTGAGACTCTCCAGCAGTTAATTACAACTGAAAAGGCCTTCTGAAGGAGAGCTGCCTTCAAATTCAAGCACTAAGTGTTAGCTTAACTCGCAATCGTAAAAACGTTAGTTGTGGTAAAAACATGGCAAAGGAAAGGAGGTGCATGTGATCCACAGCTTTCAACATCATTTGATTAAATTGGATAGAGGAACTGTTGTGTGATGGGGCCACATGATGGATGGATTCTCACGACAGTACAATGTTGGCCGCCATAGCACCAAAGCCTTTAAGTGACAACGAGAGAAACATGGCAAAAATCAAAAGGCCCAGTACTCAAAACTCATGGTTTGGTCTGTACTTCGGCTATTACTTAACTTATTATTATTATTATTATTATATTAAAACCATTGTTGCTTTAACTGTTTAAGCACTCAAATGGAAGCATGGTGACAACAAGAGAACAGAATAACCCAGTTGTCCTGAGATGAGCTGATGTAAGCTGACATAAAAATGTTTGAAGCAAACGTTTTCTTTTCTACATGCAGCAGTTATGCTTAGAAAGCCCTCAGCATCCTCAGCATGTTTTTTATAACCATAGCTTACTTTAGCGCTGCTGTTTCATCAGAGCCCTTGAAATGAACCTCTTCAAAAAGTGTAGGGTCTAAACACCCAAGCAGCATTTTTCCACCTCTCATTTTGCCGTTGATGTAAAGAAATGTTGAGAACTGAAATGCGAAGGGCTCTGAAGACTTTCTGAAGCCAGCGGAGGAGCATTGCAGCTGGAGCTAGGGTGCAGGATGATGAAAGACCCCGCTCACCTGTCTGTGTCAGGGCCATTCTTGGCAATGATCATCTTCAGCTTGCCCAGCCCCCCCACAGGTGCTCTGTCAGTGCCAGTGGTGAACTGCAGGAAGAGGCGCTTCTGCTCCTCACCAAATGAGTGCAATGTTTCCCAAAACTCCCTGCAGTACAAAAAAAACACTTCACAATGCGTCCATGGTGACATAAAACAGACAAATGCAGCAGAATGACAACGACTTCAACCATCATGTGTGGCTGTGTCATAACTCTTGTCAGGTGCTGCACAGATTCCATATCCAACGCTACAGAATGCATAATAAGTTTCCCTGAAACAGCGGCAGCATTTGGTTAACAGTTGTCCAATGAACTGATGGAGAAAGTCTTACCGAACATATAGTGCTTTACTAAATCATTCAAAAGTGAATAACGGACAGAGGTGCATGCATATGTACTCAATCGCTCAAACTTAGTACTTTGTACAGGCACCTTTCGCAGCAACTGAAGCTGCTGGTCTCTCTGTGGATCTGCCACATCGAGCCCATTCTATTGGGGTTTTTGCCCATTCTTCAAAGCAAAACTGCTCCAGCTGTTAAGATGAATGAGGTCTTTACCTCATGTCACAGCCTCAGCTGGATTAAAGCCTGGGCTTTTACTTTGACAATTTCCAACCCATTAAAACGTTTCCCCTTAAACCACTTCAGTGTTGATTTAGCATCATGCTTAGGATCATTGTCCTGGAAGCTGAACCAGCACCATCCATCATTTCCACAATTCTGAGCGGTTTCCCGGTCCCTGCTGATGAAAAAGCTCCCCAAAGCATCATGCTCCACTGTGGGAATGGTGTTTTTGGGCTGATGAGAGGTGTTGGGTTTAGCATTTTCCTTGATGGCCAAAAAGTTTCATTCTTGGCTCATCTGAGGATCAACTTACAGGTTAGTTGAGTCTCCCAAAAGCGTTTTCGTGAAATTCTTAACAGGCAATGACTTTTTTTCTGGCAAAATGGGTGAATAAGTAAGCACACACCACTTTATTTATTCACTTTCAGGGTGGAGCTGGACTCAAGTACTGATAAAAACAGTAAAAAGGGTTTCTTACTTGATAATTCGAGAATCTTTGTTATAACCGCCATCGTATTCTGTCGTTTCCTCCAGTGCTAGGAAGTCCAGGTTCTGCAGTATGGAACGATGGAAAAAAGATTGACTTTGAATTCAGCATTAAGTAGCCAAACAAATATACTCATTTAAGCATAGTGAAAAGCACATCTCACCCTGCTTCCACAGATTAGGAGCTCAATTTCCTCAGGTCTGAAGAGGTATTTAAGCGGCGACTCGTTGGTGACCATGTGGAAGCCTCTCCTGAATGCTTTGAACTGTTTCTCTACACTTTTGTTCAAAATATAGTCGGAATACTGTGCAACAAACTCCTGCAGAAACACAAGAACAAGAGCAGATATTTTTTCAGTCAAGCTTTTAGGACTGTGTTGTTGGTACATTCTCCACTGAAACATCTGCTTAAGGTCCAAAACACTGCCAGCAATCCAAATTCTATCTTACTTTTGTTTTACCTGGCTGTGAGATGCAATACATCATTCATCTATAAAGCTCTTATTGGAAAGCTACAATATGATTTAGCAGCGCTGCTAAATCATGTCCAACCAATCTGCTAACTGGCAGGACACTTGCCTCCACTTGTTGTGGGCATTACTTTGTGGCACGGTTGCATTAACTCTCCAGTCTCTCACTCATATCAAACACAGATGCGCAAGTACGAACACACAAACACACACACCAGATTCTCCCTCCTTACTGGTGTTTCATTAGACATGACCATTTAAAAGAGGAGATAAAATGAAAAATATTTCAGTCGTATTGGTGCAACGAGCGCGACCTGTCCAGGGTGTACCCTGCCTCTCGCTCAGTGACGGCTGGGATAGGCTCCAGCCCCCCCCCCCACGACCCTACAGTTGGATTAAGAAAATGAATGGATGGTGCAAGGAGCTGTAAAATACTGTAAAAATGTTGCAAAATATGACTAAGCTGTTGCAGTTTGGAGGAGCGCTTAGAACAACTCAAAACTATGTTAGGTTAGTTAATTAAGTAGCCAGCCAGGTGTTGAACATCAGCTAGTGTTCATGTGCAGTGAGGGGAAAAGATGAGTGTTTGTCTGCGGCCAAGCTGGTCGACGCTGCCAGCTGCAGGAGATACAGACAATGAGGCTGCCATTGATGCAGTTACAAATTAATGTCAAAATAGACTGTCACTGTCAAAGTCACAGATCGGATCCATCATTTCTGTAGCTGAACAGCGTATGAAACAGCAGGAGATGATAGAAGCTGCCGACAGGAAAGAGTAAAGGATTCTGGGAAGACTTTTAGAGTGGAATGAAGTGGATCAGCTGTTCATCACTGCAGCATGTGTCAAACTGCAGCAACACAGATAAGACACACAACTTTGCTGTGTGTGCGTTTGTCAAAATTTAGCAGATGTTTTTAACCAAAGCGACTTCCAAGCATAGACGGATTACCGCATAGTGGGCGTGTGGCCATGGGCACCGGAGCCAATAGGGGCCCTTGGCCTTCAGAGGTGTTTTTTTGGTACAATTTTAAAAAAATATTGGAATTAATGTGGTTTTGAAAATGTAGCATGATAATGAAATAATTTGAATGTTTTAGAAATGATAAGATTGATCAGTAAAGTGTGATGACACAACGCTGCGTCTTTAAAATGGAGAAGCGGGCGCTCGGTGGATCAACTGTAAGGAAGTTAGTCAGCTGTCTCAGCCACAGAACTGATGCATACAAGCAGCTGTGTGAGCTCTTTGGTGTTCTCTTCATGCCAGAAAACACATCTGAGTTCATTAACAAAGCGAACACACTTGCCTTTGCCTATGCCGCTGACTTGGACAGACATATGTAAATTCATGGTGTCCTCTACATGGCAGGTGCCAAACAAAACAGACCTTAACTGTGCGTGTTGCCTGGTGTTGCTGTGTGAGTAATGGGAAGAGCGTGCACTGTTTGCATGTGGAGGCAGGGGCACGAGGCCAGTTTGTGTCCAGGGCCCGTAGTCATGATAATCCGTCTATGCTTACAAGTGAGACGTAGAGGTGATTATTGAGCAGTTTTTGCCCTGAATGAGTTTGCAAGAGGCTTTTAATTCCAAATGACTCGACTGTCTCTCGCATCTCTTTGGATGCAGCCTGAACCTGCAGTCTTACTCCTTCCGGCCCATTAGATCACATACTTTTAAGATCTGCCACAGAATTCAATGTATAAATTGCAGCTATGGAATATGCTGCAGTGCTGAGAATGCAGTGATGGAGAGTTTCAAAATAAATGTGTCATGTTTTCTGTCAGACTTACCTTTCTGTTTTCATTTGTGACTGGAATCTTGTCCCCATTTTCCCTTAAATCGTACATAAGTGGGTTACCAAACAAGTCTGTCTGGGAGATCTGGAAAGTGATCATCATGTCCTCCTCCACACTGCCCTCATACTCCAGCAACTCCTTCAGACTCTGGTGCAAAACCTTTTAAACACAGTTAACCGTGAGTTGTTATATAGAACTGCCTTTTAAAAGTTACTTCTAACCGCAAACAGTCAATAAAGTGATAAAGCATCCACATTGAAAGAGAAACTGGAACATTTGAGGTAACACTTACCGGGTTAGCATCGGCTAAATCCCTGAAAGTTCCTTTCTTGCCCATCAACTTTCTATACACCACCATGGGAAAGTGCACATCCAGGATACAGTTGTTATAGATGGCCAAACCGAGAACAATGCCAATGAGAGTGTACTGGCCGTCGTTTTCAAATGATGAAGGGTTGAACCAAAACAGTTTGGTGCGCTCATCGTACGTGAACATGCCTACAGGAGAGCCAACAGATGAATGAATGAGAGGCAGCTGGATTGTCATCTTAACGTAGACGACTGGAGTCCTAAAGAATCTCACTGAACTCATGAAGCACCTACTTGGGAACCACTGTTCTGCTATCAGGCCCTTTTACCTCTTGTTGACCGACATATTCAAGAAGTCAGTATTCAGCCATCTTTTGCAGCAATCAAAGTCTCCTACCGTACGTCTCTGTGAGATGGCCATATGTAGTTTTTGCCCGTTCTTCAAAACAAAACTGCTCCAGCTCTTAAGTGGAATGACTTCTGCTGGTGTACAGCAAACTTTTATATTCATGCTGCAGATTCTTAACTGGACGGAGGTATAGGCCATTCCAACACATTAAAATGTTCCCCCTTAAACCATCCAAGAGCTGTTTTAGCCATACGCTTGAAGGTAAGCCCCCATCCTAATCTCAAATGCCTTGAAGAGTGAAACAGGTTCCCTTAAGAGGTTCCTTTCACTTGGTATTGGAAATTGTTTGACTAATAACCACACATGCTCGGCCAGTTACCCTCATCGCACTGCTTCACTTTTTAAACTTTTGAAATGCTTTAATAACCTGGAAGGAATTGTTCTGGATGTCAGTCTTGTTGGCTTTTTTGTAGAAGTTCCACACAGAAGTGTTTAATAGCTGCAGTCTTTTCCTTTGCATGTTTAGCATCTTACTAACAGATGCTAACAGACCCAAAATCCTAAGTTCAGAACCGTGGCTGTGGTGAAACACTCTTCTGTTGCTCATTAGTTGTGCATTAGCTTGGTGCATTGCTGCATTCTTGTGGTGGCAGTAACACATCACCACCAGCTGCCTGACCTGTCATAAGTTCACTGTCATTTGAGAGCGGTAGACCCAGTGAACTTTTTCTTTTCTTTAACAGATGTATCAAACAGTTTGTGACAAGAATGACAGCGTATAACTTATCTGGCATGATATTAATTAGCGTAGTGCAAAATAAGAAAGCTTTGTACAAAGGGTGACTTGGCGTGACGCTTGCATGTGTGCATAACATGAGCATAAGCATCTGTACGTGTCGCTGCGTTTATAAATAACATTGTGCCTGCAATCAGAAATAGCAGGCAACACAAGGAAAAGCCAGTCAGCCTCGAAAAGGGCATTGAAAACACTGACTGTTCGCAAAAGCTGCTACATATACATCAAGGCAGTACGAGGATATTAACTTCCAGGGGAAATAAGACAAGATGGTGCATTTGAGCTTTCACTGTGTGGTGGAGAGTGTCTGCAGCCATCTGTTGGCTCAATGCTGGGGACTGCTCTGGAGCCCCTGGAGCTGACTGTGCAAAGAAGAATGCGGCACGAGTTGACGAACATAATGGGCAATATGCAAACCCTCCACTCAAACAGCAGCGTGTTCAGTAACAGGCCTCTTAAGCTCCACTGCAGCAAAGACTGCAACAGGAGATCTTCCTGGCCAGCAGCAATTGCAATTCAAAACTGCTTATGATTAATTACTATTGATTATTATTGACTATTAATTACAAATAAAAAAAATACTAGTTCACATTCTGATTAATACATTATATATAAATATGTAAATATGCTGTAACTTCCTCCGTACCTGCATTGTTCGTTTCATAACTGGTGTTTTGCATTTCCTGACAGTATTGTATGTAAAATGAAAAATATACAAAACTGTGATGAAAACCTTAAAGGTTTGAAGTGTATTTTAAAACCTAGTCGATGTGCTCTCTTACCAATATCAGGGTTGAAGATCTCCTCAACCACAAGCTGAAAGAATTCTTTGGAAACGCCTCCTTCATCAACACCTTGCTCTCCTTCAAACTCCACATACAGCTGCTTCTTCAAGTCTGCAGGATTTTCCATCGCTATCATTTCCAGCTACAAGAACACAATGAATGAATCAGACCAGCACCAAGTACAAAAAGCCATTCAAAAGCGTATGTACCAAACTCCCCAAACATACCCGAACCAGAGCGTCATCAATGATGTGGTCTCTGCGCACTTTCAGCCTCAGGTAAGGGTTGAGCTGCTGACCCTGCACCAAGCTGTACAGGACTGTGATCCGCCGCTCGCTGTACATGCGAATACGGTTGTCGTAGTACAGACCCAGGTTCTTGGTGACTGCATTTAGGATGAAGGGGCAGGTCATGAAAGAGAACTTATTTTCTGTCTCCACCTTGAAGAAAGTGTAATCCTTGTCCATTTCCAAAACCTCATTCAGAGGCTCATTGACGAACTCTTCAAAGGGAATGAGTGGTCGCCGGCAATCACTAGTGCGGATTCCCAACTCCGTCTCCAGGGGGTCCACTCGAGGGCCCTTCTTGTTCCGGCGTTCCTCACCCAGCAGCTCTTGCAGAGTTAGTTCACTGGACTCTGGAATAGGCTCGTCGTCCTCTTCTTCGTTGTGTTCCATGTCAAGGTCACCCCCCAGCACGTTTGCATAGTAAACGATCTTCAAGCACTTGGTCGCCGCCACAACTGCGTCATCATCGTTGACCAGGTTTCGACTGTTAAACTCGTTACTGATCACCTTGTAGGTAATAAGCTGCTGGAAGGTCTCCATCATACGTCGGATTTGCTCAGCGCTATAGTGAGACCACAAGCGTGCCAACTTAGCCTGAGCTGCAAGTGGAAGCTTGCTCATGGCCTTACAGAATTGTGGCAGAGCAATCTCTAGGTACTCTGGGCTGTGAAGGTTGCTGTTCTCCATCACTATAACAAATAAGTTTAGATAGTTTGGGTCTCTTGAATAGACATTGTGGTAAGTCAGGTCACACTCTACATTAGGTGAGAGGTAGACCAAAGCATTCAAAAAGGCAGCCTCTATCTTCTCATTGGACAGGAGGCGCTCGTAGACCCGCCGCACAGCTTCAATGTCCACTGACACCTCATCAGGGGCCAGTTTTTGGACATCGTTTTCCCCTGAGGATCCCTCCCCAAGCCTTGATGAAGAGGAGGAGGTGGGGGAGTCTTCCTCCATAGCTGTGGCAGAGCACGCAGCTGCCTCCTTCTCATCCTCATCCTTGTCCTCATCTTTACCTTGGAGGGATTTCAGCTCTTCCTTGGTATGAGGTTTGGACCTCCGGAAGCTCTGCACCAGGCCCTCCGAACTGGAGAAAACTCGACCTATTACCCGGATCAGAGGGGAGTAGTCCTCTTTCTCGCCGCAGATGTCTAAGATCTCATACACTTTCTCCTCTGTCAGGTAATTTACATCTACACACAGAAACAAGTAACATATGATGAAATTTAAGAAAGCAGAAAACAGATCAAACTCTCCATGTCAAACCAAACTGAATGAGTAAGCACAGCTCTACCTCAATCATCAACAGCGCTTAAGTTCTCACCTTTGAAATTGTCTCGTACAGCATTGACATCTTTATGGTTCATCTTCCTATTAGTGCAGCCTGAGTTGCTGTGAGCGCTACTCTCCAGGTAGGTGGAAGCAGTGCCTTTCTTCGAGGGGTGTGGGTCACATAGTTTGGCATTTCCCTTGTAGAGCTCCAGAGCTTTGACCGCTGCTGTATTATTATCCATGCGGCTGAATCCCACTGATGAGGCACACCATGGGTTGGAGCAAGACTCATTCCCACAGCCCTCTGTTAACTGGTGGTAATAGCGCTCTATTAGATGTTTAGCAGCTGCTCGCTTCCTGTGTTCAGATATAAAGCACAACCAGTTAGAATACTTCTTGAATTCAATGTATTTACTGTAACAAGACAAGTGCAATATAGGATGATGAAGACAACGATAATGATTAGTTTCACCAACTACCTGTAGTCAATACCAACACATCTATGTCAGCTTCTTCTTACTCATGTTTCATTTTTACCAACTTAAACTGAAAATACACACAAGTTAAATGCTTATGCTTGATCTTAAAGTCCAGTAAATGGATCATTTCAATGAATGAAACCAAACTTTGAAAGTATAAAATTATGCTTTTACAATTTCAAAACAGATACAAAGCCTTTGGCTTTAAGAGCGCTGGCACTATCATGTCTACATGTCTTAATAATATAATCACTATCAATCAGTGAATAAAGAGAGGGAAATAATAAAAGACAAAAAAAAGAGTTCTGCAAACCACGTTGAGGGGGTATTTAAACATATGCTTATAGCATTATAAATGCACGAATAAAAAGTAGTTCAACTTACATTCGGCTTGCTTCTGGGTTTTCTATGTCAGGCTCCTCGTTTTCTCTAAAAGAGCAAACAACAATGAAAAGAACTACAAGGTAAGGAACTGCAAGATATGCTGCACCAGCATAATTCAAGCAATCCCGGCTGACTTTATATTAGCTACATTGGGAATTCAGTAAGAACATCTTCTAATCTATAACTTCAATCCTCCTCAAGAATGATAAGAAAATGACAACCTTGTAAAAAGCAACACCAGAGTCGGTCACTTACAGCTAGGAGCGACCACCAGGTTAGCTGTACGAGAACTAGCGTCACAGTAACTAAATCATGTTAAAGATATAGCTTTGGTTAATAATCATATTCCGATTTTACCTTGAAAATATATAAACTGCATTTTCAGAGGGACAACGTGGCTGGTTAGGCAAAAGAACTGTCACGAACCTGGACATTCTGACGGTCCTTAACAAGCTAATAAAGCAAACATCTAGCCTACTAGACGAATTTCAGCTATTTTTTCATGCAGAACTGACGTTTCCAATGTAACGTTAAAGCAAAATTCGTATTGATCAACCAGTGCTTAGTGAGAACTTCGCCTAAAAACAGAGATTAAAACATGAGAACATTTGTATTTATACACCTATCAACCACAGCTAGCTAGCTAGTTAGCTGCCTCTTTACGTGTTTCTCCCAACAACCCCCGGCATCCCCGACTCTTTCCTCTTGGCGTCCCCACCTATCAGGTCCTCTTGCGGGGCTAGTCTCGGCCTGTGGTGTCGCACACTCACAGTCCTCCTTCTCGTCGGAATTCATACGAGACTTTATCCTCAGTTGTTTTGTTATCTGTTGCTGTTTATGAATGTTTTAGTCCTCTGCAGGCTATATATAACTTTAAAAGCACGATTATTTAAGACTAGTTTAGAGGCGACAACGCTCTGTCTATGCCAAACTTCATTCAAGGCCTTCTTACTGCTGCCTCTATCCTCCGCCTGAGATTTGCAGCCATGTTGACTTCGCCAGAAGCCAACATCCCACAATGCTTTGCGCTTAAGCTTCAAAATCTGCTGGTGTGGATCTGGGTACTACAAGGAACCGGACACCTCTGGTACCGCCGATGCATCACGAAAAGCATTGCGGGGAACAGTATCATATGATATATAGTTTATGCTTTTATTAATCCATTTCCCATACCTACTGTTGTAGTATTGTTATATTAGGTTTTTTCACAATAGGTTTACAGTTTTAGCAGTTTGTGTTACATCATTAATTGAGCCAAGGGAATAAGCTAATTTCCCCAGTAATAGATAGGACTCCACAATGATATGGAGGAGACCTACGATTATGCTGTTTGTGACCATGAACGCGCATCTAGAAGATCTAAAAAAATTTAAAAAAAAAAAAACAAGTTAAAGATTTTATTCATAGTGGCAGAGACAGAGATAATGCAGCACAGTTATGTCTCTCAATACACCACCCAGTGAAACTGGCAAAAGCAAAGTAAATCAATCAGAGACCCAATTTAAGTATATTTCAAATGAATCTACAACATTAAACTATTTTGCATCAAGCTACATCCACCTTTCTGCTAAGCTGTTTACATAGATGCTGATCATGCTGATAGAACTCTATTTTACGGTGGATGCTACAAGGTTTTTTTTTCTCAATGTACTGATTTGATTTACTATAGTTAATTCCAAGACCCACATATTTGTAAATGAGCGCACGGTTAAGAAGCCACCTCATAAAACTCTGACATAAATTGAATGCAGTAATCGTTGTTAACCCAGTTACTGCAGGATTGGAGTAATTGGTTACGTTTTAGACAAGAACACAATGAACAAATGTTTAATTTTCCACTGGAACTGCTGTCAATGGAATTTATTTTTTTACTTGTTTATCTAATTTTCTTCCTTTCCTTGTTCTGAAACCACTTTGTATTCAGCACTCAGCAGCCTCACTTTAAAACCCTATTCCCTTTATTCAAGGGATTTAAATAATACGTAGGTGGTCTTTCAGTGTGGCTTAGGATAGACTGCGACCAGCTTGCAATGTGAGTGCGGACAAAATTATCCGGACCTCGTGGCATTCGCTTTTTTGATCTGAATGTATCCTTATTGTGTTCTCACCTGCATTTAACGCTGTCCATCTGTCCCTGGATCACCCAGAATGCATGTTAGTTCCAGATCTAAACAGAGATTTTGACATTTGACATTTGAAAATTACATTAATGAAGTACACAAGATTTGGGAGGTGGTTCCATAACTGGCTAATCTCATAATGCTATAACCTAATTAAAAAAATTAATTCCATTAATATATGCATCAATGCAAGTGTGGTACTTATGTTTTTTTTATATAGATTTGCAATAATGATTGCATTCTACAGTAATATCATTGTTATGGTATTCTACTTTTCCTACATTTCCTCGTGTGCAGACAGTAGGGGTGGGGTGTTAACTCAGGCAAAGTAGTAGGCTTAGTGTTCACATGAACAGTAGTGGGCTTTGTACTGGATCTGGGGAAGATCTGGATGGATCTCGTAACATCATGTCTGGGAAAGTGTCTGTTTTGTCACTTGTGTCATGGAAACTGCTAGAACCCTGAGACTTGATTACTTAGCTCTGGCTGAATTCACACATATATGTTTCAGGTGACAATGATTTCACTTTTCACTTGAGGCTTCACCTAACCAGAAGCTCAAGGAAAACACGAAGAAGAATAAAGAGAAAATGAACATATGTGTAGCAATTTTAAAATTATTCAATTCAATTCAATTCAATTTATTTATATAGCGCCAGATTACAACAATTGTCATCTCAAGGCACTTAAATGATATAGTCCAATTCAAGCCAATTGGAATTCAATTCATTGTAATCATAATCCAATTCATTCATATAGAGCCAATTCAAAAAACAACATCCTAGCTAAGGAAACCAACAGATTGCACCGAAACTTGTCTTCAGTCCAATCTCCCGTCCTGAGCATTTCTGTGGCGACTGTGGAAAGGAACGACTCCCTTTTAACAGGAAGAAACCTCTGGCAGAACCAGAACCAGGAAGAAACCTCTGGCAGAACCAGAACCAGGAAGGGTGGCCATCCGCCTCGAGCAGCTGGGGTTTGAGAAGACAGAAAAGAGGGAAAAGAGGGGGGAAAAACACCATAACGCCGTTCAAAGGATATCAGGGAAACACAAGTTAATAACCACAATAATGTCACATGTACATAATATCATTTGAGAAATTAAACAGGGGGTAAAAGAGAGCAAAGTGAGGAAAGGTGTGACAGATGAGGTCCCCCAGCAGTCTAAGCCTATAGCAGCTTAACTATGGGATGTTTCAGGATTACCTGAGCCATCCCTAACTATAAGCTTTATCAGAAAGGAAAGTTTTAAGCCTAATCTTAAAAGTGTAAAGGGTGTCTGCTTCCCGGACATTTACTGGCAGCTTATTCCACAAGAGAGGGGCCTGATAACTGAAGGCTCTGCCTCCCATTCTACTTTTAGAAACTCTGGGAACAATATCCATAGTTTACTAGAAACAATCCAGTCAGCAATAATCTTCCATCCATCCATTTTCTATACCCGCTTAATCCGTCGGTCTGGTCGTGGTGGGGCTGGAGCCTATCCCAGCGGTCATCAGGCAGGATACACCCTGGACAGGTCGCCAGTCCATCACAGGGCCACAAAAACAACCACACATGCTCACTCCTAAGGACAGTTTGGTAGAGAAACCAATTAACCTGACATGCATGTTTTTGTATGGTGGGAGGAAGCTGAGGTACCTGGAGAGAACCCACGCACAGGGAGAACATGCAAGCTCCACACGGAAGGACCCCAGCAGGGAGTTGAACCTGGAACCCTCCTGCTGTGAGGCAACAGTGCTAACCACACCACTGTGCAGCCCAGATTTAAAATAAAAATAAAAAAAGAAGAAATACAAAACCACCTGTGAGAGCAGTGTGAATGTGATATTTTACTCAAAAATAGCACCAGCAGACTATGCTTCGGTTTTACACTATTTGGCATCATTGGCCGTCTACGCTGTGATGGACTGGCGATCTGTCCAGGGTGTACCCCGCCTTTCGCCCGATGACTGCTGGGATAGGCTCCAGCCCACCCGCTACCCGACCGACGGATTCATGGTATAGAAAATGGATGGATGGCTGTCTACGCTTGGCACGCACGATTTTACAAACCAAAACAGAGGGACAAAAAGAGAGACACAAGCTGGTCGTTGTTTTGTGCACAGGTGACATAACAAATGTTACTAAAAAACTCAGGTTTGAATAGCAGTTTTAAATAATCTTTTATCAGCAGTCCATCACAGGGCCACACAGACAAATAACCAAATAACAGGCATGTTTTTGGATGGTGGGAGGAGTATCCAGAGAGAACCCACACATGCATGGGAAGAACATACAAATTCCACACAGAAAGGTTCCAGACAGGATGTGAACCAGCGACGTGAGGCAATGGTGGTAACCACTACACCACTGTGCAGCCCACACTGCACAAACAACATGACAAACGCTGCATATATTTATTTGGGCTGCTTTTACTCAAATTTATATTCTAGTACTTGTAACTGACCATATTTGCATATCTATGTACATCTTTGCTTTTTGCTGGTGTGCAGCATGTACTTAAATAAGCACAGCTCTACCTCAATCATCAACAGCGCTTAAGTTCTCACCTTTGAAATTGTCTCGTACAGCATGGTTCATCTTCCTATTAGTGCAGCCTGAGTTGCTGTGAGCGCTACTCTCCAGGTAGGTGGAAGCAGTGCCTTTCTTCGAGGGGTGTGGGTCACATAGTTTGGCATTTCCCTTGTAGAGCTCCAGAGCTTTGACCGCTGCTGTATTATTATCCATGCGGCTGAATCCCACTGATGAGGCACACCATGGGTTGGAGCAAGACTCATTCCCACAGCCCTCTGTTAACTGGTGGTAATAGCGCTCTATTAGATGTTTAGCAGCTGCTCGCTTCCTGTGTTCAGATATAAAGCACAACCAGTTAGAATACTTCTTGAATTCAATGTATTTACTGTAACAAGACAAGTGCAATATAGGATGATGAAGACGATGACAATGATAACAACAATCAAACAGTCACCGAGAATTAGTTTCATCAACTCAAACTCAGTACTTTTTATTAGGAAACTGAATAAATTAAGGACAAAAGAAGAGTTAGCGGGTCCACAATAACTATTTACTACAGATGTATAGTATCTTTGAGCAATCGCCCCAAGAAATAGGAGAAAAAAAAATCTAGAAAAAATCTGATACATGACCTGAGAGATCTGGCCCTTCACTTGATCCATCTTTTGTTTGCCAAGTTTCTCAGCCTATAGCTCTGTGGGAATCATCTTTTTGGTGCACTTTTATGTATATCAAACCGTGCTATCTCTAGCATTTTTAAAGATGCAACTAAAGACATGGGAACAAAGTATGTGTCCTTATGCTAGTAACAAAGTGGCTAAAGATACAATTTAACATCATGTTCAAGATAAAATGTTAAAAGACTATTTTGGTTAAAAGCCAATACTTGAGACAACTTTAACAGATTAAGAGATACTGGCGGTTTGGAAGCAAAACTATTGAGAAATTAATCGCAGCTCAAGACCTTTGCGTTATATTGCAATTATTGACATGAATATGAATATGTTTTCAATGAGATTAACATGAAAGGGTTGCGAAATGTTAGTTCTCTCATTATAGCCACTGCAAAGCGCTAGGAAACGCCAGGACAAAACAGAACAGCAAGTTTCAGGAAACAAACAAGCATATGTTCAAGTATACGTTTACTTTCTTTCCAGTACGTTCCAGTCGCGTGAGAAAGCTGCAGAACTGGCAACCCTGCTGCCAGTCGGGCTCCTCGGTTAGCAGGGTGGCACGTGACAGACGCTAGCAAAGGCAGCAGAGCTGTGCCACGAGGACGGGATTTCTTCTGGAGAAGACCACGATAAAGTATGGTTTATGCAATGTCATTTAGGTTGCTGTTACTATTGTCTATGGACAGAGCAGGTCTGAAAGAAAATAATACATTTTCCAGCAATATATATTTTACTTTACGATTAATGCCAGCATCGCTCATTTTAGCAGGGGTCACGACACACTTTTTTTAACGTCAATGTTCTACTGGTCTTTACTTTTAGAAACTTGGTCAGTACAAAATATTGTTTGAAAAGTGTAATTTTTCAATTGATATCAACTAATCTCCAAAGTCGTGGGAACTGGACCTACCCAAGATTTTATTTCTTTCATGAACGATTAGCTAGAATGAGGTCAAACTAATTTCTAAGCTAATTCTAAAGCTGAAAAAATAAGTTTATATATATTTTTAATTGTTTATCAGTAAATATGTACACATAGAATCTGCTAAGCTTTACTAATAATTACAGAAGGCTTTACGAGTCGCACACGTGGCCGCACAGCAATGGCGGCGGATCTCTGTGTCGGTGCTCGCCTGGAGTAGTAGCAGCGGTTCAGAGTCAGCCTGAGCGCACTTTTGATATGTGGGGGATGGGGGTAAGGACCATTAACTCGCTGAAGATTGGACAGCCACCTACATTATTTTAATTAGCTACTAATAATTAGTGTTTTTGGCACCGAGTTTATATTTGGTGTAGTAGCTTTGTTCTCAACCAGGATTAGTCACGGTGGCTTTTACCACATGTTGGTCGCATTTCTCTCACCTGCAAACCCCGTTTTACTGCCAGGTTAAAGAATGAAAAGACGGGGCTTTCAGCAAAGACCTAATGCAAGTTTTACTCTACTTTACTTACATTCCATTCAATATACATGTTTAATTAAGATATTACTTGGTCCTCTGAACTTTGCTGAGGGCCCCAAAGTTCTCCAGTTGTGATGACAAATGCTGAATAAGCTCAGGGTTTGAATACTCAGTAGTGCCATCTGCTGATTTGTTTGGTCCCATGTTCATATTGGTTTTACTAGTTGCGTTTTTGCTGATAATTCAATAATTAATTTTGACCATTTTTTAGGTAAAAATGGATGAGTGGGAGGAAGAGGTAAGTTACTCTAAAATCAGCCATTTAAAGTTATTTAATTATTTACAGCTTTGCAGTTCCTAACACAAAGCAGACGGTTAACACCTCGAATCGAATTTACCAATGTTTACAGGGAACTACAAGTACTATTACAGCAAGCAGCCACACCCCAAATGAAGGTATGTTCTGGAAATACGTGATGTAGTGCTTTGCTTTTTGTCATCGTGTCTGAAAGGTTGCTGAATATCTCTGGTGGAACTCTACACTGCCTCCTTAAGCTTTGACTACAGCACACATTCACCGTGGCATTGTTTCGATAAGCTTACGCATGTCACAGCACTTATTTCTGTCTGCATTTGCATCATTTATTCTTTAAGCAAAAAGTTGTTTTGATGATTGGAGAGTCAGACTGCTGCTTGAAGCCTTCTCCAGCACATTTCAAAGGTTTTCACTGTGGCTAAGGTCCGAACTATTCTGTGGTCAGTCCATGGGTTTTGAGGTCCCTGAAACACCCCCACACTTTTAGCCTGAGGAATACTGGCTTTGTTGTCTTGAAATAAGAAATGTTTTTATGTGGAAAAAGCTGGCTATATTCAGGTGGTCATCTGACCTTCTTTTTTGGGGCACATGACATTGCTGAGGCTCGACCAAACTAACTGAAGCAACTCCAGGTGGGAGTCTCTTGGCACCTTTCGGTTCGGTTCCGACTCAGAGGACTGTTACATGAATACAAAATAATTGCTTGTGCATTGTTCTTCTATGTGGGACTTCTTGATTTTTCCTCACAGTGTGTCAACTTGGTACTTTTCATATCATTTGATAAGAGGACAGTTAATGTATGTGGCCACTTAACTGGAAGGTTACATTGCCACCAGCACAGAAAGTGTGCTCAGCACGGCATCTTTGTTGTAAATGAATACAGCTCATATTCAAAATCGCATACAAAAAACTCTCCTCTTTTGTGCATTAAACTGATTAGTTTCTCTCGTTTGGAGCCCATGAGAAACTGTTTTGCAGGTCTACACAGTGAAGTGTACAGGCGATGGAAGATTCTGTGGCAGTGTGGCACACATGATATGTTAGAGCCATCCCACAGTCTTTCTTAAATGATTCCATGACTTCAGTTTTGGTCTTGTTGAATTTTTGGATTGCTGCAATGATAAAATATCTTTAATGTTGTATCTTAGCTCCAACTTTGCGAAAACGTCCCAGTTCTAAGACTGAATATGGGTGCAACTCCTTGGCATTTCAATGCCTTTGTGATTTGATTCTTTCCATCACTCCAAAAAGCGACCCCAGATCACTACGCTCGTCCCAGAGGTGGTACAGTCAACAGCGAGCATGATGGGAGCAGCGTTTCATCTGCTTTTTCATTGCTCCACACTCCTGTTTTTCTGTTCTTTAGCAAACTTCAGCCTTTTTCTTTTAGTTTTGTTAAGGCTGCACAGCTGTTTTAACAGCTGGAGTGTGCATGGAAATGCTCTTCCTTTGACTGTTAAACATTGCTGTAAGTTTTACTGTTGATCTTCTTTTATGACCACATTGCTGATCCTTTATTTTCAGGCACATTGAAAGGCGATCATGGCGAATTTGGAAGGGGTAAGTGTGAAAAGTGGGATTAGTGACGGTCCTCGCTTTAAAAGCCTCTGAAAGAGTTTTTTTTTTCTTCCAGGTCGTGGTGGAAGAGGTGGCGGCAGAAGAGGAGGATTTAACTCATTCCAGTCAGGTGCCCGTTCACCTCATGTTATGTAACGGTTTGCTTTATAGAAGGAAGCCAAGCTACTGCTCATTGATTTTAAGAGGACGTCCAGTGAAGTAATCATTCCGCTGTACTGAACTCAGTACTCATCAGATACGTACATTGTTTAATCTCGTACAAAATGATAGATAAACGAGGACGGATGCATTGGTGTCAGACAGTAAAATTCCATGCTGCCTGTTGCGTTGCCCCTCATTAGGTTCCTGTGGGACTTTCCATTTGTGTCGGCACTCTGTAAATGCTTGTTTTGTTACTTTTTGTTTTACTTTTTAAAGTAAATCAGCAGTGAGGTATTTGTGCACATTGCTTCCATCAATCACCAAACACAGGTTTGGTAGAAAAGTTTGCCTGAAGCTCACACACAGGCTCTTGGGTAGCAGCCCCTCCTCAGTCTGGTTCTGCTGGTTGAAATCCTGGCTGGGTTCTTTCTGTATGGAGGCTTTTCTCCGGGTACGCCGGCTTCCTGCCACCATCAGAAAACATGCGTGTCATTGGTGACTCTGAAATGACCCCAGACTTGCATGTGAGTGTGCATGGCTGTTTGGCTCAGGTCTTCTTTTAAAGCCTTTTATTGTGACTTTTCCCTGTTGATTGTATTCAGGAAATAGAATGTAGTGTGTTTCAAAGTCAGATCACGGAGTAAAAGCTGACGTTTAAAGTGAGGAAGTAAGTTGAACTGCACAGCATAAGGGATCTTCTCAGTGCTTTAGACTTTGTTTAGGAAAATGCAAACGTGGAGCGCTGCATTTTGCAGCAGTTTTTATTTTTTTTTACAGTACAGTCCTTGCTTCCTCTGAGCCTTTTAACTTTCTTCTTTACAGATGGGGACAACTGGAATAATGAAGGTGATGAAAGAGGCAGTTTCAGTGGAAGAGGCAGCAGAGGTAGGACATGAACTGTGTTCAAATCACCCACACATACACAAAATGTAATGTTTTACTTCAGATATCTCAAGAAATCAGCATTTCCTGTGAAATGCTACTCGTGTCCAGGTAAAGGAAGTCTTTGACTTTCGACATGCGTGTGGCTGAGTGTTTCAGCTGCTCTCTCTCACACACATCGGCCCTTCTCTCGGCCCTTCAACGGCAATGGCAGATAATTTATTTAGCACATTTCCTTCCATGTGAATCCAATCTGACAGTCCGTGTTCACATAGACTAGTTTAATACAGCTTGTGAGAACAGGAATGTTTTGAAAGTAGACGGTTGAAATGATTCGAAGGTGGTGCAAATATTGATTCTGGGCTATTAGTCTGATAGGTGCCTACGAAGATCAAATACTGAGCTCTGTTTCAAACTCTGTTTTGTTTATTTTGTCAGGACGCGGCCGAGGATTTGGCAGAATGGATCGGAATGAATTCAGTGGTAATATTTGCAAAGCTGTAGTTCCAATTTGAAACGGTATATTCTGAGAGCAGCGTACCGTAAGACATTTATTCTCTTTCCATGCACTGCTGAAGATGACAACGGAGTGTGTGAAAATGGTAGGCATCCCTCCTATGACAGACACACAGGTTATAGACTCGTACCTCTATGTCCTTTTTAATACATGGTGCTTTCCAGGGTTTAGAGGAAGAGGCCGAGGGGGGAGAGGTGGCAGAGGAGGAAGTTTTAGACAAGGTATGGGTAAATTAGCTTTGCTTAAAGTTTCCTTTTTGAATTGCAGTGAAAGGTATATATGTTGCTAAACATTTGCATTGAAGTGCAGAAAGCAGATGATTAAATGTTGAGGATGTGTTGAAGGTGGTGACCAGGCTGGAGGAGGCGGCTTTGGGGGAGGTAAACGAGCAGCAGAACAGTTCAAACCTGTGAAGAGTCGTGAGCTATTTGCTGCAGATTAATTCTGTCATGTGCCGTTGCAGGCTATCGTGGCAAAAATGAAGAGGTCTTTGCTCAAGGTTAGAAAAGCCGTCTTTGATAATTAACTGTGTGATTTTAATATGAAGTTGAAGTGACTGGCGTTAATAGGAATGATATCTGTATGTGATGCAGGGGATGATGGAGGTCCAGACAAGGACACCAGTGAGGGTGAAAGTGAGTGAAAGTCACATGCAACCACAGTCCTGCTCACAGTGAGATCAGCTCTGCTTTCACATCCAGTGTCTGCTCTGCACCGCAGGACCCAAAATCACGTATGTTCCCCCGACTCTTCCTGAGGATGAAGACTCCATTTTCTCCCACTATGAATCGGGGATCAACTTTGATAAGTATGATGACATCTTGGTGGATGTCAGTGGCACCAACCCACCTCAAGCTATTGTGGTAAGAAGCACCTGAAAAGCTCACACATATATAACAGCTGTTGGTTAAATGCTTTCTTGTTTCTCTTCTGACGTTAAGGCAAAATAGAGACCAGAGAGATGTTTTTACACAACTTGCACACTTGATGAATTATTTATAATGAATTAAGCCGAGTTGGATAGAAATAATTACTTACTTCCACAAGGGTACATTCTCTACATGTACAGCAGCTACCTTCATGGTTAAAATGCAAACAAAACAAGATTTATTTGGAAGAAATTATCAAAAAACAGATGTTTTAACCATCTGCTGCAAAATAGAAATGAATTGTTGAAGTGCAACTTGCAGGTTAACAGTGGTGAGTTCCTGTTGTTAGTTAAAGAATGTATTTACAGTTTGTTAATGTTTACCCGCACAGCAAGGAAAAAACCTGAGAAAATGAGGTTTGCAGACTTGGCTGAGGCAGTTTTATAAATACGTGAACTTAATGCTGAAATTGTCCTGCAGTAATAGATTCAGCCTGTCTTCCTTTCTTCAGTCGTGTATAGTTATTGAAATCAACAATCAGACTTTTTTTTCCCCTCAGAGTTTTGATGAGGCTGCATTGTGTGAGAGCCTAAGAAAAAATGTCAGCAAATCTGGATACTTAAAGCCAACCCCTGTGCAGAAGCATGGCATTCCAATCATTTCTGCTGGCAGAGATCTCATGGCTTGTGCCCAGACTGGATCTGGTAAAACGGTGAGATGAGGAGTTATCAAAGCCTGCCCGGTAAAATTGCTTTTAGACGAAGTGTAAGTATGTCTTCCCTCCTTGCAGGCAGCGTTCCTGCTCCCAATTCTGCAGCAGCTGATGGCAGATGGAGTGGCAGCCAGCCAGTTCAGTGAACTACAGGAGCCTGAAGCTGTCATTGTGGCTCCAACCAGGGAGCTCATCAACCAGATATTCCTGGAAGCCAGGAAGTTTTCTTATGGGTCCGTTTAGCCTGTCGCATTGATGAAGAACACTTGAACCAGAGCAAATACACCTGCCAATTATTGAGCCCATGTATGAAGTTTATCTCCTCTTATAGGACATGTGTGCGCCCAGTTGTGGTCTATGGTGGGGTCAGCACTGGACACCAAATAAGGGAAATCTCAAGGGGATGCAATGTGTTGTGTGGGACTCCAGGACGTCTTCTTGACATGATTGGAAAGGGAAAGGTAATGTTATTGAAACCTTTTTAGTTGTTCGATGTTTTCACCGAACGTGTACCTATAATGCCTGAAAGTTAAAGTAAACAAATGTGTTCCAGGTGGGTTTGACTAAATTGCGATACTTGGTGCTGGATGAAGCAGATCGCATGTTGGATATGGGTTTCGAGCCCGACATGCGGCGTCTGGTTGGCTTCCCTGGAATGCCATCCAAAGAGGCCCGTCAGACTCTGATGTTCAGCGCCACCTACCCTGATGACATCCAGAGGTCTGCTTCATAGCCAGCGTTTAGCATTGATGTAAACAGCCACCTTTGAGCTGGGTTGGTCATTTTGTACTTTATTTCTCTAGGATGGCAGCTGACTTTCTGAAGACTGACTATTTGTTCTTGGCGGTGGGAATTGTGGGCGGAGCCTGCAGTGACGTGGAGCAGACATTTGTCCAGGTCACCAAGTTCTCCAAGAGGGAGCAGCTTCTTGATCTCCTCAAGATCACTGGTATGTTAAGTAAACTTTTTAAAGCCATTAGTGTTTTCCAGAAGAGTTGGATTATACTTGTGGGGTAGTTGTTAATCAATGTGCACGACAAAAGTCTTAATGCAACTGCCCAAATAAGCATATTGTGTTGGGAAAAGCTTCCTTAGGTTTTCAGTGTTGGAGGACCTCTTAAGACAAATAAGTGTATAATAATAAGTCATGAAATGACTTATTATTATACACTTATTATACACTATTTAGTATTGTGTCGAAATGACAGCAGTCTAATGGAGAAAAGGCTTCTTTGTGAAAACAGCTGCTCTGAAGCTGAAACGTTACTTTGTCAGTTTTAGACACAACATCCTGTGTTTTGGTTTGAATGTTTGCAGGAATGGAGCGCACCATGGTGTTCGTGGAAACCAAGAGACAAGCTGATTTTATTGCTACTTTTTTGTGCCAGGAGAGGATTCCAACCACCAGCATTCACGGGTATTTCACAGAAGCTGTTATTTTGCTTTGGTGGGTTTCATGCTGATGGGTGACATGTTGTGTCCGACAGTGACCGTGAGCAGCGGGAGCGCGAACAGGCCCTGGCAGACTTCCGCTCTGGCAACTGTCCTGTTCTCGTGGCAACCTCTGTGGCTGCCCGCGGTCTGGATATTCCAGATGTTCAGCATGTGGTGAACTTCGATCTCCCCAACAACATTGATGATTACGTCCACCGTATTGGGAGAACTGGCCGATGTGGTAACATTGGTAGGGCGGTGTCTTTCTACGATCCCGAAGCTGATAATCAGTTGGCTCGCTCCCTGGTCACGGTCTTGTCCAAGGTAAGGTGGCTCCAAATTTAGAATGTGATAGTCTGATGTTGAATGCGCCAGTTACCATCCAAAATAAATGACGGGATTGTTTTTTATGTTGAGTTTGAGAAACGCAAACATTTCAAACATGTCATGGAAAAGCGTGTTGCTTAATTTCTCTGCGTTATGCCCATTTTCCTCATACTTTGCTGTGACTGGGTGTTTTTTTTTCGGGGTATACAGACAGATCAGCTTTGACAATGCACAGCTGCAAGGACCAGAAAAACAAGGCTCCATCAGCAAAACGAGGACTTTAATCAAACGTACACATCTGACTTTCCGTTGTCGGTAATTACCCAAGTCCTGCCCAAGTCGCTATTTTCTAACCCCGCCAGTCAAAAAAAATGAAAAACACGCACACAAAGCAAGACTGAATTTAATTTTTTATGAGGATACAAGTGAGGACGAGTCGGCGGCAGCTACAACCGGCTCATCGATGCCACAAGTGTGCAGCGAGACGCCATTACTGTAATGACAGCGCGCCGCAGTCAAGGAGGCTCAAACTTCTCAGCGACATCTACCCCGAGTGGGCTAGACTGGCCAAGATGGCCTCCGTGATCCCCGCCTCCAGCGAATCGCATCAAAACTGCACAGGGAAGTCGCCTGGTGGAGAGCGAAGCCACACGACCGATGCGCATTTCAGGCTGCGCAGAGACGCTGCACACGTTTGATTTTAGAGCAGCTGCAGCACATTTCACACACCAAAACGCGTTAAATAGAGTTTTTATTGCAAAGCTGCGGGCTTATTATTATTATTATTATTATTATTATTATTATATCAAGTTGGCAGCATGCCGCGGTATAATGAAATGAACCAGTCCAGATGTGTTTTATGCTTGGAAATTGTGTGAGAATAGGCCTTCAGTTTCTTTATGCAGGGTTACATACCCTATGAACGCAGGCTTGTGCACCATTTATTTTAGAATTGACGGCACTCATTTAATTTTATACAGCCTATACTTTTCAATAAAAAGAATTATTATGAAATGCTTTGATGTCATTATTTTATAACCTGCACATCAATGATCATTTTAAGCTCAATAAATTCAGATAATATTTGACTGGAATTTCAACCATTTGTCCGGATAAAATTGAAAACCTGCCGGTCACATGACCGGCAGCAATTTATTTTAGTACAACGCTGGTACAAGTGCTGCTTAGCTCACTGGGATGAGCAGACGGCCGTGTGCGGAGGCTTGCTTCCGCCATCGCAGCCGGGTTGGATTGTATGCATGTCTACTGAAGGTGTGGACGTGTGCGTTAGAATGTAACTGAGATGAAACGGGGGAGGGTGGGCCATTAGCCCTGTTTGCAACCAGTAAATGAAAATGTTTGATTGGACTGCTCAACTGCAAATGTGAGTCTTTCTAATTTCATGTGTTGGTTGTTTTTTACCAGGCCCAGCAGGAGGTGCCCTCATGGTTGGAGGAATCGGCATTCAGTGCTCGTGGTATTGTCGGCTTCAATCCGCCCAGGAAGACTTTCACCTGTACAGACTCCAGAAAGGTGCTTAGATTGTTTTATGGCAGTTTGTCTTTTGTTCAGTCATTTTGATACGACTGCTTGTTCTCTGACTTCTTGTCTCAGGGTCCACATCCAGGCTCATTCCAAGACAACGGTGTGAACAGCTTTACAGCTACAGCTGCTGCTGCTGACGAAGAGGAATGGGAATAGAAGGGATATTTGATCGAAACAGCTTTGACTCTTTTGTTTTTTTTAGATGTTCAACTTGTTGTAGTTCCACAGCATTTTTGTTTGAAGTAAAAAAGTATTTTGTCTAATACTGGTTAAAGTTAAACTGTAAAGTATGATGTTAAATGAAGAAACCAGGTCGTGCGTATATGCCATCATCTTTTTTTCTATTTCTTTTTTGGCTTTGCATTTAATGTGGTTTGAGTAAAACGGTGTGTTTGACTCCCAGTGAAAACATTATTGTCATATTGCAAACATATTTTATCCTGCGAGGATGAAAATGACCAGAAATAAATCATTTTTTCAAATCAATGCCTACATTTATTATTAATTATTATGCGATGGTTTAAGTGAGTTCTTCCTCAGTGATCCAGGGCATATCGTTACTACTCTGGTGTAATGCTGAGTGACTGCCTCTGCAGATCTACAGTGTACAAAAACATGTGACTGCTTAAGTTTGTGTCAGGACTCCACATGTTTGGGCAGACTTGACTTTAGAGAGAATGCTCTGGTCCATGAATGGAAGTTCAAAAAGCCACAGCTGCCGAACAACGTTAAATGTATTTGTTCAAACAAAGTCAGCCATGAGGCTGTTGCACTGGGCAGGAATGTGTGACCCTGAGGACCAATGTAACAAAGTTAGCAAAAGAGGTTTTGGTTTTTTTTTGGCTAATATAGGGACAGTTTTGTGTCAGTATTATTTTCCATTCCATTTTTAAGTGAACTGTATATTTTATCACTAGTAATGACAGTTGCTGTGTTTGTGAGAACGTGGATATGAAAATGAAGAATACTAATCTGAAAGGTAACTTAAAGCTGTAACTAGTGAGCCGCTCGCACCGTGGCGATGCAACATCCTCAGGATCAGGCAATTCAGCGTCATTCCAATGACAACGTTTGAGCTGAAGTCGTTTTATATGACAACGTTTGAGCTGATGCCGTTTTAAATGACACCGTTTGAGCTGATGCCGTTTTAAATGACAACTTTGAGCTGATGCTGTTTTATATGACAACTTTGAGCTGATGCTGTTTTATATGACAACTTTGAGCTGATGCTGTTTTATATGACAACTTTGAGCTGATGCTGTTTTAAATGACAACGTTTGAGCTGAAGTCGTTTTATATGACAACGTTTGAGCTGATGCCGTTTTAAATGACACCGTTTGAGCTGATGCCGTTTTAAATGACAACGTTTGAGCTGAAGCCGTTTTAAATGACAACGTTTGAGCTGATGCCGTTTTAAATGACGTTTGAGCTGATGCCGTTTTAAATGACAACGTTTGAGCTGAAGCCGTTTTAAATGACAACGTTTGAGCTGATGCCGTTTTAAATGACAACGTTTGAGCTGAAGCCGTTTTAAATGACAACGTTTGAGCTGATGTCGTTTTAAATGACAACGTTTGAGCTGAAGCCATTTTAAATGACAACGTTTGAGCTGAAGCCGTTTTAAATGACACCGTTTGAGCTGATGTCGTTTTAAATGACAACGTTTGAGCTGATGTCGTTTTAAATGACACCGTTTGAGCTGATGTCGTTTTAAATGACAACGTTTGAGCTGATGCCGTGTTAAATGACAACGTTTGAGCTGAAGCCGTTTTATATGACAACGTTTGAGCTGATGCCGTTTTAAATGACAACGTTTGAGCTGAAGCCGTTTTAAATGACAACGTTTGAGCTGAAGCCATTTTAAATGACAACGTTTGAGCTGATGTCGTTTTAAATGACAACGTTTGAGCTGATGCCGTGTTAAATGACAACGTTTGAGCTGAAGCCGTTTTATATGACAACGTTTGAGCTGATGCCGTTTTAAATGACAACTTTGAGCTGATGCCGTTTTAAATGACAACGTTTGAGCTGAAGCCGTTTTAAATGACAACGTTTGAGCTGAAGCCGTTTTAAATGACAACGTTTGAGCTGATGTCGTTTTAAATGACAACGTTTGAGCTGATGCCGTGTTAAATGACAACGTTTGAGCTGAAGCCGTTTTAAATGACAACGTTTGAGCTGATGTCGTTTTAAATGACAACGTTTGAGCTGAAGCCGTTTTAAATGACAACGTTTGAGCTGAAGCCGTTTTAAATGACACCGTTTGAGCTGAAGCCGTTTTAAATGACACCGTTTGAGCTGATGCCGTTTTAAATGACAACGTTTGAGCTGATGCCGTTTTAAATGACACCGTTTGAGCCGAAGCCGTTACGTTGAGCTGATGCCGTTTTATATGACAACGTTTGAGCTGAAGCCGTTTTAAATGACAACGTTTGAGCTGAAGCCGTTTTAAATGACAACGTTTGAGCTGAAGCCGTTTTAAATGACAACGTTTGAGCTGAAGCCGTTTTAAATGACACCGTTTGAGCTGAAGCCGTTTTAAATGACAACGTTTGAGCTGATGTCGTTTTAAATTACACCGTTTGAGCTGATGTCGTTTTAAATGACAACGTTTGAGCTGAAGCCGTTTTAAATGACAACGTTTGAGCTGATGTCGTTTTAAATGACACCGTTTGAGCTGATGCCGTTTTAAATGACAACGTTTGAGCTGATGCCGTTTTAAATGACACCGTTTGAGCTGATGCCGTTTTAAATGACACCGTTTGAGCCGAAGCCGTTACGTTGAGCTGATGCCGTTTTATATGACAACGTTTGAGCTGAAGCCGTTTTAAATGACAACGTTTGAGCTGAAGCCGTTTTAAATGACAACGTTTGAGCTGAAGCCGTTTTAAATGACAACGTTTGAGCTGAAGCCGTTTTAAATGACACCGTTTGAGCTGAAGCCGTTTTAAATTACAACGTTTGAGCTGATGTCGTTTTAAATGACACCGTTTGAGCTGATGCCGTTTTAAATGACACCGTTTGAGCTGATGCCGTTTTAAATGACACCGTTTGAGCTGAAGCAGTTTTAAATTACAACGTTTGAGCTGATGCCGTTTTAAATGACAACGTTTGAGCTGATGGCGTTTTAAATGACGACGTTTGAGCTGATGCCGTTTTAAATGACACCGTTTGAGCTGATGCCGTTTTAAATGACACCGTTTGAGCTGATGCCGTTTTAAATGACACCGTTTGAGCTGAAGCCGTTTTAAATGACACCGTTTGAGCTGAAGCCGTTACGTTGGGCTGATGCCGTTTTATATGAGAACTTTTGAGCTGAAGCCGTTTTAAATGACACCGTTTGAGCTGATGCCGTTTTATATAACGACGTTTGAGCTGATGCCGTTTTATATGACGACGTTTGAGCTGAAGCAGTTTTAAATTACAACGTTTGAGCTGATGCCGTTTTATATGACAACTTTTGAGCTGATGCTGTTTTAAATGACAACGTTTGAGCTGAAGCCGTTTTAAATGACACCGTTTGAGCTGAAGCCGTTTTAAATGACAACGTTTGAGCTGAAGCCGTTTTAAATGACACCGTTTGAGCTGAAGCAGTTTTAAATGACAACGTTTGAGCTGATGCCGTTTTATATGACAACTTTTGAGCTGATGCTGTTTTAAATGACAACGTTTGAGCTGATGTCGTTTTAAATGACAACGTTTGAGCTGATGCCGTTTTAAATGACACCGTTTGAGCTGAAGCCGTTTTAAATGACAACGTTTGAGCTGAAGCCGTTTTATATGACAACGTTTGAGCTGAAGCAGTTTTAAATGACAACGTTTGAGCTGATGCCGTTTTAAATGACACAGTTTGAGCTGAAGCCGTTTTAAATGACAACGTTTGAGCTGATGCCGTTTTAAATGACAACGTTTGAGCTGAAGCCGTTTTATATGACAACGTTTGAGCTGAAGCCGTTTTATATGACAACGTTTGAGCTGATGCCGTTTTAAATGACAACGTTTGAGCTGAAGCCGTTTTATATGACAACTTTGAGCTGATGCTGTTTTAAATGACAACGTTTGAGCTGAAGCCGTTTTAAATGACAACGTTTGAGCTGAAGCCGTTTTAAATGACAACGTTTGAGCTGATGGCGTTTTAAATGACGACGTTTGAGCTGATGCCGTTTTAAATGACACCGTTTGAGGTGATGCCGTTTTAAATAACAACGTTTGAGCTGATGCCGTTTTAAATGACACCGTTTGAGCTGAAGCCGTTTTAAATGACACCGTTTGAGCTGAAGCCGTTTTAAATGACACAGTTTGAGCTGAAGCCGTTTTAAAAGACAACGTTTGAGCTGAAGCCATTTTAAATGACACAGTTTGAGCTGATGTCGTTTTAAATGACAACGTTTGAGCTGAAGCCGTTTTTAATGACAACGTTTGAGCTGATGCCGTTTTAAATGACAACGTTTGAGCTGAAGCCATTTTAAATGACACAGTTTGAGCTGATGTCGTTTTAAATGACAACGTTTGAGCTGAAGCCGTTTTAAATGACAACGTTTGAGCTGATGTCGTTTTAAATGACAACGTTTGAGCTGAAGCCGTTTTAAATGACACCGTTTGAGCTGAAGCCGTTTTAAATGACAACGTTTGAGCTGATGCCGTTTTAAATGACAACGTTTGAGCTGATGCCGTTTTAAATGACACCGTTTGAGCCGAAGCCGTTACGTTGAGCTGATGCCGTTTTATATGACAACGTTTGAGCTGATGCCGTTTTAAATGACAACGTTTGAGCTGAAGCCGTTTTAAATGACAAAGTTTGAGCTGATGCCGTTTTAAATAACAACGTTTGAGCTGATGCCGTTTTAAATGACACCGTTTGAGCTGAAGCCGTTACGTTGAGCTGATGCCGTTTTATATGACAACGTTTGAGCTGATACCGTTTTAAATGACAACGTTTGAGCTGAAGCCGTTTTAAATGACACCGTTTGAGCTGAAGCCGTTTTAAATGACAACGTTTGAGCTGAAGCCGTTTTAAATGACAACGTTTGAGCTGATGCCGTTTTAAATGACAACGTTTGAGCTGATGCCGTTTTAAATGACAACGTTTGAGCTGATGTCGTTTTAAATGACAACGTTTGAGCTGAAGCCGTTTTAAATGACACCGTTTGAGCTGAAGCAGTTTTAAATGACAACGTTTGAGCTGATGCCGTTTTAAATGACAACGTTTGAGCTGATGGCGTTTTAAATGACGACGTTTGAGCTGATGCCGTTTTAAATGACACCGTTTGAGCTGATGCCGTTTTAAATAACAACGTTTGAGCTGATGCCGTTTTAAATGACACCGTTTGAGCTGATGCCGTTTTAAATGACAACGTTTGAGCTGAAGCCGTTTTAAATGACAACGTTTGAGCTGAAGCCGTTTTTAAATGACAACGTTTGAGCTGAAGCCGTTTTAAATGACAACGTTTGAGCTGATGCCGTTTTAAATGACAACGTTTGAGCTGAAGCAGTTTTAAATGACAACGTTTGAGCTGATGCCGTTTTAAATGACAACGTTTGAGCTGAAGCCGTTTTAAATGACAACGTTTGAGCTGAAGCCGTTTTAAATGACACCGTTTGAGCTGAAGCCGTTTTAAATGACACCGTTTGAGCTGAAGCCGTTTTAAATGACAACGTTTGAGCTGATGTCGTTTTAAATTACACCGTTTGAGCTGATGTCGTTTTAAATGACAACGTTTGAGCTGAAGCCGTTTTAAATGACAACGTTTGAGCTGATGTCGTTTTAAATGACACCGTTTGAGCTGATGCCGTTTTAAATGACACCGTTTGAGCTGATGCCGTTTTAAATGACACCGTTTGAGCCGAAGCCGTTACGTTGAGCTGATGCCGTTTTATATGACAACGTTTGAGCTGAAGCCGTTTTAAATGACAACGTTTGAGCTGAAGCCGTTTTAAATGACAACGTTTGAGCTGAAGCCGTTTTAAATGACAACGTTTGAGCTGAAGCCGTTTTAAATGACACCGTTTGAGCTGAAGCCGTTTTAAATTACAACGTTTGAGCTGATGTCGTTTTAAATGACACCGTTTGAGCTGATGCCGTTTTAAATGACACCGTTTGAGCTGATGCCGTTTTAAATGACACCGTTTGAGCTGAAGCAGTTTTAAATGACAACGTTTGAGCTGATGCCGTTTTAAATGACAACGTTTGAGCTGATGGCGTTTTAAATGACGACGTTTGAGCTGATGCCGTTTTAAATGACACCGTTTGATTTGATGCCGTTTTAAATGACACCGTTTGAGCTGATGCCGTTTTAAATGACACCGTTTGAGCTGAAGCCGTTTTAAATGACACCGTTTGAGCTGAAGCCGTTACGTTGGGCTGATGCCGTTTTATATGAGAACTTTTGAGCTGAAGCCGTTTTAAATGACACCGTTTGAGCTGATGCCGTTTTATATGACGACGTTTGAGCTGATGCCGTTTTATATGACGACGTTTGAGCTGAAGCAGTTTTAAATTACAACGTTTGAGCTGATGCCGTTTTATATGACAACTTTTGAGCTGATGCTGTTTTAAATGACAACGTTTGAGCTGAAGCCGTTTTAAATGACACCGTTTGAGCTGAAGCCGTTTTAAATGACAACGTTTGAGCTGAAGCCGTTTTAAATGACACCGTTTGAGCTGAAGCAGTTTTAAATGACAACGTTTGAGCTGATGCCGTTTTATATGACAACTTTTGAGCTGATGCTGTTTTAAATGACAACGTTTGAGCTGATGTCGTTTTAAATGACAACGTTTGAGCTGATGCCGTTTTAAATGACACCGTTTGAGCTGAAGCCGTTTTAAATGACAACGTTTGAGCTGAAGCCGTTTTATATGACAACGTTTGAGCTGAAGCAGTTTTAAATGACAACGTTTGAGCTGATGCCGTTTTAAATGACACAGTTTGAGCTGAAGCCGTTTTAAATGACAACGTTTGAGCTGATGCCGTTTTAAATGACAACGTTTGAGCTGAAGCCGTTTTATATGACAACGTTTGAGCTGAAGCCGTTTTATATGACAACGTTTGAGCTGATGCCGTTTTAAATGACAACGTTTGAGCTGAAGCCGTTTTATATGACAACTTTGAGCTGATGCTGTTTTAAATGACAACGTTTGAGCTGAAGCCGTTTTAAATGACAACGTTTGAGCTGAAGCCGTTTTAAATGACAACGTTTGAGCTGATGGCGTTTTAAATGACGACGTTTGAGCTGATGCCGTTTTAAATGACACCGTTTGAGGTGATGCCGTTTTAAATAACAACGTTTGAGCTGATGGCGTTTTAAATGACACCGTTTGAGCTGAAGCCGTTTTAAATGACACCGTTTGAGCTGAAGCCGTTTTAAATGACACAGTTTGAGCTGAAGCCGTTTTAAAAGACAACGTTTGAGCTGAAGCCATTTTAAATGACACAGTTTGAGCTGATGTCGTTTTAAATGACAACGTTTGAGCTGAAGCCGTTTTAAATGACAACGTTTGAGCTGATGCCGTTTTAAATGACAACGTTTGAGCTGAAGCCATTTTAAATGACACAGTTTGAGCTGATGTCGTTTTAAATGACAACGTTTGAGCTGAAGCCGTTTTAAATGACAACGTTTGAGCTGATGTCGTTTTAAATGACAACGTTTGAGCTGAAGCCGTTTTAAATGACACCGTTTGAGCTGAAGCCGTTTTAAATGACACCGTTTGAGCTGATGCCGTTTTAAATGACAACGTTTGAGCTGATGCCGTTTTAAATGACACCGTTTGAGCCGAAGCCGTTACGTTGAGCTGATGCCGTTTTATATGACAACGTTTGAGCTGATGCCGTTTTAAATGACAACGTTTGAGCTGATGCCGTTTTAAATAACAACGTTTGAGCTGATGCCGTTTTAAATGACACCGTTTGAGCTGAAGCCGTTACGTTGAGCTGATGCCGTTTTATATGACAACGTTTGAGCTGATACCGTTTTAAATGACAACGTTTGAGCTGAAGCCGTTTTAAATGACACCGTTTGAGCTGAAGCCGTTTTAAATGACAACGTTTGAGCTGAAGCCGTTTTAAATGACAACGTTTGAGCTGATGCCGTTTTAAATGACAACGTTTGAGCTGATGCCGTTTTAAATGACAACGTTTGAGCTGATGTCGTTTTAAATGACAACGTTTGAGCTGAAGCCGTTTTAAATGACACCGTTTGAGCTGAAGCAGTTTTAAATGACAACGTTTGAGCTGATGCCGTTTTAAATGACAACGTTTGAGCTGATGGCGTTTTAAATGACGACGTTTGAGCTGATGCCGTTTTAAATGACACCGTTTGAGCTGATGCCGTTTTAAATAACAACGTTTGAGCTGATGCCGTTTTAAATGACACCGTTTGAGCTGAAGCCGTTTTAAATGACACCGTTTGAGCTGAAGCCGTTTTAAATGACACCGTTTGAGCTGAAGCCATTTTAAATGACAACGTTTGAGCTGATGTCGTTTTAAATGACAACGTTTGAGCTGATGCCGTTTTAAATGACACCGTTTGAGCTGATGCCGTTTTAAATGACAACGTTTGAGCTGATGTCGTTTTAAATGACAACGTTTGAGCTGATGCCGTTTTAAATGACACCGTTTGAGCTGATGCCGTTTTAAATGACAACGTTTGAGCTGAAGCCGTTTTAAATGACAACGTTTGAGCTGAAGCCGTTTTTAAATGACAACGTTTGAGCTGAAGCCGTTTTAAATGACAACGTTTGAGCTGATGCCGTTTTAAATGACAACGTTTGAGCTGATGCCGTTTTAAATGACAACGTTTGAGCTGATGCCGTTTTAAATGACAACGTTTGAGCTGATGTCGTTTTAAATGACACCGTTTGAGCTGATGTCGTTTTAAATGACAACGTTTGAGCTGATGCCGTTTTAAATGACACCGTTTGAGCTGAAGCCGTTTTAAATGACAACGTTTGAGCTGAAGCCGTTTTAAATGACACCGTTTGAGCTGAAGCAGTTTTAAATGACAACGTTTGAGCTGATGCCGTTTTAAATGACAACGTTTGAGCTGAAGCCGTTTTAAATGACAACGTTTGAGCTGAAGCCGTTTTAAATGACAACGTTTGAGCTGAAGCCGTTTTAAATGACACCGTTTGAGCTGAAGCAGTTTTAAATGACAACGTTTGAGCTGATGCCGTTTTAAATGACAACGTTTGAGCTGATGGCGTTTTAAATGACGACGTTTGAGCTGATGCCGTTTTAAATGACAACGTTTGAGCTGAAGCCGTTTTAAATGACACCGTTTGAGCTGATGCCGTTTTATATGACAACGTTTGAGCTGATGCCGTTTTAAATGACAACGTTTGAGCTGATGCCGTTTTAAATGACAACGTTTGAGCTGAAGCCGTTTTAAATGACACCGTTTGAGCTGAAGCCGTTTTAAATGACAACGTTTGAGCTGATGCCGTTTTAAATGACAACGTTTGAGCTGATGGCGTTTTAAATGACGACGTTTGAGCTGATGCCGTTTTAAATGACAACGTTTGAGCTGATGCCGTTTTAAATGACACCGTTTGAGCTGATGCCGTTTTAAATGACACCGTTTGAGCTGATGCCGTTTTAAATGACACCGTTTGAGCTGAAGCCGTTTTAAATGACACCGTTTGAGCTGAAGCCGTTACGTTGAGCTGATGCCGTTTTATATGAGAACTTTTGAGCTGAAGCCGTTGAGTTTGACATTTGTTTTTCTGAGGCCGTTTATTGTGAAAAGTTTTTCTTATGAAGCCTCTTGGTGCGAGTGTGACACCTTTTCATCTGAGGAATGACGCTGAATTGCCTGATCCTGAGGATGTCTTAAAATGTACACCGTAATGCAGGCCACCCTGCGAAGTCCTGTCGCGTGATGAATCCTGCAAAATGTGTAGGACGTGCACTTACATCAGCTCTGTTTCATGGTAATTTAACGGCAGGAATCTAAAATGATATTTAAATGGTGACATTGGAAACATTAAGGAGCCACAGACCAGTGTTTTAAAAATAGTTTTGGAGTTGCTTTTTAATTTCTGTAAAAGTTCAAACTATGTGAACTTCTTTTTTTTTTCATCACAACTGCTTTGTTGTGTCAAACCTCCACGAGAAGTAACCACAGTAAAAATCGATGTAGATTAGAGAGATAAACACGTAAAACACAAGGAAATGTGATATTTTTTCAGGCCTAACTTACTTGAAGTGAGGTTCACACCAACAGCTTTTTTTTTCAGACTCACTTTGTCATACAGAAAAACTAAATGCTATTTCACAAGTTAAAACCCTTTGAAAAAGCAAACTTATCAATTATCAGTTAAAATTGATAAGACCATACAGAATTAAAAACTTTAAAAGTGAAAGAGCAAGGGGGACAGACAGCCAGTGATCCCTTTGCGTTCAGCAGTGGAACAGCAGATGGGTAGAAACTGCTGCTGTATGTCCTTCCTGACAGCAGCAGGGAAAAGAGACTATCAGTGCGGTTACCTACATTAAATTACAATAAGATTGAGTGATTCAGCTCATGCAACAAGCTTAATCTGACAAGAAATCGAATTAAGACCCTGAGATAACTCAATCCAATTGTCCACTTAACGTGCCTGCAGACGACAGTGGATCGGATCGAGCGTTCTGCGCATGCTCTAGATTTTTTCCCGCGATCGTCACCCGGAAGTCGAAGGAGACGATATTACTGTTGATGTCGCCGCCGTCAGAAAGAAACAAACAACGCGATGGAGAATGTGCCGTTGTGCATCGTCTGTGCCATAACCAGCTCATCACAGATGGAGAGGGACGTAGCTTCATCTCGCTCTGCGTTTGCCATCTTTCTGAAATGCCTTAGTTTTGTTGTTGTTGGTGGTGAAGACATCAACAGGAAGTGGCTCTATTAGCGATAGCTGAAATGAGTACAGCGCCACCTATCGTACCGGGGTATGACATGCTTTGTGCCAGTGATTCGATTCATTCACCGCCATGTATCAAAGGATAATTACACTCAGATAAGGAGCATAACCCAACTATAGCTATAATCCAGTTAATCCCATCATGTAGACCCACTGACTGAGAGGGGTCCTGAATGATGCACTCCCCTCTGCGGTTTAAGCTCTTGTTGTAAATGAGCCCCCGTGGTGACAGCGGGACTCCAACCATCCTCTCCGCTGTTTTTAACAACTCGGCTCAGTCTTTGTCTCTCTCCCGCTCTGCTGTTCCTGTGCCATGAAGTGATACAGTAGGTTCGGGTGCTCTCCATGGTCCCTTGGTAAAATGCAGTCAGGGCTGACTTGGAGAGGCCTGTCCTTTTCAGCCTCTGGAGGAGGTGAAGCCGCTGCTGTGCTTTCCTGACTACAACCACAGTATTGTCTCTGGAGGTCAAGTCTTCCCTGAGATGAATCCCAAGGAATTTGGTGCTCTGGACTCTCAACCATGAGAGGAATTTTTTCCTTGGATGTAATCCTGCTCAATGGAGAGCACAGCCAACAGGTTCAGTTGGTCCTGTTCCACATAAAATCCATAAAAGCTAAGTTTTTTTTTTTTTTTTGTCCTCATGTTTCATTTTAATATATTTTGGTTGATGCCCCCCCCCCTCTCTTTACTTCAAGTTTTCCTCCAAAATACATGAAAGAAAATGGATCAGAAAAAAGAAAATGTGCCTTGTTCAAGCTAGCAACCACCATTCCTCCACAGCGAGGAGAACTGCGGCTCACTTTACATACCCTGACATTGGCCAACGGTCTTTTGACCTTTGGGCTGAACAAATTTAGCTCGAATGAGCAGCAAATGAAAGGGACGTGCCACAATCCTTGCTACTCGCTCGGCAAAACAAAGACAGATGAAAACTTGTGGTACTGTGTTTTTGTAAAAAAAAAAAGAAAAAAAGTGCCCATTTAGAAGTATTCAGCAGTTTTATGTCACCTATAAACACTTCCTGTTTCACAGCAAATTCAATTCAATTCAATTCAGTTTTATTTATATAGCGCCAACTTACAATAAATGTTATCTCAAGGTACTTAAATAATATAGTCCAATTCAAGCCAATTGGAGTTCAGTTCAGAAAATAGGGGAAAGAGGGGGGAAAAACAGCATAACACCATTCAAAGGATACCTGTTGGAACAGGGAAACACAAGTTAATGACCACAATAATGTCACATGTACATAAAATCATTTGAGAAATTAAACAGGGGGAAAAAGAGAGCAAAGTGAGGAAGGGTGTGACAGATGAGGTCCCCCAGCAGTCTAAGCCTATAGCAGCTTAAATATGGGATGTTTTAGGATCACCTGAGCCATCCGATTAAATTAAAAAGCAAAACGTGGCTTATTATAGTCGGTGGGTGGTGCTATGATGACGACCAAATATTGTCTTTTAAACCTGTTCAGGGGCAGAGTGTGATATGTGTTATTTAGTGAACTTTGTAAGTAAAATGTGATAGATGTCAACTTCCTTTTTATTGGCCAAACATCAAAGTTTGAGGAGCCACACCCACGGAACTCTGGCTTTTGATCACTTTTTTTATCATGCATCTATGATGAAATCTGTAGGAGTTCAACAAATTACCTAAAATGGCGTGTTTCATCCAAAATGGCCGACTTCCTGTTAGGTTTGGTACCTCCAAGAGGCATATAAATATTGCTCTCGGATATAAATAAATATAGATGTACACATGTATGCCGATTTCCATGTATGAAAAAGTGGTCAGTGGAGCTGCGTTTTGGGTGGCGCTGTAGAGCTGCTTTTCTTTACCCATATCTGAATAAATTAAACTACCTAAATCTTCAGCACGTTTGAATCTTGTGCCAAATGTCATGACTTTTTAGATATGTTTAGGCACCCAAAGGCACTTCATTAGCCATGGAATAAAGAAATAAAAAAGTGTATCCTATTATGCCACTTCCCCCAAATATGACCAGAAAAATAATTTAATTTGCCTTTCATTTCCGTAACCTATAAACTCACAGACAACATTCTCCTTAAAAATGACTTTTGACCCTGAACGCACTTCATAATGTCTTCCTGATACGAGCGCATTGTTGTCTGAGTAGAATATAGTCACACGACCCCGCCTTTAGCACCGGGACCTGGCGGTTGATGCCGAATTCAAAAACAGCATCCCCTCCCACTGTGGGTGGAGCATTCTGCCTTTGGAAAGAAACAATGTGGCATTCGGAGAACGTGGGAAGTGGGAACTCTGACCTCGTCATCACGACATGTTCGAAATCTTGATCGATGTTCAGAGTGGCAGGATAAACGACAACATCCGGGTTAGTCTTTGCGTGCTTTTTTTTGCATTGGAAATAAATAAATTAGAAAGCTAACTTGAAAACTTAGTTTTCTAATGTTTTATCAGATCAGTTACATAAGTTGTACTTGGTGAATTGCCCGTCAGGCTGTAAAATACAGTGGTCAGTGTTGACAGACATTTTTCGAGATTCCGACTCGCTTGTGCGTCCTATAGCGGGGTTTCTTTGATTTTTCTTACTGGGAAGTCGAAATGACCGAGTTCCCAGTTGTTAAAGAATGCAGCATAGTTTAATTGGTCAGTTATTTGTTGCCCGTTTAAAAGTCAACCAGATTCTGAAGATAGGGGGTCTGAATGGTGCTGTAGGGTCGGACTAGGAGCTGTTCTGAGAGAGAAATTAACACATTTAACTTAGACATAGAAGTGGACAGTTGGTCCAATACGACGGCACAAGTACAGCAGCTTTTGGTTGACCCATTACTAATTTCTTTCCTGTGCAATAGATTCGCTCTCGCAAACCATGACCGGAAGAGCTAAAAGCAAGGTAAGTTCAAGATGTTTTGTTCCAGACCGACATACTAACTATTTTCCCATACCATACGATCAGAGTATCGTGACTCGAGGAGAAACTTTGTCCTGGTTTGTTTACGATAGATACACGAAGCGATCGATTTGTGGGGTTCTTTTCTTTGTCCGATTTAACAGTGAACCCAGTTTCCCTGTCACACAAAACGCTGCCTACAAACAAAAATGTTTGAGCAAGTTGTGAGGCTTAAGCGATAAACACGAGCGTCCATCATTTTCTTAAAAACCTTAAATAACCAGAGATGTGAGAACGGAGACTGCTGGTTAGTTTAGTGTCTTAAAGTTAATCATTTAGTCGCAATCACAGAGCAGTGCTTGACTGAATAATGAATGTGTGTTTTGCGACTGGCAGGTGGTGACATCAGGAAGGCTGACAGGACCAGTTCAAATGAGTGGGTGAGTTTGCACACTTTCCTTCATTATTTTATTATTGCTCTCTAGTTTTCATACGCTCCCCTAACTGTGGTGTTCTGCCTGTCTAAGCACTATCATGACTCCAAGTCCTGGACCAGCAGCCTGGCCTGAGCCAGTGTATTCATTGTACTCTACAGACTCCGAGGGCCAGGTAATGATGGGAAATGACATTCTGAGCTTGATAAAGATGCATGAGAATGAAATGCAGAAGGACATAACTTGGGAACCTTGACACAATCCTTCTGAAATGAATTACTTTCATTGCACTTTCATTGCATCCACAGGAGAAGTGATTTAACATCCTTTTGAAGTGTTCATTTGGATTCAGCCCTCTGCTTAATAACCCCTACAGTTTTATTAACTACATACTTCACAATATCATACACTATTTAAAAAAAACAAGTGAGCACTGACAATGTTCCCAGAAGCTTATCAGTCATAGACCAGCTATGATAAAAGTGTCCCTCTCCCAACTCCAGAAAACCACGTAAAGACACCACCTCACCCTGCCTGTTCCACAGAGGAGGTTTTGAGTTTGTTAACTGCAGGATGTGGGAAAGTCTGTGTTTTTCCTTTCAGAAAGCTGGGTTCCCTAAACTCTGAGCTAGTGTAGTAAGTTACTCTTTGAACCTAACCTGTTCGCCTTAAGGTTTTTGTTTCATTAGGTCTGAGTCTCCTTTTGATAAAGGTTTGTGAAGTGAAATTGATCTGCTGCACTTTTTAAGCCCATTTTCAGGATTAATCATAGGGTTTAGCTCCAAGGATGCTTTTTTTCACCACTTGCACACTGGTTTAACTCAGACTGATCATGAACTGTTGACTAAACTATAATCGGTTCCGATTTTCTCTTCTTCTGTTAGTTCAGAGCGAGTAAACCAGATCTAGACTTAGTTCAGTGTGCTGCCACATTTCTTTAAATGCTATCCCTGGTTTATTGCTACTTGGGCATTTCTCATTTTGATCATCTTTATCCTCGTTTGTGAATTCTGTTTCAGTACAGCAAAGTCAAAGGGCTCAACAAACACGAGCCATTCATTCAGATTCTAAACACAACTTAATGTGAAGGTCAAACTGCTATAATTCTCGCAGGTCACAGCGCAACCAGAAGCTGGAATGAATCCGTGACAGATGCTCATGCAGATCTTTCCTCATTTGTTTACAACCTTTAATTGAAACTGAAAACTGTTGAATAGTTGCACTCGTGCTCTGTCCTCAGGTCACCACTCTCCACAAGGGTCTGGACCACTGTGCCGCCTTGCTGAGTGGTATCCTTCAGGCGGACAAGGACGGTGAGAAATATCAGCCATTAGTTTATAACCAGTAACTGTCAAAGCTTTATTAAAGAAAGACTTTTTGCACTCATTGAACTAATGCCGGTTCCGAAAGTAAGACCTCTTACAATCATAATGTATGCTCTCTTTTAACTGGGCCAGATGGTAGCTTAGTGTCTGCACACAACGCGTTCCGGAGCAATTCATGTTCAGCGTTTCGGATTAAATTGTGTGTAAAAAGCGCAAACTGATGGTTTTCCTGATGATATCACAAACATCCAAAAAAATAAGACTGAAATGACATTAACATTAGAGCCGTGACTCTTTGCTTGGGTCACAATTTCCTTAAATAAATATTCACCTGTTAACTTTTCTTTGCATTTTAAGATGGGCCTTGATGTAGAAACATGAATATCTGCATCCTTTCAGTGCCAGTATCTGAGTGACCCACCTGAGTGATATTATGCTAAAGTTGGCCTGCGATTAGCTAGTTAAAAGGATGTGAATAAAGGGTCATTTGACTGCTTTTTTTAGCATATGTATGAGCTAAGATCAGTTCCTGACCAAAAATCATTAAACCAGGATTTAATTATTCTACGGAATATATTTTGATTCCTTAAAACACAGATATGTCAGACCTTTATTTTATTTGTAGAACAATAAAAAGCTTTTTCTTTTGTTGCCATATAGAGCATGTTACATCAAATCATAATTAAAAAAAGAGGAAAAGAAGGAAGATCAACAGCCTGTCTCTGAAAGATGTCACAGGTTTGATTTATTTTCTTCCCTCTAGCTAGCGTGGTTCCTCAAATTAGTTGTATCACAACGATAATACATTTTTATCAGAGGGATTTTTACTTCATGCTCTCTCTGATTGGTTAGGAAAATCCAATGGGACTTGGGATGTCTGGTTTCAGATTGCTAATGGCTAGCAGCCGTCTTCCTCAGCCACGTCACCCAAAACTTCAGTGAAGTTAGCGTAACATCTAATCTGTTTTTTTGCCGCTGCTGCTATAGACATATTCAATTCAATTCAGTTTTATTTATATAGCGCCAAATTGCAACAATTGTCATCTCAAGGCACTTAAGTAATATAGTCCAATTCAAGCCAATTGGAATTCAATTCATTGTAGTCATAATCCAATTAATTCATATAGAGCCAATTAAAAAAATTAATATCCTAGCTAAGGAAACCAACAGATTGCACTGAAACTTGTCTTCAGTCCAATCTCCCGTCCTGAGCGTGCCTGTGGCGACTGTGGAAAGGAACGGCTCCCTTTTAACAGGAAGAAACCTCTGGCAGAACCAGGAAGAAACCTCTGGCAGAACCAGACTCAGGAAGGGTGGCCATCCGCCTCGACCAGCTGGGGTTTGAGAAGACAGAAAAGAGGGAAAAGAGGGGGGAAAAACAATCTAACGCCATTCAAAGGATATCTGTTGGAACAGGGAAACACAAGTTAATAACCACAATAATGTCACATGTACATAATATCATTTGAGAAATTAAACAGGGGGAAAAGAGAGCAAAGTGAGGAAAGGTGTGACAGATGAGGTCCCCCAGCAGTCTAAGCCTATAGCAGCTTAACTATGGGATGTTTCAGGATTACCTGAGCCATCCCTAACTATAAGCTTTATCAAAAAGGAAAGTTTTAAGCCTAATCTTAAAAGTGGAAAGGGTGTCTGCTTCATATACATATATATATATATATATATTTGTGTATGTACGGTCAAATAGTTTAGATTATAAAGTCATAGCGTCTTTTCTTAAGCTCCTCTCAATGACGTTGGAATATTTCGTGTGATTAAGTGAGGTGGTACGAGAAATTCAATAGGACTTAGGAAAAGACGCTTGTGCTGCAGTAGGAGTCTGACCCCTAAAAGAAAGTTGTGAAGTTGGTATACAGCACGGAAACTACAGCTGTTCAGAAAGTATTCAACAAAAAGTGCTTTAGGTAAAAACCACCACACCTGGAGGTTTTTTATTTGGTAAAAGAATAATCAAAGCACAGATGTGACATAAAACAATTTTATTTAAGAGCTGAACATTCTGGCTTTGGAAAAGACCTCTGGAAATGAAAAAAGCTGAGCTTTATCAAAAAGAAAAGTTTTAAGCCAAATGTTGAAGGCAGAGAGGGTGTCTGCCTCCTGCACCAACACTGACAGCTGGTTCCAAAAGATGAGGACCTGATAACTGAAGGCTCTACCTCCCATTCTACTTTCAGAAACTCTGGGAACAACAAGGAAACCTGCAGTTTGGGAGCGAAGTGCTCTGTTAGGAACATCCCAAATAATCAGATTTTTGATATGTGAACCTTTGTCATTAAGAGGTTTTATATATGAGGAGAAGAATTTAAAACGATATTCTGGATTCAAGGAATCAATGAAGAGAATTATTATTCTCACCAGAACTCTGGCTGCAGCTTTTTGGATCAACCGGAGGATTTTCAGAGAATTTTTGGGACAGCCCAATAATAAAGGTTTAAAGAAGTCCAGTCTTGAAGTAACAAAAGCATGGAGCCCTTTTTTCCATCCTGATTTAAAGCGAACTGTAGCTCCTTCTTCTTTGGCTGTGGCTCAAGGAATGAGAAAATTTATGGTTTGATAATATGACGATGACCAATTAAGTAATTTACCTGCGGAGACTAACATCAACCTTTAGCATCAACATTTAAGGGTTTTCTGTTTAGTAACATTTTCCTACATTTTGTGGCTTGTGTGATTTGCTCAGTCATTATATTTTAGTTTTTTTTTAGGGTGACAGCAGGTGGGAAGCTGCAGAAAAGTGTCTAAGACTCTGCGTCCTGGTTTTAACCCTTGATTGTTCTGGTTTTGGATGAGTTATCCAATCTCTAGAAATGAGATCTGCTCCATCCAGAGTGGGTCTGTCCTCGGAGCTCTGGCGCTCCATGGCAGACTGCATTGAAAAGTGTTGCAAAGATGCTCACATATAAATGCCTGTTTTAAGATATTTTGAAAAACATTCCCATATTTCAATATAGACATGGAACTTGTGTGTGTGTTTAAGTCTCACCAGGCCATCCCAGAACGTTTAAGAGGGGAGCAACCAAATCAAGACCACCCCCCTCAATGACGAAGAAGACTATTCAGAAGCTACCAACAAAAACAGGTGCATGTGTGTTTAAGTTTAGTTTAGGATGGCAAAATGAAGCCCAAAACCTCTTGAAGTGCTTGCTGTCTGTGGTCAAAGGGCCATTATTCAGCACATTTGGCTCAATTGTATCACGGTTTCTGTTTGTGTATTTTTCTAAAGTTTTGATATGGTTAAAAAAAAAAGGCAAATGGTTAATGGGTGAACTACAATAATGATAGAGTGTGTGTGTGTGTGTGAGCCTCTCCAGGCCTTCCCAGAGCAGTGAAGGGTGGAGCAGCAAAATCAAGATCATCCATGTCACAGGGAAAGATGACCATCAAGAAACTGCCCAAAAAAACAGGTGCATGAGTATTAAACTCTTCCAAGACAGAATTATGGACAACTACGAAATGTGAAGGACGACAAAACGAAGCCCAGAATTTATAGTTGGGTGATGATGTTTTAGCAAAAACCGACCAATGGCCACACCAAGGCTCATCATTTGGGCCAGAATGAGATCTATGACAATGGTTTCACACGGTGTGTGCAGAACATGTTGGTCTTTTTCCTTTCTGCTCCCACGTTAACGGGCTGGGTCGTCCACGCCGGCGGGGTCGTCCACGCCGGCTGGGTCGTCCACGCCGGCTGGGTCGTCCACGCCGACTGGGTCGTCCACGCCGGCTGGGTCGTCCACGCCGGCTGGGTCGTCCACGCCGGCTGGGTCGTCCACGCCGGCTGGGGGCCTCAGCGAGGCTCGAGCTGTTGTCTGTATTTCACATCAAGGTAGCACATGTGGATTAAATAGATGGTAAGACATTTGTTGGCCATCATAATGACCTCATATACGTAGAAATAAACTATAGTTTGAGATTACACTAAACATTTTGTATTTCTGGCATGACCAAGGCATCCCTCTGCTTAAAAACAGCAGTGCAGGCAGTTACTGTGTCACATGTGAAGCCACAACACAAACCTCCCGTCTGCACACGCCGCAGGAGTTCTGCACACGCCGCAGGAGTTCTGCACACGCCGCAGGAGTTCTGCACACGCCGCAGGAGTTCTGCACACACCTTGTTCCTACTGGAAAACTGGCCCGAGCCAATTATGCCAGTGTTGGAATCATTTGATCACTCGTTCAGCCACCTTCACATATGTAGGGCTGCAGTGTTATTTAGTGGTTCGGGCAGTAACACACAAAGCCGGCCTGCAGGCTGGCTCGATACAGGGCTTGTCGAGGGGGAAGGTTGACGTAGCGGAGGAAGCAGCATATGTAAACGTGGTGATGTGTTGGAAAGCATGGAGTAAAGTCCTGATGCATGTCTTACACCTACTCTTCTGTTTTCCATCATTAGCTGCAGACCAGCATGGAGCAGGTAGTTCAGCTCCAAGAACACCTCAATCCACTGTTCAAGCTCCACACTCCGGAGTGAAGCTGCATCCACCTAAAAAAGCAGCTCTGCAGTTGCACAACCTAAACCTTGAGCACCTCTCAAACTCTGTCCCTCCTCCTCGGACTGCCATCACTTCACTCCAGCCTGAGAAGCCTGTGCACCTGCCAGCCTCTCCCTCTGACTACCAGCCTGTTTCTGAGGCTTCACACACGCACTGTGAAGCAGAGCGGGATGGAGAAGAGGAACTGGAACCTGTCAGAGACATCAACATCCAGAGCTCTGCTCCAGACTCTCACACGCACCTAAACACCTGTAACCTGAAGATGTCCAATCTGCAGCTGGAGCCTGGTCAGGATGATAAAATCCCCGTAAACGTGCGCAGCGGGGATGAGTGCTGTGCTGAGACTAAAGCAAAAGCAGAGACTGTCCAGTATCTGCTGGGAGAACTGAAAGGACTGATCGCTGGACAAGGTAACCTGGTTTCTCCTCTTTCAACTCGGGCCCGCCCTGGTGGCGCTAATTACTTCTGTGTTCACACTTCTTTAAGCGTTACACTCGGCTTTACAGATTATTTGGTGTTGAAGCTTGTGGCTTTTTGTCTTTGAAATAATATTTACTCTTACTTTAGACCAGGTTCTTCAAGATATCTGGACATAGTGTTCGTGGCTCAGGCTTTTGCCTTCTGGCATTACCTCGTTGTAGTCCATAGTAATTATATTTGTATGAATTAGTCTAACAGACATGATTATTATTTTACAGATGAATTTATACCTAAAATCTTGGAAGTGCACAGTTATGAGCTCATCAGGGCTGCTTGCACCCGGTGCAAACGCGCCAGTAACAAGCGTCCAGCTGGTGCAGCACTTTCCACTTGGTATTATCAAAGTCTCATACAAGGGTACTGCACCTTATTTAGAAAGCAGACAACAGCAGGCAACAGGTGGAGGGAAATATCTGTTGTGTGGTCGGACCAGTTCAAATCCAGGGGAGAGTAGTAGAAGACGCCAGCTCTCACCACTGAGATATCTGCACAGATTTCTCAAATCCCACTTGGCAACAGGATCTTTTTTTGGTAAAATCATTAACCTCACTTCTGAATAATTTTACTGAATAATAAAATCAATGCAACGCAAACAGTATGAGAGAGCTATGATGTTCCTGTGCTGCTTTTATCTCCAAAATGAAATCCTTTCTGAGGAAAGGTTTACTCGGAAACAAAACCAACCTTTCAGATTGGACTAAATTGGAAACTCACCAATTGAACAAAAACGAAAGTTTCTGTTACACGTTTCACTGTTGGACAGTATCTAACCAATCGGCTGATTGCACAAAGGTTCCAGCCACTTTGGTCTTTGCACACGTTAACTGTGAGGAATGTGGATGTTGGAGCAAGTCGGGGTGACGTCCAACACAAATCTACCCAGCGTGCCTTCAGTGATTCTGGTTAGGTCTGGCTAATCTCAAAGAGTCTTCTACCAGCACTTTTATCCAGAGACTTGATGGTAATTAATTTTCTTTAATACTATAAAATCTAACTTTACGCCAAACAAACAGAAAGTGTTAGAAAACATCTTTGTGGAATCCGTCAGCTGATGCTCGTGGCAACTGATTTCACTCCTTTCCTACCTGTGTGTTCAGTTTGTTTTCAGCTCGTCTTGTGAGATTGTGACCATTTAAATTCGATTCATTGTGTGTGTGTGTGTGTGTGTGTGTGTGTGTGTGTGTGTGTGTGTGTGTGCGCGCGCGTAGGCAGTGTAGCAGAGAGGCTGCTCAGTCATCTGGAGCAGACTGTGTCTCCACCACAGATGAATGCTCCTGCTTCAGACGGCAGGTCTGATGCTGCAGCAGATCTGTCATCGCCGGACGCTCAGAACACCCCTCTCTGCAGGTAACGTACACAAGGACAGTGTTCTGTCTTTTCACTGTTGCCTGTGACAGCTGTGTCAAAGGGTGTCTGTGTCCCAGGTGTGGGACGAGTCAGAATGAGCACTTAAAGGAGAGAGAGAAATTGGAAAAACGTCAGAAACAGGAGATCCTCGGTAGCTCGGAAGGTAACGGTTGTCCTGTACGTTTGTGTGTTCATACTTGTAGAAGTGTTTTCTCTCATGAAATACATTACAGTACAATCCTGCTTTCTCTACAGTTCTAAGACTGCGAGAGGAACTCGTCACCGTTCAGTCCAGACTGCAGGAACTCCAGGATGATGTCGCAGAACTACGAAAAGCCCTTCAGGACTCACAGAGCCAGCTGTGGGACATGGAGGCAGAGAACGCGCTCGTAAAGACAGGTTAGGACTTACTGCCATCGTGCTGAACAACATGAAGTCTTGCTGAGACTACGACATCGTGATCGCTTAAATCTAATTCATTGTAAAACCTCAAACAGAGCCTACAGTGTAGCCATGTACTCTATGATGCAGCTTTGACTTGTACTCCTTTCATGCCGTGTTTACAGTGCATACAACTTTGCTCAAAGCTCTGGAACAAAATGATGTTAATTATAACTGGCTGGAACTGTGTCAGGATTTCTCACAATGCTAATGCTGCATTCTGCTTAATCTGTGTACAGATTCATTCTAACAGACGTATGCACCGTCTCTGCTAAGTTTTCACCTCTTTACTCTTTACTAGAACCAAACCAGAAGACTTTAGCAGAGGTGTCAAAAGTATTCGCATTCATTACCCAAGTAGGAGTTTAAAGACTTCTGAAGAAGTATCAACTCAAGCTTTTTACTCAAGTAGAAGTATAAAAGTACTGGCTTCAAAACTACTTCAAGTATAAAGGTAAAAGTAATGTAAAGGAAAAATAAGCCATCAAATGTTATAGGCCCCGCACCACAGGGGCCTTCAGCGCACTACACGCCTCATATATGCCCAAATACAATGCAAATGCATTAAAGAACCTTCTACGTGTGCTGCTGAGCATTAACACGTGTTTCATGGAGCTGAAGATTGGGCCATATCTGAAATGGAGCAGGTGAGCCTGGCAGGAGGCGAAGCAGCAGTGATGGCAGCAGAGCGGAGTGCAACCCTGAAGCTTCCATACGCGCTTCAGACCCTGAGCTGCACTTCCATAGAACCGCTGCTCCGAAGGTGCTTGCGTGTGACGGGATTTATAAGGTGCGGGGCGATGGACCAACAGTGTGTCGGAATGGTTTGTTTCTGCTTCTCATCCAATCGCAGTCAAATTCACTCGATGTTTGAACGATGAAAAAACCCAAAAGGCCCAAATGAAATATGAGTAACGAGGCGGTTTTGAAAATGTGAGGAGTAGAAGTAAAAAGTCTGCAGAAAAAGAATGGCTCCAGTAAAGTATCGATACCCAAAAATTCTACCTGACACCTCTGGACTTTAGGGCTCTAACTGCAAACTGATGCAGAGACGGCGGGTGAAGGTCACATGTGTCGGCTCCGCTGTCGGCTCTGTCGCTGTAAGAAAAAACAAAAAATGTGTTTTTATCCTCACGGTGCCCTCAAATCACAAATGATCCTAAACCTAACCATGTTGCCAACATCTGCTCAAACCCTGCCAGAAAAGTGAGAGCTGTTGCAGGTATGAGCTGAACTCCTGCATCCACCTAAGGTCAGATGTGTAAACTGAGCGCCACTCAAGCTGGTGTTTCTAAAAGAAGAACTGGTGCTGTGCATATTTCAGATCATAGTTTGATGAATATTATGGCAAGACAATAAATAACTTCAAATAAATCCGTCCATTTCACACAGAAAACCCTTCAGTCTGTCTTCTAAGGAGCCCTGAGGGAAAACTTGAACTGTGAACAGCTGCTCTAACACTGATTTAAAGATGTTATCAGCTTGTAAGTTCAGTGTACTACATTATAAACAGACTATTCATTTATATGATGAACAGGATTTGGGCTCTAAAGTCAGTCAGAATTTTTGACTCTTAAAGAATATGGATCATGTCCCATGTAGTAGTTATAATAGTGTTTCAGATACCTGCTGTCAGTTAAAGAACTTAGAGAACTGACTGCTGCATCAGTCCAGCTCAGAAGCTTTAGGTCATCTGAGTATTTCTATCTTTTAGGACAATGCGAAAGACATCCGTACATATGTAAATGTTTTGTGTGTGTGTGCAGATTTGGAAGCTACTAGAGGCAGACTGCTGGAAAGTGAGAAAGAAAAGAGTGACCTAGCCTCAGTGGCCGAGAAAAGACTCAAAGAGATAGAAAGCCTTAAAAGGTGAGCCTGTTCCAGAAGGATAGTTGTAGTGTAAGGCTTTGTTTTAAGTGCAACATATTTCTGCTGAAAGTTAGCCTTACCCTTCTCTTCTCTTCATGTTTGCAGGCTCTTTCACATTCAGTGTTCAATAAATGATCATAGTTTTGTTGAAAACACGTCAGGAGCAAATCAGCATTCCAGTCGACGCCATCGCAGAATGGATCCAGTGGAGCCGTCCACCGATCGCATCAAGCAGTACCTGATGTCTCTGAATCAGGCACAGCCCACACTCACTGAGCATGTGTGCATGTCTCCAGAGAGGGAGGGAAACCTGCAAGACTCGCCATCCCATCGTCAGGTCAGTTCTCAGCAAAGTGCCGAACATTCAGGAACTTTAGCTCCTCCACGAAATCTCCATCAGCCAAGCTGTGACGATATCCAGTCATGTGGGCAGCAGCTGGAGCGAGTGAGTAGGCAGCCGTTTAACTGTACGTCACAATGTGATGTGGAATCCCTCTGGTCTAACTGGAGCATGCGCTCTGGATCGACCTTTGACACCAAAGACGAGGCAGCGTTTAGAGATGGCCTTGCAGCTCTGGACGCCAGCATAGCCAGTCTGCAGAAAACGATTCAACTGGATCTGAGGAAATGACTGAGCTCAGCTTCAGCCTCCAGCCCCACTGTGAGATGGTCTCTGTGGCATTTTTAGGAATTACAATTCGTCTGTAAAGTGTACTGTCTTTTGCCTTTCTTTCTTTTTTCTTTTTTTAGCATTAAAGCAAAATTTAACATCTAAAATGAAGCCAATTTTGTTTCTTTTACTAATTATTTCTTGGAGGTTAGAGCAGCAGCAGGATGGGTTGTTAGCTTTTTAACTTTTCACCTCTGACCTCTTTGTTAAACAAATGAATACTGTGGTTGGTTTTAGAAGCTTTACAGAAACCTCTGCCTCATGTCCCTGCAGTAGTACATTAGATGCACATCGTATCATTTCCTGGCAGGAGATTTTTATTTTGCAAAAAGGTGCATCAATAATCTGTTGCTGAAAGTTTGAATTCTTTATTTGTGAAGTTAAAAAAAGCTACACCTCGTAAAGTGGATGTTGGCGTGTAGCAGCTACTGATGGACCTTTTAGTGACATTTCAGTACAGTCATGAGCAGCTCCACATTTCTTAATATCCTGTCATGAAAATGGGATGTGAGAGTAGAGAAATAAGCAGAAATAATCAGAAAATGTTGTGTGTGCCTATATTCTTCAACACAGCTTAAACTTTTTTTTTTTTTTTGTAATTTTCTTTAAGGAGTCTTCAGGAATAGTTCTCCAGGCTTCTTGAAGGACATCCCAAAGCTCTTCTTTGGATGTGGGCTGCCTTTTGTTCCGTTCTCTGTCAGATGATCCCACACTGCTTCAATAATGTTGAGGTCCGGGCTCTGGGGAGGATTCATCCCTCCATAAGACCTGTTGCCACTGATTTTCAGTCCACTTCTTGTGTCATTTGGCACAGCTCAGCCTTTTCTCCCTGTTTCCCTTCCTTAAGAATGGCTTCTTAAGAACAGCCACCCTTCCATGGAGACCATTTCTGACGAAGCTTTGGCCAACAGTAGATGGATGAAACCATCTCTCTTCCTATGTCAGGTCTTTTCTGGAATTTTTCCTATTGAATTGAAGAATACCTTAAAAAAAAACATGATTTTTTTATAGCATAAGTGATCAATATTAGCCATTATTAATTATTTCTTACAGGACATCACTTTGAGAGTCTTAGGTAGTTTTTCAGGCCTGCCACTTCTTTTTGTCATCCTTCACTGGTCATCATTTTTAAAGACGCAGCGCACTCCATGTTCAGATATGCCAAGGTACTTCTTAGGGAATCCCCACGTCTGTTTAAAAAAATATATAAAAAAAAGTGTCTTTGTAACAGGCTGCTAGTAACAAAGTGCCTAAAGATTTAATTTAAACTTGTTTCTCTGTCTAAGTTGACAAGACAACCGCTGAGTGAGGAGCCTTTTTAATGCTTAAACGATTCTTCGGTCAGTTTTAGTAGCTTAACAAACCAAAAATATTCCTCTGAACATGGTCAGGTACAAGGCTGGATTTAAAATGACTGAAACAGCAGAAAATATCCAAAGAGACTTTCAGAGCGTCTGCAGAACTGCTGCTCACTTTAAAAGATTACGTGAAAGTCTGGAAAGAAATGTTGTGATGATGTGTACGTTTTTTAAAAAAGAACAAAAAGGTATTCTTAGCTGTAAAAGATCAGAAAATGGATGAGACTTTGCCGAATCATTAATTGCTTTTATTTGTTGGATACTCAAGAGATTGAAGTTCTAACTCGCATAACTAAATTATAGGCTAATGTACACAAAAATCCTTCTTGTTTTTTTTTTTTTAAATGTATTTATTTTAAATTCTACAGACACCGTTTGAAAAAACCTTCATTAAAAAATAAACGCTGTTGCAAATCTCCCCAAAACATCAAATAAAGGTGAATAAATACATGAACCATTTCTTTTTGAAAATGTGTTTTATTTATCAAAACCAGGTCCAAGTATAAAAGTTTCAGAGGCAGTGATCAGTACACATGCGCAATCCCATTCACACAGTTTCCAAAGAAGGGACCTACGGTAAGGAGAGAGAATAACTAAGAGCCCCTCGAGCTTTACAAAAACTACAGTTCTGAGCTCTAAAACCTAAATAACTCGGGTACACAAATCGTACAAACTGACCAGATATTCCCTTTGGTAAATGAAGACTTGTTCATCTTGCGTGGGCCACACTTTCACCACGAGGTCACACACGAAATCATCCACCCGGCTGTGGCAGCAGTTTTAAACCAAACGTACGCAGCAAAGGACACCATGTGACTCACGCTGAGAGTGAAGAGTGATTCCAGAAAGGACATCAAATGATACGGGTGCAGCAAATTAACAATGCAGGCGCTCAGCCCCTCATTTTGAAGAGCTGGAAACAAACACAAAATCAGAACGCAACATGTGGCGACAGCTGCAAGTAGAAAGCCAACACTTCCTGAAAGTAAACAGACCCGATGAGTCACAAATCGAACATTCGGTTTTCTGCGTCCAACATTTGCACTGCAAACACCTGACTTTTATTTGATTTTTTTTAAAGAGGAGATCAGTATCAGTTTAACCTTAAATTAGCCACGTCCAGGGCCGTCTGTGCTGTGATAGGCAGATAAGTTTACAAAAATGGGAACTGTCCACCTGGAAACCCGACCAGGAGGACAGGAGGAAACTAACCGGGCACAAATTCCATACCGTCTTCAAACTGTTTATATCCACAACTGAACAAAGCTGATTGTCCATAAAAAGAAGGCTTCCAATACTACGCTCGAGTACATTGGAAAACAATAATTATAATGATTAAAAAGATGTTGAATTGTTGAAAGAAAGTTCAGTGCAAAGCGTTGTTTATTGCAAATATCTATTTCCCCTAAATAAAGCAACATATTTAATTCCATGGTCATCCACAGCCCCCTGCAGCCCCGACATATCCCCCTGGAGGTCCTGTTCAATTAGTGAGGAGTATAAACTGCAAACCGTGAAGTTGTTCAAAAGAACAACAATCTTGCTGTCGATTAGGCTTTTTGAGTTTGTCTGGGGACAGGATTCTTCATTTGGTCAAGCTAGTCCTTGAAGAATTTAGATTTCTACATTCCATTCCATAACTGCTGGTGAAGGTCTTTTATTGTGCAGTGAAAGCTATTAAGTGGATGGACTTTGAAGAGTTCTAGGCTTGGATATTATACTGAGTGACTCTCTGTTTGGCATAAAAAGATTACTTTCTAAAATCTCAGTGATCCTTTTAAGTTTAGAAGAAGCATATGAATGAGAAATCCTTCCTTCTCTCTGGGACGCTGGCCTTAAAGGAGAACTCTGGTTTTTTGGTGAAAGTCGGCGTCCTTCGGAAGCTATTTAGATTCCTCGAGATCCATATAACGGAGTGAACGGGGCTTAGAGGATGCAGCCTCTAAATAAGGCATTATCTGTCTTTATTTCACCAATACTTTAAGAAGAATGAATGAATGAATGAAGGTGTGCTATAGCTGTTAGCTCAGAGCTGCTGTTATGTGGCTACTTGCTACTTACGCCGACTTACACCAAACTGTTCTCGGTGAGTAGATGAATGTATTTCATGCCAGAAATAAGGTTTAAAAATACCAAAGTTCCCCTTTAACCGCTATACTTATGAGCCACTGGAGAAGTGGAGGGTGCTGGCCAAAGGCTGCTTGAAGCTTTCCTCAGCTTTGGTTCTGCTGCTGCAAACAAGGTGGCTGCTGTCACTCAGATCTTCAGCTGTGTCTCCAAAGCCATGGTAGTGTCCATAATGCAAGAAATCCACACTTTCTGCTCCCATTAGCCTCCACCATTCAGGCTGGTGGGACACAGTGCTGCCGGGACTGCTGGTCAGATGCAGTGAGCCACACATTTCAGCTGAAGTATGCTGAGAAGACTCCTCTCCTGCATGCTGATTGGCTGGAGGTGAGGGTGGTGAGGTTGGGCTTGTAGGTAGCTCGGTGTTACCCAAGGCATTTGAAGGCTGTGTGTGATGATGTCCGCTTAGCACAGCTTTGATGTTGTTTTCTGGTTTGAAAAGAAAACAAGTAGGTTTTTTTCTTTTTTATAATCTAACAGCTATCAATTTGTCAAGAAAGACAAAAAACAGAATAAGGGCTAGAAGGGTAAAAATAAAATTCCCACAGCTTAACCCACCTGAATTGAGCTCCAGGTTCATGCTCTCCACCTCCTCACCTGAGCTACTCTGTATCTGCACCAACACAGCTGGACACAATGAGAACAATAAAGTCACATAGGTGAACATCGTAGGATAGAAAAATACTTTATTCATCGAGCTTTCCGTACTGTGGCTTTAATAGTCACATGGTTACATCTCAGAATGTTCTTAAAGTATAATAGAAAGGTGTGTTGCATAGGTAGGTAAGGTGTTTCAGTGTTAGCCAGTGGATTTGTGCGCCATCAGACTTTTCCTGTGTTAGCCATTGTAATAATCCTCGAGCACGAAAGAACCTCAAGTTTTTTATTGAAATTCTGTTGTTCTTTTTATGCTTGTTGTAATTATGCGATGTTGAGAGCATGATCATAATGATCATGTCCACCTTTCCCTTGACATGCATCGACTCAGTTAACGATTCAATCACAGACAACAGTAGAAAGGTTCATGGTTTCATTCTAGATTTATGTTTTTACTGCCAGCTAATATTCTGCCTGGTCTCTCCTGAAAAGAAGTTGGTCGTCCTCGGTTTCTTTTCGATGTTTAGCTTTCTGGAGTAAACGTTTGGCCTGGATCTACCATGCCAATACATGGATTGCAAAACAACTCTTAAAGTTGTACTTTCAAAGACTCTATTCCACTAATAAATATATTCAGCCCGCCACCCCCCCCCCCCCCCCATACAGTTACTTGATTTTGAGGACTTTCTTAGAAAGTCTATTTCTTAGAAATAGAACTATTAAGCTCCAGTGAAGGGGACTTTGTCACGGTGCAATAAAATAGCCTACATACATTTCTTACCATCAGCTCTCCTGGCTTTTTTCATGTGACAAGCCTCAATGGCAGTCAGCTGCCTCTTCCTGCTAAGGAGGCCCTGACTACAGGGGCTGCTGTCTCCTCTTTGCACACAATTCACGTGGAGTTCACTAAGCTGTTGCAGGTGTGTCCCAGCGTTGGAGATGAAGCAGAAACAGTCGTGGAAGCCGTGAACATGGGCCAGGTCCGCTGCCGTCTGCCCACTGGCATTCCTTAAACTGAACAATAAGGAAAGCCAGTTAAACTACTTCATTTTAAACAACGTATTATCTCATTTCTAACAATCTGACTACATCATGCACTCATCAATTAACGGCTATGACCAAAGAGAAATTTTACGGTCTTTATGATTGCAGGAAGAGATTTTGACCAGCTCATCAATTTTTTTTCAATCTTATCGTGAGCCTGGTGTCCATTTGTGTACAGAAGTGGTGGCTGACAGTGGCCATATTGGATGTAACATTTCACATGTGTTACACAGGGAAAAGGTAAAGCTACAAACCTTACTGTGGTACAAGTCTAGTCCAATCTAAAGAACAGAGTCGTGCAAACTGAGATAGCACATGCAAAAAATGCTTGAAGTCATTTGTATAACATGAAATCTCCTAAACAAATCCCTAAAGAATCACTCATTTATCTTCCTTAACACTAGTAAAACATAATGTTTTAACGTAGTATTCTGGTCTAGAAACAAGAGCTATGGAAATTGAATTAAATTTAAATCTTAACTCAAGTGACAAGTCCTGCAGACAGCCAAAGTTTTATAACTCATATTAGGGGTATTAAGCTAATCTACAAATCCCAGGCATGTGAAAAATAAAGTCCACCCTCCCTCAGTTCTAATGCATCTTGTATCAGGACATGGTAAAAACACATCTGGTCCTTATCAGGTCTTAAAAACTACAGATAAACAGCACTTTTCTTTTTTTCTTTGAACTAAAAAAGAATTAAGCTAAAGTCTAAAAGCAGTGTGTGAAGAAACCAAGTATAGCCCATTTCTGTATGATGCTATCAGTTTCTTACATTGTAGTGGAGGAATTTTAGGCCACTCTTCTTTACAATATTGCTTTAATTAATTGAGGATTCTGGGCATCCGTTTCTGCACAGCTCTCTTAAGGTCCCACCACAGCATTTCAGTCAGGCTGAGGTCTGGACTCTGACTGGACCACTGCAACACCTGGATTCTTTTCCTTTTCATACATTCTGTTGCAGCTTTGCTGCTGTGTTTGATTGTCCTGTTGATGAGCCAGTTTCAGCCAAACTTTAGCTGCCGCAGAGATGGCCTCACATCTGACTCTGGAATACTTTGGTATACGAAGGAGTTCATGGTCGACTCAGTAGTTGCAAGGTGTCTGGGGTCCTGTGGCTGCAGTAGGTATGAGGTGTGTGTGCTGATATGCTGTATTTGGTATGTGCATTATGGCCAAACTCCATTTTGGTAATGTCATTGGTCTGTCCAAAGGACATTGTTCCACAAGTCTTGTGGTTTCTTCAGATGCAGCTTTGCAAACCTAAGCTGCGCTGCCTCCTTAACATTTAACATGCTAACTGAAGCCTGTACAGTGAGATGTAGCTCTTGGTTTTTTGACTTTGCAGCATGAGCTTGTGAATACGTCCTCCTACTGTAAAATAATTGACCCTAAATGACTTGGAAATGGCCTTTTAACCCTTCCCAGATTGATGGGCAGCAACAATTTCCCCCTAAGATTATTGCTTAAGCCTTTCCTCTTTGGCACTGTGTTAACACACACCTGAATGCTCTAGTCCAGAAGATTGCTAAAACCTCTCCTTTTGTAAAGATGCTCACACATGCAGATGATCGATAAGGTAAGTTCTGAATTTTTGTTTTGTTAGGGTCCCCTTGTTCAACACCTCATGACAGAGTAAGAAGTCATGTGGTGTTAATCTGAAGTTGTATTTATTTAATATTAAGACCTGGTAAATACCAGATGATTTTTTTGTATGTACTAATATATAAAAGCTCAGACCTGAAAGACAGTATATCTTTTTTTCACATGACTTGCAAGCTAGACTGAAGGTTGATGATAATGATGGTTGAATCAAGTTTCTGAAAACATCAAGGTTTTAAGGTAAATTAAAATGTCATTCAAAGATTATTTTTACTTCTTTTTTAAATATGAACATTTTCCTTGTCTTATGTTGACAAAAGTCTGATATTCCTATGCATGTTTGCTGTCAAACTAACATGCAGATAAAAGCATGGAAGCTTTGTAACCTTGGATTTAGAATGTGTGACAAAATGAAAAATTATCTATCTTTTTCTGAGCTTTGAACTGTTTGCAACGAGCATTAAAAGAGCCATTTAATACCATCATCCCGACACGCTATGATTCGTCATAGTTCATTGCTCGCTGTGCCTGTTTACTCCCCTTCAGCACAATGTCCCTGAAACAGACTGAGCTTCTTTTTGTGTCATTTACCACACCACAGGGTATTAAAACAATCAGTTGTAAGTTAAGCATGCAGGCAAATACATGACTATCATTACGAGTGCTTTCCTTCCATTAAAACCACTGTAGTCACTGTAGGAAATACCTCGCCAGTTTGCCAGGTGCAAGTGTCGGAACAACAGTGAACACTCATTCTCAGAGCTGTGCTGCTTGCAGATGCATGTGTGGCAGACTCTGCAGTGTCAGTTTGGATTGCTTCCTCTCTCTGGGATTACTTGAGAAAAGTAATTCAAATTCAATAGCTGTAAAACATCAGAATGAGTAGGGTGTTTTTCTCTGTCAGCATAGTTTGAAAATATAGTTCATAGTTTGTTTATTTACATGAAACAGCACATATACCATTAAGTTAAAAATGGAACAAGAGATAGAAACAGTCAAGCAGTAAAATACATATCTTGACTGTTGCAGACTGGGATACTGAAGCTGAAAACCTCATATGTTATGACAGAGATTTCATGTTAAAAATCAACCACCATTGATTTGATTTCTCTTGAAGTTAGATTCAGTAACAACTGGTCTGAAGACACGTTTAAAGTTACTACTGCAACAACAAGTAATTGGGGTTGTAGGGAAAATTATTTTTTTTTAAATTACATTTAAATCTGTGATGAGATCAATGTATGTGAGATCCAAATCTCACAGCACCAGAGAAGACATTTCTTTACAATGGGTGTCTATCAGAGAATTCTGTAACCAAATTTGAAGAATACATTCAATTACATCAATGCCATGTGCCAATATAAGGAAGGGCTGCCACCTAAACTTTACTCTTATGTTGACAGAGCCACAGCTTCAATGCATACAACACTGAACCATGATGCCTCTCTGAAAAGGAGGATAATCAAGTCACAAGAGACTCCTTTACCTCATTAGGACCATGTGTTAAAGCAGTCTTCAAGAAAGGTGGAAAATAAAAAATGGTGTTCCGGTAATTTAGAAGAATTTCATGCAGTTTGGATTTTTAAAAAAAACATAAGAAAGCCCTTTGCTAGAAGTGATTATCATTAATCACAGAGAGGAGAAAGAAACCCCAGGTGTCTTTTCAGCATCGTAGCTAGGCTGACTAAGGGTCCGATTGACAAGTCCATTGTACTTAAGAACCCTTCCAACTCAGTGAAATGGCCTAAAAGTATCTGAGCAAATTCTCCAAATGCTAAGGAAAGGAGCTGAGATGCTTTCTTTAAGATCTCCTTTGACATTCACCAGACCATCCTGTATTAAAGAAAGGAAATAACTTTTATTACGATGCTCAATTATTTTTATTCAGTTGTACCAGCTCAGATTCGTGTGGATAAGGGCAGGAGGGAGAGAGAGAGCAGCCTGTGACAACACTCGCTACAGAGCTGTAGCTTATATCTAATCTCATCTAATGATCGATCACAGCATTCCATTACAGAGACTTGAACATGTTACTGGGATTAAAGGAACTCCATTAGGCCGTTTTAAGTAATAATTATCGGAGAGATTCCAGTTTGTTAAAGTAAAATATGAGTCTTCCTCACACGAACGTTAGTGATGGAGTTCTGCATGGCTCGGTGCTTAGACCAATACTTTTCACTTTGTACAGCATGACATAAATTTCAATTACTACACAGATGACGATAAGGTTTACTTATCCATGAAGCCAGGTGAAACCACTCATTTAGTTAGATTAGAAGCATTACTTGATGACATCGTTGTTGTTGTCGTCTTTGGACCTGAGTGCCTCAGGAAGACACTGTCTAGCCATATAGTTACTATAGATTGCATTATCTTGGTTTCTAGTCCTACCATCAGGAACCTTGGAATGATTTTTGACTGGATCCATCTTTTGACTCACATATAAAACAAGTTTCTGGTACTGCCTTCTTTCATCTTTGCAGTATTACGAACAACCTTTCTAATGGTAGTCAATGGTAATGTATTTTCCCAGCAGAGGATTGTTCATGCACTGTAGGCTTACTTATGGTTCATAGATTTTCTAAAAGTAGTGGGAGGCAAAGACTTCAGTTATCAGACCCTCTCTTTTGGAACCTGCCAGCGTGGATTTGGGAGGCAGATACCCACTCTTTTTCTTTAAGGTTAGGCTTAAAACTTTCCTGTTTGATAAAGTTAGGGTTGGCCCAGGTGCCCCTGAATGATTCCTGAGTTAAGCTGCTGTATGCCTACACTGCTGGGAGACATCACATAATACAATGAAACATTTCCTCACTCTGCTCACGTAACTCTCCATGTATGACATTATTGTTGTCCTTTACCTAACTGACATGGACAGGATTATGACTGGATTGAAGTGTCCATTTAAGGCACCATGAGAATACTTTTGTTGTGAATTGACCCTATATAAATTAATTGAAAAACCATAAACTAAAATAGTCTGTCAAGCCCAGTTTGGATCTGACGACAGAAGGAAATGCAGTTAGGATTTTAAATCGATATTCCTTAACTGCCCCTGGTTCACGTGTTTTTCTAAACTTTCTCTTCTATAACCGAAAACTTAATATTTCAAATAATTTTTTTAAAGTAGTCATGTCACAAAGGAAATTACTAGATTAATAACTGCAATTCCTTGCAACAACAGTTGCTTCATAAATGTGTGTCTCCATGCAAACAAAGACATTGTTCTTATAACTAAAAACCGAATTCAGCAGAAAAGGGAAAAACCTAGAACAAAGTAAGCATTACCAAGTAACCAAGGAGGAGTGGTTGGTGCTGTCTTTCTAGACCTGCATAAGGTCTTTGATACTGTTGCACAAACTTGGTAATTATAATCTTTCATTACACACTCAAAACTGGATCAAATCATAGCAGTGTGACCGTCACCAGTGCGTGCGTGTAAGCCATACACTCTCTCCACCTAAAGCCTGCACACTTTTTAGCATTTATATAAATGACCTGTCTTCCATGTGTGATGATGTCAGCGTAATAATGTATGCAGACGACACTGTCATATACACTCCTATAGAGGTTGCCAAGACATTAACAAAGGGCAATGCAAAAGGTTGCTCTCTGGCTACACAACTCTTGCCTCACCCTAAAAAAACTGTAACCATGTTTTTCACCAAAAGGCTCACACTGAAGGAATGCCCCGACGTCTCAATAAATGAGCAAACACTTAACATTCAGTGCGGATAAATGCGTGCCATCGGATCGGATTAATGGCTAAATTACAATAAGATTGAGTTATTCAGTTCATGTAGACACCTTAATCTGACAAGAAATCGAATCGGATTACTTGAGATTGAATTAAGACCCCGAGATAACTCTATCCAAATGCCCGCATTTGGATGTGCATCACATTTGTGCCATAACCATGCTCATCATAAATGTAGAGGGACGTAGCTTCATCTTGCTCTTCGTTCGCCATCTTTCTCGAATGCCTTAGTTTTGTTGTTATTGGTGGTGAAGAAGTCAACCGGAGGTGGCTGTATTAGCGATAGCTGAAATGGGTACAGTGCCACCTATCGTACTGGGGTATGGCATGCTTTGTGCCAGTGATTCCATTCATTCACCGCCATATAGCTATAATCTAGTTAATCTCATCATGTAGACCCACTGTATGTGGATGAATTCAAGTACATGGGCGTTACCCTTGACAGAACTCTTAGCTTTAAATACCATGTTAAAAACTGAGAAACACACTGAAATTTAACCTAGCTCATTTCAGATACATAAGGAATTCACTCACAGTTGAGGCTTTTAGTTTGTATCTGATGCCAGTCAAATAAAACAGTTCTAAAACCACTTGAATCATTATACAAAAGTGCCCTCAAAATCCATGATGAAAAGCCACAGCGCTACCATCATTGTCATATACTCAATAAATATGAAATTTTAAACTTTGAGAATCTAATAAAGCACTCATATGTTTGCTTACTTTTTAAAATTATTCACAATGCTGCAGCTCCCCCCTTGAAAAAACGCACTCTTCTCTGAGAAGTCAACAAGAACAACAAGATCTGCTACAAGGGGTGAATGTAGTGTACCCCAATGCAAAACTGCATTTGGAAAGTCATCATTTTCTTGTACTGCCTTGACTCAATGGAATACTCTGCCAATGGACATTATTTCATGTGGAACGCACGATGCCTTCTCACATCTTGCAAAGTGTTGGCTTCTGTCAAGACAAGAGTGTACACATTTATGAATTGTTGAATTTGTGACAGTGTGTGTTGGGGGATGCCTCACAGATGGAAAATAGCAATCTGCTAAAACCTGGCACAATGCATATTCTCTTGTTGTACAAGATTAATGTTTTATTGTGCGCTGTCCCTGTCTTGAAATAAATAAACAAACAAACAAACACTCACTACTTAATCAATTCATCCTCTATTCTACCCTCATAATAAGACTCGATGTTCAAAGCTGGATAGCTTACAAAGTTACCAGAAGTGAAATCAATGCATGTGCAATGCAATTGGCATTGTAGATACTGCAGTGCCATATATTACAAAATAGCAGATAACATTTGGAGAGGCAACATTTAAAGTCGTGGTGTAAAAAAAAAAAAAGAGCAAAGAAGAACCAAACCTTTCTACTTAAGAATAACTAAATTCCATGTTAGTCTGAAATGGAACTAAGGTGGCTATCTGAGGATTTATCTGTGAGGGAGGGGCAATAATGATGAGTATGTAACTTTAGTTTTAACTTCTGATAAATAACATAACACAGATGCTATTGTAAAGTGTATTTTCCGTTAGTCGGGATACAGAGCACTAAAGTAAATGTTGGGAGTATATAAACATGTTTCATCAGTTATATTATAGGAATCAACCACAAATTCAGACCTATGATGATTTACAGTCCACACGGTGAAGAGGGAGAAAGCATCATGATATATTCTTTCCATGGCAGCCTTACTAAGAGAGCTAATCTCCAGGTAGAGATGGCCGTAACTACCACAGAGGACACCGAGGTCGTGTCCTCTGTATTTTTATTTCTTTTTTGCTTAAATTGTGGTGATCTTATATTTGAAGAGCCAAGAGTAACGCAACTGTTTAATAAAGCAGTGGCTCAGTTTGGGCAGACGTGCTGCGCGTCATCAACAACATGCACTGTCGCTATGGTAACTACCACACACATTTGACTTTGATGTTACCGCTACCGTTACTGAGTCAGTCAGTCTCACCAGTCACTGGAAGAGGAGCACATCAAGCTAAAAATGTAGGTGGAGAGCAGTTTAAGTGGTAGATGACTGTGAGAAAAAAATGCATTTTAATGTGGAGATATTTTTATTTTTATTGCAGCCCAGCGTACAACTCAGATAGCAAGGAAACATGAATCAAAGTTTAATTTTGGTTAACTCTGTCAGTACCAGTCGTCAATCAATTTCAACATTCATTTTGTGATTGAAATGTCAGTGACGTCTTCAATTGAAAATGAAAGGTTTATTCAGTGTAGATTTCTTAATATTGGATGCCGAACCTTTAATATATTTCTGCCGGATGCCGGAGCACAACACAGCAACACTGCACAGAGAAGATCTGCGGGACAGGAAGTCGTGCGCAGAAACAAAAAACACCCAATTAATTTTCAAAATAATAATAATAACACATAATTTTCTGTGGTAACTTGCCCTTACTTCACGAGTCACCATAATGGTCCTTCAAAAAGCCTCAGAATGCCCCATTTTTACCTCAAATTTCAAAAGCTCCGCACCAACCTCAAGGTTTTTTAAGATTTCTGACACATCTGAAAACATGATGTTGAAATTGCATAATGTTTTCATTTCTATCAGTTTAGAATTTGACTGTTTATAGATTCAAGAGTTTTATTTGTCACATACATAATCATACATAGTACAATGTGCAGTGAAATTTTCTTTTTACCTGCTACCAAGAATTAAGGATAAGAATTTAAATATGAATATTTCAAATAAAAAAAAAACATTGCACAATAATTCCACAGAAAATAAGAAAAATGCTTCAGTAAAAAAGTGTCGAGTGTAGGGTATTAAAATATAAGTGGAAAAATTTACAATATTAACAATATTATTGATGTTAGCATTAAGGTGCAGGTGAGTGAGATAGTCCAGTTTTTTATATTCTTCACTAAAGGGAAAACAGGATAGGGAGGAAAAGGCTGAGCCAAACCAAGCTCATCTTTGGGCCAAGCAGCAAGAAGAGGAGCAGTGATAGAGGGAGAGTAGGTACTATGAAAGGACCTGTATACGTTTTAAAAGTCAGATGTATAATGCAGGATAACTGAAGTATTGTGTAAGATTATAATAGAAATTTGTTCTCCGATAACAAAAAAAAACAAATAAGCCTAAAGGTCATTATGATGTTGTTTTTGTTCCTTTAAGACTCTGAAAATGGCCAGATTTAAATAATGGAATTAAAAACATTTTCAGGGGAGCATCATGCCCCTGAACCCGACTAGAAGTTCTGACTCATGACCTCAGTGATTTTTGGGCCCTGCTCTTAAATTATGATAACCTGGTTACCGGTAAGCTAAATGGGTTCAGTTTTATTTATATATAGCGCCAAATTACAACAATTGTCATCTCAAAGCACTTAAATAGGCATATTGGCAAAATAATCCCTTAAAAAAATAAAATAAAATTAGGATGACTGTGGTCAGAAGCTGAAGCCTTCATTTCTTGTAGGCTTCTGTTGGTCCCTGATGGAATCTTTTGTATTTATATGTAGTTTTCAAAGAAGGTGAGAAAACTGCCAACTAGCTGATAATTGGGTGTCTGATTGTTATCAATATCAGAATTTAGGTGAAAAATATATAAATTAATAATTAATTAATTAATAAATGCTCTGGTCATTTTAATGAGTGAAAAAGATTGACAGTAATAGCAACGTGCCAGTAGTGTAGACTGAAGTTTTCTCAACAGTGCTCCCATGTGGCCATACTTCATGGTGGTAACAGAATCTGGTTGGACACAAGCTCCACTTCATTTACTTATCTTGGGAAATAGGTACAAATGACTTTAAAAATGCACCAGTTTTTAACTTGAACACAATCATTTCTCTAAAATAAAAGGAACTGGTTAATAAGTTTTTCAAGAGAAATCAAACTGTCATTTAATTTTTTTTCACATTCACATGACATACACACGTGGACAAAATTGTTGGTGCCCCTCAGTTAAAGAAGGAAAAACCCACAATTCTCACTGAAAGCACTTGAAACCTACAAAAGTAACAATAAATAAAAATTAATTGAAAATTAAATAATCAAAATCAGCCATTACTTTTGAAATATTGATTAACATAATTATTTAAAAAAAAAAAAAAAACTAAAGAAATAGGGCTGGACAAAAATGATGGTACCTCTATAAAAGATTGAAAACTATTTGACCAGAGTGACATGATTAACTCAGGTGTGTCCTTTAATTGACATCACAGGTGTTTCCAAACTCATAATCAGTCAGTCTGCCTATTTAAAGGGAGACAAGTAGTCACTCTGCTGTTTGGTGAAAAGGTGTGCACCACACTGAACATGGACAACAGAAAGCGGAGGAGAGAGTTGTCCCAGGACATCTGGAAAAAAAAGCGTTGGACTATTCTAAAGTGGCCTTCCATGAGCCCAGATCTGAATCCCATTGAACATCTGTGGAAGGAGCTGAAATGTGCCATTTGGAGAAGACACCCATCAAACCTGAGACAACTGGAGCAGTTTGCTCATGAGGAGTGGGCCAAAATACCTGCTGACAGCTGCAGAACGCTCATTGACAAATACAGAAATCGTTTAATTGCAGTGATTGCCTCAAAAGGTTGTGCAACAAAACATTAAGTTATGGGTACCATAATTTTTGTCCTGCCCTATTTCATTAGTTTTTTTTTTAATAATTCTGTTAATCAACAATTCAAAAGTAATGGCTGACTTATTTAATTTTCAATACATTTTCATTTGTTACTTAAGTAGCAAGTGATTTCAGTGAGAATTGTGGGTTTTTCCTTCTTTAACTGAGGGGTACCAACAATTTTGTCCACGTGTGTAAATGATTTAGTGCAACAATTGTCTCCCTTTTGTTTATTTGCATGCAACTGTTTTCTGTGTTCAAAAGTGTCACGTTTGAATTAAAACAAGAGGTTCTCAGCTTTCGCAGTGTCCGCATGAAAACAGAATTTCCATCTATGCAACAAGGAAAATAAGACAAAAGCACTGCAAACAAACCGTTTAAAATGTGACTCCTTCTCAGTCAACTGGATTAGTTTTTTTTTTTCTGCAAACCTTATGAAACATCAAGGATGTTTCTACCTATTCTGGTGCAATTTCTGCATTCAAGAAACTCCAGAAACTGGGGTCAATATATTACAGGATAAAAGGGAATAATGGCTCACGACAATTTTTTTTGGATAAGATACATGAAAAGTAAAGCCATGGCCTAATTTATCGACATCACTGTTCTGCTTTTGTGCAGCTAAAAACAGAACTATGACTGGAGTGCTGACGTTGACTTTTTATATATTTTTTTTATATCAAAATCATTTATGTAATGATGCAGGATTGCTCCAGATTTCCAACAGTGATGATTGTGGAGGCAGATTTTTAAAAATCCCACAATACTGAAATTACCTCCAGTTCATAGGACTTTTTTTTTTTTTGGAGTGTGCCGACTGACATAAGGGAAGTTGGCACGAATCTCAACGAATACTAAAAGATGATACACACTCCAGGCACAGCCTGTTGTAATCAGGCAAATTATACAGAAGCTGCTGTGCCAACATACACTGGAACTGCTCCTTTTGTCTTGTAAAAGTATTGAATACATTCTCTCTACTCTTCACCACAAGCGGTTGTCCGCGCTTGTTATGAGAGAGCTGTTGTGTTGCTGCACCCAGGACAGAATGCAGAATACTTACTGTGGTTTAGCGCCTGCTATCAGCAGGACCTGGATACACTCCAAGCTACCTGAGCGAGCTGCCTTGTGAATGGGAGCCTCACCAACACAGTCCTGAAAGCAAAATGTTAGACTAAGCATATGCTTGCATGAGGACATAATGAAGGCTAATAACTACCATCTTAACTTTAAAATTAGTTATTTGAATGCACATTTTCAGCGTGGTAGGACTGCATGTATTCAGTGATTTGTTGAAATGACACATAAGGTGCTGTTTTTCACACTATCCTACAGAGATTAACTTCATGTCTCGCTTTACTTGTGCTATTCAGTTATGTCTTGGATTAAAATACCATCATTTCCAAATCGGTAACACAGACAGACCTGCTTGTTGATGTCAGCTCCAGCCTGAGTCAGCCATACCACACAGTGAGGATGTCCTCCAAATGCAGCAGTGTGTGTTGGTGTCTGGTTGAAGCGGCTGGTCACCATGTTCACCTCACAACCCATCTGTACCAGGTGTGCCAAACACTCAAGCTGTTTGCAGAGTACAAAATACAAGCCGATAATGACTAAACGTAGTCTGACAGACAATAAAACATCAAACGTTTTGTATGTTGTAAATGAATATCACTTCAGGCTGAATAAGAGGTTTATAGTGTGTCACACGTCGAGCAGGTGTTCAGGCGCTCATGAACTTTAAAGCAAACACAAGCTTTTCCTGTTTTCTATTTCGCGCCAGAATTACAATTGGCTCTACTGGAACCAATGAAAACGCGGCAACCCGTTTTTTTTTCTCATAATAAAACTTTATTGCACAATGGCAACCAGACGAAACAGTATACACCACTTAGAAAAAAACCACGCTGCGTTGTTTATATTAAAAAACAATATGAAATGGTTAATTCAAGATGTGTCACTGTACTTGTACTTTTCAAACGAGTTAGCTGGGATCTCTAGTTAAAGTGAATGCTGTATGATTAATTGTTGTTAAAATCTGCAAGACGAATGTCTTCTTAAATTTCAAAATATCCATTTTACTCTAGCTAGGTTTTTTTTTAATTATTCTTGTAAGTAACAAGATCCTACCTGTCCATAGTGAGCAGCCCAGTGTAATGGGGTCCATCCATAACAGGAGTCCTCAGTAGTCAGATGACCCTGGTTTGACAGTTGCTGTAACAGTGAGACCAAAGCGCTAATGTCTCCATCCCGACAGGCGCGATGGACGGGAAACTGTCTGAAAAATACTTCATCACCAGAGAAGACGGGTTCTAATCCAACAGACATAAGATAACGGTTGAGGTGATGTACAGCAATATTTCTCTGCGAGACTTTTCGTCTCAAATGAAGTTCAAACACAAAGGAATACAATGCAGCATTCAATAAGACTGGGAACTCGAAATTTCACATTTCGGAACCGAAGACATTGCCACGAGAAAGTCGAATTTCCTTGTCAGTAACTCGAGGAAAGTTTCTCATATCCGAATTTGACATAATTCCGACAAAAAGAAGCTTATACAGCAAACGCAAACTTATGATCGGCTTCTTTTTTTAATCTAATGAAACAGACAAAATAACGCATTTTTATTATTTTTTTCTCATACTGAATGAACTAAACAACTGTTATGGAGTGTTTGCTGCTAACAGCAAGGTTTCATAGCAAACCTGAATCCACTATGTGCATGCGAAAACCAGCATTTGGAAGCCAAAAATAAACGTTTAGAATTCCACATTCTTTTCCGAAATGCCCCGAATGCAACATAAGCCCTGCACGTAGAGAAAAATCACAAAACGCGGACTGGAGTATGTATAGAGACGGATTTCTTTTTACAGACAAAAAGTCGGCCAGGAACATCGATTTACCATCCAGTGAGGAAGTCGCTTAAGTTATTCAGCAGTGAGTTATATCATGTAAGTTACCTAATTATAGAATTGTCTCCGAACATATGGAGTTGGACCGAACAGCTCAATCCCAAAGTTAAACTGAAACATTTCTTAGCTAGTTGTGATGGCAGATATTCGCTAGTCTGTGTGTTAATGTTAAATTAACATTACAACATCACAATTCTCCGATAAAGGGACATACTAATCAAATGGTTTTTGCTACAAACAACAACAGTTTCGGAGAAGTCAACTGCAGAAGTCAAAATAAGACATTTAACAGCTGGTGTCACCTTTATTTGGCGGGAAGATGATGGATTACAAGCATGGACCAAAGGTAAATGAAGTAAAGGTAAACGGTTTCTCAGCTGCTAAAAGTGCGACAGCCTGCTCTCAATGCAAATTCATGGTAAAGGCATTTGGATGATCTGTTCTAGCTTTGGTTTCTGTTTCAGGATCATGTTCTCATCAGAGGCCTCTTAGGCCATGCAGAGCATCAGGAAAAGCTTTTGTGGGATCATCTCTGTATGGAAGCTGCGAGCATCTTTGCCTGCAATTATTTGTTTGATACTGTAATCTCGAGATCACAATGTTTTGTGATCTCTAGATAACACAGCTTGTTTTGTGCGATAAGTTAATCTATCTGGTTTTGTCAAGAAATCAGCCTTTTCTCTCTCAAGAACACAACATGTAGTACATGTCATCAAGAGAAAATGAGCTTTGGTTTCTGAACACATCAAAGTGATTATGGTGAGCTCTGTAATGAGTGGTTTCTATGTTAACACTGTTGTCAGGACCTGAGGCATCCATGTGTTCCTCTGTCTGCGGCACTGAGTCTGGTTGATGTTTGCTGTTGAGCACAGACATTTGCATTTATGGGCCTTTGACCAACGCTGCAGCAATTCAGCCAGTAAGCGAGCCCATTGTTTACTGCCATGAGAACATCTACTTTACTAGCCCTAATGAACCCAAATCAATAAACAAATGATCTTGAGAAAACAAGCCCGGTTATCCTGATGCAAAGATATAGATCACCACAACAAAGCATGTAATCTTTACCCCTCTGGTTCTCTTCCCTTCTGTCAGATTTCAAAATTTTGACCAATTTTGAAGACAAATTTTTAAAAAGATAGCATCCACATACAAATGGTTGATGATAATAATAATATATATAATAATGATTATGATTATTATTCATAGCATTATTGTTAATATTTTACTCTTGAAGCTGCCCTATTGGGGTTTTTTCACTTGTGGTGTGCATTTACTGTACCTCACAAGTTTGGTCTTCATTAATACAAAATGGCTGAAAAATAACTTGTTCATACTTGTAGACACCCTGCTGGTGCTCCAGAGGTTTGCATGTGGAAGCAGTATAAATGCATTTGAGCGACAGTCAAAAGTTGATGATTATGACTGCTGACACTCACTGGGACTAACAGATGAGGATCTCAGAATTCAACTTACCTCATTTTGTCTCACTGCTCCATCAAAGGCACACTTTGAGTCACTCTGTAGAACATTAACGTTATTCATGTAAAAACCTTTAACAACCTCATCTAATGTAAGCATGATGACTGGAGAATCAAGTGCAATGACTTACCGCTTTTCAGTGTTATCAAATATGAACTGAAAATGTATCTTTTTCTTTCTTTCAGGATGATTTTGTCAGAGTTAGGAGAAGGGATTTAGAAAAAATAACCACAGAAGTGATGCAGCTCAGGGAGTTCCTGCCCAGAGTTTTGAATGGGAACCTGACTGAAATGCTGCAGCAAGCGCAAAGAGCAGAAACAAGTATGCTACCATTTGTCCATTTTTACCATGATATAACTATTTTATAGGCTTCACAATAAAGTCATTTGGAAAAAAAAGTACACCCCCTTTCAGTTCTGAGCTTTTTGGTGTCAGTTTATAACAAAAAATCACAGATGCAGGACCAGATGTAGTCAGATACAGCTCATGAAATGAATGGGATTAATGTGCAGCAAGTGTGACCACTTCTATAAAAAGCAGAGGATGTGATAGTTAGCTGGTCTGAAGCATTCAGCTGTGTCAACACAATGTGAAGGAGAAACTCCATCAATAAGAAGCTGCCCATTAGTCTGGGAAGGGTTACGACACCGTTTCCAAACAATCTAGCATTTGAGAAAAGAGTATTCACAAGAGTATTGCTCTTAGACTGATAAATGCCAGTCTCTTCGTAAATTGAGAGGATGTGCCATCTGTCACTAATTAATTAAGGGTAAACGGCTGAAAATGCCCATAAAAGGGCAGGCGAGTGAAGGGCTGTCTTCAAACATCCTCTTAAGATGCTTACAGAGCGCTCCAGTGTGGGGTTATTAAATGCACCAGATTAAATGAACCCTCCTGGTGTGTCTGAGAGTCAGTCATCAAAGATTTGTTTCCTCTCTCGGGCACGATCTGTCATTTTTTTTGCAGCAACAGTAACTATGCCATTTTGCCTGGGAAGAACAGTTGGTGAATGAGGTCCAGTGTTATTTGGACACCGAGCAGTGAGAGGACAAAAAGGCTTAAAGTAAAGAAGGGGTGTTATATTCTACCCAAAAATAATCAAACTCAAAGTAACAACAAGAAAATGGGCCCATAAGAGGTCAAATTAACCAAAGTTTACACAAAGTAACTCGTACCAAAACAAGACACTAACTCAAACAAACAGACAAAAGGGACTGTTAAATGGTGGCTGATCAGCCCACAAACACACAAAAGGAGTAGAACACACTAAAGACCTAACTAAAGCTGATAGACAGTTCCCTTCCTCCCCCCACGATGCTGAATTGTGGTATGATCCAATTTCCTGGCTTCAGCATAGAGGCCTGCCCCACCCATTTGCCACCTCTTTGTCAGTCAAGGGTGTGGAGCATCTTCAGCTGAGGTAACTCAGCTCTATGAAAACAAGTTAGGCCACCGATTCAAACATGAAATGCGTGCAAATTAAAATGTGTGCACTTATTTCAGTAAACAGTGTCATGCCCATGTAAATAAACTCATTCCAAACCAAAAGCAATTGCTCTGTAAATCAAATCCTAAATATTAAGAATGTGTCAGTGTCATGTTCTATATAATACTGAATTGCAGTTGTGATGTTTGATGTACATCACCACATTCGTGTGGCTGCAGATGCAGCCATCACAGATACACAAAACCAAAATGGTGGCGTTTGGCCATGGTGCACAACACCAAATTTGGAGAAAACCAAACGCAGCATATTAGCACAATCACCTGTAACCCGGTGAAATGGGCTGGTTATGCTGCTACAGGACCTGAAGGACTCAACCACAGACTCCTTTGTATAACAAAACGTTTGACTTTTTGATCATCTGTCCAGCACTTGTATCTTGGTAGAAATTGTGTTTTGAAACAGAGCAATGATCCTAAACAGCAGAAACAGAATGGCAAAGAAAATAAAGTCAAAGTCCAGAATTCAAGCAGACTGAAATGCAGGGGTGGGATATTAAGAGAGCCATGTATAAACGAATGCCTGCAACCTTCAGTTAACTGAAGCAGTGGGCCAAGAATTCTCCACAGCAATGATTCCTTCGTTCGTTATTTCTTTCTTATTTTATTTTTGTGCTTTTCTGCTGCCCTGCAGTGACGCCCTGTGGTTTTACAAGGATTCATATTAAACTTCTAACCTTTTCATAGTTTAAAAGAAAATGCTTTATAATGTTTATAATTCTATGTTATGAACCTGCATAATATGTTTCAAGATTATATAATGAATCATATAAATTAAAATAAAAGTATGAAATTATTAGTAGTGTTTGTATGTGTTTGCACATACATGTGTGAAGAAGTCCTAAACAAAAGTAAGTTATATAATTAGTTCAGTTACGTCCACCTGTGGGCAATCCAGGAATCAGAATTTGTTGTATATGCACTTGCTGTGAAAGGCCCCAGATTCTGCAACAGCAAAGGGCACAGCCGAACATATGTCACAGTCACCAAATAGTTTTCCATACAGCTCTTGGCCCAACTTGTGAACGTGTAAACTTCTGTTTGTGTGTAGAAAAGGAGCACCTTGTACAGGAACAGGAGCAGTTGCGACAGGAGAGTTTGCATCTTCAATCCCGCCTGGACGCAGTTCAGACTGAATGCCAGAAAGAGAGAGAGGTGAAGAAAAAAACAACTCATTCCTATACACAATATTAGTAGGTAGGTTTTGACATTTTGTTTCAACCAAGAGAGCTGTGTGTCACTGCTCCTTTACAGATATTCAGTTAGCACTGTGACGTATACACAACAGCTGCATGAAAAACACAATTTGACTGACTTTTTTGGCTCTGAAATGACCATTATTTTGCTTTATCCAGACAGCTTATTGTCTTTCTCCACTTGTGTGTTTTTTAGGAGAAGCTGCTGTTACGTGAGCAGCTGTGGCAGAGTGGGACAGAGCTGCAGCAGCAGGCAGACTTCTGCTCAGGTTTAGGATCAGCTGCTTGCAGTTTGCTGTGGAGCTGCTCTGCCAGGGAGGACACTGTCACACTCTGGCTAGCTGATGTGAGTCATTTCTACTTTCCATTAAAGACTGTCAGTGTGTCTACATGTATGTGTCATACTAATTTCCACGACAACCAGGCTAAACTCTGGATTTGTTTCAGCTGTGACATGTGGGGCAACTGTGGCTCAGGTGGTGGATCGGTAATCCTCTAGTTCAGGGGTCATCAACGAGACTTGTCCAAGGGCCAGAAAATTTCTCAGCAGTCACTATGAAGGCCAGATGCTGTCGTAAAATCAAATCAAATTAAAATCATATCCTAAGTAATATATAATTATTTTCCAAATGTAGCCTTTGTCAGTGTTAATGCATTCATATTACCTGTACTGCAGCATGCCACTAGGGGGCGACTGCGACGTTTTCTGTTTAAAATTTGTGAGGTGGTTCAAGCTTTCCATTACTGTCACATGCAGTGTTGTTGTACTGATGCAGAAAACCGCAGCTTTAATGAGAAACGTAACGATAACTAAGTATTCATAGTGCCAACCTTTAGAAATGCTGTACCTGTGTGCCTCATTTGTGACGGAACTGCTGCTGTCGCTAAAGAATGCAATCTGAGGCGTCACCACAACACAAAGCATGCAAGCTTCAACGAATCGTATCCTGAACAGTCAGAGGCCCGTCAGAGAAAAATTGCTGCATTCAATACTCCCATGCAGTGGAGTTATTAACCGAACTTCAACTGAACAAGATAGAGCAACAAGGGCGCCTCTGCAGGCTGCTTAGGTCCAAGCATAACAAGCCCTTTACGGATGCTGAGCTTTTTGAGGAGTGCATGGTGGCTGTTCGAGAGGAATTTGCCACTAACAAATCTATGGACAGGATAATTGTGTCTGTTAAACAGATACCTCTGTCTGCTAAAACTGCTGTTCGCTGTGTCCATGTTCTGGCAGAGGATGTCAAGTACTTCATGAGATAAAAGAAGCCAGATACCTATCCCTGACTATTGATGAGTCCACTGACAATACTGACATTGCCCAAATGTGCTTTTTCATCCTGTTTTGATGGTAAACATATCAAAGAGGAGCTGCTGGCCTTGATTCCACTGGAGGGCATTACCACTGGCGCTGTTATCTATTATAACTTCATCGGGGAAATTCAAGAACACAGCACCTTTTTGTGCGAGAATCTGAAGCCTCTCACACAATGATGTACGCTGGCTCAGTTAGGGTTAGGCAAAGTCCTGGAGCGCTTCATTGCACTCAAGGATCAAGTTGTGGACTTTTTTTTGCAAAAGCAGTCCATCAAAAGCAGCAGCTGATCACCAGCGCACCATGCAAGACAGAGAATACATGCGCAATGTGACATTTTTAGCGAGCACATTTTCTCATCTGAACACACTAAATCTACAACCACAGGGGAAAGAACACACTTAAGACAGCGGGTAACAGCAAGGTCACAGAGAACAATTACATGAAGAAATTCATCACACAGCTGATGGAAAGTTTCTCTGCCAGATTTGATGACTTAGCCATTTCCAGGGATGTCATTGGATTTGTGCGTGACCCGTTCACTATCAGCCCAGGTGGAGAGTTCTCCCCTAATGTGAGGAAGAAGATGCCGCTGGATGAGGCAGCTGTTCAAAATGAAGTGATGACATCCAGGTCTCTGGTGACATGAATGCGGCTCACCGTGCTGCTGAAAGCTTGAGCAACTTTTGGGGTGACTTGTCCCCACGAGTATGACACCCTGAAGACACTGGCCATGTATGTGCTCACCATGTTTCGGATCAACATGCAACTATGAAGCTGCATTCTCAAAAATGGACTATAAAAACGCTCGAGCGGAACCAACTGTCAAAGCAGTCTTTGGAGGGGGGCAAATGTAACTTCTGCCATTAACCAAACATGAGTACTTCTGTCTTATCATTTTCTTGTTTTTACTTTATTTGTTGAATCACAGCCTACTTTTATTTGATGTAAAGAGTAACATTTCTAATACCTGAGGTCTGCTGAAAAAACTCTTTCACTAGTGTAAGACCAGGTTTTGGATGCTTTAATTATTGCCTTACATAAACTATCGGAGGGCTGTGGGTAAAGTATGAGCACGGGGACAGCTTCGGCCACATAACTCGACTCACTTTAATGTCCGACCAAAACACAAACGTGGGACCACACTGACCACCAAAGTCAAATCTCACAGCTTACATATCACTCCGCCAATCATCACTCACATTACCTGTACGTAAAGTGCGACATATTATATAGTTCCAGATGAGACTTAAGCAGCAGAATAAAATATTTATAAATGTAGAAACAATGAGTTAAATTATGTGGACTCAAAATAATGAACAATGCAAAATAAGACAAGCTGCTGAATATGTCCTCACAAAAATAAATCTCCTCTTACACTAGCCACACAATGTTATGAGAACCAAAGGATAGGAGGAAGCCCCCCCCATCACATCTTTTCTCATTGTATAACTTCATGATTTTTCTAACACAGATGAACAATAAAAGAAATGTTAAATGTGAGCAACGAGTTTATCATCATTTTTAATGAAGGAAGGCTGCGGCACAAACTAAGAGAGAGTTTGTTTCATTAGATTCTTTCAAAGAAAAAAATACATATGGAAACATACTTTTCTTCTTCAAACTATTTCTTAATTCTGTGATATTCTGGAAATGATAGAAAGCTCCGGTGGGCCGGATGTGGCCGTTGTGACGGTCACATAGTTACATCCTCAGCCCCTCAATGTGACTAGCTGACCTTTGACAAAACAGTGAAGCCCATATTACCCACATATGTGGCAGATTTTATGCCTGAGAAGTGACTGGTGGAGTTTAGAGTCTGTAAATGTTTGCTTTGTCTCTCTTTCTGTGTGTGTCTATGTGCTGATTATGCAGGGGAAGCTGCAGTCCTTCCTGACTGTTGCTGCTCAGACACTGGAGAGCTTTGTCAAGTCTCTGAATGATGAGATGAAAATTCAAACTGAGGACCACAACTCCCATGAACACCAGTTTGTGTTGGCTCTGGTTGGGACTTTTACAAGTGAGTTCACTGCATCCGCTGGTTGCACATTGATGTATTCACGCACACTACTTGTTTTCCACATGTTTCTATGTGCCTCTCATAGTTCTCCCCCTTCTTCTAACATTACCTTGGATACTTTTTCATTGGGCACATTTTCTCTTCAGGTTCATACACCACTAGGACTTTAGTTGCTGCCTAGACATATTTCGGAGAAATGTCTCTTTTCTACAACTGATTCTTGTGTGGAATCGGCTAAAAGAGGGTCATTTCTTGAGCTGATGGAAAACCAGAGCAGAAAACTGCAATCATGACATTGTGACCATGTCTTAAGTTTAAATGAGATGATACCTGAAAGTCACTGATGTTAGATGGAAATTACTTGACTTCTCCCTATTTTCTACCAATCAGACATAGCAGCAGTAACTTGTGGGCGGGACTTCCTGTCTAGTTCAGGCCAGGTCTTGCTGGACACTTTGATAAAACTTCTGGAAGTGATGAAGCCTGGCATCTTCCCCAAACTGAAAGTGTATGTGGCACTGTGTCAAAACACCTTATGCAGACTCCTGGTAGCTTTGATGATGTTTTCCATCTCATAAGTTGTAGTTTGCTCTATCAATTTATTTTAGTATGGAAGCTGACTGAAATAGAGAAATTTAGAAGATTATATAAAGTTGCACTTTACACTCTGAACATAAATTCATAATAGATAAATACATTATTCACCTACATTGCTAAAATTTTCTTGTTGAGTGTCATTGACAAGATCAGTTAATACCTTTGAGGTAAAATGTGTGGGTTTCCAAGGCCAGATTTTTTTTTTTGTTGTGGTTAGTTAGGTTGTTGTGTGGTAGGGATTCAGTATAGTTACTTTGCTTAAAAGATGCTCTGCTAAAGATTTGTTTCTTTATGTATGGAAAGTAGGAATAAAGACAGTAACCATTAAGTGTTGGTGTTCATCTAGCATGTAGAAGTTGTTTGACCTTGCTGAAAATATCTTGGTGAAAGTGCTGTATTCTTGCTGTATTGCCTAAACAATATTTGTCTTCTGCTGCAGGTTAATGCTGATGGCCCTATATAATGTGAGTATCAGTGTTAAAGGACTGAAGTACATTACTGAGAACAAAGGATTTATGGCTATCATCTGGACCCTTCTGGATGGTAAGCTGACTTTTGAAAACACAACAGTCTCAGTCAGAGCAGCTAAGTGTCAGAAACCGGCAGGACACAGATGCAGGGTTTTCACAATAAGTCAGTTTATTAATATAAACCACTTATGAGTCTCCAGGACAGAGAAATCAAGAGGCTGTGAAATACTAACACACTAACCTTGATAACTAGAATGAGGCTAGTGTGACTATAAAACTTTATCAAAACAAAACTCACTCCACTCCAGGAGGAAAACTGAAAGAGCTATAAAAGATGACAAAATAACTAAAAATAACGCTCTCTTCTAAAGAGGCGGTACAAAATCAAAGGACGCTCTCCCGGTAAACGGAGGCACAAAGAAATATACCAAACTCAAAATCACTCCACTAACGGTGGCACTATGAAAAACTACACAAGACACTATGAACTCTTCTTTAACGGAGGCACTATGAAAACTTTACAAGACACAATAATCTCTCCTTTAACGGAGGTGCTATGAAACTGTAGCAAACAAAAGATCACTCCTTACGGAGGAAACCAAACAGGCTGTGAAACTTGACGAGGCTAAACTATGGCTATGGTTCAAAAGCTTACAAACAAAAACCACTCTGTTGGAGGGAACGCTTTCTCGCTTGGTCATGGAATACAAGGCTGTGGATACAAGGTAAGGCTAGGATGAAGAACTCTCACAGGGATTGTTACAACACACTGGCACGGGACAGAGGGAGACGCAGACTATATATACACATGAGGGAAAAAGGGCAACAGCTGGAAACACTCTTGGATCAGGGAGGACAATCAGACAGGCGACACATGAGGAAGGACAAGTGACCCGGAAACGAGAGGGAAGGTTAATCTTTCTAAATAAAACAGGAAATGACGAGACAAGACAAGGTGCAAAACAAAAGACCTCACCGGGTCACGACACTAAGCCCAGCAAATGCCAGCACATCTGAATAATAATGGTGTGTTCCATTTTAAATTTCTAACCCAGTTCCTCAGAATTCAGATTTCCATCTTAGTGAAACCACGTCCTACGCCAAAATCTGACTTGGACATGCTCCCAATGAAAAGTGAAGAAAGCTCTTGTTATTTACTGTAATATGATACACTTAATTTCTATTCCAGTATATGTGTTTCTTATCAAATAAGTGGTTCACATTAGGCATCCAGCCTCTATCTGTGAACATATTGCTTTGGTTTTTGTGTGCTCAAAAAAGCCTGTAATGTGTTGTTTTCAGTTTGCATTGCTAACAATAGATAACATGGTCAGTACAAAACTCAACTAGTTTTCCAGTCAGCTGAACTTGTGACGTCATTGCCAGTTCCAAAGTCAGACTTCAAGTTAACTGGAATTCATCATTAAAGCCATTTAAGAACAAAACAGTAGCCTCTATTTTTTTCTGTACATAAACTCCTGATTGGCAGTGGCTATTTTCCCACGTCTTGAGTTGGCTCTGTTCGGTTCAGTTATGTTATATATCCACGCAACATGTTTGGACACAAGACATCATGTCTCTTCTTAGCTTAGGGCACTTAATGTGCATACTACTATGCAGTGTTGCAACATACGATTGACAGGTGCAGTCCTTCTGTAAAACTAGCAGCCAGTACATGCTTCACCTGACTGGACATCTAAACAATACAGGAGAGAAGACATATTCATCTCTCTTGACAGACTAACTCTAATACCAACCAATGGAAAAGTGTAACTCAGCATTTAGCCAGTTTATGTCAAGTGGTTATCCAGATGACTTTTTTTGCATTTCTGTGCATGGGTCCCCAGCTACACATTTGCCAAGGTTGAAGTAGATCAAAATGAGCAGGTGATGAGGAAAGCAAAGAAAATATTAAATTAATCTATCATTGATTAGTAAATTCATATATATTTTTTCAGATCCAGTAAGAAATTTAAAAAAAAAATCTTTATCCAAGTGTTTGATGTGTTTATCTGTCAGATGGACACTGGGAGGTGTGTCTCCACTGTCTGCGTCTCCTGCAGTCAGTGTTATTGGAAGACGATGTGCTTCTTCTGCTGGGCTCCTCCTTGCTGGATCCAGACCTCCAGGCTCGTGTAAGCCAGCTCACGTCCAGTGTGCAGCCCAGGCTTAGAGTGACTGCTCAGCAGACCCTGGAGGACCTGCAGGCCCTCAAACAGGTACCAAAGTCAAAATACAGTAAACTCTTGTAGATCATACTTTGCAAAAGTCAAAGCAAATAAATGAATATAAAAACAAGTGTTTAAATATGTGCTTGACTAAGATCTACATGCTGGAATGCTGTGATGCAAGATTGGGCTTTACCTTTTGGGCTTTGGTGCAGTGACATGCTTCTGTTAGCTTTAATTTCCACTCAACTTTGCAGCTGCTTTCATCATTTTTCTATCATCATTTACACTTTAACAATACAAATGTCTTTGTTTATTGAATGGATGTTGGTTGTCTTGGCTAATAAAATCAATCAGCAACATTGTTTAGGGTGTTGGACACGAGATTGTGCCTCTTCCTAGCTTAGGGCACTGAATGGACATACCACTATGCATGGTTTGATATATACCGTATTTTGCGCACTATAAGGCTCACCTGATTATAAAGTGCACCCTCCATTATGGGGTCCATTTCTGTACTTAACCCATACATAAGGAGCATTTCATGTGGGAGATCTGGGTTCAAATCCCCTGCATGAAAGGTACTACCTTACCCTATCTGCCTATCTGTAAGTTGCTTTGGATAAAAGCGTCTGCTAAATGCATAAACATAACATAAACATTATAAGGCGTACGTATTACCTAATGTTCTCTGATGGTTTATCGCTGCCAGCACACGTAGTGCATGTGTTACGTCCCTCTGTCAGCGGGAAATGGTCCGACGGTCAAGGATAACATCGTCTGTGGTTTTTTCACTTATAAACTTATAAACTGCACATTGGTCTGCATCACCCATCTCAGACTGAAGAACAGGCTCTCACTGGGACATGGGCAAAAGCATTAATGATGACGCGATTCAATCGCTAAATATGAGCTCGATACAATCTTTGCCACATTCAGAGTGAATGGCTGGGATCCGCCTGACCCTGGATTCACACCGAAGTGGCCAGCTGCTATTCTTTCCCAATGTACGAGAGCGAAGAGACGGGCAAAAGTGAACGTGGCGGGGAGCGGGTGAGCGGCGCGAAGGGAGAGCTGAGTGATGCGGAGGGGGCTTAATGCCCCGATGAATGCTCGGTGCTCCCCGCGGTAAATTCATTTTGGAATCCGGTGCACACATAAAGCGCACCGGATTATATGGCGCACGGACGTTTTTTGTGAAAATTTAAGGCTTTTACGTGCGCTTTATGGTGCAGAAATTACGGTATGTTAATGGAAAAGAACCTGCAGGATAGCAGCATATGACAGAATAGAATTGTATGTACTCCTCACTAAAGATTACAGAATCTATGAATATTATCAGTATGTGAGCCTGAAGGTTTTGTGTCACCACAGCTGGCTTTCAAACTAGTCATGATGTCATAAAATCCTGCATGCAAATGTAGGTGTCTGAAGTCAGATTTAATATGGATCCCTGACTCTCACCATAATTTCTCAGAGGGGGGCCTCCCCGAGGGATTAAGAAAGTTCTATTTATCTATCTATCTAAACACCCCCTTACAGCACAATAACATGAAAACACACTGCACATGCACAAATAACTTTAGCTGCCAACTGTGACACATATCTTTACAGGGCCAGTGATGTAAACAGAGCAGTGGGTGCCGCCTCTTCAGTCCAGCCAATCCACCTTTGATAACAGTTCTTTATGTCATGTTCCTGTGTTTGAGCTCCATGTACAAAGTGATGAGAAAATGTAGTAATGAAAAATGTATCAAAGTTGATACTTGAAAGAATAAAGAAGATCCCTTTATGTTTAAACAATTTTACACGCACTGTTCACTGCTGAAGTGTTTGGCACCTAATATGAGCAGGATATAAGCCCTATCTTCCTGTTTGGTTAGAAAGATTCTTTGTCAGTGTTTTGATATGCATTTAATCTATCTGAAATCTATTATCATTCTCTGTTATGAATAAGCTGCACATCTTTGGTTATATATATCCTAAAGCAACAAATCTTCACCAAATTTCATATCATAACTGACAGCCCTAATCCAGAGCCCCAAACTTCTGCCATTTAGTGGCATTGTGCATCCATTTTTTTATTTGATTACTGATTCAACTTGCAAATATACCCCTTTTTGGTAATTCATTTTCTAATTGTTATTAAATATCTTGTGAAACACTGAGAAGAAATGAAGATCAGTGTTTGTGTGTGCGCACGTCACTGTCATTGTTATGGCTGTATCATGCAGCTGGTATGTGAAAGTGTCATCTTACATTTATATGCCTTCAAAGCTTCCCAAACTGTCCCATCTCTCAGTTGAACCAATATTAAGGTTTTTAAAAAACCAAAATAGACTTTAGGTATGCCAGTGAGCAGTTATAAGGTCACTACAATGGTATAAAAATCTTATAATTGATAAAACAGATTTAATTGTTGTAGAATTAAGTTTGAGTTCTACTGCTATTTTCTGTTAATACAATAGGTTTGTAGGATTAAAGCAGACAGCACCAAGTAAGAGAAAATATAAACCTCAACACCCCAAACAAACATCATCTTGGGCAGGAAAGCATTCCGACACCAAGTGGAGGATATTCACTGTTAAGACCAGGTGAAAAGAAATTGCACATTAGTTGGAAAAAAAACTTGTTACTTGTTCATCTTGTTACTTGATGAGGAGTTTTGAGGTGTGTTAGTTTTTATATAAAAAATGTTTGATAGCTGATCTTTGTTCTTCTGAATTTTTTACTCCCCCAAAAATCAATATTGGTCTTGTAATTTACACGTTGAAATGAAATCTGTTGATTTTTTAAAATAAATCAATTTCAACAGAGGAGTTGCGTTTTTGTAAACCTTTATTATGTTTTTTTTTTAAGTATGGAGTTCTCATGATCGGGTGTACACTGAACATAGCTTACACTCTAATACATGATATATGTAAGACAAAAGAGGAGAGGGTTCAAAGTAAGTATAGCAAAAGCAACCAGGGCCTCAGAGAACTTCACTGATGGAATATCTGGGACTAGACATATAAGACATTTACCTTCAAGCTTAACCCCAACCAAATGCACTCTCTGAGGGCTTGCTCTGAATGGTAACAACAATCAGCAGAATGAAGTATCTAGTCAGGTGAATGTCTTGTCCTTCACAGATTTTTTTCCTTAGAATCTAATGGTACCCTCACTTAACTAGACTCATTGGCTGATTTATACTCAAAACAATGATACTAATACTTCTGTATGAGTGTACTAAAAACTATAGAAAGTATAGTGAGGAGGACACAGATATCCTCTCAGGGAAATAGAGAAGAAGAATTCTGTGGTTGTACATCCCAGAAGATGTAGGTTGTTTGGGGACTGAGCCTCTTGAGTACCCCTTTTCACCCACCACCACTCAGCCTCTAAGAGGATGCAGCGGCATTAGGCTTGTCGTCATAGGTGACAGGGATGCTGCGCTCACTGCGACCTGATTCATTCCCCCCAGTGACTTTTGGCCCAGTCAGAGTCAGCAGACCATCAGCTGACAGAGTGCAGGTGATTGCTGATTGGTCAACACTGGGGAGGAGGCGGTAGCGGCGATGAAACTCACGAGAGATGTAGCCATGATCATCCTGAAAGAAGAACAAATTGTTGTTGCAATAATAGCCAGGGTCAGATTGGACCAAACACCAATAACTCCAAGGTGGAAAAGTTGTTATATGTACAGCCACAAATTAGTTTAGCAGTGATGTTGTTTCTGTTGTAGCACCAATACTAAACCGAAATTAAACTTACAAACAAGGTCATTTTTGAGGTTTTGAAATAGTTTCACAGCTGAACTTAAGTAAAATAAAAATTTCTGAATGTGATGACATAATCAGGATCCTACAACAAGCCATCAAGCAAATTTCAGTTGAAACTGAAGTATCTTGTCAGATGATACTGGAGGATAGAGGACCTTCTAAAGCAAGAGTGATGAGATGTAGTTCATTTTTCTAAGCGAGAATGTGAGAATACAATAATTTGACTACAAAACACATGTAGGTTTGTATATATAAGCTGGTAGAAATATCATTACCTGGTAAATCATTCTTTCCTTCTTTAAATGTTGTACTATTAATGGACGCAGGATAGATTATGCTGCTTATTTTCCATTTTTCAAAGAATTTGAGAGAAAACCTCAGTGTACTGAGGATAGTTGGGCTGAACAAAATATAAGAAAGCCCTTCGTAAAGCTACAACTGCTTATTATTCATCATTGATAGAAGAGAATAAGAATAATCCCAGGTTTCTTTTCAGCACTGTAGCCTGGCTGACAAAGAGTCCGAGCTCTGTTGAGCCATGTATTCCTTTAACTCTCAGCAGTGATGATTTCATGAGATTCTTCATCAATAAAATTGTTTCTATCAGAGAGAAGATTAATGGAATCCTTCCCACTATTATCACTGATGTATCATCAAGTAGAGCAGCTTTAGAAGTATCTTTCGAACCTGAATTGTATTTAGACAGCTTCTGTCCAGTTGATCTTTCTGAGCTAACAACAGCAATAGTCTCTTCTAAACCATCAACTTGTATGTTAGACCCAATCCCAACCAGACTGTTCAAGGAGGTTTTCCCCTTAATTGACACTTCCATATTGGATTTGATCAATCTGCCTTTGTTGACAGGATATGTACCTCAGACTTTTAAAGTTGCTGTAATTCAACCTTCACTTAAAAAATCTACTCTTGATTCAGAAGTGTTTGCTAATTATCGAGCAATCTCCCTTTTTTGTCTAAAGTTCTTGAAAAAATAGTTGCAGTTCAACTTTGTGATCATTTACACAGAAATAATCTGTTTGAAGAGTTTCAGTCAGGATTCAGAATGTATCATAGCTCAGAAACAGCACTAGGCACTAGGCTGGTTTAAGTAATATTTATCTGATAGAATCCAGTTTGCTCTTGTAAATGAAGAATCTTCCTCACATACCAGAGTAAGTCATGGAGTTCCTCAGGGTTCTGTGCCTGGACCGATTCTTTTTACTTTACACATGCTTCCATTAGGTAACATTATTAGACAGCATGGCATACATTTCCATTGTTATGCTGATGATACTCAGCTGTACTTATCTATGAAATCAGATGAAACCAATAGGTTGGTCAGACTACAAGCATGTCTTAAAGACATATAGACCTGGATGACTCAGAATTGTCTGCTTTTAAATTCAGACAAAACTGAAGTTGTTCTATTTGGACCTGAGCGCTTCAGGGAGAAATTGTCTAGTTATATAATTACTCTAGATGGTATTTCCTTGGCTTCTAGTTCAACAGTGAGTTGGAGTTATTTTTGACCAGAATTTATCATTTGACTCGCATATAAAACTGGTTTCTAGGACTGCCTTCTTTCACCTTCGTAATATTGCTAAAATCAGGAACATCCTGTCTCAGGGTGATGCAGAGAAACTAGTTCATGCATTTGTTACTTCAGGATTGGACTACTGTAATTCCTTATTATTGGGCTGTCCCACATATTCTCTGAAAAGCCTCCAGCTGATCCAAAATGCTGCAGCCAGAGTTCTGATGAGAACTAACAGAACTCCAGTTTTAGCTTCTCTTCATTGGCTCCCTGTTAAATTCAGAATAGAATTTAAGATTCTTCTCCTCACATATAAAGCTCTTAATGACCGAGCTCCATCATATCTTAAAGATATCATTGTAAGATATTTTCCTAACAGAGCACTTCACTCCCAAACTGCAGGTTTACTTGTTGTTTCCAGAGTTTCTAAAAGTAGAATGGGAGGTAGAGCCTTCAGTTATCAGGCCCCTCTCTTGTGGAATAAGCTGCCAGTTTGGCTTCAGAAAGCAGACACCCTTTCCACTTTTAAGATTAGGCTTAAAACTTTCCTTTTTGATAAAGCTTATAGTTAGGGATGGCTCAGGTAATCATGAAACATCCCATAGTTAAGCTGCTATAGGCTTAGACTGCTGGGGGACCTCATCTGTCACACCTTTCCTCACTTTGCTCTCTTTTTCCCCCTGTTTAATTTCACAATTGATTTTATGTACATGTGATATTATTGTGGTTATTAACTTGTGTTTCCCTGTTCCAGCAGGTATCCTTTGAATGGTGTTATGGTGTTTTTCCCCCCTCTTTTCCCTCTTTTCTGTCTTCTCAAACCCCAACTGATCGAGGCGGATGGCCACCCTTCCTGAGTCTGGTTCTGCCAGAGGTTTCTTCCTGTTAAAAGGGAGTTGTTCCTTTCCCACAGTCAGATTGGACTGAAGTTTTGGTGCAATCTGTTGGTTTCCTTAGGTAGGATATTGTTTTTGAATTGGCTCTTTATGCATGAATTGGATTATTTTGAAATTAATTAATTGGATTTCAATGGATTATGATTACAATGAAATTAATTCCAATTGGCTTGAATTGGACTATATTATTTAAGTGCCTTGAGATTACATTTGTTGTCATTTGGCGCTATATAAATAAAACTGAATTGAATTGAACAAGAAGATATTGTATGGTGCATCACAGCCAGCATTAATATAAAAAACAAAACATTTTGTGACAGGGTTGTTGCACTCTGTAAAGAAGAGGAGCAAGACCTGTCTTCTCACTCCAGCTTTGTAAGCCCGCTGCCTGCAATTGTTTTTGGTTTTTGATCTGGTAACTAAGTATGCAACTTCTGATCTTGAAATTAACATTCCAACATCAAATGTTATTGACACACAGTCGAACAAAAACATCCACATTTAGTGCCTCTTATTGATCATAGAAACAGTGTGTCAACAGTCAGGACCACAGAAAACCTTTCAGTAAAATCTACAATACCTGTCACACTTACACCATTCTATACTGTATGCATGGTGTGTGCGTGCATGAAAAAGAAAAGGAACACTACCTGTCTTTCTCCATGCTTGCCCTGGATCTCCAAGTAATCATCAGTCACCTTCACACTAAGCTCATCTGGAGAGAAGTGCTTGACATCCAGGTAGACAGTGAATTTATCCCTGTCAGACCTCACCTGAGGGACACACATGCATGTAAAGGTTCCACTGTATCGTACACTACATCTTCAGGTATAACTAATCCAGTTAATGTTCAGTCATTTAATCACTTCAAATTGAGTGGAAATCAATTGCAAGTTATGTTAACTCTGACTAGAACACTGATCTTTTACAAGCCTTAATGCAAAATGCTAAAAAAAATTTGCTTTATAAAAATTGTTTCAGAATCGCACTGCTGGTACCTCAGACATGCCAGAGTTGGAGGAATCCAAAAAGCTTCGGAACAGCGATTGTCTGTAATAGGGGCTGATGGTGGAAGCAGTGTAGGGGAAGAGGTCATAGTCAAACATTCCCTCTCCAAAAAACTGGTCAAAGAGTCTGGCTGGGTAGACGGAGCCCAGGGCACGTCTGAACCAGGGGTGTTGGATGGCAATATCCATAGTGAACAGAGACAGTTGGGTCTAGTTTTTGGTCTTGCTTAAGTTGGCAGATGAACCTGCTCAGCTCTGAGTCCAGAAGATCAGGAAATGGAGACAAAGCAAAAATTGGAGAAAAGAGTGATGATGGAAAAAAAAGTATTGAGAGATGAATGTTTCCAGAGTGCTTTGGCCCCTGCTTTACAACAGCCTCCTCTTTATATACTTGAGAGCTAGAAAGAGTGGCTTTAACCACGATCCCCCTGGAATGACATTATCTCATGGTGGGTTGGGCCCTGTCAGCAGAATCAGGGATGACAGGGGGGAGCACCACAACGGCTAGACCCTGGTGTGACCCAGTGCCATCCACACACACACACCAGACACCCAGGTCTGCCAAAACAAACCCTGCAGGACAGAGAGGAGGGAGGAAAGGGGCATGACAGGGACAAAGAAGCTGGGAAACTAACTAAAGACAAAGAGAGATTTTACCTGAGTAATGATGCATGAAACATACAAATATATCTAATCTGTTAGTCAGTGACATAATATTGCTATACTGTTCTGTATGCAAGGCTGGACAGAGTTCTTCCCACATAAACAGAAAAACAACAACTATTCAGGAATTAGGTTATATGTTCTATGTTTTACTGACATCTTAGCATGATATGAAAAAAACAGGATAACTGTGTTTGAGAACTCATCTAAGTTTTTAAATACCCGTGGTGATAATTCTTTTAAATGGCCAATCCAGAAATAATTTTAAATTTCAGATCAAATTTTATTTTTATGGCACCTTTCATACTTTAGAAGCAACACAAAGTGCCTCACAGGGGCTAAAAACAACAATGATAAAACAAATAAACCTTCCCACCCCCACAAATACCCAAAGAGACACAGAGACATACAGACACACACACCCATGCAAGCACACATGCACACACAATGCTCAGACCCACTGCACCTATTAGACAGAGACATGGCCGGGCACCGAGACCTAAGGCAAGGAAAAAGCCACCCTTGGGGGCCGACCACACTGAGAGGCCCATGACTACAGGGAGCGCCGCCACAGAGACAGCCCCGACCCGGGCAGACAAGAGGCCCCACACCAAGGTGCGGAGCCCTCCAGCCACCCGGGCCAGAGCAGTCCGCAGGACAGCACCCGCCTCAGTGGACCAAAAGCAGCTCCCAGTGTGGTAGGCCCCCCATGAGGAAACACTGGAGCTAAAAGCTGAAATACTAAAACAGTAAAATAAGATAAAAAGGTGTCAAATTAACAAAATAGATAAAAAGCTTTTCAGCTCATATAGTTAAATGATCTAACATGGAGTTAAAACATGTAACTATAGCATGAAGTTAAAACATCTAACTACAACATGAAATTAAACATATAATTAAAATAATATAGAACAAAAATTAAATATGATAAAGAGTTTGATTAAAAGGAACAAAGGAAATCAAATAAAAGTCTGATTAAAAAGGTGAGTCTTGAGCCTCTTTTTAAAAACATCAACAGTCTCTGCGGCCCTGAGGCTCTCCGGCAGGCTGTTCCACAATCGGGGGGCCATAATAACTAAAAGCCGCCTCCCCGTGTGTTTTCAATCGAACACGTGGTATTGTTAAAAGGCCAGTGCCGGAAGACCTCAGGGTCCGTGAGGGTTGATATGGTAAAAGTAAGTCTGATAAATAAGGCCCAAGACCATTAAGACATCTAAAGACGAGTAAAAGAACCTTAAAATTGATCCTGAAACGTACGGGAAGCCAATGGAGTGATTTTAAAACTGGTGTAATGTGCTCCCGTCCTCTGGTCCTCGTCAGCACTCATGCGGCTGAATTCTGCAGTAGCTGAAGGTTAAAAATACTCTTTTTTGGAAGACCAGAGAGCAGGGCATTACAGTAATCTAAAGACAAGAGATAAAAGCATGCATCAGCACCTCAGTGCTGGCCTGAGAGAGAAACGGGCGGACTCTGGCTATATTCTTAAGATGGTAAAAACCCATCTTTGTTATGTTTTTCATATGTGGAATAAAACTAAGCTCAGAGTCAATAGTAATAATAATAATTTAAATAGGCTCTACTGAAGTCTCATTTATTTGACAATGGTAACTTGAGATCTTGTTCACGAGTGATGGAAAAAGTTGGAGCAAGAGATACTCAGATAGATTGGGGCTTTGTCAGCAGTAATGAAGTCCAACTACAGATCTAACTAAAAACTTCCAACGATCCAGGACACGCTGGAGGGATTTCATATTCCATATGGCTTCGCGAACCCCTCAGGATGCCCCAGGAGGAGCTGGAGAGTGTCACTGGGGAGAGGGATGTCTGGGCTCCCCTCGTGGACCTGTTGCCTTCACGACCGGACTGCAGATAAGCCGGCGATGGATGGATTTCTTTCATTGGCATCATAGGCTACAAATTGTGAGCTAGTTAACCTAGTTACTCATAGAACTCAATGACATTGCTCTTAAATTCCAGAAGTTTTTGTGTGCCCATGCATGAAGCCTGTCTGATGTAAATTTCATCACCCTGAGTCTCTCTGTGACCGGTTGCACTGGTGTTCAGTGGACTATGAGCTGATTCCGACAATAAATAAGTCTATTAATCACAAACACCAACATCTCTTCTACATGAAGACATTGTAGACTGTAAGAGGTGGTTGTGCATCTCCAAAGATACCTTTACAAAAAAATATGCAATGTGTTCATACACTTACTCAGATTAAGGTGTAATGTAAAGGTAACAGTCATTTCCTATCCCTGTTGTTTCACCACCACTGGCTTCTCATTGCCTGCATTAATATAATCCCATGGGGCTTTGGCCAGCCAGCAAAGGGGCTTAGTCGCACCATGCGCTCTTAGGCCAAGAGCAACAAATCCAGGCAACAAGAGTTGGGATGTTTTAGGGGGAGCTCAGGCAGGTTGTTGGGGTTCAGGGTTATTAGCTGTAGCAGACCGGACATAGATGCCGTTAGACTGGCTGCAGTTTGGTAGAGTCAGCATTCTGAGTTTTTATCAATGGAACAGACAATGCCTGTGTGTTTTGTGTTTCGTGTTTCCACAGCTCTCAAAAGCTGTTTTCGCCAACAACGAATAAACCCAGCAGAGTGGACATGCTAAGTTTGAATGATTTCTCCGGCTTATAAACCTAAACATGGAGGACGGAAAAATAAAATAATCTTTGAAAACAAATGGTTATATAAAAGAAAAAAATCCCACTTTATCTTAATTTGCTACTTCCAATACATCACTGAAAAGATCATTACTTTCCATAAATATCCAATATCTTCTATATTAACTGTACATCTAGGCTGCATCAAGGCAAATCTACATATGACCAACAAATGGAAAGACAAACAAACAGAGTTACTGGAGTTTTCTCTTTATGCTGATCAGAAATATTCAGAAAAGCTTCAGTACTCCTTGTGATGGTTCGCAGCACACCTTCAAAGGGCAAGACACCGTTTCTTTAAAAGATACTCATACTCACATTTGGTGTTTTCATGTTTTCATGACAGAATGAAAAGAATGTTTGCAAACATTAGTTTGTATGGGTTAGTCAAAGGATGCTTGGCCATGCCTCTTCAGTGCAAACGTGTTTGCACTTTGCTCTCTTTTTTTTTGTACTGGAGTCCTTTGTGATGAAAATACAAAGTTATTTTCAAGAAAGGTTCAGTCTTATTCTGGCTTGAGTGATGTTGGCTTTTAGCGAGGGCCATTGGTTGTCCTGTGGGTATACTGGAGCTGTGGGGGGGTGAGTTGTCTGGTAAGGAGCTGAGGTAAATAGTCCATGTACTGATTGCAGGAGCAGGTTTGCATAGGGTTTTCAGACCAAGATTGCTGAACTGGTCACCACTTCTCAAATCCAGATTATACACTAGAAGGCACAAGGAAAAACTAATTAACACTGGCAGAATCATGACTAGGAGCTGAGGCAGGAGAGACCTCATCTTAATGGGCTAAAGAAAGAGTGAATCTTCATAGATGATGGAGCCTTTAATCTAACAGCTGTGGGACTGATAACAGTCTCAATCTTGAATGGGCCAATGAACTGGGAAGTCAACATCTTGGAGGTACATTTTAGAGGAGTGTCTTTCGATGAGTGCCATACCCTCTGACATTTTTGAAGATGGTATTGCCCGGATGGTACATCTAAATCCTCCTCTAATACTGGTAAGAAGGTTGGCTGGTAGCCCAAGAATGGTGAAAGACCAGTGGCGGAAGAAGAAGTTAGGGTGTTGTGAGCATACTCACTGGAAAATCTATCATTGAATGGTGGGTTTGCCGTTAGAGGTAGATTAGTCGGTGACAAAATCTAATCCTATGTGGGACCAAGGTCTGCAGGGAATTGCTGATGGTTTTAAGAGACCAGAAATGGGTTGAGAGCTACTTTTACTTCTGGAATAGATTGTGCCCACTGCAACATATTCACAAACCTAGATCTCTAAGGAAGGCCACCAAAAATATCTTTTCAGGAATGAGATTTGGATAAGGTTCAGCTTACCCCTGGATGGCACGTGAATTTTGCAGAATGTGAACGAGCAGTTATGGGAAAGTAACAACAGTTGGGAAGACCATTGCCAGGGTCAGGATCATCTTGTAGACCATGTTAGATATTTTCCTCTATCTCTCAAGATGATCCTCCAAAGGATTCCTCCTCCGTGGAAGAATGTTTTCAGGTTCAGATGTTTCATTTTTCCACAACTGTTTGGTTTAAGCTTCCACCTTCATTAAAGAACCACTTTTTATGTTTTGCAAATGGAACCATTCACTTCTAGACCACTGTCCATTCACATAGTCTACTTTGCTTAGAAACCTTACTGAGTGAAATGACGCTGAAGTATTTAAGTCGTAGGCAAGATAAGAGCTGTTTGAATGATCTAAATACTCAGGAGAGGAGCTCCAATGCTTCCTTAATTATCGCCCTTAGCATAGGATACACCAGACTCACTTTCTACTGAGGTAAAAACAGTTTTTAAAAAGTCGGATGGTATTATGTCAAGAGTGCAAGTTGTTGATTTCAGATGCCGAACTGTTTCCTCCAGGATTTTTTTTTTTCTTTTTTTTTTTTTTCCCCCTTGTCCTGTTCAGCATTATGGCAGCAGAATTGTAGTCTGAATACCTTTGAATCCAAACAGATTTGCTTTGCAAAGGGAAATTTTATAAATGTAAAGCTCCCCTTGATGCCCATTTATTTATTTCTGTTGACAATATATGACATGTAATAGAACTGAACCGGACCGGGGGACAAGGAAAGAAGAAGAGGAAAGAAGAGGAAACAGAACAAAAATAGAAACAAAAACCAGACAACCAGCTACTACACCTGTAATATAACTAATAATACTAATACATCAACTGCTTAGCGAGCATGCTACTGGGCTAATAAATGTGTGTGTGTGTGTGTGTGAGAACATGCAACACCCATGGCACAGGACCTACATGATAACCGTGCTTAGTTATGAGTGTATAAGTGTACAGAGCCACTCAAACAGACCCCCCCCCCCCCAGCAATCAGAAGCAGGCAGAGAGGGCCACAAGACCCAGGCCACCAGCAGCCCCCACGGAGCACAGAACCCAGGAAGCCCACCACAGGGACAACCACGCATCCACCCAGAAGACTGCAGAGGTCCCAGAGCAACAAGCCCGGCACCTGGACCTGCACCAACCCACCCATACTGTGGGGCGTCCAGGGCAACCCAGCCCCCCCAGGCACAGGCAGGGCCCCCCCCCGGGCGCAAGGCAGCGCCCCACACCGCAAGACAGCCCCACCCGCAAGCCCCCAAAACTGCCCTCCAAGCACGACACACAGTCCCCCCCAGCAATGACCAACCCGGTCCCCACGACCCGAGAGACCACCAGACGCCCGAAGCCACACAGCCCCCCCCAGCACACACCCAACCGCCCAGAGCGACGGGACAGCAACCCACCACCACCACTATGTGATAAAGCTAATCAGAGGGGACCAGAGAAAATTAAATTCAGCCAATTGATGTTTTGAGGAGGCAGACATTGTTTCCATGCTGATATAGTCTAAAAGAACATTTCTAAACTGGTTAATACACAGGTTGTTCTTCGCTTTCCAGTTCATGAGAATAGTTTTCTTTGCGATACATAACACTGTGAGAACCATGTGTGCTGAGTTAATTTCCATGTTGATGTTGTCTAAGTCACCCAGTATGCACAGTGTGGGGCATGCAGGGATGCTACACTTTAGCCATGTTGATAGGTCCTCACAGACTTCAAGCCAGAACTTCTGGACAGGCGCACAGAACCACAAAGCGTGTGCATAATCATCAGGTGTGTTATCTGTGCAATGTGAGCAGATGTTTGAGTGTGTTAGACCCATCCTGAACATCCTTTGTCCTGTATAGTGTGTTCTATGAAGGATTTTGTATTGTATGAGCTGTAAATTAGAATTCTGAGTCATTCTGAAGGTGTTCAAACATATTTGTGGCCAGGAGCTATGACTAGAACTGATGGATAAATCTGCCTCCCATTTTGAGGATGGAAGAGACATTGTGTCATCTATTTTAGACAATAATTTATATATTTTTGATAGTAGTTTTGGGGTGCAGATGCTTAGAAATTCTGCTACCCTAGTCGGGAGTTGTAAGTCTGGTTGGTGGAGGATATATTTCTTTGTTATTATAGACTTAAGTTGTTGATATTCTAGGAATTTATTGCTGCCTATCTCGTGTTGTGATATGAGCTCATCAAATGAAATAAAATTTCCATTTTGGATTATATGTTCCAGATGTTTGATTCCTTTGATCTTCCACAGAGTAAAGTTTAGCATTTTTTTGTTTTGCAGGATGTCAGGATTGTTCCAGATGGGTGTAAGCTTACATGGGATAATTGAAGACTTTGTTATTTTAAGAAATTCCCACCAGGCTGTCAGAGAGGTGCTGATGTTAATGCTTTTGAAACATTTGTGATTTTTTACGTTTTGACTAATAAGTGGCAGGTCAGAGATTTCCAGATTATCACACAATGCTTGTTCTATATTTATCCATGGTTCATCTATTGGGCTAGGTTTAAACCATTTTGATATATACTGTAACTTATTGGCTAAGGAATAGTGCTGAAAATTAGGTAAATCTAATCCACCACAGTCCTTGGTCTTCTGTAGGGTTTTTAAACGAATACGTGGTGGTTTGTTTTTCCACAGAAATTTGGAGATGCATGAATCTAGTGACATAAACCAAATAGCAGATGGTTTTATGGGGATCATTGAGAACAAATAATTAACTTTTGGTAGTATCATCATTTTAATGGTTGTAACTCTCCCCATAAGTGATATAGGTAAGGACTTCCAACGAGAGAGATCGTCCTCTACTGTCTTTAATAATTGCACATAATTTAGCTTTGTTAGCTCTGAGAGCCTGGAGGAAATGTTTATGCCTAAATATCTAATATTTCCTGACTGTAAAGTGATCGCAGGTATATTCTGGACTCTGCAGTTAATGGGCAGAACCCTGGTCTTAGACCAATTGATAGAGTAGTCAGAAAGTGCTGAGAATTTATTTATGAGTGTGATCGTGTGAGTGAGAGACGTTTGAGAGTTCTGAAGGAAAAGTAAAACATCATCAGCATAAAGACTTATTTTATGCTCAATATTTTGGGGTTGGATGCCTTTAATATTTCTATCTTGTCTGATAGCAGCTGCTAAAGGTTCGATGAAAATAGCAAAAAGTGAGGGAGAAAGTGGGCAACCCTGTCTTGTACCTCTCTGCAGACTGAAGCTTGGAGAGGTTTGATCATTTGTCCTGACACACGCATTTGGGGAGCTGCCATTCTGCTTAACTTGTAATACCATTTTGTGAAATGCAGGTGCCAAAACAGTCCAAAATTCTTTGTAGAACTCTGCTGGAAAACCATCTGGTCCCGGGGCTTTGTTACTAGGCATATGTTGAAGGGCTTCATGGAGTTCTCTTTGTGATGAATATAAGGTTTTATAGAAGTCCCTAAAAGCATTGTTGATTACATCGGGGTCACGGGTGACATTTCCTTTTGAGTCTTTAGCAGAAGTGATTGTTGTTTTCTCTTTGTTTCTCTTTAGTTGGTTAGCTAGGAACCTTCCAGATTTATTGCCGTGCTCAAAGTTCTCCAAGCGAAGTCTTTGTATCAGAAACTGTGTTTGTTTATCAATAATTTTGTTTAATTCAAGTTTAGCTTTTCTTAGTTCATTCAGTGTGTGTTCCTCTTTGGAGGTACTGTAGACAATTTCTAATGATTTAATCCTGAGTTCTAAATCTGATATCCTTGAACTTTCCCTCTTTTTCTTATTTGATGAAAAAGAGATTATTTTGCCTCTCATAACTGCTTTTCCGGCTTCCCAAAGAGTACAAGCTGACTTTCCTGGCAGGTCATTATTTTCTAAATATACAGACCATTCCCTTTTGAAATAATTAATAAAATCAGGGTCTTTTAGTAATGATGTATTAAATCTCCAATTCCTAGCTGGTGGTGTAACTCTGTTATTCTTCAGTGTGACAGAAACTGGAGCGTGATCACTGATAGTGATGGGGTGGATTTTGGAGTCTGAAATATCACTCATCAAAGAACTGCTGACTAAGAAATAATCTATTCTTGAATATGAGTGGTGTACCGGTGAGAAGGTGTATTCTCTAAGAGTGGGGTGGTGGGAGCGCCAAGCATCACAAAGACCAAAATCTTTCATATACTGTTTAACAATATTCGTGGACTGCCAGTTCCGCTGACTTCCTGAAGTACTGAGTCTGTCTACTCCTGAGTCTAATACCATGTTAAAGTCCCCTCCTATGATGAGTGTGTTATCTGAGTGATCAGAGAGTGAAGTGAAAAAGGAGTGAAAAAATGAGGGGTCATCCACATTTGGACCATATATATTTGCAATGCATAAATTCATATTTTGAATAGATAAATTAACTATTAGAAATCTACCTTCTGGATCTATAACTGTGTTGTTTCCTCCAGGATTTTTAAATCAACAATATTGTGGCAGCTGTAGCTCAGGAGGAAGAGCAGTCGCACATCAATTGGAAGGTTGGTGGTTTGACTCTGGCTTCCCTGGGCTACATGTCAAAGCATCCTTGGGCAAGACACTGAACCCCATGTTGCCTACCGATGTATCCATTGTTATAACTACGCAGACTTCGTTTATACAGCTCAGAGTGAATCTGAAACTTTGTTTTTCTCCACTTACGTTCAGCTTTCCTGCATTCTCTTTTCCGGTTCTTAACCGTTGTGGTGTTTCTACATGGTGTTTTCTGTTTGCTCATGGTGCTCTTGATTCTTATCTCGGTGCAACTGCTTCCATTACATTCAAAAATTTTAAGTTGAAATGATCCAGCAGTGCTCATTGTTAGTGACATAGCTATGGCCTTCCTAAACTGAGCACTAGTTCTGTCATTAATGTACCTCTTCTTAACTGAGAAGCTGGTTGTTTGAACATTCTGAGTGATCAATAAATCAAATAAAATACAAAAAATGGTCAGGCCAAATCAATAACCACAACAGAAGAAATATCAACACCTCTCCAGAGTGTGACCTCGAAGATGGGTAGGTTCTTTTACATGTTGCCACAAACCAAACATGTCCAGCACAGAAGAAAATTCTGTGGCATTACCATCCTTCATATTATCTATGTGAATGTCTCTGGTCAAGATAAAATGGTTAAAATCAATAGAAATAACAGACAACAATTCAGAAAATTCATCAATAAAACTTTCACAGTATCCTGAAGATCTGTAAATGATTAAGAACAGAAATTGCAAGCTCTGCCGCCTGCATCTAACCACACTTGTTCTCAACCACTAATCTACCAACCACCAGGGCATGACAGCATGGTTAAGGCTTCATTAAGCTGCCTAAATAACAAGTGCACAGTGTAAGACAGCCTGCCGTGGCAGCTAGTAGTTAGATTATGAGTGATCATGTTTTTGAATGGTGGGAGAAAGCTGGAGTGCCTGGGGGGTACTCTGGCTTTCTGTCCTGCTGACTGAGCTTATGCAGCTGCTGCCTGCCATGTAGCGACAGAGGGTACTGCATGAAAATGAACAAATCACTCACTGAGACGACTCGTTACTCCCAAGTCATATAAAAGATTAGTTCACAATGAACGAAACGGTCGCGAACGACACATCACTATACTGCAGGGGTATGCAGGTATGGAATAAACATGTTAAGATCATGCCTCGACTGCTTATTATAAGAGTAAGCAACAACACAACACATGGTGACAACACATGGTGTCAGAAGTGGCCGTGAGCAGATACGGATGAAAGATTTGCCACAAGGGAGCCACGGAAAAAAAAGAAAAGAAAAAGGCCAAGTCAATGGTTACGTGAGTGAAACGGTAATCTTGCTGATAACTGGAAACATTTGAAACAAAGATTCAATATATATCTTGAAACAAGCAGAGCAGGGGATAATGATGAAAAACTGAAAGCTCACATCCTTTTGCACGTTATAGGAGAAGATGCTTTGGACGTATATAATAGCTTTCAGCTGGATGAAGCTAATCTGCCTTTGATAGAGTTAATGACAAAGTTTGAGGAATACTTTGTGCCAAGTCAGAATGTGACCTTTGAAAAGTTTTTCACCCATGACCAAAACTAAGGGGTACCTTTTGATCAATACCTGGCAGAGCTTCATACACTAAGCAAAACATGTGAATTTGGCACGCTGAGAGACTCACTTGTAAGAGACAGGATCTTTTGTGGCATAGTGGACAATGCACTCAGAGAAAGACTGCTCAGAGAGTCTGGACTTACTTTAGACAAGTATGTCAGTATGTACAGAGCAGCAGAAACCACTCACGCACAAGCAAAAGAGCTGCGGAGAGGTGAAACAACAGTGCACACAAAAAATAAATAAGGAAGGAAAAAGAAAACATTTACCAAAGAAAAAGACCAAAAAGAAAAATCTAAAGAGTTTAAATGTGGTAAATGTGGAGGCAGCCACAAGCCAAAATCGTGTCCCGCATTTGGAAAATCCTGCAACAACTGTGGAAAGAGCAACCACTACGCTAAATGTTGTAAAGCAGCGTCCAAACAGAAAGTTCACACAGTGGCTGAAGAATATGATAATGATGATGATTATGATGATGATGAGTTCATTGTGGATGTGGTGAAGACTTGTACAACTGAAAAAGAAGAATGGATTGTGCCAATTGAAGTGAACGAGATGGTAATAACATTGAAGTTAGATAGAGGCGCCCATGTAAATTTGCTATCTTGGGAAGACTATAAAATGTGAAGACTAAAATCCATCCTGTAAAAACAAAAGTGACTCGATACACTGGAGAACGTGTTCCTGTTAAAGGTGGATGCATCGCAACCTTCAAACACAAAAGCCGGCGGATTAAAGTGCAGCTACTGATTGTGGATATGTGTGTACAACCAATCCTAGGACTCAGTGGATGTACAAAGCTCAATCTAGTCAAAAGAGTGTTTGTAGTGACATCACCGGATACTGTGAATGATCAAGACTCACCCATGGAGGGGTATAAAGACTGTTTTGAAGGACTGGGGTGTTTACCTGGAAAACACAAAATACATGTGGATAAAAGTGTCCATCCTTGCAGGAAAATCCCATTTGCACTGTGAGAAAAACTGAATGAACTAGCACGCATGGAAAAATTAGGGGTCATCAAGAAAATAGATGAGCCAACTGAATGGGTCAGCTCGCTGGTTGTTGTGTAGAAGAAAACAGGTGCTCTGAGAACATGCTTGGACCCAAGAGGCTTAAACAAGGCAGTCAAAAAAGAACATTTCAAGTTACCAACCAGAGAAGAAATTGTGGCACAGTTTGCTGGAGCTAAATGGTTCAGTAAACTAGATGCTTCGTCAGGTTTCTGGCAAATGAGGCTTGACGAGGAGAGATCGAAGCTATGCACATTCAATACACCTGAGGGCAGGTATAGGTTTCTTCGTCTGCTATACGATATCTTGTCAGCACCTGAGGTCTACCATAAGACGATTCACATGATTTTTGAGCACATACAGGGAGTAGAGACAATGATGGATGACATTATAGTCTGGGGGACTACTTGAGAAGAACATGACGAAAGACTGAGACAATTACTAGACAGGACAAGAGAAGTGAATCTGAAACTTAACAAAGGCAAATGTGAGTTTGGAGTGAAAACACTTACTTTTGTTGGAGATGTTGTCAGTGAAGAGGGAGTAAAGCCAGGTCCGAGAAAAACGTCAGCAATCAACAACATGGAAAGACCAAACAACAAAGATGAAGTCAGACGGTTCTTAGAGATGGTCACCTATCTCGCCAAGTTTGTCCCACAGCTGTCAATTCTCTCAGCACCTCTCAGGAGTCTTCTTGAACAAAAGAATGAATGGATGTGGTCCCATGAGCAGGAACAATGTTTTTTGAAACTGAAAGAGACTCTAACAAAAGAGCCTGTGTTAAAGTTCTACGACCCAGAGAAGAGCACCAGGATCTCAGCAGATGCGTCACAGTATGGCTTGGGAGCGGTGCTGTTGCAGCAACACGATGAGCAGTGGCTACCTGTAGCCTATGCATCCAGAGCTTTAACAAGCGCAGAGTCCAGATACGCTCAAATTGAAAAGGAGCTGTTAGCCAGAGTGTATGCATGTGAGCGTTTCCATCAATTCATCTATGGTCAAACTTTTGAAGTAGAAACGGACCATAAGCCTTTGGTGTCCATCATGTCCAAACCTCTGAATGACTGTCCTGTTTGGATACAGCGCCTGTTAATCAGGCTGCAAAAGTACGATATGCACATGATATGTACACAAGGAAAATATATGTACACAGCGAACACCTTGTCGAGAGCAGTGGATAAGGAGGAACATGAGAACAGCAAGAAAGGTGCAGAAATACAAGCATATGAGGATATGATTGCGACATCTTCGCCAGTAACTGCTGACAGAACAGAACAAATACGGAGAGAGACAAATGTAGATGAAACAATGAAAGAACTCAAGTACACAGTTCAGAAAGGATGGTCTAAGAACAAGAAGGATTGCCCAATGAAAATACAAGACTACTGGAACTGTAGAGCAGAGCTCACAGTGGTGGATGACATAGTGCTGAAGGGGAGCAAATTTGTTATTTCATCATCACGATGTAAACAAATAGTTCAAAAGATACACGAAGGCCACCTCGGAGAAGTCAAGTGTAAACGCAGGGCAAGAGAAGTAATGTACTGGTCAAGAATAAATCAAGATATCAGCCAGACAACAGCGTCATGCAAACTATGCCGCACCCATAGACCCAAACAACAAGCTGAGCCGCTGATGGCACACCCTGTGCCCCACAGGCCTTACCACAAGGTTGGAACAGATTTATTTGACTGGGATGGAAAGAGTTACATAGTGGTCACCGACTACTTCTCAAACTATCCTGAAGTAGGAATTCAGGAATACCAACCTACCTGACTCAGAAATGAGGACTTGCTGATGCCCAAAGGCGCACACAAAGTCAGAAAGACGAAGGAGGAACAAAAAGTGAAACAAAGGCAACTGCATGATCGTACAGCGAAACACCTGCATTTATTAAATCTTGGAGACGTGGTGCGTCGAAGAGACATCTCTCCAGGCACATGGAGACAACAAGGGCGAGTGGAGGAAGAAGTTGCTCCACGTTCCTATAGGATCCAGACGGAGAATGGATTGTCTCTGAGAAGGAACCACACAGATCTTCAACTACAGCTGACTGAAAAGGACACTGCAGCCCAGGAGATGGTTCAGCAGGATTCGGCTGAGTCCACGGAGCTACCAAACACAGAGTCTGATCACACTGACACTGTGGTTTGACAGCAGTCTCTGCATTACCAGGTGCTGCTGGACTTTCCAAAATGTCAAAATCGCCAGGTGTCTGTCTAGACCTAAGAGACATGTTTAGCCACCTAAAAGACTGATAGGAAGTTGCTGAAGACTTTCTGGTAAAGAAAGAGATGTTGAGATGACTTAGTTTGTTTTAAATGTTTAGAAAGAGTTTGCACTTTATTATTTTTCCATAGCAGCATAAAAGTGTTTAAGAAGAAGCTGTTTACAAGTTACAATATTTGTTGGGAAATGTAAAGCTAAAATAAAAAAAACAACAAAAAACAACATTATGGCATAGCTTTGTTTGAAGGAATACATGTCATTTCTGTATGGGGGAAAGATGTGACGTTATGAATGTTGTAACATAAGAACTCAATTACCCAGCATGCCAGGGTTAGGAGGCGGGAGTTCGACTGTACTTCAGGTGTATGCAGGTATGCAATAAACATGTTAAGGTCACTACTTATTACAAGAGTAAGCAAGACAACACACTTCATATTTTAAGTTCAAGTTGTGGTGTTTTCAGAATCCTCTAGACAAATGTTTTATGAGATGGAGGAATAGAGAAATCAAGTTTCCTCTGTTTTATCAAACAATCAAACTCTAACGCCAGGATAAGATCGTCTTACAAAATACGCCAAGGCAGACGTCACAACAGTTTCAGGCATACCATTGGCTGAAAGGGTAGCGTAAGGGTAGCCCGTCTCCGTGAGTCAAACCCTGGAACCCGCAATCCAAAGTCAGAAACAGTCAGAAGAGAGAGAAAAATTGAGTTACCAGATGGAAGAAAGATCGGTAGTAGAAGAAGAAGAAGATTGAAAGACAGACAGACAGAAAGATGAGGAGGAAGAAAAAAGATCTGAGCAAAGAAAGAAACAGAATGTAGTAGAAAGATACGGTTTTGTGTTTTTTCGTTCGTCCATCGTCATCTCATCTCTATGTATGTTTACGTCACACTTTTTTTTGTCCGCTCCTGCATGTGTTATCACATAGTTTTTCTTACCAAGAGAGACAGCGTTAAGATTGTCAACTTTTTGTTAATATTTTGTGAATTTAAGTTCACCTCATCAGAGTTGGTCAGCAACCAAACCAACTTCGATACATGGACATTTTGTCATTCTTTGCGGTGAATTCCTAAATACCACCCAGTTCCGTCTCCTGGGCCACCAGAAGCCCCCACCAGTGTAGAAGGGCGACCTGTCCAGGCATCTTGAAAGTCCACGAAAGTCACCCACCACAAAGGCAGGCCATGAGACGCGGAACCGAGAGAAACCCACTTGGACCCCGCTGGCGATAACTTGGTGTGTTCCAAGCTGACTAACAGGGCTAAAGCATGTCAACCAAGTAAGGTCTACCCTCCTCTTACATTTCAGACGGTATTCAGTGGGTGTCGAGAGAATTCACTGTTAAAATGATCATATAATTCAAGCTGTTAGCCTTGACTATTTGAATCTAGACTATTTGAATAATTCCAGTATCCCTCCATTTCCCCCTTAGTTTCTTTTCAATTCACTAAGTGTTTCTTATATCCATCCATCCATTTTCTATACCGTCAATCTGTTAATCGGGTAGCGGGTGGGCTGGAGCCTATCCCAGCAGTCATCCGGCGAAAGGCGGGGTACACCCTGGACAGGTCGCTAGTTCATCACAGGGCCACATAGAGACAAACAACCATGCACACAATTTAGAGTCACCAATTAACCTAACATGCATGTTTTTGGATGGTGGGAGGAAGCCGGAGTACCTGGAGAGAACCCACGCATACACGGGGAGAACATGCAGACTCCACACAGAAAAGCCCCAGGCAGGGATCGAACCTGGAACCCACTGGCTGTGAGGTGACGTTGCTCCTCCATATTCAACACATTTCTCCTGTTTGTCTTCAGGTTCATGTTTTGGTTATGTCGTTTTGATAAATAGTTCATATAAATATATATGTATATATATATATCATTAACAGGTTGTGTTGTATGTTTTCTTTACGTATTTGTCGGTCCAACCAAACGAGATTTCATGAAGTAGTGCAATGAGACACTCATTTTAACATACCAGAATCGTAAGATTCTGTCTTTTTCCTTCTTTGAAGGTGGTGCCCATTAAATAAGTTTTATTTAGATAGTGAGAACTTCTGGTAAATCCTTATATTTTATCACATTATGCTACAGTATGTCAGAACTGATTTAGGTTGTTCCATCAGCTGTTCTCAATAACATCAAAACTGTTGTCTGTTGGTCCTGAACTTGGGAAGGTGCAGTCTGTCACTGAGCAGGCTCCTCTGTTTGCTGAAGACAGTGTGCAGAGGGTGACTGGCATTGTCTGTTTATGTCTAGTGAGGTGACTGTGGAGAGAACCAATTCCCTTTTAACAGGACTACACCTCTGGCAATCAAAACTGTTTTAATCCCCATCATTTTGGATTTCACATGAAATGGTGCTTCAATGTTTAGGTTCCAATTTTATACATATATATATCACAGACGGGATATTTGCATCAAAATATTCTTTAATAGTAGCATGTACGTTGTCACTAGCAAGCACTCATATTTTGAAAACATAGTCCTTCCGGTTTAAAAGATGGACCACCACCAGTCCAATCAGCGACGATTCATGTCGCCTGAGGGCACCTACCTTTTTCATTTGGTTAATGTTGTTGTGTTTTCTCTTTTCCCGTTGTGTTTTTTGATTCGCCGTTGTCTTTTTTTATTTACTGTTGTGTTTTCTCTTTTGCCGTTGTGTTTTTTGATTCGCCGTTGTCTTTTTTTATTTACTGTTGTGTTTTCTCTTTTGCCGTTGTGTTTTTTGATTCGCCGTTGTGTTTTTTTATTTACTGTTGTGTTTTCTCTTTTGCCGTTGTGTTTTTTGATTCGCCGTTGTGTTTTTTTATTTACTGTTGTGTTTTCTCTTTTGCCGTTGTGTTTTTTGATTCGCCGTTGTGTTTTTTTATTTACTGTTGTGTTTTCTCTTTTGCCGTTGTGTTTTTTGATTCGCTGTTGTGTTTTTTTATTTGCTGTTGTGTTTTCTCTTTTGCCGTTGTGTTTTTTGATTCGCCGTTGTGTTTTTTTATTTACTGTTGTGTTTTCTCTTTTGCCGTTGTGTTTTTTTATTCGCTGTTGTCTTTTTTTATTTGCTGTTGTGTTTTCTCTTTTGCCGTTGTGTTTTTTGATTCGCCGTTGTGTTTTTTGATTCGCCGTTGTCTTTTTTTATTTGCTGTTGTGTTTTCACTTTTGCCGTTGTGTTTTTTGATTCGCCGTTGTCTTTTTTTATTTACTGTTGTGTTTTCTCTTTTGCCGTTGTGTTTTTTGATTCGCCGTTGTGTTTTTTGATTCGCCGTTGTGTTTTTTTATTTACTGTTGTGTTTTCTCTTTTGCCGTTGTGTTTTTTGATTCGCCGTTGTGTTTTTTTATTTACTGTTGTGTTTTCTCTTTTGCCGTTGTGTTTTTTGATTCGCCGTTGTGTTTTTTTATTTACTGTTGTGTTTTCTCTTTTGCCATTGTGTTTTTTGATTCGCCGTTGTGTTTTTTTATTTACTGTTGTGTTTTCTCTTTTGCCGTTGTGTTTTTTGATTCGCTGTTGTCTTTTTTTATTTGCTGTTGTGTTTTCTCTTTTGCCGTTGTGTTTTTTGATTCGCCGTTGTGTTTTTTTATTTACTGTTGTGTTTTCTCTTTTGCCGTTGTGTTTTTTTATTCGCTGTTGTCTTTTTTTATTTGCTGTTGTGTTTTCTCTTTTGCCGTTGTGTTTTTTGATTCGCCGTTGTCTTTTTTTATTTGCTGTTGTGTTTTCACTTTTGCCGTTGTGTTTTTTGATTCGCCAGTCTTTTTTTATTTACTGTTGTGTTTTCTTTTTTGCCATTGTGTTTTTTGATTTTCTGTTGTGATTCGCACTTCAGGGCCACCGTAGTATCAGAATCAAGAGGCCTTTTGGTCAATGTACCTAAATAGCTACTATATATATAGGCTAAAAGTAAATTAAAACCACTCAACCACCATGATTTGACTATTGATCAGAGATTGATGGTCATCAAGATCATTCCCAGTTTACTCACAAACTACATTCCAGTCCTTCTTCACCTCAAACTCTTGAGATAGAACTGTGTGTCTGTGCTCACTGATTTACATACTACAGCCACATCAGTGAGTGGCGCTTGCATTGTTGGTGGATTGTTAATAGGATAACAAAAAAGGAAAGCTCTATCTCCACTTTCTATTTAGGAACAGTTCACTCAGTTGGCAATGCAGCAGTGCATACATTCAGCTTGTTGGGGAATGTTAGTCTAGTGTTTTGTCACCAGGTGGTACTGTTACCTTTCTAAATATTCTTCAGGTATTGTAAGCTTCTGTTGGTGTTAATATAATCATAGTTGTTTTTTGTTTTACAGATAAAATCTATTTACTATATATCTATATACATTATTCATATTAATAATACATAATCACAGTATTTTCATAATATTTCAAACTGCAAACATGTTTTTATTTTTGATTATAATTATTTTCTTTATAACTCATGCTTTCTTTTTGCTTTGGGAAGTTTAAATTGTTTTCTGATTTTCCAAATGCTGTCAGTTTAGGAATGTTTCACACGGGTTAAGGATAAAGAGGATGAAAATATGTTTCATAACTTCATGCATACGTTTGTTTCAGTGTAATTTCTCCCACTATGTCTTTGAATACTCTCAATTTAGATAGTAGAGAAATGTTCACTACAGATTTGGATGGGTATTTCATAATTGTACTATTTCTGTTACGGATTATGTAATTGTCATCTAAGAAATAAGTGACAAAATATGTTTTGTCAGATCAAAGAAAGATTTTAGAGAGTCAAAAGAGCTATATGGATTTTTTCTAAAAACATTGCTGTATGTGTTCAATGATAATAGAATAAAAAAATGCTGCTATTGTATACTGTCTCTGTATTTGTTAACATTTATGAAAGTTTGTCATTCTCTAAACCACTTGTTTATTGTTAATGTTTATTTCTAAAACAGCACGATCATTAATGGTAAATGGTAAATGGACTTGTACTTGTATAGCGCTTTTCTAGTCTAACTGACCACTCAAAGCGCTTCACTACATGCCGCATTCACACACATTCATACCCCCAATGATACACTGGGGGGGCAACGTGGGGTTCAGTGTCTTGCCCAAGGACGCTTCGACATGTATCCTAGGGAAGCCAGAGTCGAACCACCGACCTTCCGATTGGTGGGCGACTGCTCTTCCTCCTGAGCTACAGCCGGATTCCATATTTATAGTGGAGGTATTATTATCAGGGTTTACATCATATTACTCCTGACCAGATTTTTCCTTACCAGACTGTTTATGTTTCTTTATTAACTTATTATATTCTGATTATCTTATCTTTTTTTATATATTTTTTATATTTTAAGAAATTATATAATTTTTTAAATGGTGTAAATAAGTTTAGATTCACTTAGTAGTATCAGTATGGGTAGATTTATAGAAAATTCCATCTAAGCTCTTAATAAATAACCTTAAATCCACTTGTAATTTTCTTACAGGGACTTTAACCCATTGAGACCAAAAGCACCCTCTGTACATTTCTGCATGTGAATTATTTTAGATCAGGTTAAACAGTTCTGATTATGCCAAGCTTTTCTGTTTATTATACAAGATTTTTCTTTAAGTTTCTTTAAAAGAATTTTCTCTGAAGGAATGCAGCTAAATGTTTGCCTCAGTAGGTATAGCTAGTATATTTATTAGTCAATCCAATGTTTTTGGCTGTTGCACATCACATGACAATATATAATTAAATTTATATGGAGTGCCAATGTTGTAAGTCCCCATAACATGACCTGAATTAAATCAGTCCTGCGTGCCACAAGTGAGCACCCCTGTATAAGTAGGTATCAAAGAGCTGGTGGATAATTGCTTTGTTCCTCTGTATCTCCAGCCATTCATATGGGACTGATCATGGTTTCTTAACACTCTAATCTTATAGTTAGAGAAGGTGTCTGCATCTCAGGCATATACTGGCAGCTGGTTCCACAAGAGAGGGGTCTGAACTGAAGGCTCTGCCTATTGTAGGAAGCAGAGTAGCTGTTAATGCAAAGTGCAGTGTTTAAAATATAGAAAATATCTTACAATGAGAACTTGAAGATATTATGGAGCTTGGTCATTAAGAGCTTTATAAGTGAGGAGAAGAATTTTAAATTATATTCTGAATTTAACAAAGAACCAAATGAAAAGAAGCTAAAACTGGAAAAATATGATCTCTCCTGTTAGTTCTCATCAGAACTCTGGCTGCAGCATTTTGGATCAGCTTGAGGCTTTTCAGAGAATATGTGGAACAGCCCAATAATAAAGAATTACAGTAGTCCAATCTTGAAGTAACAAATGCATAGACCACTTTTTCTGCATCACTGTGAGACAGGACGTTCCCAATTTTGGCAATATTATGAAGGCAGTAGAAGAAACCTGTTTTATATGTGCGTCAAATGATAAATTCTGATAAAAAATAAATCCAAAGTTCCTCACTGTAGTACTAGAAGCCAAGGAATTTTCATCTAGAGTTCCCTAGCTAGACCTCTGAAGCGCTCAGGTCCAATGACAAGAACTTCAGTTTTGTTTGAATTCAGAAAGTTCTGAGTCATCCATGTCTTTCTGTCTTTAATACACGCTTGTAGTCTGACCAACCTATTTGTTTAATCTGGTTTCATAGATAAGTACAGCTGAGTATCATCAGCATAGCAATGGAAATTTATGCCATGCTGTCTAATAACGTTACCAAATGGAGTGAGTGTTAGAATAGAACAAGTACGCAATAGAGTTAACAATGCCAACATGAGTAACTTATAAGAAGAAATTGGATGATTTTTAGGGAAAGCGGAAGAGCAAAGAAAAATAAATGGAACCGAGACAGAGATAGATGATTGGAGAAGACAATGAAAAACCAGACAAAACCAGACAACTCGCTGCTACATCTATAGAAACCCAAAAGAACACATCCTACGGCTTTTGGGAGGCCCTCCTTCAAAGTAAACCCCACACACATTCACTTCATTCACAGCAGCTTGACCCATCATCCCACAGGCCTGCCCAAACAGCCCCCAACAGGGAAAGAGCACCACAACACCCCACAACCCACCAAGAAAAAAAACCTGCGGACACATCAGAGGACACCAGGTTGTGCACCAACCCACCCACACTATGGTGTGCCCAAGCTTGTCTCCATGCTAACATGATCTGAAAAAAAATCTAAACTGGTTAATACATAGATTGTTCTTCGCTTTCCAGTTCATGAGAATAGCTTTCTTTGGGATACATAAGTCAGTGAGGACCATGTGTGCTGAGTTCATTTCCATGTTGATGTCACCTAAGTCACCCAGTGTGGGGCATGCAGGAATACTATACTTGAGCCATGCTGATAGGTCCTCACAAACCTCAAGCCAGAACTTCTGGACAGGTGCACAAAACCACAAAGCTTGTGCATAATCAACAGGTGTGTTATCTATGCAATGTGAGCAGATGTTTGAGTGGGTAAGACCCATCCTGAACATCTTTTGTTCTGTATAATGTGTTCTGTGAAGAACTTTTGTATTGAATGAGCTGCAGATTAGGATTTTGTCATTTTGAAGGTGTTTAAACATATTTGTGGCCAGAACTTTTGATTAGAACTGATGGATGAACCTGCCATCCTTTTTGAGATCGGTAGAGAAATTGTATCTTGGACAATAATTTATATATTTTTGATAGCAATTTTGGGGTGCAGACGCTTGAAATCTAGTTGGTTGAAGATATAGTTTTGTTTAGTTATCATGGACTTAAGTTGTTGATATTCTAGAAATGTATTGCTGCTGATCCCATGTTGTAATATGTTGTCACCCTCAGACTTCCAGCACAAATCAGAGTTAGGAGAAGTGGTGAGAGTATAGTCTCACCACTGTGGTGCTCCTGTGCTGCTGATCACCTTCTCAGACAACCCTTTAACCTCACAAACTGTAGTATGTTTGTCAGGAAGGCATTAATCCAGGTGGTAGGCATCCACCTGTATTGTATGGAGCTTCTTACATAACATTGCAGGCTGAATTGTATTAAAAGCACTGGATCAATCAAAGTCCATGATCCTCCTCTGTCCAAATGAGAGTGGGCTAAAGCAGGAAAATAATGACATCTTCAACACCAACCCCGGACGATGAGCAAACTGTAGTGGGCCCTGGAAGGTGTTGACTTGCTTACCTAGGTGAGCTAATAATGTTCTCTCATGTACTTTCATGATGTGAGATGATGGTCTGGTCTGTAATCACTTAATACAGATGCATGAGGTTTTGTAGGTACTATCTTCCAGGTACTAAAAGCTTCTCTTTAGTCAAGCTGAGATTGAAGGGGTGCAGTGAAATTCCACATGGCTATTTTGTACAGCTCTTCTTTTGATGTTCAGCACCTTTTTCAGGTAATTGATGATCCAAGGTTTGTAATTGGGACATCACTTCACTGTCATTGTGGGAGTAATACTCTCCACACAGAAATTAATGTAATCTGTCACAAAGTCATAATGTAAACTCACCGCTAGCCGTTCAATGTCACTCTCCTTTACAGTGACATGTCCAGAATTACATAATCTGTTGTTAACAAGCACTGCGATACCGCTACCTTTGCTTGTGTCGCCACTCCTGAGGTCTCCTGGTTTGGCTCGTATTGTCTTAAAAACAGAGATACCAGGGTATGCTTTCATAGCTATATTTCAGTAAAACACACAATACTGCATTCTCGATATTCTTTCTGTCCTCCTGAGCGCTCCAAGCTCACCCATTTTCTTTTCAAGGGATCTAATATTTCCAATCTGTATCGAAAGAAGACCTGTGGCTGTATTCACAAAGGATCTTACGGCTAAAAGTAGCTCCTGGCGAATTTAGGAGAAACTCCTAAAAATAATGGGCATGTCAGTCTTAAATGTAGGACTCCTAATCTTTTTCACTATGAGCAATTCACAAAGGATTTTAGACCTAAACAAAGCACATAACTCTAGGAGAGCTTAAAAGTTCTCGAGAGGACTCCTAACTCAGTAAGACCTATTCACAAGGAATCAGAAAATGGCTGCAGTGAGACAGAATGTCTTGGAGACAATGGAGGACTGCGAATTGATGAAGAAATATATATGCTAAATTGTGAGGGTATTAAACTTGTGGTACAATTAGTGTGGGATGCAATAACGTCCCAGACTAACAAAATTAACCCAATCAGTCCGGAGACAAAATGTTTGGCAACACTACAATATTTAGCAACAGGAAAAATGCAACTTTGCAATGATTGTCAGCTGTGCCATGAATCATCAATGCGCTCTCTAGAACACATATCATACAACAGTTTATCCGGTTTCCTTTGGACAATCAGCAACTACACAGGATCAAAGCCAACTTTATGGCAATTTCCTGTGTAGGCGGTGCTATTGATGGGGCGCATATCAAAATAATTGCGCCACCAATAGACAAGGATGTGTTTGTCAATCAAAAGAAAGTTCACTCCATCAACACACAGGTTGTTGTTGATGCAAATTTTAATTTTCTTGATGTTCGTGAATCCTTGATTTGCACATTTTAATGGAGAACGGTCTGAGGCAGCTTTTTGAGAGGCACCATGCACCAGTTGGATGTCACTCGCTAAGTGACCGTGGCTATCCCTGCAAGACGTGGCTCTTGACACCCTATCTCAATACACAACCGGGAACGCAGATTACGCTTAGCCCTATGCGTAATAAACATCGTATTGGCTCGTTTTTATTTTATTTTAATCCATATTTATTACTGTTTACTGTCTACCCAGAGCCAAATTTCCCCTTAATAATCCTTCTCCTCTCCAGCATAAACTGGGCTAGCAGTAACAATTTGTCCTGGGACCAATTGGGCTCTTCACTGGTTTCACTCATAATGAAGGAGAACTTGAACAACTGATATTTAAAGGGTTTAAATGCTGGAACCATGATAATTGGATAATTGATCATTTGCAGGGTGAAAATTAACTACCTTGCTCATTTAGTAAGTCATTGTAGTGGGTGACTTTAATATTCATGTAGATGTTGAAAATGACAGCCTAAATATTAACTTTAATTCTATATTAGACTCTATTGGATTTTCTCAAAGTGTTCACAGACCTACTCACTGCCTTAATCATACCCTTGACCTTGTGCTGACTTATGGCATTGAGAGTGAACAGTTAACAGTGTTCCCTCATAACCCTGTCTTGTCTGACCATTTTTTAATAACTTTTGAATTTACATTACTTGACTACACGGTTTCTGAGAAGAATTCTACATATAGAAGGTGTCTGTCAGAGAATGCTGTAACCAGATTTAAAGAGTTGATTTCATCATCCTTTTCTTCACTGCCATGTGCTGATATGACACAGGATGGCTACCTAAATTTTACTCCAGTAGAACTTGACTCTCTTGTTGACAGCACTACAGCTTCAATGCGTACAACACTGGACAATGTTGCCCCTCTGAAAAGGAAGGTAATCAGTCAGAAGAGGTTGGCTCCTTGGTATAATTCACAGCTGCGTGCGTTAAAGCAGACTGCAAGAAAGCTGGAGAGACAGTGGCGTTCCTCTAATTTAGAAGAGTCTCAATTAGTCTGGAAAGATAGTTTAATAACGTATAAGAAAGCACTTCGTAAAGCTAGAACTGCGTATTATTCATTATTGATAGAAGAGAATAAGAATAATCCCAGGTTTCTTTTCAGCACTGTTGCCAGGCTGACAAAGAGTCCGAGCTCTGTTGAGCCATGTATTCCTTTAACTCTCAGCAGTGATGATTTCATGAGATTCTTCATCAATAAAATTGTTTCTATCAGAGAGAAGATTAATGGAATCCTTCCCATTATTATCACTGATGTATCATCAAGTAGAGCAGCTTTAGAAGTATCTTTCGAACCTGAATTGTATTTAGACAGCTTCTGTCCAGTTGATCTTTCTGAGCTAACAACAGCAATAGTCTCTTCTAAACCATCAACTTGTATGTTAGACCCAATCCCAACCAGACTGTTCAAGGAGGTTTTCCCCTTAATTGACACTTCCATATTGGATTTGATCAATCGGTCTTTGTTGACAGGATATGTACCTCAGACTTTTAAGGTTGCTGTAATTAAACCTTTACTTAAAAAACCTACTCTTGATTCAGAAGTGTTGGCTAATTATCGACCTATATCCAATCTCCCTTTTTTGTCCAAAGTTCTTGAAAAAATAGTTGCAGTTCAACTTTGTGATCATTTACATAGAAATAATCTGTTTGAAGAGTTTCAGTCAGGATTCAGAGTGCATCATAGCACAGAAACAGCACTGGTGAAAGTTACCAATGATCTCCTGTTAGCCTCTGATAGCGGACTTGTTTCTGTGCTTGTCCTGTTGGATCTCAGTGCTGCATTTGATACGATCGATCACAGCATTCTGTTACAGAGACTTGAACATGTTATTGGGATTAAAGGAACTGCATTAGGCTGGTTTAAGTCATATTTATCTGATAGATTCCAGTTTGTTCTTGTAAATGAAGAATCTTCCTCACACGTTGGAGTAAGTCATGGAGTTCCTCAGGGTTCTGTGCTTGGACCGATTCTTTTTACTTTATACATGCTTCCATTAGGTAACATTATCAGACAGCATGGCATAAATTTCCATTGTTATGCTGATGATACTCAGCTGTACTTATCTATGAAACCAGATGAAACCTACAGGTTGGTCAGGCTACAAGCCTGTCTTAAAGACATAAAGACCTGGATGACTCAGAACTGTCTGCTTTTAAATTCAGACAAAACTGAAGTTGTTCTCTTTGGACCTGAGCGCTTCAGGGAGAAATTGTCTAGTTATATAGTTACTCTAGATGGTATTTCCTTGGCTTCTAGTTCTACAGTGAGGAACCTTGGAGTTATTTTTGACCAGAATTTATCATTTGACGCACATATAAAACTGGTTTCTAGGACTGCCTTCTTTCACCTTCGTAATATTGCTAAAATCAGGAACATCCTGTCTCAGGGTGATGCAGAGAAACTAGTTCATGCATTTGTTACTTCAAGATTGGACTACTGTAATTCCTTATTATTGGGCTGTCCCACATATTCTCTGAAAAGCCTCCAGCTGATCCAAAATGCTGCAGCCAGAGTTCTGATGAGAACTAACAGGAGAGATCATGTTTCTCCAGTTTTAGCTTCTCTTCATTGGCTCCCTGTTAAATTCAGAATAGAATTTAAGATTCTTCTTCTGACATATAAAGTTCTTAATGACCGAGCTCCATCATATCTTAAAGATTTAATTGTAAGATATTTTCCTAACAGAGCACTTCGCTCCCAAACTGCAGGTTTACTTGTTGTTCCCAGAGTTTCTAAAAGTAGAATGGGAGGTAGAGCCTTCAGTTATCAGGCCCCTCTCTTGTGGAATAAGCTGCCAGTAAATGTCCGGGAAGCAGACACCCTTTCCACTTTTAAGATTAGGCTTAAAACTTTTCTTTTCGATAAAGCTTACAGTTAGGGATGGCTCAGGTAATCCTGAAACATCCCATAGTTAAGCTGCTATAGGCTTAGACTGCTGGGGGACCTCATCTGTCACACCTTTCCTCACTTTGCTCTCTTTTTCCCTGTTTAATTTCAAAATTGATTTTATGTACATGTGACATTATTGTGGTTATTAACCTATGTTTCCCTGTTCCAACAGATATCCTTTGAATGGCGTTATGGTGTTTTTCCCCCCTCTTTTCCCTCTTTTCTGTCTTCTCAAACCCCAGCTGGTCGAGGCGGATGGCCACCCTTCCTGAGTCTGGTTCTGCCAGAGGTTTCTTCCTGTTAAAAGGGAGTCGTTCCTTTCCACAGTTGCCTCAGGCACGCTCAGGACGGGAGATTGGACTGAAGACACATTTCGGTGCAATCTGTTGGTTTCCTTAGCTAGGATATTAATTTTTTGAATTAGCTCTATATGAATTAATTGGATTATGATTACAATGAATTGAATTCCAATTGGCTTGAATTGGACTATATTACTTAAGTGCCTTGAGATGACAATTGTTGTAATCTGGCGCTATATAAATAAAATTGAATTGAATTGAATTGAATTTAATTCAATGCCATATTTGTGCTGTTTGCTTTCTCTTTCCCTTGAACGTGCATAACGTCATCATTGTAGTCTGCACAAACTTGTCAGCATGCATGTATTCTGCTAACTGCACCGTCCATAACTATTTGATAGGAGTTCATTTGTAGCCTAGGCTATTTCCTCGTTTTTCGTTGATTTCGTAGGCTCATTCGTGGGATGTTGCGGAAGAGTTTCGCGAAGACCGCCTGCACTCAAACAACCAATTACCGTACTGAGCACTTCTAAAGTTGTGCACGAGAATCTACGTAATCTATAGCAATGGTACGTCATTCTTAGTTAACTCTTAGTGATTTATCCTTAGTATGAGTAGGTCTCAGCGGCTTTGTGAAATACTTTTAAGGAAAAACTTAGGAGTTAGGAGCATTCCTTGTGGTAAGATAAAAAGTTTTGTGAATATGGCCACTGGTCTGTATGTTTTCTTTTACCTATTTTCCGTCAAATCGTTTAATTGAAATCATCTGGGATTGGGTGTCTCATTTTGAGTTTTAGTTACTTGGAAATCCCAGTTCGCTGCTCCTGTTGGTAAAGGACTCTTGCATTGAGTGCTTCCTGCTTCTGAAGAGTGCAGACGCGTCTCTGCTTCCTCCTGCTGCTTACTGCTTAATTTGCTTTTAAATCATTCTATTTCTTTCCACAAGTCTTGGATATAATTCTACTCTTTTTCTTTTAAGTGAACCAAGACTTTTAAAATAGTTTTTAATCATTTTCTATTCTTTTTACAACTTATCTGACGAGCCAGCAACTCCGTGTGCATGGCCTACACACAGCTGAAGCCTGATTTACAGTGTCCGGGCACCTAGCACCCAGCTAAAGCTTAATAGCCTGGAAAGGTGCTAACCGTTAGGCTAACTAGCAACAAGATGCCTCCCTTCTCCACAGATGACTACTACAGCCTCCTGCAGAAAAGATCTTTAAATAAAGTAAACATACCTTGTGTGCCACAGACTGCTCCCAAACACGAGGGGGCAAATAATACCTCTAAAACACTTAAGTTGGCTTTATCAAATGTTAGGTCTTTAGCTGGGAAAACATTCTTAATTAATGATTTTATCACTGAGCACACCCTGGATTTTATGTTTTTAACTGAAACTTGGTTGGAACAAAATAACAGTGCTGCTGTTCTTATTGAGTCGACCCCTCCTGGTTACAGTTTTATCAGCGAGGCCAGAGTGAGCAGGAGGGGTCGCAGTCTTATTCAATGAATCATTTCAATGTAAGCCGTTATCTCCTGGAAGTTTTCAGTCCTTTGAATATATGGCTATACAGCTGAAGGCCTCACCCAGAGTCCTGTTTCTGAATGTTTACAGGCCCCCTAAATACTGTGCAGATTTTTCTGATGACCTCAGTGACCTGCTGTCTATGAAATGTGTTGATTTTGACTGTATAATTATTGTTGGTGATTTTAACATCCATATGGACAACCCTCAGGACAAAGTGACCAAAGACCTGAGTAACACTCTGGGCTGACTCAGCATGTAACAGAGCCCACGCACAATAGGGGGCACACTCTAGACTTAGTGATCTCTAAGGGTCTGAGCATTTCAAAGATTACTGTGTCTGATGTGGGCCTGTCTGACCATTCCTGTGTTTTCTTTGAGAGTACGATTTCAGTGCACACAAATGTCTCAACAGCAGTGATCTCAAAACGGTGTATAACTGAAAACAGTAGTGAGATCTTTAACCAGGTCTTCTCTTTGACACCTGCTCTGTCCGGGGGTTCAGTCAGTGAGCTTGTCAGTAGCTTCAATACTAAAATGTTAAATGTTATGGATACTATTGCTCCCATTAAGGTGAAGGTTATCTCTGGAAGGAAGAAGTCTCCATGGCGAAATTCCACACTGGTGAAAAATGGGAAAAGAGAGTGTCGGAAAGCTGAGCGCAGATGGAGAAAAACAAATCTCCAGGTTCATTATGACATCTATAAAGAGAAACTTCACTCTTATAATTTACAACTGAGGAATGCGAGGAAATCCTACTTCTCTGACATCATCACCAAAAACAGTCATAATGCTCGGGCCTTATTTGCTATAGTTGACAGGCTAACAAACCCTCCTGTGTCAGTGGCAACTGAACTCCATTCCACCATGGCCTGCAATGACTTTGCCAAATTCTTCATAGACAAAGTCCAAAATATTAGACAAGCAGTTGGTACATCAGCAGCAGGTTCAGCAGATGTACCGTGTCCACCGAAAACTGGTTTAAACACCATGACACTATTTCAACCCATTAACAGTAAAGACCTGGAGGGCATCTTACGTCACCTGAAGTCCTCCTCTTGCTGTTTAGACATCCTGCCAACAGGTTCTTTCAAAGGGGTCTCAAAGATTTTGGAGTCAGACCTGTTACTGATTGTGAACTTGTCCTTAACATCAGGTGTGTTTCCAGAGCCACTAAAAACAGCTGTAATTAAACCTCTGCTGAAAAAGGACAATCTTGACAAGATGCAAATGAACAACTACAGGCCCATCTCAAATCTCCCATTTTTAAGTAAGATCATTGAAAAGGCGGTTTTTCAACAGCTTAATTACTTTTTAACACAAAATAACTGCTATGATACCTTCCAGTCAGGCTTTAGACAGCACCACAGCAGTGAGACTGCTCTGACCAAAGTGTTTAATGACATATGTCTGAATACAGACAGTGGAAAAATGTCAGTCTTAGTTTTACTGGATCTCAGTGCTGCCTTTGATACAGTTGACCAGAATATATTACTCAAACAACTGGAGAACTGGGCGGGTCTTTCCGTAACTGTACTAAACTGGTTTAAAACATAGAGAACAGGAAGTACTTTGTGTCAATAGGTAACTTTGCATCTGAGCAGACAAGAATCACATGTGGAGTTCCCCAAGGTTCCATCCTGGGACCTCTTCTGTTTAACGTCTACATGCTCCCACTGGCACAGATTAGAAAAAACAACCAAATAAACTACCATAGCTATGCAGATGACACACAGATATATATTACAATGTCACCAGGAGACCGAGGGCCTGTACAGGCCCTTGGTAAATGCATTGAGGAGATTAATGACTGGATGTGCCACAACTTCCTCCAGCTAAACAAAAACAAAACTGAGGTAATTGTCTTTGGAGCCAAAGATAAACGATTCAAAGTTACCACAGAGCTTCAATCTATAAATCTAAAAACTACCAACCAGGCCAGAAATCTGGGTGTAGTGATGGACTCAGACCTAAATTTGGACAAACACATTAAGGCAATAACAAAGTCAGCCTACTATCACCTTAAGAATATATCAAGGCTAAAAGATCTGATGTCTCAGAAGGACCTGGAAAAACTAGTCCATGCATTCATCTTTAGTAGGCTTGATTATTGTAACAGCATCATTACAGGTCTACCTAAAAAGTCAGTTAGACAACTGCAGCTCATCCAGAACTCAGCTGCTCGAGTCCTCACTAAAACCAAAAAAGTGGAGCACATCAGTCCAGCTCTGAAGTCTTTACACTGGCTGTCTGTCCATCAGAGGATAGACTTTAAAGTTCTGATGCTGGTCTATAAAGCTCTAAATGGTCAAGGAGCAAAATACATCAGTGACCTCCTGACCCACTATGAACCTTCCAGACCCCTCAGGTCATCTGGATCCGGATTTTTAATCAGTTCTCAGAGTCAGAACCAGACATGGAGAAGCTGCATTCAGCTTCTATGCTCCACATGTCTGGAACAAACTCCCAGAAAGCCTCAGATCAGCTGAAACACTCGCATCTATTTTCAGCTGCATTTGAATAAGCTTGAGTTTCAAAACGGAATCATATTTTAACTATTGATTTTATCTTCCATAGATATAATTTTTTTCTGATTTTATCTATTGTTCTTATTTCTTTCTTTTGCTTAAATTTTAAATCATGCTTTTTATTTCTTCTGTTTTAATGTCCCTGTAAAGCACTTTGAATCACCTTGTGATTGAATTGTGCTATACAAATAAACTTGCCTTGCCTTGCATGGAAACTCATCATAGCAGATGTTGAAAAGTGTCAAAAGTACAAGGGAAATCCAAGTATCTCAGCTTCGATGCCAGCATAGAGAAATCTCTCAAAAATAACTTTTTTTATGAAAAAAGCTCAGTATCAATCACAACAAAATACAACACCATAGAAGTCAAGCCAGCATGCTGCAGTGTATTTCAGAATGTAGAATTATACAGTATTACATACTTAGAATTTTTTTCTTTTTCTTTTTTAATCACAAACTGAGTTCAGCTTATCCTGCAATTACAAAAAGCACATAGACATTCACATGTAAGATTCTGTAAGTAATATAACGAGACAGCAAGCACATTCAGGGAAAAACTTTATCGCCGTGTACAAATTTACAGCAGCTAGAGACCTGACGCATGCACATCAACGTAACAACATGGACTGTGCCAACTCAACAGTCTATAGGGTTAAACACACCACATCATGAGAATAACATTTTCAAACATATTCAGAACAGTAATACAGTCAACTCAGAGCATTTGTACGTGTAACAATGTGAAATAAATTATTTGCATTTATATCATGCTCAATAACTCAAGAACAATGCATCAGATGTTTTTCTCAAAGTCAATATTAAACTGATATGTCAACTTGGAGCAATAATATCAGTAACAGTATTTAGCTGGTTTAGTGCTCTTCAAGGTATTTCTTGGGTTTCTTTCGCACACGCTCAGAGCGCCTCACAATCGCTGGTGGTGGTTCCAATAGAGCTGGTGGTTGCACTGGCAAACTCACAGCGATCTCAACAGATGCATCATTTCCAGTAGTTTGCTCTTGTATTTCTGTGTCCACAGTCTTAGTTTCTGTTTCAAACACCTCAGGTGGGACTCTGGCACGTAGCTGGTCTCCATGACGCCTGCGCACAGTGTCAAGAGTCTCTCTCCTTGACATGATAGGACACTGGTCCTGTCTATCTCACAACCTGTCCAGGAACCCACTTGTGAGCACCTCCCGCTGTGTTGCGAAGATACACATGTTCATCCATGACAAAAGTGCGGTTCTCTGCTGAGTAGTCGTGTAGAGCCTTTTGTTGAAATTGCTTTTTACGTACAATCTCTCTAATGTTAGGCTTTAGGAAATCCATCCTGGTGTGGACTGTGGAGAAATAAGTCAGCTGGAGACTGACCCGCAGTGCAGTTTGGAGTGGTCCGGTACTGCAGCAAAAACAGCAACAGTTTTTCCTCGATGCTGCAGGGCAGGCTGATGAGCTTTTTCATTTCTAATTTAAATGTTTGTACATATCTCTCAGCCATACTGTTTGTTGCAGCATGCCCTGGTGCACTTGTTGTGTGCAAGATGCCGTTTTGTGTCACAAAGGTTTGGAACTCCTCAGAGGTAAAAGCGGTAGCATTATCAGTCACTATCTGTTCAGGAAGTCCATAGGATGCAAACAGTCTTTTCAACCTGGTTACTGTTGCTTGAGTTGTTATTTGTGTCATGCGAAACACTGCCAACCACTTTGTGTATGAATCCACAATAATCATAAACATGCTGTTCAGAAAGGGGCCAGCAAAAACAAATGTGCAGTCTCTTCCAGGACTCACCTGGGAACTCCCATGGGTGGAGTGGTACATGCTGTGGCATTCTCTGCTCAAGTTGGCATGTTTCACATTCTTTGCAGACCTGTTCAATGTCACAATCCAGATTAGGCCACCAGGTGTACTTACGAGCTAAAGCTTTTGACTTCACGATCCCTTGGTGTCCTGAATAAATCTCCCTCAGTACTGCTTTTCTCATTTTTGTAGGCACGATGACTCGGGTTCCCCACAATACACAGCCTTGCTCTGTGGAGAGTTCATGTCTTTTGTTGTAGTAGACCTTTAAGTTCTCATCTATAGGAGTAGGCCAACTTTCCATTACAAAGTTGTAAACTCGTGACAAATCTGAGTCTGTGCAAGTTGCTCTTGCAATTTGAGTAGCATTTAGTGGCGCTTCCTTTAAGTGTTCTGTAAGCAATACACTGTCTCTGAACTCACAGCTGTCATAACATCACTAGTCTCTGGTAACAGACAACGTGACAGTCTGTCTGCATTGCTGTGTTCTATTGACTTCTTATAAACAATGAGGTCATATGTTGACAGTATGATTGCCCATCTTTGAATGCGTGCAGCTGCCAGTGTGGGTAGACTCTTGTGCTCACCAACATGCGTCAGCAGGGGGTGATGGTCTGTTGCAAGAGTGAAATGTCTACCCCACAGATACTGATTAAACGTTTTAATGCCAAAAATCAGTCCCAAGGCCTCTTTTTCAATTTGGGAATACTTCTTTTCAGCTGGGCACAAAGTGCGGGAAGCATAAGCTATATGCCTCTCTTCCCCACTCGGCATTGTGTGCTGGATATCTGCCCCAATGCCATATGCTGAGGCATCAAATGTTAAAGTGAGTGGTAAGTTGGGGTCATAATGTGCTAAGACTTGATCGCATGTTAACAATGCTTTGCACTTAACAAATGCTGCTTGCTCAGGCTCAGTCCATTTCCAAGTCAGACATACTCTTAGTAACTTGTACAGAGGAGCTAATACAGTGCTTTGCATTGGTACAAATCTGCCATGGTAATTACCAAGTCCAAAAAGGCTTGTAACTCTTTCACATTAGTTGGAGCAGGAGCTTCCTGTATTGCTCTCACCTTGTCTTTTGCGGGGTGGATGCCGTGCTCATCCAGAACGTGCCCCAGGCTTGTTCTTTACCAAACTCACACTTGGAAAGCTTCACTTGCAAACTATTTTCCTGCAAACATTGCAGTACCTTTTCCAGATTGTTATTGTGCTCCGTTTTAGAGCGTCCAGTGATTAGCAAGTCGTCCAGGTAGACAATCACTGGCAAGTCCTTCATGATGTTTTCCATAATGCGTGGGAAAATGGAAGGAGCAGAACTGATCCCAAAAGGAAGCCTATTGTATACAAATAGTCCCTTGTGTGTGTTGATGGTTGTGTACTTTTTAGAGTCCTCATCTAACAAAACTTGCTGATACTCTGCTGCCAAGTCTGACAGTATTTTTGAAAAAATCTTGCCTCCGCTGAGGCAAATGTGGCAGCGGGTATGTGTCCATCTCTATGGCTTGGTTCACTGACACTTTATAATCTCCACATAAACGCAGTGACATGTCTCTTTTGCACTGGCACTATAGGTGCTCCCCACTCACTGTGCTTCACAGGTGAGATTATGTTTGCTTCTTCCAGTCTTCTTAGTTCATTTTCAACCTATACTTTCATTGCAAATGGGAGTGGCCTATGTTTATAAAACTTAAGGGGTACCTCCGACTTCACATTGATGGAAGCTTTAATGTCCTTAAGGGTGCCCAACTCGTCCTTGAAACTTCACTGTACTTGTCCAACAAGTCTTTAATGGTTTTGGGTTTAGTCACATTCACATACTTGATCTGTTTCCAGTTGAGCCTCAGTTGTCTCAGCCAGTTTCTGCCACTGAGCGCGACTCTATGTCCTTTGACAACAAACAGTGGAAGTTCAACAGCTTGCTCCTCATACTCAACTTTTGCCTCTATTTGTCCTAGAATACGAATGTGACCTCCATTGTAAGCTTTTAGTTTCACTGCAGCTGGCAGTAAAGGCAGGTGTGAAAACTTCTTCCAGTAAGTTGTCTGTGAAATAACACTTCACTCCAGTGTCAATTTCCATGTCAAGATTCACTTTATCAACAGCAAATGTGGCCCTGTACAGCTCATCATCCTCAGCACTGACAGTCATTATGGCAAACTCCTCTTGGTCTGCGCCCTCATCGGCTGTCATGTATTTGTAGTAATGTATTTTGTCTTTACACTGAAATCTCTAATTTGACCTTACATCTTGATGTGCTTTTGTGCAACATCTTTCTTAAGCCTTCTTAAGATGTCCTATTTTGCCACAGTTGTGACATTTAGTCTCTTTGAAATGACACTCGTTTGCAGTGTGATTCTTCCCTTTAGCACATCTTAGTTTTGTGAATTGCTCCCGTACTGACCATTTCACCTTCAGCTCCTCTTAGCTGTCGCGTGTCCCTGTCTGCCGTCGCCATGTTGAGCGCAATCTCGAAAGTGCTCGCAAACGTGAGGTTATCTTCAGCGAGTAATCTCCTTTGGCATGTTTCATTTTTAATTCCACTGATGAACCTGTCCCGCAGTGCAGCGTCCAAACTCGAGCCAAACTCACAGTTAGCTGCTTGCTGTTCCAGCCGCTCAATATATGCGGTCCACGGCTCATTTTCTGGCTTAAACTCGTCAACCTTGCCAATATAAGCCATTGTACTCACTAGTACCAATGTATGGTAGTCTCTCCGCAATTTATCCTTGTCGCCAGTTGTAATGTATAGAACGAGACTCGGACAGCGACCACATTCAGGGAAAAACTTTATTGTCGTGTACAACTTTACAGCAGCTAGAGACCTGACGCATGCACATCAACGTAACGCCATGGACTGTACCAACTCAACAGTCTATAGAGTAAATACACCTCAGATTCCATCTGGGTCTCTAATTATTTGAGACCAGATTGTATGTGGAGGTTTTATATTTCCTTTTGCTATAAGGTTGTTTAACAGTGTTCATTACGTTACTGGTTCTTTTGCAAAAGAAAATCTAAAGAACATAAAAATGCTTGAATGTGTGCTTTTTCAGGCTTGACTTGACTCATGCATGAGCTAAAGTTGTTGGCAACATGACACTCATACCCTGTCAGTTCATGTCATTGCAACACCAATGTCACATTTTTGTAATGCGGTTGTCATGTACAATGTACAATTAAATTCTTTACATCTTCCTTTTTAAGAGCAAATAGGGCAACACTAACTGTATTTTTTTTTACTGTCCCACTGTTTAAGAGGCTAGAAGTATTCATCATAGCAACATCAGTTGCATAGCAACATCTTGCTGTTTGATCTTCTGCTCTCCGATGACTCTCACTCCTACAGTCAGCAGCTGAACAGGGAAAAAAATAGTGCATTTGTAATCATCACCCATATGATGAATGTATTATGAAGCATAGATATATACCAATATTGTAAACCATTTCACATAACAATGCTCCATTATGTGCGTACATCAAAGCTTAAAGGCAAATCTTTCGATCAACTACTTTATCTGTGTTTAGGCCTTCACCGATACACACACAATAATATATTTGAGTACAAGCAGAAGTAGTGAGTCAAATCATTTTGAAATGATTTTGCACAAACGCAATGCACAACGGCGCATTCTCCATCGCATTGTTTATTTCTTTCTGACGGCGGCAACAGCAACAGTAAAATCGTCTCCTTCGACTTCCGGGTGACGATCATGGGAAAAAATCAGGAGCATGCGCAGAACGCTCCATCTGATCCACTGTCGTCTATGTGCACGTTCGGTGGGCATTTGGATCGGGTTATCTTAGGGTCTTAATTCGATCGCGAGTAACCTGATCCGTTTTTTGTCAGATTAAGGTGTCTACATGAACTGAATAACTCAATCTTATTGTAATTTAGCCATTAATCCAATCCGATGGCATGCATGTAACCGCAGTGACTGTTACCCAGGTCACCAGCCCAACCACCACCATGGCCTCTGTAACAAAAGGATAAAACTTAAGTCACACACCCACAAAGACTTGAAATATAAACTAAGCAAATCATATCTAAACCAAACAAAATAGTATTGATTGCCTAGAATCAACAACTCCAAAAGAACAAAGACAAATAATACATCTGAATCCAAAGACCAAAATACCACCTGTTAATGCTTTTGGCAGATGTTTTTATCCAAAGTGACTTACATGGGTAGGGATAAGGGGGTCATGCAAGAGTGTCAGGATTTGAACCAAGCTCACCCACATGAAAGGAGGCAATCTTACTACTAGTTCTACGCCACATCTAACATCATACAAAAGTTAAATCAAATTAACCAAAAGAATGTCAGAAATAAAAAAAGCAAAGCAAAATTTTTTTTATCAAATTATACAATTATAAACCACAAATAAACAAAATTAGGATAGAAAAAAGAAAATAATTGTAGCCGACATAATAGCACTGCAGAGCCGACCAGGCCGCAGGCAGCACGCAGCAGACACCAGAAGAAAATGCAGTGGTGGCACGTGGCAGATGCTATGCAACACAGATTAACGGGAAAGCAAAAACGGAGACAAAGCAGAAACAAGCAGCAGCAAGAAACAATAGCAGCGGTCAGCTGATTGTGACGTCACTCAAGCCACAGTTCGATCAGCCGGGCTGTTGCTGTCATCTAAAAAAGATGAAAGCTATTATCACAGAGCTGGAGTCTGGATTATGTGACACACATGAGCTCAGCCGCTCTACTGACAGTTAATATCTTCCGACCGGGGACTTCCGGCAAGATGGCGAACTGGGCACAAAAAAACTCTGTTCGTGTGGTCCCAAAATTTTATATAAACATTGTCCTTAACTCGAAATTTTAAGAACGACAACTCATCAACAACGTAGTGAACAACAACGAAGTCTAATGAAGACTACACTGTGAGAAAAAAAGCTATTTTTACAGGAAATATTCTGTAATTTTTCACAGATTTTTCCTATTTTCCAATAAAACAATGAAATGCCAGTAGATTTAGAGATGCTTTTTTTAAAGTCATTTTAGGTTTTATGTTTAAAATTAATTATTAATGAATTCATTATTTACTGTATTAATCATACAGTTAATTAACCATCATGTAAGATGACATTAATATTTTGTTTTTTAATGGTAATCTATTGTATTTGTACATCTTTAACTCCAGTTCAACATACAATTTTCTGTTTTAACAGGTTTATCACTATTTTCCATTTAACAATGTAATAACTGTAAATGAACAGATACTAGTTGTAATTTAAATATTTACCTTTAGAATTACATTTAATTACCAATAATATAATTTACATTTTTACTATGTTTTTTTAAAGCTCATTTAACATGTTTATGTCATATTCACATGTAATTTTACATAAAATATGATGTAATTTTACAGATCTTTCCTTATAATTGTAATGAAGACATGTATATAAAATTACATAAATCTGTAGTTACTGTGATGGACTGGCGACCTGTCCAGGGTGTACCCCGCCTTTCGCCCGATGACTGCTGGGATAGGCTCCAGCCCACCCGCTACCCGACCGACGGATTGACGGTATAGAAAATGGATGGATGGATCTATAGTTATTTCCACAAACTTGCAGGTTATTTAGCATGCATGGTTGAAGTGATTTCATGTTTTTTAATTGTACATTACAGTAGAAAGACAATTTAAAATATTATTTTACAGAACATACACTTAATAATGCATTTTTACAGAAAGTATTCTGTATTCTTACAGGTTTTAGCTTAATTTTTTTGTTTTTGACTTTCAAAAAAAAAAAACATGAAATGCCTGTAGATTTTGAGATATTGGGAGTAATTTAAATTTTACCATTATTTTTACCATAATTTTGCCATTAAAATTCCAGGTAATTTACCATGATTTAAGATTATGTTAAGATTATGTTTTTAATGGCAATTTATCATATTTGTAAAGATTTGATGTCATTTTACATTAAATGTGAGGTATAAATTTACAGATTGCTGTCCATGACATACATAGAAAGACATACAAAATTATAGAAATCACCAGTCATTCAAAGTGTTTTCCTTAAAATTGCAGGTAATAAATCATGTGTTTAAAGTGTATTTTAAAGGGTAATTGATGGTATAAATAAAACATACATGCATCATACTTAAAAGTAATTAATTGAAAACTGCTGCAAATAAAACCCAAATATTTTACAGAGAGTACGAGAATATTTTCTAAGATTTTTCTGTGAAGTACAGTGGGATCATTGGTGCTGTTTTCATGTCCATTACTGATGAAAATGATATGACAGATTTGATGAGATATATCAGTTTCCTTTTTGGTTTGTAAATCTGGGTTTATGGTGTCTTGTAAGCCAATGGGGACTTGGCATATTCATATGCAGGACCATAATCCAATTAAATTCAGTTCAATTTTATTTATATAGTGCCAAATTACAACAATTGTCATCTCAAGGCACTTAAATAATATAGTCCAATTCAAGCCAATTGGAATTCAAATCATTGTAATCATAATCCAATTCATTCATATAGAGCCAATTCAAAAAATAATATCCTAGCTAAGGAAACCAACAGATTGCACCGAAACTTGTCTTCAGTCCAATCTCCCGTCCTGAGCGTGCCTGTGGCGACTGTGGAAAGGAACGACTCCCTTTTAACAGGAAGAAACCTCTGGCAGTACCAGACTCAGGAAGGGTGGCCATCCGCCTCGACCAGCTGGGGTTTGAGAAGACAGAAAAGAGGGAAAAGAGGGGGGAAAAACACCATAACGCCATTCAAAGGATATCTGTTGGAACAGGGAAACACAAGTTAATAACCACAATAATGTCGCATGTACATAATATCATTTGAGAAATTAAAGAGGGGGAAAAAGAGAGCAAAGTGAGGAAAGGTGTGACAGATGAGGTCCCCCAGCAGTCTAACCCTAGAGCAGCGTAACTATGGGATGTTTCAGAATTACCTGAGCCATCCCTAACTATAAGCTTTATCAAGAAGGAAAGTTTTAAGCCTAATCTTAAAAGTTAGGCTCCACAAGAGAGGGGCCTGATAACTGAAGGCTCTACCTCCCATTCTACTTTTAGAAGCTCTGGGAACAACAAGTAAACCTGCAGTTTGGGAGCGAAGTGCTCTGTTAGGAAAATACCTTACAATGAGATCTTTAAGATATGATGGAGCTCGGTCATTAAGAGCTTAATATGTGAGGAGAAGAATCTTAAATTCTATTCTGAATTTAACAGGGAGCCAATGAAGAGAAGCTAAAACTGGAGAAACATGATCTCTCCTGTTAGTTCTCATCAAAACTCTGGCTGCAGCATTTTGGATCAGCTGGAGGCTTTTCAGAGAATATGTGGGACAGCCCAATAATAAGGAATTACAGTAGTCCAATCTTGAAGTAACAAATGCATGAACTAGTTTCTCTGCATCACCCTGAGACAGGATGTTCCTGATTTTGGCAATATTACGAAGGTGAAAGAAACCTGTCCTAGAAACCTGTTTTATATGCGAGTCAAATGATAAATTCTGGTCAGATATAACTCCAAGGTTCCTCACTGTAGAACTAGAAGCCAAGAAAAAACATCTAGAGTAACTATATAACTAGACAATTTCTCCCTGAAGCGCTCAGGTCCAAAGAGAACAACTTCAGTTTTGTCTGAATTTAAAAGCAGACAGTTCTGAGTCCTCCAGGTCTTTATGTGTTTAAGACAGGCTTGTAGTCTGACCAACCTATTGGTTTCATCTAGTTTCATAGATAAGTACAGCTGAGTATCATCAGCATAACAATGGAAATGTATGCCATATAATGTTACCTAATTGAAGCATGTACAAAGTAAAAAGAATTGGTCCAAGCACAGAACCCTGAGGAACTCCACGACTTACTCCAATGTGTGAGGACGATTCTTCATTTACAAGAACAAACTGGAATCTATCAGATAAATACGACTTAAACCAGCCTAATGCAGTTCCTTTAATCCCAATAACACGTTCAAGTCTCTGTAACAGAATCCTGTGATCAATTGTATCAAATGCAGCACTGAGATCCAACAGAACAAGCACAGAAACAAGTCCGCTATCAGAGGCTAAGAGGAGATCATTGGTAACTTTCACCAGTGCTGTTTCTGTGCTATGATGCACTCTGAATCCTGACTGAAACTCTTCAAACAGATTATTTCTGTGTAAATGATCACAAAGTTGAACTGCAACAATTTTTTCAAGAACTTTAGACAAAAAAGGGAGATTGGATATAGGTCGATAATTAGCCAACACTTCTGAATCAAGAGTAGGTTTTTTAAGTAAAGGTTTAATTACAGCAACTTTAAAAGTCTGAGGTACATATCCTGTCAACAAAGACCGATTGATCAAATCCAATATGGAAGTGTCAATTAAGGGGAAAACCTTGAACAGTCTGGTTGGGATTGGGTCTAACATACAAGTTGATGGTTTAGAAGAGACTATTGCTGTTGTTAGCTCAGAAAGATCAACTGGGCAGAAGCCGTCTAAATACAAATCAGGTTCTAAAGATACTTCTAAAGCTGCTCTACTTGATGATACATCAGTGATAAAAGTGGGAAGGATTCCATTAATCTTCTCTCTGATAGAAACAATTTTATTGGTAAAGAATCTCATGAACTCATCACTGCTGAGAGTTAAAGGAATACATGGCTCAACAGAGCTCGGACTCTTTGTCAGCCTGGCAACAGTGCTGAAAAGAAACCTGGGATTATTCTAATTCTCTTCTATCAATGATGAATAATAAGCAGTTCTAGCTTTACGAAGGGCTTTCTTATACATTATTAAACTATCTTTCCAGACTAATTGAGACTGTTCTAAATTAGAGGAACGCCACTGTCTCTCCAGCTTTCTTGCAGTCTGCTTTAACACACGCAGCTGTGGATTATACCAAGGAGCCAACCTCTTCTGACTGATTACCTTCCTTTTCAGAGGGGCAACATTGTCCAGTGTTGTACGCATTGAAACTATAGTGCTGTCAACAAGAGAGTCAAATTCTACTGGAGTAAAATTTAGGTAGCCGTCCTCTGTTATATCTGCACATGGCAGTGAAGAAAAGGATGATGAAATCAACTCTTTAAAACTGGTTGCAGTATTCTCTGATAGACACCTTCTATGTTTAAAATTCTTCTCAGAAACCGTATAGTCGAGTAATGTAAATTCAAAAGTTATTAAAAATGGTCAGACAAGACAGGGTTATGAGGGAACACTGCTAACCGTTCACTCTCAATGCCATAAGTCAGCACAAGGTCAAGGGTATGATTAAGGCAGTGAATAGGTCTGTGAACACTTTGAGAAAATCCAATAGAGTCTAATATAGAATTAAAGTTAATATTAAGGCTGTCATTTTCAACATCTACATGAATATCAAAGTCACCCACTACAATGACTTTATCTGTACTCAGCACTAACTGTGATAAAAACTCTGAGAATTCAGACAGAAACTCAGAATAAGGGCCAGGTGGACGATACACAACAACAAACACAAGAGGTTTTTGTGACTTCCACTTTGGGTGGGAAAAACTGAGAATCAGAGATTCAAAAGAGCTAAAACTAATCTTGGGTCTAGGACTGATTAGTAACCCTGATCTGAAGATAGCTGCCACTCCTCCTCCTCTGCCTGTGGTTGGAGGAACGTGAACATTTAAATAGTCAGAGGGAGTTGATTCATTAATGCTAACATGATCCTCAAGCTGCAGCCAGGTTTCTGTAAGACAAAATATATCTACAACTCTGTATCCTGGTCTCAACTCTGGGTTGTCATGTTTTTGGATGACTAATAAATTCGTCCATATTTCTAGAAATGAGAGCCGCTCCTTCCAAAGTGGGATGGATGCCGTCTCTCCTCATCAGACCAGGTTTTCTCCAGAAAGATTGCCAATTATCTATGTAGCCCACGTTGTTTGCTGGACACCATCTAGACAACCAGCGATTGAATGAGGACATGTGGCTAAACATGTCATCACTGGTCAGATTTGGCAGGGGTCCAGAGAAAACTACGGTGTCCGACATTGTTTTGGCAAAATTACACACCGATGCAACATTAATTTTAGTGACCTCCGATTGGCGTAACCGGGTGTCATTACCGCTGACGTGAATAACTATTTTACCTTATTTACGCTTATATTTAGCCAGCAGTTTTAAATAGGATTCTATGTCACAACATAGACAGATTCACAGACCTCCATGCTCACCTGGTATTAGTTCATTTCTGCAATACTTTATGTCTTCATGATCCATGGAGGGAAAAATCCAAATCATCAAGAGTTTTCCTGGTTCAAACCAGATGCTACAATCAAATCTAGATTAGATTACTGGTTAGTACCAGACACATAAATGATAATGCAGCCTACCAGGAAAAAGAGATACTGGAAATTTAATGCTTCTTTTAAAACATGCTGAGGACAATAATGGCATCAAAATAATGGCACCTGATACAAAAAAATATCACAGGACGACTCCATACTGTCATACACTCAAAAATGGGAGTTTATAAAATACAAAATATCCTTCAATAAACATATTAAAAGGATAAATAGATTGGAATAAGAACGTATCATAAAGGAGATATAATGTGTTAGTAACAAACAAATATTAACAGAATTCTCTTTATCTCTTGATAAAATATACGAAAGAAAAGCCAGAGGGGCGTTTATCAGGTTATGGTCTAAGTGGATCGAGGAAGGAGAAAAAAAACTGCATATTTCTGTAGACTGGAAAAAAAGCATCATTAGAGGAATTCTATTAAAACTCGTACAACTGATGGTGCAAACTGAACAGACCATAAACTTATGGCAACAGAAATAAGTATGTTCTACGAAAATCTATATAGCTCCTCATTCTCCATAACTGATTCCTACTCTTTCCTGGATGAAAAAAATTGACAGTGGCTTCAAAGAAGAATTGGAAAATGTTATTACTATAGAAGAGCTAGATAAAGCTGTCATGTGTTTAAAATTAAATAAATCCCCTGGTCCCAACGGTCTAACAGCTAACTTCTACAGACACTTCTGGAATACGCTTAGAAATATACTTTTCAAAGTCTTTAGAGAAGCTACAACTAATTTCTCATTACCAGTTACCATGAAACAAGGAACCATTGCACTTATACCAAAGCCTGGTAAACACAATAAATTACTAGATAATTATTGTCCAATTACATTACTAAACTGTGATTATAAATTACTGACATATATTTACACTAACTAATTAAAGGTAGGTCTAGATCAAATAATTTGTGAAACACAAACAGGATTTGTAAACGACAGGTCTATACATAACAATAGTGCAACAAAGACTAGTGCAAGACCTTTTAGATTATAACCATCTGATTGATGGTAAAGGATTTACTACTAGTTACCTTGACTTCTAAATATGTTAGGGGGCCAGTTGTGACTGAATTCACATGAATCAAAGGACATCGCGAATGCTTTTCTATTAAAGAAGAATAATACATTCTTTGTTAAATTGATTTTATAACCTGAGGCCAAACTAAATTGTGAGATTGTGTCCAGACACTATGGAATATAATTTTCAGGGTCTGATATAAACAGCAAAAGGTCATCCGCATATAACAACACTTTATGGACTTCTACAAAATTGCTTGCATGACAACTTTCCGAACTATATAGGGAGGAGTAAAAATGTATTTCGGGTCTAATTTGATAGTGCCATCAATGGCTTGTATTTCTCTAATATAATTGACAGCCAAAAATGTACGTAGCTGATGAGAAAGCAGCCTACTCACATGTTCTCTATGTTCATAGTGGCTATGTCTCTTCAGCCTGTTTAGAAGCAAGAAGATCGAACACGGTCTGCAATGCAATCCTTTTCTTGCAGAGGTCTGTCGATAGAGAGTTGCTGATCAACGTCATGAATAAGCGTGGTTAATTCTGCAAAGCGTTTTTACCTGCTTTTGTTCAATCGAGATGCGTATTCCATTATCTGACACCTCAAGTATACTTTTAGTGTTTCCAATAAGGTAAATATATTGGTATCTGGCAGTTGGTTAGTTTCAATGAAGTCAACAAAGTCCTTTTCTACAAAAAGTGTAGGATTGAGACGCCAGTTGCACCTTGTGGCTACATTGTTCTGGAGCCAAAGCTCCATGACTGGTGAGTGGTCAGAGATGACTATACTATCATATCTACAGAATTTAACAAGTGGAAGCATTTTTTTGTCTACAAGGAAAAAAATCCATCTTTGAAAAAAAAGAGTCTTTTAGACATTCACCTAAGTGCTTTAAAACTGAGGGACAGGAAACATGCACGGTCTGTCCTTGCAGTATATGAAGATCATAAAATATTCACAGACCCCAAATAGGTATTTCAACAATATGATGTATAAACTTTTTTTTTTCAGTGTTGTCTCTATCTTATTTAACTTATTTATTTGATTATTTCTTCTCAATTGTCTATGGCTTTTATTATTGTAAATGATTCCTTCTCAGTTTAAAAAAAATAAAACTTAAAAAAAAAAAAAAATCTTCTGACCGGAAGCAACGTGTTGGCAAGGATTTATAGTCGTCCCACCTGCAGTGAGTGGCTACCACTGGTGTTCAGTAGGGTCGTCACAATGCATAGGATGCAAAAGCATCAATGCTGCTACACCAGATTCCCCCACTATCTGGCAATTATTTTGTGTGAAATTCTGAAAAGATAAACTGAGGTACACTGTATGTGCAACTCTTGCCATTAGTGTAATTTAAAGCATCTTCAATATTATCTTTCCTAATAAGGTTTGTGGTTACTACTATGAGTTCCTATGTGGTTGACAGACATGTTCACAAGTAATTTTTTCTAGTTCCAAGTCAAGTCTCAAGTCTTTGTGTTTGAGTCCAAGTCAAGTCTGAAGTCTTTTGACCCAAGTCCAAGTCAAGTGTCAAATGACGAATGAACGTTCTATCGTCAGACACGCTATTTGGTCCAGATAAGACTGTATTGTTGTATGCTATGGACTGAAAGCATGCACTGTATTATCAATATATGTAATATCATTATATACTGCAGGATTAAAATTGTTCAGAGCATGGTCACTTAAGAGGGCAATTTCAAACCAATGTGAAGATACGCCATGAAAGCTTGTCTGAAGTATATAAATGTATTTGGGAACATGTTTACTTGCTCTGCACCACAGGATACATTAACAGACATTAACTACTGGCTGTGTAGCCTAAACTTCGCATTTTTCAGCACAATTTCAGTGCATTTGTAATTTTTTTGACAGTCTCAACCTGGAATTTTTTTTAAACAGTAATTAGATTAACATTAAGCTACATCCACATAGACTTGGCTTAGCAATTAATTTGGTACTTAATTGCTTAACCAAAGTCCTTCCCAAATTTTACAGGCTGCTGCAGATAAATCAGCAACGCCATGTAGGGAACGATGAGGCTATAATCTGCATATAGTTTACAACACTGTTTAGATTAGTTTGCTAGTGGTACCTGTCGATACGTGCTAAGTTTCCCTTTCACATTACAAAGAGACTGACTTCTCCTTGTGCGTTTTCAGGTGCCTGATAAAGTTGGACGTAGTTGAGCCATCATTTATCCTGATACCACACACTTTGCAAGTGGCCGTTCGCTTGTTAGCTGTCTGTGTGAATGCTTTATAACCAAATATGACAACATATGGCACAGTTCCAGATGAGCTTGACGCTGCCATGGTTAGAGTAGTTTCAGTGGTTGCACACATGCGTGAGGCTATGTTGCGCTCAGCCTGCCATCAGCCTTGTCATACATCAGAATGAATTAAATAAAGATCAGAAACAATAATTTCATGAAATGAAGATTGTTTACGAGTCCCAAACCTCGAGTCCACGTCAAGTCTCAAGTCATGTGACTTGAGTCCCCATCTCTGGTGGCTGGTACTCAATCATAATAGATGCGGTCTTTGAGAGAGTGTGAAGAGTGAAAAAAGAGATTTTCACTGAAAAAATATGAGGACAAAAAAGATTCACTACATCATGATTTTTCTCTTTAGAGTCCTATTTGATTTAGTGGTGTACTTAGTCTTTCACTTTTTTCCTTGAGGTTTTTACAAAATAAAGGCTGAATAGACATGAATAAAATGGAGATGGGAAGAAAGTGGTTAAAGAAGAGAAAAGTTCATCAGTCAGATTAGTTCAGCCTTTTATTCAGTGACTGTACATGAGATTTTCTGTATATGCCTACGGGCTTTTTCTAAACTCAGGACTGCTACTGAACTTGACAGCAGGGTCTGATAAATAGAAACAAACGGAGATAAGTGTAGGAGAGATGTTTACTTCAGTCAGTGTTTCTGTCTCATAGTTTGGTATTTTCCCAGCAGAGTATTTAACTCCGAGACTACAAGTTTATTTATGGTTATATTGTTTTTAAATAGACGATATATATACATACATATGTATGTATATGTATAAGTATAAATATACTGTATATATATATATATATATATATGAATAGATAGCTAGCCAGATATTTTGTAAGTGTAATACATAATTAAACTTAATCAATAATAATAATAATAATAATAATAATAATAATAATAATAACAAATAATAATGCTCTGTAGTTCAACTTTAATTTTCTTTTATTCCAACACCACCGCACCATATTTTTAGGTACCTTAATTATTACACATTATGTTCCTCTTTATGTTCCTGCATGATGGTGTGGGGGTTAGTGCTGTTACTTCACAGCAAGAGGGTTCGTGGTTCAAATCCCAGCTGGAGAATTTACATGTCCTCTTATCTATACGTGTGCTCTCTCCAGGTACTCCAACTTCCTCCCATTGCCCAAAAACATGCATATTAGTGTCTCTAAATTGATGCCATTGGGTGAGAGGTAGTGTATACCTGGACAGCCCATCACATGGCTGCACAAGACCAACAACCATGCACGACACATTTGCGCTCACTCCTAGAATCACCAATTAAGATAAATTAAACACAAGATCCTATGCAAACGTATAATCTGTATTTCTGTTGTGGCAAATTACTTTATCTTGTTTTCTGTCATTTTTACATTATTTTTATGGTGGCCCAGCTGCGGGAATATTAGTTTTTTTTAAAGTCATTTAAAAAAAAAATTGAATTTAAAGAGTAGGTTTTTTTAAGGAAAGGTGTCATTATAATAACCATCACAGCCTAAGATACATAGCCTGTCAAACAAATTGATCAAATCCAATGTGAGAGAGGGAAACCTTCCTGAATAGTCTAAAAGACAAGTTGATTGTTCGGATGAAGGTATTGTTCTTAGATTAGAAAACGATGGGAATAACTATTGAGAACCTAATATAAGTTAGGTTTTAAAAGCACTTCTGGGGTGCTCTGTAGTCAAGTGGTAAGGAACATGTTCCATGCTCACCCATTTGCAGTGAATAATGGTTCAAGTGCCAGTCTTTCGTGTCTTTTGCCACTGACCTATCCATTAATGGCTAAAAAATTCCCCAAACAGATGATTCTAAAATTGCTGTCTTTCATTATACATCAGCGACAATAGTGGGAGGTATACAGCTCATCGTCTCTCTAACAAAACATATTTCTTTGTAAAGAAGCACATAAAGTCATCACTGCCACCTCACCTCTTCTGCAAAGATGGAAAAAGGTTTTTGGCTTATCCCTACATCTTCTAAGATATACAATCATTTAATTTGTCTTGTTCATGTACAATATGATATTATTGTTCCCATATGATGCCACAAAGCGTTTGAATAGTTCTCTGTATTTACCCTTATGTGAATCACTTTAACACCCCACAACTTCAGAGTCATCTGAGTATTTCTGCAGATCACAGGACTCCGAGTTGTACTGGAGGTTTGAATTACACCGTGAATAGCGAGAATGTGGTACTCCTGGTATACTGTTGACCATCCTCCCGGGCACACAGCTTTTCAGTCTCACAAACTGGGATCTGTTTTTGAGTCGTCAATAATCCAGATGATTGTGGATGCATTCACTTTTTTTCTCTGGGATTTTTTACACAGCAGTGCAGGTTGATTTGTGTTTAAAAAAAAACAGGTAAAATGAAAGGACTACACACAGAACTTACACTCACAGTCCTGTCTGGGTACATTGAGTGCCTTGGGGGGATGGCTGTAGCTCAGGAGGTAGAGCAATTGTCTAACAGTTGGAAGGCCTGTGGTTTTATTCCCAGCTTTCCATATTTCAAAGTGTCCTTAGGCAAGAGACATGAGTTCCATGTTGCCTCTGATGCGTCCACTGATATGTCCACACTGTATAGACAAAGAAGTGCTGTATGAGTATGTGTGCATGGGTGAATGTGGCTCGTGGTGTAAAAGCACTTTGAGTGGTCAACTAAACAAGAGAAGCACTATGTAAGTGCAGTCCATTTACAGTTATACCATTTGTCAAGGTAGAAGTGTGCTTACTGAAGTAGGTATAGTACATGATGGCATCTTCAATGCCAACTCAAGGACAATAAACAATTTGTGAAAAAATGTGAAAAAATGTTCACATGCATGAGCCAAAAAACAGTCTGTCCAGGACTTTCATAATGTGTGATGTTAGCTGGTTTGTCACCACTGAGGGCAGGAGGATGACATTTTTTTAGGTGCTGGAACCAGGCAGAATATCTTCGGCAGTTCTGACTACCTAGGGTGTACACAGTGGGTTGAAGTAATTTCAATGTCCTAATAAGGATAGCAGTGCAACCTTGTGTGTGTGTGTTTGTATATCAGTGTGTGTCACCCTTTGGCTATTCGCATGCACACACACACGCATGTGTGCACATGTGTTGGCGGGTTGATTTGTAATACTAAGTGTACTGAGTGGGAGGATGAGGAGGAGAGATGAGACAGAGGCAGGGGCAGAGAGAGGGATAGATGGGTTTAGGAGAAAAATAGAAAAAAAAACAGCAGATGGAGAGAGAAATATAATGCATGTCAGAGCACTCTGGAGTCAAACAAATGTGCTGTGCTTAGACATATGCACAGGCTCTCCCACAAAACCAGTAAAACAGTCTGCCCACGCGAGTCTAGAGGTGAGCATTATTCCTCCCACTGTAATTACTTCTCTCTCCTCAGTTTCTGTCCACCTCTCTGTCTCTTTGGAAAACATACTGACAGACACAAACACAAAACACTAAGTTTTTTTGACCATGACTGCCTTCATTACCCCCCATTAATACGTCAGACATAAGGAAGATTAACAACAGGTATGTGCTTTGTTTTATTTTGTCTTTGAAACCACGTAAATTAGAGAATGCCTAAAATTCTAGTTTGGGAAAATGAATGTATTCATATATTTTATATCTTTGTTGTTCTTGAACTGTCTCAGTGTCATACTATCTTGAGGGTGGGATTATCGATCGATAGATAGATAACTGAATTCGAGTGCAGCGCTGAGCTGAATAGTGGATCCAGGAGAGTGGGTTTCTTGAATCCAGAGGGTTTCCAGAGTGAAGGGGAGGATTCATGGTGTGGTGAAGAAAGCACTGAGTCAATGATTGCAATGAACAATGGAGGAACTGACACTAGGAGCATAAAAGAACAAGATAAGTACATAGAAGGTTTCACTAGGATAGAAGCGTAGAAGTCAGCCAGGTTACCACTGTAGCAGTGAGAACAATCTAGCAAAGACTGGTTGCTCCTGCAGATCCTGGTGAAGGCGTCTTGACGAACGCAGATGGAAAACATGTGCAAGTGCAGGAGCGGAACCAGACTCCGCCCTGGGCTTCCTGGAAAACCTGTTCAACCCTGCTTAACACCACAGCCAAGCATGATCATGACAGATAGATAGATGATGAGAAAGCAACCTTACATTTTTTACTAAAAAGACTCAAAAAAGAACCATAGAAATTTTGTTTGGGGAATAATTGTTGACGTTAGAGTGACAAGATCCCAATGTTGAAAGGCTGTATTGATTTTCATAAAATGTCCAACTTTTAAATACATTGAATATAGTTCCATTTTCATTGTGATAGTAGATCCTTGTATTAGATCTCAGCTGGTTTGGCTTGAGGCTCTGGTAGAACTGCGTGGTCTGTGACTATAGCAAAGAATCCTCTATCCAGATGGTACCAGGTGGTATGCTTTCCAGTGTCAATGCAAAAGTCAAACGTGCCCAAGTCCATGAGCATCTTTCTGACGCTAAGAATATCCTGTCTAAGGACTTCAGGAAAGACAGGGCTTTGGGATGACAGCCCTTCCACCAGCAGTGTACAAGTATGATCTTACAAATTGATGGCCTAAAACTGCCTTTCCTACATCAAATTCTTACACATATATATGAGAAGTATACATAAAAAGTTATGCATTTTCATATATATATATATTATGGCATGCCGTTCAGGAAATTAATCTTTGAATATATGGAATGAAACTTTGAATATATTGAATGAACCTTGAATATATTGAATGAAACTTTGAATATATTGAATGAACCTTGAATATATGGAATGAAACTCTGAATATATTGAATGAACCTTGAATATATTGAATGAAACTTTGAATATATTGAATGAACCTTGAATATATGGAATGAAACTTTGAATATATTGAATGAACCTTGAATATATTGAATGAAACTCTGAATATATTGAATGAACCTTGAATATATTGAATGCAACTATGAATATATTGAATGAACCTTGAATATATTGAATGAAACTCTGAATATATTGAATGAACCTTGAATATATTGAATGAAACTTTGAATATATTGAATGAACCTTGAATATATTGAATGAAACTCTGAATATATTGAATTAACCTTGAATATATTGAATGCAACTCTGAATATATTGAATGAACCTTGAATATCTTGAATGCAACTCTGAATATATTGAATGAACCTTGAATATATTGAATGAAACTCTGAATATATTGAATGAACCTTGAATATATGGAATGAACCTTTGAATATATTGAATGAAACTCTGAATATATTGAATGAAACTTGACTGACGTCAGACTTCACGGAAGTGCCTGCGGCCATCTTGTCTAAGGTGTGGATACTGTGGCGAAAAGCGAATTTTGTAGGAGGAATATTAAAGTATGAGGACATCATTAACACACTGGCGAATGCATGTACGGGCCAAAATCATCCCAATAATCCTGCCCGTTCTTCTAACGTAGAAGTCGTGGCAGACTTACGACAACAGGCCAGGCAGCTGTTTATCAGGCCAACCTCAGAATGCCTACATATATATATATATATAATTTTTCCAGATATGTATATACATATTTCTTAAAAGGGGTATAGGCACCAAAATACATTTCACTGCATATTATACCATGTATAATTTTGTATGTGACAAATAAAACTATTAAATCTTACATACATTTTGTCCTTCCTTGTGGCTTTCCATAACTCTCTTTTCTTAGTGTATAGGTTGAGTCTGAAACAACCTTTACTTTACACTCAGCTAGTGGTTAAAGGAACAACCACTTTTTCATGCATCTCATTTGACATTTCTACTGTATAAGTGCATATAAGACTTCCAGCTCATTATGATTGTATTTTTGAAAATACAATCATTCTTTGCAATTTTTGCACCTAAGCCAAGTCATGGTGTTTGTTTGTATTGTAGAAGGTTTTAGAAGCGGAAAAGCAAGAGAATAATTTCTTGTGAGCTACATGTACAATTAAGAGAGAGCTACATGTACAATTAAGTGGCATTAATCTTTTTATTGGTTCTGAATTTGAAATCTCTTGCTGCCTGTCAAAATAGGACATCTGCCTGGAGATGTAGAGATGAATGGAAAGCAAAGTTGTAATTTGTATTCCTGGCAATTGAATAGCAGTCTATCCCATCAAGAACACCTTTGAGTGGTTGGAATAGAAACCTCACTGCCCCTCCTGATACCAATAACAACTACTGTATGTTTATTCAATTCTGACTCGAACCTTTATTCATCTTCCCAAACCAATTTCCCTAACTTTATGTTGTTATACAGACCTAAACCTAAAGGTCCTCCTTCTCCAAAGCCCTAACCTGTACACTACTTTTCTTTATAAAAACCTTTCCCACTTAATTTTTTCAAACCCTAAGGTCTTTGCCTTATATATCCCTAAACCTAAAGTCCTCATTTTTATAGCTCTGAACCTAACTCTAACCAATTTCTGGATATAGCCCTAACCCCAAGCCCTCTTCTGTATACAGCTCTAAATCCAACTGACAACATACACGACATAATACATCCAAATTATTTTTCACTATTCAACTCAAAGGAAACCTATCCTACCACACCGTTGAAGCACATTTCAAATCCAATGCGAACTACACCATACCCCTCACCAAACACCTTCCTCTCTATAAAACCCACCACATATCATACTAAAACAAGGCACTGAGCCCATCCGCACACACCAAATACCAGCACATCCAATTCACTCTACACTACTCACCAAAAGGGACCTTCAGCAACCCATTGCACCCCCACAGTACATTACACTTCCAAAGCGAACTGCACCATAGAAAACCACAATCTCTAATCTTTCCTCCCTCCTCCCTCCCTTGACCCATGCAAACAACGGACTCCCAAATCTGTCCAAAAATAAAGTTTTAAGCCCAATCTTAAAGGTGGAAAGGGTGTCTGATTCCTGGTCCAATACTGGCAGCTGGTTCCACAAGAGAGGGGCCTGATAATTGAAGGCTCTGACTCCCATTCTATTTTTAGAAACTATGGGAACCACAAGTAAACCTGCAGTTTGCGAGTGAAGAGCTCTGTTGGGAAAATATCTAAAAACTATATCTTGAAGATATGATGGAGCTTGGTCATTAGGAGCTTTATATGCGAGGAGAATAATTTCAAATTCAGGGAGCCAATGAAGAGAAGCTAAAACTGGAGAAATATGATCTCTCCTGGTAGCTGCCATCAGAACTCTGGCTGCATCATTTTGAATCAGCAGGAGGCTTTTCAGAGAATTTGAGGGATGAATAATAAATTATAGTAGTCCAGTCTTGTTCTGGTACCAAAAATATCTCATCCATCAGCCCTCAGTTACTACAGAGTAGTTTCCCATCGTCATGACACACAGAGATTGCTATTTTCTCATCTTAGGAGGCAAGTTAACACCTTTCAGCAAGGTGAAGATCTTGTTCTTTGATTATTCCAGTGCATTTAATACAATTCAACCTGTATTGTTATATAAGAAACTGTAGAAAATACATCTGGATGCCTCCATAACCGCCTCAGTTATTAACTACCTCACAAACAGATCACAGGTTTTGCCACAAAAGGGTTGTTTGTCTTAGAAGGTGGTCAGCAGCATAGCAGCACAATATTCTCTTAGTTTCTCTTCACTCTGTACACCTCAGACTTACAGTATAACTTAACAACAACAACTCTCCAGAAATACTTAGATGATTCTTCAGCTGTTTGGTGTATCAGTGATAAACAAAACACAGTAGATGGTGCAGGAAAAATTCGACTTAAACAGATTAACCGAACAGTCTCTCCATTGTGGTAGAAGATGTGGACGTGTGGACAACAGATAACTGGGAATTTACCTAGACAACAGACTAGACTGGAAAAGACAGAAACACAGAGAAAGGACAGAACATACTGTACTTCTTAAGGAAGCTTCGTTCATTTAATGTCTGCACCAAGATGCTGCCTATCTTCCATAAATATGTGGTGGAGAGTGACATATGCTTTGCCGTTATCTTTTTGGGCAGCAGCATCAGAACCACCATCAGAACTGAATCAACTGATAGAGAAGGCTGGCTTTGTGCTGGGGACTTCTCTGGAGCCCCTGGAGCTGATTGTCCAAAGAAGATGAGTTGATGAACATAATATACAATATTGCCACCCTCTATATAACATAGTGTTGAACAGAGTAACATGTTAACAGAGAACAGAGAAGTAAAGGAGGTCAATTCTTTCAGCAGCAATGACCAAACAAAATGACAGTGGACGATGATAAAAGAAACAAAAGAAAAAAGAAAAACTACTGCAACAATACGATTTCCATTGGGATAAATAGTGTTTATCTTTGAAGTTAATTTCACAACCCATCTTCATTTGAGAAAACTAAGCCTGAGGGAGATGCTCTTTTTATACCCAATCCTGACACTAGTGTTGTTTTTGGGGGCCTGTTTTAATTTTAGTCTTAGTCTAGTCTTTGTGTCAAGCTGTCATTTTAGGTTTTATTAGTTTTGGTCACGTTCATATTCTTTTTAATCTAGTCAAGTCTTATTTTAGTCAGAATTATCCGTGATTATTTTTGTTTAGTTTTAGTCAATGAAAACTGATGACATTTTAGTCTAGTTTTAGTCAATAAAAATTGTATTTTAGTCTCTTTTTAGTCATGTAATTCTATTTAACACAATCAATATAGTATAACTACCTAGTAGTATAGATGAAACTAGGGATGTGAAATCGGCCCTGTCTTCAGATCATTTGATCGTGGCCACTGTCGATCGCCGATAGACAAATTACTCCATCCCTATTACAGCCTATTATTTATTTAGAAATATAGGTTTTGCGCCACGTCTGCAAAGACAGAAGTGTCTGTGGCTTAAAATTTTATTTTGGTTTGGTTATTTGTATGAAGAGCATTTCATGTACGCACGTACGTACCTCCATTTAATAAAGTTATTGTTGTTCAAGTTGTATCTTTTGTGACTAAAAGGAAAGATTATATACAACAACACTTGTGGCGCAGAGAAAAGTGTTTGGTAAGCAAGCAAGAAGATGAAGAACAGAGGAGACAAAGAGAGCCTGGGTCCACTGCATGCACCTCCGAAAAAAGTGAGAAGAAAAAAAAAGATGCAAAAGGGTGTAATTATGAGTTTAATATTCACTCCTCAGTTGTACAGATCAAAGGGCTCTGTATGCAGACATGTTGCTCCATGAGAAACATTTGTAAGTACACAGTAAAGCGCAGGTTCTAGAGATTTTTTCTTTAACATCTTAATTGTTAAATTAATTCAAGATTGCCTTAAAGATCGCCATTTGAAAAAAAGATCACGATCCTCGCTTTGATCGCCGATCCGATCAAAAATCACTCCATCCCTACATGAAACCAAAATTTTCTTTCAGTCAAACCCATTTCACAATTCAAACACGGTTGTCTTATTATTATATTATTGTTACCTTATAGACTCAAGAATGCATCCATTCCAGACACGGAAGACGCTCTGATTTGAATTTACAACACATTTATTTTACCAACCAAACATGTCAGAAGTAATGACGAACCCCGGCTGGCCGGCCATCGCTCCCTTTCTCTGTGTCAGTTGGTTGTGTGTCAACCCACCGCAGCTGCATCTTCTAAATAATGCCTCGAGCGAGTTGAGAAAGTGAAGTCGCCTGCGACTGCACAGTGAGACACAGGAAACAGAAATACTGCAAAATAATGATAACAACGCGACTAAATTAGACGAAATACCGTTATAACATTTCGTCTCGTCTCGTTTAAGTGGACGAAAATGGAGAGACGTTTTAGCAGATTTTTTATTTTGTAAACCACATTTAGTCTCGTTTTTATTCGTCAACAATATCGCTTTATATAATAAATTATAGTTATCGTCACATGACCAACATTAATGTTGCGTCTCGTCTCCGTCACGTGATAGAGGTTTGTTGACAATGATATTTAGTCATAATTTTCGTTAACGAAAGCAACGCTACCTGACACCCGCACCTGTTACTAATTAATCTGCGGATTGTAGAATCCTCCAGAACAGCAATATATTTTTTTTCTATAGACTTTTCTTTCTTTCTTTGCCTCTCTCCCTGGTTTTATATGCGTGTGGGATATGGGCATCAAATTAAAAAAAGAATCTGTTTGTGGATTTTTCAAAATTTTCAAAATGAAATGGATAAAGACATTTTTTCCATCATTCAAATATATACTGTTTTCTGTCTGTTCACAATACATTCATCCTTTTTTATTCACAAGAGATAGACAGTTCCCATAAGGGTTGCACAGACTGACTGCATCAAACTGAAGAGTTCAATGGAGCAAGTGACACATGCTTGTGTGTGCGTTAGGCATAGGGTGTGTGTGTTCTCATCTTTCTTCGTCTCCTGTCCTCAGATGCAGTAAGACTGCCGCTCATTTTTCTCTGGTTTATGTAATTCCCTCTCTCGGCAAAATTAATTTAATTCCAACATTTAGTGTGTGTGTTGGGTTTTGCTGTGTGTGTGTGAGAGAGTGTGTGTTGTTGTTTTCATTTGTTGTACAGCCACAAAAGCTTTTAGATGTTTTTGAAGTCTGCTCTCTTTCTCACTCCTCCCTTTTTCCACTCTCTTTTCCTAATTCTCTCTCCTCTCCTCTCTTTCTAACATAACCGGATTATAACTCAGCTATTTAGTGAGATCTGGAGTAATGAGGTCAACCTAATACACATTCATCTTGTGTCTCAACTTATATCCATAAATATATAACGCATGATCTGCTCCCTAAAAAAATAAAAAATGGAGATTAACTATTTGTCTGTACTTGAAAAGGCTTTGATTATTTCAATTGTGATGACGCTAATTATCTTGATAATACACTCCATGACTAAACCAAAAAAAAAACGACTGGGATGATGATGCCAATGTGAAAATGTTAGACACTGTTGTATCTAGGTATGTATATCTATCAGCATATCATATCATATCATATCATATAGCATGTGCATATCATATCTATCTGGGAGCAGCAGTAGATGGAGGCAATATTGCTAGAGGTAGATGTTACTCAAGTGTTTATCTTGGAGAAAATGTACAGGCTAACTAAAGCCAGTGACCCATCAGCTAGACAGACTATTCAACTTTGGTCTATCAGTTGCCATGGCTTCACTTCTACTTACCACATACATTGTAACACCTAACTCATGAAGACGAATCACAGATGCAAGTGACTTTGCAGAACTGTGTGAGAGACTCTCCAACATGGGAGACTCTCTAACATGGGACCCTTAAATATCCAGACCTAGCTTGCCATGTAGGGATACAACAATCTACCAAGTCCACTAAAGAAGTAATTGAGTAAGACTATTTATATTGCATTTTTGGAGAAAGTTGTTACTTGTGACAGCAGCCGAAATTAACCCATGAATAACCAAAACTGAGTAAGAGTTTTTATACTAAGTAGTTCTAAGAGATCCCCCCATAACAATTTCTATGAACGTGAACAATGATGATGAAGACATGCTTGAAGATGATACTCTGTCTCAGTTTTCTGACATTGCAACTTCAGATGTGCAACGTCGGTAATATTCATTACAAAAGATTAACTTCTTCCTTGATGAGATGTATGGCAGACAGTCTGTAGCAATAACCAACTTCTTTTCTGATATTGACAAATGTATTAGTTCAGTCCAAAAGATAAGAAGACAAGCAGCTGAGCAAGCAAAAAAGATTTTGCTTAAATAAAATACTAACTAAACTTAGGAAAGAAAAACGGGAAATGGGAAATCTCCATGTACAAAAAAATAATGGGTGAAACACTCAAGGTGGTCCTCTCTTCGTGGAAAGACTTTAATGTTCTTAATTACTGTTTTCTCTTTGTACTTCTCATAGAACATCTAAGAGTAGCATCCTTAATTCAAAGTAAACACAAGAAACTTGTGCTACAAAAGAAAATGTACCAGACTCAGTGAATAATCCCAATCATCCCTATATAGACCAGTGAGCAGTGCTGACCAACATGTCATGGGGGTCATCAGGTGGGAATCTCCTTCTATCAGTGTTTCATCTAGTTGGGCCCATGGCACCTCCAGGAAGCTAGACAGCGATCACTTGCGTCCTAGAGTCCCTCCCCTAATGCCAGCCATCACTGCTCCTCACACCACAACAACCATCTTTTTTTTTTCCACAACCACAAGCTACCCCAGCCTCTCACCAACTGCACACCAGTAATAACGGGGTGGGGATACAAACCCTGGTTTGGGTAGGGGGTTGAAATAAAAGAGGTAAAGATAAGTTGGAATGGGATTCAAACCCTGGTTCGGGTAGGGGGTAATGAAAGTATAGTGAGTGCCAAGGGTGGAGGCAGGACAAGGCACACTAGCAGATTTAGCAGACAAACTCACCTAAACAGTCATACAATCACTAAAATTGCCAGCAAAAACAAGGCTATACAGACTCACCTGGGCCACACCCTCCACTTAAATATATCCTGGATTTTTTCCTTGCTTCTTCCAAGAGTCTGTTTACCCTAAGTACTCCCCCTGCTGGGCCCCCAGCTTCTATTGCTTCTTCTAATCCAAATCCACTGACTGGACTTTACTGGCACTGACACTCACCTGACACTTCCTTCACTATTTTCTTCACACTCTGTCCACTTACACCCAACTCCCTCAACAATGAGACAACAGACTTTGCAACAAATTTTCTACATCCTACTTCCATTGGACAGATCCTTACTTTCCATTCTTGCTGCTCTGCTTCTTCCCCCAACTCCACATACCTATATTGAATCCAGGTCCGGTAGAGGACTCCCCACAATCTGCTGGGGAGTTTTCACCACCCGGGCAAAGTCTTTTTTGTCCTGAACTGTGCAGCTGCCATACCATACAGTCACACTGAGACAGAGAATGCTCTCAAGATTGGTCTCGGAGAGACCAGCCCTTTTCAGTTTCCTGAGGAAGAGGAGTCTTTGTTGGGCCTTCCTCGCCAGAAAAGATGTGTTCAGTCACAAGGTTAGGTAACATCAGATTCCTGGGCATCCACCTATGAATGAGAAGAGGAGAGTGTTCTGTCTTCCTGGACCTCCTGTAGTCCACTATGACCTCTTTGGTCTTGCTGGTGTTGAGCACCAGGTTGTTGGCTGAACACCACTGGGTCAAAAAGGTGGATCTCCTCTCTGTAGTGGGTCTCTTCGTTGTTTGTGATGAGTCCCACTATGGGGGTCGTCGTCTGAGAACTTCAGAACTGTGTTTGAGGAGTGGGTGGCTTCACAGTCAAGGGGGAATAGTGTGAAAAGAACTGGACTGAGCACACAGTCCTGCGGCGTGCCTGTGTTTAGAACAAGGGCGGATGATGTTTGATCCCCTATTCTCACTACCTGAGACTGGTCGGTGAGAAAGTTCTTGATTCAGAGGCACATTGGTTTTGACAGTCCCAGGTTGTGGAGCTTCATTATCAGCTTGACTGGGATGTTAGTGTTAAATGCTGAACTGTAGTCCACAAATAGCATCCTAACATAAGTGTCAGTATGCTGCAGGTGTGTCAGGGCTGTGTGCAGTGCCTACCAGTTCCACTTGTAGGAAAACTGGTGTCTGTTTAGACCATCAGGAAGCTGTCTTTGATGTGTCTTAGTAGAATCCTCTCCATGCACTTAATGATGACTGGAATCAAAGCAACTGGGCGGTAATCATTTAAGCAGGTCATGGCTGACTTTTTAGGTAAAGGCACAATGATGGAGGACTTAAGGCAGACAGGAACAGTGGAGAGCTGCAGGGACAGGTTGTAGATGTCCAGAAAGACCCCTGCCAGCTGGTCATCACATGACCACAGAGTCTTCCCTGACACTTTATCTGGTCCTGCAGCTTTGTTGATGTTGATCCTGTGGTGTATTGGGGATGGTCGCCTTCAAACAGCCTGTGTGTAGATGATGCAGGAAGAACTCTGCTGACACAGACTTGGTCGAACACAGAAACCTTTATTGTCAACCAGGTCCGTATCAGAATTACAGAATGATGCAACAAGTCTGGAGAGATGTGTCAAGCCCGGATTCCCCAAAATCTCTGACTTACTGAGGGTGCGGTCTTTGTTAAGTAGAATCTGTCTGTTCCTAGTGACCTTGAAGATCTTGCATGTTCCCATCACTAAGCACAAAGCCCAGACATGGTGTGTGCGTAATTTTGAGCCTTTTCTTGGACAAACTTACTGGAGAGTATGTTATTCTCAAAATGTCCTGATTTATACCCATAACTCCCTTACACAGATGGCAATTACCAGACTTCTTATCATTTTCCCAAGGCAACTTTGTACAGGTGGTAAACATCAGACACTACAATCCTTCTCAGGAAAGATGTCACTTGGTGGAGTTGCAGGGTCAGGGGCTCGTGCTGCTCCTTTAGTAAGGGGGGTAGAGCAGTTTCTTTGCCTCTGGAGGCGTTGAATCTTGAGAAGAACCTGTTTAAGGTGTCAAGAAGGGTTGGATCCCTGCTGATCTGCTGGCTGGTGCTCCCACAGTCTGCCATGTTTCCGAGGCCTTTCCACATGTTCCGTGGATCGTTATTGTTGAAGTGATCCTCGATGTGCTGTTTCCACCTTAGTTTAGCCAGTCGTATTTCTTTTTTCAGATCACCTGACCTATAAGCAGAGTCCTTGAGCTTTGAGCAGGGACCACACAGTACCATCCATCCACGGCTTCTGGTAAGGGAAAACCTTTACAGTCTTAGTGGGTAGGACAGCATCAGTACAGAACTGCACATAGGACAGAACAGCCAATGTGTAACTCTCGAGATCTGAGCCCTCTTTGAAAACCGACAGGCTTTAGTTTTCTTTTCCTATTTGTGGTATCTTGTGTACAGTACTTTGTGCTTTATAAATAAATTGGATTTGATTTAAAATCCTGACTCCCTTCAGGAAAATTCTGTGGCCGTATTCACAAAGCTTTTTATCTTACCACTTGGAGTGCTCCTAACTCGCGCTAAAACATTTTACATTGGAGTTTTTCCTTAAAGTAATTCACAAAGCCGCTGAGATCTACTCATACTGAGGATAAATCACTAAGAGTTAACTAAGCGTGATGCACCTTTGCTATGGATTACGTTGATTCTCGTGCACGACTTTAGAAGCGCTCAGTACAGTGATTAGTTGTTTGAGTGCAGGCGGTCTCTGCAAAACTCTTCTGCAACATCCCACAAATGAACCTACTAAATCAACGAAAAAACGAGGAAATCGCCTAGTCTGCAAATTAACTCCTATCAAATAGTTATGGACAGTGCAGTTAGCAGAATACACGCATGATGACAAGTTTGTGCAGACTACGATAATGACGTTGTGCAGTTTAATGAGAGCGAGAGAAAGCAAACAATACAAATACAATTGCATTAAATCAACAAGGTAATTAATTTGCAACCTGCAAATTATCTGTTATCCAATGAGCATATTTCCAGCATTTAAACCCTTTAAATATCAGCCGTTCAAGTCCTTCATGATGAATGAAACAAGTGAAGACACCGTCAAACGCAAGCGAAAGCCCAATTGGTCCCAGCACCAATTATGACTGCTGGCCCAGTTTGTGCTGGAGAGGAGAGGGATTATTAAGGGGAAATTTGGCTCTGGGTAAACAGTAAACAATAATAAATATGGATTCAAATAAAGTAAGGTGACAGCGAGCCAATACGATGTGAAATGGAAAATTAATTCTTATTTGCATTGTATTGAGTGTTACTGTGTATAACCTGCAAATGACCGAGCTGCAAGGTACCAGCCTGTCCTGTTTTTCTGAAATTCCTCTTTACAATGGTGGGCTTGTTATAATTAGACAGCTGCACTTTAAGGGGGACAGGGCTGAGACTGATAGTTACGACTGTGTCTGGGTAACCTCAACTGATGGTTGGGGAGGAAAGATAGAAGAACAATCAACTATACCCAAAGAGAGATGACATGATAAGTGGGCAATATAACTGTGTATTTTTGCCTCAGTGGTCAGAGCAACTCTGTATTTTGTACTGTGTTGCTCTCGCTTGCAAGATATTATTAAAGCATGTTATCTCCTCAGAAGAAAATAACTGACTCTGTGCGTTACTAAAATTTCCACCACAGATGTTACGCATAGGGCGTAATCACTTATATGTCATACTTTAACTGTGCTCCCGGTTGTGGATTGAGATAGGGTGTCAAGAGCCACGTCTTGCAGGGATAGCCACTGTCACCCAGCAAGTGACATCCAACTGGTACATGGTGCCTCTCAAAAAGCTGCCTCAGACCACTCTCCATTAAAATACGCGAATCATGGGTAGATCCAGGCGACTTTGCAACAACATCAAAAATGTTAAAATTTCTATAAAAAACAACCTGCGTGTTGATGGACTGGACTTTCTTTCGATTGACAAACACGTCCTCGTCTATTGATGGTGCAGTTATTTGATATGCGTCCCTTCAATAGCACCGACCACACTGGGCATGCAATTGCCATTAAGTTGGCTTTGATCCTGTGTAGTTGCTGATGAGGTCTAGAGAGCGCGGTGATGGTTTGGTTTATGGCATAGCTGACTGATGGTTGCGATATTCCTAAATCATTCCTGTTGCTAAATATTATAGTGTTGCCAAACATTTTGTCTTCGGACTGATCGGGTTATTTCTGTTAGTCTGGGACGTTTTTCTGTCTTGAGACAGCTGTTAACTTGTTTGTGAATAAATCTTGATTTTTTTTTTTTTTAGAAGTCTGCATCTTTCACCACTGAATCCTGACAGAAGGATTCCGCCAGCATGGAACCAGACGACTGCAGCCATGACCCCAGTGGTCCAGCTGGGCTCCACGTGTCCGCCGGCGTTCCAGCTGGGCACCATGTCCCAGCCGGCCTTCCAGCCCGGGCTCAATGTCCGGCCGCCTCCACGTCCAAGCCTGCTGCTGAGGTCGTCTTGCCACAGCCCCCCGCTGTCGCCGAGGCTGTCCCGCCGCTGCCGTCGAGGCCGTCCTACCACAGCCGCCCGCTGCCGTCCTGCCACAGCCACCCACTGCCTTCACCAGTGGGACCCACACCTGTCCTCTCTGCCGCCAGGGGGAGCCCAGGCTGGTCCACGGATGTCCTGTCCTCTCCTCACTGTCAGGAGCCCCTCCCTCCCACCCTTGTTGGATGTCTGGGAGCCATCCTTGTCACAGTTTATGTTTTGATTTTTGCATTTTCAAGAATTTTACAAATGAAGGAAATACTGGATAATGGCATATAACTTGCCACCACAAGTAACGGTTGAATAACAATAAACTTAAAAGCCTATGGGTACATAGTCTGTCAATAAAGATAGACTGACTAGAACCAATAAGAAAATGTTAAAAATAATAACAAACTAGAACAGTGAGGTTCCAAAGACAAGTTGATAGTTTAGAAGAAGCTATTGTTGGTACCTCAGAGTTCTACAGAACAGAATCAAAATTAAATCAAAATTAGGTTTTACTGATGATTGTAAAGCTACTGTAATTGATTATTCAATAACAGAATAGAAGAGGGAAAAAATGTAATTTGTCTCTAACAGAAACAGTTTCATTGGTAAAGAAGCTCATTCACGACTCACTAGAGCTATGACACTTAGTAAGCCTAGGTACAATGCTGAAAGAACCCCCCCTCATATTTCCCCTATTATTGACGAATAACAAGCAGTTCCAGCTTTCTTCTAAAAATTAAAACTTAGAATTAAACTAATGAGGAAGCTGTCACAAAGTTGTTGTTAAGCTGAACCCAAATGCAGACAAGACACAGCTGTAAACTTGGAATGGGCTTTATTTATAAGTGCTAGTAGAGAGACGTAGGGATCACAGGACAAGGAAGAGCCAGACTTCCTTTCTTGATGGCAGGCAAAAGGACAGGCGAGTAGGCATGCAGGCAAGTGAACTGAGTTAGCAGAAACAGGCAGAGGCAGGCAACCTATGTATCAGAGAGAAAGCTCAATTATTGACAGGAACAGACTTTGACAAAGAAATCAACTAAACTCTGGCCTAAGTGTTACCCTATGGGTAAATGCAAAGATCTGGTGATGAGCGAATATCAGGCTGGTGAAGTTATAGTGACAGGGTCATGATGAAATGAGCCATAGCTGCGCTGGAAAGCCTGTCAGGAATGCAGCAATGCCCTGGCCACAACACACAGGACAGAGAAAGACCTGGGACCTCTGGTTGGATCATGACACCAGCATCCTCTGACTGAATGACTTCTTACACTTGACCTGTAGCACCATCAACAATCATTAGTTTGTTCAGGACTAAAGTCTAGATAGCTGCCCTCCATTGTATTGGCACAAGGCACTGAAGTAAATAATAATTGAATTGATTCTTTAAATTTGGTCACAGCCTCCTTTGATAGACACCCACTATCATGAAATTGCTCCTTAGATGCTGTGCACTCAATTGACGTAAACTCAAATTATTGAGGTTATGAGGAAGTACCATTAACTATGAACTTTTTATGCTTTATGTAAGAACAAGATCAAGAATATCATCAAAAGGCTGTCAGGTCAATGTACATTTTGAGAAAAAACTAATTCAGTCAAATATTAAATTAAAAGTGATATTTTAGATCATTTTCAGATAATTTACAGATCATTTTCAACATCGAGATAGCTGAATGTTAAAGTCATCCACCGTAATGATTTTATTTTTACTCACATTTACTCAGGAGAAACAATTTGTTGTAACTTTAGGTTAGGTCAATGACTGAATACTAACTTTGATTTGAATGTGAGAAGTTCTAGAATGGCTCCGCCCTAGAGACAGGCAGCAAGTGGACATACTGTGTCCCTCTTTGTATCTACTTGGGATTTTATACTGATATTTTTTCACTCGAAGTGCCAATTTCTGATGCATATTTCTAAGCTAGAGTTGATGCTATGCTGCTGGAAGGGTGTCTGCTGCTAAAGCCTAGTTTATGCTTGTGCGTCATGTCGACAGCGTAAGTCGTGACGCGTTGAGGGAACACATTGCTCTGCAATTCACCATGCCGCTAGGGGGGTGTGGCTTTGTGTTTGTGTGTTTTCAGGGGTTATAGCCTGGTATTCTTCTGGTCACAGTTAACAACAGTAAACAATGGCAATTGAGGTGGAGCAGCTGTATTTGCAGTTGGAGCAAATGCTTCAATTGGAAATGTTGAAGCGCAGGCGACAGAGAAGACGTTTGCGGTACGACCGGCCGAGGCTGGGAACGGGTGAATTTACAACACTGGTTTACCCACTGAGGGACATGGATTAACAAATGCACTTTCAATACTTTTGAATGTCAACGGGCTGATTTGACCCCCGCCATATACAGTCATTAAGACCGGAAAAAGCAACTGCCGGAAATTTTGTTCTGAGCGGACCAATCACAGCCGTTGTTGTCCGCGTCAACTTGACGCGTAGTTAGGATTTTTTGGAGGTGCACGTCAGGCTCATGGACGTCGACGCCGTAGCTACATCGTCGACTTGACGCAGAAGCATAAACGAGGCTTAGCTCTGGCAATTTTTACAACTGATATGACGGCAACAGGACGGCAATAGGAAAGTTGTTACCCTGTTGGATCAGCTAACTGAGCCTTCCTATGCCCAAGTAATACTTGGAATAAGGCTCCCAAATCAAGATGAGTTGAAGAGGAGATATTGTGAATACAGAGAATGAAGTGGAGAGAAAAGTGAAAGTTGGTTCAACCATTCTTACCTTGATCGGAGGTGTGGAATCACTGGTGGATGAATGGGACAAGCTTGGAAGACTGATGAGGAAACAACAGGGATATCAGGAGAGTGATATTATTTTTTTATCGAGACAATGAAAAAATTGGTGCCTGCACCAATGTTCCTGTTCCTTCACCCGAGATGGAACAAGAACATTGTTGCAGGCAACCTCTCCAGTTGGCTTTGGGACTGTATGGGTAGGCTGAGACTTCAGAGGGAGAGATGTTGAACTGATGGCTGTAAGTTCCTGTCCATGTTGTCTATAGAGAAAGTTCACCTGTAAAGCAAGGAAAACACTTTTGATGGCAACCTCTGAAGATTTCTATGACACCCTTCTTTCTGTGACACTTCAACTTTCTACATATTAGAGGACTGATTTTCAATATTAATGAATACAACAGCAATATAATTCCCTTTGGGAATTAATAAAGTGCCCTGTGATGAACTGGCGACATGTCCAGGGTGTACACCGCCTTTCGCCCATTGGCAGCTGGGATAGGTTCCATCCCCCTCGCAACCTTAAATTGGGTTATGTGGACATATAAATTGGATGGACTGAATATTATTGAACTGAATTTAATGAAGTGAAATTAGAATTCTTCATAGGGGTTGATTCAATAATGTTAACATAATCACCAATCAAGTCATTTACTAACAGAAACTTGAAGAGGAGAGACCTAATTTTCAACAAACCACATTCAATGGTCTCTTTTTGTTCTACTGAAGTATTAATTGTGACTTGTTTCATTTATGTTAGTTTATGATTTGATTAACATGTTTGGTATGTGAGCAAAGACAGTTATTATGGGATTTTGGGGAGGATTGCAGAAGGAGAAGCTGCACAGAGGTTAAGACTGCAGCTCTGCGTCATGGGCTCAGCTCTGAGTTGTTAGCTGAGAGATTTTGGATGGCTGTTAATGTGTCCATATATCTGTCCAATTAATTACCCATCCAAAGTAGGTTGGCCATCTTTCCTAATGAGACTGGGTTTCCCCCATAAGTTTGCCAATTATCTATGTTGTCATTATTGTCATATTTAGTCATTTGTCCACTTGTTATAAATTATCAGTATTGCATAATTGATGCAGATCTGTTTGAATGTACTGAAAAAAAATTACTAGCCTGCCCATAAATAGTTTGACAAAATGACCATCACAGATGGCTTCTCTGTTTGTTTTGAGTAGGAATTAGAGACAAGCATTTAGACTAGTGCCTGAAAAATAAGACTCTCTTTATATAAGACTCGCCTCTTTATATTCACAGTATATCAGAATCACAGTCTCTTTATTGTCATTGTAGGTACTACAGAATTTTGTTTGTAACTCACAAGTCCAGCAGCGATAAGACAGAATAATGATAAAATAGAATAAATATGTATATATGAGATGTGTGTGTGTGTGTATACATGTATATACAAATAGAAAATCTGTGTGTGTACGTGTGTGTGTTTGCATGGATGCATGTTGGTTTCAAATATGCATTTGTTTAGTTTTCCATGGAGGTTTCATCTGTGGAAAAAAAAAAGCTCTTAACTGCTTGGATTCTGCAATGACCTAGATACAGAGGAAAAGAGGGAGGAAAATACAGAGGCAAAAACAGACAGTAGGAGAGTGCAGCAACTGGGGAGGTAGGCAAATCACATAAAAGACTACTCACCACTCAGAGTATTTGGTTATATTATATAGGTTATCACACAAAAAGATAATGACAACTGCCATGTCAAACTGCTGCAACAATTTATATTTTTGTAAATAATGCACTGTGGTCGTGTAACACAGATGTACCAAATCAGACTTTCGAAAGCTTCACTGTGGATTGTAAGAGACGGTTGTCTTTAACCCTGTCTCTCTGGGGAAGGGTTAGGGTGTTTTCTATTTGCTGCTTAAGCCCTGGAATACTGTTTTCAGATCTGGATTTGCAGCATACATACTGTCCAGGAACAACTTCTACTAGGATATCAGAAAAGCTAAGAGGAAGTATGGACAATCGTAAATGGGCACTTGACTGACAAGGACATGCTGACTTCCGGGGGAACTTTTGAATGATCATAGACAGCAAGTATGAACACCAAAAAGTCCTTACATAATGATCCCTCCCTTCCAGATAGGCTTAAGCACTTCTACACATGCTCTGAGGCCTCCAACATCACCAGGGCACAGAGACTGTACCAGTATTCAGTTTTCAGGTTTTAGGTAAGGAGAGTCATCACTTATGTCAAGTCCCAGTAAGATGACTGGTTCAGATAAAAATCTAGGACATGTTCTCAAGGATCTGTGATGGACTGGCGACCTGTCCAGGGTGTACCCCGCCTTTCGCCCGATGACTGCTGGGATAGGCTCCAGCCCACCCGCTATCCGATTAACGGATTGACGGTATAGAAAATGGATGGATGGATGTTCTCAAGGATTGTGCAGGGAAGCTAAAATATGTTTTCAGAGACGTCCTTAACACCCCCCTCCAGGGGCGGTTCAAGGGACGGGACCACAGGGGCATGGTCCCAGTTGAAATCTGATTGGCCCCCTGAAGTGCCCCAGTCCTGTCACTCATCTGTCCTTTGTCCAAAAGCGATGGTCAGATTATAGGTGGATGCAATTCCATGCCGAAACACTAGTGACACTAATGACCTAAATAGGAATGTCCAGCGTAAATAAAGCTTACAGAAGAAGGAAATTTGAACAATCTGGAACGATGTTGGATAAGTACTTGGCCCCTCTATGAATATTGTGGCCCCATGATGGCCCCTTACTCAGAAAAATCCTAGATCTGCTACTGTCGACCTCAGTCGAACATTGAACAACTCAATGATTGGATGACTTCCAGAAGTTTGCTCTCTCTCTGTATTTATGCCTGTGATTGATGCAGAAATTAGTGAAGTCTGTGGCTTTCAGAGAACACAACTGTGGGGTGCATGCAGGCACAATTTACAATGACATGTTCTTTGTTGTCTACAATTATGTTAAATTGAATTCACTTAATTAACTTAATTAACTAAACAACTAACTTAATTAACTGCAGCTACCTGAGGTAACTGGGTCTTATTCAACAAGTAAAATTTTACATTCGCTTGATCCAACAATTAAGAAACAGAAGAAAATGTACTTCTTTAAAACTCTTAATAATGCTAAAATCATTTGGGACTCCTAATTTAAGCCAAAGGGAATTTTGGTGGGCCATGTTAACATTCAGAGTATTGCCAACAAAACAGAGCAAATGGAACATTTATTAAGTGAGTCGAATATTGATGTACTTGGAGTATCTGAAAATTGGTTGACACATTCATCATCGACAGCAGCCATTCGTATTCCGGGTTATAATGTGTTCAGAAAAGATAGGGAATCAGGGAAAGGTGGGGGGGTCTTGATCTATGTAAGAGAAAAGTTCAAGTGTGAGCTATTAAGCTGGACTATTGAAGTCAAAGCTGAATGTATTGGTCTTAAGATATCACTTTGCTCTGCATTGTGTTTTACTGTGATTTGTGTGTATCAGCCTCTGCAAAAGACATATTTTATGATAACCTGCAAACAGTTTTAAATCATTGCAATCTAATAAGGAAATCATCTTACTTGGTGACTTTCACATCAACTGGGACATCAAGCCAGATCGAAAAAAAATTAAACAACTTTTGGATAAATTCAATATGACACAAATGATAAAAGGACCAACAAGAATAACTAATACATCAGAAACAACGATTGATCTAATATTTACTAACAAACCAGACAGGATCACTAAGACTTTTAATTTATTATCTGGTTTGTCAGACCACAATTTTATCCTGTGTTCAAGGAAAATCTCAAGGAAGTACTTGGAAGCGTCGACTAGGGGTCATGATTACTATTTCATACCCAAAGGCCAACAACACATTTTGAAGGAGGAGATAAAACATACAGATTGGTCTAATAGTCTTGAAAATAACAACATTGAGACGAGCTCAGACAGTTTTATCAAAAAGGTCAATTACATTATCACACATTTTACAAAAAAAGGTAAATCCAAGAAACAGAGAAATAATCTGCCCTGGCTGAATAGTGAGATTTTAAAATGAATGAAAAGTAGAGATAGTGCTTTAAAACAATCTCTATAAACAAAAACTACAAGTGACAGACAGATCTTCACATCACTGCGAAATAAAGTCATAAGGATGACCCGAAAATCAAAAGCAGAATTTTATATTGAGACAATTAAAAAAGCAAATGGTAATGGAAAACTCATATGGAACAATCTAAATAAGTTATTAGGAAGGGACAAGTCTAATCATTTTAGTGATTTACAACTCCAAGGACATGGCAAGCAAACTGACAACCTAGACATCACTGTGAATGACCTCAACAGATTTTTATTGAGTCAGTACAGGAACTCACAAAACACTTAAAATGCTCACACATTCCTTATAATCCTGTCGATTCAAGTAAACCAGTATTTACTATAGAAGAAGTAACTGTCCTAGAGATAATAGAAATACTATAATCTTTTAATAGTTCAAAGGCCAAAGACACATTTGGTCTTACTAGTGACCAGGGCCAGCAAGCGCCTCCTTGTGGGTTTTTAAGGAGGCGCTCGCTGGCCCAATTGCGCATCTTGTAAATCTATCCATTAAGTATGGCATAGTACCATCAACATCGAAGATTTTACAAAAAAAGGTAAATCCAAGAAACAGAGAAATAATCTGCCCTGGCTGAATAGTGAGATTTTAAAATGAATGAAAAGTAGAGATAGTGCTTTAAAACAATCTCTATAAACAAAAACTACAAGTGACAGACAGATCTTCACATCACTGCGAAATAAAGTCATAAGGATGACCCGAAAATCAAAAGCAGAATTTTATATTGAGACAATTAAAAAAGCAAATGGTAATGGAAAACTCATATGGAACAATCTAAATAAGTTATTAGGAAGGGACAAGTCTAATCATTTTAGTGATTTACAACTCCAAGGACATGGCAAGCAAACTGACAACCTAGACATCACTGTGAATGACCTCAACAGATTTTTATTGAGTCAGTACAGGAACTCACAAAACACTTAAAATGCTCACACATTCCTTATAATCCTGTCGATTCAAGTAAACCAGTATTTACTATAGAAGAAGTAACTGTCCTAGAGATAATAGAAATACTATAATCTTTTAAAAGTTCAAAGGCCAAAGACACATTTGGTCTTACTAGTGACCAGGGCCAGCAAGCGCCTCCTTGTGGGTTTTTAAGGAGGCGCTCACTGGCCCAATTGCGCATCTTGTAAATCAATCCATTAAGTATGGCATAGTACCATCAACATCGAAGATTACTAGGGTCACCCCATTCTTCAAGTCGGGTGATAAGACTAAATTGGAGATCTATCGGCCAACAAGTATTTTACTCATAATTTCCAAAGTAGCAGAGAGATGGGTTACTACAAAACTGACAGAACATTTAAATAAAGGGTATGCCACTCTCCATCCAATGCAATTTGGGTTTAGGAAATTCCATTCAACAGAGACCTGCTATTTCCTAGAAAACTTAAAGAGCATGTTGGATCAGGGTGGCTATGTTGACAGCGTGTTTCTTGATTTGAAACGTGCTTTTGATACAATTAATCACGACTTACTTATTGCAAAACTAACATATTTCAACTTCTCAAATAGCACCCTCTGCTGGATGAAGTCATACTTGTCAGACAGAAAACAGGCAGTTCAAATTGGTGAGTCATTGTCTTCATACCTCACTTGCCCTGCTGGAGTTCCCCAGGGCTCCATTCTGGGCCCTGTTTTATTTATACTGTATTATATTGTCATGCTAACTGTATGCAAGAAGCTGCTACAAGACTCTCAGGAGCCATGGTGCCAGTGTCCCATTGGCTTCAAAACTGTTGCCTGCATCTGAATACAAAAAAGACTAGATTAGCAGTGGAACAGCAACCATCAGTTGTCGTAGATGGAGAAAAACTTGATGTGGTTGATCATTTTAAATATCTTGGAGTAACCTTTGACTCTTCTCTTAATTTTAAGCAATATGTTAAGAAAGTAACACACAAAGTTAAAGCTAGTTTGTCTAATTTTAAACACACCAGATCTTTCGTACCCATGAAGGCTGCAAAGATCTATATGCACGCAATGGTATTCACTCATGTTTCTTACTGTTACACAACATGGTCACATACATCAGTGAACATTTTAAAACCAATTAAGTCTCTCTTCAAGAGAACACTTAAAGTTCTTGATAAAAAGCCCATATGTCACCAGTACTGTAACATTGTCAAGAAATACCAAATATTGGACTTTGATAGCTACCAGTTGTTTCTAGATGTTTGTTAGGGGAAAGCAGTCCTGGAATACACTGCCAGCTCATATCAGACTGTGTGACAACATCAGCACATTCAAAATGACCCTTAAACAGTGACTGAAAACAAACCAGACCTGCTCTCATTAATTAATAGTATGAACATTGTTTTATTTTCTGTACTGTGGGTAAATGTCTTATGTCATGATGTATTGTTTTATTGTTATTTGTTTTATTATGTGTACCTGCCTTAGGACAACGGATGAAATTTAGCAACTATGCTAACTCTGGCATATTTATATTGATGTTTTTTTAGCTGATGTATTGATTAATGTGCATTGTCCAAATCAAATAAATGAATAAATAAAATAAATTTAAAAAAATGTAATTGGTCTGTGCCTCTTTGCTGTATGTCATCCCCCTCTTAACCCCTTTCCTGTCATAAAAATTGAAAGCCAAAATTCTTTAAAAAAAAAAAAAAAAAAACGGAAAAGCACTGTACAAGACTGGCTATGCAGCTTTTAAGATAAACTTTTTATACAAAATTTTATTTACTCACCCCACTGAATTTTTTTTTAGCTTCTTGCCATGCTGGTGAAAGATTTTGCACGTCCTTCCTCATACCTCTGATGAGAAATTAACTAGACACCTCTGGCTTTCTACCGGCCAGCAAAGCTTTTTATTTTCTTCTGCATGAGAGGTCAGTCCACATCACTCAGCGAATTGTGATGAAGAAAGATCCAGGGCAAAGGGAAGCCGAAACATTTATACCTGAGAAGGGGGCCTGTTTCTTTGGCAAATAGTTTAAAACAATTAGCCTGTCTGGGTGACACAAATGGTTAATGTGGAGTCTGTTGTGGGGGTTTCTTAAGCAGTTCTGAGGCATAAAATTTACCATCACACCATACTTGTACATTCTGTATATACTGGATAGATTTAGAGCAAAACTTAAGCCTCAACATACAGTAGCATATAGTTAATTATTACATCCATTTTGCAAATACGACAACCCTGATTCAATTTTGTGCCCCTTCCTTTATTTTTCATCTGACGTTGGCAATTCAGTAAAAATGAGCCAATGCTATCACTAGACTTGCCACCAATGCTAACAAAGCTTAAGACCAGGGGACCAGCAGCTGTGTCTCATCAACGACAATCCTAGAAGTGTTACAGAGCCAAAGGGATGATCTCCTAAAAAATTATTGATGAGAATACCAAGACACAGTCCCTAGAACTGAAACAGAAGATCACAGAGCTGAGAAGGAGCATTGAAAATTTTAGAGGTAGGATCATGACGCTGGAGAAGATAATGGAGAGCCTACAGTCAGTGTGCAAAAGCTGCTCAGATAGCTAAATAGGAGTAAGAAGTTCCTCAGTTGAAAAGAGACAACAGTATCAGACAAGAATGAATCTCAAGGCCAGGTCAAGGATGTGCGATCTCTGGTGTAAACTGCTATTTACATTCCACCGGACGCTAATGCTAACCCGGCTATCGTACATCTACATGGCAGCATTAGCAATCAGCAGAGCATGTAGATGGTGTGGCAGGGAGTCCAGCACCTCATCAACTACAGGACCAACCTTGGGGTAAACCCGAAGAAGGCTACTGGACCTGATGGCGTCTCCGGACGTGTGCTGAAGAACTGCGTGGACGACCTCACTGGAGTCCTCACCAGGATTTTCAACCAATCCCTCTTCCAGTCCACTGTCCCACCCTGCCTGAAGTCCACCATCATAGTCCCCCTGCCCAAGAAACCCCACATCACCAGTCTCAATGAATACCGGCCAATTTCACTCACCCCAATGATGATGAAGTGCTTTGAAGAATTAGAAGGGGGTGATATTGTAGTATCTGTCTACCAGGCCCTGAAGGTAGCACAATGGAAAAATCCATATTTAGCTTCGTTTAAAAGACCCTGAAGGTAGTACAATGGAAAGGCCCACATTTAGCTTTGTTTAAACCATTAATGCCGTGGAAAGAACCAAGGTATAGCTTTGTGTATCTTTGAGTCAAACCAAGGTATAGCTTTGTGTATTGTAACGACCCAGAATAAAGTTAAGAGCACACAGTTGGCTGTTTCCGCCTCTTCCTGTCAATCACTAGACCACAGGTCATGTCACTCAGGTGTGGGCTGGTGGTTGGTGGGACAGAGTGGGCGTGAGCCAGTCTGTGTGCAGGTTTGGGCGCTCTCCTGAGTTTGGTTGAGAAGCAGTGCTGATGATCGCATGTGTGTTATGGTCCAACAGGACTGTGTTATAAACGGGATTGAGTTCTGTAAAATAAAAGAGCAGTTTGACAACGTCTTGTCTGTGAAGTTCCCCGCAAGTCATTACACTGGTGTCAGAAGTGATTCCGGACAGTAGACGGCGTTCTGTCGGACTGGCTGTACGTTGCTCTCGGATTAGCCTGTTAGCCGGAGCTGGCGGCGGAGCATGGATGTGAAGCGCAAAGTGCGGGTGAAAGACGAGTTGAGTGGAGACGAGGAGAAAGACGGCACTTACAGATGGTCGGCGGATGTGGTCAGTGACTTCACGAGGGCTACACAGGAGGCTAGAGACCAGGTAAGAGATGCCGCGGTGGAAATGGCTAACGCGGCCGGGCTGACCCCCACAACGGCGGTCCGCGCCACTTCTTCCCGCACCGGAGGCGCGGTCTGCCGGCTACTGATGTAAGGGGACAGGACTGCGCTCGGACTCCAGTGGTTGTCTCATCGGTGAAGACACCCAGGTACGCCGGTAGATCAGACTGGGAGGCTTTCCTGGCTCAGTTCGTGCTGTTGGCCCAGGCTGAGGGGTGGTCTGCAGAAAAGAAAGCCCTGCAGCTGGCTCTGAGCCTCACCGATGATGCGTTGTCCTGCCTTCTGCTGCTGAGCCCTAATGAAAGGCATGATTATGGGGCTTTGGTGGGGGCTCTACGGAGACGTTTTGGGCAGTGTTTACAGCCAGAGCTCCTGCGTAATGAACTGAGTAGACGCGTCAGAAAACCTCAGGAGCCGCTACGGGTTTTAGCCAATGACGTAGAGAGCCTGACACGGCAGGCATATGCTCACATGCCCCCGAGTGTACAAAGTGAGCTAGCACGGGATCAGTTCATCAGAGCCCTCGCACCCACAGAGCTGCGTGTTCAGGTGCAACTACTCCACCCGCAGACCCTTCAGTCGGCCTTGGAGATGGCGGTGGAGAGAGAGAATGTGTGGGGTATGGCTGGCGATGGTGGGGCCTGTCAAGATAAGAGCCAACCTGCTGTGAGAACTGCAGAAAGGAGCCACCTGGTGGAGGAGAAGCCAGCCTGGGTGAGTGAGGTGACTGAACTGTTGAGAGCTGTGTCATTACAGACCACACGCCGACTTCGCCCCGGACCCAGGGTCTGCTGGGGGTGTGGTCAGCCAGGACATTTGGTCAGAGAGTGCCCCAGCTCAGGCAGGCTGCCGGGAAACGGCTCGGGGCCCGCATAGCTGGGGATATGCGGACCCAGATTTCAGCCCCATCGGTACCACTGCAGCTTCCCCTCTCACCACCATCTGGAGGTGCCCTTCATCACAGCCGAGGAAGCATGGCACCGCTTTTCCCAGAAGCAGACGACAACTCAGACGGGGGGGCGATTGTCGCGGTGGGATGTGTCAGTACTGTTACAATTGAAGGGGTGCCCTGTGCAGCACTAGTGGATACGGGGTCAATAGTGACTGTGGTGAGACCAGATGAAGTTCCAGAGGGGACCTCGCTCGAGCCCACTTTGGTACGTCTGTGCACGGTCACAGGTGAGCTGGCTCCTATGACTGGTAGGGCTGTGTTGTCTATGACTGTGGGGGGAAAATCACTACGTCACATCGCATGGATAGCTGCAGTGCAGGACCCCTGTATTCTGGGTCTAGATTTTCTACGGGCTACTGGCTGTCAGTTAGACCTGTTAAGAGGGACTGTGAGCTTTTATGAGGGGCCAGTTGTCACCTTGTTCCCCAAGCTTAGTCAGGATAGGCACCCAGGCAGGATAGCAACTATTGCAGCAGAGACTGTTGTTGTCAGCCCTCTCCCTGTACTTTCCTCTGCCGTGTCCCCTCTCCAGAGTGACAGTGGTCACACTATCCCAGACAGGGATCCTTCCACAGCGACCCCTGGCGGCTCTGCTCGGACTACAGGCCAGTGAATGGCGTAACAAAGAAGGACTCGTACCCCCTGCCTCGCATTGATGAGTCACTTGATCTGGTCTCAGGGTCCTCCTGGTTCTCGTCCTTGGACCTCCGTAGCTGGTATTACCAGGTGCCCCTTGCCCCTGAGGCCAGGCCTAAAACGGCGTTCTGCACTGGGCAGGGCTTATGGCAGTTCAAGGTCCTTTGTTTTGGACTTTGTAACGCCCCTGCCACCTTTGTCAGGCTGATGGACAGGGTGCTGGCTGGGGTGCCTCGTTGGCAGTGTGTTGTCTACCTGGATGACATCCTGGTGCATGGCGATTCCTTCAAGGCTGCTCTGGATTCCTTGCGGCTGGTACTGTCGAGAATTAGAGCAGCTGGCCTGAAGCTACACGTAGACAAGTGCCACTTCATGCAGCGGGAGGTGTATTTTCTGGGACATAAGGTGGGAGGGGAGGGCATCGGCACCATGAAAGAGAAGGTGCAGGCTGTTACTGATTGTCCCACTTCCACTAATCAGAAGCAGCTTAAGAGTTTTTTAGGCTTGGCGTCGTACTATCGGAGGTTTGTGCGGGGTTTTGCTGGCACCGCTGCGGCCCTGTTCCAGCTTCTACAGAAGGACAAAGACTTTGTGTGGACTGAGTCATGTCAGGAGGCGTTCAGTAGTCTCCAGCGGGCTCTGAGTGATGCCCCGGTGCTGGCTCTGGCTGACCCCGTTTTACCCTTTGTCTTAGACACAGATGCAAGCAGTGAGGGTGTTGGGGGAGTGTTGTCACAGGTGGGGCCGGAAGGTGAGCATGTGGTCACTTATTTCAGCTGAGCATTCAACAAGCATGAGAAGCGTTATTGTGTCACCCGCAGGGAGTTGTTGGCAGTGGTACTGTCGATCAGGCACTTCAGATACTACCTGTGTGGGTTGGGGTTCTCAGTGAGGACTGACTGGCCCTGCAGTGGCTCATGACATTCAAAGAGCTGGAAGGGCAGGTGGCCAGGTGGCTAGAGGAGCTGCAGGCCTTTAACTTCAGGGTGGAGCATAGGGCTGGGGTGCGTCACGCTAATGCAGATGCCCTCTCACACCGGCCATGTGCAGCAGACGGGTGCCGTTTTTGTGAAAAGAGAGAGGCAAGGGAGAGGGAGCTCCTGGAGGAGGCGACCGGGACCGCAGAGTCCGTGGGAGAGATGATGTGTCGGGTGCTGCAGGCTGTAGACATGACAGAGTGGAAGAAGCAACAGGAGCAAGATGTAGATCTGCAGCCTGTTCTACAGTGGGTTGTGGCTCGGCAGCGGCCGACGTGGGAAGAAGTGGCAGCATTCCCCGCCACAACCAAGGGACTGTGGTCCAAGTTTGATGCTCTGCGGCTGGAGCAGGGCGTCCTGCAGCGAGCCTGGAAGGAGCCTGCAACGGGTGAGGATAGGTGGCAAGTTGTGGTCCCCAGAAGCCTGCGGGTAGATGTGCTTAGGGCCATGCATGGAGCGGTGGGATCTGGGCATTTTGGGGTTGCAAAAACCCTCCGCCGCCTTTGCCAGTGCTTCTACTGGGGGCGGTGTAGGAGGGACGTAGAGGACTTCTGCCATCAGTGCGACCCCTGTGTGGCCCGCAAGGGTCCCTCTGGCCGGTCACACGCTCCCCTCCAGCAGTTTGCAGTGGGTGGCCCGATGGAGAGAGTGGCGGTGGACATTGTGGGCCCTCTGCCACGCTCTTCCAAAGGTAACCGCTATGTTCTCTCAGCCATCGACTACTTTACTCGGTGGCCAGAGGCATACCCGCTGCCCGACCAAGAGGCAGGAACAGTGTTGGACGCGCTGCTGGAGGGCATGTTCAGCCGTTTTGGGGTGCCGGAGATCATACACTCCGATCAGGGCAGAAATTTTGAGTCCCGGCTGTTTGCTTTGATGTGTGAGCGCCTCAGTGCACACAAGACTCGCACCACCCCCTTGCGACCCCAGAGTGATGGGTTGGTAGAAAGATTCCACCGCACCTTGGGTCAGCTGCTGGCTATCCTCACGTCGAAGCACCAGAAGGACTGGGATGACCATTTGCCCCTTGTGCTAATAGCGTGTCGGTCTGCAGTGCAAGAGACCACAGCTTGCACACAGGCTCTTCTCATGTTGGGGAGAGAGCTGCGTACCCCAGCCATGGTGGCATTTGGTCGACCGCCAGATTCGGAAGACACACCCCTGGGTCCTGAGTACGCACGGAAACTTCAGGATCGCCTTGAGTCAGCGCATAGTTTTGCTCGGAAGCAGCAGCTGAGTGCTGGGGTGAGACAAAGACGTAATTATGACGTGAGAACGCAGGGGAGGCATTTTCTGGCTGGTGAGCTAGTGTGGGTCTACAGTCCCCAGCGCAAGAAGGGTCGGTGCCCTAAACTTGACAGGCAGTGGGTGGGCCCTTGTAGAGTGTTAGAGAGACTGGGAGAAGTCGTCTACTGGGTGCAGCTGCCATCCAAGGGGAGAAAGGTGGTTCTCCACAGAGACAGACTGGCTCCTTACAGAGGGGCCTCTCCCGCACCTGCACAGACTACATCAGCAGCTCCGTCCCCGCAGGCTTCTTCACCTTTCCCTCCATCCTCCCTTTCCCCATCCCCACTACCAGCGGCAGCGACACCAGCCTACTCGTCTCCAGCGCCCAACCTGGCTAGGGCACAGAGACGGAGGAGAGTTCCGATTTGGTTTAGGGACTTTGTTGGCCCTTTGCAGGGAGTTTAGTTAGGGGTGAGACCCCTTAGTCTCGGAGGGCAAGAATGCGCCCTGGTCTCACTGGAGGGGCTGGTAGTCTACCCGGACCTTCCTAGTACAGAGAGTTAAATTAGATTTTGTTATGGACTGGCAAAGACATTTTTCCTGTTGATGTAAAACGAAAAAGTATATGGAGAATTGTTTTGTTTTCTGTTTGCATATTGATGTTACTGTTGCATTCTTTTGTTGTCCCCTCCTGCAGATTGAACTGAATGTGATTTCCCATGCCTACATGTTCTTATGTGTACATCGTGGGCGAGGAACTTTGTACTGGGGGGGTAGTGTAATGACCCAGAATAAATTTAAGAGCACACAGTTGGCTGTTTCTGCCTCATCCTGTCAATCACTAGACCACAGGTCATGTCACTCAGGTGTGGGCTGGTGGTTAGTGGGACAGAGTGGGCGTGAGCCAGTCTGTGTGCAGTCTGTGTGCACGAACACCTTGGAGCTGCTAAAAAAAAGGCCCAGCAGAGACTGCACTTCCTGGGGGTTCTGAGGAAAAACAACATCTCCCAAAGACTGTTGGTGTCCTTTTATCGGTGCTCCATTGAGAGCATCCTAACATACTGTATATGTGTGTGGTACAGCAGCTGCACAGTGGCCCAGAGAATAGCACTTTAGAGGCTCATTAAAACCGCACAGAAGGTCGTTGGCTGCCCTCTTCCCACACTGGAGGAGCTGCACAGTTCCTTGTGCCTGAAGAAGGAAAAAGATCATCATAAAGACACCCCCCCCCCCCCCCCCTTTGAACTGATCCCATCAGGGAGATGATACAGAATTCTCAAAACAAAGTCTAAAGAACAGTTTTATCCTGCTGCAGTCACTACACTTCTCAATATACACACTTTCAGAAATCAGTGCAATAATGCTTGTATGTAAGCTTGTGTGTTATTTATTCATCTGTTTTTAAATACTTTTATTTTATTTTCCTTCTTTTTAACACACTGATTGGATGATACTTTAATTTTGTTGTACACATTAAGATGACTGATTGATTGGTTCTCTTCACTTCCAACTATACATCCATTGTTAAACGACAACCTGTTACAGTATAAAAATGTTCTCAGGAGGCTGAAGATGAACCACAGGGATGCTTTGAATCCACAGACTGGAATACTCTCTCGGAGCCACATGGAGATCATATCAATGCCATGAATGACTGTGTGACAGATTTCGTCAACTTATGACCGAATCCTATCTCAGCTACCAATGGGATAGATGCAGGATATAACCTGGACAGGTCACAGGTCTGTGACAGGGCCACACAAAGACAAACAAGCTATGCATGCTCACTCCTATGATAAACTCTGAATCATCAGTTAAACTAAAATGCATGTTTTTGGATGGTACAAGGAAGTCGGAATAGTGAGAGAGAACCTACGCATGCACGGAGAGAATGGTTGATGATTCTAAAATGACCATATGAGTGAGTGTGAGAACAAGGTGTACAGAAAAAAGCAGAAAAAAAGTTCCAGCAAAACAATGTGAGATGTACGGTTATGCATGAAAAATTTCACAGATTTTAAAGTGAAAGAAGATCAAACTGATGGAAGCATGAACAAAACCAATGAGTTGACCATGTATTTCAATAGGTTCAGCTCAGATCATCCCTCAGCATGCTCCCCCCTGCCTTTAGCAACACAGAGCTCACACCCAACCTGTCACCCTTCCATGTTGACACCCTCCAATGACTACCCCACAAACAAACCAGTCTGTGAGAATGAAGAGTTGTGTATCTGAAAAGGTGGTCAGCTGCTGAAGAGCACCACAGAGAAAACAAAAGAGATTATTGTAGGTTTTAGGAGGACCAGGAATAAACCAAACACTGTCTCCATCCTAGCAGAAGAGGCGGAGGTAGTTGAGGAATATTTAGGAGTCTACCAGGACAGCAGAATGGACCGGAAATTCAACACTGTGGCTGTCTTCAAGTAAGGAAATAAACTGTCACGCAGTTAAGATCCTTCGATGTTGACACCAAATCATTGCATATTTTCTGCAAGTCTGTGGTAGAGAGTACAATCTGCTTTGCAGATTTGCAGATCACATCCAGTGACTCAAAGAAACTGAACAAACTGATGAAGAAGGCTAGCTCTGTGCTCGGGACTACTTTTGAGCACCTAGACCTGATTGTAAAAAGAAAAATGTTGCACAAGTTGGTGAACATAAAGAACATCACTGCCCATCCGCTTCACAATATTGTACTTACACAATGGAGTGTGATCAGTTTGAGGCTTCTTCATCTCATTTCTAATGAGCTATAGCTAATGATGATTGTTTGAAATAAAAATACTGCCACAATATATTTAAATTTTGGCATAATACAATTTTTTTCATTTTCATTTCATATTCTATTTTGCAATCTTACTTTTTCACTGTGACTTTTTTATTCATAAGGGAGGAACCACAAATCTTCTTAAAAGCCATTAGATGTTTTGTTGACACGCACTAGAGACTAGAACAATTTTCGCATCTTGGAACATTGGTGAACAATCATTGATATTATTGTTTCAGTACATGGACTGGTTTAGATGTGGTGGGTGTTTGTGTGATCCTACAAAGCAACAAAAATTGGAAAGCAACAATGTCAACTAAATGACTGGAGTACCTTGCAAGATGGTTCTATTAAACAATATTAAATACATCCCAAAAATAGCCCAAACTTGTTGAGCAGATACACAAAACAGGAAGGGATCAACTGAAGCTGTATTTAGGGTGAATCTCTCCCCCTGATTATTACAATGTAAAGGGTGAATTCTACTACCAAGAGTAATACCCGCTGCCCTCAATCACCAGCGACACTTAGTTTCTGACAACAGTTGACAGGGAGAATTACTCCAAATGCCCACTAAACTGGTGACAGATCAACCTAAACAGACAAAACTGGTATTATTAAAAATATGTAGATATTAATATTAGACCATATTAATAGGAATTAATATGCCATATAGTCATATTAATATTTAAATATTATACATAAAGATTATTAAAAATATTTTTAAAAAGAACAAATTTGAGCTACTTCACTAAATGTTTGTTAGCTTTGTTAAGTTTTAAGTTCCTGGTTTAGTCTTTAGTTTTGCCAAGTCTTCCTTAATTTCTTCTGCCCTGCCATCAGCTTTACCCACATCACCTGTGTTTTTCCCCTCAGCTGCCTTCAATCACCAATCACCTCCCTTCAGTATTTAGTCGCCAGGTTTTTTTTTTTCATGTTCAGTGCCAGATCCTCACCGTCATTATTCCATGTCAAGTCAGGTTTGTCCTTGTGTTTCTTCCACAGTCATAGTCAGGTTTTTGTTTCCAGTTTTTTTTTTTTCATAGTCATAATTAAGTTTTGGTATACCACTTTTTGTTGAATTATTCAAATAAATCAAGTCATACGTTGGAATATATGCAGCCGGGTCCTCCCTTCACCACCACAACCCCATTGTCATTGCATTAATTTTGAATTTCCCTCACTGGGGGATGAATAAAGTATTTTTCTATTCTGTTTTTCTATTACAGCAACATAAGCAACAATGAATGATCAACAAAGTAAGAACAAAATAAATGAATATATAGTAGCTTATGAATCGGTATGTAACAAGAAACTATTGTGAAGACAGATGCTAAATAGCCTGGTAAATAGCATCAAACTTATTCCTGTTGGTGCAGCTGGAATTCTACACTGAAGGTACATAAAAAGACTTGCAAGTAGAACAATAATAAGAAATCACTTATGGTAAGTCAAGAAGGCATGGCACTTATTTACACTCTATTCTGTAGGAAGCCACTTCACCAAGTATAGAGACTTGTTGCTTCAGCTGTGCTTAAGGATTAACTAATGTTACCATTCTAAAACTACAAAAATATGAATTTGTTTGCCACTGTGAACTTTTTGCTGATTACATTCTAATTCTGGTATTTACATATTCACATATACCATAAGCATATGAAAGGAAAAAGCTTAGGTATATGGAGTTGGGGGCAGAAGCAGAGCAGCGAGAATGGAAAGTTAGGATCTGTCCAGTGGAAGTAGGATGTAGAGGACTTGTTGCAAAGTCTGTTGTCTCATTGTTGAAGGAGTTGGGTATAAGTGGACAAAGTGTGTGCCTTTTAAAACCAGACGGCCACTTTAGTGAAGTTGGCTTGTATGGCCTTGATTTTGCTGGCATTTTAGTGATTGTATGACTGTTTAGGTGAGTTTGTCTTGTCCTGCCTCCACTTCTGGCACCCTCTTTACTTTCATTACCCCCTACTGAACCAGGGTTTGTATCTCCACCCCACTATGACTGGTGTGCAGTTGAGTGAGAGGCTGGGGTAGTTTGTGGTTGTGGAAAAAAAAAAAAGATGGTTGTTGAAGGTATCAGGGGAGTGACTCTGGGACACCAGTGATCACTGTCTAGCCTCCTGGAGGTGTCGTGGGTCCAACTAGACAAAAGACAGATGAAAGGAGATTCCCACCTGATAACCCCAATGACATGTTGGCCAGCACTGCTCACTGGTCCATTTTGAGTCTGGTCCATTTTTTTCTTTTGCACAAGTTTTTTGTGTTTACCTTGAATTCCTAAAAGTCCAGGAACTTTTCAGGAAACCAAATACACATATGGTTGTTTTGGCAGATTTTTCAAGTTTAGAGCTTTTAGCAAAAGCCTCTGCTTTTGTTTGTCCCTCAGTGACAGATGCAAATTGAAGAGAACAACGAAGCATTGCAATGGAGCCAAAATATTCCTGATTTAAAACTCTGCTTCCAGTTGTTGTGGCATATTTTAACAGAGCAGGCAGCGCTACAGAGCGCAACGTTTTGCATCACATTGTATGCTTGGATAGTGATAATGATAAGTGCACTAAGCAGAATAGTCATCTTGTCCACTCCAAAATGGAAGTTATGATTACAAAATCGTGCAGTGCTGAAATAAGTTGGTTTAAGCAAAAAACAAGACAAATAGTTCATGTTTTCACAGTATCATAAAATATTAATCTTACTTTTTTTTTTAGATAAAAGGTAACCATTAAATTTCTTGAGTACATTTAAATCTGTCAGTTACTTTATTTTTACTCTAATCTCATCCATCTTTAAACTCTGCTTTACTGTCAAGACCTTCATCATCACAACAAAAACAACTGAATTAGCACTGGTAACTTGAGAGTCACACACAGTGTGGGAACTGAGTACTGAGTTTTTCACGCAGTGTTCTGCTTGTGTCTGTGAGCAAATGTTCACAAAAGAACTTTCATAGTGTCATACAAATACAAATCTTCTCTACATGCACATATATTCTTTTCTACACATGCACACCTCTGAATTTCTCAGACTGATTTATCAGGATAACAAATCTTAAATTACAACTACAAACCCTGGAAACGTTTGTGAACATTCACTTGTAAGTTCAAAATAACTTTGTCTAATTTGAGCTCATAGAATAATTCATTTATCAGGCTCCTCTCTTGTGGAACCAGGTCCAAGTTTGGGTTTTGGAGGAAGATAGTATCTTTAGTTGTAAGACGAATCTTAAAACCCTTCTTTTAATACAGTTTACAGTTAGGGATGGCTTTAGTTATGCTAAGCTGTTCCTTTAGTTATGCTATGGTGGGACTTTCGTATTGCTCTTTTAAAGTGGACATGTCATGATAATCTTGGGTCCCTCTAAATTAGCTCTGCACCCATCACAACTGCAAATAGTGTATAATTATTTCAGAATAACGGACAGCTTTTTCTTGGGGGAAGAGTCTGACTGAGATGGGAAGTATTCTCTTATTAGTTGAATTCCTAGAGTCTTGCTGAGGGGGTGGGGTAGAATAGAATAGAATAGAATAGAATAGAAAAATACTTTATTCATCCCTAAACAAGTTAGCAACAAAATATAATTCCCCCTCGTGGGGGAAATTCAAATTAGTCGAGTAGCTCAAAAAATTATAAATATTTACAATGACTGCATACTAGACAACAACAACAATAATAATAATAATAATAATCAGTGACCAAATAAATAAATTTGAGAAGAACATGTCAGCAGTCACTATTAAAAAGTCTTATGGCTGTGGGGACAAAGGACCTCCTGAACCTCTCAGTTCTGTAGCGCAGTGAGATGAGCCTCTCACTGCAGCTGCTCCTCTGACCTGCTAGGATACTGTGGAGAGGATGTTTATTGTGCTTCGAAACATGATACAGTTTCGTCCTCATCCGTTGCTCCACCACAGCCCTGAGAGGGTCCAGTCTTCTACCTACAACAGAACTGGCCTTTTTTTTCCCTTTACACTGCTTCTATGTTGGCAGACCACTTCAGTTTATTATTCAGCACCACCTCCAGGTATGAACAGTCTCTATCTCCCCTCCATCAATGCAGACTAACTGGTATGGAGTTTTAGATCTCCTGAAGTCCACCGCCAGCTCTTTGGTTTTGGTAGTGTTCAGGAGCAAAAAGTTATAATTGGTCCAGCCATTGAAGTATTCCACAAGGTCCCTGTACTCCTTCTCACATGCCACAACAGCCGTATTATCAGAATACTTCTGTATGTGGCAGGACTCTGAGTTGTACCTGAAGTCTGATGTGTACAGGGTGAAAAGAAAAGGAGCCAAAACAGTACCCTGCGGAGCCCCAGTACGGCATTCTAGTGTTTCAGAAACACATCTCCTCATCCTGACATGCTGTGGTCTGGCAGTCAAATAGTCTATAATCCACAATGTCAGGGAGCGGGCAACACCCATACCTAGAAGCTTATCTATCAGTATGGGAGGCTGTATGGTGTTGAAGGCATTGGAGAAGTCAAAGAACATGATTCTCACATGTGAACCAGACACATCCAGATAAGCATATGCCCAATGTAGCATGTACAGAATTGCGTCTTCCACTCTTATGTGTTTCCGATAGGCAAACTGGAAGAGATCAAGATCCTCAGCAACCTGCAATCTCATGCGATGAACAAGGAGTCTCTCCAAGGTCTTCATGATATGAGATGTCAAAGCCACCAGTCTGTAGTCATTCAGCTCCACCGGTTGCCCTAATTTGGGGACCGGTATGAGACGAGAAGTTTTAGCTGTGCTCAGGATGCAGCAGAGGTGGAAAAAAGCCACTCCATCAAACCTGTTGAAATATTGATTAAAAGTATTTGCTCTGTCATCATCAGTTTTTCACTCTGTATCCAGTGATGGTTCTCATGCCCCTCCACACCTCCTTGGTGTTATTGTTCTCCAGCTGTCTCTCTACCTTTTTCTTGTACTCCACCTTAGCTCGATGTAGTGTCTTTTTAAGCTCCCGTTGTACATTCCTCCACCTTTCTCCATCCCCATTCTGAAACGCCATCTTTTTCTGGTTCAGGAGGTCTTTGATGTCACTGGTGATCCATGGTTTATTATTAGTGTGACCAAGTGATATTAACTGCACAGACCCAGAATAAACTGGAACCAGAGACTGCTATACAAAAAATATAAATTTTATTAACAATATATCTTTTGATAAAATACTAACCTCTAGAGTGAGTAAATTATAAAAGACAAAAAAATACAATCAAACCAAACATGAGATGGTTAAAAAGAAAACAACCCTGGGACTAGACTGCACGATCGGGGGAGGCTTCTGAAGTTATGCACAGCAAGATAAAACATCACAAACATGACAATTTATGACTGAAATACCACTACACACTCAATTTACCTATTCACTGCAATCTTAAAGTGACAAACCACACAATAAAACACACATGCAAATGGCCGCACTGCTACGCAGTCTCCCCCCTTAAAGATGGCAGAAAACTCCGCAAAAAAAATAACCTGCACAAATGATAAATTAAAAACAAACTCAAATAAACCTGGGAAAAACAGTGGTTGGCTTTTTTAGACACATCTCCATTGAAAACCTTTCACACTGGAACATAAGCCTTCGTTCCAGTTGGGCATGCAGGTGACTGGGGGCAACATTCAGAGATAATCATGTTAGTTTTGTTGTAGAAAGAATAAAATCTATTTTAAAATATCTCAGCACTGCTTAAACGTACCTCCTTCTTGGCTGATGTCTTTAAACAACCATTCAATAGATCAGTCCCCTCCCAACACAGAATGCCTACAAACAATTCATACCACAAATAAACAGCCAAATGGTTATTCTCTAGTGATCAAGTAATATTAAAATCATGCTTTCAAACATCTAAAAAGTAGAGCCTACCAACTCAGCTTCAAACAAAGGCCTCAGCTCAGCTGCTCCCAGGTGTGTCAGTGCAGGAAGAAAGGCCCAAATGAGCCTTCCAGCCCCTTTTATTAATTCCACCCCATTTGCCTGCTCTAAGTTCTGGATTTCCTGTTCCTCCCTTCCACATTAGGATAGCACCTTACAGTCTTCACTGGAATCACAGTGTCCCTATAGAAGTTAATGTGGTCAGTGATGGTGCTGACCCTCCTGTCCATGTCAATTTCCATTTCTTCTTCCTCCAGCAGTACAGACCAGTCTGAGACATCACAGCAGTCTCTCAATGCATCATGTGCCTTTGGTGACCACTTCCTGAAAGATCTGGTAGTAACAGGAAGTCTTTGTCCACAAGGTCTGTATGTGGGTTGTAGATAGACCATGCTGTGATCAGATCTACCCAGTGGTGGAAGAGACACTTCCCTGTAAGCCTTGTTCACATGAGCATAAACCAGATTGAATGTCTTTTCTCCATTTATTGGACAGTCCACATACTGTACAAAGCCAGTCAGGCAGGAGGATAAAGAGACGTGGTTGAAATCCCCTGTGATTGCAATGAATGCCTCAGGATGCTGGGTCTGTATTCTTGCAACAGCGTCACGGATGACGTCACACGCCGTAGTCGGTGCTGCCCTCGGTGGAATGTAAACAACGATGACGACTGTCATGGGCACATAGACGGAACACATAGAACACACGGAAACCAACTGACAGCAGTTCAATGTCTGGACAACATATCCCCTCCTTAACGGTCACATTACGGGGGTTAACCTATCTTTGATTAAAAAACAGGATAATGACCCCGCCTTTCCGCTTACCGCTCGTACTCTGGTCATGATCTGCTCGTACGACTGTGAAGCCAGGTATGTCCATACACGAGTCTGGTGTGTTGTCGTTCAGCCAGGACTCAGACAGACAGATCAAACTGCTCTCCTTATACAGTCGTTGGTTCCGCACAAGTGCCCCTAGCTTATCACACTTGTTTGGTAGCGAGTTAGCGTTTCCCATAATGACAGAGGGCAGAAAAGGCTTGTACCTCCACCTCCTGTTGTCCCTCTTTGCCTTTCCTTTTGCTCCAGCACTGCATCCACGGTACAGCTTTTTTAGCCTGGTTGGAATTGGATGTTTAATTTCGCATCCAATCCTTGACAGTGCCAACAGTTCTTCTCTTGTGTACACTGCTCTAGTACTGGTAGCAGTGCACAAAAAATGAAAATAAAAAATAAAACAAAATGTAAGTAAAAAGCAGATCACTAAAAATCACTAGAAAAGTTTAGATAAAAACTAAAAATTACATATAATTATATAAACGACGAACAAAATTGAGAGCTACACAGACTTACTGCCGATAAGGCCGGCGCATAGCAACCGTATAGTTGCCGTAGAGAATAGTTGTGACATACAACTCTGAAACAATGGAGAAACTTTGACAAACATGCTATATTTTCAAGCATGACAACATTTGAGTCAACAATCCATCAATACTTGAGCCAGAATTGTATCTAGAATATGCAAGAGCATGGCAAACTCCACAACAAAGGGTCATAAGGTTCATTCCTCTGGCGTGTGTGGGTGTGTGTGTGTATGTTTGCTTGTTTGTGTGTGTAGTGTGGGCATGCTCTCTGGCAGATTCCAGTTCTCACAACTGTTGGTCATTGCCTTATCATAAATCTAATTTTCTAACCCGTTTGGAACTCTACTTGTCATCAGATCGTTTAGTTTGCCTCAGAGGTAAATGTGGGCCAAATTACTTGCTCCAAGTTCTTTGCCCAGTCCATGACTCTCATTAACCTTGTATTCTCTGTGTTCCTCTTGGGAAGTATCTGTACCTACCTCAGCTGGTACCACTGGAGAGACGATCCCTTTTGATGGTATTACACCACTGAACCCATGGACATCATGAAAGACACCCCTGTTGGCCTGGCTCCTCCGTCCACCCTGGTTTCAACTAGTTTTCTGGACTACACACCTGACAGTTTGATTAACTAGGTCCTGGAAGGCTCCATAATCACATGACACCGCTTTCTGGAATACATATCTCAACACTTTCCAAGGAGGAACTCACCTGCCTGTCCAATCGCAGATCCACTGTTGTCATGTGAGTCGCAGTCAAATTCATATACTTCATAAATGTAAATTTTGTTGCTAACTTGTTACTATCTAATCATAATTTCATAAGCTTTAGAGAAATAATTTAATGCATATGCAGTATGCATATATGTAGAACTACCATATCAAATTACCATAATCAAATTATAAAAGTATGTAGTTCCACATTTGTATCAGTTTAAATATTCAAAACTCTTGAGGTGTCAATCGAAGGCTGAAGGAATGCTCTTCTAAAAAAAAAAAATCTATATTGTACACAAGCTAGATACAAATATGAGTGAAATTTAATTAGATTTAAATAGAGAAAAATAATAGTAATATAGCATATGTTGATCCAGTGTTTCACAACTACTTGTGATAATACATATGAGGATCACATCCCAATGGAATTCTTACATGCTTTATGAGATCATAATTGATTGTTAACTAACAGAAAAAAACGGTAGTAACTAGCTTTTTGTCTATATGGTTTATCAATTTTGTTCTTCCTTTAAACTTCCTTTAAATAAACAACTCCTCCCTATCTAGGTCAGCTCTCATATCCTGATCTCTGTGCTCTGAATCATTGGAATCCTGCACTGGAATAAATTATATGTGTAGTTTCTATGTGTGTTGCCATGGTTACAGCATGACGTTAGCATTTAAGTGCCAGTGAGGGGGGGGGGCTCTGTTTTCCAGCCCTAAAGCTTGCTCAAATAGATAAAAGGCCAGAAAAAATCCATTGAAAGATAATTCCACATTACACAAATATAAAAACACAAAATACTGATCTTATTTTGTGTAAATCATTTCTGATGTCTTTTTCTCATCAAGATATATTCTCTCTTTGCGAGAAGTTCCCCATTATATGCAGCTGTAAATTTCATACTATTTCTTGACTGAGTCCAGCAGAATTCTGTAACAAAATAGCTAGTTTGGAATCAGTCACACACAAGCAGGAAATTAAGAATCCCTGTCATAGAAAGCCGAAGCTTACTTATGCAAGCATTTTTAGTTAAGTAGGCATCAAATGCCTTGAGACTTTTCAAAGAACATTTCCATCTATAAAACTGCTTGATTTTGTTCAGTAACAGAGACTAAGATATATTTGTCAAGATGAGTGAACTGTTTAAATACCACAGTGTCCCTTTTTTCCAATGTACACAAACTATATGAATCTTTGAAGTATTACATCTGTCCCCAAACTATAGTATTTGTTTATAGTACAAATACCTTGGAATTTTCTCTACTATTTAATGTCATTTGAGACCACACATATAATAAAGGCATTCACCATCAAGTATTTATTTGCATCACAGTTTTGTATAATCACAAGTTGTTTCTGATATATCTTTTAGACATGTCAGTAAAAAAGTAATGTGAGCACAATAATATACTTATTTAAAAAGTGTTTTTTAAATGGAAAAATAATAAGAGAATATACAAACAGCCGGAAGGTATTGTGCAGAAAATAAATCACATGATAGGTTTTCCCAAAAGCCACTAGAAACCTACGGTAAGTAAATGAAGGAATTGACTACAGCAAGATTCACTATTTTTAAGGGTAAATCAACCACAATTCATATTGGAAAGCAAACGTTTTTTAGTATCACCTAGCCTATCTGCGAAATTGCTACTTTTATATTTATTTGTCTATATACAGTACTTTAGTATTACGTATTAGCATATTTTCAAAGTATATATAAATTAGTGAAGAAATTTATTTTTGAAGATTTCATATATGGCCTTTCAAAATAACAAAGCAATTTATCACTATCAAGTAGAATAATAATTTGTCTTTAAAACACAACCTTATGTTTTTTCAATTCAGAAAGTTTCAAATTGTTATTAACTTGTGTTTCTCTTTGTCAGCAGGTCTCTCTGGCCTGGTATGTTAACCAGTCTTTACTGTCCTCTTAACTCCCAACTAGTCGAGGGAGATGGCTGCCCTTTGTGAGTCTGGTTCTTCTGGAGGTTTCTTCCAGTTAAAAGAGAGTTTCCTCTCCACATAACCTCATTTCTGCCCAGGATGGAGGACTGTTTCAAAGAGAAGGTTCAATGCAGTCTGTTGGTGTCCTTAGCTTGGAAACTTTCTTTCCCTTTTTCTTAGCACTAATATGAAATTGACTAATTTAGATTCTAATAAATTTAGCATTCTGTGATAAGCTGCCAACGTGTCTTGGGTGTACCCTGCCTCTCGCCCCATGACAGCTGCAATATGCTTAAGGCCTGACCTGTGATCCTGAATTGGATGAATTGTGAATTGTGATTTTGTGTTTTATGAATAAAGAACTGTATTGAACAAGCACCTGATAAATACTGCCCTTCCTCCTGTAGAAAATTATAACTATCAAATTCTCAATTATATCCTTAATGTAAGTACCTGAATCATCCTCCACCAATGGGAAGTCTAAATGTGTTGTTACCACCTTCAAGTCCAGCAGCTATATCCACATTTTGTGTGGAGAAAGGCCTGGCAAAATATATCAGCAATAACACTTGAGACTAATTTCTGTATTAAATTGTTTCACCATATGGGACTGTTTCACTTTTCCCGCCACTGTTTAGGCACCATACCTGCATTATTAGGTTTAGAACAATGTCATAGTCATATATGTAATGTAATTACAAAAAAACAATAGACATTTTACTCCTGTGACCACAGAAAATTGGAACGCATGATCTGGACTGTTTTCTGTCAGTGATCAAAATGGAAGACAACTGGCCAAACAATGCCTTGCAAATTCACTCCTTTAATCTTTTTCATTATGTTTGTGCTTTAATCCTGGAATCATATGAATTTTGAGGGGGGTGTTTGATCAAAACAACAGGCCTACCACTTTAAAGGTGTAAAGTATTCATAAATGTGAGACAAACGAAAAAAAAGAAAAGTACAAAAAGAAAAACGACAAGTATTCACCCCATAAAATCAATGTTTTGTTAGGAACTGTTTTACAAGTAATATGGGACATGTCTCTATCATTTTAACAGTTCTAGACACATGGAATTGTTCCTGTTTCCCAAGACAAAACTACTTCAGCTCCTTTATGATATACTGTAGGGGTAGTGTATGGCAGTCTCCAAGACATAACACAGGTTCTCAAACACATTTTGGTTCGACTGGAAAAGTATATTTAAGTCCCCACAGCATGATGCTGCCACCACCATGCATCACTGTGAGCTTGGGGTTTTAAAGATGACGAGGTGTTAGATTTGCTCAACCTGCAGTGTTTTCTTTGATTGCATAAAGCTTAGGAGTGCCTTCAACCACGTTTTTTTGTTTGTTTGTTTGTTTACAAGCAAGTAGTGTTTTCTGGCCACCCGTCCATAAAGCCCTGATTTTTGGAGCACAAAGTTTAAAGTTTAAATACATTGTTTTGTCCCCCAAACTTCTTGGTCTTAATTTTTCTTCTTGCTTAGATGCATTGCAGACCTTTTTACACAAGGTCTTATGTATATACAGATCAACAGATCATGTGATACTTGGATTGCACAAAGGTGGACTTAATTTGATTCCGTTGACTTCTTCTGTATTGTGCTATATATGCTTGAGTGACAACCAGTAAAAACATCAATTTGATATACATCCATGTAATGGGCTACTAATGGTCAGAATAGGGCATCTCCAACAGAGAGATGACATTCAACAATATATTTACCTTTTGACTTTTTTCCATTGAGAGAAGAATAAAGCTGCATTTTGAACATAAAAACCTTCCCCAAAGAACCTTTTCAATCTTTTCAAGGTTCCTTGTAGAAAGGAAAAAGACCATTTTTTTCCACCAATATGGTCCTTGTTTAGGTAAGAAATGTTCAGTCTGTGTGCACCCCAATTTAAGACTCCAGTTTCAAAACAAAAAGTCTTGCTAAAGCTTGTGTTGATTTACCCTTTACAGAGTCATTCATTTAGGCATCTTGTCATGGGATCACAATTCTGTTTTAGTTGCAGATAAGATTAAAGCATATAAAGTACATTTACAGAAAGCTACCAACATACAGGAAACATTACTAAGACATGACATTTGTTTATTTTACTTTGGCATTTATAATATAACTTCAGCCCCCAAGATAACACATGCCATCTCAATGAGGGGAATCAAACTAAAAAGAAAACTAGAATAGAAAAATTATCTCTTGGTCTTCAGTGTTGTTCAAATTTGCATTGTCATTTATCTGATGCAACAAATTTTAATCTTTACAACAATATGTTGACAAAAAAAAATACAACAATTCACAATGCTTTCACATCAATATAAAGTGCATGCTCTGTACATGGAAGTAAATACATTTAATATATTTTGAAATAACACAATTGCAATATCTCCTGTCTTTGGACTGAATCAGTATGTGATGTAAATCAGAAAATATTCAGAAGAACTGGGTTGTATATTTACATAGATTCCCCTCAGTTTACATTTGAAGCGGTGTATTTTACCCAGGGTTTATTCGATACCTTTGTATTGCTCACTTTGTATGAATATTACCAACTAATTGTTTACAGTATTCTAAAGTGAACAGCAAAGCTTAGTGGAACCTTGTGTTATTTGGTCATTTAACAAGGTTCTACCCTAAACAGAAAACAGAAATCAATTTTTTAACTACCATGGCAGCATATCCTATTCTGTCTTATCATTGGAATTATTTTCTTTCTGAATCCTTCTCAGTGATAAAACCTCTCTTCCACTATCACTGCACAACATTTATGAGCTTATGCAGGAAATTGATTCGTCACTCTCACTCACCATCTGTTCATCGGATAATCTTTACTGAGCCTTGGTTTGGCTTATCATTGGCCCCTGGCTGTAACAGTGGCATTTGGCAAATTACTAATTCATCAAGAAAATAGTAACAAGAGTTTATAAGATTATTATACTTAAAATTTGCCTGTGACTTTGCATGCAAGACAAAACAGAATAGTTAACTGCATGTACGCACATAGTTACCTTATTTCCCCTAATGTGGTTGTTTCAAAAAGAGTGCTATGGTGTTGGAGGAGATATTTTGAGGAATCACAATTAAGGCACTGCCTAGTGGCCTATTGGATCTTCGGAATTGAAGAGTGACTTTGGAGCAAATGGGTGACAACGATGACCCTATTTTTATGCTTGTGATGTACCTTGAACACATGCTCCCAGCGATCACACCTATGTGGCTTTGGTATTAAGCAGAGTAATCTCTGCCATCTTTCATATATTTAGAATACTGCTTCTGAGAGTCTTTCATGTTTGAGATAACAGCTCAACATGATATTTCTGGCCAAGCCAGAAATTCTGATTACATGATGCAGTGGAACTTGTATTCAATTTGACCTGATGCTTAACCCCATAGTATGACAAGCTAATTATGCTATTTCACTATGCACCTGACGTCTTTCTGGTTAAATATGCTGCTCCCTTTACACAAATATATCTTCACTGGTTGGCCTAGTTGACCTCTCAAAGCACTTTTACACTACAAGCCACATTCACACACACGTTTTAGTCTATCCAATATCCAATCACACACAGTCACACACCTATGGTACACAGGCGGCTGGGAGTCAAACCACCGACCTTCCGATTGGCAGAAGACTGCTCCTTCTCCTGAGCTACAGCCCCCCTGAAACATACTGGCAGAGCTTTTAGAAACTTTTCCAGCCAGCATGTCATCAGAAAAATGAAAAAAAAAACGTTTTTTTGTTACTATGTCAACCAGATGTAGTTCAACATATCCACTACTGTTTATGATAAATAAACTTTACCCCTTCACTTTGCAATATTTCTCAGTCTACTATTTGTTTAACATATCATGCCAACCATGAGCACCTCATACTGACAATGGATAAGCTTGTACCAACTCAAACTGACAATTAGATGTTTGCATAAGACAAACTCTTTCAAAGGAAGCATTACAATGAATATCATAATCTTGTAAAAGTGCTCCAGGTCTGTTTTTAGTTTTAAAAACAGGAATCTTAAGTAACACTTCTGAGTGTTCACAGAGACTAGTGACAGACTCTGGCATATTATAATTCATTAGACAGAAATGATCAGCCTACCACTCAGGATAAACAGACACAATGAAAACAAGTTTATTTACCATTTCACTAGATACGCAGGTGACAGTTTTTGGCAATGATGGCCTGAAAAAAGTGACTATGACGACATTGTTGTCACGACGACCTTTCTGAAAAGTTAACCTGAAGTGTGTCAAAATGGCAGAATATTCTGAGAAAAAGAAGCTGGGTGCAGTGCTTTTACTTTACGAGGCTGCATTCGGTCAAATATGCTCTCATTTAGAATAACAAACAAAAAGCGCTGGCATTCAAAAAAGAAATTCTGAAACAAATGTGGACACAAATCACTCAGTGGTAAACATTCTTGACTAAAAGAGCCCACGTTCTGCATCTCTCTTTTTAATATGTGAGTCATTCTTACATTCACAGAAATACATACAGTCTTCTAATTTTAGAAAAAGATGCACTCAATTTATGCAATATGGGCAGTCTATTCTTTATCAAGGACACCTCAACACATATCTGACCCAAGTCACCTGTTGAAGTTTCATTAGGCATTACATGTGAGCCCTTGCTCACTTAAGCTGTACATTTTAACCAGGAACAGGAGCTTTTGTCATGGAAAATAAATTCTTGAAGAGTCGTAGAAAATGACCCTTTGTAGTTCAAATTACCAGAGAATTTTCTTTATCCCCCAGAACAGCCCTGGCCGGGAGATGGCGCTTGTGAGAGTTCAAGTGTTTTTGGAGTGGACCTTAAAGTGACACACTTATTTGACTGAACCCTCCCAGCTTGTTAATTCTATCAGTCTGTCTCAGTCATTCGATGAAAAATCTCCACAGTAACTTGCAAATTCATTATTCTTTATGGTGAATCTCAAGAAATATTGATACGTTTATAAACACAAAATTAAACCTTTTCCAGTCATGCCTGGTTCAACCACACAGTAACAGATAAAGAGTGCGGCGTGGCATACAGTTGTTAAGTAAGCTGCATGAGGAGAGGAGGTGCCAACAGTTACTCCCATGAATCAGTAGAAGCAGATACGAGACTAACACAGCTGAGGAAATACAGCTGAAGCAAGCTCCCTCCTTTCCACATTGGCTTCACTGGTCTAGGTAAGGTAGCTCAACTCACCTGTTTGAAATGCCTATAGTAAGAAAAGATATGTCAGTTATTTTATTAGCCTATTCTTTACTATACTCAAGGCAGAAGTGGAAATTCATACAACGCCAGTCTGATGGAACCTTGAAAAAGTCTCTTGAAAAAAGACCCTTGGTATAAAAGTACTTGGAAATTTTGGTTAAAATGCAGCTTTGTCTTCTTTTAATTAGGAGGACACTTTTGTATGTATATCTTACAAATCTGACCACTGATGACATATTTAGACGTATGTCCTCATTCAATCGCTGGTTGTCTATGGCTACAACAGCAAACAACGTGGGCTACATAGATAATTGGCAATCTTTCTGGAGAAAACCTGGTCTGATGAGGAGAGACGGCATCCATCCCACTTTGGAAGGAGCGGCTCTCATTTCTAGAAATCTGGACGAATTTATTAGTCATCCAGAAACATGACAACCCAGGGTTGAGACCAGGATGCAGAGTTGTAGTCTTACACACTTCTCTGCGGCTTCCCACCTGATGCTGCCCTCAAAAAACACAAAAGGAGCAAATCCTCTTGTGCAAAAAAAATTTAAAACAAAAACTTTAACTGAACAAAAACATCAAACTATTAAATGTGGTTTGCTGAATATTAGATTTCTCCTTTCGAAGTCTCTGGTAGTGAATGATTTGATTTGTGATCATCATATTGATATGTTTTGTCTAACAGAAACCTGGCTGCATTAGGAGGATCATGTTAGCATTAATGAATCAACTCCCTCTGACTATTTAAATGTTCACGTTCCTCCAACCACAGGCAGAGGAGGAGTGGCAGACCATTTGTTAATAACTTTTGAATTGACATTACTTGACTATACGGTTTCTGAGAAGAATTTTACATATAGAAGGTGTCCGTCAGAGAATGCTGTAACCAGATTTAAAGAGTTGATTTCATTGTCCTTTTCTTCACTGCCATGTGCAGATATGACAGAGGACGGCTACCTAAATTTTACTCCAGTAGAACTTGACTCTCTTGTTGACAGCACTATAGCTTCAATGCGTACAACACTGGACAATGTTGCCCCTCTGAAAAGGAAGGTAATCAGTCATAAGAGGTTGGCTCCTTGGTATAATTCACAGCTGCGTGCATTACAGCAGACTGCAAGAAAGTTGAAGAGACAGTGGCGTTCCTCTAATTTAGAAGAGTCTCAATTAGTCTGGAAAGATAGTTTAATAACATATAAGAAAGCCCTTCGTAAAGCTAAAACTGCTTATTATTCATCATTGATAGAAGAGAATAAGAATAATCCCAGGTTTCTTTTCAGCACTGTTGCCAGGCTGACAAAGAGTCCGAGCTCTGTTGAGCCATGTATTCCTTTAACTCTCAGCAGTGATGATTTCATGAGATTCTTCATCAATAAAATTGTTTCTATCAGAGAGAAGATTAATGGAATCCTTCCCACTATTATCACTGATGTATCATCAAGTAGAGCAGCTTTAGAAGTATCTTTAGAACCTGATTTGTATTTAGACGGCTTCTGCCCAGTTGATCTCTCTGAGCTAACAACAGCAATAGTCTCTTCTAAACCATCAACTTGTATGTTAGACCCAATCCCAACCAGACTGTTCAAGGAGGTTTTCCCCTTAATTGACACTTCCATATTGGATTTGGTCAATCGGTCTTTGTTGACAGGATATGTGCCTCAGACTTTTAAGGTTGCTGTAATTAAACCTTTACTTAAAAAACCTACTCTTGATTCAAATGTGTTGGCTAATTATCGACCTATATCCAATCTACCTTTTTTTGTCTAAAGTTCTTGAAAAAATAGTTGCAGTTCAACTTTGTGATCATTTACATAGAAATAATCTGTTTGAAGAGTTTCAGTAAGGATTCAGAGTGCATCATAGCACAGAAACAGCAATGGTGAAAGTTACCAATGATCTCTTCTTAGCTTCTGATAGCGGACTTGTTTCTGTGCTTGTCCTGTTGGATCTCAGTGCTGCATTTGATACGATCGATCACAGCATTCTGTTACAGAGACTTGAACATGTTATTGGGATTAAAGGAACTACATTAGGCTGGTTTAAGTAATATTTATCTGATAGATCACAGTTTGTTCTTGTAAATGAAGAATCTTCCTCACACATTGGAGTAAGTCATGGAGTTCCTCAGGGTTCTGTGCTTGGACCAATTCTTTTTACTTTGTACATGCTTCCATTAGGTATCAGTATTAGACAGCATGGCATAAATTTCCATTGTTATGCTGATAATACTCAGCTGTACTTATCTATGAAATCAGATGAAACCAATAGGTTGGTCAGACTACAAGCCTGTCTTAAAGACATAAAGACCTGGAGGACTCAGAACTGTCTGCTTTTCAATTCAGACAAAACTGAAGTTGTTCTCTTTGGACCTGAGCGCTTCAGGGAGAAATTGTCTAGTTATATAGTTACTCTAGATGGTATTTCTTTGGCTTCTTGTTCTACAGTGAGGAACCTTGGAGTTATTTTTGGCCAGAATTTATCATTTGACGCACATATAAAACTGGTTTCTAGGACTGCCTTCTTTCACCTTCGTAATATTGCTAAAATCAGGAACATCCTGTCTCAGGGTGATGCAGAGAAACTAGTTCATGCATTTGTTACTTCAAGATTGGACTACTGTAATTCCTTATTATTGGGCTGTCCCACATATTCTCTGAAAAGCCTCCAGCTGATCCCAAATGCTGCAGAGTTCTGATGAGAACTAACAAGAGAGATCATGTTTCTCCAGTTTTAGCTTCTCTTCAGTGGCTCCCTGTTGAATTCAGAATAGAAGTTAAGATTCTTCTCTTCACATATAAAGCTCTTAATGACCGAGCTCCATCATATCTTAAAGATCTCATTGTAAGATATTTTCCTAACAGAGCACTTCGCTCCCAAACTGCAGGTTTACTTGTTGTTCCCAGAGTTTCTAAAAGTAGAATGGGAGGCAGAGCCTTCAGTTATCAGGCCCCTCTCTTGTGGAATAAGCTGCCAGTAAATGTCCAGGAAGCAGACACCCTTTCCACTTTTAAGATTAGGCTTAAAACTTTCCTTTTTGATAAAGTTTATAGTTAGGGATGACTCAGGTAATCCTGAAACATCCCATAGTTAAGCTGCTATGTTGGAGACATGGAATCTGAATGGACCATGTTCAGGACCTCCATTGTGGATGCAGCTTCCAAGAGTTGTGGCCTGAGGGTTTTTGGTGCCTGTCGTGGTGGTAACCACAGTACATCAAACTAAAGAAGGAGGCCTTTCGTCCTTGGTTGTCCCAGGGGTCACCTAAAGCAGCTGACACATACCAAGTGGACACAAGGGCTGCAGCATTCATTGGAGGTCACAGAAGCTAAAACTCGGGTGTGGGAGGAACAGTTAGATAAAGGTCAAATTGTGTCATAAGCTAACTGGCAGAAAATTGATAATCTTATTTTCATCCTAATGATGGTTGTGAATTTACATAATTAAATGGTAAATGGACTGTACTCATAAAGTGGTTTTCTAGTTAAGTTGACCACCCAAGGCAGTTTTACAATACAAATTACATTCAACCATTCACACACACGCACGCACGCACACACGTGTGTGAACATTACTTCTTCAAACTATCTCTCAAAAAAAGGTTGCAGCAAACCTGGATATCATGATTAATGACCAGCTAACCTTCTCTTACTATGTTTAATCTGTTTCTCTAAATCTAAAATCTACAACATAAGAAAAATCATTCTCAGTTTGCCATGTCCCACCTTAACCAGTGCAATGCTCTTTTTGCAGGTCTCCCTGCTTGCACACTGAAACCCTTCAAAATGGTCCAGTATAAAGCAGTACATCTCGTGACGCATCATTCTTTGAACTCCAGTGTCTATCCATGGTTCAATGCATCAAATTGAAGTAACTAATGCAGATATCTGCAGATACATATTCTGATATATTCTGCTGATATTAGATACAACATTTAGAAAACTAGGTGTATTAAGAAAATCTTATGAATTAAATTTATTTCACTTTGATATGGTCTAAGATTGAGGTGATTTCAATATTATTATGAAACTGTCAGAGCTAAATACACTTCTTGAGTATAAAGGAAAAAATTTAAGAACTTTGTGAAGCATACATAAACAGCACACTTACTATTGTATTCTCGTTTATACCTTCCCAATACATTGCACACCTAGTCTCCTTTGTCCATCTAATCTTGTACACTTTTTTTCTGGGTGAGCAGCAGGATTATGAATGGGTTTTCAAATCGTATTGCCTCTATAAAGATCTTGGTTGACAGCCAAGTTGCCACAATACAGCCAGTGGCCAATTGTCCTCAGTACTATTTATGTTAAACAGTTTGTGTCACATAAAAACATATGCAAACGGTTTTACAATGATTTTTCCCCAAAATGTTAATACATCCTGGGAAGCAAGAAAATACATCAATTCAGTAAATAATTGCAAGTGAACAAATTTTGACACACTTGTAACTATATCTTTATCCTCGCGCAGTAGATTTGCAGTAGTCAATGTTTGATTGTGGCATTGCACAGTACATAACAAGCTAGGCTATCATCCGTGTTTAAAACCACTTCACTGCATTAGTTCATGCTTCAGTCTCCATCTGTTGGTCCCAGCCTTTACAGTTACCTCTTGACTTCTCAGCTCACAGTAATCCAAGTTTCACCATTACTGTAACTTACTGTGTTTATATAACCATATTTCAACAAGCTGTTTAATTAGCTATATTTTAGAGGTATTAGGGCATGTGAATTATAACTCGTTTACACTTACTCACATTTTTGCTGTGTGTAAGGGAAATATGGTATACACTTGCAGAATGAATAGTTGCTCATCCATTTCAGGTATCTAATTTCTTCAGATAGAATATTTTACTAAATGCTGCCTTCTATTTATCTTCTCGTACTTCGTCATTTTTACTTACCTTTGGGGAAGGTTTCTTCTCTCCTTCCATTGTTTTCCACTCTTCAAATGGTTTCCCCTCCCATCCCACCTTTAATCTAATTTTTTCATCTCATCTGGTGCCAATATTTTTGTATTGGCAAAGCAGCAGATTTTTAAAAGTCTTTTTGAATGTGGCATTGCACAGTGCATAACAAGCTGGGTTGATGGTAGAGTTGACATAGCACAGCCAGTAGCCAATTGCCCAAACTGTGTCAGGGACACAGGACTGACAGAAGGTTGATATCAGCACCATGACGTTGTACGGAGTCCACGTAATGATGAAAGTCAGCAGGATGGCAAAGATGGTCTTGGTTACCTACACAGAAGGGGAATATGGGAGAGAGCAGAAAGGTGCTTTTCACGAAAGAAAACTGAAAAATGAGCAATTAACAATTAATCAACTTTAGAAATGAATAAGCCATTTCATTATTGAAAAAAATATCAAAATAGGCTATCTATGAAGTGATGTTTAACAAGACAATTCTGTTAATCAGGAGCTGATGTTTAGCTCCTCTGGTGTTACAATTCTCACTTGAAAAAAAAGTTTTTGGCCATAATAACATGTATGTGTAAGAAAGAAAGTGTACAAGCCATTTTGTAGCTTTTAAATGTGTTTGGGTTGTAAATTGATCATAGCCATAGACACAGCACCGCCACTGTCTTGAACTTATGTGGGTGGTGATTTTGTCAGATGACAGTGGTTATAAAATCAGGATTTTGCCAGAACACAGTAATAGTCTCGAAATACATCAAAATAGAATTTTAATGTATTAACAAACAGCATAAGTCCTTAGATAAGAAGATTAAGATAGCAGTGTCATGGTGTAGACCATGCCTTTTTATAAGTATGTTGCACACAGATTGCACACACAGTTAATGTTACTGTTATTATTGAATTGAGGAGTTTATGCTGTGTTGTGTTTCTTGTGTTGTACTTCACTTTAAATACTGTTGAGCATTATCCTAAACAACACATGTTAGGTACTTTTTAAACCTTTCTCTGGATGTTTGGATTATTGCATATGTTGTTTCCTTGTCTCACCAGCACAACGTTTCCTTGAATGGCATTTAAACTAGAATGAGAAGTGTCCCAATGCTTTTATAGCGCAAGAAGCATGGGATGTGCCAATAGTTTGAAATCATATAGCGGTGTTTCTGCTAATGTTAAAATAATCCTCATTCAGTAGACTTAGAAATGTAGTGAATATGAGTATTTCATTGTCATGTCAATTCTACTGGTTAATTTATATTCATGCAAATATATTATGGTGTAAATGTGTTTGTGGGACATGGATGACTGTTAATTGATGTTGGTTTTACTTGTAGGAGGGGCTTCCAGTATGGAGTAGCAGCTCCTCACAGGAGAGAGGTGTACAGTTTGGGCCTGAAAGACTCCAGTGCTAGAGCCCTACAGCTAAGTGCATAAAGTGAATAAAAGTCAAGCACCAGATGACATCTTGAATCCAGCCTCCTTTCACCACTCAGCCAAATCCTACAAACAGCTTTAGACATGTCTCTAGAACCTGATTTATGCTTCAACTGTTTCTCTCCTGCTCTCTGAGCTTTCAACAATAGCTTCATCAAAACCATGAACCTATATTTTAGACCTCATCCAAAACAGATCAAGAGATTTTTCCCTTAATAAACACTTCCATATTACATTTAATCAATCTATCTTTACTGACAAGCTATATATTCCATTTTTGTATGGCTACTGAAATTAAACCTTTACACACAATACACACATAAATGCATTTGAACTTTTTGATTATTTGCAAAGAAATAATCAGTATGAAGAATTTAAGTCAGGATTCAAATATTTCGCTTTGTTTGATGCAAACGATGAGTCTTCTTCACACACCAGAGTCATGGAGACCAAAAGGGTTTTGTGCTTGGACCAATACTTTTCACTTTGTACATGTCTCTATTATGTAATATTTGAAGATAGCGTGGCATAAATTTCTATTGCTACGCACATGATACTCAGTTAAACGTATCCATGAAGCCACATTAAACAAACTGTTAGTTAAACCAAAAGCATGTCTGAATGACATGACCTAAATTACTCTGAATTTTCTGCTGTTAAATTCAAACAAGACTGAAGGTATTGTCTTTGGACTTGAGTGCTTCAGGAAGACACTATGCACACTTATTCGACACTAAAAAAATTATTAGAAGCCCAACCAAAATATGAATTTTAAACTGCACGTAAACGTGTTAGTCTGATCAATGTCATGCAAAATTTAGATGCTCAAAACCATACTAACACACCCAGATACTGCATGTATACAGTCATTGCACTTAAATTACAAATAAAGGGACTGCACCTTGCTCTGGTGAGCTGAAGCATGCCAGTCAGATGAACTCAAGACTGTGCCTAATTATTCACTGTTCATCCGTTATGTTGAGCCATCAGTGTTTCAAGTCCTTATTATAATGGCAGTGACAAAAGTTGCTGTATGGATATCGCTCTAAAGAATCTCTTTGCTTTTCTTCACAGTGAAACTGGAAAACAGATGATCAATCTTCAGTTCAACTGCCACAGCAAGGAGAATCGAATCTGCATCAACAATGCAACTCTCTTCACATCACCTATTGGACAATCATAGGAAAGTCAGTTCATGTTTCAACCTTCCAAGTTACCAGTCAGTAAATCTGTCTGTCTCTGTCTCCTTCTGGATCCTGCCTACTGGTTAACCCTAAAAGAAGATCGATCCAGAAGGACGATGGATTCTTCCGGGACAGAGACAGATAAGTCTTGGCAAAAGGCTCTCATCAAGAAGGGACAGTTATTGGGCCAACACAAACAAGTTCTATATTCTCTTGTCGATGCGAATCAGTTTCTACTTCACAAGGTGGCACAACTAACCTCTCAAATTTCTTCATTGACTTTCAAGTTAACTTCCGGATCTGACTCTCCACCAGTTTGTCAGTCATCTCCGCCCATGTCATCAATTCCTCCCAGGGAATCCTACTTGCCAGACCCTGAACTCTTCTTCAGTGACCATGACAAGTGCAGAGGCTTCCTTTTTCAGTGTAAAATGGTGTTCCAGCAGAGACTGGTAAAATTTCCCTCAGACCAGTCTAAGATCGTCTATATTATGGGTTCAGTGCAGGGTAAAACTTTCCCCTGGCAGAAGCTTTTAACTCCCATACTCCAGTTACTTCTCTCTGTAAGTGAGTTCATTGCTGAAATTAAATGTGTTTTGATATAATTTGAAGAGTCTTCTTAGCTTAAAGCAGAGGGCCTGAATTGTGGGATTTTTTTTCATTGACTTCTGGACTTTGGCGGAGGAATCAAGGTGTAATGTACCCCACTTCATTCAAGGTAAACACAAGACATTTGTGCTTAAAAAAGAATGGACCAGACTCAGTGAATAATTTCCTCTAATCCCTATATAGACCAGTGAGCAGTGCTGGCCAACATGTCATTGGGGTCATCAGGTGGGAATCTCCTTTCATCGTTGTTCCGTCTAGTTGGGTCCACGACACCTCCAGGAGGCTAGACAGTGATCACTGGCATCCCAGAGTCACTCCCTTAATGCCAGCCATCACTGCTCCTCACACCACAACAACCATCTTTTTTTTTTTTTTCTTTTTTTTTCACAACCACAAGCTACCAACTCTCACCAACTGCACACCAGTCATAGTGGGGTGGGGATACAAACCCTGGTTCGGGTAGGGGGTAATGAAAGTAAAGAGGGTGCCAGAAGTGGAGGGAGGACAAACTCACCTAAACAGTCCTACAATCACTAAAAAATGCCAGCAAACAAGGCCATACAGGCCAACTTACAAAGAGTATTTTTGAATGCTTTGTCAGAACCTTTGAAAGATTAGTTGGCCTTACATTACACTCCACCTAACCTGGACTCTTTAGTCTCTTTAGCCATCAAGCTCGACAACGGTATGAGAGAACATAAACAAGAGACTCGCCAGTTACCTCTAGGACCCGACAAGACACTTACCTAGTCCTGACATCCCACCAAACCATTCCACGCAGACATCTGAAGAAACTGCCATTCAAATTGGTAATACTTCTCTTACTCCAGAGGAATGGGAGCAGCGTTTTCAGGTTGGTCAGTGTATTTATTGTGGTATTCTGTGCCATAAGATTGTAAACTATCAACAACATCAGCCTAATTTAAAAGGGTATGCCCATCAGTAGGGAGGTACTGATGAGTCAAATATCAAGTAACAATTTCCCTTCTTTTACAGTTTATTGTTCCTGCGACAATTACCCATTTAAGCACTTCTCCATCTCTTCCTGCGGTCATAGATTCCGAAGCAGAGGCTAGCTTCATCAACCATCATCTTACATGGGAGTCCAATATACCCATGGTCCGTTTAACAAACAACCACATGCTCTATGAGCTTTAGATGGGAACACACCAGCTGAGATTACTCATTCCACAGTCCCAGTAAAGCTCCTTGTATCTAGTAATCATTTAGATCTCATTGTATTTGATCCCCTCACCTTTTGCTCCCTTGGTTTTAAGCTACCTGTGACTTTATTTATATAATCCTGTATTGGATTGGCAGCAGGGATGTGTTGCAAGGTGGAGCAAGTTTTGTTACTCCACATGTTTATGATCCATTACCCCTCCATGTCAGTCTTTTGAGAACCCTGATTTGACTCGTCCCAGACACTTACCATGATTTAGTAGAATTATTTGGCAAAGAAAAAGTGCTTTTTTTATCACCTCACCGACCTTATGATTGCGCTATAAATGTACTTATAATTTCACAGATCCAGAACAAGTCGCCATTGAAAAATACTTTTCAGACTCTCTAGCAGCTGGCATAATTGGCCCCTTTTCCTTTTTTTTTTGTAGATAAAAAAAAACAACAACTGTTCATTGAGACCTTGTATAGACTATCACAACCAAACTAGACCTTTGAAATCCTAAATGGTGCCCAGATTTTCTCCAAGTTAGACCTATGAAATGCCTATCACCTTGTCAGAATTGGAAAACTGTCTTTACTATTCCCGTTGGCCACTTTGAGTTCCTCATTATGCCTTCTAGTTTAAGAATTCCCTTAGCAGTATTCCAAGTGCTCATCAACGTTTGTGTTCATTCATTTAGACGACATCCTCATCTTTTCTAGTAATCTTACAGAACCTACCTGTTATGTCCATCTGGTCCTGCAGTGCCTGCTGGAGAATAAATTGTTCGTCAAAGCAGAGAAGTGTGAGTTCCATGTCACCACAGTCAGTTTCCTGGGATATATCATTCAGCAAGGAGAGATCAAAGCAGACCCAGCGAAAATAAGAAAATAAAAGTGGTTGCAGAGTGGCTAACGCCTAGTACAAGAAAACTGTTGCAGCAATTTATTTGGCTTTTCAAGCTTTAACTAGTGGTTCATCAAGAATTTCAATTATTATAATTACTATCATCTCTTCCCTTACCGAACACATCTTTCTCGGTAACTTGCCAGTGAACTAATGAAGCTGAGGAGGTGTTCTCGGAATTAAAGTATTGCTTTGTCTCAGTTCCCATCCTGGCTCAGTCGGATCCATAAAAACTATCTTTTTTGTTGAAGAAGACATTTCAGATCTTGAGCTTGGAGCCTACTCTCCCAATGTTCAGACTGTGATCAGAAACTACATCCCTGTGCTTTTTTCCCCTGATGTTTAAACTCTGCTGAACAGAACTACGATCTGGGTAATCGTGAGCTTCTTGCCATCAATCTTGTGCTCGAGGACTGGACACACTGGTTTGAAGATTTGAGGCATCCCTTCATTGTCTGGACAGATCAGAAGAACTTGTCATACCTTTAAAAGTGTCAGGAACATTTGGCTTTATTTTTTGTCAGGTTTGACTTCACCATCTCCTACCATCCAGGATCACGTAACGTCAAACCAGATGCTTTGTCTCGCCAGTTCTCTTCTTCACAGTTCCCCAAACCAGACACTATCCTCGCAACATCTTGTGTTGTGACCACCCTAACCTAGGAGGTTCAGGAGAACGTGCGCAAGACATGCGCAAAAAGCAGGAACCTGACCCGTGTAATGATCCCCCTAATGGTCTATTTGTTCCTTCATCTGTTTGAACCCAGGTGCTTCAGTGGGGACACTCAACTTGCCTAACCTGTCATCAAGTTTCTGGCAGGCGGCCTTCTGGTGGCCCACCATGTCTGCTAATGTTCATTCCTTTGTTAGATCTGTAAAATGAATGGGGACCTCTGTTACGGACTATATTACAAAGTTTATGTTTTATGTTTATGTTTATGCATTTAGCAGATGCTTTTATCCAAAGCGACTTACACTGGTAGGCAGGTAGGATAAGGGGGTCTTGCCTAAGGACCCCTACTGGAGGTAGGACCTTTCATGCAGGGGATTTGAACCCAGGTCACCCACATGAAAGGTGGCAATAATGGTCAAAATAACTGAAGGGGTGAGATCTGTGTTTAAATCAAGGGCAATATGGGACCAGGGACATCTATAGATTCCCTATAGGTGGTTGATGGGTGCCTTTGGCTCAGTTGCACTCTGTACAGGCCAGCACAATCTTTTTGTAAAGCACTTGGAGCAATGGTTAATCTTTCTTCATGTTGTCACCCAAAGACAAATGGCTAAACTGAAAGGGTTAATGAAGAACTCGAGACTCCAATCCATTATGTTACAGGTTCAAATCAGACGACGTGGAATGACCACCTTCCCTGGGTTGAATATACCCACAATTCACTTATTAGTTCTGGCACTGGTAAATCACCATTTGAAAATTCACTGGGTTACAAACCTCGACTCTTTCCATCACAAGAACACAACTTAGCAGTCCCATCAGTTCAGACTCATCTCAGCCGTTGCCGCAGGGTCTGGAGTGAGACCAGTGGGGATCTGTTGAAATCAGTGGAAAGGTCTCAAGGCAGCATCGTTCTCAAGCTCCCTCAAAGTGCCCAAGAAAATGTGTTTGGCTCTCCTCCAAAAACATTCCTTTATGAATGAAAGAAATTGTTTCCACCCTTCATCGGACTATTTAGAACTCATTAAGCTAACCACAGTCGTCAGTGAAGTTACTGTATGGAAATCGCTCTAAAGACTCTTGTTGCTTTCATTCATAGTGAAACTGAAAAACAGATGACCAATTTTCAGTCAACTGCCAAGTCAGTTCATGTTTCAACCTTCCTAGTCACCGGTCAGTAAAACTAATCCTCTGAAAGAAAATAAACTCTACATAACCAGCCTCTCCTCTCACAGAACCACAAACTTACCACAGGAAAACGTTCAGTATGGAGAAGCCAGAGCCCGTCTGCAAATGAATATTATTATCACTATTGTAAATAAAGTCACTTACCTTTTACCTATCTTGTCTGCCTCTGTCTCCCTCTGGATTCTGCTTACCGGTTAAACCTAATACTAAGGTTCAAACTTTTTGCATTCTTTTATAAAAACAGTAAAGCATAAGCCTATACTTTACGATACAACGGAATTCCTATTAAAACTAATCCTATTCACATATAAAACTCTTAAAGTTAAGATCCACATTATTTACCGGAATATTACATGGACTATAACTGGATCTATCTAACTGCTTCCTCTTCTCTTAGAGTTTATCTCTGGACCGGATTCGCTGTGGACTCGCCCCTCAATTCATCTATACAAATAAACTGTTTCTTCTTTTCATATACCTGTGATGAGTCTGCTCTAGGGTCCATCCTTGTGTGTGTATAGGCTATTTCATAGCCGTGGCACTCAACAGAGCACTTTGTCCTCAGACTGCAGGCTTATTTCCATCACGGGAAGCAAAATTCAGTTATCTCCTCCTTGGCCATCCCCTTACAATTAATTTGACCGAATTTTAATTGTGATTTTATTAAATTAGATTATAATGTGCCTACTTAGTTTAAAGTTAGTTATTTCACTATTACTTGAAAAAATATTTTACATATTGAAATTTTTGGCTTTTTTTGCCAAAAAAAGTTTGCTGCTTCTTTTTACATTAGTACGTAAACATCTGAGAACTGAGGAAACCAGTTGTTGCACCTTTTGGGAGAGGAATATTGTCACATTCTTGTCTGACATAGGATTCCAGCTCCTCTACAGTCTTGGGTTTTCTTTGCGGCATTATTATTCATTTAATGATGCACCAAATGTTTTCAATTGATGAAAGGTCTGAACTGCAGGCAATTCAGTTGAGTGCCTGGTTGCCAGTTACAGGGGAACTAATGCACCCCCCATACCAATAGAGATGCAGGTTTTTTTAATTAAGCGGAGCTCACAAGACAGATGGTCACTTTCTTCTTTAGCTTGGAGGGTGCAGTATCTATGATTTCCAATAAGAATTTAGAATTTTAATTTGTCTGACCAAACAACAATTTTCTACTTTATTACAATCCATTTTAAATGAGCTGTGGCCCAAAGAATATGGCAGCATTTCTAGATCATTTTCACATGTAGCTTATTTACAAGAATGAGCTTCAATATTGTCTGTCAATATTGTTTTTTGGGTCATTTTCCTTGCGCACATTAATGTTTACAAAAGAGGGGGAATAAAAAGTTGTTGTTTGACAAGATACAAAAATGTTTAAATCTGATCAGAGGGGACATAGAATGGATGTTGTTTAGGACATTCCGATTTGATAAGAACATTTGGTTTTTCCTGTAACTGGCGAGTACTCAATGTGTCCCTTCCTTGTAAGTCAGTGTGCATAAAACCATCTTCCTAACAAAGCCTTACATATAAGACCCACTGATAGGCTGAGGAAATGAAAAAGCAAACCCTCACCTCCAGATTTATTACAATATACTCACTACTCGCAAGTTAGTTAGAAAAAAAAAGAATACTGGAATGTTCTCAAAAGTGATCCATCTTTAAAAAACATCAGGCTTTTTGCACTGTGGCCAGTGTGCAGTGTTGTAACTCATCAGAATCAAGAATCTGCCAGTCCATTAAAGCATTACAGGGCTGCAGTAGAATACGAGCTGTTAATATGTTGACATTTTTATCTTATGGCATGGTTTGTATGAGATGAACAAATAGAGTTTTGAAGATTTACATATCTGAACATAATACTGTCATACATACTAAAAACATGGACTATACGATTGTCTGGCAACAAGGAAGGAAGCAATTCATTAGCAATCTTTCTTTTTAAGTAACATTGCACTGTACTGTGCACAGTACTGGTCATATGAGGATGATGTACAAAATATGATCAAAGCAGTCTTGCTGTTATTTCACCAGAAGGAATGCTTGCGACATGGATCTACTACGTTGTTCAGATCAAGTTTTTATAAACCAGAACTGGACTCAGACAGGGATCTGAACATCCTACTCTATGTGCTCTCTGCCATACTGTAGCATGTTCACTGTTTGCTTTCAAATGCTGGCAAATATGCTTACACATACAAAGAGCCCAGAGACCTCCAGCTAAGATGTCGTAAACATACCCACTATTGTTGGGTAACACAGATGTTTCCTTCCTCCACCACACCTGATTCAAATTAATGGCTCCTTATCAGGCCACTGCAGAGCTTGATGACGAGCTGATCATTTGAATCAGGTGTGGTGGAGGAGGGAAACTTCGAAAACATGCAGGGCAGTGGGTCATGAGGACCGGAATTGAGAAACACTGGGTTAACACAAGACTTATTGAGCACATGATCACAGACAACATCTTGTGCTCTCACAGTACATGATGACAGCTGCCATTTTGTCTCATGGTCACTCCCTCTTCTTCCATACACAGACACGCACGCACACACACACACACACACAACAATGGTCTGTCTCTAACTACTTGTTTATGTTGTACATAGTGCATATTTACATAGTGCAGCAGTTTAGAAAATAAGTTTTACAGATGAAAGTGCCATTGATTTAATTACTGTGCCAACTACAACTACCATAATTCTATGTAATCTTTTAAGGGACAAGTTGTTTGCTGTCATTGTGTATGTTCACTGTAATAACTCCTGGTTACAGAGGTCACTGCTTGGATTCTCATCCTTCATATCTGTTGTGTACTTGTGACATCTGTCCCAGATTGAATACTGGGTTTAGTTATTAGCTTCTGACATTCATCAGTGGTGCCTTGTAGGCACTAACTTTCATAAATAACATTACTGAATATTAATAACTGTTCTTGAACACTTATTCATATTCACTAGTAACCAATCCAGCTCCTGCTTGATCCCTAACAGCACCTGTCTTACCTTTTTGTCTGTTCTGATGGAAAACATTTTAATTTTGGAGTAAATAGTGTTGTTTAACGTGCATACTTCATGTAAATAATTGCATACTTTTTGTTTCCTCATATGGGCAATAACATATACATGTTTGACAGAGTATTTTCCTTTTCTGCCCTGATTCGTGTATGTGCACACCTTTTGCAATTATGCAATTATTTACTGCTGCTGTTGGCATGCTTAAAGTCTGCAAAATACCATTCTCTTGAACTCTTTCAGAACACGTTAGGTGAAGTTCACAGCAACACAGTGAATTGTGGGTGGGTTTGAAGACATTACACGAGCAGCCTTGCTATTGAAATGCAAGGTGTTTTGAACACACTGGTTCAAAGACAGCTCTAGATCGCAGTGGCCTGATACTATACTTCAATTCCACATCTACCTTGATGACCTAATGATGACACAGTAGTTTAGATATTACATTTTTAATATATTATTATCCATAATTTCTACAACTAAAAGCTGCAAAAAAATCAGCGAACTTCAGCTCTCCATACTAATTAAATACTGTACCTTTTAAGGGACATTGAAAAAACAATTTATTAATATAAATTGCCATGTAACTTCAACTGGCCAATTAATTGAACTGCCAAAAGTGGAGCATAATTCAACTTCTATTAAATCCCCAGATCATCATTCTCTTGTGTAATTCTAAAGCATACAAATAGTCATGTTATTTCATGCACACTAGTCCATCATGACATTGTCTATTATATATCCATTTATCCAAAAGCTTATTCAGCATATTTACATACTTTTTTTTCTCTGGCAGCCATTTGTCTTTTCCTCTTGACTTGGCTTCTGGCAATGCTTGCAAACTTTCGTGCCACAGTCCTTGGACGGCTGATTGGGATTGAATGCCTCTCCGCTCCCTCAGGTGGGACAATCTCTATAGCTGTTATGCATTCATCTCCGGCCTGCTTCGTGACAATCTTTATCTTGGACCATTTTGAGGTGGGGTTGATCTTGGGCACCTCAGAGTTGGTTGCTGATGTGACTACTAGATTGGGATTTGTTAATGCCTGTAACAAAAGCAAGAGAGTCTTGTTAGGAAATTGTATTGCCATGTGTAAATGTTATTTGTTTAAGGATGCATGATTTTGAGTAACTCTGAAATTTTCATTTAATTAGACCTATCACTTTGCACCACAAGTGTAATTCAACAAAGTGTAATTCAACCAATTCAACCAATTGGCTATAACCAATTTAGCATATGCTATTGGATATTTCCTTGATTTCTTTAACAAATTCTTTAAAACATTATTGCAACTTCTAAAATACTACGGGAACAGATTGGACAGGAAAAAACTTTTCATTCGTTATTGCAAAAGAGGGCACAAGTTGTTGTGTGGTATAGATATAAATATTCTCAATTAAAAAAACAAAACTATGAACATAAAAATTCTAACGTAAAGAAAAAAGATTAAATAAATACTCTTAGATCTCATGTTCAGTATATGACAGTTTTAACACCTCACAATGTGATACCATGGTGCAAAGGTCAACAGCCAGACACATTTTGAACAAATAAAAAAAATTCAAAACCAAGTCATCCCTTCCAAGAAGTGGTATGTTAAAGGAGTTTGGCTATGGGGTCACAAAGGAACCCTAATTGACTTCTTCTACACCTTCTAATCAGCAAAGGGTACACAAGCCAGAAGGTTAATGGAATGGTGTTTTTGTTGACGTCTGAGAATAAAATAAACCTTTTGGTTGATATGAGATGTATTACTTTTTGACAAAGGAAAATATGACATTTTAAAATAAGAACCTTATTTCCTCTGTAAAACATGGTGGTGACTTTATCATGATCAATAGCCATTTCTACATTACGATAAAATCACCACCTCTGAATCTAGTCCCGTATAGTCATTGACTGAATAATGCATTCTGATTGGTAAAAGCCAGCTCTGAAAAAAAGGGGTAAGTGAAAAATTTATCAATGAATTTACTATGGGGAAAAGTGTCTTTGATCAACAAAGTCTGATGAAATTTGAATTACCACAGTGAAAAATACTCAACATGACAAAGTAAAAATGTTATTAATTTATTAACTACAACACTACATAAACCAGATAAAACATAACAGAAACTTCAAGCCCTGGTTCTACAGTGTTTTACCATTAATTAACCCTTCTACATTGGATCTGGTCAGTCCATCTATGTTGACAGGCTATGTATTATAGACTTTTAGGATTGCTGTGTATGGTCCTTTACTTATAAGAAATACTCTTGATCCAGGAGTCTTAGCCTATTGTAGAACTATGTGATGGGAAAAATTATAAGCGTTTCAGTCAAATTGTTATAGCACTAAAATTGCAGTGGTGAAAAATACCAATGATATCCTTATGGCATCTGATGATTAACTTTTATTCTGTTAGAGCTCAGTACTGCATTTGACAGGATATGTTAGGTTAAACTATAAGCATAAAGACCTGGATGACCCTTCATTTTTCTGCTCCTTAAATCAATGAAGACTGAAGTTCTTGTCCTTGGACCCATGTGCCTCAAGAGGACACTATCTACTCTGGATAGCATCGTGTTAGCTTGCAGTTCAACCATTTGGAAACTTGCAGTTATTTTTGATGAAGAGCTGTCTTTTTTAACTTGCATATAAGGAAAGTTTCTAAGACCACTTTCTTTCACCTTTCTTGAAATTGTAAAAAGTAGGAACATCCTGTCTCAGAGTGATGAAGAAAAACTAGTCCATGTATTTGTCGCTTCGTGAAAGGGCTACTGCAGTTCCTTATTATTGGACTATCCCGAAAATTCCCTAAAGGACCTCTGGCAGATTCAAAATGCTGCAGCAATGGGTCTATTAAAGAAATTAAATTCCTCCAATTCTTGCTTAATCTCATTGACTCATTGAACAATCCCGGATAGAATTAAATATTCTATTCCTCACGTAAAAAGTTCTTAATAACCAAGCTCCACCATATCTCAAAGAGATTATGGTGCCACAATTTCCCAACAGAGCCTTTTCTCTTAGGACTGCTCATTTTCTTGTTTGTAGAGGTTCTAAAATTCATATGAGAAGCATAACCTTTAGTTATTAGTCTTCTTTCTTGTGAAATGAGTTCCCAGTTTGGATAAAGAAGGCAGACACACTCTATACCTTTAAGATTAGGCTTCAAATTTTTCTTTTTAATCAAGCTTGTAGTTTGTTTTGTTTCAAGTGATCCTGAACCCTGACTGTAGCTATACAGCTTTAGGGCTTAAGAACTGGGGGACTTCTCATGATTCCCTTTTCTTCAGCCTGCACTTTGTAAAGGTATAAATAGTAACTGATATGAATATGCCATAAACCAGTCAATGACCTGATTCTATCAATAAAATCCAATTCAACGGTATTGAAAGGTTTTTGCTACAGTAAAGCAATACTCAATGAAAGTCAATGAATAAAATATAAGAGTGGTGCTTTCCATGCATGCCAAAAGAGTGGGGATTCTTCACACAGTTTAAATAGCATATCAGCCTGCCCACCTGCAGGTGTATTGGTGAAAGCAGCGTGTCTATCAATATTTGAAGTAAACATAAAACATCAAATCTAACATTTGAAAATCATATGGATCTCATAAGAAAGAAGAAACATTAGACAACAGTAAAATGAGCTTTGATTAAATATCGCAGTAGCACAACTTTAACACAGCTGGCACAAAACAACAACAGCACACAAGATGATAAGAAGATATTGAAGAGATTTATAAACCATAACAGAGACACAACTTTGACAGATCAAACATACAAACAGATCTGTTGTCCATTTTTATTACTAAACAATTTCAAACTTACAATGTGGTTGAGAATGACTGCTTTGGTGAAATGATACTGTACATAAATTAAAGCTGTGGTGATACTAATGTGATACTAATTAGACTGTATTATCAATGACAAATGTATGTCAGACTAGTATATGAAAAAATATGAATTAAATGAAACCAGAACTGTCTAACGCATTTCTCCTGTCCTATGAAGCAACAACTTCTAATTTCCTGATCTTTTATTGAAAATATATCATTATCTAATTGTCATTTGCCACAGTTCTAGAAATATACTATACAAAAAAAAAAAAAACCCTGTTAAAGAAATGTTATGACTGCATTTAATCAAACCAAATGCATGTCCAAAAATCAAAATCACAAAATCACAAAACCTAAGTTGGCAGGGCCGATAGGCTGTCTGGTTTTTGCTTTGTTTTTTCTTATACATTTGTTGGTGTAGTGTTTTCTATCTTTTGGATCTTTGTCTCCTCACTCTTTTCTGCACTCCCCCCTCTTGTCAGGTTTAGCATTAATATAGAATTTTAGCAAAAATGAGTATACATATATAGTACATAAGCAATAGGCTCCAGCCCACTCGCGACCCAACCGAAAGATTAAGCGGGTATAGAAAATGGATGGATGGATGGAAGTACTTCAAGCATCAAGAGGAGCTTTATATCCATAAAACAAATGTGTTTAGCACAACACAGCATTCAGACCATCATTCTGCTTGCCATGATGCTGGACAGGACAGCATTTAGAAAAAAACTAAAAACAAATCCCGAGTCTTGGCTACTGCTGCTCAACTCTGCTCAGCCAGGAGAAGCCACAGGATGCATTCATCATTTGGACCCACCATCTGCAGGGAGGATATTCAGAGTTGTTTCGGGAGGCGGCCAGTTAGCAACGGCTCTTATTTTGACAGGGTCCGGCTCCAGCTGGCCTTGAGCGATGATGTAGCCAAGGAAGCTAACGGAGGGGGCATGGAACTCACATTTCTCTGGTTTAACATACAACTTATTTTGAAGCAGATGCTGGAGAACTAACCTCACATGCTGGCAATGCTCCTTGAGAGACCGAGAAAAGATGAGGATGTCATCTAAGAAGATGAAAATGAGGCGGTTCAGGATATCCCGGAAGAGGCCGTTCATGAGGGTCTGGAAAACGGCGGGGGCATTGGTGAGTTGGGGGCGCAAAATCCTTATTGAAGACCGAGGCGAGCTCCCAATACTCAGGAGGCACAGAGGAAAGATCTGGAGGTGACGGAGGAGACACAGACTGACGGGGTTCCGGAATGGCGGACTTGAGACAGAGAGTGTGGCAGGATACACTCCAGCTGGAAATGGATGACGTTTTCCAATCGAGAAGGGGATTATGCTGTTTAAGCCAGGGTAAACCAAGGACAGCTGGTGACAGGGGGGAAGGTATCACATACAGCTGTATTGTCTCACTATGGTTGCCAGAAATAGTGAGTGTGAGGGGAACAGTGCAATGAGTAACCTTGGAAATTAGCCGACCATCCAGTGCGTTGACAGATTTGGGGATTTCTAAGAACTCGAGAGGGATGTTAGTTTATGTGACAAAGTTCTCATCAATGAAATTGTCATCAGAACCCGAATCTATAAATACCTGTAGGGGGTGGGACTGGCTGTTGTTCCTCAGCGTAGCAGGCAGCGATATCCGGGGAGAAGCAAGATGAAGAGGTGTTGCTCACCAGAGTGCTCTCCGTCACTGATGAGCTGGATCTTTTGGCGGGACCTGGCAAGTGGCAGCGTAATGGCCCGCGAGTCCACAGTATAGGCAGAGTCTTAGTTGCATCCGTCGCTGGCGTTCTGAGGGAGATAGGCGAGCTCGACCCAGCTGCATTGGTTCTTCTGAGGGATGTGGGGGGGCAGAAGGCCTGACAGGACTCCAAGACGGGGAACCAGGGGCGCTAGAACTGGGACCCGCTGATGGGTCAATGATCAACCCTAATAGCCAAAGCAATCAATTGCTCAAGTGAGGTCGAGTCATCTCGAGAGGCCAGTTCCTCCTTTAATTCCTCTGACAAATTCCTGGCAAACAAGGTCATTAATGCAGGTTCATCCCATCCACATTCTGCAGCCAAAATCCAAAATGCGATGGAAAATTGGCTACTGATCCAGACCCTTGTCTTAACGAAAATAGCCGGTTCATGGCCTCTTGCCCTTTATTGGGGTGATCAAAAACTTTACAAATCTCCATTGAAAACATTGTGAAAGAACTCAAAACTGTCGAGTGGCTTCTCCACAACTCAGTGGCCCACTGGGTCGCTTTACCTCTTAGTAAATTAACACAAAAAGCTATCTTAGCTTTGTCAGATAAGTAACTAGAGGGCTGAAGATCAAAAACTTAAGTGCAATTTAACAAAAATACACTGCATGAACCTGGTTCACCAGTGTAAGGTTCTGGAGTGGGAACCATGGGTTCCTGGGCAGGAGCTGAGGGTAATGTGACAGATGGGTTACTCACTGGTGGACTCGTACTGGAGCTAGAAGCTGACAACTGAGCCACTTCAGCGACCATCTGCTGCACGCTCTGGGAAAGGGATTGCAAGGTTCCCATAACTCCACTCAATAGCTGATCATGTTTACCAATCAGAATCCCTTGTGTGCTGAGGGCTTCCTGGAGGGCATCTGGATTCGCTGGATCCATATTTCTTGGTCAGATGATTCTGTTACGGGTGAATCCAAAATCGAACAGGAGACAGATGGTTAGAAGTCAAAAAAGGATTTATTCAGGGAGGGGGGAGTTAGGATACCAGGAAGCGAGGAAACTATCCAGGGTCCGAGTGAGGAGGAAGGAGGCTCCGTGTCCGGGTGTGTGATCCGAGGAGAGACTTCGTGTCCAGGTGACTTCGTGCAGGGCTCGTGAGGTGAGTGGGTCTCGTGTCCCAGGGATTCCCTGAAAGGGCTCGTGAAGAGAGACTCGGAGGCGGGCTGCTGGCTGGTTCAGTTGAAGGCTGGGCAGGACATTGATCTCAGGCTGAGCGTAAGAGCAGGCATACGTATAACGTTGACGAGAGACACTCATCCGACACAAGAGCCCTTGAAAGAGCAGGCTTTAACTGGTGCCAGATTGATAATCAGCCACAGGTAGGAATGGTGAAAGTGCTTCTCCCAGCCGTTCAGCCCAGCCTGAAAACTAAACAAGAAAACCAGCCAGCACCCAGGATCAAATATATAAATGAATGAAGGCAAAAAGTCATAATCACCACAAATAAGATTCAAGTAAAAAATATCATCTATATACAACAAAATGTGCATTATTAAAGTGTACCAGTTTCAGTTATTGAACATATGTATAAATGAGCAGTATGTTTAATAGAAAATATATCTAAAGTCTATATGGAGAATAATGACCAGTACTTTCAGCTTTTATTAAACAGTGTGATGGCATGTGGCAGGAAAGATTTCCTGTCTCTGTCCCTTTGACAGCGGCGCTGAAGCAGCCTGTGTGAGAAGATGCTCCGCTGTCTGACCACGGTGTGATGGAGAGGGTACTGATTATTATCCATAATGGACAACAGCTTATTCAGTGTTCTTCTCTCCACCACGGTCTCAAAAGACTCCAACCTGAGACCAAGTGCAAAGCCAGCTTTCTTAATGATTTTGTCCAGTCTATTACTGCCGCTGGCTCTGATGCTGCTGCCCCAATACACAGCAGCAAAGAAAATGGCGCCGGCAACAACACTCTGATAGAATATCTCCAACATCTTGCTGCACACGTTGAAGGATCTCAGCTTCCTCAGGAAATAGAGTCTGCTCATCCCCTTCTTGCACACAGCCTCAGTATTAGATACCCAGTCAAGTCAGTTTTTGATCACCAGTCCCAGGTGTTTGGGAGAGCAGGCATACGCCTCCACCACCTCCTCCCTGATCCTTAATGGCTGTGAAGGGATCTTCTTCCTCCTGAAGTCGATCACCATCTCTCTGGTCCGTAAAGCCATGTTCATCATTCCATTGCACATTTTAAGAGCCTTGTCATTGGGCTACATGATTGTTGTATTAGTAAAAGTAAAGTGGGTGCATCAGAACCACCCTTTATTACTACTTTTATTGAAGGATTATGAGAATTTCTACAGGTTTTAAATTCTGAGATAAGAATTTCATGAATCATTGGGATTAAAAAGATTGTATGTGATGTTACTCCAAAATGGTGTGAAGAGGATTATGGCAGAAAGCGTCCCCCAAGTCTGTGGACTGAATGTTAGATTTTCTTGGGGAATCCCATAGCTCATATTTGATGTCACTGGTTATGCCATTAAACTGATTTGGCCCTCTAAAATGTTAGAGGAACATAAAACTACAAATTGCAAAAGATGTTTCATACCAGGGCCTCTTAAAAAAGTACTTGATTTTTGTGGGAATTCCTTCAGTTACAGGTTCCATGAGACAAAAGAAGTGGTTGTGGAAAATTGTAGGAATAATTAAAGATGTCTTCACAAACATGTTCTCTTGACTAAAATATTTTATCTCTGTTCTCATTTGTATAGCAATTGCTCTGATAGTGTATTTTATACAAATCTGGCTGAAGATAAGATAAGATAAGATCAACTTTAATTTGCCCCACAGCGGGGGAAATCCCATTGTTATAACATAAAATACAGTATAGCAGACAAAAAGGAATTAAGAGAGAAAGCCATAAGTGCACTATAATATATACAAGAGAAATTAACTATGGAAATATAAAGTAAGAGTGTAAGGAGTATGCATGTACAGGATATAGCAAAATGTGACAGTATGTACATAAACAGTATGCATATAAATAGTATGCATATAGAAATTATATGCAGTATATCTGGAGGCAAAGTGTCTTATGTAACTACGAGGAGACCATATTAAGCTTTTGAGCTTCTCAAGATGTTCGAAAGTTTGCTGCAGAATTTTATTCTGTTCAGCATCAAAGTTTAATTCCTGTTATTTAGCATTAATGCTAAGAAGCTGGTGATGTGCAGCTCTTAACAGGGGAGGTGTGTGATCACCTCTGACTGTGTTAGCTGTTTGAATGTTCTGTTGCTGTGTTCTGGTTTGACGCCTCTCAGGAAGATGGCAGTGCACAGTGTTTCTATTGCTTATTTTTCTCCTACCCACATTTACTTAAAATCTGTGCTCCCTAAATTCCACCAGCATGTCAAGTGTGCTACCAGAAAAGCCAACACATTGGATAAAGTTTATACAAACATCAAGCAGAGCTACAAACCACTACCACACCTTGTCAGGTCTCACAGAGACTCTTAAGTTTTTGTATATTGTCTTGTCACTTCCTGTTTTATTTTGAAATTAACAACTCCTCTCGTTTCAGATAACTTGCCCTTCCTCCCGTGTCATGTGTCTCATTGTCTTCCCTGATTCCCAAGTGTTTCCACCTCTTCCCCTTGGTCCCTCATGTGTATTTAGTCTGCGTCTTCCCTTGTCTCGTTGCCAGTGTGTTGTATTGTCTCTCGAGCTTTCGTCCGCTAGCCTCCACAGTGATTCCACGACTACGTAATCCAGAGATCTTGTTTGTTAATGATTTCCTCCTTGAGAGCGATTTTTGTTGTAAGGTTTTTCATAGATATAGCGAAGTGCAGTTTTCTTTGTATTTTTGTATTTTCAGTAGTACCTCCGGTAGAGGAGTGTCTTTGATTTCTAGTGTTAATTTTCATAGCATCTCCATTAGAAGGAGCCTCTTTTGTTTATTGATTTTGTTAAGATTCTATAGAGCCTCCGACGTTTCGGAGAGGGGTAAATTTAATTGTAAGATTTATATAACCTTTTGTTTGTTCCTCCTGGCGTGGAGAGAGTTTTCTTTTGATAAGTTTTATAGTCTCACTCTTCTCCCCATAGGTATCGAGAAGAGTGAGTTAGGAATTTATAATCTATTGCTTTGCTCTGCAAGTAACTATCATTATATAAATAAAATCTGGTTATTGTTTCTACCCTGCATCTGCGTCCAGTGCTTCATGGTTCGTGACACACCTGGGCCAGTTTGACCGCTTGCTATTGTCTTTAATCCCAGCCCTCTTAGGAAAACCGCCCTGATCACTAGTTAAAACTTGGCCCAATGGAGCAGGTGCAGGACTCCTTCATCACAACCAATTTAACATTTTCAAAACACCCAGACCTGGAGGTGTTCAGTGACAGTGTATTATGTTACATCAAGAATTGCATAGACATTGTCACAGTGGACAAAAACAAACACTCCCCCAACCAGAAGCCCTGGATGACCAGGGAGGTCCAGAGGCCACTGAAGGAGATGGACAGGGCCCTCTACAGCACAGTGCATACCAATCTGAAAAGGGGCATCTGAGAGGCCAAATTGGACTACAGGAGGAAGATCAAGGACCACCTGGACAGCAACAACAGCAGGCAAGTGTCATCAGGCATCCAGCACATCACAAACTACAGGCCCACAACGGAGCTGTGGGAGTTGATGCATCACAAAAAGCAGCTGGACCGGATGACGTCTCAGGACGCATGCTGAAGGACTGTGCAGACCAGCTGGCTGGTGTCTTTACCAGGATCCTCAACCAATCTCTGTCCTAATCCACTGTCCCACCCTGCCTGAAGACCTCCACTATAGTCCTCTGCATAAAAACAGTCTCCATCGATAGCACTGACACCTGTGGTGATGAAATGCTTTGAGAAACTAATCAGCTAACTACATCCTATCATTCATCCCTCCTGCACTTGACAAGGCTGCGTGTTTAACCCACTGCTCTATACCCTCTACACTCACGACTGCACTCCTGCACACCACAATATCACCATAATCAAATTTGCCAATGACACCACACTGTCCGCCTACAGGGACAAGGTGGAATGGCTGACAGTGTGGTGTCAGAGTCACAACCTGTCAACCACTTCCTAGGAGTCAACATCATCGAGGACCTGACCTGGGCAGCTCTCACTGCTGAGCTAGTAACAAAGCCCCAACAGAGACTCTACTTCCTGAGGGTTCTTAGGAAGAACTACATCCCTGAGAGACTGTTGGTGTCCTTCTATTGCTGCACAGTAAAGAGCATCCTGACCTATTGTGTCTGTACTTGATTCTCTGGATGCACAGAAGAAAAAGATCCAAGGAATTGTGAAGGCTGCTCAGCGGATAGTCGGTTGCTCTCTCCCCTGAATCAAAGAACTGCACAGTTTCTGCTGTCTCAGGAACATTAAAAGGATCCTACAGGACTAATCTTATCCTGGACAAACACTGTTTTAGCATCTGTGTACAGGCTTTCTACCCATCTGCCATCACCCGTTTAAATGCTTCTAGACTAGATAGTTGATCCAGTCCAAATAGGTTTGCTTACATTGTTTTCATCTCTACATCTCAATTACTTTAATCATTTTCCATCAAGAACATCCAAGGTTTATGTTTACACAGTTAAGGACACATGCAATTTATGTCTGTGTATGTGTTAGTTTAGGTTTTTGTAGTTTTTAAGTTATCTATTTATTATATATTTTTTTTACTTTTATATTTTCTATATTTCTATATTATGTGTGCACTGAAAAACTTTAATTTAATTTAATTTAATTTCATGTGCAATGTTTCGTTGTCACAATGACAATAAAGATTCAGGCCTTTGTTACTGAGGCGTTACAACACCTGGCCAACCAGATAAACAACCTGGAGAAAAAACACTCGGACTCTCTGCTCATTGTTTTGGGGGACTTTAACAGAGCAACCGCAACCACTAACTGTCAAAATATAAACAGCACATTAAGTGTCCCACCAAGGACAATAACACTCTGTACCATTGCTACACTGTTCTAAAGGGCTCATACCACTCTGTTCCCTATGCAGCCTTGGGACTCTCTGATCACTGCATGGTTCATCTTATCCAACCTACAGGCAGAAGCTGAAATCTGCTAAGCCTGTGGTCAAGATGGTGAGGAGATGGACTGACGACGCCAAAGTGGAATTACAAGCCTGTTTTGACTGCAATGGTTGGAGTGTTTTTGAGGCTGCAGCCTCAGACCTGCATGAACTGAATGATACCGTGACATCATACAACAGCTTTTGTGAAGACACGCATGTGCCCACCAAGACCTTCCACACATACAACAACAACAAACCCTGATTCACTGCGAAACTCAGGCAGCTTCATCTGGCCAAGGAGGAGGGCTACAGAAGTGGGGACAGAGACCTATACAACCATGCCAGAAACACACTGACGACCAAGGTGAAAGCAGCTAAGAGGAACTACGTTGAAAACATCAAAAACAGCCTTTCAGCCAACGACCCGGCGTCAGTGCGGAGAAGCCTGCAGTACATCACCTAATACAGAAGACCATCCCCCAACACTGCAGTGAACCATCAACTGGTTGATGAGCTGAAAGATCTGTGAAGAGGATGTTTGTCAGCTTTTCCACAGACAGAAGATCTGGAAGGCACCCAGCCCAGGTGATGTGTCACCCTCCTGTCTAAAGGTCTGTGCTGACCAGCTGGCCCCCATCTTCACCCAGATTTTCAACAGATCCCTGGACCTATGCAAAGTCCCCTCACACTTCAAACGCTACATAATAATCCTCGTTCCCAAGAAACCCACCATCACAGGACTGAATGACAACAGGCCTGTCACCCTCACGTCTGCAGTCATGAAGTCCTTCGAGAGACTGGTATTGTCATACCTGAAGGACATCACAGACCCCCAGCTGGACCCCCTGGAGTTTGCCTACCAGGCAAACAGGTCAGCGGATGATGCCGTCAACATGGGACTTGACACTGCAGGGACGTATGCCAGGATCCTGTATGTGGACTTCAGTTCGGCGTTCAACACTATTGTTCCAGACATGTCCAGCTTGACATTGTGTATGTGTCAGGGAATTTCTTTTGAGAGAAGCTTTTGTGTTTTGGTTTTGCTTAAACCAAAAGCATCATATATGTGATTAGTAATTATGATATCTGACTCTCAAGAGCTTGTTCAACCATGTCCATATAATCAGCAATTATGATAATTACTCTCTCTTTAACACTGAACAATTGCCTCATAACTCTTAATCCTGTAAATAAAGCTTCCATAAGCCACCACCAAACAGTGATTAAATCCATTACTGGCTTAAATTATAATCAACCCCCATTGGAAACCCAGTTAAACATGCAGTTATGTCAACCTAGTTAGAAAATAACTACTGATAATAACTCAAATTGGATTGCTTCCATCCCCTCACATAGAACACTGTATGGCAACCCCACCCTGTTTCAATGCTTGTGTCAGGAACATGGTAAAGCCATGTAAACTTGCATACAAAGGACTGCCACATCCTCTGCATTACGCACAGCTGTAACTTGTCTCTTGTAAGAAAATTAAACTGATTTTGATTAAACTGATTTATTTTCAACAGTAACACCATACTTGTCCAGACTGCATTGTATTTCCCTATAAAACTAATCATCTCCCAGCTGCTGAATTACTTAACATATTTCAATTTCCAAAAGAATAATATACAGTAAATATAATCAAGTCATTTTCAAAAGAAATGCTATTGTTGCCTAACAAATTAGATAGAAAACAAAATATAGAAACAATGGAATTTAAGCTAATATCGATGTGCAAAAGTATCTGACAGTAGTCACCAAAATGGAAAAAATGCTGTGCAATTAAACACGCATAAATCATGCTGTGCTTGATTCCCAGATTGTGTACACAAACCTCAGATGTCACAACATTGCTGGTCTTTAGTTGTGTAGGAGGAATAAATGCTGTAGATGAATCGTTGGAGCTCTCTTTTTCCTCCTAAATGAATTAGATACATCAGTTAGGTACAGTTTGTTACCAAAACATACTCAACATACTTTCAGTTACATTATTATCATGGGCGTATAGCACAGACTATCTGTTCTAATTTAAGAGTATTCACATGCAAACTCCAGGAAGGGTTTAGGAATGATAAGTTTTTGATAGCCTTGTGCAGGGGCTTAAAAGTCGTGGGACAATAGATCCCAGATTTGTTTAATCAATGGGTTACAGTTAATTCTTGAATCATTTTTAGACCATTAAGGAGGTCTGGATTTGATGGTATGTGTGGCATTTATATTTGGAGATTGTGGTGTTTAAGTCATTACATGAAGAAACGTAACATTCAATTAAAGTAAAGTAACAACATTATTAAATAGAAATAAATAATACACTGACAAGCTTTAGATCATGAAAGGCTTTGATGCCCGTAGAGTACAAAAGTAGTGAATGTTCACAGAACACTTTCCACGGCAAAGTAAAGCACCCTTTCAACATGCAAAAAGCACTCTCAAGGCAGTAGGTATAACATTATGACAATATTGCAGGGGCAAATATAGTTTGCCCCAAGGTGCAACCACTCATAGGCTTCAAGAGTAGAAATAGATTTAGCATAAACAGCCACAATAAAATCTAAGATAAAGCTGTTATGGGGGTTAAGCTTTCTCCAAATATGGAGAAAGCGTAGAATGGCTCATGACATGAGGCATACATCATTAATAAAACACATGAAAGAAAAAGCGATGACATAGTCATACATGGCTTGAAAAAGTTACTAATGTATTTGATGGTCTGTTAATAAAAGAAGCCTGAATTGGATTAATTTTGAGCCTTGCAGAAGTTTAAGAAAAAAATAGGAACATTCTCCAATAGGCCAGTTACACATCTGATCTGAACCCAGCCAAGCATATTTTGCTTGCTGCAGAAAAAGCAAAAGGCCAAACGATACACAAACAACCAATTGACATAAGTGTAGTAAAGACATGACCAAGCACCACAAAAGAAGAATCTCATTCTTTGGTGATGTCCATGGGTTCCACACTTTAGAAACATCCATCCATTTTCTGTACTCCCTGCCATACGGCAAGGACAAGTCAGCAGTCCATTACATGGCCAATAAAGAAACAAAGGAGACAAACCATACACTCAGACTGATCCTAAGGTCAATTTAGACTCACCAACTAGCCTAACATGCATGTTTCTGGATGATGGGAGGAAGCTGGAGTACCTGGAAAGAACCTGTGTATGCACAGGGACGACACACACATTTGATACATACTTGAGAGACCACTGCAAAAATTTAAACCAGAAACCTCCTTGCTATGAGGCCACTGTGCTAACTACCAACCCACTTTTCAGTCAGTTTTAGAAATAAATAATCTGGACAGGTTATCTGTCAGGGGGTACCCAGGGTCTCGCCTAATGGTAGCTGAGATAGGCTCCAGCCATTCCAAGCCTGAACAGGATAAAGTGGGTATGGAAAATGAAGGAATTCATTACTTTTAACACATGACTTTTGACTTCATATGAAAGAGCCATAATTCCTAAAACCCTTTGGTTGGTTGGTTGGTAGGTAGGTAGGTAGGTAGGTAGGGCTTTGGAGTAAGTACCTGTGCAAGCGTTGGACTAGAATGTCCTGGAATCTTTGCCTTTTGTTCTGATTTCAGTTCCTCCACTTTACCATTCTTAACAGCCTCCACAGCAGTTGCAGTTGAGTCCAGACTGAGTTTGGCAGTAGAGCGGGGACTGGCCTGAGGACTGCTCTCATTGTTATTGTTTTGCTTCATCAGATGACTCTTTATTAGGCTTGGAGATCTGGGAAAAATGCACATTATTAATTTATTAAAAGACTTTCATTCTAAAAATACATAGCACACATTTTTTTTCACATAACACATGCATACATGCACATAAACCAGACTTTAGACTTGAACTGCTTGATTGTGTATTCTTGTTTTCATGAAGTACATTGCAACTTTCAGATCATCTTCAACTATGATATACCATGAAATGTATTTGCTGTCATTAATTTAGGTTTTTTGTTTAACTTAAACTTTGCATTATGTCATCTTATATGTATATATCCAGTTTTAATTTGAAATACCTTTTTCCTCTGTGTATTTCAGTTTTGCTTTTGGTGTTTGTTTCGCTCCACAACTATTTTTGTTTTTGTTTAGTTAACTACCTCATATCTATGTTCATTCAGGCATCATTCTTGTGTTTAAATTGTTCACTTGTTCACTCACTCTGACACTATACAGTCCTCACCCTGTAGAGTACTTGAATTAACGCTGGGTAGCCAGCTGTTAATGCATTTTGGACATATTTTGAATTAGATGATGAAATTGTTACCTTTGCTGTTTTTAACTGGGAGCTGACATAAATGTTCTAAGGGATCTGTGTGATCCTGTGTCTTTTTTCTTTAGTACTGTATCCACCCACACAAACATAGACTACACCAGTAGTTGCATAAGGATCTTCAACATAGTAGTGAAATAATATTTCTCCCAAAGAGCAATTAAAACAGTCAAGACAGAGCAACTGTTTGTAAGCAATAGTTTTAGAGCCTAATTATTGTAGCTTGTGCACAAATATCTAAAAATGTAGATACATCAAATCTGTAACTTGTATATTGTTTAGACTGAACAAGGTCAGTCTAAAATTATCAAAAGAGAAGGAGACTATCCACCTCACTATTGAGACATTGAATGTTTTTTGCTTAGGCATTCTCTGCAGGTGAGAAAATCACAATCATAAGCTGAGCACATTAGTGTTACCACATTCCGTCAGCTCCAAAGCTTGCTACTGGTTCCAGACTGCAATGCAAAATGGTCTATTTAGATTAATACACTGTGCAGCTTCTGTGCGCTGTGACAATTTTGTAGTGCACTATATAATAGATGAAAAGTTAAAGTTTAAATTTTCCAACAGCACAATAAATAATGGAGGCTATATAAGCGTTCTAACACAACCCCAGGGTACGAATTTATACACCTATTTACTTGCTGTGTTTTAGTGTTCTTCTGCCAAATCACTGATTTCTCTTCTGTTCAATGTTTCATGATTAATGTGTCCAGCCCACCTAATATACATTGCTTTTTTTTACCTTTTTGGACTCAATTTTGCATGATCTGTCTTCATGCAGTTCTCTTTTGTTTCTGTTAGTTTTAACAAAAATTTACTTCAGCCTTCAGAGTATGCCTGTCCCAGTACTTATTTGTGACATTTGTTTTTGAATGACTGTCTGCAAAATGTCGTACATTCAGACACAGTATGAAAATAAAGAGTTATCTTATAATATAAGAACATTTTTGTGATACTTGAATATGTTATGTGTCCTCTACGTAGATAAACTAAACATGAAAAACAAAGAGAAAAGTAAAACTATTACGTTAACAAATGGGGGGACAATAGAATTTTTTTTAACCATTTGTAGCATTTCTGTTTCTTTGTTGAAATGTTATTTCAAAGATTTGTGAAGCTATTGATTTGCTTTCTTGGGTGTTCTTACTTTATGCCCTTCTTCTCTTTCTTCTCAGGTTTGTGTTTGGAGACTCTGCTCCTGGATGCCAATGAGATGTGGATGTATAAGACTGTCATAATAATAACTGGGAGATAAAATGCAGCTATGGCTGTCCCAAATGTCACCGCAGGATTAGACAGGAACTGAGAAAAAGAAAGAAAGAAAGAAAGAAAAAAAGAAAGATTGTTGTGTCATTCCTAGAGTGCATCTAAACATGCTTTTTAAAAAAGTATGCAATGAGGTCCCAGCATGACTTAAAATCAAAGTTTAAATATCTAAACAAAACAATCATGGTTTACGGTGTGACAGTTGACGTGACAGTTGAAAACATGACAACCCCTGACCTGTAAGTTACTTGTCACACACAGGTAAGGTAACCTGCCTGCAATCATACCCCCTCCTAATTACATCTATAGGCCTATGTGTGAGCTGTTGCTGTAGTGGTATCCAACGAACACAAGTACAGTGGTATTTAATTATTCATATCCTCTATACCTTGTAAACAGAACTAATGTGGGTAAAATACCCCCAGATGGAATCTTTATAGGAAACATTGTCATAGAAGTGTAAAATAGAAACTGAGAGGTGTCATGTCACGTTTTGAGTTTTGTTTTTGTCTTTGTCTTATCTTGTTTTCAGGTTTTAGGTTTATTTCATGCCATTTTCCCTTGCATGTAATTAGGTTCATCCATGTCACCTGTCTTTGTTTCACAGCTGCACACCATCACCAATCACCTCCCCACAGTATTTTAGTTTCCAGGTTCCCTCAGTTTTTGGTCAGATTCTTGCCACCTTAGCACCGTTCATGTTGGCAGGTTGGTCTGTACTCGTTCTCATAGTCAAGTTTCCTTTGTTTGGTTTTCCGGCTCAGCCGTGCCTTTAGTTTGTTCCTTTTTTGTGTGATTTGAAATAAATCCTGTTCCTTTGAAATATCTGCATCCGGGTCCTCCCTCTACACCACGCTCCATGACAAGGGGGAACTTTTGGAGCTGTCTTTGTGTAGTATTATTGCTCATTGTGTGTGTGTGTGTATATATATATTTTTTATCTATACTACAAAAACTAAGTTAGAAAAATGTAAAACACTAAGTGCAGGCCATTTATTTGTTCAAACTGTCTCAAAGCAGAATGTTCAATTCTGACTATTATGCTAATTCCCAACAAAAAGTCTCAGTACTTCACATTTACAATTCCCTCAAAGCAAAACTAGGTGACAGTGGGGAGGGGGAAAAAAATTCCTTTTAACTCTATGAGTCCCATTCGAATAAAATGCACACAACTCAGGACAAGTAAGATGGGAATACAACATACCTATCGATAGGGAATGTCTAAGTCTTTAGTTTGGGTTATATCATGATGCATGACGTCACTGCCCATCATGTTCCTGTTGTGTACCCTCTTTGTTTTGCAAACAGAGTTTGCTACTGCTAGTTTTGTGCAACATGAGTCATTTTGTTTGGACAATTTGGAAATCTGCAAACACGAACCATGTTACCAGCAGTAGCAAACTCCATGTGAAGATAGCTGACCAGCATGGAGTAAATAACCTGTGCTGCAGCGGTGCGCGTCGATGACTTTATCCCAAGTGACCTGGGTGTAGAAAGCCCCCAATAACAAGAGCACGGCAGCTCTGAACTAAGTGCAATAGCGCACGTTCATTCATTCGTCTTAAAGTATTGGTGAAATAAAGACATGCCTTATTTAGAGGCTGTATTGTCTATGCCCTGTTCACTCCTGTTATATGGATATACGCAGATCTCGAGTGATCTGAAGAACCCCGACTTTCATCAAAATGTTATCGATAAACGTTTTTTATGCCAGAAATAATGTCCAGGTTTTAAAAAAAAAAAAACGAACTTAAGAATAAAGTATTTTATTCTGTTTAAGTCTGTAATCTATATGTTTCTGCATTTAAATCCTTCCTTAAACAAAGGGGATAGAGCTGTCTGTTAGGATCATCATGCACCACTATGTGTTAGTGATAATAGTTTGGTTCTGTATTAATGTTTAAAGTGTCATCTATTGAAAATTCAAGGAGAAATGAGAAAAAGAAACATATTTCAAAATATATTTAATAATTTGGTTGCAGTTATGCCTCACTCTTTGAAGGATAATCTAATGTTTTGTTTTATTTTTTAAGATATATACATTTTTTTCAATAGATTTTGTGAAGAAGACATGAATAGTCAATGCTGCAAGTAGACAGTGGTCGGCGCACACTCAGTTTGGAGAATGATATTATTCAGACGGGGAACTGGGAAAATAAATGCCAGAGGAAACTTTTGACATCTAAAATCACTATTTTTTCAAGTAAAGAATATTTGTGTTGCTCTGACAGTAAAAAAAAAAAAGGAGGAAAAAAAGGAAAAGCCCAGAAAATGCAAAAACATATAATTCCACAGTTCTGTCAAAGATAATCACTTTCTGATCGGAAACTTTCTTCCAGAGTATGCTGCCACCTTACTCTGCTGTGCAGAGAGTGCTCAGCTGCAGGGAGGGGGCTGGGGACAACCTCTTAACAGACAGTTGGTTTAATCACAGGGCTGAGACAATAGCCACTAACTAAACCGTTAGGTATTTTGACTAAAACCTGTCTCATACATCTCAATAAGACCTCAGAAAATTGTGTCAAATCAAGATAGGGCAGTAGGCTGGGGTTAGAAAACGTGACAGGTGATCAGGCTGTCCAATGTGAGGGAAGGTTGTTGCTCCAAAGTTTTTGGGGATGTTGGAATTTTCACAGTCCAATGTGTTCTCACTCCTGGTTGGCCATTTCCCATGTTGTTGAAACCTTGGAAGCACAGTCCTTAAGTTGACATGATTGAAATTGCCGGCCACGGTCAAGACCCCTTTGGGCTACAGCATACAGTCTGTTGCTTGTTTCTTATTGTTAGCATGTAGCTGGTTGCTGCATTAGCATTAGCCTAAGGTGAAATATATACATAGCTATTATAACAACAACAGCACCTGTGGCAGATAAAAGAGCCTGCATTTAACCTCCAGCAACTGTAAGTCTGGGGAACAGTATCTGTGAATAGCAGCATTCATCCACAAATTGTTGTCTGTAGACACAGTCCACCCCCACGGCTCTTACTGGAGTCCTAAGTCCCTGCAATTTGTAGAGCAGCCTGCTAGTCAATTGTTGTGTCAGGGCCTCCCAGGTGAACTCGGTCTCAGTGATGGTCACCACACAACTTTCTTGTAGGTAATCAGTCAGAAGAGGTTGGTGTAATTCAAAGCTGCGCGCTTTAAAGCAGACTGCAAGAAAGCTGGAGAGACAGTGGCGTTCCTCTAATTTAGAAGAGTCTCAATTAGTCTGGAAAGATAGTTTAATAACATATAAGACAGCCCTTCGTAAAGCTAGAACTGCTTATTATTCATCATTGATAGAAGAGAATTAGAATAATCCCAGATTTCTGTTGAGCCATGTATTCCTTTAACTCTCAGCAGTGATGATTTCATGAGATTCTTTATCAATAAAATTGTTTCTATCAGAGAGAAGATGAATGGAATCCTTCCCACTATCATCACTGATGTATCATCAAGTGCAGCAGCTTTAGAAGTATCTTTAGAACCTGATTTGTCTTTAGACGGCTTCTGCCCAGTTGAGCTCTCTGAGCTAACAACAGCAAAAGTCTATTCTAAACCATCAACTTGTATTTTAGACCCAATCACAACTAGACTGTTCAAGGAGGTTTTCCCCTTAATTGACACTTCCAAATTGGACTTCATCAATCTATCTTTGTTGTCAGTACAACAGAGTTTTACGGTTGCTGTAATTAAACCTTTACTTTAAAAAAAACTACACTTGATTCAGAATTGTTGGCTAATTATCAACCAATATTCAATATCCCTTTTTTGTTTAAAGTTTGTGAAAAATAGTTGCAGCTCAACTTTGTGATCATTTACATAGAAATAAAGAGTTTCAGTCAGGTTTCAGAGTACATCATAGCACAGAAACAGCACTGGTGAAAGTTACCAATGATCTCCTCTTAGCCTCTGATAGCGGACTTGTTTCTGTGCTTGTCCTGTTGGATCTCAGTGCTACATTTGATATAATTGATCACAGCATTCTTTTACAGATACTGGGATTAAAGAAACTGCATTAGGTTGGTTTAAGTCAAATTTATCTGATAGATTCCAGTTTGTTCTTGTAAATGATGAATCTTCCTCACACACCAGAGTAAGTCATGGAGTTCCTCTGGGTTCTGTGCTTGAACCAATGTATTTTTACATTATACATGCTTCAATTAGGTATCAGTATTAGACAGCATGGCATAAATTTCCATTGCTCTGATGATACTCAGCTGTATTTATCTATGAAACTAGATGAAATCAATAGATTGGTCAGACTACAAGCCTGTCTTAAAGACATAAAGACCTGGATGACTCAGAACTGTCTGCTTCTAAATTCAGACAAAACTGAAGTTGTTCTCTTTAGACTTGAGCCCTTCAGGGAGAAATTGTCTAGTTATATAGTTACTCTAGATGGTTTTTCCTTGGCTTCTAGTTCTACAGTGAGGAACCTTGGAGTTATTTTTGACCAGAATTTATCATTTGATGTACATATAAAACTGGCTTCCAGGACAGGTTTCTTTCACCTTCGTAATATTGCTAAAATCAGGAACATCCTGTCTCAGGGTGATGCAGAGAAACTAGTTTGTGCATTTGTTACTTCAAGATTGGACTATTGTAATTCCTTATTATTGGGCTGTCCCACATATTCTCTGAAAAGCCTCCAGCTGATCCAAAATGCTGCAGCCCGAGTTCTGATGAGAACTAACAGGAGAGATCATGTTTCTCCAGTTTTAGTTTCTCTTCATTGGCTCCTTGTTAAATTCAGAATAAAATTTAAGATTCTTCTCCTCACATATAAAGCTCTTAATGACCGAGCTCCATCATATTTTAAAGATCTCATTGTAAGATACTTTCCTAACAGAGCACTTCGCTCCCAAACTGCAGGTTTAGTTGTTGTTCCCAGAGTTTCTAAAAGTAGAATTGGAGGCAGAGCCTTCAGTTATCAGGCCCCTCTCTTGTGGAATAAGCTTCCAGTAAATGTCCAGGAAGCAGACACCCTTTCCACTTTTAAGATTAGGCTTAAAACTTTCCTTTTTGATAAAGCTTATAGTTAGGAATGGCTCAGGTAATCCTGAAACATCCCATAGTTAAGCTGCTATAGGCTTAGACTGCTGGCACACCTTTCATCACTTTGCTCTCTTTTCCCCCCTGTTTAATTTCTCAAATGATATTATGTACATGTGACATTATTGTGATCATTAACTTGTGTTTCCCTGTTCCAACAGGTATCCTTTGAATGGCGTTATGGTGTTTTTCCCCCCTCTTTTCCCTCTTTTCTGTCTTGTAAAACCCCAGCTGGTCAAGGCGGACGACCACCCTTCCTGAGTCTGGTTCTGCCAGAGGTTTCTTCCTGTTAAAAGGGAGTCGTTCCTTTCCACAGTCACCACAGGCACGCTCAGGACGGGAGATTGGACTGAAGACAAGTTTCGGTACAATCTGTTGGTTTCCTTAGCTAGGATATTGTTTTTGAATTGACTCTATATTAATTAATTGAATTATTTTGAAATTAATTGGATTTAATTGGATTATAGATTACAATGAATTGAATTCCAATTGGCTTGAATTGGACTATATTATTTAAGTGCCTTGAGATGACATTTGTTGTAATTTGGCGCAATATCAATAAAACTGAATTGAATTGAATTGAAAACAATTCCACTTTTGAGAGCTCTCAGCTGTATGTGTGCTGTGTGTCATCGTGCCAAACAGCCTGAAAAATGATAGCTGTTTTTGACAAAGATTCTACGAATGCAGTACATTAGTGGCAGTACATGTTAGTAGCTCCAATCATGTTGTGACTTTCTTTGTATCTCTCTTGCTGAGAAATTTTACAGAGGTTTTCCATGAAATGCAATTTTTTTGGGAAGCTGTGCAGCTTTAGTGCTTTCTTCAAGTATTTCTGATACTTTAATGTTATGATGAATAGCAATGCCAATGCAAGAGTTGTTTGCAAGTAGGAGTAGCTAACTAGGTTTTTTTTAAATATAACTAATGCCAAGAATGTAAGGTAGGAGCAGGATAGAAAGAAAAGGACAGGAAATATAAATCCTTTCTTCCCTTGATCATCATGGGGGATGTAAGATCAATAGCAAATAAAATTAATAAACTTCATTGACGATGACATAATGGGAATATAAGTGACGCATTATTATGTTTCACTGAAATACTGTTACAGGAGAGGAAATGCTCTCACTGTGATTTGTGTGTATTCACCAAACAGCTACAATTACCTTAGTTCGCCTTCTTGGTGTCCTGAAGGGTGTGCCACAAGGGCTTCAAATGAACTGAGTCTATGAGTCTAACTGAATGAATTTAATTGTACATGCTTCTTTAATAAAAATGCATTTATGTTTTTCACAAAAATGCCAAACAACAACAAAATTCTCTTTTCCAGTAAGGGAAAAAGTAACTTTTGCTATTAACACATTTCCAATGACCTTCTTTAAACTTAAGTTTATTTGTTTTTTTTTACAACATTACTCAAATAACATGAAGATTTTTGGCTGTCCAACATTTTGGAAATTTTGAACTGAAGTCAAAGATGTATTTAAAGGGGAACTCCGGTATTTTTAAACCTAGACCTTATTTCTGTCATGAAATACGTTCATCTACTCACCGAGTACAGTTTGGTGAAAGTTGGCGTCCTTCGGAAGATATTTAGATTACGCGAGATCCGCGTATTTCCATATAACGGGAGAGAACGGGGGCATTGACAATACAGCCTCTAAATAAGGCATTATCTGTCTTTATTTCACCAATACTTTACTATTGCACTGTTAGCTCATAGCTGCTGTGTTGTTGTTATTGGCGGCTATCGGGGGGCTTATAGAGGGCTTTCTATACACTCGTCTACTGGGATGACGTCATCGACGTGCGTTGCTGCAGCACAGCTTATTTACTCCGTGGTCTGTGACAGTCGGCTAACTTCACACATAGTTTGCTACTGATAGTTTTGTGCAACATGGCAGGATATTTATCAGATTTTGACGACGTGGACGACAACTTCGAGTATGATGGACATCCTTACCGGAGTGAATGAGCTGTGCTGCGGCGGCGGACGTCGATGATGTCATTCCAGTAGACGAGTGTCTAGAAAGCCCTCTATAAACCCCCCGATAGCCGCCAATAACAACAACATTGCAGCTGTGAACTAACTCATTCATTCACTCATTCGTCTTAAAGTATTGGTGAAATAAAGACAGATAATGCCAGAAATAAGGTCTAGGTTTAAAAATACTAGCATTCCCCTTTAAGTAGAAAAATAAAATAAGATATAGTGAAGATAAAAAACAGTCATCTTACCTAACTGGTTCATCCTATATAGTTATCCTAACTCCTCATTTAACTGACATGTGATTAACTGTCTTTCGAGCTCTCATCATCAATTATCTTCAGACACCTGTGCCTGAATCTGTCAGTGGGTCAACATGATGAGATTAACTCGATTATAGCTATAGTTGGGTTATGCTCCTTATCTAAGCAATGGTAATTATCCTTGGATATATGGCGATGAATGAATCAAATCACTGGTACAAAGCATGTCATATCCCAGTACGATAGGTAGCGCTGTGTACATTTCAACTATCGCTAATAGAGCCACTACCCAATCGAGATAATCTCATCATGTGGACTGATAGGCTTCAAGTATTTGTCCCAACACCAAAAAGGTTTTAGTGGAGTCTGTTAGCTGGGAATTTCAGAGGAATTGTGCACTTTATGATAAAAGCGTGAAATTTAGTATAGTATAGTTTAAGGCAGCCCCCACAAAACTGGATATCGGGCCATCGGAAATTTCAATATGGCGGATATGGCAGCCATTTTTCAAAATGGATCTTGTGGATCTTGGTGTCAAATCACATATTTTTCACAATCACTTTCGATGCATAAAGTTATAATTGTGTCCAGATGTAGTGTCTGTTACGGGAGGCGTCAGCACTCCCCTTCACAGTAACAAAGGGCTGTGCAGTCTAAGGCAGCTTTTTTGCGCTTACACTATTTAACACAACCCTTCTGACAAGTTCATAGCTGGACTGGCCTGCATTTTGTAGGCATGTCTAGAATGATTCATAATAACCCTCTGGTGTCTTGGACCAACCCCAATTGCACGGAGAAGGTAGCTCTGGTGAGGATAGCAACATCTGACCCCATACATGGCCTCCCTGTTATACTGCCCTCTTAACATGCTCATGTAGAGCAGCCTTTGTTGGAGGGATTGGCTGCACATTGTGCCTCTTCACAAACAACTTACTTCTTGCTACATCTACATCTATTTCTGTTGTAGCCATTACTTCCCGTGGAATGTCATGTGGGGCAGAAGACAGTTTTACCAGAGTATGTGTTAGCTCTGGAAAGACACCCCATACAGTCCATGCAGTCTTTTTCCTATGACCAGCAAAGCTCGACACAGTGTCACAGCCAGTCAATGCTTGGAATACTGGAAGAGCACATGCCTTCTCCAAACCAAGGCCCTGAGAAATTTCATGGGCTGCTAAGTACGAAAACTCTTTCCAGCGTCAAATGCCAACCAGAGCTCATCTGGCTTTGATCTCTGGGCTGCTGGCACAGCAAGAACCACAACATCAGTGTCAACAGTTTGAATCCTAATTTTCTTGTGACCATTTCTTACTTCGTGGGCCACATGTAACAACATTCGGCTATCAGCTTCCTCATGAGTGCATGGAGAAACTGAACACAGATCTGGCAGTGCTGGCTTGCTGAGGACTTCTACATCACCTGTAACAACAGGTTGTATGTCATCCTGTTCATAACCATACCCTTTGATCAGAGTATCAGAGAGGAAGGCAAACAACTCTGTTTTATTGCTGTCAACTATAACAAAGTTTTGCCACTTCCTGGGAATGGTGGCATCACCCACTACACGCCTCTGCACCCCTCTCCCACATTTAGCTCTTGTTGCTGTTTTCAAAGAGTCAGCCAAGTAACGGTCCCACACCAGATCAATCCTGGTCTTCTTGATTCTTTAGAGATTGTCTCAAACTCCTATATACATCGGGCAACTACTGGTCCTGCCACCATCCATCGGAGCAATGCAGATGGATTGTCTGTGAGGCCCACAGCACCGCCATCCCATTTGACGAGTGCATTAATTTGCTTGGTCATGGATAAAAACAGCCTCTTACTTTTTTGGACAGTGAAATTGCCTGTATTGTTGAACTATGTCAGGATGTATCCTTGGTAGTTCAGACATGTCTCTCAGGTGCACAGGGATCCATCTGGCATAGAGAGTATGGTCCATTGCATGAAACCTTTGGCCAGTTCTGTGAGGGCATCAAGGTACATGAAGAAAGATGCCTCTCACAGAGACTGTACAAAGACCAACATGAGGAGTTCTAGCTAAAGTACATTAGACCAGTATTGAAACTGTGGTATATTTTCAGCTCTCTTGCTGCATCAAGCCTCCAACATAAGAGGCACCCCATCTGTCTGTGTTTAACAATAATGCACATAAGCCCGATGCTGCAAAACATTCAGTGCTGTGGCTGTGATTTGATGGGTTCTCTGGGTGCGAGAACATATGCTGCTTTAAAGAAAGACTCAGCTATCCCTGGAGATGAGATGTCAGCTTGCACTCGTGCCTCCACCCAACCACTTCCCTGCAACCAGTTCCCCACCATCTACAATACTGCCATCTCAATATGCAACCCACCAAACATAATCACCAACTTGTCCTCACCATATCTGTCAGGCCACATGAATTGGATTTGTTTTGCCAGGGCATACAAAGGTTGGTCAAACATGACCACTGGAGTTTGACCAGGATTCAGGTGTCCCGCAGCTTTACTGATTACGTCGAGTGAGTGTTTAATCATGGCTACAGAGTGAGCACTTTCCTGAAACAGTGGAAGGAGAGCAGTGGAGATGATGCATATCAAGTCAATCTGCACAACTGTAGCAATTCCAATTAAGCCCATCATGCTAACCACGGCCATCATCTTGGATTTTCAATGACATAATTTATTATTCAAGTAGCAAATTCTTAATATTATGTATGGTAAACTAACTGGGGCATCAACACCACATTATACCAAATCTTATGATGAAAATGATGAAAATTTTAAAACTGTTGTCAATTCCAGCCATTATGAAAAATGGCTGCCACGGCCGCCATGTTGAAAATCCACGGTGGCCCGATGTCTAATTCTTCTTAGAATGTCATTAGTTATACCTGTACTAAATTTCATGCTTTTATCATAAAGTGAACGATTCTTCAGCTAAGCCACCTCACTATTTGTTCAATTTTTCTCTTTTGCATAGATGCGACAGTCCTTACACTTTGGCACATTTTTATTCTTGGTTGAACACAAGTCATGACCTGTAAGCTATTTTGTATTAAATGTCTTCTTTTTCTTTGTCTCACCACCACTTACGTTAAACATTTTCCCCTTCCTCCTTATTTCTCTTATAACCAGCCTTGTTCTCTACACCGCCCAACCACTGCCACACTTTTGTTTTTCATTCAATGCATGACTTCACTTAAATTTCACTCCTCACAGCTGCATTATCTTCAGGCAGGTAGACATCCAGTGGATGTATGATACATCATGGCATAATATTCATGGGAACTGTAGAGATAGCACTGCCAGAACAAATAACTGAAATTATTTGCTTATTTCATCGCCAGCCAATCACTTCATCACCAGCTAGTAAATTTTCATTGATAACTGCCAAGATAAATTTTAACTCACATTTGACGGGTTGGCAGCTGTTAATTTAGAGCCCTTGGTGCCACATGGATTTCCATTATTTTCCTGGGGGAGCTCAATGACCATGTGGGCAGTGATGGAGTGACCTGGAGGGACATGACTGACAGGAAGGGCCTCTCTGATCTGAACTGGGTTCAGATGTTTTGTTTGTGGGCTTTTGTTCCCATGGATAGTCAAATAGAAAAAACATAAGGTAGTTCATAAGGGGTAGTGGGTTCAGTTTTTAAAAAGAGGGATTCGAGAGTGTTTTCCAACTTTAAGTGGATCACGCTACTCAGCCTCCGCAGGAAAGTTTACTCTGGGGCGATGGAAAAGAGGCTGAGTGACAGAGTGTGGAACCTCGGATCCAAGAAGAGCAGTGTGATTTTAGTCCAGGTCATGGCTATTTGGTCCTTGTATAATCAAAGCAAGTGCTGAATCCACATTCTGAATACACAGCTGAGCTTGTTTACGTTGCGTGTTGGACTCCACAAAGACTGCCTCTTGTCACTGATTTTGTTGTGGTTTTCCTGGATATTATCTTAAGGAGTGAATGTGAAGATGAGGATGTCTGGTTTGGAAAGTTCAGTTTGGGAAGAAGTTAGTTTTTTGAAGATTATTTACTTCTATTGGCTTCTTCTGGTATGACCTTTTGTACATACTGCACCAGTTCACAGCTGAGTGTGAGGTGAGAACAGGGATAATCTGATAATTCTTACCTCCAACTATACACAACTGTTCATCTGTAACCTAAAAAAATTGCGAGTTGGTAGTCTCTGGAAGCTGAAGAAACTCGGAAAGGGTGTTTTTAGACCACAGACTGGATTGGACTCCTTGAACCACACGGAAATTACATCAATGCCACGACAGAGTAAACTACTGTGTGGAGAATATCATCCTCACCAAGCTGGTGAGATGCTTCCCCAAAACAGAAGCCCTGGATAAGAAGAAGAAGTAAGCCTACAGAGAGCAAAACAGGTACTTATAAAGGAGTGGTTAAAAGCATCCTAAAAAATTGGCTAGGAAAGGGCAAGAAGGTTTCAGAAAAAAGACGGATAATAAACTCCAGAAAAACAACATATAGGAAGTGTGGTTTTTTACAGCCTTAGATGGATATACTGAACTTAAACAAAGCTGCAGGTCCAGGTGGCATCAGCCACAGAGTCCTGATGGTCTGCTATGTGGTAGTCCACAGCACCTTTTCAACCTTAGCCTGAGTCAGGAGAATTCCAGTGCTATTGAGTACATATTGCTTTGTTCCATTACCTGAAAAATCTTAACCATTTGCCCTTAATGACTATAAAAACACTTGCCCTGATATGCCACATCATACAAATTCTAGGTATTGGCTCACCTAAGTATGCAAGTTAACAGTACCATTTGTTCATCAGCTTGGTATGGAGGCTTAAAATGGCATGATTTAGTTGCTTCAGTGGCCACTCTCAACTGGACAATGCAGGCAGCAGTGTAAGCATCTTGTTCTTTGATTTCTTGATTTATTTTTAACACAAGAAACCTAAAAAAAAAAGCTCCAAAAAACCCAAGTGGATACCTCCACAGTTACCAACATTTTATTAAAGCTGTCACATTTTGTAAGACTAAAGGGCTGCGTGTGTGAGACGGTGTACAGCACTATAGAGCCACCGTAGGGCACTGTACAGGGGGTGGCAGCATCAGAGCTAGCTAATCAAAAAAAAAAAAAAAAGCTGAACAAAGTGATAAAGAAACCTGGTTCTTTGCTATGGACCGCTCTTGAGATCATAGAGTCGATTGTGCAAATAAGGATGTTTCACAAGTTGTTGCAGTGCACAACATAATGAGTGATGATGAACAGTGTGTATTCCATTAGACGCTTCTTCAGCTTCACTGCAATAAAGACTGGTACAAGAAGTCATTCCTGCCCACAGTAATAGTCCTAAATAATGACCATTATACATGATAAATGGTCAATGACTATTCCATATTACATCATATTTTGTTTATTCATACTGTAACAATAAAATATCCCTTTATCTATACATTCAAATCAGTTCAATTCAGATGGTCAAAATTCTGTGGCCTTGTCCTGAATAGTTAGTCAGTTAGTTAACCCTGTCAGAATTCCGTACCTGGTTCTTTACACTGAGCACACTCTGCTATCTATTACTATCATGACAATGACTGCTCGTAAGTATTTCAGACACCCCCATTTCAAAAGAAAGAAAGAGTTTTCAAAATTTACCTGAATATAACATTCTCCAGGTGGTACTGTTCGCTGACCAATGATGAATTGCCAGAACAAGATGGCAGGAGCCCACAAGATGAATGATAGGATCCATGCTGCTGCAATCATTAATCCTGCCATCTTAGTTGTCCTTCTAGTCGGATATGTAAGGGGTTTAGTTACGCAGAAATAGCGATCAAAGCTGATGATCAATAAATTCATCACAGAGGCATTTGAAACAACATAATCTAAAGCTAACCACAGGTCGCAGACCACTGGTCCGAGTGGCCAGTAGCCAACAATGATGTAGACTGTGTACAAATTCATGCTAAAAGCACCAATAATCAAGTCAGCGCACGCTAATGAAAATAAGAAATAGTTATTGACCGTCTGCAAATGGCGGTTTACTTTGATGGAGAGCATGACTAAGATATTTCCAGTAACTGTCACAAAGCTCAGGGATCCTGTCACCAAAGCAATAAAAAACATCTCTATAGCTTTATACGGACTTCCTTGCCGCATCTCACTGTCAACAAGAGAGCAGGACGTTGAATCGTTGCTTGACTGGTTACATGAGGTGTTAAAGTACAGGTCAGTTGACTGGTTGACCAACGACCCTGAGGGGAAACAGAGACAAGAAAAGAGATTAAGAGAAACATTGGGAGTACCATCATAATGTCTAAAATTTAAGTTTTTGAAGATAGTAAAAAACAATAATTTAATAAAAAAATATTAGATGAGTTTTTAAGATAACAGCAAATACAGTATCTTTGTGAGTAATTATTCTTGTTACTACGCTCAGTTACTAAAACTGACATATTGGAGGAAAGTTTAAAATATTTTAGGACTGGTAAGATTCAACTTTAGACTGGATTACAATGGAAATATTCAAGAGGTAAGTCAAAGGACAATGGGCAAGAGCATGGTGGACATATTATTTGGAACATTAAGGTGATTAAAAATAGTTTATCCAATTTTGCTGGCATTAGCGGAGTGCCTCTGCGATGCCAGTGATCACTGTCTAGCCTCCTGGAGGTGTCGTGGGTACAACTAGACAAAACACTGATGGAAGGAATTTCCCACCCAATGACACGTTGGTCAACCCTATTTTGTACTGAGCTAGTATTAGACATTACAAATTGTTTACTTTGAATTATTACAATTTTCTATTACTATTACAATTTGCAACATTATCTAATTCTAAACTGCTGTTATGGACTGTGGACCATGCCTCTTCCTTGATTGTAGCTGGGATAGAATCCTGGCCCTCTGCTAGCCTGACTAAGATAAAGCAGGAACAAAAATGATATGAAAAAAGCTAGATGTGAATGCAAGTCATGGAAATTAGATTGATGGTATAACAATTAATTGCTGACTGCCAACAAGCCTTTTCAGGTCAGTGTGACACGAGAGAATTGCATTAGCACAACTAGAGAAAATAATGAATTCCATATGCCACCCACTGTGCATCTACGTGAAATGTGCTTCTGCTGCATTTCATGCACATTCGTTATCCACAAAACTATAAAGTAACAACTTGAGTCAAATTCTTCACAGCACAATTCCACTTAACGATATTAACGTTTTGGTTGGATAATTCCAATTTCAACATGCCAGTGACTGAAAATAAAATATAAACTCAGACGTTTACAATGATTGTCAAGCAAGTCAGTGGTCATGAGTATGTACACCAATCAGCCATGACAATAAAGTTTCTTGCCTCGTGAGTCTACTTCTGGCAGAGGACAAGATGGTAGCATAGACTAAAAGCTTCACACAAACATACACAAACCTGTTCAAAAACCCCATATACTGTATATGACTACACTTTTGAGTAAGCAGGGAGGTCCATAGTATGTGAGATTTTTACCATGACATGACAAGTACGAAAACAGCTGTTGTGAGAAATTCCCCTATTGCAACTGAATGCAATAGGGAAATAGGGAAAATCAGCCATGTTTCTGTGAAGCATGGCTGGTTTGACAAGGTGCTAGCAGAACTAAAAATCCCAATATCAGAGAGCCATCTCTCTGATATGGTCAACTCGACTGAAGTGATTGAAAGCAAGCTTTCAATCAGAGACACAAATAGCAACAGCAGATGAAGACCTCTGGCGCACCCAAGTAGCACCTGCCCATGCCCATGCTATGAAACAACACGCTTATCTTCTCAAGCAGAAAATGTGGGAAACTGAAGCAGAATCATTAACTTTCAGCTGTTTGGTTTATATAATGGCTTGGCTGACAAACTTTCACTCTAGAGCAAGTCCACCACACACTAGCGCCGGCCAAAATGACCCAGCATCAAGGAGTCCTCGTCCGCTTTCTGGAGTTCTAAGAGAAGGAATTCATCTAGCTGGAAAAAAGATGGAGTGAAGCTTTCCTTCACTTAAGATCTGTATGCAGGGTGCAATGGTTGTGAAACAGTTTGTCAACAAAATGAGAGTTCTGTATAATGTGAAACTACATCTTTTCTTGTCAGCACAAGAAGCTGAAAAGTTCTACAAAGACACAATACGTCCTGGATCATACTGGATTGATTCAAGTTTTGGAGTGTTAAGATAATCCAAAGCAACATTGTAACTGTGAACTATGACCCTCTGGTGGACACAGTTGTGAAAAAAGCTGAGCAGCTGGTCTGGCTTTCTGATATCTATTATTTGACGTATAAACCAACTCAAAATGTCAATAATCACCTAAATTTACAAATCTTTTTCAAGCACTCCCACTTCCATTGCCAGGCAACTTGACCATGTTTTCAGCCAATTTATTTGGAATAATAGGAAGGATAAATAATGGTTTAGTTGTTGTGTCTACCTTATTAAAGAGAAGGAGTGCGGGTCCTAAACTTTAAATGGTGCTGGGTTATCCAGCTAATCTCTGTAATGTTCTATTTTTCTTCTTCTACACCTCCTGCATTGAAGAAGCACACAAAGAACCAAAAACTAAGAAGAAATTTAAACTAAGAAGACTAAATGGGTATTTCAAGGGCCAAAATTGTGATGAGATCTCAAACCTTTATTCTGAAAGTAGAGTAGAATTTATAATATCTTAGCAAACTATTCAGTAGAATCATCATTCGATAGACTGAATGCTTGGAGGACAGACATACAAGAAAATATTACTGGAATAGATTGGGAAATGGCATTGATAAAAGTCTAGAAAGGTTCAATTAACCTAAGACCTAAGTTCTAGATGTCAAAATTAGGTGTATGACTGACAAAGGCCCTTTGATTCACTGCCTGTGGGATTGTCCCAAGATTCAAGTATTTTGGACAAAGGTAGTTGAACATCTATCCCAAATAGTTCAAAACAATGTCCCAGGGAGTGACTTGATGACTGGCTAAGAGGCAGATGTTTTTTTGGGGCTCCTTTGAACATTTGTGTAATAATCATTATTCTCACTCTAAATATAATCCTTCTATTTTATGCAAATTAAGTAATATGTGTCGCAAGCATTTCTGGACAAGACATCTGTACAGCTCTGGAAACTCTGCCTGACCTGGTGGTGGCTTAAAAGGAATTCCCTGTGGCTCTCAGGTGAATTCTGTTTCTCCTTAGAATGCCCTTGGCATGTTTGCAGTCCCTAGAAAAGTCCCAGAAGCATTCTCTGTGGTGACACATTTTCTCCTGAGGTGAGCTCTTGAAGTGTTCTGGACCGGTGGTGAAGACTGTGGTGCATTGCTTGCTTATGCCATCCTTCTTAATCCTTCCTTCGAAAAGCCTCTATGTCAGGCCATTTTGGTGTGAGCTGACTCAAAGATTGAGGGTGGGATGTGTGCAGGTTTCTCCACCTTAGGACTGTGCAGGTGAGTATCCATATTCTAATGGTGTGGTTCTGTATACTAAAAGCGCTCTGGTTTGGTCAGTTTTCCACAGGCAGTTGACTGTCTGTACAGCATGTTCAGCCTCGCCATTAGCTTGTGGGTAGTGACGGCTGTTTGTTAAGTGTGCGAAGCAGCTCTCATTTGCAAATGTTCTGAATGTCTCTGAAGAGAACTGTGGCCCGTTGTTGGATACAACTGTCTCTCAATATCCATGATGTGCAAAAGCCTCCTTCACAGCACGAACTGTAGCCTCCGATGATGTGACCCTGAGCTTAGCCACCTCTATGTATCGCGAGAAGTAGTCGATGATGAGCAGGTAGGTCTTGTTTGCCCACTCTAACAGGTCCATTCCAACTTTTTGCCAGAGCCTGTCAGGGACATGGGACTGTATGAGGGGCTCTCTGTACTGTGTTCTGTATCTCTGACATAATTTACATCTGTCTACTGTCTCTCGAATTTGTGCAGAGATACCTAGCCACCATACAGATGCCTGAACTCAGGCACGGCATTTGAAGATCCCTTGTTGACCTTCATGGAGTTTGTGCATTATTTCCCCTCTGAATGTCTGAGGGATGACTATCCTTTCATCAAAAGGTCTCCAGCGAGATACAGCTCTGCTCTTACTTCTCAGTAGGGTGCAATTTCTGAACTCAATCTGCGTCTCTGTGGCCATGCTGTTTGACAATAGTGTGCCACCGTTTTGCACATCTCATCAGTTTGTTGTGCTTGTTTAATTTCTGCCAGCCTTGTCTCAGTAGCAGGAAGTGAAGACACAACAGCATCCACAAACACCTGGACATCTTTTTCAAGCTGTAGGTCGTCAGCCGATGGAGTGTCACTCAGTGGAGCTCTGGACAATGTATCGGCAGTGATGAGGTTTTTGCCTGGCACATGTGCAATCATTCCTGAGGAGTCTCAGTTGAAATCATAAGACTCTAGAAGGGAGGTTATCCAAACATCTGGTGCTTAACAGAGGGACTAAGGGCTTCTGGTTAGTCTGAAGAGGCCTTGCAGGTAAAATGTTAAACTTTCACACGCCCACATCACTGCTAGCGCTTCCTTTTCGATTAGCGCGTGCACTTTTCTGTGTCAGTCAGTCCCCTTGAAATATATGTGACAGGTTGCCAGGAATTATCAGCTTGCTTCTGTGTGAGGACTGCACCTATTCCGTATAGTGATGCCTCCACGGCCTGTTTTGTCTCTGCTGTATTGGAGTACTGAGCAAGCACTGTTGGTAAGCTCAGTCCACTTTTCAGCTTTTCAAAAGCAGTTTGCTGTGATCCATCCATCTCATTTTTCTCTCTCAGTAGGTCTTTTAGTGGCATGGCGATGGTTGCCATCTCAGGTACAAACTTTGACAGGTAGTTTGCCATGTGCATAAAGTGCCTCACATCCTCAACGCATGTAGCGCAGGCATCTCTGGGATAGCTTTTACCTGGAAATTCCTTTTGAGAACACCTTGTGCCCCAAGAACGTTATGTGCTCCTGTGTGAACTCACACTTCTCATTAAGTGTAAATCCCTCTTCCTGCAAAATAAAACAGCACACGGTGCAGTCTTTCATCATGTTTTTGTCTATTTCGTCCATACACTAATACATCATCTGCATGGCATAATACGCCTTCAAAGCTCTCAAACATCTGCGACATCCTTCTTTGGAAATGTTCTGGAGCCAATGCAATTCCAAAAGGGAGTCTGTTGAAAAAATATCTCCCGAATGGAGTGATAAAGGTAGTTAGGTGTCATGATTGTCGAATTAAAGGGATTTGCCATAATACTGATCGCGCATCTAACTTTGTGAAAACTTTGGCATCTGACATTATTGCCAGTGTTTGGTCAACAACAGGCAAAATGTGACGCTCTCTCTTCACAGCTGCATTCAGTGGTGCGAGGTCGACACAGATTCTCAGTTTGTCTTTCATTGGTTTCGGCACAACTACCATCCCTGAACACCAGGCTGTCAGCTTCATCACCTTTGATATGACATCCATACCTTCCATTCTCTCTCACTCTTCATGCACCTTGTCTCAGACTGATAGAGGTACTCTTCGAGGTGTTGACAGTGCATAAGGTATCGCCCCTTGTTCCAGCCCTATGTGGTATGGTTCTTTTAGCTTGCCTAGCCCTTGAAACACTGATGGGTAAAGTGCCTTAAAGTCTGTGTCTGTCTAAAAATGCATAGTCCTGACAGCACTTCTATGACTGTGCACTGCTTGACCGTTGCAACAGGCCACCGCCACATGTCCTTTTATGTGACACTTTCGACATTCCACGTCTTTGGCTGGGCAATCTTTCCATGATTGTTTTTGTCCTTTTCCACATCTGCAGCATTCTTTTTCACTTGGCACATCAAACCTTTGGTCTTTGTTTCTCTGTTTCCATGTATATTGGAACTTTTTTCCTCTTCTCATTGTTTTGGAGTCAACTCCTGCTGTACTGTGTAGTATTGTTTGCTGTTTCCTAACAGTCACTCTGTCTCACTTTTGTATTGCCTTTGCAAGGGTCAATTCAGAATCCATTTGCAGCTTTTTGGATAACTTTCTGTCCGTTATCCTGACTACAATTCGGTCTCTTATGAGTTCATCTTTTAGCTAAACTACCTGCTAATTTGTGCACTTCTGTTATGAAAGCTTCTGAACTTTCCCCTTCTTGCTGGTATCTCATATTGAACTGTGCTCTTTCAAACATCACGTTGTGCTTACCTATAAAGTGTTGCTCCATTGCAGTTTTAACTGTGTCATATTTCTTTTTAATTGGCTGATGTCATTGGCAGGATACTCCAAATATCATCAGCTACATCCCCCATTGCATACAGGAATGCATTTACCTGGTATTCTTCTTCTTGTTCTTTTAATCTGGATGCAACATGAAAAATCTTCAGATCCATCTTGCTGAGCAATATGTTATAAGATGGCAGTAAGTACAATAAAAATGGCAGTGAGATGGATCTGGGCTTGCCAAAGTACTTAACTTAATGTGTAGCCCAGCTGAGTGGAGTCCTGCAGCACATCTTCAACCTGACCCTGAGTCCGGAGAGGGTCCCTGTGCTGTGGAAGACATCCTTGCCTGGTTCCAGTACCAAAGAAGGCGCGTACCAGCACCTCCGATAACTTCAGACCAGTGGCACTGATGTCCCACCTGATGAAGTCCCTGGAGAGGCTGGTCCTGTCACTTCTTTGGCCCCAGGTCAGCTCAACACTGTATCCTCTTCAGTTTGCCTAAGAGCGAAGACTTGGAGTAAAGGACGCCATCATCTTTCTGCTCCACCATGCCTGTACCCACCTGGACAAACCGGGAAGCACTGTGAGAATCATGTTTTTTTATTTCTCCAACATGTTCAACACCATCCGACCTGCCCTGCTGGGGAGTAAGCTGACGGTGATGCAGATGGACCCCCCTCTGGTCAGCAGCACAGGGGCCCCACAGGGAACTGTTCTCTCCCCTTTCCTGTTCACCCTGTACACTTCTGACTGCCAGTTCCACTCTGAGTCATGCCACCTCCAGAAGTTTTCGGACGACTCTGCAATTGTTGGCTGTGTCAGTGAGGGGAAGGAGGAGGAGTACAGGGGTGTTGTGGATTCCTTCGTCAAGTAGTGTAAGACTAACCATCTGCATCTTAATACCACCGAGACAAAGGAGCTGGTGGTGGATTTTCTTAGGAGGAAATCTGCCCCTACACCCATTTCCATCAATGGTGATACTGTGTAAGTGGTCCAGGATTACAAATACTTGTACACCTGGACAACAAACTGAACTGGGCCAAGAACACTGAGGCTGTGTACAAGAAGGGTCAGAGCCGGCTCTATTTCCAGAGGAGGCTCTGGTCTTTCGATGAATGTAACATCATGCTGAGGATGTTCTACCAGTCGGTGGTAGCCAATGCCATCTCCTTAGGTTTGGTGTTTTGGGGCAGCAGGCTGAAGGCAGCAGACGCCAACAAGATCAACAAGATCATCAGGATTGCTGGCTCCATCCTGGAAGTCCAGCTGAACTCTTTGTTGGTGGTGTCTGAGAGGAGGATGCTGTGTAAACTCCATAGTATCATCATAGTATCATAGGACCAATCCTTTGCTTTTGGCGCTGGCTCTTGCAGACGCAGCTCACGTAGTGTTTCTTTTAACTTTGTTTTTTGAATAGTTAATTATTGCTTGTGCTCTTTTGGAGCAACCACAAACTGTTTGTTAAAGTTGTGACATTGGCTGGACTATGTTTTGTCGCCCTTCTCCGCGTTCTTCGGTTACTTTTTCTAATCTTTGTATCAGATAATCTTACCGAAAGGAGTAACGGCATTGTTTACACACGTGAACAGCTGATTGCGCTGTGTAGGCCTGTGCTGTTGCCCGGAGACAGATCTGTGTTCCCAAAAGAGTTACGGAGGAGACTCCGGGGGTTGCAGGTCTGGAGTAAAACGGAGGGAGAAGAGGAGACGGCATAAACCAGCGGTCCCGGTGACCATTATGGGAAACGTGAGGTCTTTGGGGAATAAGACGGATTAACTCACTTCACCAGTGGTGAAGACCCAGAAGGAATACAGTCAGTGCAGCAGTAAGCTGTTGTCCATTATGGATAATAATGGAAAAACCCTCTCCATCACACTGTGGTCACAGCGGAGCACCTTCTCACACAGGCTGCTTCAGCTCGAAGGGACAGATATAGGAAATCATTTCTGCCACATGCCATCACACTGTTTAATAAAAGCTGAAAGTACTGGTCATTATTCTCTATATGCACTTCAGATATATTTTCTGTTAAACATACTGCTCATTTATACATGTGTTCAATAACTGCTACTGGTACACTTTAATAGTGCACAAATGCACATTTTGTTGTATATAAATGAAATTTTTTACTTGAATCTTATTTGTAATTACAATCTTAAAGGTTGAATTGTACATTTTGTTTATACTACTACTTAATAGTAGATGCTTTGTGCTTTTAAGTACTTTTATTCTATTCTATTCTATTCTATACTCACCCTCTCCACCAGGTGCTAACCTCCCACAGAAGCATCTTCAGCAACACACTCATTCCATCCCTGTGTAAGACAGAACGGCAGAGGAAGTCCTTTCTGAATGTGGCCATGAGACTGTTTAACTCATCTACCTCAGGTTGAGAGAGGGTCAGTGGAAACACTGTGTCCTGAGGCCAAATGTCACTTTACCCAATGCCACTTTATACAATGACACTTTCTCCAGATCACTTTGATTGTATATAATGTGTCTATTGAGGCTGCTAATTTGTACATTACACATATTGTATTCAGTTACTTATTTTATTTCCCTCCGATCCATACATCATCTACCACTTATCCGGGGGTCGGGTCGCAGCAGCTTTAACAGAGAAACCCAGACGTCCCTGTCCCCGGCCACTTCCTCCAACTCTTCCGGGGGGACCCCGAGGCGTTCCCAGGCCAGCCGAGAGACATAGTCTCTTCAATGTGACCTGGGTCTTCCCCGGGGTCTCCTCCCAGTGGAACGTGCCCGGAACACCTCACCAGGGAGGCGTCCAGGGGGCATCCTAACCAGATGCCCGAGCCACCTCATCTGACTCCTCTCAATGCGGAGGAGCAGCGGTTCTACTCCGAGCCCCTCCCGGATGACTGAGCTTCTCACCCTATCTCTAAGGAAGAGCCCAGACACCGTGCGGAGGAAACCCATTTCGGCCGCTTGTATTCGTGATCTTGTTCTTTCGATCACTACCCACAACTCGTGACCATAGGTGAGGATGGGAACGTAGATTGACCAGTAAATAGAGAGCTTCGCCTTCTGGCTCAGCTCCTTCTTCACAACGACGGGTCGGTGCCGAGCCCGCAACACTGCAGACGCTGCACCGATCCGCCCATCAAGCTCACGCTCCATTTGTCCCTCACTCGTGAACAAGACCCCGAGATACTTGAACTCCTCCACTTGGGGAAGGATTTATTTCATTTCATTTTATTTTATTTTGTACTTTCCCTCTTGTTCCGTAACTGTTGCACAGCAATTTCCCTCGGGATAAATAAAGCTTGAATCTTGATAACTACTAAGTTGATGGCAGCTATTAATGATAAACTTGATCCCAAACGGCTGAAGAGGAACAGTGACAAGCTGGAGGAAGTAGAGGCCAGAACGACTAGAGACTACCAAAGCCCCTTGCTACCAAATTGCAAATTCTCAAGAAGAATATTAAGTCCCTCTCTGACCACACTGCTGACTTAGAGGACAGCATAATAAATACACATATTCTTAATATACCAGAGAACATAGAGAGAAAGAATGCTTTGGAAGTTTTCAAGCACTGGCTTCCTGACCTTCTTGACATCGATATAGAGGGAGGCCATGTCAAGCTGGATAGAGCTTACTGCTCTCCCTATCGGAGACCCAGCCCTGACCAGAGACAGTATTCAGTCATAATCTGGTTTCACTCCTTTCCTGATAAGCAGAAGGTGATGGAGGTGATGAGGCGTAAAGCAAGGGACGGCAACGTCATTCATGGTAAAAGAATATCTTTTTATCCCAACTTGTCCACAGCAGCTTTAGAAACTAAAGCGGAGAGAGTTTGACCAAGCAAAACAATGCGTCGGGGAAATCGAAGCAAACTACTCCATACTTTTCCCTTCCAAGCAGTATGTACTATATCATTCAATGGTATAAAGAAATTTTATCTCTCCCCAGGAGAAGATCTGTCTTCCACAGCCAGCTTAGCCAATCAGAACAGATAAAGATGATTAATTTACACCATAGACTTTAATATCATTTGGTGTAAAACAAAACATTTACTCTTTGGCAGTGGATAAGGGCTAAATGGTCCATAAGCAGAATATCATCATTATTATTTGATCTAAACCTGAATGTTTTAGTTATAATATATATCATAACTATTCAGGTTGCCCCCTGCTGACTGTGTAATGCCATTTGCTTTGGCAATTTGTGTTAAGGTAAATTTGTTGTGTTTTTTTTTCACACGGCCTACTTTTCTACTTGTTATTTCCCTGTTATGTTATTTGTGCATGCATTCCTGAAATATATCAGCTCTCTTGCAGGTGTTTGACAGAATGATTGTCTCCCAACATGGGGGAAGGGCACTCAGTCATTCCCTTTGTTGTAGTTCTCTATTATTCTTTAGTATGAGAAATTTTCTATGTCAGTACAGACAGTTATATTGACTAAAGTAAAAATGCAACAATACAGTATAGGGCACATAGAATAATATTTCTGTTGAACTTCATAGTTAAATCAGTCACTTTGTTTATGTGATGGCTTCATCTAATAAGTAAAAAATCTGTTCATTGAACATTTGAAGTTCAAAGGGAATGTGAAGCAGAGATGGGTTTATGCTTTATGGAAAAAGGGAGTGTGCGGATGTAGCTGAATTGCAGAAATAACATCAAGATGACAATGGGCACCTTAAACTTAAACATAACTGGGTTGGCCAGGTTTAAATTTATTCCTCTTTCATCACTAGCACGCAAGACTCTCCCAGTTCAACTATCAACTTGTATCAAGAATAAATTTTCTTTTCTCAAAACAAAGACTAAAAATATGGCAACAAACCAAGCAAAAACCTCTCACCTTACTAAAATGAAAAACGACTGATCAGGTGGGAGGCAGCAAAGCAGCTCAAGATGCCCGTCTGAACTAGCTTGCAGGAGTTGCTCCATTTCAGTCAGACAACTCACTTGTAAATGTTTATAAATTCATACTCTAGTTTAAGTTTGGTGTCTAGGCTCCAACCTTATCACTCCTTGTGCATACTAAAACACAAAGATTTAAAGCCTAGCCACTGTGTGACCAGTCCTCGCAAGCATCTAGACTTCGAGGAGAATATACTACCTAGTGATACAGGTATGTGTGGGCTTGGTACCAGCTATCGTGTGGCCATTTAGCAGGAGTACCTCGCCTTGAAGGGGAATATGCTACCTAGGGTCTGATCAAAAATGTATACTGCAGTGTCTGCAACAAAACTCACATGCCTGTTGTCATGAACCTCGGACTCAGGACACAGTTGCAGGGTCAGTTCAAAAGCAAGAGTGTTTATTTTTAACACAGCAGCAATAAGGCAGGTTGAGGATCTCCAGGCAGAGCAAAGGAAAAGGCTGTGAAAATCCTGAGCACTTTCAATAACTATAGTTGAGGACGAGTGCAGCTATGAATGTTAACATGAACAAAAAAACTCTCCACTCTAGGAGGAAAACATAAAAGCTATGAATGATAACAAAACAAGGTCACACTCTTCTATTGAGGCGGATTTAAACAAGGACGCTCTCATAAAACCGAGACACTACGAAACGTTAACTATTAACTTAAAGCTCGTCTTTAACGGCGGCACGAAAGGTCTTTAAAGAACACAACACAAAACCGCTCCACTAGGGGAGGAACTATGAAACGTTATAAATCAAAACTCTCCAAAAAAATGGAGGATCAGAACAGAGCTATGAAACTTACCGTGAACAATAAATAATCTATGGCTATGAAATAAATTACAAAGAAATACGCTCTGCAGGAGAGTCGCTCGACTGCAGGCTCGAGGTAACAATGGCTGGGAATCTATGAAGACTATGGAACACGAGGCGAGTCATGAAGCTCAAACAGTGACAACATACTGGCACATATTTGAACACATGAGGAGCTAAGGGGAACAGGTGGAAACACTTGGGAATCAGGGAAGACAATCAGACACTTGACACGGGAGAAAAGGCAAGGTACCTGAAACTAGAGGAAGTTGATATTTCAAAATAAAACAGGAAATGATGAGACAAGACATGAAACAGAACATAAATCATGACACATGCTTGGTGTTAGGGCCTGTTAAATGGTAAACACACTGTACTTGTATAGCACTTTTCTAGTCAATCTGACCACTCAAAGCACGTTCACACTACATGTCACATTCACCCATTCACTCATTCAGCACACTACACAGTGCTTTTTGTTCCAATCATTCACACACATTCATAAACCGATGGAAGCATGAGTCGGCAATGTGGAGTTCAGTGTCTTGCCCAGGGACACTTCAACATGAGGCCCGGAGAAGCCTACATTGGATTAGACACTTTGATTAGCCTGTTGGCTATTTAGGAGACAAGCATTTGACAAATATGAGTTTATGTCACTTTTTCTAACTAATGATTTCTGGACACTGATAACAAATTAAACCAACATATATGCAAACCAGTATTTGGTTTACACACCAAAACTGGTGTGTTTACTCACCAAACCCTTTACACACCAAATCCAAAATTAAGATTCCACAAGTGGCATAATGTGACAGACCCAGATATGAAAGCCTGCGCCTGCTGGCACTGCATTTGTGAATGGGGCTGGTAGAAAAAACAGCTGCAGGATTTCTGGGCCGAATTTTGGCTAACTTGCACATCTGGGGTTGGGAAAGTGATGCCCGAGATATGAAATAATACTCCCTTTCCTGCACTTTGCCAATACCATTGAGCATGTTGAGAGGGGGCAGTCAGGCCATTACAGACTCTTCAAGGTGCGTCCAGTGCTGGATTTCATCATTCCCCGTTTTTCACAAGTTTATAGTCTACCCAAACAGCTATAGATCACAAAAAAATAGATTAGAATCAAAACTGACAAACATGGGTACAAAGCATTTGTTTTGCGTGAGGATAAAAAGGATGTGTTCTGCAATGGTCCTTATAATCTGGACAATTTGCTGACCAGGATGTGGAAAATTTAGGTGCCACCTATCTTGTTGTGTCTCAGCTGATGGCCCCATAAACAATGAAAGGGCATGAGAACAGTTTTTACACATCACAACCTATAGCGAGTAAATTAGAGGATGATGACACTGGTTGGGACTGTCAATTGCAACTGAAGGATGCCAAATGGCTTGAGACCAACCTAGTTATCTCTGACGAGAGAAGATGACCCTATGCTCATGAGAAACAATAAACTGTTGGCACGACACAAAGCTCCCTACTGTGTTGTCATAATTTCATGGAAAAGCAGAAAAGAATCAAAGCAAAGGAAAGTCCTCTTGATTTTCGTGAGGTCAAGAAGCCTGTCTGTGTTTATAGGTACATCAGTTTCATTGGCGGGGAAGATAAGACTGATCAAAGAATGAGGGCCTATCTCTTTACACACAGTGGTATAGCCAAATCTTCACACCAGTCATGAGTGTCTTGAGCATGGTCAGTGCTAGGACATAGAAGGATATAGAAGGACACTAACAAACATTGTACTGATTGTGACTAACATGCATTTTGAATGATTCTCCAGTTGTTTTTATCTGGACAAATAGGCAAAAGAAACATGAAAAAAGATCCGAACAAGGAATAGCTTTGTTCATAGTTGTGTATATGAATTGAGAAAATTTGATAAAATTATCACAAAAACTCACAAAAATTTTTGTGGGTGGGGCAGGGGACATTTTAAGGTTTCAAAATCTAAAACTTGAAGGCAAACTGATCAAATATAGAGCATCGTACACTGCTGATAACTGAGAATCTTAGCAGAAATCAGAAACATTGTTTGATGTATCAATTTTAAATTAATATTTCAATATTAATACAAAAGAATGCTGGCTCCTGGTTGTTTCTGCTAGTTAATATTACATGTGAAGCCCTGGCTGGAGAGATGCAAATGTTGCAACCTTTTACAGTCTAGATTCTTGTCCCTGGAAAGCATCCCTGGAATGGCTATGCTTATGCGAGATGATGCTGATGAAATCAGTGGTAACACTCCTTTCATTTGATTATTTCTCATTTGCCCATTTAAATTAGTTCCTTTTAAACTTTCAGAGTGTAGCATTTTGTGGGATCTATTGCAATATGTTTTTTATAGCTTTTGAGATACTACACTTACTTATACAGCTTTACACAAATAAAAACACCATTTGCATGGTATAATGTCCTAAATGTTCTAATTATTGCAAGCATAAAATCATTAATTCAGCTCCCTTAGTTAAATCCTTAAATTTAACTGAATTTAACCAACACAAAAGGCAAGAGAAAACAGTTAGCAGTTTAACAGATGTCAGTTATAAGAGTTCACAAAGCCAAAGTTCACCAAATTCAACAACTAAAAAAATAAATAAGTAAATAACCATAAAGACTCCAGAAAGCACTTAATCTGTTCTCGGTTCAGGTCAGCGGACCAGGCTGAGCACAACAGGCCCTGCGTTCCCTTTATGAGTCGCCAAATAGTTTGTCAGAGCATCCTTGAGGCCAACTGGAATTCTTTCTCCATGGCCTCACGAAATTCCTCCCACATCCGAATTTTAGCTTCTGCAAACACCAGTGCTGAAGATCTTTTTGACACTTTGTACCTGTCAGCTGGCTCAGGTGACCCCTTGGTATAAATTGTAAGAATAATATAGAAAATTTAGGCTCTATGTAGTCAAAATATTAATAAATGTTAGCCTACCAACTATTTAGGTTATTCTGCTATTTCCAGGTCATAACAACCCTGATGAAAATGTGTTTTTTTAAAAACGTCTGGAAATTTCACCACAGCCCAGCACTTAACTAATGTGTTCAGATGTTGGCTGCACTTTTCTCTAGGGTTCTTACTACTGGTGCTAGGGGTGGAGCTTGAAGCAAGTCATATGATGAGAGGCAACAGTATGCTGCCAGTGTGTTTTTGGCATTTGGTAGCAAAAGTTTTTAGTTAGTAAGAACATTTTGAGTCTAGAAAAAGAGTTAAGCATGGCAAACCTCAGACTTAGGAATAGCATGTGTTAACATATGATGATCTGTGAAAAGCCTACTTTGTATAATATTAGCTTTGTGAAAGTATTTTAGTTTGAGTGTTGTGTATTCAAATACAAACTGTGCTCTTCTGCTTAACAATTACAGAGTAAGACTGGTAGCTTAGTAGCCATTGTAGTTTTATATGATGTTGAACTTGTACCACTGTGTACTTTTCTTAACACTGGTGTTGTTTTTTGTATTGTATTTTGCCGTTTATAACCACAGCTGCAGCCCTTTTTTATTGAACCCTTTTCAGGCTTGGAGAGATATCCCTTGAGGTTTTTTCTTGTTAAGAGCACATTGCACTACATTGTTAGATAGACTAGTGTGTCTCTATGCTACTTTGCTGTTTGTAGGAGGTGGCTTTTGCTGTATGATTTCATCATGGTGTTTAATCTTCACTCAGTTGCTTGCATAAATTATGATTGCCCTTACTGAACAAAGTGTATCATGTAAGAATTTGAGTTACCAAATAAACAAGTTTCCGCATTCACTGACAGAGAACAGAAAGTAGGACTGGTGAGTTGATGCAGCATATAACCCAGAAACAAACTTTTGGATTAAGATAACTGGAATTGTAAGCTTCAGCTACAAATTGTACAACAACAGGTTATAGTGAAGGAAACTTAACTGTTAGAACAGTTGGGATTTGTTCAAGAGAAGGAAATTAAGGAGTTGGAGTTGAGAGTTGACAAAGCAAGTGGAGCTACAGTTATTTCCAAGAGTGATTTTGGACCAATGACAAATGAGAAATATGTGAAAAAATGTGCGATTTTACCAACACTTTGCAGTGGCCTAAGGCCACTATTATGTATTCTTATGAGGTAGTGCCAGATGATTACCGGCAGCACTTTCATGTTGACTGAAGGAGTAGAAAAACTGTGTTTCAGAGATAGGTTCAACATTTGATTGAACTTTGAAAAAGCTGCTTCTTTATGTTAGCTGTTGGGTATGGTCTGGCCTACAAAGGTGAGTTTAGCCACAAAATTCTCTCCAATGATAAAATTTGTTTTTGGCATGGCATTGTCATGTTACAAGATCGTCTGGAGGCAATTCTATTCCCTCTGGCTCGTAAATCTGGCAATTGCAGGGATGTGGATTGTATTGTCTCAGAGAACCCTTGCAGATGGTGTATTGAAATACTACTTAATCAAATTACTTGTGTCAGTGGAACTGTGTCTGTATATCCAAGTAGAGGGAACTACCCTGTTGTTTTAGGCAATGAGAGGATAATCTACTTTACGCCAGGTTGTTGGGTTGACATTGTGCAACCCCATTGCCTCTGCTGATGCTCAACTGAGGGTAGGGTTTGGAACGGAGAAGCTTGAGACTGTTATGTATAAAATATGTTTGTGGACAGCTGATGTTGGCAACTATCTGGAAGATGACGTTTTGTTGACTGCCTTTCCTTGTGGTTCTGATTGGACTTTGATTTGCCAAGTGGATACATCTGTATAGTATTCATTCTGAAATCATGGTAATTCAATGTCTGACCACTTGGACATAACTACAACATACAATCAAATAAAAAAAAATTCTGGCCTGGTTTAAAATCAGATGCTGTTGAGTTTTGTCGTACTTGTCACGTGTGTAAGTTATAGACCGTGTAGGCCTTCTACTAAAATCAAAATCTGGTCTTCAATACATTTTGGGTCTTATTTGTGCCACTACTCATTTCTCTGAGACAAAACCATTGCATTCCCTTAAATGTAAACCAATTATGAAGAAATTGGTGAAGTTCTTTACTACTTTTGGGCTACGAAAGGTTATTATAATTGACCAAGGCACTAACTATATGTCCAAGCTTCAGGCTTAGGCTCTGAGACATCAGGTTTCTAGTGCTTACCATCCTAAGGACCAAGGAAGCTTGAAAAATTTTCCAAAAACTATGTTACGTATGTACTGCCTTAAGTGTATTCCAAAGAAACATGAAGTCTACTTTTAATGTTTCTCATTATTTAATATATGCAGGAGTCATTGGAATTCAATCCTGTTGAGTTGGTGTTTGGCCATAGAGAAAAATGTAATTAAATAAAAAGTGGGTGCATGGAAATGTGGTTGTTGGCACGGTCATCTCATAGCAATGGTCTAAATCCTGGCAGGGGCCTTTCTTTTTGCATATTCAAACTCTATTATTATATTATGCCTTTTCATGCCCTTTCTGAATAAAAAGCATTTAATTGTGGAGGCAATTACGAGTAGTTTGGGAGAAACAATTTATTCCTAGAGGCCGCAAGGGCCGGTGTTCTGTCATGGCAGTGGGCTGATTACGTACGCTGCTACGACCTCCGCCTCCACTGGCAGCTTTCGTCTTTTTTTGTTTTTTGTTTGTTTTTTTGCAGACGCACCCTGACGTAACATGTCAGTGCACTCGGTCAGTGGTGTTTGAAAGAGCAAAAAAGTAGAAAGAGCAAGGGTGGCGCAGAGAAAGCTAGAATTAAAAAGAGGAAAGCTCAGGAAACAGACGCAGCTAAATATGCAAAAATTGGCAACTTTTTCGCTAAAATGAGCTTGCGGTTTGTAATGTCAAATGAGGACGATGAAACGGGTAAGGCAATATGTTGAACTCTGCCTGCAAACCCCTGTTCAAGTTAATTAATTATCAAGTCAATTAATTGTGTGGCGTTGTAATTTAAATGATGCTGCGCCACATAACTGGGAAACTTTGTTCTGAGACAGAACCAAGCAACCATGAGCCCACAAGTCCAGTTTGGGCAGGTAGGATTACTCACTGAGTGAATATTATTAGAATTAATATGATGAAAAGTATGGTGTAGACCTGCTCTATATGAAAAGTGCCCTCAGATGGTAGATAATTCAGCACTACATTAATGACACTGACCTGAATTGATCAGAAGGCTTTGTAAAAAGGGGAGATTTGTGCTGAGAATGACCTTTATCACATTTTAAAAAGTTGTTTTAGTGTCAGAAGCAGAGCCAGAAGCCAGTAGGGATGAGGGGACAGCTTCTGTCAATATGGAAGGAACAGGTGAGCTGTTGTAACAGAGAGTGTGAACAAGCAAGCAGTAGTTCCCATATAACCACTTTCTATGCCCAAACGATAGTAGTGACTTGTTATATTTTTTATCATTAAAAGTAAGACAATAAGTAAATACACAAAGCCTACAATTTAAAGGGAATGGGATGAAAGTATTATGAAATAAACCTGGATATTTTGCCATTGAAAATATCTTAATTGGTTAAGTAAAAATGTGTTTGACTTTAATAATAGGTCGTGATCTAAAGTGGGCCGGTCTGAGGCATGAAACTCCAGTGCTGAAAATGAGTCCCACACTGGCCCTCCACACACCCCTTCCCCCTCAGCCCCCAGTAAACATACTGGTAATATGCAAATGAGCCAAGATGTAGCATGACTGTGTAGTGTTAGGTTTCAGCACGGAGCTTAAGACTTTGAAGAAGAGGCGAAACTACAAAAAAAGGTAGAGGCCTGACAAAGTGCAATCCACTTCAGGTTGGGGTTGAACACATAGCTAACAACCTAATTCCATGAAGAAAAAAATGTTACTATAAGCACAGAAAAAAATACCCCCTCATATATGCCTGCCTAGAACCGGCCCTAATCAACTGTCATAACTCACATTTCAGTTTTCATGACAACAACCATGGAGACTAGAAATATAACGTAATTTGTGTGTGCATTCCAAATCATAAGTGTCGTCACAAGTATACTTTTATAAACTTAAAAATGTTTCAAATTAGTCCGAAGAAGTATTCAATTAGTATACTTTCTAGTACACTACAAGTACATGGTCCGTAGTATACTTATACACAAGCATACTTAATAAAATGAATTTCAGGTATACTACTTTTTGCTAATGGATGGCGCTTTTGTTGCTGTATATTGTTGTTGTATAACTTTAGGGTATTTTGGTAGGTTAATGTCAACTTTTATCTTGTGTGGCGAACCGTAACTCTAATCTAGCTGTGCGTTTGTGTGTGTTGCGGTTGCCAACTCTCACGCTTCTGACATGTGACACACGTTGCTATGTTGTTGCTATAGACGCAACCCAGCAACGTCACCTCCGGTTTCCTGATTGGCTGTTTAGCATTGGTTTCCATTACTAGTGTTATAAACAGTGACAAACCTTTTTAATATTAGTAATAAAAGTATAATAAAAATAGTAAGTAAAAAACTAATATGTCACTGAAAAAGACAACAACATGAATCCGTCAGGTGTGTTAACTTGAGAGGCACTGTAAAATGAAAGCTCCATGCTTACTATGTTTTCTTACATGAGCGAACTAGGGAAAGTTGCATTTAAATAAGATATATTTGTTAAGTTTTTATTTGCAGTCTGTTATGTGCTACTGAATCAACTAGATGGCAAAGCATAGTAATGTACAAGTATAAGGGCTAAGTTGTTTTACACTACCTCGATGCATTGGTATCCCACACTGTCCCACACAAACATAGTCTTTGTCCCACATCTGGTGAATTGGAATCTGGTCACCTTAGTTGGGATAGCTAGGGTCAAGCCAGGTTTGTGAACTGTTTTACCTTCCTCCTCATTCAAGTCTTTCACCATAACATAACAGACAAATAACAAAGCAATCCATGTGGCGCATTTCATTATACTGCAAAAAATCATCACATTTTATCAAGGAAAATGAAGTCCATATTCTACATGTTAAGCAGCTAAGTATGAAAGTAAATTATTTGTTTCACAATATTTATTGTTTGATTTGAAAAATTACACAAATGACTGTGTTTATATAGAAGGAATAGATTTGTAATAGATCGTCTTCATAATAGGATACCTTTCCTAGTGCAAACGGTTTTACTTTGAAGAAGGGGCAGCAAAACAGAGACGGCTCTCCCTCCACAGCCAAAGTCAGTGGAGAGCTAATTGGCAATCGCTGTTTTGACATCTGAAGAGAGTTTGCATGGCTTTGGAGGCGAATGCGACTTTGATACTTGCCATCTACCGAAACATTTTTGCAGAACACTCACACCCCCCACCCTATGGTAACAGTACTGTCCTACAGTAGCAACCTCCCACAGCAGGACAGTATTGGGCCCTGCAAAAACTGCTTTGGAAGACTTCAAAGAACATGACAAAGAGTCGGAGATGCTCATCCAGACTCTAAACTCTCCACATATCAATCTGGCAAGCACATTCAACAAGATCCCACCCCACAACCCACAAGGCCTAAAGAATCTTCTGCTAATGTCCTAGAACCAAACACTCCAGGACACCTTATGGTGTTTTTTCATCCACACTCTTTTGGCTATGTGATGACAACCAAAACAATATAAGGCAGTTGGCCATAATGCTGTGTCTGATTGATGTAACAAGACACCACATACAAAACACTGAGGGATATTTTCTCTCTATTCACACACAATATGTCTATATCTAAGTAATTATCAGTGTTTTTAAATGCAAATCAAAAATGCCCATTTTAGTACAAATGGGAATGTGATTTTTACATTCATGTGTATAAAGACAGTTAAATTGTTTGCCTTTTATATATAAAACTAGAGACAAATATATGAAAACAACAGCTTTGTCACGATTTATGCTTTGATTCATGTCTTGTCTCGTCAGTTCCTGTTTTATTTTGGAATATTAACTTCCCTCTCGTTTCAGGTACCTTGTCCTTCCTCCTGTGTCAACTGTCTGATTGTCTTCCCTGATTCCAAAGTGTTTCCACTTGTTCCCCTTGGCTCCTCATGTGCTCAAATAGTCTGCGTCTCCCTTGTCTTGTGCCTGTGTGTTGTACTCTGTCCTGAGCCTCACGCTCGCGTCTCTTGTTCCACAGAAAGCCACAGAATCCTTGAGCCTGCAGTGCAGCGATCCTTCTGCAGAGCGTATCCTTTGTTTTGATCATTTTTTCTTTACCTCTAGCTTAAAACCATGATAAGTTTCATAGTCGGTTTTGTTCCTCCGTTTTTGGAGTGATTTTGATTTGTAATCTTTTCATAGTCACCTCCGTTAGAGGAGCGTTGCGTCGTTTAATGTTAATGTTTCATAGTTCTTCCACTAGTGGAGTGATTTTGTGTTGTGTTCTTAGAAGATCTTTGTGCCGCTGTTAAAGGTGAGCTGATAGTTAAGTGTTAAGTTTCATAGAGCCTCCCGTTGAGGAGCGTTTTCTGTTTTGAGTACTTTTGCCCTGTTATTGGGAGAGCGTCTTTTGTTTCAGTCCGCCTCAGTAGGAGAGCGTGAGTTTATTTTGTAATCGTTCCTAGCCTGTTTTGTTTTCCTCCTTGTGTGAAGAAAGTTTTTGTTGTTCATTTTCATAGCGGCACTCCCCTCCACCATAGTTATTGAGGAGAGTGCTTCAGGAGTTTCACAGCCTCTTGGTTTGCTCTGTGTGGAGATCCTCAACCTGCTGTTTATTAAAAAAACTTTGTTGCCTTTCAAAAACAACCCTGCACTTGTGTCCTGTGTGCTCAAGGCCCTGACAAGCTTTTTTTTAAATCAAGAGCTGTGTCACTGTTGGTCTGACAAGGCTATATTTGAATGTTGCAGGAATTTGACTTAAATTTGTGAATTTCATCGACTCTGCAAAACAATTTTAGGTGCTATATGTTCAGCATGCTGAAGAATGAGAATATTTAGCTACCGATCTGTTACATTATAGCAATAAGCTACGATGAAGAATGTAAGTACATACATCCATCCATTTTCTATACCCGCTTCATCCAACTCATGGTCGTGGGAAGGCTTCAACCTATCCCAGATGTCATTGGGCGAGAGGCGGGGTACACCCTGGACAGGTTGCCAGTCCATCACAAGGCCACAGAGGCAAATGAGACACATAAGGTTTGATGAGCCAATAGCATTGTTGTGTTGAGGCTAACCATTTAAGAGCTGACATTAGACAAGTCAAAATTGTTTATTTTGATACTGAAAATGTGACTCAGTTTTATTGCAATTGAATTTTGTCTGAATGACTTAGAACAGTGTTAATTTTCATTAATAATTGGCAACTGCAAATGATGGTTCTGTGAGAAACAATGAAAATTCAGTCAGTGTATTTGACTGTGTATGGCAAGCTTTCTGATTTACTCGTATACTGTAAGAATTGTAATTGAAGTCTTAACATTATTGCTGCAACATATGACTAAGAGCTGCTGTTCATCTCTTTAAACTCTACCTCTGAGAGAGTAGAGCTTATTTCAGTCGATTGCACATATAAAGGAAGTAAGGTTTAAAAATATGTAATAGATATGATAATGTTCAGTGTAGCGTTATAGTCTGCATGCCTGAACATTCTTCATTTAACGTTGGAAACCCCCCCAAATAAACACAGGATCTCATGTAAAATTAGAGTTAAAAACTATTTTTCAGTTACAGTCTTTCTGGCACCCAAGGAGCTCAAATATAATTTTTTTTTCTTTTTTACAGCATATTAAAATCAGTAGCTTTAATGTATTTCTAAAGAATCATTTTCTTTTAGGATTTCATACATATAGATTAAGTCACACCTGTTTGTAGCTGTATTAAGTGTTTTTTTTTTATTTAAACCCCCATACTTTTGTCAATGGTAAAAATAAGATTCAGTCCAAGCCACCATACCTCAAGTAAGATACTTAATAAACGCCAGTTTCACATCACAACAGGATGCAAGAAGAACATGTTGGTAAGAATGACAGTCTTGTGTACATGCCACATTTCAGGCAAACAGAAATTTGAAGTTTAACTTTAACATTTGATGTTAAACTCATCCGAGGAAAACTCTGAGTATACCTTACCTTGTTATGTCATCTAACATCAATGACCAGAACAATATAATCTATAATTCCTACAGTATCTACAGAGTAAATGTATAAGGCAAACTAACTGTACCTTGTGTTCTTTTTTTTGTTGAATATTTGTGTAAGTGCCTAAGAGTGATGATGCAATGTCTTGCAAGCAGTATGTTATAAAAAAATAAATTTCGCATGTCAAAGCACAAGCAGGGAATACTATGAATACTGCATGGTTCCTACTTTACACTTCCTTTACATTTTTTTTTACCAAATTTTGCCAGGAAACACATAATGCAGGTGGAAAAAGAAATAGTTGACAGCTGCTATCAGTTACCATTAATACAACAATAAGAAGTCATCACTGTAAGTTTTTTTAGCATGGCCTATTGTCCTGGCATGCCTTAAAGTAGAGATGGAATTTGACATTTAACTAAAAATGTATAAAACTCATAAGTCACTCAATTCAACTCAAAGTAACTACAAAAAAAAAGAAAAACTGTTCACACCCCAAAACCTTGTGGGGTGAACTGTTTGGAGTGTCTGCCTAAATTAGTGTCTCATTTTTATATTGTGTTTTGAAAAGACACCAAGCACAACTTTGAAAAATAAATAAATCCAAATCAAGTGATCATCCACACAATTTAAATAGCAGTCAACTTAGAGAGATTGTTTGTTCTTTTTGGTCATTTTTTGCAGTAATTTATCATTTTCTTCCTCCTATGACCCTTTCTCATCATTTTCATTTACTCTTGTTCTGCCTAGAGGAGAGGCTTTGTCTGTGCTATTTGCCTCAGCCCCCTCCCAAAAAGTTTACATATTTTCATGGAAGAATAACATCTTCCTGGGCATCATCTTCAATTACCTGACAGACAATCAGTGCCTCGTGAGCTTTCAGACAAATTAGACGTTAAAGGCTAAGCAGTCTTGGAAGCTTACTTATTCATTGTAATTTCTATGAATCAACACCGTATCTGTTATTTGAGCCGGTATCATTTCAATAAAGTAACATTGCATAAATCTAATTTACAATGTTATCATATCAAAATAAGATGCTTGCAGAGTATGTTTTATAAAATTTAAAATTGTTTTTTAAATTTAGAGAATTTCTTTGGAGATTATTTTAATCTATTAATTGAATTTTGAATGAAATACTGAGATTTATTACTCACGTCTTTTTAGTACAATTTGTATCGTGCTTCATCTAGTGCCTTTGTAATGTAATAAGGAGGGGGTAGTCGCATAATATTCATTTCAACACATCGGGTGTTTCAGGACAACGCATTTGACGGAATTGGATACGGTTTTCATTCTTATTCGTTTAGATTATAATCGAGATTCTGTTGCCTTTTTTTAATACCAACAACATTTACGGTACAAAGCAGTCAATCAAAAGCTTACAATTGTTCGTAAAGAAAAGAAAATAAATAATAAAAAAATAATAACACAATTTATAAAGTAATCGAGCCTTTAACTCACCACTGAAGTTCCAGAGAGGATGAAACCCCCAAACTCCATGACTGTCATTACTCATGTTTCATGGCAAATAACGACAATATCGAACCCGAAGTTTTCCACCGAATGAAGCTCCTTTTTAAGTCGTTCTTAGATTGTATCCGCTCTGTGCTCTTCTATTGACAACCGAAGATATTTTCTCCTTTTTTCTTCTTATGTTCGAGAATCGAATTCTCTTTTTAATGTAATTTTAATACATTTTTATATTGTAGTTTTTCTCCGTGGTGGTACAGGCTGTATCAATCACACGGTTTGACATGAATAATATCTGACGATGAAAACAAATAACATCAACCAACAATTGTGCTTTCTTTTTTCGGAAATTAAAAGTGTGACCGATCAGCTCCTGCCACATCTGTGCACTAAGCAGACAATCACTTGCCCTGAACTGGCGCGGAACAGAGAGGGAGAATGAAAGAGAGGGAGAGAAAAATAGAAAGACAAGGAGAGAGGAGGGGAGTTGTGATGTCATTTTCTTCTGCCAATCCTCGGTGACTTGCTGTTTTGAATATTCAACAAATTATTGACAGAGCTGGAATTCTAATTTTAGCCTATATTTTAGGTATTTTCTGGTCTGAAGCATTCAGGTCTATGTTAACACAATGCCAAAGAGGAGAGACATCAACAGTGATATTAAATAAACAGTTGTTGTTGCCCATCCATTTTGGAAGGGTTGTAAGATCATTTCCAAAAGGATTTGCAGTAAGGCATTTTACTTAAGATTATTCACAAGTGGAAAACATTCAGTTAAGTTGCAAGGTTTGCAAATCTGTATCTGAACAAACCACAGTGCTTTTGGATCAAAATCATTTTGGACAGATGAGATAAAAGCTGATTTGGGCTTCTTTTGCAACTGCAGGACCCAGGCCCTGTACTACAAAGCAGGTTCAGTATCTCCTGGTTATCTTTATTTTAGCTGGATTAACAAACCTTAACAATGGATATCTTGCTAACCCATAAAGATCCATGGTGACACAGTTGCAACACAGTTGGTTCCTCAGTAAGTCAAGTTTTACAATTCTGGATATGTGCACGTTCATGTAAACCGGGTGAAGTTGCCATTAGTTGACCAATCACAATCTCTACTTCTAGCAGATTGAAAAGTAACTGTTGCAGCCATAGCAGGAATTTTTGTCGACGAAAAAAATAAAAATGCCAGCAGCTCATAAATGGCATAACATCAAGACATTGGTTCAGATTTGTGGATGACACCTGGGTCAAGACCGAAACTCGAGAAGCTAAGGCTTTCACGGAGCTGTTATAATTGGCTTTGTTCTTAGACATTATATATTCATATTCTATATTTTACTAAATAACCTATACTTTTCCACTCTACTCATACAAACGCAATATATGTCCTTGAATGTATGTCCAAGACTTTAGGATGACATAGCGAGACAAAACAACTGGGCCAGACCAAGAAGGAGTCTGGCCCAAATATCGAGGCTCGGGCTGACGGATTTCCTGCGAGAGCTTTGTCACCCCCAGTCCAGCGCTGCAATATACTTCACATGTGATCACTAATAAATGCTTTGTTTAATAAACGATTTCTCCAGCTTTTTCTTGGGCTTCCAATTAAAGAATTGGGCTAACCATTTGGTGCCCGGATTGGCTGATTCTGAGACCGTGTCCGATCGAGGACTTCCGGAGCTGATTGGAGGGGACCCTTTTTCAGACAATTCAAGGCACAAGGTGAGCAGAAAACCTCTTGTATCAGCATGTGTGAAATTTCTGCACATTGGTCAAGCTAAATCAAATTGTGTGACTAAAGATGTCCTCTGATCACTAAATCAAAGGAAAAAATTACTGTCTGTCTGTTTTACTAAATGGTCACATGTAAAGTATAAACACAGTCTCACCTAGGGAGAGCAATGAGTGTCCTAGACTGGTATAATCTGGATAAATAAAAGACGTAACATTCATAAGATAAATGAATAGCCCTTTCAGAGTTGTCTTCAAATATTGGATAGGATCTAGGACATAATTAAGTAGCCCGCAAGTGCGGGCAAGTTGGTCTATAATTTTCCCTCGAGTGGCGGTTTGACTGTAAAACAAATCCACAAGTGGAGGTTTGACTGTAAAAAGTTCGCAATGAGGCGGTTTGATTGTAATTAAGTGTGGTTTTGTACTTTTGATGAATTAAGTATTTATCTCTGCATAAGGACACAGGGCTAAGTTTGTTATTTTTCATGAAAATGTGGGGTGGTTTGCTACTTGGTTGATATTTTACTGTGTTGGTGGAAGTGTATCGAGCAGTCGAGACTGATCGAGAATTCCTACACTGACACAGATCTGAAGTGGTTCTGTAAAAGAGGGGGGCATTGGACGAGAAAAAAGGGGGAATTCAGTTCGGGTGTTACAGCGATTGGTGAATTAAAACCAATGTGTCAATTACCAGGGGACTCAGGACACAGACGCAGGGTCGTATGGATTCCAAGAGGGTTTATTATTTACTTGCAGAGCAAAGAAATGGCTATGAAAAACCCAAGCGCTCTCCTCAGTAACTATGGCGTGGAGGAGGAGCGCAGCTATGAAAGTTACAAAACAAATCTCTCCAAACTGGGAGAGAAACAGAAAAACCAAGAACACTTAACAAAACAAAGACACACTCTCCTAAAGAGGCGAATTGAAACAAAAGATGCACTCTTAACAAAACAGAGGTACTATGAAACTCTCCTTTAACGGAGGCGACTATGAAAAGTTACAAAGAAAAATCACTCCTTTAAAACGGAGGGAAAAACAAAGCTATGAAACTTACCGTGTTAATAAATAAACTAAGACTAGGGATAAGAATAAATTACTAATCAAGATAGCTCTGCAGGAGGATCGCTTACTCGTGGAATCTATGGATCAAGGAACAAGACAAATGGCTGGTAATGATGCTCATAGGAAGAGACAACATATTGGCACAAGACAAGGGAAACGCAGACTATTTGAACACATGAAGGACCAAGGGGAACAGGTGAAAACACTTGGGAATCAGGGAAGACAATCAGATGCCTGACACGGGAGGAAGGGCAAGATACCTGAAACGAGAGGGGAAGGTCAGTGCTTTTTCAAATTAAAACAGGAAAAGACGAGACAAGACATGGAACAGAACATAAACCGTAACAGGGAGAACCCCCAGAGATCAAGCACACAAAGATTCTGTGTAGAAGCTTCTTGGTCGGGTCCCCCACTCGGGCATTGCGCCATTCACCCATTCTGATTAACACGTGTAAAACATCTGAATATGTCACAAACCATTGTTGATAAGTGGAAAACATGTAAACCCGGCTCAATTGGGTCGGTATTATTTGACACCTTTACTAGATGGCAGAAAAAAGTCCCAAGGGAAGACAAACAAGAGGGACAGATAGATTTGTAAATTGGACGAGAGAAATGCAAGGGAAAGGAATGTTTGGAGGGTGTGAAAGTGTTCCACCGAAACTGAGTGATTTCTCTATGTTTTCAAAACAAGCAACAGGCAGTACGAATCAAGCAACAGCAAAGCAACAGGAGGCAGGCTTATTGCAGAAAGCAAGGGCAGAAAAAGATGAGAAAAAAGCAGTAACATTTCTTGCAAACTGTCAGTGTTTTTTAGGAGAAGTTAATTTGTCTATTCAGACGCAGTCCTCTGCACAATTGCCTCAGCAAGTGCCAGACACAACGTCATCTTCTCCAGGGACACATCCTACTACACTGGAAGATAATACGCCTCTGCCCAACATAAGTGCAACCAAGGAGGAACAGACAACGTTGCCTCGCAGATTATTGGATGCTCTCCAAAAACAGATGCCCCAAACTAAACCTATTACTTCAGGAGTAAGAACCAACACCCAGAATACACCTCTCATAATGAGTAAATTAGTGGTTATCAAAAATGGCATATTGCAAACAGCTTCATTCCCAAGGGATAATCATGCACAAACACAGGGAAAAGAGCACCTGAATGACATGGCGTAACATCACACTAATCCATTCAACACTAGTACTTTAGTAGAACCACCAATCTCCGAAGATTCAACTGACTAATTTGAATCACAGTCACTAGAAACCCGGTCCAGGGCAACACCATCTGAACCTGTCTATATGAATAAATCAGGGGCTGCATGTGGTGGTCCCTTTGTACGCGGCCTAACTTCTGCATTGGAGCAAAACCGACCATGTGAGTGGATAAATTGTACTTACCAGTCCTAATCTGCCACAGGTCTCTACTCAGACACCAGACAGTGGTAATATTCACTCTTGCACAGACACCCGTCAGAGTCATCATCAGATGCCATTCGTAACGGCAACCACCGGTGATGGTCGCACTACCACCACGTACAATCCATTCTCCTTGCAAGACACTGTAATGATTAAATCTCAGTCACCAGATATAAATAAAGGGGGGGGGGTGCTGGAGTACTCCCTGCCCTAGGCGATTTCAGGCGAGTGTTCGCCTCATGCACATCATTGGGCATGCTGGCAGAAATTGAAAAACGTTGCCAAACTGATACGGCCCTAGACAGTATGCCCCTACAGCATCTTGTGCACTTGTTATGGTTCCCCATACACATGAGGTTAACTGAATTGTGAATGCCACCTAATGCAGATGAGAGAGGGGCAGCCAATTTACTCAGAGTAAGAGAGCTACGGTAGGATAGAACTGGTAAAGATCCAGCTATTGGTGACACCTTTGAGGGACTGGATAGTGCAGTGGTATGATTGCCACCTTCCATGTGGGAGACCTGAGTTCATATCCCCTACATGCCTACCTTGGGATAAAAGCGTCTGCCAAAATGCATAAACAACATAAACATAGATACTTTTTAGAGGAGCAGTGGAAGCATCACTGTCTCCCTCCGTGCAATCCACACTAAAACAAGTAGTGGGATTAACCAACTTGACTTGATGTAGTATGGGCAGCCCATGTCACTCAATACATTGATAATGAAATCAAAGAACGGGAACAGAAGAAGAAGGAATTCGTTTCCCTTCAGGCACAAGAGGCAACATGAGATGTAAATCAGAGCAAAGCTCAAGCTAAACAAATGTCTCAGCAGGCACCTCCTCCTGCTATGCGATCACAGCCCTACACAGAACAAAAATCTTCGCTACTCGCCTTTCACACAGACCTACATGTGTCCTGAACACATGGCAGAGAAAACACTGATCACCCACACACACAGGCATTGCTAGACAGTCTGTTTGGCACATTGTGGTCTACTGGACCCACAGACGTGGGACTTCTTGATGTCCCCACTAACTATGACACGCCAAATCCATACACTATGTTAAATGGTATTGCACCAGACCAACACTTCTTCTCTTGCATTGACTTGGCTAATGCATTGAAGAATGCACACTGAAGAGTGTGTCCCTGCATAAGGACTCTCAACAGATGTTTACCTTTTCATACGAGGGTACACAATACACTTATACTCGTCTGCCGCAGGGCTTTATCGACGCACCTTCTATTTTCAATCATGTCCTAAAACAACAACTAAAAACTCTGACACTACCACAATGTGTGTCCCTTCTCCAGTATGTTGATGATATTCTTTTGGCAGTTCCAGACTCAGATTCTATTATGACGGCCACTGAGATAGTTTTACGTCATCTCGCAAAGTGTGGGTTTAAAGTCACAAAATCCAAATTCCATATTGGGAGGTGACTTTCTTGGGCCGTATCATTTGGTCATCCAGTGTGCATATGACTAATGAACAGAAAACAGACATCCTGAGTCACTCCAAACCAACCACAGTGAAATCACTGATGCAATTTCTGGGGCTAGTAACGTACAGCAAAAACTTTGTCCCAAATTTTTCCGGTTTGATAGCACCCTTGTGAGCACTAATAACGCAAGCAGGATACAAAAACTACAAATCTCCACTGCAGTGGACAGTTGAAGCTGACAAAGCTTTCGTTGAGGTGAAAACTGCTTTGTCTGCGGTTTGTTCCCTGTATGCTCCAAACTACTCCGAGCCGTTTCATTTGGATGTTGATGAAAAAGATGGGTTTGTCAATGCCGTACTGTATCAAAAGGGGGAGAGTAGGACCACATTAGACAGAAAAGTGTTGATGTACTACAGCTCTAAATTAGATAATGTGGAAATAGGCCATCCTACATGTGTCCGGCATGTAGCTGCTATAGAAAAAGCAGTACAGAAAACCTTGCATATTACAATGAATAATTAGACCATTGTGCACACTACACATGGAGTGAAAGCATGTCTAGACTCCAACTCATTCACATTATCAGCACAAAGATACCAAGGCCTACAACAACTGCTCGATAAACCTCACATCCACTTTTCCCACACAGGAGCTAATATGGCCTCACAGATGGATACTACACAAGACTGTGACTGTGTAGCAGAAAATGACAAGGAAATACAGCTACACTCTACATTACACAGAGAACCCATCCAAAATGCTCAAATAACATTATACTGCGACAGAGATAGTCATCATGCACCAAATGGCGCGTTAGTGACATCATATGCTGTTGTAGAAGACACATCTGATGGATTGAAGACACGAGATGCACAAATAATTCCACAACCGGCATTAGCTCAAATGTCAGAATTAGTTGCAATAACTGAAGCATGCTGTTTAGCAAAACACAAAACTGTGACCATTTACACAGACTCAGCATACGCTGCTCAGGCTGTACATGTGGACATGTGTCACTGGAAAAGGAAAGGCTTTGTGACCTCGGCAGGCACCCCTGTTAAACACCTAAATCAACTACTCAAACTATATTATGCCCTACTTGAACCAAAACAAGTTGCTAGAGTGAAGTGCAGAGGACATCAAAAGGGAGATGGTAGAGTAGCGAGAGGCAACAATGCGGCAAATATGGCAGCAAAAGCAAGAGCAGGGTATACGTAACAAAATGTCTCAGAAAACAATGGAGGATAAATCGCAACGAGAATTATGTATACAAAACATTAGAGAACTTCAAGAAGCAGCTGCACCATCTGAAAAGCAAGCATGGAACGAGAAGGGAGCAAAAAAAGATTCCACAGGGCTCTGGAGGAATCATGAAGGCAAGATAGTAGCTCTGGCTGGACTACTAAACTTGTCAAGAAGCACATGGTAGAGCTCACTGTGCTAGCTCAAAAGTAACAGCGTTCATTTCACAACACTGGTGGCACCCCCACCTAAAAGACACAATAAAATATTTTGTGCAATCATGTGACATTTGAAACCACTTTAATCCAAAAGTCTCTCTCAAAGCAGCACTGGGTAGTTTCCCAGTACCACATGCTCCATGGAAACAAATAGTAATGAATTTTACAGATATGGGAGCAGCTAACAGGACTGAAGGTAAACAATATCTTCTAGTGTGTGTAGATCCATTTAGTAGTTTTCTACTAAAACTGAAAAAGGAAAAGAAGTCAATAAATGGCTTACAAGAGAAATTATTCCAAGATTTGGTGTACCAGAAGTGATAAGATCAGATAATGGTACTCACTTCTCCAATGAAGAACTCGGAGCAGTGGAAAAAATGTTTGGAATTAGACATAAGTTTGGTGCAGTCTATCACCTAGCCTCACAAGGACAAGTGGAAAGAGCAAATAGATCTATCAAGTAAGGCTTAGCAAAAGTCTGTGCAGACACACAGTTAACTTGGGTTGAAGCTCTTCCTATTGTGTTATTTAGCATAACATCTACTCCAAATTCCACCATGAATGTGAGCCCACGTGAGATTTTGACTGGGAGAAAAATGCCCTGTCCATTTACAACTGCACCAACAGACTCATCTCCTGTTTTACTACAGCATGAAAACTTGTGTGAGTATGTGAAATGGCTAAACAACACGGTAATGAGTATATCTCAGGAGGTTACAGAAATACTCACCAAGGAACAGGATCACAATATTTCACTGGCTGGCTCCTAAGGAAAGTCAACAAACTTAACTGGTCCTCTCCACACTGGATGGGACGATACAAGGTAGCAGAAGTTACATCACATTGTCTAAAGGTATGGTTGACAGCAGACTGAGTAACTGGATCCACAAGACTCACTGTACTCACGCTCAAGATCCTACTGAAAAAACACAGAGGTTCGGACTGACTTCACTTACTGACAAAGATTAGACTACGGGGATTAAAACTCATAGACTGAACATACCACTGATGATGAAACCAGTAAGAAAAACACCACTTTGGAGACTAGACTGTAGTACCACAGTAGCAGTAACAATAATGGTAACTCTGCTCATTTTCACATCTCTCCTGTCTTGTGCGAGTCAGACATTAAAAGCTCAAGTGACAAAGAACTACAACCGTAATCTTGACATACCCTCTCTTCCCACCACTCCACACCAGGTAACTAAAAGATCTCTGAAAAAAGGCAACAACCCACTCCAATTGCAATTTACTGAGCAACAAGATGGTATGGTAAAATTTGATCTGTGCGCAGTCATAACATGTGGGTCGAACGAAAAACAGTACGAATGGTCAGAGAAATACATTTGTGTGATTGCTGACATCATGACGTACCCATACTGTCCCTCTTGGTGGTATGTCATAACTAACGCTGGCCCAGAAAATTGGGATTACCACCCTCCCAGAGCAAACGCAGGGGCCACTAAAAAAATGATTAGCCTTATTTAAAGCTACACCTAGGCATTCTTGGGATAAGGGATCCTGTAACCCACTAACACTTACATTGAAGAGCCCCCAGAAATCAGACGCTGGCAGATAAATTTTAGGAGCTTATGAAAGAGGAACTGATCCTTTAGGCTTCTTTTTGATAAATATGACTTAGCAACAAGCCCGGAGATAGAAACAGGCTTCACTCCAGAAAATATTTGGCTGTATTGGGTAGAGAGTGCAGCCAAATTAGCTACATAAGAAGATTGCATTCCCCCCCCCCCCCCCCCCCCCCCCCCCCCCAAGCTAGCTACCAATCACATCTGTCTAACTAGGTTTAATACCTTTGGCTCCAACGTAGGTGATATCCCTGATAACTACTGTGCCACTACAATTAATGTCACAAAGTGGAGTAATGCCACCAAATTTAAGTATGCCCACTCAGACATGTACTGGTATTGTGGTAACGAACACACTCCCTCCCAACTGGTCAGGAATATGTACTATAACTTAATTAATTGCACAAATAAAAATCATCAAAGTATCAGCATCTGAAGTGGCTTTATGGCAGTCCACCGCATACCATGATACTCCCCGCTTAATTTGACACAGGAGAAATACATTTGACATATGCAAGAATTCTCCGACCTATATAGATGCTACTGGGGTCCCGAGAGGATAACCTGATGAATATAAACTAGTAAATCAGATTGCAGCAGGTTTCGAATCATCCTTATTCTGGTGGGTGACTATTAACAAGAATGTGGGCAGAATTAATTGTATTCACTTTAATGTTCAAAGACTGAACAACATGACCAGAGATGCCATAGAAGGCATGCATGAACTTAGCTGCTACGTCACTGATGACTTATCAAAATAGAATGGCTCTGGATTTCCTTCTAGCTGAACGAGGTGGTGTGTGCTCTATGTTTTACCAACACTGCTGTGTGTTTATTCCAAACAACACTGCTCCAGATGGCTCCATAACTCGAGCCCTTTCCGGCATCCGAACCATGTCGGAGGAACTGACAGAACACTCGGGACAAAAAAATCTACTATCCGACTGGCTAGACAAAACATTCGGTAAATGGAAAACAATGATTACATATGCATTTATTTCACTAGTAGTAGCAGTGACTACTTTAACATTATGTGGTTGTTGCTGCACACCATGTATTCGGCACCTTTGTCTAAAATACATCACTACGGCTGTTGATAATGATTATGATCAGTTGAGTAATGAAGGTTGAACTATTCTGGGAAAGAGGTTTTGTTCCCAGCATCATGATAAACACTCCTGATACAGAAAGGTTTAACTAACGTATTACAATTGTTTTACTATAATAAAATCATGATATAATATAATCATGATAAAATCATGTCAAAAAGGGGGAGATGTTATAATTGTTTTTGTTCTTAGACATTATGTATTCATATTCTATATTTTACTAAATAACCTATGTACCTAGCTGGTACTTTTCCACTCTACTCATACAAACACAATATATGTCCTTGAATGTTCCAAGACTTTAGGATGACATAGCAACAACTGACAAATAGACAAAACAACTGGGCCAGACAAAACATCTCTATTGGATTAGATAGGTCTGGTATATTAGATACACGCCTAAAACAGCACTCTAACACACACATTGTTCATAACATCCAACGAACACGACGAGGACAGTGGTTGGCCTGCTCAGGCCACTAAAAACTGACCAATTATACTCTGTCAAGTGTGAGTACAACCTCTGTTAGATAAAGCTGAATATAAATATGAAATGTTTCCGGATATCGGGGCTCGGGCTGACGGATTTCCTGCGAGAGCTTTGTCACCCCCAGTCCAGCGCTGCAATATACTTCACATGTGATCACTAATAAATGCTTTGTTTAATAAAATATTTCTCCAGCTTTTTCTTGGGCTTCCAATGAAATAATTGGGCTAACAGAGCACAACAACTCGGTGGACAGTAACATCAAGTTCAATTCAATTTCTATTCATTTTATTTATATAGCGCCAGATTACAACAATTGTCATCTCAAGGCACTTAAGTAATATAGTCCAATTCAAGCCAATTGGAATTCAATTCATTGTAATCATAATCCAATGAATTCATATAGAGCCAATTCTAAAATTAATATCCTAGCTAAGGAAACCAACAGATTGCACCGAAACTTGTCTTCAGTCCAATCTCCCGTCCTGAACGTGCCTGTGGCGACTGTGGAAAGGAACGACTCCCTTTTAACAGGAAGAAACCTATGGCAGAACCAGACTCAGGAAGGGTGGCCATCCGCCTCGACCAGCTGGGGTTTGAGAAGACAGAAAAGAGGGAAAAGAGGGGGGAAAAACACCATAACGCCATTCAAAGGATATCTGTTGGAACAGGGAAACACAAGTTAATAACCACAATAATGTCACATGTACATAAAATCAATTGAGAAATTAAACAGGGGGAAAAAGAGAGCAAAGTGAGGAAAGGTGTGACAGATGAGGTCCCCCAGCAGTCTAAGCCTATAGCAGCTTAACTATGAGATGTTTCAGGATTACCTGAGCCATCCCTAACTATAAGCTTTATCAAAAAGGAAAGTTTTAAGCCTAATCGTAAAAGTGGAAAGGGTGTCTGCTTCCTGGACATTTACTGGAAGCTTATTCCACAAGAGAGGGGCCTGATAACTGAAGGCTCTACCTCCCATTCTACTTTTAGAAACTCCGGGAGCAACAAGTAAACCTGCAGTTTGGGAGCGAAGTGCTCTGTTAGGAAAATATCTTACAATGAGATCTTTAAGATATGATGGAGCTCGGTCATTAAGAGCTTTATATGTGAGAAGAAGAATCTTAAATTCTATTCTGAATTTAACAGGGAGCCAATGAAGAGAAGCTAAAACTGGAGAAACATGATCTCTCCTGTTAGTTCTCATCAGAAATCTGGCTGCGGCATTTTGGATCAGCTGGAGGCTTTTCAGAGAATATGTGGGACAGCCCGATAATAAGGAATTATGAAGGTGAAAGAAGGCAGTCCTAGAAACCAGTTTTATATGTGTGTCAAATGATAAATTCTGGTCAAAAATAACTCCAAGGTTCCTCACTGTAGAACTAGAAGCCAAGAAAATACCATCTAGAGTAACTATATAACTAGACAATTTCTCCCTGAAGTGCTCAGGTCCAAAGAGAACAACTTCAGTTTTGTCTGAATTTAAAAGCAGACAGTTCTGAGTCATCCAGGTCTTTATGTCTTTAGGACAGGCTTGTAGTCTGACCAACCTATTGGTTTCACCTGGTTTCATAGATAGGTACAGCTGAGTATCATCGGCATAACAATGTAAATTTATGCCATGCTGTCTAATAATGTTACCTAATGGAAGCATGTACAAAGTAAAAAGAATTGGTCCAAGCACAGAACCCTGAGGAACTCCATGACTTACTCCAATGTGTGAGGAAGATTCTTCATTTACAAGAACAAACTGGAATCTATCAGATAAATATGACTTAAACCAGCCTAATTCAGTTCTTTTAATCCCAATAACATGTTCAAGTCTCTGTAACAGAATGCTGTGATCGATCGTATCAAATGCAGCACTGAGATCCAACAGGACAAGCACAGACACAAGTCTGCTATCAGAGGCTAAGAGGAGATCATTGGTAACTTTCACCAGTGCTGTTTCTGTGTGTGTCTTTTTTTTTTTATTGTTTCAAATATTCTTTATTAGAGCACGTTGTTATAGAGTTACACATTTACAGCAAACATATAAGTATACAGTATACCAAATAGAAATGTGCGCAGCTAGGATACAGTACTCTCTTTTTGTTTTTTTACACAACAATGGAAAGTGAAATAATAGCCAAACATGTAAAGGGAAGAAAAAACAGATACATAAATTACAAAGAAAACAGCAACAAAAAATAACAACGGGGTGTGAGATAATGCATGAGAGGTGACCAAATTTTTTCAAATATCGGGAGTTTATCCATGACAGTATATTTAATTATCTCTAAATGGAGAGTGTTAGTAAGATCACTAAGCCACATCTTTGTGGTGGGTGCTTCTTTCTTTTTCCAATGCATGAGAAGTAATTTCTTGGCAACGATGAGACTATAGGAGAGGAAACATTGCTGGGATTTGTTTAATTTCTTAATATCATCTGACACTCCAAGAATAATAGTGAGTGGTTTAGGCTCTAACTGTACGTTAAGTATTTCAGACATTAAACTGAAGATATTAGACCAAAAGAACTTGACCTTAGAACATAGAGCAAAGCTGTGAAGCAACGTGTCGTCCGCTGCCTGGCATTATTGGAGCATCGATGAGTGTGTTGCAAACTCTCTTCCCATAAAATGTCCGGTATCTCAGTGCCCAGTTCTTCCTCCCATTTTGTTTTAATTGGGATGGAGTTCACAGGACTAGTAGATTGCAAGATATCATATATAAAAGATATTGATTTTTCTGAGCAAGACATGGGGCGGAGGCATTGATCAAGACACAAGCCTTTGAAAGTCTCATTTTTGAGATTTTGCAGAAGTGTTCTTACATAGTCCCTTATTTGCAAATACCTAAAGAAACTACGTCCAGGTAGATTATATTTACTCTGTAACTGTGCAAAGGATGCAAACATACCTTTAATGTATAGGTCTCCTATTGTATGGATGCCTATAGTCCTCCAGAGATTGAAAGTATCATCCATAATGGATGGTGGAAAGGTTGGGTTTCTAGCGATAGATAGTGCATAAGATATGGGTTTCAGCTTAAAGTGTGACTTAATTTGTTTCCAAATGCGCTCTGCACTATGGATCATCACATTGCAATTATATAAAGACTTCTCAATAGTGCAAGGTGCCAGGAGAATGGCACCCAAAGAATAAGGCTGGCATGTCTCCTGTTCTAATTCGAGCCAGTTTGGTGGGATTGCTGTGTTATCCAGCCAGTATGCCATAATCCTAATTTGTGAGGCCCAATAATATGATAAAAAATTTGGGAGTGCCAAGCCCCCCTCCATCTTAGATTTGCAGAGGTGTTTCTTACGAATTCTATGGGTTTTGTAGTCCCAAAGGAAAGGGAGCACAATCATGTCTGTTTTATTAAAGGAGGATTTAGGAAGAAACACTGGAATGCTCTGAAATAAATAAAGTAATTGGGGCAAGAAAATAATTTTAATGGCATTGACTCTGCCCACTAATGATATTGGCAAGGACTTCCAGAACTGTATATTTGACTGTAACTTAGACAGCAGTGGTTGGAAATTCTCCTTAAATAACTGGGAGTGACACTTTGTGATCTGAATCCCTAAATATGTAAATTTTTCTGGAGATACACGAAAAGGGAGGTTCTGTAACCAGGCATTATTCTGTACGTGCACGGGCATTAGCTCGCTTTTATTCCAATTTATCCTATAGCCCGAGAAGGACCCAAAAGTGTTGATTTTATCAAGTATCTGCGGAATCGTGACTTGTGGCTGAGAGATGAATAACAAAACATCATCAGCGTATAATGAAATTTTGTTTAAAGATTTTTGTGTATTATAACCATGAATTAAGGGATCTGAGCGGATACTCTCGGCAAGGGGTTCGATTGCTAAAGCAAAAATCAAGGGCGATAGAGGGCACCCTTGTCTTGTTCCTCTATGTAGATTAAAACAGGGAGACAATATTTGGTTTGTGAGTATCTGAGCACATGGGTTGTTATAAAGAAGTTTCACCATTGAAATAAATCTCTCACCAAAATTAAATCTTTTTAAGATTTCAAATAGATAAGGCCATTCAACTTGGTCAAATGCCTTCTCAGCATCGAGTGAGAGAATGGCTAACTCTTCCTTTGGTCTGTTAGTAGCATACATTATGTTAAACAAGCGTCTAAGATTGAAAAAAGAATTTCTACTTGGTATAAAACCAGTCTGGTCTGGATGCACTAATTTCTCTAAGAAGGGGCTTAATCTATTTGCTAAAATTTTAGAAAATAATTTCCCATCTTGGTTTAACAGGGAAATGGGACGAAAAGAGCCAACCTCTTCTGGGTCCTTACCCTTTTTATGAATCACTGTAATGACTGCTTCTGTTAAGGTAGGAGGTAGGACACCATCAGTGTGAGCTTGAGTAAACACCTTATATAGATAAGGACAGAGAGTTTCGTTAAATTTTTTATACAGCTTTTATACAGAAGGCCATCAGGGCCTGGGGCTTTGTTGCTTTTAAGTGAAGTGATGGCTTTTTTGACTTCTTCGACTTCTTAAGAGTCTATGTGGCTTGTCATTAAACTCAAAATATTTCTGTTTGGTATACAAAAATGCCTTACTAATCCTTGCCGAGAGTATCTTATTATATTCATATTTTAAAGCTGAAATTTTGTCACTGGAAGGAGTCTGGGCATTCTCTTTATCTAGAAGATCAATTTGGTTGTCAAGTTCAAGCAACCTGGCTTTGTTCTTTTTTCTTCTGAATGCTTCAAATGAAATAATAGAGCCTCTAAGAAAAGCTTTAAATGCCTCCCAGAGAGTAGAAGGGGTTGTTTCTGAATTATCATTAGTGTCAAAATAGAGGGATATCTGAACTTTTAAATAATCACAAAACTCTTTTTCGGTTAATAAAAGAGGGTTTAGTCTCCAGTTCGTCTGTGGCTTTGCCATGTTTAAAATATTCAAAGTGCACGTGAGGGGGCATTGGTCGGAGATCAGAATATTGTGGTATTTCGCATTCATGGCATATGGCATCAGTTTAGCATCTATGAGAAAATAATCTATTCTGCTGTATGAGTTATGCCTTGCAGAGTAAAAGGAGTAGTACCTTCCAGACGGATTACCGACTCTCCAAATGTCAGACAAATTATTATTATTGATAAATGTATTAAGAAAGATACTTGAATTGCTTTTCTCTATTCTACGAGCGGAAGACCTATCCAAATACGGATCTAACATGCAATTGAAGTCCCCTGCAATAACTAAATTAGTTTGGGACAAGTCTGGTATAAGAGACATCACCTTCTGAAAGAAAGATGGATTGTCTATGTTCGGAGCGTATAAGTTCACCAAGGTCAGAGGCGTAGAATATATTTCCCCAGTTACAATCAAAAAGTGACCTTCCTTATCAGATATTGTGTCTTTGTGGATGAAAGGAATGCCTTTCCTTACCATGTCCCTTATTACCTCTCGCTTTAGCATTGAAAGATGAGTGGTAAATATTATTAATCCATTTACACCTTAATCTAATATGAGAGTCCTTTTTCAAATGAGTTTCTTGTAGGAATATCAGGTCTGGTGTTAATGATTTAAGATGGGCAAAGACTTTACCTCTTTTTACCGGGTTGTTAAGTCCACGCACATTCCAGCTGGCTAAAGTTAGACCTCTCCTCTCTCTTGTATTCAGATCATCTTGTGTTGACATATCAGACAGAGGCAGAGTAAAAATCTGATTCAATTAGTCCACCTTCAAGTTGTGATTTTACAATAGCTAGACGGTTAGATCCCATCCCTCCCTCTCCCTTTCCATAAACTCCCTTAAACCCCCCTAGAACAAACTGAGCAGACAAAAAACAAAGACATTTCTAGCCAGTACCAACAAAAGGTATAGCCCGAGAATACTTTGGGAAGTGTTACAAAAAGTAATAAGAATAATGATAAAAATAAATACAAAATAAGACTCTAATCAAAAACTTACTTCCCTGAGCTGTTACTGTTAACCTTTGTTAACTTAAGTAACTCTAACTTCTCAAAATAGATAGCTAGTCAAATTTCTTAGATTTGAAAATAACAAAAACGTTTTCATTGTAGTATGAAGACAATTCAGGTGTAACACAGTCCCAACGTAGATTCTGGGGAATTAAACCAGTATGCATAATTACAGGGGCGGTTCACCTGTACAGAACATATTATGCCATTCAGAAAGATGGGCTACCACTCTTTCGATGAACAAACAAGTGAGGGGCAAAGAGGCAAGAGCGGGACAAGAGAGTGAAAAAAAAGGAAAAGAAAAAAGAAAAAAAAGATGTCTCACCGGCGGTCAGCGTCCTCTCGATCCCCTCCGTTCTGGGATATGAATGTCTGTATGCAGCTCGCTACCCACTCAGTCGGGCAGCCCGGTGTATCCATTTCACTGCTGATGTCTATTGTGGCTGTCCAAAGTGTTTCTCCGCGTAATCTTGAGCTTCCTTCGGGTCGGTGAAGGACATTTTCACTCCTCCGTGCGTCACCATCAATCTGGCCGGGTAGAACAGTCCGTACCTGACGTCCGATCTTCCTCGTAACATTCTTCTAACTTTGGTGAATGCAGCTCTCTTCTTGACCACAGAATGGGGGAAATCCGGAAATATTAATATTTTCCGCCCCTGGTATTCCAGGTTATTATTTTCTGTGGCCTTGCGTAGTATTTCCTCACGAACATGGTAATAATGCAGCCTTAGGATGAAGGGTCGCGGGGTGTCTTCAGGTTTCGGCTTTTGGCGGTTTATCCTGTGTGCCCGGTCAATCAGCGGCTGCTCCGGCAGAGATAGCACTTCGGCCAGGAGATGCGCGATGAACTCTCTGGGCCGTGGTCCTTCTTTTCCCTCCGGTATTCCTATAATCCTGATATTGTTCCTTTTGGAGCGCACCTCGAGGTCCTCACATTTTTCATTCAGGTGCTTAACTTTCGTTGTCAGATTATCCACTGTGGATTGCAGTGTGGAAAGCATGTCAGAGTGGGTTGAAGCGCATTCTTCTAGCTCTTTCAGAGCCTCGTGCACCACCGACATGCCTCTCAACTCCGAAATAGACCTTTGGACTTGTTCATTTAGTGATGAAATCTCGCCCCTGATGGTAGCAGAAACTTCTGTGATGCGGTTCTCTATGGTGGCACAGACCTCTGATTTAATTCGGTACACCTGTGTGCTTAAAGCACTGATGGCCTTGAGTACCGTCTTATTAGAGGGTTCATCCACACCCCTGTCATCAGCTTCTGGTGCCTCCGAGTCCGGCATGCTCGAGGCGTCTGGACCTGCCTCGGGTGACTCGTTCTTCTTACTTTTCAGTTTAACCATTGTGAAAACTGAGCAGAATATTGTGCTCTGTCGATTCCTGCTGCGTTTATGTTTTTCATAAAGTGGATAGCGTTCAATAAATTTGTGTTTTTATTCAATTTTAAACTGATTTTTGACGAGCTATCTGGAGGTGCAGCTTACCCTACCATTGCTCACTGGCGCCCCCCCGCTCCCCCCCACTCTGAATCCTGACTGAAACTCTTCAAACAGATTATTTCTATGTAAATGATCACAAAGTTGAACTGCAACTATTTTTTCAAGAACTTTAGACAAAAAAGGGAGATTGGATATAGGTCGATAATTAGCCAACACTTCTGAATCAAGAGTAGGTTTTTTAAGTAAAGGTTTAATTACAGCAACTTTAAAAGTCTGAGGTACATATCCTGTCAACAAAGACCGATTGATCAAATCCAATATGGAAGTGTCAATTAAGGGGAAAACCTCCTTGAACAGTCTGGTTGGGATTGGGTCTAACATACAAGTTGATGGTTTAGAAGAGACTATTGCTGTTGTTAGCTCAGAAAGATCAACGGGCAGAAGCTGTCTAAATACAAATCAGGTTAAAAAGATACTTCTAAAGCTGCTCTACTTGATGATACATCAGTGATAATAGTGGGAAGGATTCCATTAATCTTCTCTCTGATAGAAACAATTTTATTGATGAAGAATCTCATGAACTCATCACTGCTGAGAGTTAAAGGAATACATGGCTCAACAGAGCTCAGACTCTTTGTCAGCCTGGCAACAGTGCTTAAAAGAAACCTGGGATTATTCTTATTCTCTTTTATCAATAATGAATAATAAGCAGTTCTAGCTTTACGAAGTGCTTTCTTATACGTTATTAAACTATCTTTCCAGACTAATTGAGACTCTTCGAAATTAGAGGAACGCCACTGTCTCTCCAGCGTTCACAAGGAAAGATGCAAAAGCACAAGTTGCCTTTTTTGGACTGTGCTGTCCACATTGAGGAAGACACATTCAGGACATGTACACATTTTGGACAGAGAAGAGAGATGATTTGAAAGAGGAGTCAGGGAAGCCATCTATGTTAAACTGGAAAAACATCTTTGAACGAAAGAGGACTTAGACTTAGAAAACTTTAATGTCCCCGAGTCAATTTGTTTTACAGTACAGTCATTGACATATAATCTATAAACAGATAAACAGACATTGAACCAGACATTTACAGCACTATATGTCTAACACATAAACATACACATAACATACACACATCAATAGATATAGTATACTAAAATAGAGCATATTACCCTTTCCTACCAAGCCAAATGTCATAAATAAATCTACAGCACTATTTATCTAATAACATGCATGTCAAGTACATTAAGAAGGATATTGCACTTCCCTAGAAGGCCTACTACTACTGCGCAGTGCTACAAAAATTTCTCTAAATCAACAGCACTATTTATGCAATACATAACAAACACACATCAGTAATCAAATACAGTAAGGAGTATATTGCACTTCCCTAGAAGCCTATGTGTCATAAATAAATGAAACTGCTATGCAGTGCTACTAATATTGTTCTAGTCGTACTTCTCCCCACATCTCATTTAATTGGGTTATTGCCATTGGAATTAAAGAGTTTTTTGCTCGGTTGGTCCTGACATTAGGGTATCTGTATCTACGACCAGAAGGGAGTGGCATGAATTCCACTGAAAGTGGATGGGTTGTGTCCATGGAAACCCTGTCTGCCTTCTGTTGTAATCTGGTTAGATATAGTTGGTACATGTCTACCTGTTGCTTGCCAATGATTTTTCCACAGGTTTTAACAACCTTCCCCAATTTTTTCCTATGGGTGACATACCAACATACAATACAGTAGGATAGACCATTCTCAATAAAAGACTTGCAAAACATGGTCAGAATTTTGTTATCAATATTAAAATAATTGGACCTTTTTAAACACAGCATCAGCACACTGATCCCATGGTAGCTTGTGGTCAATATTAACACCAAGATATTTATACTCCGACACCATCTCTATCTCCTCTCCATTTATCAGAGACGGTGAGCGAGCCCCATGTCTAAAATCAAAGATTAACTATTTGGTCATGGAGGTATTCAGTTGCATTTGGGAGGCTTAATACCACTCAACAAATTCCTGCAGCACTGGACCATGAACAGTTTCGTCTCGCTCCAATAAACTGATCACAGCAGTGTCATCTGCCAATTTAATGATATGATGTCCAGGGTACCTACTGCGACAACAGTCCGTGTACAGTATGTATAGTAATGGTGACAAGACACTACCCTGTGGTGTCCCAACTGAAGTGAAGCGGACCCCAGATAATGTGTTCCCCACCCTCACTCTTTGTGGCCGCCCACTCAGGAAGTCCAAGATCCAAATAATTAATGTAGAGCTTCAGCTGGAAGTTATCCCTAAGTCTGTTTGCTAAAATGTGTGGGTGTATTGTATTGAATGCTGATGAAAATGATGCAAATAAAACTCAAGCATGTGTTTAGCAACCCTCCAGATGTGTATACAAATAGTTTAACAGCACTACAATGGCATCATCTGTCCCCCTCCCAAATCTATAGGCAAATTGTTGAGGGTCAAGGGCATGATTACAGGAATTTATGATGTGAGTTTTTATGATCCGCTCAAGTGATTTAACTAAAAGAGAGGTGAGGACAATGGGCCTGTAATCCTTGGATGAGGATGGATGGGAGACCTTTGGAAGGGGGGTGTAGCATACTCGTGATAACCAGTAAAAGGGGGGAGACCCAAAGGAACTCTTTTGCTTTGATCTGTTAGGAGTGGTATCAAAATAACAAACCCCTTAATTTACAATCATGAGAAACAGAGTGAAAACAACATTCTAAACAAGGACATTCCACCTTTGAAAGATTCTGGAGTCAGATTAACATCTGCTCGGCCTGCCAGAACTGAGTTGGATAAACACAGCCTCACCTTTTGGTACCAGATAGCTCAGTAGACTGCATACCAAGAGAGAACATTACCATCCTTATCTAAAGAGCTGTAAATTAAGATGTGACACCCACCATCTGGACAACAGTTGGAAATAAAGGGAAAACTTCAGAGCCAGTTTCAGATGGATTAATGAATGATAAATGAATTAATCTAAAATTAATGAATCTGTTACCAATATGCCTCATAATTACCTACTGCCCGTGGAATACGAAAAAGCACAGCTCAAGCATCACTTTAAGACTTTCCACGACGCTGTACGTAAAACACCAGGAAAGTTAATATCACGCCGTAGGACCCGACCGTCGTGCTGTGGAACCACAGCGCCATCTACAGATCGTGACAGCGAATCTTGGGATTAAAATAATTCTGTATTTTATTCTCCTGTTTATAATATGGTGACTACTGCATTAGTGCCAATTAAATGTGTGTGTGTTACAATGAACTGGAGGTCCAACCGACGGAATAACCGTCAGTCAATGAACCGTGTGAATAATACATTTTCAGTTTTATTGGTCACTCACGTCATCTCTTGTTTGAACATGTCTACTGATTCACGTTTACATTGCTCATATTTAATGCCTGTGGGATAAGTACAGTATTAATGTATTCTTTGAATGTGCTTTGGGATGCCATGATAAGAGAGATTAACTTTTCTTTTATAAAAGTTCATTTAAGAATCAAAGCCCCTCCATTTCATTGGATATAAACCAGTGACGAAACTCCGCCCTCGCCAGTGAAATCGAAACGCACAGCCGTTTGAGTCTAGTCTTGTTTTATTTTTAGTCTTGTTTATTATTTTTTTTTTAGTCTTTACGTTTATTTTCAATAGTTCTTTAGTTTCTTTTCAATAGTTTTTTTTTATTTTGTTTGTTTCAGTTATCGTTTATTTTACACTTTCAGACTCTAGACTCCTTTTCCCCTTTTGTCACTTATTTACCCTCTACTTAGAATGTTTCACTTCTCTCATTTTTGTTACCTTTTTGAGACGCTCATTTCTTAAGCAAAATCCACGGGGCAGACTCAACCAATAATCTCCCTTTTTGACCAAGTTTATTTGAAAACCCAATCTTTGTTGGGGTTATTTTGACTCGACCCCGCTCAAAAGCCACTCAGCCACCTGCCCGCACCCGTCGGCAAGAAGGGGAGACGAGATACTGCATCAGGTGCCTTCAAGCCGAACCAGAACCAGAGACTGGACCGCACGCTCCAAGGATCCTGAGCTGCAACAACGGCCACCATTCCGTCGGAGAAAGAGAATCTACCAGCTTCCGCTCGTGGACTCGCTTATCCGATGATCCAAACTCCTGGGAAGGCGGCGGCCAAATTCTCTGGATTCTGCTCAAAGTAAGGTCCACCCTTGTCTACCTCTCAAGGAGCATCGGCTGTGGTTTGGTAATAAATAGGGCCGAGTTAAAATAACCAAGTTTTCATTCACGCAGTAAACTCATCCCTATAATTAGCCAGAGACCGCTATAGAAATATTAAGTCCCATGTCTCTCTTATCCTTGGGCTCTTGAATTGAATATTTGGTGTTATATCCTCATTACCATACGTACTGTCTTAGCCCCATGTTAAATAAATGACCATATATATGTAATCGATCCGTGTTTCATGTTTCTTAAGTAATTCCGGTCAATTCGGAGAGGATTCTAACCTTCAGTAATGACTCTTAATGTGAACATTTTCATACGTTCCTGCCAGCATAAATGGTGGGTGGTGCCCTATTTCTAAACGAGGTCTTAAGAATTAATATCATAGCTAGAACGCTACAGGGGTCACAACTGCTGTTTTCCAAAGCAGTGGAACCACCTGGGTGTCCATTGAGCGTTGGAAGAGGGAACAGAAAATCCCACTTAATTGGGCCGTACAGTGCTTCAGCACTCTACCTCTACCGATGTTATCCGGCCCCGGGCTCTTCCGTACATTGGTCCTTTCAAACACTCGCTGGACCATCTCCTCCTTGATGGTCAAAGTGCTCTCCATCCCAGCATTGTCATTTACAGTCTCAATCTGTTGCCAGGCGTTACCACTGTCATTAGATTCATGGGTGAAATGTTCATTTAAGTTGTTGGCCAGAGCAAGGGATGGTGTGTCATCCATAAAGTTAATTAATAATAATAATAATAATTGGGGCGGCTGTAGCTCAGGAGTAAGAGCAGTCGCCCACCAATCGGAAGGTCGGTGATTCGACTCTGGCTTCCCCAGGATACATGTCGAAGCGTCCTTGGGCAAGACACTGAACCCCACGTTGCTCCCCCAGTGTATCATTGGGGGTGTGAATGCTTAGAAAGCACGTAGTTATATCCTAAGACGTGCCGTATGAATGTGTGTGAGTGGGGTGAATGCAGCATGTAGTGAAGCGCTTTGAGTGGTCAGCTAGACTAGAAAAGCGCTATACAAGTACAAGTCCATTTACCAATTATTTTCCCTGTCTTAAAGGGGGCATTGGCCATCTGCTTTATACCAGTTCATGCAGCTCTTGAATTCCCTGCTGCCAGGGTATTGTGTACCCTATCCCTGTACCGACACCTGGCCTTATAGATCTCCTTATTGACCTTCCTTTGTATGTCTTTTCTGTTCTGTAAGCTAACTGAAGCAAATACTCTTTTCTTCTCATTTAGTATATCCTTTAGTTCCTTTGTCACCCACGGTTTATTGTTTGGGTACACCTTGATGGTCTTAGTTGGAATAACCGCACTGACACAAAAGTCTATGTAGCCCGAAAAAACCTCTGTCTGTTCATTGTAAGTCAGATGAAGTGTCCTCGAAGATGGTCCATGATGTACACTCCAGGCACCCTTTCAACATCTTTACACTGTCCTCATCCCACACCTGGATCTGCTTTTCCACAGGCTTAACCCTTTTCAAAACTTGTTTATAGATGGGTCTAAGAAGGACTGTGTTGTAATCTGAGCCACCCAGGGGGGGCCTGGCGATAGATGGCCTCATGTGGTCTCAGGTATCACCTTCCCAGCACTTACAATGCTGCATTGTCTCTCCTCCCTAGGCAGTTTTACAACCATTCACACATTGGATCCTGTGACCAAAACTTGCTAGACAATTCATAGGTGAGAATGACTTAAATAGTACATTGGTTAGGGGGTTCAGTGACACGTGACTGTAACGACCCGCCGAGTGTGAATGACCCCTCTCTGCTTCTAAACTGATACTCCCTGCCATCTAGTTTGCAAATGAAGAAGCCTTTCAGATGAGAGGTGAAACATCTTCAAGATCCAAGAAGAAGTCCACTTTCGCTCATTCAAGGTCCTAGTATAGTGACTATTTCAGTGCTGTAATCAATTCCTCTTTTAGTCCACATAAACATTCCTGTTGGGTGAAACATATCTAATAAAGATGTTTCTGAGTGACAGTCACACGATTAATGCATCAATGAAAATTTATATTTTCATTTATGAAGAGAAGTGATTGGTCAGGAAGCAGTGCTTTTAAATGTTTTGATCTCTTATTTTGAAACCTAACCTTCTTTGGGGCAGGTTAGATTTCCAGAGTAAGTCGCCATGATAATACCACCTTGTAAGAAGTGAATGAGGCTTGTGATTGTGAAAATTCAGAGCTCAACCTGAAGTTACTTTCGTAAACCACTAATCCTGCTTTGTAGTACAAGTCGCTGGACATCTTGAAGTCATTGCAGTATTCTAGAGTCAAGTGTGAGGCTTTCTGTCCAACTATTCATCCCAAACTGGGTCATACAACAGGACAATGTTCCAAAGCATTCTGGAGTCAAATGTTAAAAGTCTCACACAATGTTGTGAGACACTGTTGTTTAGTTTTTCAGTAATGACAAGATGAATTGACTTTATTTCAAGAATTTATCTTGGTAGTATATTTCATAATGAATACTGTACTATGTTGTTACCTTACACACAACCTTGTCCTGGGGGTGATTTTTAAAATCTTTCTTTGGCTTCAGAGCAATAATTGTCTAATTTCTTCAAACTTGCGCACATTAAAACTTTGCTGACCAAGAGACACAGAGGTACAGATGGCTTAACGTTCTGATGATATAGCCCACAATTGTAGAAATTATCTGAATGCCACAAAAGCACATAGATAATGAAAAAGAAAACACAAGCACACCCAGGCTCTTTTCACTGAAGTGGGTTGTATAAGAGCATGATGACTGAGCCAAAATGAGCCCACTTCAACCAGTAATGGCGAGGGTAGAATTACTTATGTAAGCTTGTTGGTTCAAAAGCATGCATACATTGTATCTTTTTCATACAGCTGGTTCATAGAATACTCATATCCCTTTATTTTTTGCACTATATATTGTAGTAATTCATTGTAAAAATATAATAACAAAGTTAAAAATATTTAAGAGAGTTAGAGATGTTTGGATACCCATGTTAGCCCGATTCTTTCATTGGAAAGAAATCTTAAGTTAAACAAAATATTTATTAGGAGGAAATCCGTCACCCCGAGCCCCGATATCCGGAAACATTTCATATTTATGTTCACCTTTAGGTTGTACTGAGTATAATTGGCCAGTTTTTAGTGTCATGTCTTTGTCATGTTCTTTGGATGTGTTAAACGACCTATCTGACTCAATAGAGACACTTTATCTGTTTTTTAGTCCCGTTATGCCATCTTAAAGTCTTGGACCATTCAAGGAAATACATTGTGTAGTATGAGCAGAGTGGAAAAGTACAAAATAGGAACATGGCTTATTTAGAAAAATGCAGGATATGAATACATAATGTCTAAGAACAAAGCCAATTATAACACCCATTAAATTAAGTATTAACAGTGAGGTAATGTAGCTGTGGAAAAAAACATTTTTTCAAAAAAGTTAACCTATTGCCACAAAGAGGCAATAAAATATAATGTAAAAGATATATGGGATTTCTTGGTTCCTGAAGTTTGTTATAAAATGTTATCTATAATTAGATCCATCGTAAGAACACTTACAATGTACAATATTAGACCACTGACAAGGAATAGCAACTGATAGCATCTTGCTATATGTAATGGCAAACGTCGATAGCTGGAAAATTACATTCATGAATCATTGGACTATTTTACTCATATTCCTCCACATTGTAAACTACTTTTCCAAACACAGTTGACAATAAATGTTAAATTTAAAAGTTACTTATCCATGGAGGGTCAATGAATATTTGCTTCAATTGTTGAGGTAAACCAAAACTTCAAAAAGACATTGATATCTGCAAATTCTGAGCATAGGCACACTGTTAAAAGGGATTTTGGGCTTTTAGTCGGAAGGACTATCTTTGTCAAGCTGAGAGAACTCATTGCTCATTATAACAAAGTAAGAAGAGTTACAACAACGTAGCGAACTCAAGTGTGGAATTCAACACAAACTTAAGATTTTAAATGATTGCAACATTCTTTTGTGGGGATGGTCAGTGTGGAAATACCAGATGGAGGATCTCTACATCAAAGAAGAGAAATTTACAACAACCCTTGCCCTCAAAAGCATTTTGGGGGAGTTTTCTCAGCCCCTCTTTCCACAGACCTGTGCCATAAATTTAGGTAAATGCTTTAATAGCTTAGTGCTAACTAAGCTGAACAAACAACGGACCCTTTCAGGAGAGTATTGAGAAAACCAGAACAGGACCCTTCCGACCCAATATGGTTCAAAGTAAACAATGGTGACAGTTTGCCCCGACTCTGACTCAAGCCAGAGACAGCCGCAGCATGGATCTCTCAAAAGGATCTCACCCAGAATCACTTTTTAGCTGAATCTTGAAACTGTATTAAATGTGCTTTATATCTTTGTACAAGTTCTTTCACGTTCTCAGTGATATCACAAGCTGCATTTTAATACTTTTTTCATGATCGTACGTGGAACGATACGGAAGATATTATTATTTTGGAAAATGACTAATCAGCTTATGGAGCCACATTCGTTTCGGTTCGTAGAACTGAATAGTTAAACCCAAAACTAAGTCAACAACTTGCATATGACATGTGACATTTATATGAATTAATGCAACTAATACCCAATGCTTCAGCTGTTTCTTATTGTATTCTGTGTTTTTAACACAGAAAAATACGTCATAACTTTACAGATATCCATCTGAATTTTGAGACTCATAACCATCATGTTTTGTTATGTTATGTTGTTTTTTATGTCTTTATATCCTAAGTCTATGCTATATCTTTACCCTTTATATCTTAACAAGTTATGGCGTTTTTAGAATCCTCTGAACAAATGTTTGAGACGGAGGAATGCAGGAGTCGAGTTGCTTTGAGGCACCCTCGTTGCAGTTCGCCTTACAAAATACGCCCAGGCACACGTCACAACAGTTTCAGGCATACCATTGGCTGAAAGTGTAGCGTAGGCCTACGTCATGCCCCACCACTGCGAATCAAACTCTGGAAACCGCGAGGAAAAGTCAGTTATTGAATAAGTTCTTGAATAGAATATTGATGGAATATTGAAAGAGAATATTGAAGGTCCAGATCAGATGAGAAGATGAAGAGCAGAGTCTGGCGGAGACTCTTTGAAAATGGCAGGAGAGGAAGATGAGATGGAAGAAGAAGGTCCGAACAAATACAGAAAAGGAAGAATGTAGTAGAAAATTACATTTTGCGTTTTTGTTAATCCGTCATCCTGTCTCCTCTCTATAGCACGTTTTAAACTCTGCTGCTGCAGCCTCCTCACCTATTTTTGATCACCAAAAGGAGCCAGCGTTCAGCTTGTCAACCTTATATCAATCTTTGGTGAATTTAAGTTCACTTCATCAGAGTTGGTCAGCAACCAAAACCAACTCCACCCTTGGACAGTTTTATCATTATTTGCGGTGAATCAAAAGGAAGCCATTTTCCAGCGCAGGAATGCAACCGGTCCAGTCCCTGAAAGTCAACCACAACGAAGGCCGCGAGACGCGGAACCGAGAGAGACCCAGTGGGACCCGCTGGCGATTACCTGTGGTTCGGAGCTGATCTAACCGTAAGATCTGCCCGGTTCTTACATTTCAGCGGTGGGTGTCGAGAGAATTCGCTGTTAAAATGATAAGTTAACCCAAGTTGTTAGCCTTTAAATTCAAATCTTAACAAACTATTTGAATGATTCCGGTATCCATCCATTCCCTTCCCTTAATTCTTTTCAATTCACTAAGTGTTTCTTATATAATCATCCATATTGAAAGCATTTCTCCTGTTGTTCGTGTCTTTGGTCATGTCACTTTAATAAATGGTTCATATATATATACCTATATAAAATCAATCGGCTTTTGTGTATGTGTTCTTTACGTACGTGTGAGTCCAACAAAACGAGAATTCACGAGTAGCGACTATATGAGACTGGAATTTATTAATTATTAATAAATAATTGATTATTAATTTAACATACCAGAATCGTAAGATTCTGTCTTTTTCCTTCGATTGAAGGTGGTGCCCTAAAACGAGGTTAAATAAGGCTTATTCGGATAAATCCTTATATCTTATCACATCACGCTACGTGTGTCCGCTATAAATAGAATTTGGCTACAACAACTTTAATTTGAAAAAAGCGCAGAAACTCATTAAAAACCCATAATAATCCATTCAGTTAACTTCAGAAAATCCGTCAAGGTGGGCATTTCAACAGCCACGCATGCGCCAGCAATGTGACATCACATGCAATGTGGAACTCCAAGCCGACTGTGATCTTTTATCCTCAGAGCCAAGCCGTCCAAGAAAGTACTTTAAGTAAAATATTTTAGCTTAGTTAGTTCATCTATTGGTAATGTGCATTGGTCGTCTAATGTCTTTAGGTTATCATATAATAATAATATAAATATGGATATATCATATTATTCGTTGTTTTCGGAAATACGTTAGCATGTAGCGCTAGCTGGCTAGCGCCGTCGGAGTGAAACAACAAGTATTTAATGTAGGGTTGAGCCTCATATTCGACTGTAACAAGTATTTGGCACCGATAATATACTCTTATACAAGTGAAACAGTACGAGACCTGTCCTCGTTATTATGTAAAAATGTGTGAACAGTGGGATTATTATACACGGGTCAACCTGCTAATTTACATGACGTTGCAACTCGTATAAGAAGCTTTGCTCGCGCTCAATTAACCTGGCACATCATTGACAAGACAGCTAGATGACAGAGCAACTCATGGTGCCTGGTGAAGAGGAGTGGAAAAAACACTGACCGCCGCCATAGTGTATATTTTTTATGTTGTTGAGTTAGATGCTTATAAATGTAACAGGAAGGGTTTTATAATCTGGCGGGCGGAAGTAATATAAAGCTCTGCATGATGATTAATTTTCTCTCATTGTTCAGTTCTATCACGACATGAATGCAGCACGCAGAACGCCAAACACCAAGTAAGCTGCTTTTCAACATGTTTTAGTCATTTTAAAATAAAATTATTTTTATGGCTGAACGTATTCTATATCGGACATTTTTTTGTAAAAGTGTATGACTGTGTCCATCTCGTAGGAGATTGCTCAAAAGTTACCTCCAGCCATCTATGATTGCAGTGGTAGCAGCTGCACGGAAGAGGTAAATCGTGTAAAATGATTACATCGGAAAAGGTATTGGTCTAATCGTTAATTATACAATGTTGTTTTTGTTTGCCAGTCTCCTAATATATGTTTGATTTTTAGGTCTGACTCAACGTATCTGGTTTTAGCCTGTCATTGTTTTTACTTATCCCATTATTTTATTGGTTTTATTTCTTGTTATTTCTGTCTTTTTTTACTTTTAGTTCCTTGGCACTGTCATAGAATTATTGGATTTAGGCGATAGTGTGTGCCTACTTGGGGAACTTTTTATGTTATGTTGAATGAAAGTCTTGTTTGATGGTATTGGTCTTAGTTTGTTTATTTTATCTATTGCCATTTTATCCAGCAGCCATCACGTGCTTTGTGTTTTATATTCAATAAATTTATATACATAACCACAACTCCTCCAGTTTATTCTGGAATCCTGTTGTTGATTGTATTGTAGTTCTAGCTGTTTTTATGAAATACATTCCAAGGAATATAGAATTACAACAGAATTTGGCGTTGTCGGCAGGATGAGGCTGTTATTAGTTGTTTGTTTTTTTTGGTTTTTTTTGGTCCTGGAAAAATAGTGGGATAAAACAGTGACAGGTCGGCGGTGGCGAGGGACCACAGACATACAGCTTCAACTCTCCATGCACTGGTCTGTTGGACTTCATGGAAGAACTGCAAGCCTTTTTGGAACAAGTGCAGCCTGGGTCTCCTATTGTAAACGCTACTGTTGCCAGTAGTTTGCAAAATTAAAATACTGGTATTCGTTTTGTATAGCTTTTCCCTTTCATCTTCTAGGACGACATTTTATGGCAAAAATTAAAATTGCCATATACCCAGGAAAAAATGGGGTAATGGTGGCACGTCAATGTATAGGCCTATGTTATACAAGGCTCTGGGGAACCACACTATCACTGGTCCTTAGACTTACCAACTGTCGATGTAGCAGGCACTGCAAAGCAGCTGGCTGATCTGACAGCGGAAGTCACTCGTTGCCCAAAAACATCTCTCCCCCCAGGTGGTTATCATGTCACAGTGAGATTTAAGAAAACTGGTCCAGATTATGCATTTGACGAGGCTTTTTGTCGATTAGGCCCACAAAGAGTTGTTCTTACCGCATGTTATTGGAAAGAAGACAACTCTTACCCCGGAAATGAACAAATTGATGCAATATGGGCAGACACCACGTGTCTTTGGCCATAAATGGCTGGACAGACTGGAATCATTTGAACCAATCGGCATTATATGTCAAAGACGTCACTGACTGGAGACCTGATGAGCAGAAAGGCTGGCAGTTCTGCTCCTCAACACAGTGTTATAGGAAACTGTTAAACTGGGTAGTAACATGTTCCCCACAAACGCATTTGGAGGAAAGGGTCTGCATGAACCATGACCTTCACTGCAGAACAAGATCAGGCTTTAGAATCACTGCCACCCACATTATGGTCCTGATGTGGGACTGATGAAAGTTGTGGAGCCTGTTATTATTAGGCCAAAGACAGAACATAGGCCTCAAGCACGACAATATCCCCTGAAGCCTGATGCAATCGAAGGTATATGTCCTGTGATTACAGATTTATTTAGAAAAGGGATTATAAGACCCTTCTCAGACTCCCCAGTTAACACAGTTATTTTTCCAGTAAAGAAAGCGCCTCCATCTACAGGATGGAGGATGGTACAGGATATGAGTCCAGTAAATGAGTCTGTGATAGTCAGATCCACAAATGTTCAAGACCCACACACACTGTTAAACCAGCTGTGACCAGAGTCAACTCATTTCTCTGTTATAGAGTTGAGTAATGCTTTATTTTCCATCCTAATTCATCCAGACTCTCAGTATTGGTTTGCATTTACTTTTGAAGGAAAAAGATACTGTGGAAAATGATGTTTTAAAAGACATACAACAACAAGCACCAGACAGCAAATGAACTGTGGTGCAACAAAAGAGCTGGGTACAGCATTCTCTGATAGATACCTTCTATGTGTAAAATTCTTCTCAGAAACCGTATAGTCGAGTAATGTAAATTCAAAAGTTATTAAAAAATGGTCAGACAAGGCAGGGTTATGAGGGAACACTGTTAACTGTTCACTCTCAATGCCATAAGTCAGCACAAGGTCAAGGGTATGATTAAGGCAGTGAGTAGGTCTGTGAACACTTTGAGAAAATCCAATAGAGTCTAATATAGAATAAAAGTTCATATTTAGGCTGTCATTTTCAACATCTACATGAATATTAAAGTCACCCACTACAATGACTTTATCTATACTCAGCACTAACTGGGATAAAAACTCTGAGAATTCAGAGAGAAACTCAGAATAAGGGCCAGGTGGACGATACACAACAACAAACACAAGAGGTTTTTGTGATTTCCACTTTGGGAAAAACTGAGAATCAGAGATTCAAAAGAGCTAAAACTAATCTTGGGTCTCGGACTGATTAGTAACCCTGATCTGAAGATAGCTGTCACTCCTCCTCCTCTGCCTGTGGTTGGAGGAACATGAACATTTAAATAGTCAGAGGGAGTTGATTCATTAATGCTAACATGATCCTCCTGCTGCAGCCAGGTTTCTGTAAGACAAAATATATCAATATGATGATCACAGATCAAATCATTCACTAACAGAGACTTCCAAAGGAGAGATCTAATATTCAGCAAACCACATTTAATAGTTTGATATTTTTGTTCAGCTAAAGTTTTTGTTTTAATTTTTTTTTGCACAAGATGATTTGCTCCTTTTGTGTTTTTTGATTGGGGGGGGGCAGCATCAGGTGGGAAGCCGCAGAGAAGTGTGTAAGACTACAACTCTGCATCCTGGTGTCAACCCTGGGTTGTCATGTTTTTGGATGACTAATAAATTCGTCCATATTTCTAGAAATGAGAGCCGCTCCTTCCAAAGTGGGATGGATGCCGTCTCTCCTCATCAGACCAGGTTTTCTCCAGAAAGATTGCCAGTTATCTATGTAGCCCACGTTGTTTGCTGGACACCATCTAGACAACCAGCGATTGAATGAGGACATGCGGCTAAACATGTCATCACTGGTCAGATTTGGCAGGGGTCCAGAGAAAACTACGGAGTCCGACATTGTTTTGGCAAAATTACACACCGATGCAACATTAATTTTAGTGACCTCCGATTGGCGTAACCGGGTGTCATTACCGCCGACGTGAATAACTATTTTACCGTATTTACGTTTATCCTTATGATTCTATGTCGCCCGCTCTGGCCCCTGGAATGCATTTGACTATGGTCGCTGGTGTCTCTAATGCCACGTTTCTGACTATAGAGCTGCCAATTACCAGGGTTTTGTCATCAGCGGTTGTGTCGCTGAGTGAGGGAAATCTATTTGAAACGTGGACAGGTTGATGGTGACTAGGACTATGACTATGACTCCTCTTCCTGACAGTCACCCAGCCACTCTTAAGTCCCGGCTGCTCGGGATCTGCTCGGGGATGACTAACAGAGCTAGCTACGCTAGGTGGCTCCGCACTGACTAAAGGGGCCTGGCTCGCTATCGGGTGATTTTCAACAGTGCAGAGCCGAGCTTCCAGTTCAGATAACCTTGGCTCCAAAACTACAAAAAGACTACATTTGTTCCATGTACCATTATCACTAAAGGAAGCAGAGCAGTAACTAAACATCTGACATACGGAGCAGGTGAAAGCAGGAGATAGAGGAAGAGAATTGGTAGCCATGCTAAGCTAGAGAACCAGACACACCGCAAAAAAGTGAAAAATAAAAACTAAAGATCTGTAAGAGTGAGCGTTAGAATATAACAAGTATGCGATAGAGTTAACTATGCAAGATGTGTAAATTATAGGGAGAAATAAGGTGATTATTAGTAGTTCAAGAGGAGCGAGAACTGTTACAGTGCACACACAAAGCAACAGGAAGTGATGCAATACATCTTACCGCAAAGCAAAGCCGTCAGTGCTCATTGCATGGGGTGATATTTGAAGCATTATTTTATGTATTATAAGTATGTATTCCCGGTGGCATCGAGGGCCTTGAGAAAGTGGTTAGCCCCGGGGCCCATGGTGCTTTAATGCGGGCCTGTCCACAGGGTGTCTGGACTCTCCCTTAGAGATAGGGTGAGAAGCTCAGTCATCCGGGAGGGGTTTGGAGTAGAACCACTGCTCCTCCGCATCGAGAGGAGCCAGATGAGGTGGCTCGGGCATCTGGTTAGGATGCTCCTCGACGCCTCCCTGGTGAGGTCTTCCAGGCACGTCCCACTAGGAGGAGACCCCGGAGAAGACCCAGGACACATCGGAGAGACTATGTCTCTCGGCTAGCCTGGGAATGCCTTGGTGTCCCCCCGGAAGAGCTGGAGGAAGTGGCCGGAGACAGGGACGTCCCTTTAAATAAATAAAACGTATCATGTCTTGAGTGTAGTCTTACTGAATTACTGAAATCAATTTCAAATGTCCTCTAAGTAAATTCATTCCTTGAGTCATGATAAAATATATCGATTATTTAAAACTCAATATTTTAAAATTACTTAAAAAAAGACCCACCTGTGGAAGTGTACACAAGGTATCGCCTTTCTGGAGGTCCATTGAAGATGGAGCGATTTTTCAAGTGGTTCATCAGAGGCGTGAGGAATTCTCGCTTTGGTTCACCTGTGTCCAACCCTTCTTCAAAGGACCCTGCATTGTCAGTAAGTTTAACAAAGATGTCGCTGTTGTCGGAGTATGAGCTGTGTCCAAATCCTCTCACAGCTCCATCCCTTACATCAGCTCTTGATATGTTAAACCTGCTGACTTTCTTGTGGTCAATTGCAAATGCAAATTTAGACTTTCAAAATATACTCAAAGCGTAGCAGCTACTTTAATAAACAAAAATCTTTCATTCCATATTCATAAACCACGTCCTGACACTCCATTAACATGAGAGACACTGATGAGTCAGTCTCTAAAACAATGAGCAACTTTTTATCATTATTAACCTAATTCCAATGGACTCTCTTCAACCACAAATCTCAATAACTGGACCTGATCCAAATAGTTACAGGCAGAGAAAGTCAGATTGGTGTTCATTTTAGTGACTTATCAGTTTTGTATATTAAATTTTGGACACAATAGAGACCTGGTTAATTTTGAACTTATGTCTATATTCTCTAAGAGTGTTTTTGTTATCTATGAGGGCATGTCATATCTTTCCTCAGGAATGGTAACTTCATCATCATCATCAGTGACAATAGGTGAAAACAGGTTGGTGTATTTTTGTATGTGCACAGATTATTTATATAAATGCCCGATCTTCCATCTTAAACTGAACAACATCTAATCTTTGTCAGGTGAGAAATGCATTTACCCCTCAATAATGCTGCGTTTGTGATATTTTGTCCACCACTCTATATATAATAAGACAAAACACAATTATAACAGGAGCTCTTGACATCAAGACATCCAGAGGTACCTGGATAAGTATTGTCTTCATCTAAGTGTATAGTCTGAAAATTAAGAAATGTAGAAATAGGCTAAATATTCAATCAAATGACAACATAATTATGTAACTAACTCTATGGATTACTTAAAAGGGATTGTTCAACATTTTGGCAAATTAGCCTATTGTAATAATCCCTATAGTCATATGAGTAGGTATATTCCCAGTGCCTGTTGTTTTGAGAGCTGCAAGGCAGTGCATGGTGTCACGCTGTGTTGAAAGGCAAAGAGTTTTCCCACGCTGTGGTTTGGCACCACCACCGTTCCCAATGGTCATCAAACGAACATTTGTCTGGAAAAAAAAAAATTGGACTGTTAGTGGGTAATGTTAAAGATAAATGTTTACTTAATTAATGCTCATGATCATTAATGTTATGTTACATGTCACACTTGGATACAAAATGCAATTATTATAGAATTATTAACTCAAAAATATCCCTCAAAGCAGAGTGACCCAAACCGTCAAATTTTCATTTTAATTAGCCTTTATTACAACAAAATAATGAGGTTAGAATGAAGGGTTAGTCTCGAGCTGCTGCGACTGAGCCACTATGGGCAAACCTAACCTTAAGTGCCAATCATGCATGCCTTAAACTTAGTAAACAGCAGATTTGAAGGTTACTTTTCGATACAGATAATTGATAACACAATGAATATTTGCATGTTACAGTTACAGTTACATCGTGATCAGAAACTAGCAAATATGTACAAAAGTGAAAACAGGACAGTGTCATTATCTGAGCACTATGGTCGTAGCACAGAAGCCCATTAGTACAGGCAAAAGATATATTGGTCACCATAAAACTGACCCTACCATCAGACTTACTTTTAGAGGACTGAGATAATGGAAGAATTTCAACAGCTAGTGAACAGTTGTTCATTCTCACTCTGAGCCATAACCAATTTACCTGGATTTTTGCCTCCATTTTCCTACAAGAAAATTTTTGCCTCTCCTCTGTCTTTCTCTTTTTGTACTCCAGACAGGAGTAGAGAGTACAGAGTAGGGGTTTGAATAGTCTGTGATGCTACAGGGAAGCAAAGGAAAATATGGTAGATTATACAGATACATACATACAGCAGTAGCCTAATGTTTTACAGCATACAAGAATCAAATCAAGACAACACACTATCTTTTACAAAATAGGGGTGCAGTTTTGGAGACACTGTTACGACCGGATCAAGAGCTGCAACAAAAAAGGGAGATGCACATGAATATGCCTGTCTTAAGTTTCACTGCCTATAGTGTGCACTCTAATGTTACTGATCACCATAAGAAACTCTGGCAAGTGGTAACATAAAACATTTTTCACTTCAAACAGTAGCATTCATGAAACACCTTTTTCCCCCTCACCCATAGATGATAAGACGTGCCACTTATCACGTCTTTATTTTACATGCACACACATAGAGCGTTCCATAGAGCGTAAGAAGTCGACCAATATGCAAACGTAATATTTTTTTACAAGTACGTATACTGACGTTTCCATAGAGGAATTGCTGAGTAAGTCTGTAAACTGATGCAAGTTAGCTAACTTGCTCTGATAAGCTAACGTTGCACTATCCAAACATAAACATTACATCAATGTTACATCCATTAACTTACTTGAAGTTCACGCATGAGTGTCATCACTGTCTTCTTGTAGCGTTTTCCCATAATCACTGCAGAAGTTTGGTTTTTCCTCAAATTCTTTGCCACAGTTTTTGCAATACATTGCGACGTGTTCGTTTGTTTCTGTTTATCTGGCTGTGTTGTCCTTCCAGTTCAAATGACTGACCACCAGTCCAATCAGCGACGATTCACGTCGCCCAAGGGTACCTACCTTTTCTGTTTTGATTAATGTCGTTGTGTTTTCTCTTTTGCTTTTGTGTTTTCTCTTTTGCTTCTATGTTTTCTCTTTTTTCCGTTGTTTTCTCTTTTGCTTTTGTTTTCTCTTTTGCTTTTGTGTTTTCTCTTTTGCCGTTGTGTTTTCTCTTTTGCTTTTGTGTTTTCTCTTTTGCTTTTGTGTTTTCTCTTTTGCCGTTGTGTTTTCTCTTTTGCCGTTGTGTTTTCTCTTTTGCTTCTATGTTTTCTCTTTTTCCGTTGTGTTTTCTCTTTTGTTTTTATGTTTTGTCTTTTGCCGTTGTGTTTTGTCTTTTGCCGTTGTGTTTTCTCTTTTGCCGTTGTGTTTTCTCTTTTGCTTCTATGTTTTCTCTTTTTCCGTTGTGTTTTCTCTTTTGTTTTTATGTTTTGTCTTTTGCCGTTGTGTTTTGTCTTTTGCCGTTGTGTTTTGTCTTTTGCCGTGGTGTTTTGTCTTTTGCTGTTGTGTTTGCTCTTTTGCTTCTATGTTTTCTCTTTTGCCGTTGTGTTTTCTCTTTTGTTTTTATGTTTTCTCTTTTGTTTTTATGTTTTCTCTTTTGCTGTTGTGTTTTCTCTTTTGTTTTTATGTTTTCTCTTTTGCCGGTGTGTTTTTTTTTATTTGCCATTGTGTTTTGCACTTCAGGGCCACCGTAGGGAACTGACCTAAACCAAAGATAGATTCCACAACAACTTAAGCAAATAGTATTTCAAGATACAAGGGAATCTAGGCTAGGATAAACAAATTGGCAACCAAATGACAAAATAAAACCAGAAGATCTAATGAAAACATTCATTTAAGAACCAAAACAAAACCCAATGAACATGGGGTCATGAACATGAACCAAAAAATATGGAGTAAAAGATTCTACAGTTCTAGAGGGTGACCGAGAGGCTGGGCTGACAAGTGAAGCTGCTTTAGAGTGTGACCTGGAGGCGAGGCAGACAGGACAGGCCGCACCGCTCTGGGGGGTTGCCTGTAAGCTGATTGCTCTGGTGTAGCAGGAACCCCTCAGGGGGCCAGTCGTAATGCAGGCTGAACCAGAGAGGCAAATATGACCAGTGAGGCCGACACCCATTTCGGGGCCAGCCAGGATGCAGTCAGGACTGGAAAAGCAGAAAAAGTTGGCAAAGGTGGGGAAGCTCTGGGAACCAACCAAGATGCAGACAGAACAGGTGAGGCAAAAAAAAAAGCACGGTCCTTCTTGGGCTCTATCTGGTTGGATACCCTCAAAACCTGAGGTAGCCTGCAGACCCAGGGACAAGAACAGGGACAGGCTTGATGCCAGCAGGCTTCATGACTGGCTGAAGGCTCGCAGACTCAGGTTCATATATCAGGGGCTAGCTGGATTATTGCAAATCCCACAATTGGACTCAATCCCATCTGCCATTGGGCGAGAGGCAGGGTACACCCTGGACAGGTAGCCAGTCCATCATAGGGCCACAGACAAACAGCCATACATATTCCCACTTACTTCTAGGATCAGTTTAGAATTGCCTAAATTTTACATTAAAAATTATGCGACTGCTATTACACACTGCCACAAAGTAGTCCACCAAATCTGTTCTCAGCCTCCTGCCCACCACTGACACACCCCACAGTTGCATAAGTATTTCAGCAGATAACAGTACTAAAAGTAATAATGACAGTCTGAGGTGTCTGATGAGAAAAGATGAGAGTACCATCCCATTGCTGTGCCTCTGCTGTCATCAACCCTTGAATTGCATACAACTGCAAAAATATGTAGTTTGTTTAAGGTTATGTTTGAAAATTAAAAGATGATCTTTTTTGTGACAGCATTCAATGTGGGATACTATGTTTACAAAATGGTAATTGGATACAAGTACTTTTTTTCCATAGAGAGGCACTTTTATTTTGAATATGAATATGCACAGTGTCACTGTCAGATATCTGTACTTATAGGTAATATTTATGTATATGTTCAAAACTTGAAACAGGACATTGTTTTAAGTTTGTAAACCTGTCTCAAACCTGTTTTTTTTTGTAAAGAATAAAGAAAAAGGATACTATTTAGGCCTGTGTTTGGTTTCACATTGAGCCCAGAGGGAAATTTAATTATGTTTATTCCTTCCAAAAGAAAAAAAATATAAATTTTCTAGTTCTTATTAAAACTTAAATAAATGGTTTTAATAATTAATTTTTCTATTGTTTGAAAGACTGAATCAAGTTCAGAAAATCAATTTTTTGTTTAAATTTCATTTTTAATTCAGGTCATATCCCCATTGGAGTTCTGTGTTTGCAGTTTGCCAATGACCAAGCTGATCATGTCACATCCAGCATTGAGTAAGAGGCAAACATTAAACACAAAAACATGTTGAATTCTAACACTAAATAACAGAGAGACTCATAACTTACACTTTAATATTTTGAGTGCAGTAACATTTACAGGATTATTCCATTTGCATAAGTACTATAACAAGCATAGCAATACTTATGTTTGCATTTGGGTATTTGAGTCTGGAAAATTAGTGTTTTAAGGTTGTGCACTTTTTCTGTGAGCTTACAATAATACTGATGATCGAGGTTAGAAATGGATTAAACTTCCTTCTCCTTTCTCTCGGTTATCCTTTTCCCTACCTTTGTAACGTCACCTTCAACTTATTGTGAATTTGAGGTCTTTTTGCTAGGCGTTAGCTGGGCACAGTCAGCCGCTTCTGCTTGTAAACAACTTTCTCCTTTTTAAGCTGTTAAAAACTATTCTCTCCAAGGATGGAGAGGAGCATGGTCAGTATCAGTAAATAGCTGTGATTCCCTACTAAAGAGATCTACATCACTTTAGCTAGACATTCCTTAATGGACCATCTTATTCCATAATACCAAAAAACTGCTTTACTCAATGAACTTACCATATGAGAGGAGGGAATTCACTGCATACCCAAGTGGAAATGGGCAAAATGCTAAGGACTGGCAGCAGAGTGCAGGTCGGCAGGCTGGACAACTACCGTCCATCTTGTGGAAATTGGCTGAATTAAGTGGCTTTATTAGCAAAACAACATTATGACTGCTCTGATATAAGGTGTGCAGCTGCAGCGAATCACAGAAAAGCGAAAATAACCCTCACAAAACAAATAGAGAGGAGCAAATTCTTGTATAACCACTTCATATTTTATATATATAATTTTCCCCCAAAATAATCTATGCTCAGCAACCCACAGATGAACTGTTGCATGAAGTTCAACATCGGCAAATGGCTGACAATATAAAAACATGGTTTAATAAACTAAACTACAAGGCAGCATGCCTACAGTCCGAGGCATGATACCTGCATCCACATCATTATGAGGCAACAGAGGATTAAGACAATATAGGTGCTATCTTGGATTAAGAAAAATATCTAGAACATGGCATTCACAAAGTATAGCAGAGGCAGAAGGAAATGTCTTTAGTTTTGCACACATATTCTCTCAAAAACAAACACTGGACAAGTTGCTCATAGTTGCTGACAATACTGCTCATATGAAACAAACAAGACAGGAAAGTCAGGGTACATATTAAACATTAAAACTGAAAGAAGAGAGGCAAAGGGATTTCTCTACAGCATTACATAAATATAGTCTTTATTTCCAGTAGCATATTTTAGAAAGCTATGCTTAGAATTTAACAGCCTGTATGACAATCATTTTGTAGTAAGGCCAGTCACAATATCAAGTCAAACAGAGAAGTTAACGAAACAAAGTAATTTACAGGTATAAATCTTCACTTAACAGACCAACATGACTTTGTTTGGTTGTGACAAACAAATGCATTGAAAAGAAACTTGTATTTACTTAGGGTTAGACAACTGCTACAATACGATACATACATCATATATATATGTACATTAACGTATATACATACATTACATGCATACTTCATCAACTTTTAATTTAATTACATATTACCAATCCTAACAACCTTGCAAGTGGATCTGGACAACAACACCGACATAAAGGTAATTATTTTTCTTCACATTTTGACTCAGAGAAAACACAAGTAAAATTTGTTATGGCTTAATTCAATTACCTGTACAAGTACATCACTACAGTGAAACAGCATATACTAAAAACACAAACTTGTTTAAGTGGAACACATTATGTGCTTTCCTGACTGTCACAAGTAAAAATTTCTGCAGTGAAAAAGGTCTGACGAGAATTCCCAATATTGTTTGTATGTCTATGTAGAGAAAAGTGGGCCTGTTGAAGCAGCAGTGAAGATAGGGCCAGTGTAAAGTCCAGGTCCATCAGCAGGAACCTTTAAACAAAATAAAACACATTTGAATAGAGCCCAACATGTGACATTTTGATGTCACAGCAAACAATCTTATCACATAGACAAAATTATTTTAATTATAACCACAGGAGTTTACAGTAATTGTTGCCAAAGTTAGAGATTCAGAACTGTGAAGAGCCTTGTTTATAAACAAGGATACCACAAGCACTATTTCATTGTTTTTACAATTAATATTTATCATTATATTCAATTACACAATACATTGAAAAAAAAAGATACTGACATGAGTCATAGGTATCATAAGCACCTTTAATGGCATGGCACTTAATGGTTTTAATTAAATTCACTTCATCCATATAGCAACAGCAGCTCAGCCATGAAGTGGTAGGCCATGTAAAATGACAGAGCTGGGTCAGCAGATGCTGAGGCGCAAGGTGCCGAGGTTGCCAACTTTCTGCAGAGTCAATCGCCACAGACCTCCAAATATCATGTGGCCTTCAGATTAGCTCAAGAACAAGCGTAGAGAGGTTCATAGAACAGGTTTCTATGGTCGAGCAGCTGCATCCAAACCATACAAGAGGCTGGCTCTTTATTCAGATTCACAGTTAAGTGCTTGAAAGTTGACTTCAAAGAGATTGGTAAGAAATTTGCATTGAACCAATTTAAAAGAATTCCACTTAGTCTGGAAGGACAGTTCAATAAAATGCTTCAGGGAGCTAGAAGTGATTGTCATTAATCACTGACAGGAAAAAGAAGAACCCTTGGTTTCTTTTCAGCATTGCAGTTGAGCTGACTAATAGCTCAGTAGAGACGTGTACAGTGCATCCGGAAAGTATTCACAGCGCTCCACTTTTACCACAATATCCTATGTTACAGCCTTATTCCCAAATAGATTAAACTAATATTTTACCTCAAAATTCTACACACAGTACCCCATAATGACAAAGTGAAACAAGTTTGTTTGAAATTTTTGCAAATTTATTACAAATAAAAAACAAAAATAGACCATTTACATAAGTATTCACAGCGTTTGCTCAATACTTTGTTGAAGCTCCTGCGGCAGCAATTACAGCCTCAAGTCTTTTTGAATATGATGCTACAAGCTTGGCACACCTATTTATGTGCTCTGACATGCACTGTCAACTATGGGGCCTTTTATAGAAAAGTGTGTGCTTTACCTCAAGCAGACTGCTATCAGGTTGTAGAAACTTCTAAAGGATGATCAGTGGAAACAGGATGTACCTGAGCTCACTTTTGAAGGGTCATGGCAAATGCTGTGAATACTTATGTAAAAAAATGTTTTATTTGTCATAAATTTGCAAAGTTTCAAACAAACTTGTTTCACTTTATCATTATGGGGTATTGTGTGTAGAATTTTGAGGTAAAAGATTAATTTATTCTATTTGGGAATAAGGCTGTAACATAGGATATTGTATGCACATAGGCAGTAAGTGAAGGAATTGGAAAAAAATGCTATTTCTTGTTATTTTTCAGTAGATGCAACAGAATGCCTAAATTTTTCTCTCTCTTACGAACATTCACATCCTAGTCAGCTGTTGTACTTTTCCTTGTTCATTCTGCCACTTACAGAACTGTGGTGGAGTGATCAGCTGTCCCATTTACGTAGTCAAATGCCACTATATATGGGGTGAACTCTTTTTTTTTTGATAATTTTGTAATGCACCAACATTAGGTGTCCATGTAGAGAAGCGCCAAGGACTATCTTACACAAGAAGTAATCGAGGCTTTTTCTAAATTTTACTAGATGTCAAAACACACTGGAACTTTGCTCTGTCACTTTGATCCAAGTCACAAATTTGTTTTCCATTATCCGACTAAAATTAAAAAACATATCGACATATTGGTAAAAAATGTCCAAAGAGCCGACCTCAACCTTATGATATAGCCTAATAATAATACATTTTATTTAAAAGCGCCTTTCAAAAAACTCACGGAAACTTTACAAAACAGATAAAAACAATTTATATAAGAACCAAAACTTATATTGCACTCAGGGCGCTCACAACCCGCCGCCTCTGCTGCCAAAGCGGCCAAAGAAGCCCAAGCGGCCGAAGGGACGGGGCTTTCAAATAGCAGGCATATATAATAATCCATTTATCCATCGGTTCCTGCAATAATAAGTTTATCCTTGATGGTTTTCCTTTCGCCTTCGGAATCCAGATCGGCTGTGTCGCGTCGCTGCTCATTTGCATAAAGTTGAGCCTCTCTCAACTTTCGAAGCTTACGCCGCTCATGAAGCTCAAGAAGCTCATGAAGCTGACAACGCGCCACTCACAACGCCGGCCGCCAGTTTACATTGAAAATGAATGGCAGCTGGCCGCCTCAGCCGCTCAAGATGCTTTTGGTGTGAGTGCCCGGTTACAGGGAAGTGTCTCTTCCACCACTGCGTAAATCTGATCACAGCATGGTCTATCTACAACCCACATACAGACCTTGTGTACAAAGACTTCCTGTTACTACCAGATCTTTCAAGAATTAGTCACCAGAGGCGCGTGATGCACTGAGAGACTGCTGTGATGTCACAGACTGGTCTGTACTGCTGGAGGAAGAAGAAATGGACACTGACATGAACAGGAGGGTCAGCACCATCACTGACTACATTAACTTCTATAGGGACACTGTGATTCCAGTGAGGACTGTAAGGTGCTATCCTAATAATAAACCATGGATCACCAGTGACATCTAAGACCTCCTGAACCAGAAAAAGATGGTGTTCCAGAATAGAGATCGAGAAAGGTGGAGGAATGTACAACGGGAGCTTAAAAAGACACTACGTCGAGCTAAGGTGGAGTACAAGAAAAAGGTAGAGAGACAGCTGGAGAACAATAACACCAAGGAGGTGTGGAGGGCCACGAGGACCATAACTTCTGTCCAGCTGTACCTCCACCTCTGCAGCAGTTTCCACCACTAGACCTCCTGAACCTAGCCACACCTCCACCTCTGCGGCACCTCTGTGGAAAACTTCTTGTCTCATACCGGTGCCTAAATTAGGGAAACCGGTGGAGCTGAATGACTACAGGCTGGCTTTGACATCTCATATCATGAAGACCTCAGAGAGAATCTTTGCTCGTCGGATGAGATTGCAGGTTGCTGGGGATCTTGACCCCCTCCACTTTACCTACCAGAAAGACAAAGGAGTGGAAGACACGATTCTGTACATACTGCCTTGTTCATATGTGAGAATCATGTTCTTTGACTTCTCCAATGCCTTCAACACCATACGGCCTCCCATACTGACAGACAAACTTCTAGGTATGGGTGTGGCCCCCTCCCTGACATCTGACTGCCAGACCACAGTATATCAGGATGGGGAGATGTGTTTCTGAAACACTGGAATGCAGTACTGGGGCTCCGCAGGGTACTGTTTTGGCTCCTTTTCTTTTCACCCTGTACACAGACTTCAGGTACAACTCACAGTCCTGCCACATACAGAAGTATTCTGATGATACGGCTGTTGTGGCATGTGAGAAGGAGTACAGGGACCTTGTGGAGTCCTTCTATGACTGGACCAAAAAAAACTTTTTGCTCCTGAACAATACCAAAACCAAAGAGCTGGTGGTGGACTTCAGGAGATCTAAAACTCCTTATCAGTTAGTGTGCATTGATGGAGGGGAGATAGAGACTGTTCAGACCTGCAAATACCTGGCGGTGGTGCTGGATAATAAACTGGAGTGGTCTGCCAACATAGAAGCAGTGTACAAGAGGGGCCTGAGCCGTGTCTTCTTCCTGAGACGGCTCAGGTCCTTCAATGTCTATAGTGATATGATATGCATGTTTTATCACACTATCATTGAGAGTGCACTGTTCTATGCTTTCGTCTGCTGGGGGAGTTGCACTACAGACAAAAACTGTAGGCGCCCTGACAAACTGGTAAAAAATGGCCAGTTCTGTTGTAGGTAGAAGACTGGACCCTCTCAGTGCTGTGGTGGAGCAACGGATGAGGAAACTGTACTATGTTTTGGAGAATAATAAACATCCTCTCCACAGAATACTGGCAGATCAGAGGAGCAGCTGCAGTGAGAGGCTCATCTCACTGCGCTCAAAACTCAGAGGTTCAGGAGGTCCTTTGTTCCCACAGCCATAAGGTTTTTTAATAGTGACTGCTGACATATTCTATTCAAATTTATAAATGTATTTATTTCGTCATTGATTACTATTATCATTATTATTATGATCATTATTATTATTATTGTTTAGTATGCAATCATTGTAAATATTTAACTTTTCTTAGCTACTCGACTAATTTGAATTTCCCCCACTGGGGGGTGAATAAACTATTTTTCTATTCTATTCTATTCTATTCTATTCTATTCTATACTATATGCTATATTCAAGCCACTACAGCAAATAAAGCTGAATTCAATGCCGTTACGGAACAACACCCCGGGGATCCAACAGGGAAAAGACAGCAGAACAACTTGAAGGACGTGTGGAGCGGCATGAGGTACATCACTGGCAACAAACAATCTGGTAGCCAGACAGCGGGGGGGGGGTTATGGCGTATGACTACACCATACCTGTGCTTTCTCCCCCACCATCATCACCTCCCCCCTCCCCAATCACCACACTCACAGACCTTCACAGCTGAGCGGGTGTTTTTTTATGTCCCCAGTGCGTGCAGCACCATCTGGCCTGCCCTGCTGGGGAGTAAGCTGACGGCGATCCTGGATTACAGACTATCTGATGGGTCGTCCACAGTATGTCAGACTGCAGGACTGCAGACTTTTCGGATGACTCTGCAATTGTTGGCTGTGTCAGTGAGGGGACAGAGGAGGAGTACAGGGGTGTTGTGGATTCCTTCATCAAGTAGTGTGAGACTCTGCATCTTAATACCACCAAGACAAAGGAGCTGGTGGTGTATTTCCTTAGGAGGAAATCTGCCCCTACACCCATTTCCATCAATGGTGATACTGTGGAAGTGGTCCAGGATTACAAATACCTTGGAGTACACCTGGACAACAAACTGAACTGGGCCAAGAACACTGAGGCTGTGTAAAAGAAGGGTCAGAGCCGGCTCTATTTCCAGAGGAGTCTCTGGTCTTTCAATGTATGTAACATAATGCTGAGGATGTTCTACCAGTCGGTGGTAGCCAGTGCCATCGTCTTTGGTTTGGAGTGCTGGGGCAGCAGACTGAGGGCAGCAGATGCCAACAAGATCATCAGGAAGACTGGGGATCCAGCTGGACTCTTAGTTGGTGGTGTCTGAGAGGAGGATGCTGTGTCAACTGCACAGCATCGTGGACAACAACACTCACCCTCTCCACCAGGTGCTTACCTCCCACAGAAGCACCTTCAGCAACAGACTCATTCCACCCCTTTGTAGGACTGACCACCAGGGGAAGTCCTTTCTGCCTGTGGCCATAAGACTGTTTAATTCATCAACCTCAGGCAAAACATATGGTCCCCCCTCTTAGATGTCTGCCAAATTCTTTTTACTTTTATACTTAACTACTTACTTGTTTTTCTTTTTCTTTTTTTTTTAAACTGTAGCCCTTTGAGATCTTGCGATGTAAAGGGCACTACAAATAAAATGTATTATTATTACTATTATTATTGAAACTGAATTGAATTGAAATGGCACTTTATCCTATTTCACTTTACCGAATGACACTTTACAATGACACTTCTCCTAATCACTTGCTTGTATTTACTGTTTTCTTTATTGAGGCTGCTATTTGCACACCACACAGATTGTACTCAGTTACTTGTGTTATTTTATGTTAGCTTTACTTTATCTTATCTGTCTGTTTTATTTTTATTTATTTTATTTTATTTTATTTTATCTTATTTAATTTTATTTAGTACTATCCCCCTTGTTCCATAACTGTTGCACAGCAATTTCCCTCGGGATAAATTCAGCTTCTTGAATCTTGAACCACTATAGGCTTAATTAAATTTTTTTCTCTTTTTCTCTTTAACCACTTGGTGATTGGGGATCCTTGCATTAAATATCCAGTAATCACGAATAAAATTAACAGAAAGAGGAGATTTATACATAGCAGAAATGAGGGAATGGCCTTAGGATTTCCTCTTTGATTTGCAGGCAATGAAGAGACATGTTGATCCACAGATGACATATTGTCACAGTTTAGTCATCCAACCATCAGTAATTTTCCATTGATCCTGCTTCTGCCCCACTCAGCCTGTCAGCTACACACACCTCATCAGTTAACTCCACTCACCTGTGCACACAGCTGCCTCTCATCACATGCAATCAGCCCAGCATATAGTCACCAGCTCCACACTCTATCCTTTGCCAGATTGTTCTATGCCATGCATGTCTTTCCAGCGTTCTCCTGCCAGCTTTACCGGTACCGACCTCGCCTGTCCCTGATTCCGTGCTTCGTCTGCCTCCTGGTAATTCGACCCAGCCTTCTGTCCCTGACCAAGAACTTTGCCTCTCCTCTCCTGATTCCTGTTTGCCGGTTTCTAAACCGTTTGTCTGTCTGCCAGAGTCTCAGTAAAGCCTTAAACTTTTTACTACTGTCTTCTGACTCCTTTGTACTGCAATTGGGTCCATACACCACACATTACAGTACAATCTGGCCAGACATGGACCCAGCAGGACCACCCTCACCACAGGATCGGTTTGAGAGGATTGAGAATGCGCTCATGCAGCAACAGCAGAGAATGGAGGAGGCTGATGCATACCCCAGACAAGCTGCAGAGGCCAACACCAATACCTTTGCAGCCCTCTCCGCCCACTTGCAACAGCTGATGTCCACTCGCCCTTCTGCAGTTCCAGTCCCCACACCGGAAACTCCTGCTCCAGCTCTGCCACAGCCCAGAATGATCTCCGAGCCTAGAGTGGGAACCCCTGAGCGATATGATGGAAACCCTGAACTCTGCGGTTCATTCCTGACCTCCTGCTCCTTACTCTTCGGCCTGCAGCCATACACGTTCGCCACTGAGGAGGCCAGGGTGGCATACGTAGTTAGCAACCTGACCGGCAGAGCCCTCCTCTGGGGAACAGCAGAGTGGGAGAGGCGGACTTCCGCCTGTGCATCATTCCAGGCCTTCTCTGAAGAACTACGCAAGGTGTTCGGGTTGGGTGCTTCCGGACCTGATGCCGCCCGTGATCTGCTCTCCCTGCGCCAAGGGAACCAGTCAGTGGCTGACTTCTCCATCGACTTCCGGACCAGGGCCCGTCGAAGCGACTGGAACACTGCGCCTCTGCGCGGTGCTTTTCTGCATGGTTTGGCAGACTACATCAAGGATGAACTGTCCTCTACCGTCCAGTGTGGAAGGTAGTCTCATTGAACTTACTGTTCGGCTGGACCTCCGCATACAGGCCCGGAGAAGGGAGAGGAGACGGAACACTCCTGGTCGTCTCGACCCAGCCCGCTGGCCAGGTTACTCATCTGCTTCCGGTTCCTCTTTACCCGTTATGGATAATGGTGTAGAGTCTAAGCACATGCAGGTGGGCCGCAACAAGCTTACATCCAAAGAGCGAGAGCGCCGCCGTAAGGGGAATCTGTGTATGTACTGTGGACAAACTGGACATTTTATCTCCCGCTGCCCGTTAAAAGACAGGGCTTCACTAGTGAGTGAGGAAGTCTTGGTGAGTCACATGGCAGCAAAGTCTTCCTCTTCAAGCTTACGCCCTCTGTTCCAAGTCAAGATCCTCCTTCCTGGTGGTGCACACACCCTGCCCACTTTTATAGACTCTGGTGCAGATGCCAACATTATGGCCGAGAGCTTAGCCATACAACTTGGACTTAAGAAGATTCCACTTGACACCCCAATTCCTGCCAAAGCCCTTGATGGCCATCTTCTGGAGACTGTCACTCACCAGACTTCTCCTGTCCACATGCTACTTTCCGGTAACCACCATGAGACCATCCAGTTTCACCTCTTGTCATCTTCTAACATTGCACTGATCTTAGGCTACCCTTGGCTACGTCGACACAGCCCCCACATCGACTGGGCCACAGGGGGCATCCTCGGTTGGAAGAACTCCTGCCACCAGGTCTGCCTTAAAGAGGCCTCTGTACCCCAGCAGACAACGCACTCTAGTTCCTGCCCTGACTTGTCCAGAGTTCCTGTCGAGTACCATGACTTCCGGGAGGTGTTCAGTAAGACTAAGGCGACTTCATTGCCCCCTCATCGGCCTTATGACTGTTCCATTGACCTGATGCCTGGAACTTCACCTCCCAAGGGGCGTTTGTACTCCCTGTCTGGTCCTGAACGGGAGTTCATGGAGTCTTACATCAATGACTCCCTGGCTGCCGGTATTATCCGACCCTCGTCGTCTGCTGCTGGGGCAGGATTTTTCTTTGTAGAGAAGAAGGACAAGACCCTGCGCCCCTGCATTGATTACAGGGGACTTAATGACATTACTATAAAGAACCGGTACCCTCTTCCCCTCATCTCCTCAGCCTTTGAGTTACTTCAAGGAGCCATAATCTTCACCAAGCTCGACCTCCGTAACGCCTACCACCTTGTCCGCATCCGAGAGGGGGGTGAATGGAAGACTGCTTTTAACACGCCCACCGGACATTATGAATATTTGGTGAAGCCATTCGGCCTCACCAATGCCCCGGCAGTTTTCCAGGCCTTGGTCAACGACCTCCTCAGAGACATGATCGACAAATATGTTTTCGTCTATTTGGACGACATCCTAATTTTTTCTAATTCCCGCGACGAACATATCCACCATGTCCAGACGGTCCTCCAACGCTTGCTGGAGAACTCCCTTTTCGTCAAGGCCGAAAAGTGTGAGTTTCACTCACAGACTGTGTCCTTCCTGGGTTACATTGTGACTCAGGGTCACCTGGAGATGGATCCTGCCAAAGTGGACGCAGTTAGGTGCTGGCCAGTCCCTGAAACCCGTAAGAAGCTGCAGCAGTTTCTGGGCTTTGCCAATTTTTACAGGCGCTTCATCCGGAACTATAGCTCCATCGCTGCCCCTCTCACAGCCCTGACATCCTCCAAGACTTCCTTCCGATGGTCCCATTCTGCAGATACAGCCTTTCAGACCCTGAGGGACCGCTTCAGTTCTGCACCCATCCTCCAAGTTCCTGACGCCGAACGGCAGTTCATCGTAGAGGTGGATGCATCTGACATGGGTGTAGGGGCTGTGCTGTCCCAGCGAGCAGCCAGTGACCAGAAGATCCATCCATGTGCTTTTTTCTCTCTGCGTCTTTCCCCAGCCGAGAGAAATTATGACATTGGTAACCGGGAACTCCTCGCTGTTAAACTGGCCCTGGAGGAGTGGCGGCATCGGCTGGAGGGAACCAAGCAGCCCTTCCTGGTTTGGATGGACCACAAGAACCTGGAGTACATTCGAACCACAAAGAGATTCAATTCTCGACAGGCACGATGGGCCCTCTTCTTCACTAGGTTCAATTTCACCCTCTCCTACAGACCCGGCTCCCGCAACGTCAAACCGGACGCTCTGTCACGTCAGTTCCAGAGGGAGGATGATGGCACCAGTGCTCCTGACACCATCCTTCCGTCCCCGTGTGTTGTGGCATCCCTGACTTGGGAAATTGAGGAGAAAGTAAGAGCTGCCACAGAGGGTCAGCCTGGTCCTAGTGCCTGCCCTACTGGATGTTTATTCGTGCCTGCAGCTCTAAGGTCGGATGTACTCCAGTGGGCCCATGGTTCTAAGTTGACCTGCCATCCTGGGATCCAGAGAACCAGGGAGGTCCTTCTACAACGTTTCTGGTGGGCCACGTTACAGGAGGACACCCGGGAGTATGCCAAGTCCTGCAATCAGAACAAAACATCGCGTCAAGCACCATCCGGCCTCCTGCACCCTCTCCCAGTGCCACATCGCCCCTGGTCCCACATTTCAGTGGACTTTGTGACAGGCCTGCCACCATCAAATGAGAAGACGGCTATTCTTACCATTGTGGACCGCTTCTCTAAGATGGCACACTTTGTGTCCTTGCCTAAGCTCCCGTCAGTTAAAGAGACAGCCCAGCTGCTCCTCAACCACGTCTTTCGCCTTCATGGGATTCCTGTTGATGTGGTCTCGGACAGAGGGCCCCAGTTTTCATCAGTGTTCTGGCGGGAGTTCTGCAGCCTCTTGGGAGCCACCGCCAGTTTGTCATCCGGGTACCACCCGCAATCTAATGGCCAGACTGAGAGGAAGAACCAAGAAATGGAAACGGCCCTCCGGTGTATGGTGTCACAGAACCCATCCTCTTGGTCCCAGCATCTGTTGTGGGTGGAATATGCCCACAACACCCTTACCAGCTCTGCCACCGGTTTGTCTCCTTTCCAGTGTGCCTACGGTTACCAGCCTCCTCTCTTCCCAGCCCTGGAAGGGGAGGCCTCTTGCCCTTCAGTTCAAGCCTTCATCCGTCGCTGTCGTCGGACCTGGAGCCATGCTAGGGCCTCCCTCCTGAAGGCGGCAGACCGATACTCCTCAGCAGCCAACCGTCATCGCTCTCAAGCTCCACAATATCAGGTGGGCCAGAAGGTTTGGCTCTCCACCCGTGACCTTCCTCTGCGTGTGGAATCCAACAAGCTGGCTCCCAAGTTTGTTGGGCCCTTCGCTATCGAGAAGGTCATCAATCCTGTGGCAGTCCGGCTCAAACTCCCTCGGTCTATGCGGGTGCACCCGACATTCCATGTGTCCAAAGTCAAGCCGGTCACACAGCTGCCTCTCATCACATGCAATCAGCCCAGCATATAGTCACCAGCCCCACACTCTATCCTTTGCCATGCATGTCTTTCCAGCGTTCTCCTGCCAGCTTTACCGGTACCGACCTCGCCTGTCCCTGATTCCGTGCTGCGTCTGCCTCCTGGTAATTCGACCCAGCCTTCTGTCCCTGACCAAGAACTTTGCCTCTCCCGATTCCTGTTTGCCGGTTTCTAAACAGTTTGTCTGTCTGCCAGAGTCTCAGTAAAGCCGTGAACTTTTTACCACTGTCTTCTGACTCCTTTGTACTGCAATTGGGTCCATACACCACCCGTTACACATATGGTACATCAGAAAATTGTTTCAGCATGAGTTGATGAACAGACGGAAACTTGCCACCACAGATACAGTATTCACATAACTTTGGAGAATAATGATTAGAAGGGTAACAACTGTATAATGTTCACCATCAGTGGCAAATCAGGTAAGTTAAATCCTTGGAATGATATATTTTCGCTGTTTGATGCCCAGTGTCAAATTATGGATTTAACTGAGCATCTATTCAACATTCAGTAGCCTAAATTCACACTGAATCATGGAAACAAATAAAAGAATTTTAATGTCAACTTGTTTGTGTTTCTTTAACTGAAAGGTGCATGTATTGCTGCAAATCAAGGCAGTTCTAATGTTATTATTTACAGTAGGCTTTGTTGCTCTAAATCACTTTTTTAACTTAGTACTGGATATCACATTGGTCATGTAGGTAAAATTGTAGCAGACGGGACAGTGTGGGTTAGGTAAAAGTGAAGCTGTATGTAAACAGACATAAATACAGACAGTGAGGGGACTGGTAGTTCAATTAACAATCAACAACTGCGGGTCAGAGAAGATATGTATATATATATATATATATATACACACACATATGTTTATGCAGGGTGCGATTTGTGAAAAAACCAGAGGGGGGATCATTTTCAGAAACATTTTATTCAGAAAAATTACCACACAACAGTGTGAAAACATGAAAACTGTTGATTCTTATATAGATAAACCTCACACTGAGGCTACATAATGTAGGCGGTAGGCCTACTTTGAATGTGGACTTAACAACTGCATTTGCAGAAATATTTTCTCAAAATATTGTTTCTAAATTTGCCAAATAAAAATAAAATTTCAATTTTTCTCGATATCAGTTCAACAGAAATCATGAAATACCACAATGTGCTGTGAAGATTTGTTTTTTTTATTTTAATTTTTTTAAATGGTTAATCGGGTAGACTATAAGGTCAGACTATGAAAACATGCTCTCATGACGCACTTGACCCTCTCGCCATTTAGCGAAGTTTCAGGGGGTGAGGGATTAGCAAGTGACCCCTCGGCCTGGGAGCTCTTCTCAGCCAGGGATATGCTGCTGTCCACCATCCGATTTTTTCTCAGAATTTTTTGTTGTGGTCCTGTAAAATATGATGATATGCTGCTCTGGATTCTTTAAATTTTTTCTCCATTTAACTTAAGCTTTTGTTTTGGCGCGGGTGACGCAGACAGGAAATTGGACTTGTGAAACGCAAGAAAATCCGATTGATTTTCAAAATAAAACTGCTTTCTGGGAGCGCTCTGACTCGCTCTGACTCGCTCCCAGTAGATCAAAATTCCAGCACAATCAAAATGAAAATGGACCCTTTGTGTTTTGGTTTTTAATAATTACAATGTAATGGTGAAAATACTTTGGGTGGCGGGTATAAATTTTGTCCCCACCGAGGATAAAAATAATTCAGCAGTGGGTAGGATGTGTAAACCAGAGAGAGGGGGGAATCCCCACCATTACACAGACACACATACATACGTATATAATAGGGCTAGGCAAATGTCAAATTCTTTAATCGCGTTAATCACATGATTTCCTGTGATTAATTACCATTAATCGCATTGTCATACACAAAATACACTAATGAATTAAAAAGTAGCATACAATGCACTTTTATTGGAACTGTGTAGTCATATGATCAAAGTACTCCGGTGATAAGACAATTCAACGTTGCAGTGCTTACAAATAACTTTGTCTCTGTACAGCGCCGTCTGGAAGAACTTTGAAATGAAAATGGCCATCCGTACCCTTCTCTATGTTTGTTTAGCCCGCTTCATCCACCATTCTTTTCTTTTCTGACTATTTCTTGTGAGCGCCGCAGCACTATGCAACATACTAGGCTCACTCACGATGGCTTTTTTCAAAATAAAAGCCAGTAAGCAACAGACATTTAAAATAACAAATAATTAAAACTGCGTTAATGGGAGACAAATAATTGTTGGCGATAATGAATTCATTAGTTAACGCAAAATAACATAAATATCTATCTATCTATCTATCTACCTATCTACCTATATATATATACACGCACGCACGTGCACACACACACACACACACACTTTAGTCACATAGCTTTTTTACTTTAGAATAGAAGAAAGAATTTAACAGGTACTACCTCTCCAAGAGCCTGCAGGGCAACTGTGGCTGCCATGGCCTTGGCGTGTTTCTTATTGGGACTAGCTGTCTGGGGCTGGTAGTCCACACCATTTACTGTAACCTGAAAATAAAAGAGCATATGAATGTGTTCAATGCCAGTATGTTCAATGGAATAGGAAACAATTTTCTATTTTATTTTTTGCAGTTGTTTAAAACTGTGTGCGTCATGTGCACTGCGGCTGCCTAGCATATCCTGCCTCTGATCAGCTAAATCAGTCAGAGGTTGTATAGAAAGTCAGTACGATTACATGCGGGCCATCAGATCGGATTAATGGCTAAATTACAATAAGATTGAGTTATTCAGTTCATGTAGACACCTTAATATGACAAGAAATCGAATCGGATCGGGTTATTCATGATCAAATTAAGACCCCGAGATAACTCGATCCAAATGCCCACTGAACATGCATGTCAACAACAGTGGATCAGATCAAGCGTTCTATGCATGCTCGAGATTTTTTCCCCACAATTGTCACCCGGAAGTCGAAGGAGACGATATTACTGTTGTTGTCCCTGCCGTCGGAAAGAAATAAACAATGCGATGGAGAATGCGCCGCAGTGCATTACATTTGTGCCATAACCATGCTCATCACAAATGTAGAGGAACGTAGCTTCTTCTTGCACTTTGTTCGCGATCTTTCTCGAATGCCTTAGTTTTGTTGTTGGTGGTGGTGAAGACGTCAACTAGAAGTAGCTCTATTCGCGATTGTTGAAATGGGTACAGCGCCACCTATCGTACCGGGGTATTGCATGCTTTGTGCCAGTGATTCGATTCATTCACCGCCATATATCAAAGGATAATTACACTTGCTCGAATAAGGCAAGGCAAGTTTATTTGTATAGCACAATTCAACAACAAGGTGATTCAAAGTGCTTTACAGAGACATTAAAACAGAAGAAATAAAAAGCATGATTTAAAATTTAAATGAAAGAAGGAAATAAGAACAATAGATAAAATCAGAAAAAATTATATATATGAAAGATAAAATCAATAGTTAAAACATGATTCCGTTTTGAAACTCAAGCTTATTCAAATGCAGCTGAAAATAGATGTGTCTTCACCCTGGACTTAAATACACTGAGTGTTTCAGCTGATCTGAGGCTTTCTGGGAGTTTGTTCCAGACATGTGGAGCATAGAAGCTGAATGCAGCTTCTCCATGTCTGGTTCTGACTCTGGGAACTGATAAAAAAACCGGATCCAGATGACCTGAGGGGTCTGGAAGGTTCATAGTGGGTCAGGAGGTCACGGATGTATTTTGGTCCTTGACCATTCAGAGCTTTATAGACCAGCATCAGAACTTTAAAGTCTATCCTCTGATGGACAGGCAGCCAGTGTAAAGACTTCAGAGCTGGACTGATGTGCTCCACTTTTTTGGTCTTAGTGAGGACTCGAGCAGCTGAGTTCTGGATGAGCTGCAGTTGTCTAACTGACTTTTTAGGCAGACTTGTAAAGATGGTGTTACAATAATCGAGCCTACTAAAGATGAATGCATGGACAAGTTTTTCCAGGTCCTGCTGAGACATCAGATCTTTTAGCCTTGATATATTCTTAAGGTGATAGTAGGCTGACTTTGTTATTGCCTTAATGTGTTTGTCCAAATTTAGGTCTGAGTCCATCACTACACCCAGATTTCTGGCCTGGTTGGTAGTTTTTAGATTTATAGATTGAAGCTCTGTGGTGACTTTCAATCGTTTATCTTTGGCTCCAAAGACAATTACCTCAGTTTTGTTTTTGTTTAGCTGGAGGAAGTTGTGGCACATCCAGTCATTAATCTCCTCAATGCATTTTCCAAGGGCCTGTACAGGCCCTCGGTCTCCTGGTGACATTGTTATATACATCTGTGTGTCATCTGCATAGCTATGGTAGTTTATTTGGTTGTTTTTTATAATCTGTGCCAGTGGGAGCATGTAGATGTTAAACAGAAGAGGTCCCAGGATGGAAACTTGGCGAACTCCACATGTGATTCTTGTCTGCTCAGATGTAAAGTTACCTATTGACACAAAGTACTTCCTGTTCTCTAAGTATGTTTTAAACCAGTTTAGTACATTTCCGGAAAGACCAGCCCAGTTCTCCAGTCGTTTGAGTAATATATTGTGGTCAACTGTATCAAAGGCAGCACTGAGATCCAGTAAAACTAAGACTGACATTTTTCCACTGTCTGTATTCAGACATATGTCATTAAACACTTTGGTCAGAGCAGTCTCAGTGATGTGGTGCTGTCTAAAGCCTGACAGGAAGGTATCATAGCGGTTATTTTGTGTTAAAAAGTAATTAAGCTGTTGAAAAACCGCTTTTTCAATGATCTTACTTAAAAATGGGAGATTTGAGATGGGCCTGTAGTTGTTCATTTGCGTCTTGTCAAGATTGTCCTTTTTCAGCAGAGGTTTAATTACAGCTGTTTTTAGTGGCTCTGGAAACACACCTGACGTTAAGGACAGGTTCACAATCAGTAACAGGTCTGACTCCAAAGTCTTTGAGACCCCTTTGAAAAAACCTAAACAGCAAGAGGAGGACTTCAGGTGACGTAAGATGCCCTCCAGGTCTTTACTGTTAATGGGTTGAAATAGTGTCATGGTGTTTAAACCAGTTTTCGGTGGACACGGTACATCTGCTGAACCAGCTGCTGATGTACCAACTGCTTGTCTAATATTTTGGACTTTGTCTATGAAGAATTTGGCAAAGTCATTGCAGGCCATGGTGGAATGGAGTTCAGTTGCCACTGACACAGGAGGGTTTGCTAGCCTGTCAACTGTAGCAAATAAGGCCCGAGCATTATGACTGTTTTTGGTGATGATGTCAGAGAAGTAGGATTTCCTTGCATTCCTCAGTTGTAAATTATAAGAGTGAAGTTTATCTTTAGAGATGTCATAATGAACCTGGAGATTTGTTTTTCTCCATCTGCGCTCAGCTTTCCGACACTCTCTTTTCCCATTTTTCACCAGTGTGGAATTTCGCCATGGAGACTTCTTCCTTCCAGAGATAACCTTCACCTTAATGGGAGCAATAGCATCCATAACATTTAACATTTTAGTATTGAAGCTACTGACAAGCTCACTGACTGAACCCCCGGACAGAGCAGGTGTCAAAGAGAAGACCTGGTTAAAGATCTCACTACTGTTTTCAGTTATACACCGTTTTGAGATCACTGCTGTTGAGACATTTGTGTGCACTGAAATCGTACTCTCAAAGAAAACACAGGAATGGTCAGACAGGCCCACATCAGACAGTAATCTTTGAAATGCTTAGACCCTTAGAGATCACTAAGTCTAGAGTGTGCCCCCTATTGTGCGTGGGCTCTGTTACATGCTGAGTCAGCCCAAAGTTGTCCAGAGTGTTACTCAGGTCTTTAGTCCCTCTGTCCTGAGGGTTGTCCATATGGATGTTAAAATCACCAACAATAATTATACAGTCAAAATCAACACAGATCATAGACAGCAGTTCACTGAGGTCTTCAGAAAAATCTGCACAGTATTTAGGGGGCCTGTAAATATTCAGAAACAGGCCTTCAGCTGTATAGCCATATATTCAAAGGACTGAAAACTTCCAGGAGCTAACTGCTTACATTGAAATGATTCATTGAATAAGACTGCGACCCCTCCTCCTCTCCTGCTCACTCTGGCCTCGCTGATAAAACTGTAACCAGGAGGGGTCGACTCAATAAGAACAGCAGCACTGTTATTTTGTTCCAACCAAGTTTCAGTTAAAAACATAAAATCCAGGGTGTGCTCAGTGATAAAATCATTAATTAAGAATGTTTTCCCAGCTAAAGACCTAACATTTAATAAAGCCAACTTAAGTGTTTTAGAGGTATTATTTGCCCTCGTGTTTGGGAGCAGTCTGTGGCACACAAGGTATGTTTACTTTATTTAAAGATCTTTTTGAGTGCAACTCTCTGTGTTTTGACTGGGTCACATTTCTCCTTCTGTCACCTAAAAGTACAGAAATTTTAAAATCTTCTAATGAACAGGGCCCCAGCTTGTCCTGGGAAAAGTCACGACTGTCAGAATCCACACAGCCTGGACCCTCCACACATCAGACTGCGGAGACAGTACATGGTGGCAGCGTGGAGGGACAGGAGGGGGTGGGGCTGGGCTCCGTCGCTTCGGCTGCTCTAGTAGGGGCGGGGCTCGGCGGGGAACCTTTGGCCGCTTTGGTGGGGGGTTTATGGGGGATAAAAAGGGATTGGGCTGGGGGGTAGATCTAAGCCCAGCATTGACCCGTTCCATCATCTCCTCAGTGAATTTCAGGTGAGGGGAGGAGGAGGGAGAAAGGGAGGGTGAGGAGCACAATGACCTGTCAGGGGTTTGGGGGGCTGGGGAAGGTCCTGGTCCTGCTCCCTGGTCCTGGTCATTAGTGCTGTTGAGAGGGTTGGGGGTAAATAAAGACCCCTCTTCTTGCCTCTGATGTCTCTCCTTTCCAAAGTTCCTCTTGGGTGGGGGCAGTTCCTCCTCAAGGTTTCTGCTGGGATTTGTTTGTTCCTCTCTATGAGATAACTCCTTGTTTATCTCAGCCTTGGCCCCGAGCACAGATGGATGACGTAGGAAATAAAATATGTTGGAGGTGAACAGTTTCACCCCTGACTTGTTAAAATTAAATCCATTTGCCTTAAAAAGATGCCTGCGTTCCCAAAAATGTTAAAATTATTAATAAAATGCACTGAGTGGTCAGCACATGCCAATAAAAGCCATTTATTCAGTGCCAGCAACCTGCTGAATCTTTCCTCTCCTCCTCGGACTGGTGGTACAGGTCCACTGATGAATACAGCTGCATTCAGCGAGCTCACTATGTTTAATAATCCAATGAAGTCCCGTTTCAGAACCTCGGATTGTTGCTTGGACACATCGTTTGACCCTGTATGTAGAACGATATTTGTCACAGTTGGATATTCATGTGCAATTCCAAGAATTCTCTCCTTTAGGTCGTTAACCATATCCCGAGGAAAGCAGAGGACTTTAGTGTTCTTACCGCACATCCTTTGAACATCATTTACGGCAGAGTCACCCACAATCAGAGTTTGAGGCCCAGCCTTTAGCTTTCCCTGTGGCCTTTTACTTTCCAACTGGTTTTCAGTCCTTGCCTTGCTGCTTTGGGATGGATGGTCATCCAATAGAGATCCAGAGTCCTTCGATAGTGGAGCAAATCTGTTCTGCAGTTTCACACTCGGTTGTTTTGGAGGTTTGTTGTTAACCTTCCCATTCACAGATGTCCAGTCCTGTTTCCTCCATAAGGCACATAACCCAACTATAGCTATAATCCAGTTAATCTCATCATGTAGACCCACTGACTGTTGAGATATCCCCCTCTGGCCATTAGTTCTATTCTGGCTCTGTTTACTCTTTCATACTAACACATTGGCAAGCCACTGTTTGGTTCAGAAAATATTAACAGTGATGCATTATAAAAAAAACTACTTCGCTGAACCGCTATGAACATTATTGAGTTGTTTTAGATGTTGGAATTTGTTCTTCTTTTGTCCATACTCTCAGTAGCTGCTAGCTTGGCACCCCGATTAGAATTACTCCTTGCTTCTCTTAGCAAACAGGGCTCTTGTTGCTGCCTACTGCACTGCTAATAAAGGTTTCACACAGCCCCACTTCAAAATATAGCTGCAAGCAGCGATGGGGGGCATAGTAGCGTAGTAGGCAAACCTATGGCTGCTTAGGAAGGCATCATGAGTCCATACACCAAGTTTGGCATTGATACATCAATGCATCGCAGAGATATGACCTCACTTCCTGTTTGGCGTGTTAGCGCTGAGTTTGATTGGCTGCTATGGGCAAACAAAAGCGAAATTAAAAATTCCACGATTTTTATTGCTACATATAGCCTGCCTCATTTGTGAAATTTGGACCAACGAGTTATATCAGTTATATATCAAGTTATATCACTGAATGCACTTCAAACTTTGATGTGTTCGTGGCGCTAGAGAGTTCACTGTTCGGGCATGAAAATTCTTGACAGGGCACTGTAATGAATATGTGTGCAAATTTTCAAAAAAGCTTTGCTGCTAGGCCCCCAAAAACCAAAATGTACATTTAAGTTTCTAAAACACACAGCTGATTTATACTGTAGTTGATAAGTGGCAACACCCACTGAATAGCTTTTGATCAAATAGATTTCGCTCTTAAATAAAGGCACCAGAATGTATACAATACAAACAATAATATAATCAAGTGAAAAATACTTACATTTAACAAATTATCTGGAAAAAATGTTTGGAAATTACAAACAACATGTAGTGTAGCTCAAAAGGTTTTAAAACCTTCCTATTTTGAAAAAGGGAACTAATATTCTGTATCATTTAATTATTAAGGGGAATTTATCCAAAATAAATATCCGTGGAAGGCAAAGGTTTTCAGTTGTAAACAAGATAACCCATGTATAAGAGGTGGGGTACACCCTAGATAGGTCACTAGTTCCTCACAAGGCCATACAGAGACAAATGAAACACACAACCATACACACTCACACTCATTCCTAGCTGGGATCTTAACAAGGAAACCTCTTCCTGTGAGGTGATGGTGCTAACCACTACACAAACATACAGCCCCATTACTCATTATAATTTACCAGTTGTGCTTTAAGACGCGATAGAAAATATTTTGAATAAATATAGTTGAAGCAGACTTCCTGGTTTGTAGCTTACTGTGGTCCGTGTGGTATAGCTACCTCTACAGTGAGGCAGCAGCAGTTATGATATAAATATGTGATTTGCAGCAAATAAAAGGTTATCATTCTATCATTTCACATCAGTTATGCTCTAAGGTAGATTTAAAAAAGCGCCTAAAATCCCATATAAATTCTTAACATGAAAAGGTTTTAAGTTGATACAGCTGAAGCACACTTCTTGGTTCGATTCTCGGCTTAGCATTGCAGTGTTGAGCACACACGAAACAGGTGGAGCAACAAACTTTAGCAGACATACATTGGTAAAGTGACCCTGAATCTTAGATCTCTGTGGAAATGCATACGTAATAAAAATGCATAAATAAATATTCCAGGAAATAAGTGTTCTCATACATGCAGGTCATGGTAATCAAAAATAATGATAATGACTAACAACATGCACATTGGTCAAGGGGTTCAATGAAACATGTGACTGTAACAACTGTAGCCAAATTATATATCGCCGGCACGCAAGGCACCAACAATATATATTTATAGCGGACACACATAGCGTGATGTGATAAGATATAAGGATTTATCAGAAAGTTCTCACTATCTGAATAAGCCTTATTTTACCTCAATTTAGGGCACCACCTTCAATCGAAGGAAAAAGACTGAATGAATAATCAATTATTGATTAATAATTAATATATACCAGTCTCATATAGTCGCTACTCGTGAATTCTCGTTTTGTTGGACTCACACGTACGTAAAGAACACATACACAAAAGCCGGTTGATTTTAAAGATGTATATATATGAACCATTTATTAAAATGACATGACCAAAGACATGAACCTTAAGACAACAGCAGAAATGCTTTGAATATGGAAGATTATGTAAGAAACACTTAGTGAATTGAAAAGAATTAAGGGGAGGGGATGGATGGATACCGGAATAATTCAAATAGTCTAGGTTTGTTACTATTTGAATTTAAAGGCTAACAACTTGGGTTAACTTATCATTTTAACAGCAAATTCTCTCGACACCCACCGCATACTGTCTGACATGTAACAACACGGCAGATCTTACTGTTAGGTCAGCTCCAAATCACAGGTAATCGCCAGCGGGTCTCACTGGGTCTCTTGGTTCCGCGTCTCGCGGCCTTCGTTGTGGTTGACTTTCAGGGACTGGACCAGTCGTTTTCCTGCGCTGGAGAATGTCTTCCTTTTGGAAGCTCGGAAGAAGAACGGGGTGATGTGTCGGAATTCACCGCAAATAATGATAAAACTGTCCAAGGGTGGAGTTGGTTTTGGTTGCTGACCAACTCTGATGAGGTGAACTTAAATTCACCAAAGATTGACAAAAAGGTTGACAAGCTGAACGCTGGCTCCTTTTGGTGATCAAAAAATATGTGAGGAGGCTGCAGCAGCAGAGTTTAAAACGTGCTATAGAGAGGAGGCAGGATGATGGACGAACAAAAACGCAAAACATATCTTGCTACTACATTCTTCTCTTTCTGTCTTTGTTCGGACCTTCTTCCATCTCATCTTCCTCTCCTGCCATTTTCAAAGAGTCTCCGCCAGACTCTCATTCCATCAATCTTAAAACTCTTTGCTCTTCATCTTCTCATCTCCTGAATTCTTTTTCTGGACTGCTGAACTTTCAATAACTGATTTTTTTCTCGCGGTTTCCGGAGTTTGATTCGCAGTGGTGGGGCATGACGTAGGCCTACGCTACACTTTCAGCCAATGGTATGCCTGAAACTGTTGTGACGTCTGCCTGGGCGTATTTTGTAAGGCGACCTGCAAAGAGGTTTGCCTCAAAGCAACTCGACTCCTGCATTCCTCTGTCTCATAAACATTTATTCAGAGGATTCTAAAAACACCATAACTTGTTAAGATAAAAAGGGTAAAGATATAGCATAAACTTAGGATATAAAGACATCAAAAACAACATAACATAACATGATGGTTATGAGTCTCAAAATTCAGATGGATATCTGTAAAGTTATGAAGTATGAATAACGAACCAACCAATGCTATTTTCCTGTGTTAAACACAGAATACAATAAGAAACAGCTGATTATTGGTTAATAGTTGCATTATTTCATATAAAGGTGACATGTCATATGCAAGTTGTTGACTTAGTTTTGGGTTTAACTATTCAGTTCTACGAACCACTCGGGGGCAATGTGGCTCCATAAGCTGATTAGTATTTTTATAAAATAATTACTTATTTCGTATCCTTCCACGTACGATCATGAAAAAGGTATTAAAATGCAGCTTGTCATATCACTAAGAACATGAAAGAACTTGTACAAAGATACAAAGCACATTTAATACAGTTTCAAGATTCAGCTAAAAAGTGATTCAGGGTGAGATCCTTTGAGAGATCCATGCAGCCACTGTCTCTGGCTTGAGTTAGAATCAGGGCAAACTGTCACCATTGTTTACTTTGAACCATATTGGGTCGGAAGGGTCCTGTTCTGGTTTTCTCCAATACTCTCCTGAGAGGGTCCGTTGTTTGTTCAGCTTAGTTAGCACCAAGCTATTAATGCATTTATCTAAATTTATGGCACAGGTCTGTGGAAAGAGGGGCTGAGAAAACTCCCCCAAAATGCTTTCATAGGCCGAAGGTTGGTGTAAATTTCTCTTCTTTGATGTAGAAATCCCCCATCTGGTATTTCCACACTGACCATCCCCACAAAAGAATGTTGCAGTCATTTAAAATCTTAAGTTTGTATTAAATTCCACACTTGAGTTCACTACACAACCCTCTCTGCTTATAAACTAATTCAAAACTGGAGAAGCCTTTCGAATCAGAGGTAAAACGTCTTCAAGATCCAAAAAGATGACCACTTAAAGCTCTTATGATTACATGAATAAGTGATGGGCTACATGCTAGTGTGGTGGTTTTCTACAGGATTCTTAGTTCAAATCCCAATCGGGGCTTTTCTGTGTGGAGTTTCCATGTTCCATGTTCATCCAAAAACAGCATGTTAGGTTAATTAGTGATGGTCTAAATTGGCTCAAAGAGTGAGCGTAAATGGCTGTTTGTTTTGTTCGTCTCTGTGATCGTTTGTAACCCCGGTGGCAACTGAGACAGGTTCCAGCCCCCGGCAAACCTGAATTGGATTTAGCGGGTATGGAAAATGGATGTATGAACGGCTGAATAATTAATTAAATTATTTTGTGTTACTATACTTTAGGGGTGAGGGAAAAATCCAATCACAGATGCATCTTAATCTTTTTACATATTTAAAATCATTTTTCTTATTGTTAAATGAGCGAATAATGTGTTTATGTATTTGGCAGACGCTTTTATCTAAAGTGACTTACACTCCATATCCCAGTTAGCATAAGGGGGTCTTGCCTAAAGACCCCTACTGGGAGTCCTCTGGACTCCATAGAGGAAGTGGGTGAGAGGAGGATGTTAGCTAAGCTGACATCCATCATGGACAACACCTCTCACCCCCTACATGACACTGTGGGGTCCCTGAGCAGCTCCTTCAGCTGCAGACTGTTACACCCACGGTGTAAGAAGGAGAGGTTCCGCAGGTCATTCATCCCGGCAGCTGTCAGGCTCTACAACACCTACACCACCTGATAACGTTGTAGTTTCCTGTTCATGTTCATGTCTCAACTAATACTCATCATGGCTGTAATTTTATTTTTGTTTATTCTGTATTTGTATTTCCAATATTTTAAATATTTATATTTTCACTTACAGCATTGCAATATTTGAATTGCATTTGTGCCTTGCAGTATTATTTATATCATGGTCACTTACTTTTGCAATATTACTTATACTATGGTCACATTACAATACTTTTTATATCACGTCACTTCTTTATCCTCAGTACTTGTGGGATGAATAAAGTATAAATCTAATCTAAATCTACTAGAGGTGGTACCTTTCATGCAGGGGTCAGGATTTGAACCCCGGTCACCCACATGAAAGGCTACAATCTTACTACTCACAGTCCCACAGCATAATATCGAGGGGATGGAACTCGGCTGGAGCCTTTCTGTGTGGAGTTCGCAAGTTCACCACATGCATGTGTGGGTTCTCTCCAGACAGCTTCTTCCCAAAGTCCACCAACATGAACATTTACTGTAGGAACAAGTGCAAGTGTGTCTGGGTTGGCCCTGCAATGGACCAGCAACCTGCACATGTTGTACCGTGCTACTCGCCCAATGACAGCTTGGATAGACAGGATGGGGCCAGAAAGGAAAATCAATTAAGTTTCCATAAAAGTCAGAATTTGGAAAATTTAAACAGAACAACTGGAAAACCCAAAACAGCATAAAATATGCAAATAACAAAGGCACAAGATGGTGAAGGGAAAATCTGACTGGCACCCTCTGTAGAAAAAGCTAGCTTCTAGCACATGAAGCATTCTGGCTTCATTCACATTCAACTTAAAATATTTTGGAAACATGACAAACAGAAGAAACCCCCCAGGGGATGATGTAAAACACCCAGTTGTACTTGCTGCCAACCACTGAACCATTGATCAAGCGTGTTCAAAGCTTTCGTGAAGATCAGAAAGAGTGAAGCAAAGTGCAAAACCGTTTCTCAACTTTTACTGACATATTCAGTCTGAGAACCACTGCTTTTATGCTATATTCAGTAGTCTGTGTGCACTTTGGAACCAAGATACAATGTCCCTTCTAAAATTATTTTATTGATATTGCATTCACCACACTCTACAACAAGACCAAAATCTAAGATGTGAATGAAATGTGACTAGTAGCTTAAATTATTTGCCATTTTGTGCGATTCAAAAGCCCAAACTCTAACATGGTAGAAAAATTTGTTTTTTGTTATGCAGACTTTACTAGTTGAAGATTTTATTTGATTCCAAAGCACCAAAGTTGGCAGAAAGTTGCAGAAGCTCAGATGGTATCGTGTATATTTTTGTACTTATTTGATTCATACTCGGCTATTTTTTCCACAAATCTGTGATTTTTTTTGAGAGATTTTTCTGCACTAGTTTGGAGGTTGTGCTGCTTGAGAGGATTCTCCTTATATTTTTGACACTTTTCAATTTTGTTATGATGAGTTACCATGACAATGCAAGACCCGTATACAGATGGGAGCAGCCAATTGAGCTTTCCAAAAGACCGAAAAAAAACCTCAAAAATTTGAAGAAATAATGCCATTGATGTCAGTCAGGAGCAAGACGGAAAAAACAGGTGGAGAAAGTTAAAAAAAAAAAAAGTCAAGTCTTCCCTTGATACTCATAGGGAATGTCAGATCGCTAGCAAGGTTGGACAAGGTTGGAGCTCTAACGAGAACACAGAAATAATATCAAGAATGCAGTATTTTGTGTTTCACTGACACATGGCTGTGAGCACAAACAGTACAAGACTCTCAACACTTCTCGACATGGCTTCAATATTAAACGAGCCAACAGAAAAATCAGGAGCAGTAGCAAAAGCAAAAGTAGAGGTATTGCATTGCTTGCTAACAACAGATTGTGTGATCTTGGATATATCACTGTGAAGGAGAGGATCTGTACCTGGGACATTAAACTGCTAGCTATGAGTTTATGTCTATATTATCTACCAAGAGAGTTCCCCTGTCTTATTTTAGTAGCTGTATACATATGTATGTTACCTGGTGCCCCTGCTGACACAGTCTGTGATGTCATCAGCTCAGTTGTTGTCAGGCAACAAACACAACAACCTAACGTATCCACGGTAATTTCTGAATGGAAATGTAAAAGATGTAAAATGTAAAAGAGGCATACAGCTCCTCTGCCTGTCCAACATTAGGAAATCAGACCAAAATCTGGTTCTCCTCACCTCCAACAATACAATCATAGCTCAGCGGTAACCTGCCATCATTGTAGACTCTGAAAAAATTGTCTCAACACAGAACTCACACATCCTACCTGTACCCATATCCTCGCTGTCACATCTCCATAATGTTGTCATAGAGCTTGGGATCTTTAGGATGTTTCACCTCTCATCCAAAAGGCTTCTTAAGTTCTAAACTAGATGGTGGGGAGTATCAGCTTATAAGAAGAGAGGTTTGTTACAGTCACGGGTCACTGAACCCTCTGACCAATATGTGTGTTCTCACCAGTCAGAAACAGCAAGCTTTGGTCACAGGATCCAAGGGGTAAATGGTTGTGAAACTGCCTAGGGAGACAATACAGCATCCTAAGCGCTGGGAAGGTGATACCTAAGACCATCTCTTTTGTTCAAAGATGTTTTTTCCAGTGTAACATAGATAGCTTCCTTGACTCCTCTCACAAACCATCTTCTCTGTCCAGAATGTGTGCATTACAGTCACCTACAGTGTAGGTGAACTTCTTGACCTGAAGAGCTGGCTCTCCTATGTTGTGAAATGCGCTTGCAAAGCTGTTGTTTGGTCTCTACTAAACAGTGGTCTGCAAACTCCTCACTGCACTGCACTACATGTACGATACCACTCTGTTTGTGTTTGGGTGTTTTATCTTTTGGGTGGACCAGTCTCTGAGGGTGTTCTTGGGTTTGAAGTGCACTGGAATGTCATGTTTGGAGAAGATCCTTCTAACTGTCTAGGAGATTCCTGCCACATATTGAATTACAATATGTTCTTAGCCTCTCTAACAGTGTTGTTTGGTTCAGATGTATATGCTCATTTGACAAAGGTAGCACAAGACATCACAAACTTTAGAGGCTGTGATGCAACAACAGGAGACCTGAGTGGGCTGCTGGCAGAGGAGCTTAACTGCTTTTTTGCCCGCTTTGAAACATTAGTGCAGCATTCACCTGCTCCAGCCCTGCCCCCACCTCCACCCGGCTCCTGCTCTACACCAACCCTGCCTCCACCCGGTCCCCGCACCACTCCACTCACTGTACAGGAGTACAATGTCAGATGGGTACTCCTGGCAGTGAACCCTAAGAAGGCTGCCGGCCCAGACGGAGATCTTGGTAAGGTGCTCCATATCGCCCTCATCTTCACCAGAATATTCAATCTCTCCCTGGCCCAGGCAGTCATTCTGTCCTGCCTAAAATCAGCAACCGTCATTCCAGTGTTGAAGAAGACTCTCACCACCAGCCTAAATGATTACCGTCCTGTGGCCCTCACTCCGGTAATCATGAAGTGCTTTGTGAGACTGGTTATTCATCACATCAGACCCCCATCAGTTTGCATACCACACCAACAGATCCACAGAGGACGCCATCACCGTAGCTCTCCACTCTGCGCTGAGCCACCTGGAGCATCAGCGGAGCTACGTCCAGATGCTCTTTGTGGATTACAGCTCAGCTTTCAATACAATCATTCCGGACATTCTCGTTACCAAACTGGACACACTCTGCCTCCTTCCTCTCACATATGCCTGGATAAAGGACTTTCTGACTGACTGGCCCCAGACCGTGAGAATTGGCCCCCACCTCTCCTCCACTCGCATGCTGAGCACTGGCTCCCCTCAGGGCTGTGTGCTGGGCCCCCTCCTGTACTGTCTCTACACCTACCACTGCAGTCTGGCCCACAAAAACAACCGAATCGTCACCACAGTGGTTGAACTCATCTCAAAGGGAGACAAGGTAGCGTAAAGAGAGGAGGTCCTGAAGTTGGCAGCCTGATGTTCAAAGACTAACCTGGCTCTGAACACCAAGAAAACCAAGGAGCTTATCGTCGACTTCAGGAAGCACAGCACTGAATTAGCCCGCCTCTACATCAACGGCGAGTGTGTGGAGAGGGTCCACACCTTCCGGTTTCTTGCCGTCCTCATTTTCGCTGACATGTCCTGGACAGACAACATCACAGCGGTCATCAAGAAGGCTCAGCTGCGGCTAAGCAGAAGAGAGTCCTCAGGAAGCACAGTCTGGACTCAAACCTGCTGCTGACCTTCTACCACTCATCCATCGAGAGCCTGCTGATGTACTGTATCACAGTATGGTACGGCAGCTGCACCAAGGCAGACTGGGAGAGGCTTCAGAGAGTACTGAAGACAGCGCAGAGGATCATTGGCTGCCCTCTCCCCTCCCTGATGGACATTTACACCTCCCACTGCCTCAGCAGAGCAAACACCATCACCAAGGACAGCTCCACCCCTGGCTTTGATCTGTTGGACCTGTTGCCCTCAGGGAGGCGTTACAGGTGCATCAGAACAAAGACAAACAGACTCAAGAACAGCTTCTTCCAAAAAGCCATAACCACTCTGTACTCACACATGCACTGATTTTTCAGCCTAATCACCTCGAACCCCCAGACTTCTTCTACCCATGTACTGTGCAATATTTAAATATTTAATATTTGATATGCAATAACACTTGAAAATACTGTGAATACTTGTTCCAGTCCCAAAAAAATCTCATCCATCTATCCTTGACAACTACAGACCAGTTGCTTGAACATCCCACATCATGAAAGTTATGTTATTGGCTCACCTAAGTAAACAAGTGACCTAGTACAGAGGAGATCCAGTACCTGACAGGATGGTATTCAGACAACCACCTTGTCCTGAACACCAACAAGACCAAGGAGGCCATTGTGGACTTCAGGAGATCCAGGAAGACTGAACACACTCCTCTCCACATTCATGGGCGGAGGTGGAGCTGGTGGACAACACCAAGTTCCTGGGCATCCACATCACATCTGACCTCACTTGGTTCATGCACGGTTCCCACTTGGTGAAGAAGGCCCAACAAAGGCTCTTCTTCCTGAGGAAGCTGAAAAGGACTGGACTCTCCCCTCAGCTTCTGACAAACTTCTATAGAGCCACAACATGAGCATCCTCTGTCTTAGTGCAACAGTGTGGTATGGGAGCTGCACTGCATAAGACAGGAAGGACTTGGCCCTCAAGACGGCACAGGGGATTGTGGGGAGTCCTCTCTCACATCTGGACTCAATATACGACAGCCGGGTCCAAAGGAGGGCCAGTCATATAGCCACAGACCCCACCCACCCAGGACACGAACTGTTTGTGCCTCTCCCATCCTGAAAGAGGTATAGGAGTATCAAAACCCACACCGACAGACTGAGACTCACCTTCTTCCCCAGAGCTGTAAAATCCATCACCCCATACCTCCACACATCCACCCTCCACCCCTACCCATAGACTGATTATTAAAAAAATAATGATTATTTTAATAAAATTCAGTTGTTGGATGCATTGGTGATGGACAAGAGAGATGTCCATGACAGAAAGAGAAAACAAAAGAATATGTCCGCAATCCGATATTTACAATTCTGGGAGTAGCAAATGGCTGGCTTTACTCTAAGTTAACTTTTATCAAGGTAAAGACCAATCCCTCTTATTCTTGTGTCCCAGCGCACATTCAAAGAGTACATAGTAACACACATTCAAAGATAATAGTACAATGATTATAACACAGGCATGAAATACGTGTTGTATAAAGGAAACATTGAGAGACAGCATTCATTCGATAACATGACTTTTGATTATAGTGAGTTTCAAAATCGTGACCAGTTCCCAGTAGGAGTTGGTGAGGACATACACATGAAATTTAAACTGAATGTTATCCAGTAGGTTGGACCACTGGATTATTATAAAACACACATTATATTTGCTTCAATTATGGAGTCCATTATGGAGTATTTGAATAGTGAGTCTAATTTAAAGGTTTGGTACCATCGACCTCAAGACCGCACTGTGGCTCCATATGAAGACAGCTGATGTTATGGCATAATATTTTCTTTCCTGGTGTACCACGTACAGTTGTAAAAAGCTTGAAATTATTCATTATGAGGCTTCCTCAGCTACGATGTAACACAGAGAGATACAAGAGATCATTACTGCCAGCTGCAACAACAACACAACCATAATGATTGTTTAGAAAAAACATAAATGTAAATGACAAGAAAATATAATTTCCCTTTTGAATAAATTAAGTATTCTTTTATTTGAATTGTATTTAGTTTATGGGGTTATTCAAAATATTTGCTTCATATTTTAACCATAATTCAGAAACTCTGGTCATCTTTCGTTCATGGTTTCATGAAAGGACACAGATTTGAACTAGCATATAAGATGAGAAACACATGCATAACTTAGAGCAAAGTAGAAAGAGATGCACAGGCTGAGTGACCTTCGGTTTTGTAATTAGTAAATAGAATTTCTCCAATTAATTTTCTTTCTTTCAATTCAAGTTATATAATGGATTTTCAGGTTGTATAAATTCTACAATATTCTTCTACCGTTAATTTACTTGGAATCAAATGCTGTGGAAAACTTCTTGTCTCATACCGGTGCCTAAATTAGGGAAACCGGTGGAGCTGAATGACTACAGGCTGGCTTTGACATCTCATATCATGAAGACCTCAGAGAGAATCTTTGCTCGTCGGATGAGATTGCAGGTTGCTGGGGATCTTGACCCCCTCCACTTTACCTACCAGAAAGACAAAGGAGTGGAAGACACGATTCTGTACATACTGCCTGTTCATATGTGAGAATCATGTTCTTTGACTTCTCCAATGCCTTCAACACCATACGGCCTCCCATACTGACAGACAAACTTCTAGGTATGGGTGTGGCCCCCTCCCTGACATCTGACTGCCAGACCACAGTATGTCAGGATGGGGAGATGTGTTTCTGAAACACTGGAATGCAGTACTGGGGCTCCGCAGGGTACTGTTTTGGCTCCTTTTCTTTTCACCCTGTACACATCAGACTTCAGGTACAACTCAGAGTCCTGCCACATACAGATGTATTCTGATGATACGGCTGTTGTGGCATGTGTGCGCGGTGGACAGGAGAAGGAGTACAGGGACCTTGTGGAGTCTTTCAATGGCTGGACCGAAAACTGTCTGCTCCTGAACAATACCAAAACAAAGAGCTGGTGGTGGACTTCAGGAGATCTAAAACTCCATGCCAGTCAGTCTGCATTGATGGAGGGGAGATAGAGACTGTTCAGACCTGCAAATACCTGGAGGTGGTGCTGGATAATAAACTGGAGTGGTCTGCCAACATAGAAGCAGAGGGGCCAGAGCCGTCTCTTCTTCCTGAGACGGCTCAGGTCCTTCAATGTCTGCAGTGACATGATATGCATGTTTTATCACACTATCACTGCTGGGGGAGTTGCACTACAGACAAAAACTGTAGGCGCCTGGACAACTTTATTTATTCATTTATTATTAGTAGTATTATTATTGTTATTATCATTGTAAATATTACATTTTTTTTAGCTACTTGACTAATTTGAACTTTCCCCACTGTGGGATGAATAAAGTATTTTTCTATTCAATTCTATTCTATTTAGGACTAGTCTGAGCATACAATAAATTGTGCATTTGGAATTCAATATCACTACAATTTTAAAGCAGTTGACCAAAAAAAAATTACCCTCATTGAAGATATATTGTAATAATGTAATAGGTCCATACTAATGTTTGTGAAAAATGTTAGCAGCATGTCAGCAACGCAAAAATGCCACTAAACCAGTGGATCATGTTAAACCACTCATATGATTTGATTACATGATGTCTATAACATTTGATACTTGATAATATGGTCTTTGAGGGTATATCAAAATGACTCACCTTGAAAAGGAAATTTTTGCGGTGGTCTGGACCACTGTGATGAACCATTACAAAGTCGGGCTGCATTATCCGTCTCTTGTTACATAATTCAATCAGAGCAGAAACAGGATGCTTCCCTGTAATAAAAAAAAAGATGTTAAAATTAAAAAAGGAAAAGAAAAAGAAGAAAAAAACAATCAAAGAGGAAGGCATAACTTGTACAAGTAGAATTAATACATATTTCTATTTAGAAGCTGACCATCACTCATGTCATTGCTATTAACCTATTGCAAATTTAGTTTAACTCAAGTCAAATTCAAATAGTTTTCATGCATTTTCAAGGTAAGGCCATTTTTAAGATTTTCCAACATCTCACCATGGTGACAAATTGTATATTGCCGAACATAAATCCTTAAAATGATACTATAATGGAATAAATGTGTACTTGTCGTGAATTTGTTACCCATTAGGTCCTTCGTTACAACCAGTCCTCCCGTTTGCTTCTGTGGCTTTTCTCCTTCAGCAACAAGACCTGAAACATAAAATAATCATAAGCAATCACTGCCTTCAGCATTACTGTCATTATTCTCATAATCAACTGTTCAAAATCTTCCTAAAACGTATCAGTGGAAGAGAGGGTTACCATGAACCAATATTTGCAGCCTCTCAGTGTGAAGTATTTTTACATCAAATTTTGTTGTTTCTTTCCTGGAATTAGTTCATTTTAAAATGTGTTGCTATGTAGACATCTTTACATATTCAGTCTACAGTTACATCTATGATAATTAGCTGTTTTCTCCATAACTTAATGTTAATAAAGGATTTTCCAGCCCCAGTGGAACAATAAAGTTGCACAGTTACTGATTATAAAAGGACACATGCAGTGTGTGCTTTCCACTCTGCCAGTGCAGTCTCGACAGTTACTTTGAACAATGTCCAATTTTACTCCCCCTATGGTCGGCCTGTCACAATAAACAATTGTATAATTGGGACATTGTATGTTCAGATGTTATATATAGTGTGGACGGCTTTGCTTTGCGGTAAGACGTATTGCATCACTTCCTGTTGCTTTGTGTGTGCACTGTGACAGTTCTCGCTCCTCTTCAACTACTAATAATCACCTTATTTCTCACTATAATTTACACATCTTGCATAGTTAACTCTATCCCATACTTGTTATATTCTAACGCTCACTCTTACAGATCTTTAGTTTTTATTTTTCACTTTTTAGCGGTGTGTCTGGTTCTCTAGCTTAGCATGGCTACCAGTTCTCTTCCTCCATCTCCTGCTTTCACCTGCTCCGTATGTCAGATGTTTAGTTACTCCTCTGCCTCCTTTAGTGGTAATGGTACATGGAACAAATGTAGTCTTTTTGTAGTTTTGGAGGCAAGGTTATCTGAATTGGAAGCTCGGCTCTGCACTGTTGAAAACCACCCGATAGCGAGCCAGGCCCCTTTAGTCAGTGCGGAGCCACCTAGCGTAGCTAGCTCTGTTAGTCGTCCCCGAGCAGATCCCGAGCAGCCGGGACTTAAGAGTGGCTGGGTGACTGTCAGGAAGAGGAGTCATAGTCCTAAAGTCAAGCCCGTGGTTCACCATCAACCTGTCAACCTGAGGACAAAACCCTGGTAATTGGCAGCTCTATAGTCAGAAACGTGGCATTAGCGACACCAGCGACCATAGTCAAATGCATTCCAGGGGCCAGAAAGGGCGACATAGAATCCTATTTAAAACTGCTGGCTAAGGATAAACGTAAATACGGTAAAATAGTTGTTCACGTCGGCGGTAATGACACCCGGTCAATCGGAGGTCACTAAAATGAATGTTGCATCGGTGTGTAATTTTGCCAAAACAATGTCGGACTCTGTAGTTTTCTCTGGACCCCTGCTAAATCTGACCAGTGATGACATGTTTAGCCACATGTCCTCATTCAATCGCTGGTTGTCTGGATGGTGTCCAGCAAACAACGTGGGCTACATAGATAACTGGCAATCTTTCTGGAGAAAAACTGGTCTGATGAGGAGAGACGGCATCCATCCCACTTTGGAAGGAGCGGCTCTCATTTCTAGAAATATGGACGAATTTATTAGTCATCCAAAAACATGACAACCCAGGGTTGAGACCAGGATGCAGGATGCAGAGTTGTAGTCTTACACACTTCTCTGCGGCTTCCCACCTGATGCTGCCCCTCCCCCCCAGCGCTGTGCTTCCTGAAATCACAAAAACCTCTTGTGTTTGTTGTTGTGTATCGTCCACCTGGCCTTTATTCTGAGTTTCTGTCTGAATTCTCAGAGTTTTTATCCCAGTTAGTGCTGAGTACAGATAAAGTCATTGTAGTGGGTGACTTTAATATTCATGTAGATGTTGAAAATGACAGCCTAAATATTAACTTTAATTCTATATTAAACTCTATTGGATTTTCTCAAAGTGTTCACAGACCTACTCACTGCCTTAATCATACCATTGACCTTGTGCTGACTTATGGCATTGACAGTGAACAGTTAACAGTGTTCCCTCATAACCCTGTCTTGTCTGACCATTTTTTAATAACTTTTGAATTTACATTACTTGACTACACGGTTTCTGAGAAGAATTTTAAACATAGAAGATGTCTATCAGAGAATGCTGTAACCAGATTTAAAGAGTTGATTTCATCATCCTTTTCTTCACTGCCATGTGCTGATATGACAGAGGACAGCTACCTAAATTTTACTCCAGTAGAACTTGACTCTCTTGTTGACAACACTATAGCTTCAATGCGTACAACACTGGACAATGTTGCCCCTCTGAAAAGGAAGGTAATCAGTCAGAAGAGGTTGGCTCCTTGGTATAATTCACAGCTGCGTGCGTTAAAGCAGACTGCAAGAAAGCTGGAGAGACAGTGGCGTTCCTCTAATTTAGAAGAGTCTCAATTAGTCTGGAAAGATAGTTTAATAACATATAAGAAAGCACTTCATAAAGCTAGAACTGCTTATTATTCATCATTGATAGAAGAGAATAAGAATAATCCCAGGTTTCTTTTCAGCGCTGTTGCCAGGCTGACAAAGAGTCCGAGCTCTGTTGAGCCATGTATTCCTTTAACTCTCAGCAGTGATGATTTCATGAGATTCTTCATCAATAAAATTGTTTCTATCAGAGAGAAGATTAATGGAATCCTTCCCACTATTATCACTGATGTATCATCAACTACAGCAGCTTTAGAAGTATCTTTAGAACCTGATTTGTATTTAGGCGGCTTCTGCCCGTTGATCTTTCTGAGCTAACAACAGCAATAGTCTCTTCTAAACCATCAACTTGTATGTTAGACCCAATCCCAACCAGACTGTTCAAGGTTTTCCCCTTAATTGACACTTCCATATTGGATTTGATCAATCTGTCTTTGTTGACAGGATATGTACCTCAGACTTTTAAGGTTGCTGTAATTAAACCTTTACTTAAAAAACCTACTCTTGATTCAGAAGTGTTGGCTAATTATCAACCTATATCCAATCTCCCTTTTTTGTCTAAAGTTCTTGAAAAAATAGTTGCAGTTCAACTTTGTGATCATTTATATAGAAATAATCTGTTTGAAGAGTTTCAGTCAGGATTCAGAGTGCATCATAGCACAGAAACAGCACTGGTGAAAGTTACCAATGATCTCCTGTTAGCTTCTGATAGCGGACTTGTGTCTGTGCTTGTCCTGTTGGATCTCAGTGCTGCATTTTATACGATCGATCACAGCATTCTGTTACAGAGACTTGAACATGTTATTGGGATTAAAGGAACTGCATTAGGCTGGTTTAAGTCATATTTATCTGATAGATTCCAGTTTGTTCTTGTAAATGAAGAATCTTCCGCACACATTGGAGTAAGTCATGGAGTTCCTCAGGGTTCTGTGCTTGGACCGATTCTTTTTACTTTATACATGCTTCCATTAGGTAACATTATTAGACAGCATGGTATACATTTCCATTGTTATGCTGATGATACTCAGCTGTACCTGTCTATGAAACCAGATGAAACCAATAGGTTGGTCAGACTACAAGCCTGTCTTAAAGACATAAAGACCTGGATGACTCAGAATTGTCTGCTTTTAAATTCAGACAAAACTGAAGTTGTTCTCTTTGGACCTGAGCGCTTCAGGGAGAAATTGTCTAGTTATATAATTACTCTAGATTGTATTTTCTTGGCTTCTAGTTCTACAGTGAGGAACCTTGGAGTTATTTTTGACCAGTATTTATCATTTGACGCACATATAAAACTGGTTTCTTGGACTGCCTTCTTTCACCTTCGTAATATTGCTAAAATCAGGAACATCCTGTCTCAGGGTGATGCAGAGAAACTAGTTCATGCATTTGTTACTTCAAGATTGGACTACTGTAATTCTTTATTATTGGGCTGGCCCACATATTCTCTGAAAAGCCTCAAGCTGATCCAAAATGCTGCAGCCAGCGTTCTGATGAGAACTAACAGGAGAGATCATGTTTCTCCAGTTTTAGTTTCTCTTCATTGGCACCATGTTAAATTCAGAATAGAATTTAAGATTCTTCTCCTCACATATAAAGCTCTTAATGACCGAGCTCCATCATATCTTAAAGATATCATTGTAAGATATTTTCCTAACAGAGCACTTCGCTCCCAAACTGCAGGTTTACTTGTTGTTCCCAGAGTTTCTAAAAGTGGAATGGGAGGCAGAGCCTTCAGTTATCAGGCCCCTCTCTGTGGAATAAGCTGCTAGTAAATGTCTGGGAAGCAGACACCCTTTCCACTTTTAAGATTAGGCTTAAAACTTTCCTTTTTGATAAAGCTTATAGCTAGGGATGGCTCAGGTAATCCTGAAACATCCCATAGTTAAGCTGCTGTAGGCTTAGACTGCTGGGGGACCTCATCTGTCACACCTTTCCTCACTTTGCTCTCTTTTTCCCCCTGTTTAATTTCAAAATTGATTTCATGTACATGTGACATTATTGTGATTATTAACCTATGTTTCCCTGTTCCAACAGATATCCTTTGAATGGTATTATGGTGTTTTTCCCCCCTCTTTTCTGTCTTCTCGAACCCCAGCTGGTCGAGGCGGATGGCCACCCTTCCTGGTTCTGGTTCTGCCAGAGGTTTCTTCCTGGTTCTGGTTCTGCCAGAGGTTTCTTCCTGTTAAAAGGGAGTCGTTCCTTTCCACAGTCCCTCAGGCTCAGGACGGGAGATTGGACTGAAGACGAGCTTCGGTGCAATCTGTTGGTTTCCTTAGCTAGGATATTATTTTTTTAATTGGCTCTATATGAATGAATTGGATTATGATTACAATGAATTAAATTCCAATTGGCTTAAATTGGACTATATTACTTAAGTACCTTGAGATGACAATTGTTGTAATCTGGCGCTATATAAATAAAATTGAATTGAATTGAATTATAATCACACTCAAACAACAGCCAAACTCCAGTGGTTGTACCAAAGATCTGCTAGCACTGAGTAATTGTTTTCTCAACAGTCGACAGGAATCAGTGAAAGGAAACTATGTGCTGCAGCTGAAGTTTCTGCTCTTCGTCTGACCATAAATCAGTTGCTGACATCAACTGTCATTTTGTGAAGCACAGCTCTGTTAGTTTTTTAGCTTGGTGTGAATTTTCAATAACAAAACACAGAAACATTGTTATAAAGACATGGTGAGTTTTGACCGTCAAAGAACTGGATCCACAACAAAAACCTGATGCCACACAAGCACCAACCCTTTGCTGGGCCAAAGCAAAGAACTTGCTACGTTTCGGGCTCATTTTTCTTATGCTTAACGTTTTTGTCAGCGTAGTAGCTTTCTCAGGAGCAAGTTGGAAGTCTGTCAGAAAATAACATTTGCTGTTCCCAGGCAGATTCCACAGTAAATCACTGTGATCCTGCAAGTGTGTTAATGCAAGTACACTCAGACTGTAGACAAAATGGAAATGAAAGCGTAATATCCGATAACTGCAGGAAGTAATCTCTTTCGATTAAATGACTAGAATGAAAACCTTTACTTGTGACCAAAGAGTGTTTTTAGTCACAAGGTCACTAATGCCGGGAAATGTAGACAAAGCTGTGACTGTTTGTCAAAAACTCTTAAAATGCTTTGCAACCATACAGGCCACCTAAAATCAAAGAGAAGGCTAGATAGTTTTGTTGCTTTTTAAAAAAATATTATTTTAGTTTCTTATTTTCATTTTGCATGTTGGGATGGTTGTTTGCATTTATTGCAAACAATAGGAAATAAGAACATCATCAAACAGATCCCTGATATTGCATATATCATATAAACGGGGCTTAAGATAAAAAAAGCTGTCTTTCTAATATAAGCATTAAATCAAAAGTGAATTCAGATTGATCTAGTTGTTCAATGTATCTGTACCCAAACCTGACATAAGTTTGTTTGCTTTGTGTTCACCCTACAAAGCGCATTTTGTCAAGACATAGTATTTACATTTGGATCACTTGCTTCAGTTTTCGTTGGTTTCGCACCTTTTCGGTCGACCTTGAAGTCAATGATGATTGGTTCCACTGTACCCTCGCGGTTCCTCCCTAACCCTTCTCCGGTCTTCCAGCCCATCTTTCTCATCAGGAACTCTCCGACACCTCCTGATACTGGAGCCGCCCTGAGAAACTGGTCCTAACCAGCATGAAAATTGACACAAATATACAGCAGAAAGAAGGGATAACACTAAATGCATACATCATTACAACATGGCATATTCTATGAAGTTTTGAAGCTGGGTAAAATGCAAATGAAATTTTATTTTCTTATACTGTTGCAGTCATTTTTATTTTTACATTTTTCTTAAATAATCATTACAAGCTTTCATTATAAACTATTGCTGCTGCTTGCAGAAGGACCTGTATCTTTCATTTATGCAGAGCTAAAGATGCCTTAAACCAATCACACTCTGGTGTTTAAACACATTATGAAGAGGATGTCAATGCTATACACACACGTGTATCAACTAAATTCAATAACATGATGAACTGAAATGTAGTGCATGCATGTGCAGTCATGCTTTGAAGCAGTAAAATAAGATATTCCTTCATTATACCTTCAGAAGTCACATAATCAGTTCAATGTATACAACCTAACTGTCATATAGTCTACAACACCATTAAGCAAGGGCATTATGAAAAAAAATCTGCGCAATATAGACAAAGGAGCTTTCCAAATAAGTTGGGGTCAAAGGTCTGAAGAAAGGCAAAATTAGGCTGGGTTATACAAAAAAACTGTAAATAAATATCCCCCAGAGCACTGTTTAAATCAATACCAATGTAAGGACATGTTACCACAACAAACCTGCCAAGAAAGGGCACCAAAACTCATTGGCCAGTCAAGAAAAACATTACAGAGGTGACAAGGAGGCCAGAGGTAACCCTGAAAGAGCTGTAAAAGTCCACAACAAAGACTCGTGCTGTGGTTAAATAGCTCCCTCCCTCCCTCGCTCACTCACTCATTCACTCACTCACTCACTCACTCCTTCGCTCTCTCTCTCTCTCACTCACTTCTTCACTCACTCCACCAATCGGAAGGTCGGTGGTTCGACTCCGGCTTCCCCGGGCTACATGTCGAAGCGTCCTTGGGCAAGACACTGAACCCCCAGTGTTCATTCATACCCCCAGTGTATCATTGGGGGTATGAATGTGTGTGAATGCTTAGAAAGCACGTAGTTATGTGTATCTTAAGACGTGCTGTATGAATGTGTGTGAGTGGGGTGAATGCGGCATGTAGTGAAGCGCTTTGAGTTAGACTAGAAAAGCGCTATACAAGTACAAGTCCATTTACCATTCACTCACTCTCTCTCTCACTCACTTCTTCACTCCCTCCCTCGCTCACTCACTCTCTCACTGACTTCTTCACTCACTCTCTCACTCACTCCTTCACTCACTCTCTCTCTCACTTCTTCACTCCCTTGCTCGCTCGCTCACTCTCTCACTCACTCTCTCTCACTCACTTCTTCGCTCACTCGCTCGCTCTCTCTCTCACTCACTCCTTCACTCACTCTCTCTCTCACTCACTTCTTCACTCCCTCCCTCGCTCACTCTCTCTCTCACTGACTTCTTCACTCACTCCTTCACTCACTCACTCTCTCACTCACTCCTTCACTCACTCTCTCTCTCACTTCTTCACTCCCTTGCTCGCTCGCTCACTCTCTCACTCACTCCTTCACTCACTCTCTCTCACTCACTTCTTCGCTCACTCGCTCGCTCTCTCTCTCACTCACTTCTTCACTCGCTTTCTCTCTCTCACTCGCTCACTCATTCACTCCTTTACTCACTCACTCCTTCACTCACTCTCTCTCTCACTCACTCACTTCTTCGCTCGCTCTCTCCCTCGCTCACTCCCTCACTTCTTCACTACCTCGTTCGCTCGCTCACTCTCTCACTCCTTCACTCACTCCCTCACTCCTTCACTCACTCCCTCGCTCGCTCGGTCCCTCATTCACTCCTTCACTCACTTGCTCACTTCTTCACTCGCTCGCTCCCTCACTCCTTCACTCGCTCGCTCCCTCACTCCTTCACTCGCTCGCTCCCTCACTCACTCTTTTCTAGAGGGCTCACAAGTGAGTGGCTTGAATGCAGTGGTGCTTCAGAGTTGCAAGATGCAAGTGCATTCACAGTTAGATGTCACATAGGCTACTTTCACACTGCAGGCAAAGGTCGCCCACATCTGATTTTTTTTCAGAAAATTCCGAAATCATACCCAGGCCACTTTCATATGTGATCCTAAATTGGATACAAATATGATGCATTTCAAAGTGACCTCAGTCTGAACTGCCATTTCATTCCAGTGAGACAGATGTCACAATTCTTTCCCGTGGCAGAACGTGGCAAGACCAAATGTAATTAACATTTATACAACTGTAATTCGTGAAGAAAATATTTATTAGTAATGATGTGAAGATGGAATAAATAATATGTTGCTATTTTGACACGAGTGTCACTTGTAGTCTATGGGAGTCAGACTCACCTAAACTCTTTTTTTTAACAACTAAATGTGGTAGATGGTAAATGGACTGTACTTATATAACACTTTTCTAGTGTAGTTGACTACTCAAAGTGCTTTTACACTAATAGACATGTTCACTCATACAGCACGTTTTAGTCTATACCATGTTACAGGCTACACAGTGTTTTTTTCCCCTCTATCACACAGATTCACACACATCTGATGCAGCAGTAGGCAAAGTGGGATCCAGTGTCTTGCTGAAGGAGATGTGGTCAGTTGAACCACTGACCTCCTGAATGACAACTTCTCTACCTCCTAAGGTAGAGCCGTGGCATATAAATTCAGTGAATGGCAGTTGCTCTCTCACAACATGATTAGATGTATGTAATTTGCAGTTCATCTGTGCTTTATGAGTGCTCCGCTTGTAAAGTTTCTGGTTTGGTCAACAAACTAGTTATCCCCCCAAACGTTTGCTTACAGCAAGAGCAGTACATGAAATGTACGATGTTCCTTTCTATGCATTATCTTTAACTTATAAGTGGCATGACAGTTTCGTGCTGGAAAGAATAAATGTTCTGCTGATGTATCTGCTGATTCTACTTATCTTTATCTTTAATTTGGGTCAAAAGTCTTTCCTTTAAAAAATAAACTCTTTTTCAAAGGCAAAGTGAGAGCAACGGTCTACGTAACTGAAAATCTGTACCATTTCAATACTTCCAACCAGTGCTGTTATGACAGTGACAGCCTCGCTTCAACTCTCCAGCCTCTTACTCACACAAGTCGAATGCCTGCATATCTACTTCTGTAATTCTTAGTTCCGCCTGGTTTTCTGCAGGTGACAGCAGGTGTTGAAAACTCGACATGTGTTGAAATGCTAGTGAGGGGGGGGCTGTATATCTGGAGGATAGCCCGACCATTCTGTTTATATCATAATCATTGCAAATAATTATCTGATTAGACAAAAATGTTTTAGTATCAATTAGTATCTATTTTTTTTGACAACCAAAGTCCTGCAAGATATAAGTAAGGCCTGAGCTTCAGCTAAGACAGTGGAGCTACTTCAGCAAAAACAGTAGAACTACTTCAGCAGTGTGGGCACTCTCAAAGCCAGACTGATGAGATAGAAGAGGATATCCAAGACCTGTCTAAAGACAACATATTTAAACTATTTTCAATTGAACATAATATTTGCAAATCATTGCTTTCTGTTTTTTTGTGTTTATGTGCATCCTGACTGTTTAGTAAATAAGGCTTTATACATGTTCATGCTCACTTCTACCAGTGTTTCTGTCAATGACTTTCCTGCCTGGTTTCTTTAAATTATGTTGAGTATGGATCTTACCTTCTTGAGCCATGCTTGAGGTCCACTTGTAGACAGCTCCTCTGAGCTAAGGACCTGAGCTCCAGTTGAACCAGTGAAAAGACCAGGAACATAACTGGATTTGGCCCATGCATCTACCTATCAAAACACATAGATCAGACAGTTAAATCATATATCAAATATTTCTTATAAAAATACCATAACAAATAAAAAATAGGTAGTGTCTAGCCTGATGATTACCGACATTGTGAACCCCATGCAGGACCACCAGTGCCAGTAGGGAATCAAGCTGGTCTGGAACCCAACTGATTAAAACCTTTATGTTCCTCTTAATTTGTCATTTTTCCCCACAGTATCAAAAATGGTAAAGAGTATTTTCCTGTGTATCAATAATGAATCTCAAATTCTAGTCATGTGTTAGTGTGCGAGTTAATATCCTCAAGAACTGGTCTACCAGGAGGGTGCTCTAGGAAGCTACGGATCGTTGGGAAGTAGAGCCCAATCATTATGGGATTTTTAAGGCCGATACAATACAAATATTTGGTGATTTAAAAATCCAATTTTCCGATATATCGGCCGATATATATATTTATATATATATACAGTACATGAGGTAGTGTGCTGAGTCTGTGTGAAGTCTGCGCCAGTATTGTTTGTGGTTGTCACAGTAACTGTGCCTGTACTTCACTTCCTGTTTACACTAAACGTATGTTGAGTGATTCCTGTATGTCGTCTCTCATTACTGGCACTGCCGCGGGTCTTGTGACAATTGCCAACTTAACATGAACACATTTCACCGATGATAACTCATGATCAGCTGTTTGTAGGGTTTGTGGCTTGCCAACAGGGACGTTGTGCCCTCTGGTGGACAAACTATGCAACGGCAACACTCATAAGAGGGTTGAAGGGTGTTCATTTATCGGCCATTATAAATGCCGATACTGATAGTTTGGAAAATGCCTAATATCGGCCGATAATATCAGCCCGCCGATAAATCGGTCGGGCTCTATTGGCAAGGTGTATAACTCTAGGATGGAAGGTGATTGATTTGATATACAGAAAAACTAAATTATTTTCCCAATTGTACTTTTTATTTGGAGGTAAGATATTAATCTTAAGCCTTTTCCCAAAAAGACATAATTTTGGTAAGCAAGGCCACTTTTACAAATCTTAAAAATATAGGAAAAACAATGTTAATCTAAACTTAAGCCGAGTTTGTAATGTCAAGCATTACTTTTTTTTTTAATGCCAGCATGACAACTAGGTAACATTTAAACAGTGAACCATTAATACTATATGACATGTATCATACCTGCTCTTGTGCCCGGCTGAGCATGCAAATGGCACTGATGTCATTGGGGTTGTCGGCAAGGCGCTTCTGAGCTTTGATTCTCTCAGTTACAGCCTGAGTTATATCTACTGGCTGTAGAAAGAGAGAGAGGCAGGGAGAAAGACACAGTTACCATTAGCCCTTTTACACTGTTAAATAAATGCTAACATTTGGAATCAATAAAAAAAAAAAAAAGTTTAATCAGCATTATGTACAGCTTTATAACTGACAAATACAGTCGTTGTCACTGTGCCCGGTCAAAAGCAATAAACTAACAAAGTAAACTAAGGGGTGTGACGAGATCTCGTCACACTCATGCCACGAGTGCTCGCAAGATTAAACTCGACGATATTTGTTGTTGCGTTAAAACTCTGTCTTGCGAGGTTTGTGAGCTATCTAAACTTCTATTTGTATCCTGTACCCTGTGGGCAGTAATGTGACTTTTCTACGTCTAGCCTGCCAGAACCTAAAGAAGGAGAAGGAAAAGAAGAAGAGCAGGAAGGGAAGCAGCAAGCAGCCAGAAAGACGTAGGAAATTACCATTGAAGATGCCCCCGCCACTTTCAGATCATTTCTTTGGCAGCATTTTGGGTACCCGGCGGAAATGATAAATGGCAGTAGAGTGACTGATAAGTTGTCAGTGACATACTTAGTCAGGCTCTGTTTGCACTATTTGCACTTTGTATTGACAGAGTAGAACTTTGATTTGGTTTTGCACATATTATTGTTTGCACTTGAAAAAAAAAAAGAATTATTTTAACTTTTATAAATTTTAGATTTAGTTTCAATTTGTGAAAGAAGAAGTTTATAAAAAGCTCATGCTTACATCATGCACATAAAGAGTTGTAATAAAACATTTCAAAATGCATGTGCAACTCGGTTAAATAAAAGTCTGTTGGTCCAGTCATATATTTTGTCATTGTAGTCTTCTAAAAATCTTGTCTCGTTCTCGTGAGCTGAGAGTATGTCAGAAAAGTTTGCTTATTATGTTTATGTTTATGCATTTAGCAGACGCTTTTATCCAAAGCGACTTACAAGTAGGCATGTAGGGTAAGGGGGTCTTGCCTAAGGACCCTTACTGGAGGTAGTACCTTTCAGGGGATTTGAACTCAGGTCTCCCACATGGAAGGTGGCAATCATACCACTACACTATCAAGTCCTAATTATCATTATATAAAAGTCACAGCCAGAGAGGCCATTTCATATCAAAACTTCTCAAGGAGAAGTTTGGAGACAAAGAGAACTGTGTTTTAAGAAGGAATGTTGTCTCCCCACGGATCGTTATCTTTATAGCTCCCCAAATAAGGAGATGACTCCAAACTCAGGAGATATACCAGACCTGGGCACATAGAGGATTGTATGTATGTGTGTGTGTGTCACCTAATAAAAGAGCAAGGGAGGCCACCACTCGTTGGAGAACTCTTATGAATCTGCAGAGAGAAGGTTTGTGTGTTGTTCTCCCCTTGCAAGTAAAATACTGAGGCCTCTGAGGGATTTCTTGCTTTCATGCCGTTGTCTGTGAGTTAATTTTCTAACAGAGTATCGTCACATCTCTAGTAACTATCTGAGAAAGCAATACTCAGCAATACTGAGGTTAACCTCAGCAAGGGCTGGTAAGAGGGCAAAACCTTTGAAATTACCGTGAAGTATTCCCAGCATTTCATTTACACCTTTCTGTCATCTTAAGTTTAATATCCACAATAGCTAATAAAATCTGTTAACTTTTTGCTTTTTATCACAGGTACGGTTGTTTGTGTTGGTACGATGTTTAAATCTAGACAATAGTTTGGGAGCACCAAAATGAACCGTCCCAACACAAGTCTGATGTCTGGAACCATTTTGGATTTAAAACAACAAAGGACAAAGAGCCGAATAAAACCAAAGTGGTTTGCAAAATCTGCAAAGTGGAGGTCAGTTATTGTAGAAATACTACAAACCTCAGAAACCACCAGGTGTCACACTACGCTAATGTTAGCTTCCGACAACAAGCCGTCCGGGGCAAAACAAAAGAAACTGAGGGAATCACTAACATTACGAGCCAGCTATCTCCAGCAACAGCCTCTTCTTTCACAAGATGTGCGCAGGAATGAAAAAGATCTGTGCACCTTAATAGACGAGGGCGTAATGATTGCCCAAGATTTGGTGCAGGTCTTGAAACCAATGAAAGAAGCTACACTGGCAATGCCGGAGGACAAGCAACCAACTCTGTCCGTTATGTGAGATGAGCCTCTCACTGCAGCTGCTCCTCTGTCCTGCCAGGATGCTGTGGACAGGATGTTTATTGTTCTCCAACAGAATATAATTTCTTCCTCACCTGTTGCTCCACCACAGCATTTAGAGGGTCTAGCCATCTGCCTACCACAGAACTGGCCTTTTTCACCAGTTTGTCCAGGCGCCGACAGTTTTTGTCTGGAAAGCAACTCCCCAGCAGACAACAGCATAGAACAGTGCACTTTCAATGATGGTGTGATAAAACATGCACATGGTGTCACTGCAGACACTGAAGGACCTGAGCTGTCTCAGGAAGAAGAGACGGCTCAGGCCCCTCTTGTCCTTTCTCCCTTTGGCCTTGCAGCCCACACGTGACAGTTCAGTGTGTGTGCACAATTAGATTACAAACGCACCAACATTCATATGTTCATGTTAGAGTCTTATCCATACCGCCTTGAACTTTTAAGACTCTTGGAACCCCAAACTTTAAATTACATAGATGCTTAAAATCATTCAGTTAAATCAACCTATTAAATAGATTTCATACATAGCATAGATATTTCAAATAGTTTCTCACCTGTAGTGGCGTGTCAGGAAAAACACTGTCGTCTGTCACAAGTACTGGCTGTTCAACGTGTGGTAACGTGGTACTTGCTGCTGTATCACTTGATGGTAAGGTAGATGTGGCTATGGGAGCATTTGCCAGGGCCTTTCTGGTAGGAATTGTAGCTTTGTCCGTGGTTTTGTCAACTGGAACCCACTCTCCATAGGCACCCAATCCCTCTCCCTCCTCGACAGGGCAACAAATGACAACATGTCTTATACATTACATGTTTAAAGACATGTTTTTTAAAACACCATTTTAAGTATATACTAATAGCCTTTGATAATAAAAATATATTTGATAACAAAAATATAACAGAAGTTGTATTATGCCTCAATGAGAAGTCTATTTTCAGTGTATGTGCACAGAAATGGAAATATAATATAATGTAAATATCATGTCTTGCATAGAGGCCTGACAGTATTAACTGTCATATGTTTGATATTTTTTCCCTGTCAGTACAGTAGCTGGTAGCTCACCAACTCATCAGTCCCACAGTGCAGGGCTGACTCTCTTGGTCGAGAATTGGTGTACCACAACACGTCCAATACAACAGAATGCCATCTACTTGAAATAGAAGTTGTTTTTTAGCACCTCAGGAAAAAACTATCTGCCGTATTTTGCGCACTATAAGGCTCACCTGATTATAAAGTGCACCCTCTGTACTTAACCCATACATAAGGAGCACCTGATTATAAGGCGTAGTATTACCTAATGTTCTCTGATGGTTTATCGCTGCCAGCACACGTAGTGCATGTGTTACGTCCCTGTGTCAGCGGGAAATGGACTGACGGTCAAGGACAACATCATAACAAGGATAAACTGCACATTGGTCTGCATCACCCATCTCAGACTGAAGAACAGGCTCTCACTGGGACATGGGCAAAAGCATTAATGATGACGCGATTCAATCGCTAAATATGAGCTCGATACAATCTTTGCCACATTCAGAGTGAATGGCTGGGATCCGCCTGACCCTGGATTCACACCGAAGTGGCCAGCTGCCATTCTTTCCCAATGTACGAGAGCGAAGAGACGCGGCAAAAGTGAACGTGGCGGGGAGCGGGTGAGCGGCGCGAAGGGAGAGCTGAGTGATGCGGAGGGGGCTTAATGCCCCGATGAATGCTCGGCGCTCCCCGCGGTAAATTCAAAATGGTGGTATCCACGACAGATTTTGGAATTATATGGCGCACAGCCGTTTTTTTGTGAAAATTTAAGGCTTTTAGGTGCGCCTTCTGATGTGGAAAATACGGTAGCTATCTAGATAGCATTAGCTTGGCGTCCAGCTTCCAACAGTGAGAAACCTTACAGTCTAAACACACGGAGCTGTGACTGCAAAACAGTGCTGTCCCCACTTTTCTTCAGTTTGTTGACTGCACCACCAGAGACAGTCAATCACTGGACATTCTGTTTGTAAATGTTAAAGATGCATATAGAGCCACAGCCCTACATCCACTTTGCCACTCTGATCATAACCTTGTCTTTTTAACACCTCAGTATGTTCCTGCACTTAAAAGGAAGCCAGTGAGTCACACCAAAGACTGGGATGTGCTCTGCATGTCAGACGAGGGGAAGACAACAATTCAATCAGGGACTGCGTCACTGATTTGATCAATTTGTGTGAGGATGCCACCATCCCAATCAAGACAATATGCTGTTTCTCCAATAACAAACCCTGGATCACCAGCAACCTGAGGCTCCTTCTCAATAAAAAAAAAAAGGGTCTTCAGGTCTGTTGGCAAGGATGAGTTGAGAGAAAATAAAGCAGATCACAAGAAAGAGGGGGGTAGCTGGGACAAAGCCAACAAACTGAGTCTGTTCTTCAAGAGGTTCAGCACTGGACCCCCTCCTGGGCAATCCAACACTCAACCAGTCTCAACACTTCCTCAGTCAAAAAAAATCATCCCACACTTATATCATCTCTCACTAAGCTCTCTGAATCACAACCCCTCAATAGCAACCTCCACAACAGTGGACATGGCCCCTCACATGACTGTGATGACAGGCCAGTTGAAGAGACAGCTGGAGAGACTCCTCCAAGGCATTGGTGGGCTAAAACAATGCAGGCCCTGATTGCATTAGCCTCAGGGTCCTATGCTGCCCAGCTGTCTGGCATCAAACAACACATCTTCAACCTAAGTTTGTTGAAGGAAAGGGTACTGGGGCTTTGTTTAGTTCCAGTACCAAAGAAAGCCACTCTATCCGGCCTCAACAACTTCAGACCAGCTGTCCTTATGTCACATGTGATGAATGTTCTGGCCCACCTTGGACCACAGGTGAGACCTCTGGAACCTCTTCAGTTTCCCTACCAGCCTCATGTGGGTATGGATGATGCAGTCATCTATCTGCTGCAGAATGCTCACTCTCATCTGGATAGTAGAGGTGGCATTGTATTTCTTCATTTCTCATGTGCCTTCAATACCATCTAACCCATTCCGTTGAGGAAAAGCTGCTCAGGATGGGTGTCAATACATCTACTGTCTCCTGGGTTGCTAACTATCTGTCAGACAGGTCTCAGCTTGTTCAGCTACGGAGCATCCTGTCTGATGTGGTGGTACAGGGGACCACAGGGGACTGCCTTGTCCCCATTCCTGTTTACTCACTGTACACCTCAGATTTTCACCACAATTCTGAGTCATGCCACCAGCAGAAGTTCACTGATGACTATGGTGGTGGGGTGTATCAGGGATGGACAGGAGTCAGAGTACAGGTAACTGGTGGACAACTTTGGACTGAGTGGGTCCTGCAGAAATCATCTGGTCCTAAATGTCACCAAGACCAAGGAACTGCTGATCGACTTCAGGATGAACAGATCTTCGACCAAGACCATCAACATTGTGGGTGAGGATATTGAAGCTGTTGAGCACTAGTTAGGTGGGCACTTGAACAACAGACTGGACCGGATGACTGACAGGAAATGCTGTATATAAGATGGGGATAAGCAGATTTTATTTCCTGAGGAAGTTCAGACCTTTTAATGTGTGCACCAAAATGCTGGAGATCTGTGGTAGCGAGTGCCATCTACTGTGCCGTGGTCTGCTGAGGGAGCAGCATCAGTGCCAGAGATGCCAAAAGGTTAAAATAACTGATCTATAAGGCTGGCAGAACCATGGGACAGAAGTTGGAGATGTTTGAGTCAGTGAGGGACAGGAGGTCACTGACCAAACTGCTCTTCACAATGGAAATTCCATCACATCCACTCAATTAAACACTTCAGAGACAGCAGAACTCATTCTCCAACAGACTGATTCAGTTCCAGTCCCAATGAACGCTTCAGGAAAATATTCCTCCTGTTCATCATCTCACTGTGGAACAGCTCACCTGTGCAATCAGTAAGCTACCAGCTTTGAAGAAGACTCTTCTCCCTTAGTTCATATCTGCAACATCACTGCCTAGCACATCATAAAATGCAGTAACTGAAATCCAAGACAGATGGATATTCTATTATTATTTTCTTTTCAATATTTTTCTTCATTAAACAACCTACAGTCTATGACCTTTTGTTGTTCATCAACCTCGGGTATAAATTACCTAATGAATATTCTAATACTGGAGCAAATCTTTAAAGCAGAGTTACAACATCCAAACTTTCTATAGATCTAGTCATACCTTTTTACGATGTTGCGATCCTGAAGAAACAGGAAACTCCTTGGCCATGCCTGCATCACTCGATACTGAAGGACGAATAGTTGTGTTCTGAACAGACAAAGAGATTAGTGTGTTATCATTTTTGTATTCCTTTAATGAGCTACTTAAGTATGAAAAGCATATATATTGCTTTAGCATATAGGTTTAGAGTTATTCAACACTGTTTTCTAAGTATTTATGCAGATTTATAGGACAAGAAAACACCACATTTGGTAACATGAAAAAGACTTGTGGGTGTGTGGATGTTACGTTAATGTTGAAGTTGATCATTTTTTGCTCTCGAATGGCTGGTCCTCCAAAGGGTTTGTCATCTTCCTCGTCATCTGAAATATGAGGCACTGCCACGGGGAGCTCTCCTGTACTGTCCACAATCATCTTGCATTTCTACAAAAACACATAGCATGGAAATGTTGTGGAGGTGCATAAAGCCTCAATCGCACCCCAATTTTTTTTTTTATTCTGTGAAATTTTGAGTGCTGAAATGAATTTTGATTTGTGGTCACAATTGTTTACAAACTCTAAGAAAGAGGAACATGAAAGAATCTTAATGTAAAAAAAAAAAGCTAACAATCAATTAAACATTTAGTTCCATGAGAGCTCCTGGTTCAAACCCCGGCTAGGACCTTTCTGTGTGGAGTTTGTGTTGATACACCAAACAGCTTCTCAGTTTTTCCTCCCAAGGCAGTTTTCATAATCATTCACACCTTGGATCCTGTGACCAAAACTCGTCCTTTCAGAGAGGTAGACAATTCAGAGGTGATAGGTCAGGGGGCTCAGTGACACATACAACTGTAACGACCCTCTCTGCTGATAAGCTGATATTCCCCACCATCTTGTTCAGAACTGAAGAAGCCTTTCGGATGAGAGGTGAAACATTTTCAAGATCCACAAAGAAGTCCAGTTGCCCTTATTCAAGCTCTTAGGAATACAAATGTTCCATTCCTAGTTTTTAATCATAACACATCTTCACAGATTTTATTAAGCCACTCATTATTCTTTTTTTTCCAATTACTATGGTTAATTCGATAGTACTCAACCTCTACTCTCTAATATGCAACTTGAATGCTCTGTATTCTTACATCAGTAAACTCCTTAATGCTGATGCTGTTGGCGTGCTTTTCTATTTTCTTCTTCACTTCCTCCAAAGCAGCAATGTTGGACTGGGCAAGGAGAGGAGGTGGCTTGTTATTGATGGAGGGCAGTGGAAGCAGTGACGTAAGAGTGCCCATGTTAGACAAGGCTGCTGTCACAGTGGCTATAAGGGAGACAGAGATACAGCAAAAATGACCGAAGATGGTGTAGACATTTAAAACAATAAAATAACAAAACTGAAATTATATAATGATAGAAGAAATGTCAAAACTAAATACTATTCACATTGCTCTCAGTAGCCACTGTTTGCCTTTAAGATGGCGTGCACACTAGTAACAAAATTTTGTCAAACTTATATTGATTGACAAGTCTCAAACACAACTGAATAAATAAGCTATATTGAATATTGCATTCCAGAGGACTGCCCAAGGATAAGAGGCGCAGGGACTAAATGGATAATGAATAACATCTAAAAGTAGATTTAACAGTTCGTCACCGAGTTAAGAAGTAACACATTCTACATCAACTCTTCATAGTGGAACCCAACATTTGATGAGTAGGTGACTGGTAAAAAGCTTAGAAATGGAGGTGTGTTATAAAAAAGGTTAAATACAACATGTGATTCATTGAACAAATAAGAGTCAAATAAATTCACCATATATAGAACCTAATTTACCATGATTTTTTACTGCATTAGCTTAGTTACAGCATTTCTGAAATAATGAAATACAATTGTCTTATCATGAGGCTGATAATCTAAAGGAGATAGAAATGTAGAAAATCAAGCAAACATACCAGTAACAATACAAAAATATAGAGGCAAGAGAAATCATACCAGCAGTCATACTGGCCACTGCAGCATTCATGGCAATACTTGGCAGAGCAAGGTGATGTACTGTGGATCTCAGGCTGGCAGGGATGGGCATACCAGCTTTGACACACATTGCAGCAGCATTGGCCTTGGCAATTTCCAACAACTGGTCCTTATCTGAGCACACACAAAGATGTAACACAAATCTTCTGTAATTTATTGAAACAACTTAACCTATAAGGGTCACGGATGGTCACTGACACATTACATCGTCTTTCTCACCAAATCTGCCTTGTTTTAGGTCTGTTCCACTGTCAGGTCTGAATGATGCCTTTGGTCTAAATGCAATAAAGTGGCAAACTCACTAGACCTTAACTTCTTAAGATGTGCTCACTTCAGTCTATGAGTAATCATTTGGTGGAGGCATGTTTTCAACACAAAAATAACCAAGTTGAATGTCATGAAACTTGGTGTACATTACATTTTAGTCTGATCTATATTACTTTCTTTAAAATAGAATGTAGATTACTAGCAGTTACAGCTTGTAGAACAATTTAGTCTTAGTCCTTCCTCCCCTTTGCCAAGTAATGTTTCCTGTACCTAGGTAGTGGAATATCAGCACTCAATATCAATTAGCTTTTCTGCTCAACATCAAGATGAACAGAAATATGTTGTACTGACTGTATAAGCTGTTTTTTGGAAATCATTCCCCAAGTTACTGACTACAAATCAATAAACTCCAAAACTACAAGAAAGTGTCAAAATTGTGTAAATACCAACAACGGAGCACGACATATTACACTGTGTCATTGTTTATCAACCTCATTATTAGTTACTAGTTTGTAACCACCTTAAGCTGCAATAACTTGAAATATTTATTATCCGTCTCTCACATCATAGACCACTTTTCTTTACAACATTGCCTTAGGTTTGTAGACATCTATGCATAGCTGTTTTAAGTCCCACTTGAGCATTTAAATCAGGTTGTCATCTGGACTTGGAAGTGGTCATTGTAAGACCTTGATTCTTTTGATTCACAGACATTCTGCTGTAGATTTTGTGCTGTGCTTAAGAACATTGTTCAGTTGCATGACCCAATTTCAGAAAAAGTTTTATCTATTCGGGAGACAGCCTCATGTTTGACTCTAAAATATTTTACTATGCAAAGGAGCTCATGATTGAAAAATTGACTCCAGCCATGCTTCTGTGGCAGCAAGACAAACCCAGTAATGCTAATTTATATAAATATTTTTCTAAACCAGAAGCGTTCTCGTGCAACCCTTTCAAACAAGCCATACTTACTGAGATTTTTTAAAAATGCACTCAAAGTCTCGTGGACTTTAGTATTTAATATGCCACAGAGTCCAAGATCCACCTGTTTTTTGTGTGCGTGCCCATGAGGGGAACTTGCTGGGGTGTCCTTTCCTAGTAAGATTTTCAATGAAATCAAATCAAATCATATCAAGTTAAATTAAATTAAATTAAAAGAAAAGATACTTCATCTATCTCAAATGGAAATTATAATGTTCCAGGGCTTCAATTATCTTAAGCTGTTTGTGTATTAATGCTGCTGGCATGAATGAGCTTTATTCTGTGTTGCAATGGAACTTAAGAAGCTTCTCACTGAACATACTCATCTTTATCAACATTATGTTATGCAGAGCCTTGGCAGCATTGCTCATTCTGTCCATGAGCTTGTGTTCATACTAAGCATGCATACTCAGATCGAGGGGCCCTGGAACAGTCCCCATCACAGAGCCAGCCTTCTTAAACAGTTTGTTCAGCTTCTTTGAGTCACTGGTTCTAATCCTGCTGCTCAAACAAATGTCTGTTAAGCAGATTGTACTCTCTCTACACTATAGAGGAGATGCAACATCTTGGTGCAGACAATGAAGAGTCAAAGCTTCCTTCAGAAGAACATTCTCCTGTGTCCCTTTGTGTACACAGCCTCAGTGTTGTGTTTTCAATCTACTGATTGATTTAACTGATTTTTTTCGGTTGCTATGCGCTGGTCTTATTTTTAGTTTTTATCTAAACTTTTTTTGTGATATTGAGTCATCTGTTTGCCCTGTGATGGACTGGCGACCTGTCCAGGGTGTACCCCGCCTTTCGCCCGATGACTGCTGGGATAGGCTCCAGCCCCCCCGCGACCCGACCGACGGATTGACGGTATAGAAAATGGATGGATGGATGGAGTCATCTGCTTTTTACTTACATTTAGTTTTTTGTTTAGTTTTTTCTGACAATGTGCACTGCTACCAGTACTAGAGCAGTGTACACAAGAGAAGAACTGTTGGTACTGTCAAAAATTGGACGCGGAATTAAACTGATCGATTCTGATCGAGCTAAAAAAGCTGTACCGTGGATGCAGAGCTGAAGAAAAACAAAAGGCAAAGAGGGACAACAGGAGGTGGAGGTACAAGCCTTTTCTGCCCTCTGTCATTATGGGAAACGCTAACTCGCTACCAAACAAGTGTGATAAGCTAGAGGCACTTTTGCGGAACCAACGACTGTATAAGGAGAGCAGTTTGATCTGTCTGTCTGAGTCCTGGGTGAACGACAACACACCAGACTCATGTGTGGACATACCCGGCTTCACCGGAGTACGAGCGGTAAGCGGAAAGACGGGGGTATTATTCAGATTTTTAATCAGAGATGGGTTAACCCCCACAATGTGACCGTTAAGGAGAGGATATGTTGTCCAAACATTGAACTGCTGTCAACTGGTTTCTGTGCGTTCTACGCACCCAGAGAGTTCCCATATACAGCCGTCATCTTTGTTTACATTCCAGCGAGGGCAGCACCGACTACGGCGTGTGACGTCATCCATGACGCCGTTGCTAGGATACAGACCCAGCATCCTGAGGCATTCATTGCAATCACAGGGGATTTCAACCACATCTCTTTATCCTCCTGCCTGACTGGCTTTGTACAGTATGTGGACTGTCCAACACATGGAGAAAAGACATTCGATCTGTTTTATGCTCATGTGAACAAGGCTTACAGGGAAGTGTCTCTTCCACCACTGGGTAGATCTGATCACAGCATCACAGGAAGTGGTCACCAGAGGCGCGTGATGCACTGAGAGACTGCTGTGATGTCTCAGACTGGTCTGTACTGCTGGAGGAAGAAGAAATGGACACTGACATGAACAGGAGGGTCAGCACCATCACTGACTACATTAACTTCTGTAGGGACACTGTGATTCCGGTAAGGACTGTAAGCTGCTATCCTAATAATAAACCATGGATCACCAGTGACATCAAAGACCTCCTGAACCAGAAAAAGATGGCGTTCCAGAATGGGGATGGAGAAAGGTGGAGGAATGTACAACGGGAGCTTAAAAATTCACTACATCGAGCTAAGGTGGAGTACAAGAAAAATGTAACTGGATACTGACTGAAAAACTCTGTGGAAGGTGATGATGGCAGAGCAAATCCTTTAAACCAATATTTCAACAGGTTTGATAGTGTGTCTTTTTCCACCTCTGCTGCTGCTCCCTCCACCCCCACCACTGCAGCTGCTTCCTCCATACTGCTTCAACTGCCCAGCTGTACTTCCACCTCAATGGCAACTCGCATCGCCAAGCCTCCTCCTCCTGACTGCACCTCCACCTCTGCAGCAACTCTCACCAAAAGGCTTCTTCTGTCCAGCTGTACCTCCACCTCTTCAGCGGCTTTCACCACCAGGCATCCTGAGCCCACCTGCACATCCACCTCTGCAGCAGTTTCCACCACCAGGCATCCTGAACCCAGCCACACCTCCACCTCAGCAGCAGCTTCCAGCACCAGGCATCCTGAGCACAGCTGCACCTTCACATCAGTGGCTGCTCCCACCGCCTGGCCTCCTCAGTTCAGCTGCACCTCCACCTCTGCAGCAACTCCCACCACTTACCCTCCTCTGTCCAGCTGCACCCCCATCCCCATCTCTAAAATTAATAGCAACATCACTCCTGTCGTCATCCCTCCGCTACAACCTCTTTGTCTAACTATAGAGGAGCTCGGAGCTGAGCTCAGGAGACTTCAGTCAGGGAGGGCTGCAGACCCAGACAGAGTCTGTCCAAGGCTTCTGAGGGACTGTGCTGGTCAACTTGCAGTCCCTCTTCATAGACTCTTCAATATGAGCCTTCAGATGGAAAAAGTCCCAGTGCTGTGACTTAACTTATTGTCTCATACAGATTGTACTCTCTCTCTGTACTGCCCAAATTAGGGCAACCGGTGGAGCTGAATGACTACAGACTGGTGGCTTTGACATCTCATATCATGAAGACATGAGATTGCAGGTTGCTGAGGATCTTTACCCCCCTCCAGTTTGCCTACCAGAAACACATTGGAGTGGAAGACGCGATTCTGTACATGCTGCATCAGGCATATGCTTATCTGGATGTGCCTGGTTCATATGTGAGAATCATGTTCTTTGACTTCTCCAGTGCCTTCAACACCATACAGCCTCCCATACTGATAGATAAGCTTCTAGGTATGGGTGTGGCCCCCACCCTGACACCGTAAATTATAGACTATTTGACTGCCAGACCACAGTATATCAGGATGGGGAGATGTGTTTCTGGAACACAAGAATGCAGTACTGGGGCTCCGCAGAGTACCGTTTTGGCTCCTTTTCTTCACAGTGATGTGTACAGGGTGAAAAAAAACGCTGGGAGAGGACGCTGGCGCTGCATGTTCGCCGCTTCTCCAGCTGAGCTAATCAACATCGAGTTATAAATAAGCATTGCGCTTTAAAATTGGCAATCTTTTTAAAGTAACCTTTTTACTACCTGTGCCACAGACCAGTCAACTTTTTTTAGATAGTTAACATGATACTAACGTTATGAAGTCTCGGCTGCCTACCAACCTGTTGCTTGAAGACACCCTAAATCTGTATGATCGCCACTGCCACTATGGCCGGAGAACCTCCGTTTTGAGTCTTGTGCTGGACAGCCTGGATCCTGCTCCTCCCTGCCATTGTGAAGTGCCCTTGGGAAAGCCCAATGCCATCCATTGCTCTCACCACCACATAGCTGGAAGTCCACGTAGCATCCTTGCTATCAGCTACGTGGCTAAAAACAATTCTTGCTATTGCCGTTACATGCAATGTTGAGTTACTCCGCCAACCAGTTGATAAATCTCAACCATTTCTTAATTCCACCATGCACAATGGTGATTAAAGAACTTGGACTTCTCCGCCGTCCACGTTATATCCACAGACGTTCAAGAAGAAAGTTCTTCTACTCCGGGACAAGTCCCACCATACCGACTCTCTGGTCACCCACACGAGTTGTCACCTCTCACTCATGTCATCAGCAATGTCTCCTACAGGACAAAGAGTTTGGGCGTCTCCATGGCAACGTCTCTCCAAGGGCTGGATGGAAAACGTGGAGTGGATTTCAGTCTGCTACGGCCATTGAAAAGTTCTGTCCCTGCTCTCAGCAGCAAAATTGAGCTGTTTAATGCCCAGTCAACCGTAAACAAATCCTGCCTCATTCACGACCACATACTGGATAAACGATACCTTTTCCTCCTTAAATGATATGGGTACCTCCAGAAAGCCCGCAGTACAGGTAGTGGTGGCGGCCTGGCAGTCATCCATCACTGCGATCTGGAGCTATCTTCGCAGCCATTACCCAAACTCTCTTCGTTTGAATGCCTTGCAGTCTAAGCCCCCGTCCACCGTGCTGTTCCTCCTGATTTACCGACCACCAAAACCAAACTCATCCTTCATCCCTGAGATGTCAAACCTCCTCGAAACTCTCTGCACATCAACTGCAGATGTTATCATACTACGTAATATGAACACTCACATTGACTCTACCTCCAACCGTTTTGCCGCTGAATTTCTTCAATTACTTGACTGTTTCAATTTCAAGCAACTTGTTGATGCCCCCACACACACCAGAGGGCACACCATGGACCTAGTAATCACAAACTCTGCATCTCTCACCAACCTGCAGTTTTATGACCTAGGTGTTTCTGACCACAAGGTTGTTTCTGTGGAGTTGCTATCCTCACTCAACCTCTCCAAGCCCAAAAGCAATATCTGTTTTAGAAACCTCAAAAGGATAAACCCAGAACACTTGACAGCAGACTTTCAGCACCTTTTCACACACTTCTCATCACCCGACGAAGCAGTGGAATATTACAACAGCCACCTCAATAGCCTCTTGGACCACCATGACCCTGCTAAATCCACAGCAGTCACTTTCTGCCGCTCAGCGCCCTGGTTTACAGATAGGCTTCAAAGGATGAAGACAGCAGGGCGGGTCCTTGATCGGCGCTACAAAACCTCTGGCCTCATTGTTCATAAACAAATCTCCCGGGAGCATCAACAACAATATTCCAAATCCCTAAATGAGGCAAGGTCACAGTTTTACTCCAATGCAATCAGAAACAGCCCAGGAAATTCCAAACAGCTTTTCTCCACCATCAACCATCTTCTCAAACCACAACCCCCTCCACTTACTGGCACTACAGCAGAACAGTGCAATCTTTTTATGGACTTTTTCACCTCCAAGATTGCCCTCATTCGCGCTTCTCTTTCTGATCCCCTCACCCAAACCGTTCCCCTAACGTCTGCATTCCCCCAACCCCTGAGCTCCTTTCCCCTGGACTCTTCAGAAGAGGTACAAAATATCATCAAGAAGATGAAACCCACCACCTGCACCCTGCATCCCCTCCCAACCTCCCTGGTAAAAACCCATATCACTGTCCTAAGTCCCCTGATCACCTCTGTTATTAACCATTCTCTCCAAACTGGCCACATCCCCTCTATTTTGAAGACAGTCATTATCAGACCACTTCTCAAAAAACACACCCTTGACCCAGCGATCCTACATCCTACATCTCCAATCTCCCCTTCATATCTAAAATACTTGAGAAAGCAGTGGCTAGCCATCTTCAGAACCATCTAAAACTCAATAACATCTATGAAAAATTCCAGTCTGGTTTCCACCCCGCCCACAGCACAGAGACTGCTCTTGTAAAAGTTACAAATGACCTCCTGAGGTCATCAGACTCCGACTCCCCCTCCCTACTCAATCTGCTGCATTTGACACTGTCGACCATGCCATCTTATTAAACCGGCTCCATGCCACCACTGGACTCACTGACACTGCCCTCAGCTGGTTCCATTCATATCTCACAAACCGGACAGAATACATCACCATGGGCAACTCCACTTCAAACCCCCACACAGTCACCTGCGATGTTCCCCAGGGGTCAGTTCTTGGTCCCATCCTCTTCATCCTCTACCTCACTCCCCTTGGTCAGGTCATCAGCCATCATGGTCTTTCATTTCACTTTCATCTTGGCGTACAAAAATGGACCCCCAACTCACCTTTAATTCCCATATCAACCATCTCTGCAAGACCTCCTTTTATCACCTCCGAAACATCTCCAAACTCCGTCCCATTCTCTCCCTCTCAGATGCTGAAAAGCTCGCCCATGCCTTTATCTCTTCCAGACTGGACTATTGTAATGCAGTATCTGTTCTTCACTACCTACATCTCTTCTCCCAGGACAAAAATAGTGCATGGCTTTTTCCTGGTCCTCTGAAAATTTACAATCATTAGTTTAATTTTTTTGTGTTCAAGATGAGGCGATTGTTCTCACAGCAGGTAGATGATGGCATCTACAACACCTACCCCCAGTACAATAAGTAAACTGTACTGGGTCTTGAAAGGAATTTATTGGCCTACTGAGGTGAGCTGTTAAAAGTCCCTCTGATATATTCATGATATAGGATGGCAACTTGTCTTCCAAAGCACTGGAAATTTCTCCTGATGCAGGCCCAGGTTGAAAAGGTGCTGTAAATTCCCACATAGCTGTTTCACACAGTATCTCAAAAATCTGGGACTGACATCACTTGGACCTCCAGCCTTCATCTGGTTCAGTCTCGCCAGCTGCTTTTCACATGACTGCTGGAGACAGACTGGATTGGGAGTGGCAAACTAGAGCGGGAGGCAAAGTAGGTCTGAGTGTGTCCTGAGGTGGGGGGAAATATTTCTGAAGCTATATTAAGACCCTTGACTAAAGTGCTGACGTTTTGCGGTAAGACGTCTTACATCACTTCCTGATTACAACGTTTGTGTTCTTTGGGACTTTTTGTTGCTCTTGGATAACTAAATATCACAAAATTTGCTTGGGATTTGACATTTCCCATCAGTATCGAGAAAGGACTTGGTGTAAACTTTTTCCACTTGTTCCTCCATTTTTCTCCCACCCAACATTCATAACATTTACTCTTAAAATCATTGATGATTTGGAGTCTTTCTTCTGGCTTTAGTTAGCATTAGAAGTGATCAATCAGCTGTTCCCTTTTGTAAACAACTGCTCCATAACCATGGTAACTCATAACAGATATTGAAAATTGCCAGAAGTTCATTCCTCTGGAAGCATTACTGCTTCAAAATCCCCCAAAAATTCATGTTTATGAAAAAAATATTCAATGGAAATCTCAAAAGATCCCAAATACACATAATATGATGGTAGATATTATGCCATGCAGCCACAGTAATTTAGCATAGTTTTCCAATACCAATACCAAAAATCTCCAATACCAAAAAAGTTTTTCCTTTAAAGAGTTTTTCTTGGTGTTTTTTTCTAGTCTACTTTTCTCAACCGTGTCCAAAGAGCACCTCAGATAGATACTATACAAAATTTTTTTGAGTAAGTATTCCGTCTTTGGCATTGTTTTAAAGGAGAACTCCGGTATTTTTAAACCTAGACCTTATTTCTGGCACGAAATACGTTTATCTACTCACCGAGAACAGTTTGGTGAAAGTCGGCGTCCTTCGGAAGATATTTAGATAACTAGAGTTCCACGTTTATCCATTATCTGTTCAGCATTATCTGTCTTTATTTCGCCAATACTGAAAGACTAATTAATGAATGAACACGTACTATTGCACTGTTAGCTCATGCTGTGTTGTTGTTATTGGCAGCTACCGGGGGGGGGCAGCTACCGGGATGACGTCATCGACGTGCGCTGCTGCAGCACAGCTTATTTACTCTGTGGTCTGTGAAAGTCGTCTAACTTCACATGTAGTTTGCTGCTGACAGTTTTGTGCAACATGGCAGGATATTTATCAGATTTTGACGACGTGGATGACAACTTTGAGTATGATGGACGTCCGGAGTGAACGAGTTGTGCTGCAGCGGTGAGCGTAGATGACGTCATCCCAGTAGACGAGTGTGTAGAAAGCCCTCTATAAGCCCCCAATACTCGCCAATAACAACAACATTGCAGCGATGAACTAACAGAGCTATAGTACGCGTTCGTTCATTCAATCATCTTAAAGTATTGGTGAAATAAAGACAGCTAATGCCTTATTTAGAGGCTGCATCGTCTAAGCCCATCGTCTAAGTTCACTCCGTTATATGGATCTCTAGTTATCTAAATATCTTCCGAAAGACGCCGACTTTCACAAAACTGTTCTCGGAAGTGCCTCGACGCGCATCGAAACAGGGTGATGGAAGCGCACCTAATGTCTGCTTTACTGGGGTGGTCCCACATGCTGATGATCAGTTAATCCAGTGCATTTAATTAGCAGCACCTGGCTGCAACTTAACCTTATAATTCCTGGGTTGCTTTTCCCATAATACCTCTGGATTTTGGCTTAGTTTTTGTTGATGAATAATGACACGATGTAATATGTAAAATGTCAAGAATTGTTGTTAATCTGAGGTTGTCCTTACCTCATTTTCAGACCAGTAAGGATTTGAACTTTTGTTATTATTTGCTAATATGTAAAATCTTAGAACTGAAAGAGGGTGTAATTACTTTATTGCATAACTGGATGTGTGATGATTTCAACTGATTGCTTTGTTTTTTTTAGTCCTTACATCTGAACGCTGAGGTTAGCTTGAGGTTATGCACCTTCTGCCCAAAGGATGAAGCCCAAAAATGCCCCAAATAGCCAAATCAAAGACAAAGGATGGTGAAGGACTTAGTCCATGAAAATCACTTAGTCCATGAAAATATGTTTTCAGTCAAATACATTTCTCTAAATGTTGTAACCATCTCATTTCAATAGAATAGCTTTCTTAACAACATAGCAATATTTCCTGTTAGTCTTTGTATAACTGCTGAGGTTGCAAAACAGCAAAATGACTGTAGCATGCGGTAACTTTATGGCAATGAAACCCACTTCATAAACAACAGTGACAAAATACGAAACAGCACTCAGTGAAAAACATTCAAATGATATAGTTTATGATATCTGACCCAGTTCACTGATGCGTTGTGGGCTGTTACTCCGACTCCTGTTTTTTCGAGAGGGGGATCTATTTTTGCGAAGGATGAGAACAGGGGAGTGACTCGGTTCACGTTTCCAACGGCTCCTCTGGCAATATGCAATCCTCCTCCGACTGCATGACATTGACCGTGAGCGTGACCTCTGTGGCTTCCGGTCCACTGACCTACACAAACAACATGAGGTTTAATTTATTTGTAATGAAACAACTGATGAAGCATGAATATTAAATCTGATAAAACAATAATACTGATTGGTAGTTATACGTTGACCTTACTTTTTTCTGATTTTTCTATGTTGTTTTGTATATAAAAAAAAAAATAAGAAAAAGAATAAAACTGATGTATAATAGGACAACATTATCGACCCAGCCTAAACAGAATTGGGAGGGTTAAATATTTTAGGTTCCCTCGTGCAGACTATCCATATGTCTTCTCTGTGTTTCTGATTTTTAGTGGAACGTTATGCATAATCACTGAACCCAAAGTAAAGGGTATATATAAAGCCAATTCAGGTACGTATTGGCACTACAATATACTGAAGTCTTGGTCATCGAGGAACATCCTGTCAGCCTGGGGAAAGGGATACAGTAGGTATAATTGGCCATATTAGGTCATTAGAAAATATAATATGAAACTCACTGTAAATTATGGGGAAACCGGGTCTAAATTGGTCCGAATTCAAAAGTCTGACAGTGTATTAAGCAGACGTCAATGTTTTGAACACACGCCCTTAACTACCCCTAACTACCCCTTACATCAAGCTTGGTCTTAATAAGGGTCTGAGAAAGTACACTTCAAAGGGCTTTGCCTTGGAGCCATGGAAATTAAACTTTGGTGTAAGACAAAAGTGAAGACGTCATTGGAGAGGTCTTGACCTAGGGTGTACCATATGTCAGTATGAAAATTGTGGGCAGCTCCTGCTCCTAAGAGATGGCCTTTGAACCTGAGACACTTTTGAATGCTTACAGAGCAGCAACAAAATGTGTTACAGACCAGTTGTAAACAGTTTTTGAAAGCTCTTGACCTATAAATACCATCACCTGTGGGACACCTGTAGGGGGCGCCACTAAGTAGGGTCAAAACCCAGAAAAAACGTGATTTCCCCCCTTTAACGATAAGCAAAATCAAATCTGACTAAACAGATGTGCTTCCCAACCCCAAAACCTGTAATAAGTCTGAAAGTTTCCTGGCCACAATTTCACATATTAGAGGAAACATATTCGAACGACAAAACATATGGCGCTGCCCGCCACTGTGTATGGCAATTTAGTACAAATTGTAGTTCTTTTATATCGTGCTTCCGGGTTAGGGTCAGGGTTGTGAAATTAGGATTTAAAAAAACTACGCATTCTTCAACTGAAAAAGTATAACCCTAACATGTACGTTTATGTCGTGAGAAAAGCTATGTTATGAAAACATAAAAAATGCTCATTTAGACATGATTCCTGACACTCTGTTTCGCCAACGGAAAGGGGCGTGTTCAATAGCTGAAACGAAAGGAAGCCATTTTTCACTGCAGGGAGTTCCGCATGCGCACTGGTCGCTCATGTCATTGGATATTTGTAGGATAATGCACAAAAATCAGTACATAACTTTTCGTACGTTTCCATACGAACTCTTTCATGAGAATACGTTGCCAAAGAAAGAGGTCCATGCATAGGAAGATTTATTACATCTTACCCAAAAGGTTTTATGAATACTACGGTGTGTGTGTCTGCAAAGACCAACTAACTTTGCACATAGAGGCAACAGGTTGATCTTCATTGCTTTTCACCACAAACTCTAACAAAAAATGTATTCACTAATTGTGTCAGGCTAATGTGGATCGGCAATGTTTCTAGGACACATCATTTCAGGTTGTTGGTTAAGCATGACTGCAATAAAATTAGTGGTCACCACCAGGAAAATTATACAAACAAGTAACCCTGATCATTCATGAGAATCGTCTGAGTAACATTTGGACTATATTAAAATTTATTCACAAAATTTAATTTCCCCCCTCCATATATTAGCACTTTATCAAACAAAAGGAAAAGAAAACGAAAGAACATGTTTTTTGCTAAAGAGAGAACAATTGTGAAAAGTTTGATCAAACTGCATTTATAAAATAACTCAATTCATGTCAATTCAATTGTTGGTTACTTGAGCGATAAGAGCCTTACAAAGATCTTATCAAACAATCAAACAGCAACTCTACCGTGATCGTGATCTCCTCTTCATTAAAGGGGTCTTGGATCTGGATCTTCTCCTGTAATCCCTATGAGGTGACTTGGATCTTTTCTTCTTTTTCGGTGCCTTATCTTCTTGGTACCTCTGTGGAGACTTGGACTGATGCCTTTTCTTCTTGGCTAGTGATTTAACATTGGTAGAAAATGACTTGGATTTTTCTGATGCTTTACACTGAAGTAGGTAAGTCTCAGGGGACTGTTCAGCTGCAGCAGGTATGGACTGGGTCAGCATGGACTGGCATACGGCAAAACCTGCAGTTTTAGTGATAAACCATTATAGACACCTTGAACAACTGAATACACATGTTTTACAAGATTTGTATTAATCAAAACATTTCTGAAGATTTATTTTAAAAGGTGACACTGTAGCTACTGCCTACTGATAGTCAGGGACACTTTTAAAGAATCTGAAACTTCATTATGCAAGATAAAGCTTTAATTATAAAAAATCCTCCAGAAAACAAACCTAATCAAAGAGTACTTAACTTTATTTTTGAAAAAACAAATCTTTTCTAGTTTACACTAAACTAGTAATTTTGTTGAACTACTGCCTCATAGCAAGAGGGTTCCTGATACACATTCCTGTTCTCCTGTGCATGTGTCTGGCTTATTTCAATTTGCATATCTTTGAGCTTTTACTTTGATAGTGTTGCATATTCATCTGATTGTGACCATGGACTTATATACGTAGAAGTCACCTCTGTCTGTTTTTTTTTTTTTTCACATCAACAGCACCACCATATTGGCCACAGATAATCTTCCTGTTTGAAAATATCTCATGAGAGAAGAACAATGTCAGAAATTAAACGTGGACAGGTTCCTCATACACATTCCTGTTCTCCTGTGCATGTGTCTGCCTCATTTCAATCATCCAAAAGCATACATATTTGGTTAATGGCTGATTCTAAAAATGTATGTACAAAAATACTAGTTATTTTGTACATACATTTTTCAAACAAGTTCTTTCCACCATCTACAAAAAAGGTACCTTATAAGAGGTTACAGCAGTTTATTAACTACCAAAATGTGAGTACAGCCCCTATCTTGGCATTAGAATGTTGATTCTGTCGTAAAATTCTTCAGTTCCATTCAAGAGAGTTATGTTGTACATATTATAGGCCAACTAGTTATTTCCACTCTCTGCAATACCTTTAAATGGGCATTACAGCAGTTTTCACATATTCATATCTTGAATATATTCTAAATCCGAAAGGATCTAAAAAAATCTAAATCTAAAGTGACAAAATCTAAAGTGCTTAACATTGCACCACTTGAAGATTTGGTGAAATAATCCCAAAAGATCATAACATATTGATTCAGGTGACCCGTTTAAACTCGGAATTATGTTTGTTCTGTAAAGTATCTCAAGGACTCCAAAGAGAGCTTTTTTTTTATTATTTCAGCAAAATCACAGCAAGCCTAGTAAAATAGTTTCGAGTTTGTCAACTGATTTGTATTCTATTTTTACCTTTACGTAAAAATAACATATCTATATGAATTTTTCCTATGGGGATTAATTGAGTAAATAATCTATTGATTTGAACTGAGCTGAGTGTCTCTAGCAACTGATGGCAGATTTCTGACAGCACAGAATAACCACAGAACTTTAAAGTTGCAACAAGATGTTGTTTTATGGACTGTATCTGGTTTGAGTTATTTTGGAGAGATTGGAAGCACTGGCTTGCCCGCCATAATCTTTTCTGATTTTCCATCTACCACAGTTAAGATACTAACAACTTCTAAGGAGACTATTCCACACAACCACAGATAAAATGTAACAAAATGAGAATGCAATGATCGGCAAATAATTTAAACCAATTACAGCAAAATAATAAATGGACTTAATTTATATGTTGCTCCTCTAGTCATGATGAACATTCAGCACTTCTTATTCTGTATAGTGTTACACACAGACTCACACACTGATGAATGCATCAGAGGCAATATGGGGTTCGGCGTCTTGCTCAAGGACACCTCGACATGAAGACCGTGATCAAACCACTGACCTGGCTGGCAATGCTTACTTACAGTACTTGTTGACTGCAATATGAGGTTTTTTTTTCAAAATTCTTAATCCCTGTGTGTAAATAATATCACAAATGTTATAACATATGTAATTCACATGCAGTGTTTCCATTTGGTGTGTTATTTTTATTATATTATTCATATATTATTCATCTGGCAGTCATTCATTTGAAGAAATTGTTTTGGTAGCACTCTATGCATTGTTCTGATGTTCTGGAGAACAAGAGGCTGGATCGGACGTTTAATATACCAGGGTTGCAAAATTAAATTTGAGTACACAACGAAAGTCCTGGCTCACATCATTTGCTATGCAGATTTGAAAAAACTAAAATATATTTATATAATAGTTATACAAATAAAAGATCTGAGGCGGCTGACCAACACTTTACCAAACTTCCAGGCAACTCTGAATTGAAGAAGAAGAAGAAACATTGAAAAGTAATGGAAAACAAGCTGTCTTTGGAATACTAGAGCTACATTACAGAACAAACAATTAAATGTTTGAGTAGGTGACGGCAAGTTGAAATTTCACTGCTTGGCAGGGGGTGTGGTGGTGGGCTCGGGGAAGAGTTCTACAACAAACGCAATCCACATTGGCTTTAGACCTATAATGTGTAAATGCAAAATAAACAGTAAAGTTTTAATAGAAACTTGAATAAAAAGCAGTCAACTGTGGTGGGAAAATGCATCAAACCATTATGATCTACATTGTAAAAAGAAAAAGAGCCTACCCAGTTTTTCTGCTTTTTCTTCTCTTTTCTCTCCAGGTGTTTCCCTGAAGCCCTGTAGCTCTGCAGTTCTTGACTCAATCCTCTCTTCTCCTTGGATGTCACTTTGGGTAAAGCTCAAGGTGTGCTGATGAGTATGAAGATGCTTTGAAGGACACTCTGTGAACTGTATGGCTTCGTCCAAATCTTCTCTTTTCTCAGAGGAGCTGCCAGCAGCCACACCAAACCACATCATAGCAAAAAACAACAACATCAAAATGAAAAAGGTTCATAACAAAGATCATTTTTATGTCCCGTGTAAACAGCTAATCTTTCTTGTGAGTGTTTTCCCAGCACTATTATTATTTCTATTATTATTTCACTATTTAATAAGTTTAAATCATCAAGACCATCCTATTATGTGCCAATTATAATGAACTCCAGTTTCCATCAAATTAAAAGTGTCACTATAGTAATTCCTGAAATACACTTTTGGAAAAAGCATAAGCCACAAGTCATAGCCAAAAAGAGAGATTGTTAATACAAAAACAGTAAAGAAAAATCTTTTGTGTGTGACTGGCAGCGATGGCAGAGGTTGTGTGGTCACAGGACATAGCTGCCAACTTTATTGTGTTGAGTCCACCTCTAACAAAAAGACCTCTTATCTCAGTAAGGAGCCACAGCAATACTTGCATTAACCTGCATTGGTTGTTCAAACATGTTATCAAAAAGAATATTCTATATAATTCAATGGTTTCTATGGCTATTCAACTGCCGTATTTTGCGCACTATAAGGCTCACCTGATTATAAAGTGCACCCTCCATTATGGGGTCCATTTCTGTACTTAACCCATACATAAGGAGCACCTGATTATAAGGCGTAGTATTACCTAATGTTCTCTGATGGTTTATCGCTGCCAGCACACGTAGTGCATGTGTTACGTCCCTGTGTCAGCGGGAAATGGACTGACGGTCAAGGACAACAACATAACAAGGATAAACTGCACATTGGTCTGCATCACCCATCTCAGACTGAAGAACAGGCTCTCACTGGGACATGGGCAAAAGCATTAATGATGACGCGATTCAATCGCTAAATATGAGCTCGATACAATCTTTGCCACATTCAGAGTGAATGGCTGGGATCCGCCTGACCCTGGATTCACACCGAAGTGGCCAGCTGCCATTCTTTCCCAATGTACGAGAGCGAAGAGACGCGGCAAAAGTGAACGTGGCGGGGAGCGGGTGAGCGGCGCGAAGGGAGAGCTGAGTGATGCGGAGGGGGCTTAATGCCCCGATGAATGCTCGGCGCTCCCCGCGGTAAATTCAAAATGGTGGTATCCATGACAGATTTTGGAATCCGGTGCACACATAAAGCACACCGGATTGTGTGGCACACGGCCATTTTTGTGAAAATTTAAGGCTTTTACGTGCGCTTTATGGTGCGGAAATGACGGTATTTACCAATTAACATTATTGGAAGAAAATGAGCTGGACTGCAGTTAATTAGATTATAGTTGGATTTACCTGGACTGTATCATTCAAGAGTGTTGAGATTACTTTTGTTGTGAACCAGTGCTATATAAATAAACTGAAACTGAATTTAAATAAGTTTAATTGAATTGGGCATTCAATTAACACCAACAGACTTGTGTGCAGAGTTAAAAAAATAAAAAAAAATAAATAAATAAAAAAATAATAAAAAAAACTGGCTCAGTGCATCCAAGCGTTTAGTGAGGGTGACCAAAGAAGTGAGGTCTGTAGTGGCATCCATGGAGAAATCTACAGTGATGTTACCACATGGAGAACTGCAAACAAGCAATGTTTTTGATATATATATATATATATATATATATATATATAATCTTCATGCATGTAAGATGCATATTTCGTCATTTATATTTTATTTGACATATTCTGCAGATACAAATACAGACACACCTTTCAATGCTTTCAGTGTTTGTTGTTTTGTCCAAGACTTTTTCGGTTTGGTACTGACGAATCATGTTTCAATATAACACAATATAATTCATTCAGATAAAGTACAGCGCACAAAAGTACAGTACACTAGTTACAAGAATCAACTGTCCTCATAGAAGAAAACCTGTTATCTGCATTCCCACACCCCAACTTTCAAGCATAGATAAGCTGATCTGTGGGCAGTCCTGTGCAGTCTTATAGTGTCTTGTATCACAGTCATGTCACTTACCATCTCCAGGCCAAACTCACACCATCTGTGGCTTTAATTGTTTTTATCTCATCCAATTTTCCAATTTAGAATAGAGATAAACTTTATTTATCCCCCAGAGGGGGACATTCAAAATTAGTCAGGTAGCTCAATTTTTTTAAATAAAAAATTGAAATATATATATATATAATAAATAAATATATGTAAATATTTACAATATTTACAATTATTGTATAAGTTTCTTTTTGTCACCTTAGTCATTAGAGTTAATGATATTAATCACTTTCTTGTTCCTGCTAATAAACCTTTTCAGTGTGACTTAAAGATTATGGACCCAAACCCTCACAAGGGACAGTCTGCTTTATACACAACCAAGTTTGTTTTATCTATGCTCAATCCAGAGCTAAGAGAGACAAAGCAGCATCCTTCATCTAAGTGGTGTGGTCCAAAGGTCCAATGCTGGAATGCATGGGACATGGGACCAGGCAGAACAGGAGAGAACCCCTTTACCAGTCACTCTGTTAAAGCTACACTGTGCCTCTTCAAGGCACTGCAGCCTCCACGGTGCTCAAGATATATGGGTTGGTGTTGGCTTGTTAAGTTTAACTTTAAAAAAAATCATTTAAACACAATTATTCTTTAATGAGGTCACACATTCTTACATTTAATATCTATTTATTTATTATCTATCTATACATGTAATATCCTTTGTCCTTTTTTCCAATGCTCCCTCGTTTGCCGGACACACACACACTGTCACACTTTCATTGACATAGCTTGTAATTCATTTCATCTGTTCTATGTAGTCTCTGTCTGTGGTTGTTAGAAATAAATGTTCATTTATATTGTCTGTCGTGTTGGTTATTTTCTAATTGCAATAATTCAAATTCCTGCAAACTTTATAATTAAAAAATACTTAAGAAACAAATTTTTCACTTACTGTGACAAGTCCTGCTAAGCTTGGTTAGCTTGTGAAATATGTGAAATGTGTTGACAGTGTTAACAGATTCAACTTGATTTGATCTGATATCATTTAGTTCAGTTAAATTTGATTTGATTAAAAATTCAATTGAATTAAATTCAAATCAGTTCAATAATAATCAATTAATCCCCGAATGGAAATCATATTGCTGCAGTATAAATAATTAAGGGAAAATAACAACATAGATTGATAACAAAATAAAATAAAAATCAGCTGACAAACTTTTGGAAAGTTAAAGTGTAGCAGAGAGAGGTGCGGTTGAAATCTCCAGAGTTTGCTATGAATGCTTTTGTGGCTTGGCAACAACATAGCTAAATATACCACACAAAGTGCTAGTAGGTAACACAGGTAAACTCCCTCAGTAGACTGAATCACAGTGCCAACACTTCAGCATCCTGGGTACAGAGACACTCCTTTTTCTGGAACATTTCCATGGTTATACCTTCTGTTAAGAGGTGCTACAATCCTCCCTCCTTTACTGTTACTTCTCTGTCTGCTGTTTCCAATGTGCCCATAGCTGAGAAGCATGCTTGTTTGTTTAATCATGGAATCAGCAGAGAAAGGAAAAAAGAAGAGAGAGAGGGAAAAGCAACAGAGCAACAGAAAAAGGTATGAAGACAGCCAGAAAAATGCCAAAACCAAGTGTGAAATCATTTCAAATTCAAAACCAAGGAAACGACTGTAAGGCTGAGCTAACATACCGCAATTACACAACTTCCATGTCATAGTGTAGCGTGGTACAAAGTGAAGTTGTCCTCCACTACACATTTAATTTGAAAGTCTTTTATTTTTGTTCTGCATAAAGCCAGAAATATATTTTATTTCTCGCGTTGCGCCACACACATCTTCACACTCAGGTGTGTGTTCCCGTTCTCACAGAATATTCACATAACACAGAAAAATGATGAACATCTGCACAAAACATCCAAACAATAATCACGACCGTTACATTGCTATTCCAGACCAGTTGTCTTATTTTGTACATTCAATATCAATTTGTTTCTCTATCTTAACTTATTTATTTATCTATTAACAATACGCGAACGGTCCGGGCTCTTTACACCGGCTCATAGCTTTCTCCAGCCTTACGCTTGCTCGCGGTTGCTAGGCAACGAGTACTATCAAGTAAAGTTTCTGAACAATATGATCTAGAATCCAACAGAGACCATAAACTCACACTTAACACATTCACCCATCAACCACACAATTACCACTCTCCTCTCTTACCTGCAAAAAGCCAAAAATATATATAATTTATCGCGTTACGCCACACACATCTTCACACTCAGGTGTGTGTTCCCGTTCTCACAGCGTATTCTCGCTAGATTTCCGTTACCCTGTTCATAGTGTAGTGAACGCGCCCTCTGCTGGTGAGACTTAGATACTGCATCACCACATTTGACAAACATTAAACGAACCTTTCCCGATCAGACAACACACAGACAATTTTCAACACATTTATGACCTTATCTTAATGCAAGTGATATTAACCGTATATCACTGATGGCTCTATATACCACAGTAGCATCTCAGTAGAAAGCACCCAGGCACTTCAGGCATGAGCAGCAGACTCAAGACAAGGTCCGAGTTTAAATTTAGACAAATGTTTCATTTTCAATTTTATTAATTTATTTGGCACATTGTAAGTTTATCTGTCATTACGGAAAGAAAGAAAAAAAAAAATCACACTTCTATTGAAATCTCACTTGATGGATATTATTTATTTATTTATTTATTCATATTTCTTTGTGAGATAGCGGCTGTGATAGGGTGTATATCAAACCTCTCCTCTCCGATTAAAAGATCAATTACAACGGCAGATTAATCGATTAGTAAAATAATCAATAGCTTATGCATCAGCATAATGCTCCCATCCAACACAGCATCTATTCTAGCACAGAAGAATATGCAAACAGTTAGCATCTTTACAATAAAAAGTCCAATAAAAAATTCCAACCAACAGACAATCAGAGCGGCACCATTCTAGGATACTGGCAGGCACCACAGTTGCTAAAGCAAAAACTAGCACTAGGTGTTAGAAGAGTTTTGTGAGACTATGGAACACAACTTCTTTCTTTCAGAAGATATAGTCCTTCTGGCTTTATCGAGACAAGAATTCCACCTTGCACAGTAGCAGTTGGCAGCCAAATGTGATGCAGCCTGGGTGAGAATTAGCATTCCCAAGTTTGAGACCATGCTCTTCATTTGGACTAACTAACAAAAGGACTAACTTCTCTTGTCTTGGTCATGAGCTCTTGCCACAAGTGCAGGACTTTGACATATCTCAGGATCTTGTTCTCCTGAGCAGGAGATTTACAAGCAGCACGGGGCAGCTGTAGTGGTTTTTTCAAGTGAGGCAGGAGCTGAGCCAAAACGCTGTCATTTTACAAGCTGCTCAATGCTTTAACACTCATCTACTGTCACAAGCTGTGGGGAGTGAGCGAAAAAAACTGAATTGCAAACACAAGCAAGCAAACTAAGCTTCCTTCAAAGGATGCCTGGGCACGCCCTTAAGTATGAGGTGACAAGCCTGGTCATTCGGTCAAGCCTCATTCTACGGTCACTGCCTATTTTTATCAAAAAAAGACAATCAAGTCGTTCTGGGCATATAGTAAGGATGTCTTCCAGATGCCCTCTGGGGGAAGTGTTCGAGACATGTCCCAGGTTCAGTTTCCTTGATTCACTGACTGTGGTGGTCTGCTAACTATTTAACATCTATTCATTCTATTACTATGCTGCAGCAGTCAGAAGCGGACCTTCCTCCTATAAAACACTGCCTGTCCACAGTCAATGAAGCTCTTCTCCTCCACGCCTCTTTGTTTGATTTTGCCATCACTACACTGTTCACACATCCATACACAGACACCCACACCTTTCCAACTGCTTACACCTGAGCCATGACTTTACATCACACTGTTTTTTGCACACATAGTAACTAAGGCAAGTGAAAAGGAGTTTGTTGCTTCTCCATCGGATATCATTTTGGATGCTTGAACAAAAAAGCAGCAGCTGAGGATAGCAAAATATTATAAATTGACATTGGAGATAAACATTTTAAATAAAACTTAAAGGCTATTTTTAAAGCAAGTTTATTTGAAAATAAGATTTTATTTGAAAAGCTCTCAATTGTGGTGCCCTGTTTCCTCCTTCACAAACAACAGGCTATTTGAACTACATTTCATCATTTGAACAGGCTTTTGCTGCAACTTGGCCATAATACATTTAAAATGAAGGCAGAGAAGGAACTGGCTGGGGAGAGAACATGTCAGGTGACGAAGTCAAATTAGAAAGTGAGCACTGTAAACCTGAATAGATTGAAGAAGGTAAGCTCTTGCTGTTGTGGATGTTAGTTCGCCAGCAGAGCTTTCTTCTTATCAGACGTCCATTATGTAAAAGACCTGGAGGCGGACAGGTTTTCTTGGGGTCACTAACTTGAACATGACGTAAAACTTTTGTGTCCGACCCTTGTTTTCTCCTTCCCTCTCTCCCATCTCTTAAAAGATTTCTAGGTGCAACGGTTGTCGAGATGGTAATTGTTTAAAGAGATGTTGGACATTTGAACTGCAGCTTTGTCAGTTTGGTAACCGCTTGGGTGTGATGTGTGTAATATAGGGTTTTTTTCTTCACTTTTTTTATTTGTAAAAATTATTTTTGTTGTTGGGATTCCACAAGAAGGGGTCTGCTAATGGTCTGCTAAAGGTGTAACATCTATTCATTCAATTACTACACTGCAGCAGCTGGAAGCAGACCTGGGAGTGATTGAGACACTAGGGGTGGGAATCTTTGGGCACCTCACGATTCGATTATAAAACAATTATTGATGGATCTTTAATTAATGTATATTGAGGCATTTTTTCACAACATTTCTTTTTGTCTCAGTAAGCATTCATAACTTTTGAAAAACAGTGAATTGAACAACAGAGCTGAATTCATTTCCATTATATTCTAACAAACTAATGGAAATTTGCATACAAACTGGAAAGTTACAACTTTGTTGTACAGAACCAAAGGTAACAGGTATCTGGTATCAAGTAACTGTCTTCAGTTACTTGACCCTAACAGCAGCGGAGCCGATATGTTTCAGTTCTAATCAATGACTGCTTCCACCAGCTCCGTCACAGCTGCAGCGCTCCGGAGCCTCTGCAGCAGATGCAGAGTTTCTATTTTTCCCGGACGCAGCAGCACAGAGCAGATTGTGCGGGATAGGAAGTTGCGCATAGAAACAAAAAACATCAGGTTTATTTTCAAAATAAAATACATATTAATGGAGGATCATATTTCCCGGCATTACACCTTAAAAACGTTGCTCTTGTCCAGTTCGCTTCCACCGCCGACGTTTTGGAAGCCGAAATGTTTCCACGCGTCTGCTTTTAAATTAGAAAGAGATGTTTGGATCTCACGGCGAGGCGGATAGCTGCAGTCAGCCATGTTTGTTTTCCCCGGGGCGCTCCTCATCGTGTCCCGGAGTTGACGCGTACCGCGCTTCTTCGTTCTGCATTTTAGAACCGCCTGTATTACTTTATTTAAATCATTGACATTTGCTCTCCCACGCCTTTCTTTCATTTTTCCATGCAACAGAGCCGATTTGAACTGCAATTGCTGATTGCTTCACCTCATAGTTTTCTTAGTTCACTTTGCGTTGTATATTTTCTTCAGATAATAACTTGCATCTCTCTTTTTCATCATAGTTTTTGAGCCAGGTCATGACAAAGTGGACTCTTATGCTGTTGCCCTAACTGATGGCTCCAAAGCAGATTGTACTCGCCACTACAGTCTGAGAAAAGAAATACATTACTTGGTGCGAACATTGAAGGACCAAAGCTTCTTCAAGAACTACAGTCTGCTCAGTCCCTTCATGAAGACCGTCTCAGTGTTGTCTTTCCAGTCTCGTATCTTGTTCAGGTATGCTCCCAGTTATCTCTTTTCCCCTGACATAAGTAGTGTTAGGCTTTTTCCTGGTCCTCGTGAAATCCACAATCATCACTGTCTTGTTTAAGTTTAAGATGAGGCAATTGTTCTCACACCATGCCACAAAGTGATTGATCAGTTCCCTGTACTCTGCCTCTTGTCCATCACACCTGCAGAGCCATCTGAGTAATTCTATAGAGAACAGGATTCCAAGAGAGTGAGAAGAAACGAAGAGAGTTCAGTCCTTTGTGGTGCTCCTGTGCAACTGACCCCTTTCTCAGACACAAAACTCTTCAGTCTCACAAAATCTGGGATTTTAGGGCATCTGGTCATCATTGAGGGCAGAAGGATGAGATTCGGTGCTGAAGAAACCAATATGGCTGTTAGTGCAGGCCTTCAGGACCATGGGCCTAACCCTACCTGGACCTCCAGCTTGTTTCAGTTCAGTCTCTCCAGACTGCAGAAAAGGAATTTACAGTGTTCTGATGTGGTGGGAAATGTTGACGAGGCTGTGTTAAGATCCATGACTTAGGTGCAGGGTGACACTGTGGAGGCTGTGAGTCCAAGGATGGTGAGAGGTTTATGTGGCATGGGGCAGTTGAACTTTTAGAAAATCATGTTTACACCTTATGGCCACTGTAAAGGCTTCCATCACTCGGATTTCCCCTCACCTTTAAGTCTGTGATCTTGTTCGTCTCTGGCTACGTATCACTCATGTTGTTCTGCTAAATCTTGCTTTCTTATTTTTTCTGTACACTTCCTTAAGTTCGCATCGTTTTTTGTGTGATTTTGTTTTCGAGCAGTCCTCAATAATACTAAGGCTTTTTCCCTGAAACCTTTCTTTTTCATTTCTGGGGATAAGTCTGTAGTCCCAAAGCAACCCTTCAGAATTTGTTCAGCTTCCTAAGACCATTTCGCCAAAGTCCGTACAGCCACAGATTGCCACTGAACAATAGATGTGTAAGCAGAGGTGAGGAGAACAAGATTATGGTCTGATTTTCCTTATGGCAGATGGGCAGAGGAGCTGTATGAATTTATTACATTTGCATAGAATAAATCTGTGTGGAGTTTGCATGTTCTCCCCGTGTATTGGTTCTCTCCGGGCACTACAGCTTCTTCCCACAGTCGAAAAACGTGCATGTTAGGTTAATTGGCGTCTCTAAATTGTCCCTAGGAGTGAGCGTGTGTCTCGTTTGTCTCCGTGTGGCCCGATGATGGACTGGCGACCTGTACAGGGTGTACCCTGCCTCTCGCCCAATGACAGCTGGGATAGGCTCCAGCCCCTCCTCGTGACCCTAAATTTGATTAAGCGGGTACAGAAAATGGATGGATGGATGGATGGAAATCTGGTTGAGGAGTTGGAAAACTGTTGAAAGGATGGGAGTGTAGTAGAGATGGAAATATGGTTGAAATCTCAAGGGATGAATTTGTCAACTAAGTTGGTAACAACCAAGTTGATGAAATATACACCGCTACTAGAGTAACTTGAATAAAGGTGAACTCTTTTCATAAATAATATGAATGTCAACTCTCAGCTAACAGTTCAATGTTAGCTGAGGGGGCTCAGACACTCTCCTTTACAGTGACATGTCCAGGATTACACCTTCTGTTGTTAAAAGGATACTGCAATACCTTCACCTTTGCTTTTGGCACTCCTAATTAATGTCTCTGTCTTCCAATATTCTCTGAAAGCTTTTCAGAGATGTGCTGCAGTCAGTTATATGCTCCTGAAGCCATGCCTCAGTAAAACATATAACACTGCATATTGAATTCTTACTGTTTCCTCATGAGCCCCACAAGCCCATGTTTTTCAGGAAAAATATACTAAATTTACTCAATATGATGAGCGTCTGCAACTTGCTGCAGACTAGCAAATCCTAGAATGAGGTCATTACCAGAGAATTTAGTGTTATACTTCAGCGTTTTTACATTTTAAAGGAAATTAGTGAGAACATCAACAAGAAACTGGAAACCATGCAAGCTTTAGACGTACAGACCAAATCTCTCAATGTTTTATATTTCTCACAAGAAAGTTTGTATGCCTACCTGGAGCAGGTCCTGTGGTACTGTGAAGTGGATTGGGAGGGAGTCCTTGATCTTTGACAGTGGTGTCTGGACCTAGAGCGAGATTTCCTTTTCAATGAGTAGGAATGGGACTGAGAAAAGGAATGTGACGGTGAATAAAAACTCTTCATCCCATGTTTTTCCTCAATTCCTTTTCTTTTATTGGGGCACTCCTGTAAGAAAGAAATTTTAAAAAGTTTAATTTTGTCCTCACGCTTTCATAAGTACAGAAAGTATTGTTGTAGAGCAGCTAAAATGGATAGTGATCTGTGAAAGCAGGTAGTCTCTGACAGCAATTGCAAACGAAAACAGATTACTGGTCAGTGACTTGACCTGGCTGCTTTTAAAGATGGTATTGGACTGCTTTTTCACACATAGAAAACAGTTAAGCTACACATCAAGATCAACATGCAGTTTGCACAAAGACACGAATAACAAAGAATTTGTATTTGTAATTCTAAATTCATGCCGCGCATTGAACTGTAATAAAAGCTGAGGAAATTAAATACATTTATCTGTGAAGCCACACGCTGACAGGGAAAAAGAGCTTGTGTGACTTATAATTGGATCTGAGATATCTTATAAAAGACATCGTCTAAAACTCTCCAAACTAAATTTGCACATATATCCTTTCCCTGACTTTTTCAAACTACAATGGCCATTTCAGGACCAATTGGTATCCAAACTGAGAAAGACAGTGTGCAGTTTGAGTAATAACAGTTTCATTATAAACTTAATGTTCTTGAGAGGTATGATGATCTTAACACATAGTGCTTATTAACGCTAATTATTTACTGAACAGCAAGTAAGCAAGTTGCTGCACACTGACTCAGAGATTACAAAGTAAAATTATTGTAAAAAGGTCATGGTCTGTCTACAGTGCCTTGCAAAAATATTCACCCCCCTTGGCTTTTTTATCTATTTTGTTATATTCCAACCTGTAATTTATTTTATGTGATCTGCACAAAACAGTCTAAGTTAGTGAAATTAAATGAGAAAAAAATATATAAATAATTAAAAACTGAAAACTGGCATGTGCATACATGTGTCCACCCCTGTTGCTCCTAAAAAAAAGCCCCTAAAAAGTTCTGGTGCAACCAATTACCTTCAAAAGTCACATAATTAGAGAAATTAAGTCCACCTGTATGCAGTCTAAGTGTCACGTGATCTGTCAGTATAAACACACCTTTTCTGAAAGCCCCCAGAGGCTGCAACACCACCAAACAAGTTGCCTCCCACTATCAAGATCAAGGAGCTCTCCAAACCAGTTGTTGAGAAGTACAAGTCAGGGTTGGGTCATAAAAAAATATCCAAATCTTTGATGATCCCCCATAGCGCCATCAGATCCATCATCTTCAAATGGAAAGAACATGGTACCACAACAAACCTGCCAAGAGAGGGCCGCCCACCAAAACTATGAGACCAGCTAAAAGGGCATTAATCAGAGAGGCAGCACAGAGACCAAAGGTAACCCTGAAGGAGTTGCAGAGTTCCACTGCAGAGACTGCTTTATCTGTACATAGTAGAGGTAGACGATATCTTTTTTTCAGGGCTGATACCGCTACCGACTATTAGTAGTCAAGGAGGCCAATGACCAAAATTTGGAGCTGATATTCATTTGCAGTAAAAGTGAAAATATTGACGTCAAAATTCCAAACACTTATATACTCTCCGTAGCTTCTCCTCTCATCATAAGTGTTTCTCCTCTCTGCTGTTTGTGTGAGCAGTGTGTGTGCAGAGCGCTCACTGCTGATTGGCTGTTACCTGGCTCTGTGTGTAACCAATCAGATGGTGCTGTGGGTGGGACAATGCTGGAGACAGAGTAGAGACGACAGACAGAGAGGTGCGGCTGCATCAGAGCCAAAATAACCCGTTTTGAAACTGACCTCTTATCGGCTGTCGGATTACAAAAAAGGCAGATGCCGATATGTGTCACAATGCTGAAAATCTGCATCAGTAATCAATAACCTCGCACATAGGACCACAATAAGCCGTCTACCCATTAAAGCTGGACTTTATGGAAGAGTGGCCAAAAAAAAAAAAAAGAAGAAGGCACGTTTTGCGTTTGCCAAAAGGCACGAGGGCAACTCTCCAATGGTATAGAGAAAGGTGCTCTGGTCAGATGAGACCAAAATTTTGCTTTTAACACATCCCATCACCCCAAGAACACCATCCACACAGTGAAACATGGTGGTGGCAGCATCAGCTGTGGGGAGGCTTTTCAGCAGCAGGGACTGGGAAACTGGTCTGAGTTGAGGGAAAGATGGATGGTGCGAAATACAGGGATATTCTAGAGCAAAACCAGTGTCAGTCTGCCTGTGATTTGAGACTGGGACAGTGGTTCACCTTCGCAGGACAATGACCCGAAGCATACTGCTAAAGCAACACTCGAGTGGTTTAAGGGGAAACGTTTAAATGTGTTGGATTGGCCTCGTCAAGTTCCAGACCTGGTTCACAATAACCAAACGACAAATATGTTTTGTAAATGAAATGGTGCAAACTCTCAAACAATCCATTTAAATTCCAGGTTGTGAGGCAACAAAACATGAAAAATGGCAAAGAGGGTGAATACTTTTGCAAAGCACTGTATGCCGGTTTACAACCCCTTTACCTCGAAGTCCTTCTGTTATCCACATAACAGCTGCAACCCCCTCCTCACTACCAAGCCTGCATGGGTCTCACACACGTGCACACAAAAGAGGTGATATTCAAAATTTTATTGGCACCCCTTTCAAGAACATCAAGTCTTACTAGCTTAAAAAAAAAAACATGCACAGAAAGTTCTGTCACTTCTGGTTTTATGTCGTGTTCTAGGAACAACTGAGAATCCTCCACTAGAGAATCTCAGTTGAGATCTCAGTTCAGATCTTGAGATCTTGGTTCTGAATGGTGGAGTAAGGAGGTTAACATCAGATGAACGGAGGCTGCGGGATGGATTGTGGTGATGGAGCAAGTCGGTGAGGTAGGATGGGGCCTGGTTATGGAGGGCTTTGTGTGTAAGGAGGAGGATTTTGAACTGAATACGCTGTGGAACTGGGAGTCAGTGGAGGTTCTGGAGGACAGGAGTGATGTGATCACGGGTGCAGGTGTGGGTGAGCAGATGCACAGCTGAGTTTTGAATGTACTGTAGTTTATTTAAAGTTTTGGATGGTGTTCCGTCGAGGATGCTGTTGCAGTAGTCAATTCTGGAAGTGATGAAGGCGTGAATGAGGGTTTCAGCAGCAGAGAAGGAGAGTGATAGGTAGAGTCGGGCAATGTTCTTGAGATGAAAGAAGGCTGAGGCTGAGGATGTTGAGGTGGAGGAGGATGTCATTGGTGACTTTCAGGAGGGCTGGTCCAGTGCTGTGTTGGAAACGGAACCCGGATTGAAATGGTTTGAACAGGTCATTGGAGCAGAGGTGGGCTTTGAGACGTGTGGCAAAAGTACGCTCCAGTATTTTGGACAGAAAGGGGAGATTGGAGATGGGCCGAAGGTTCAACATGATGTCAGGGTTGAGTCCAGGTTTTTTGAGGATGGGGGTGACAGCAGCCAGTTTGAGTAAATGGGGGACTGAGCCAGACCTGAGGGAGGACTTGATGATTTCTGTGATGAGAGTGGAGATGGCCGGTAAAGAGTCCTTAATGAGGTGAGATGGGATGGGATCCAGGACACGTGGAGGTTTTCATACCTGTCATGATTTTGGGCAGGTCCCCTGGTGACACGGGAAGAACTGAGACCGAGGCTGAGAGGTGAGGGGGGAGGAGCAGATGAGGAAGTGGAAGTGCAGGCCGTGGGGGCAGGAGAGGAGGACAAGTTGTTATAGATGCTGTGGATTTTTGTTTAGAAGAATGAGATAAAGGAGTTGCATTTGTCAGTGGTAAATGAGTTGGAGGTATTGTTGCTGGGCTTGAGGAGTTTATTTACTGTAGAAAACAGAGCCTTGGGGTTGGTGGAGCCAGAGTGTATGAGGTGAGAGTAGGAGGTGGTCCGGGCAGTATTGAGGGCATTCTTGTACTGCTGAAGGTAATCTGTATAGGCTTTTAGGTGGACAGTTAAACCAGTTTTCTGGTAAAGTCTTGCAAGCTGTCGTTTTCGTGATTACATTTTGTGGAGTTCAGGAGTGTACCAGGGGGAAGAGTGGGTGAATGAGGCAGTTTTAATTTTGATGGGAGCCAGCTGATTGAGACAGGACGAGAGTGTTTCGTTGTAGAATTTGTTGAGGTCAGAGGGATTGCCAGTTAACAGAGGGAGGAGGCAGATATTTTATTTCCAAGACAGTCAGAAAGAGCTGAAGGGGAGATGGTTTTGAGGTTTCTGAAAGACATTGTCCGTTTATCCTTAGCGGTGGGAATGGGGATGTCAATGTCCATGATGATGGCCAGGTGGTCAGAGATGATGAGGTTGAAGCTGGAAAGGTGATGTATGGTGAGACCAGTGGAGCAGATCAGATCCAGGATGTGACCACAGCAGTGGGTGGGAAAGTTGACATGTTGAGTGAAGTTGAAGCAGTGTAGCAGTTCCAGGATTTCAGTGGCAGATTTGCAGTCAGTGTCGATGTGAATGTTGAAATCTCCCAGAAGAAGAACGGAAGGTGAGATGGCAGATAACTGGGTGAGGAAGTCAGAAAAGTCAGAGAGAAAGGAGGGTTTGGTTTGGGAGGGCAGTAGATGATGGCAGTGACCAAAGGAGTGAGACCACAGAGTTTGAAAGTGAGATGTTCAAAGGAGAGATCAACAGGGATGGAGCGGGTGGCTGTTTTAATGTCTTTTCTGTAAAATGCTGCTACACCCCCTCCCGCCCCTGAGGTCGGGGCTTGTCCATATAAGTGAATCCTGTGAGTGTGGTCTGATTGAGAGAAAAAGTAGTCCAGAAGTTTTTGCGAGGTTTCAGTAATAAAAAGGAAATCCAGGTTATTGTCAGTTATGAATTCATTTAGAATTAGACTTTTTTTGTTGAGTGAGCGGGTGTTGAGCAAAGCCAGTGTCAAGTGACATTGCTTCTCGATAGGTTGTGATGACTGAGGAAGGGGGCGGAGATTTGATAGATGCACATGTCGTTTGTTGTGACGACATGAGGAAGTTGTGGTGCGTGAGCAGGACCAGATGCATGAGATAGAATCAGGAGTTCTCTGTCAGAGTCAGAGCCTTGGTGCAGATGGTTGTTGAGTGAGTGGCGGTCGGGGGTGGAGTACAGCGGTGGCATGATCTAGGTGTGGAGCGCTAGCACGGAGCTAGTGCTAGTTTGTGACCAGGAGCCGAATGTCTGTGGAATGAGAGGTGACATGTACCCCAGGAGTATCCACGGGATAATCCACAGCAGGCAAACAGTAGTCCAATGATGAGGAGAGGGGCCATCGGCCTGCTCGCCCGGGAGTCCTGGTGAAGAGACAGGGATGTCAGCTCGATGTGGATGTGGTGGTGGCCAGTGGAGGAAACCAGCCAAAGCCCAACAGAACCAACCACACTGAGATGGAAAGATCCTGGGAGGACGGGCAGATGGACTCAAGCTGGTAGGGGAAATTGCAGGGAGAGACCGCAGAAATGGCCACCCCGGTGGCGGGCGACAAAGCTGCGCAGAGTAAGTCCTGGGAGTCCTGAGGCTAACAGGAGCTAGCAGGAGATGCTACAGTCTGCTACAGTAGCAAGTGTAGCAGGCTGGTGGATACCGTACAAGTGAGACCGGTAGCGTTTCTCTCTATCAAAAATGCAATCAGGAGATAGAAAAATGTGACCAAAACAGATCGTGAAAGCTATAGAACCAGCAGATTTAGATTTCCAGACAGAGAAGCGGCGAACAAACAATGCCAGTCCTCTCAAAAATCTATTTTTTTTCTATTGAAACAGGTTTAAATAAAATCTATTGCAGTAATGAGAAAAACCAGTCTGGTATATGTATCATTAAAAATTCTAAGTTTAGTGACACGGTACTTAAAACTTCAAAGTGCTATCATACGACACACAAAGTCTTCTTGCAACAGGCTAGATTTGTTCCACTGTGGAATCAGCAAATAGTAGAATTTATATTACCCTGAAAAAGCAACTAAAAATGAAGTAGGATGAATTACATTTGGGATGAATTACTGTGTGTAAAAAAAGATAAGAAAGCATGGAGGTGTACAGAACACGCAGGAAAACAAACTTCAACACAAAAAGGTGAGGGGTGTTTAGTCAGGAATGATAACAGGCTATAAGGGGGATAGGACTAAAGGACGTATAAAGGAATGAATATGTTTTTCAGAAGCCAGTTCAATACAGCGCGAAACATTCTCTGGCAATGTCTTCGATCTAAAGCAAGCTACTCTGAAAAACTCACTCACATGGTCAGTTTTCAAAGCTATGATGAAATCAATGACGGCTTTTTTCCAAGAAAAAAAGTCAATTGTCTGCATCACGGAATTTTACACAACAACAATTGCAAAACTTAAACTTTTTTTGTTACCTGTTTGGGGATTATGTCAGGTAGCTCCTCTTGTCGTTTTAGTGAGAAGTTTTGACCATAATGAATATCCCCTTGCTTTGACACAAATTCTGAGTCGGAATCTGTCGTAGTTTCTCCACTTGTCCTTTTTTTCTTTTTCTTCTTTTTCTTCTTCTTCTTCTTTCTCTTTCCAGTGGAGTGATACTTGTGGCACATGGACTTGGTGTAATCCTCACCTAGACAAAGAGTTCAGCAGTTCTGTGAGAGCAGAACATACTTAAGCAGCCTGAAAAACATTGTCCTTTTCTTTGTTCATTATAAATTTGTTGATTTCGGTGAGATCTTTGTGGATTGTTTAAAATTCATGTTTATTCGAGAGAATACAGCTTTACAGAACTGCTCTGTTAAGGTTGTACAGGACTACTTTACATACTTAGGACTTAAAATCCCAAGGAACCTTAATTACTGTTCAAACTGAACGTGTTAGAAGGTATGGACAAACTGAAACATAGTATAGAATAGTGGAGGACTTTGCCCCTATCTATGATTGGCCGAGTAAAGGCTATTAAGATGGTATCCCAGCCAAAATTTTTGTATATTTTTCAAAATTTGCCAATATCTATCTCCGTTGAGTGTGTGTGAGTATGTGCTTAGGTTGGGTTTGGGCATTATATTTATATATCTTTTGTTGTTGTTTGTTTTATTTTGAGTGGTTTGTATATATATATATGCCCCTTAGTTCCAGTGAAAGGAACTCTGAATGCTTCAGCATACCAAGAGATTTTGAACCATTTCATGCTCCCAACTTTGTGGAAACAGTTTGGGGATGACCCCTTCCTGTTCCAACATGACTGACACCAGAGCACAAAGCAAGGTCCATAAAGACTGGATGAGCCAGTTTGGTGTGGAAGAACCTGACTGGCCTGCACAGAGTCCTGACCTCAACCCGATAGAACACCTTTGGGATGAATTAGAGCAGACTGAGAGCCAGGCCTTCTGTCCAACATCAGTGTCTGACCTCACAAATTCCCAAACACACTCCTAAACCTTGTGGAAAGCTTGCCCAGAAGAATTGAAGCTGTTATAGCTGCAAAGGGCGGCCGACGTCATATTAAACCCTATGAATTAAGAATGGGATGTCACTTAAGTTCATATGCATAAAGGCAGATGAGTGAATACTTTTGGCACTATAGTATATCTCTGTGCACAATTGGAAATTACGCATCCGGCAGGCATAGTCTTTCAACTCAATTTCAAAGATTACCCACAAATGCAGGTTAAATCAACAAAAAAAGGCCATATCCCGCATCAAATTCAAGTCACTGATGTTAGCTACAAAGTGCTTAATGGAACGGCTCCCATCTACTTGAACGCTCTTGCAAAGGCTTATGTCACAACTGGGTCCCTCCGTTGGTCCCAGGATTGTCGTCTAGCAGCTCCTACACCACGCCTAAGACAATCCAAACTCTGTTCATGTGTCGTCCCACGATGGTGGAATGACCTACCGAGCGCTACCAGAACAGGGGCGTCCCTGTCTATCTTCAAGAAGCTCCTGAAAACCCAGCTCTTCAGAGAGCATCTCCTATCCCAGCACTTACCTTGTACTTCCCTACCCCCTCTATCTCTGCACTTTATCTTTCTGCACTTCCCTCTATGCCTGCACCCTATCTCTACTCTGTCACCTCTGACAGAGTCGGACTAGTGGGTTCCTTCTATGTAGTTTATTGTTAATTTTTTTTTTTATATAGCTTGTTATATCTTCATTTGTAAGTCGCTTTGGATAAAAACGTCTGCTAAATACATCAACATAAACATATCCGACTATGAACCAGAAAGCACGTGCAGGCTTCTCTTCACCTAATGTTATTTAACATTCACTGAGTTAACTTGCACTGGCTACTTGTACATCTGGAAAGGCACCGTTTATGATAAACAGTATAAACAGGTCTTAGAGCAACACAGCATGAAGTCAAGATTGTTATTCTACTGAAAAAAAAACTTAGGTACAAAATTAAACTAAAAAAATGTAACAAAGACCAGGGGCCTCATGTACAAAGGGTGCCTACGCACAAAAAAGTGGCGTACACACTTTTTCACGTCAACGATCAGATGTATCAAGAGCGAAATGACCGTGGAAATGTGCGGTGCCTCACACAATTTCAGGGCTGTCGTACGCACTTTTCTACAGCGGTTGTTTCTTTGGTGACACTTACAGGTGATGTTGGGAAACTGTTATAATGAATAAATGTAAACACAATTTGTCCTCAGAATGAGCGATGTGCACATTTGAGACACATGAACAATTATCACTGATAAACAATTAACACACCCATGTGTCTGCAATTACAGTTAGAGTGAATATAAAAGTATGCGCAAAGTGGTGCAATGCATACTATTAAAAACAATGGCTGCTTTAGCGGTGTTGGAAGACATAGCAAATGGTGCAATAAGGAGAGAGCGTGTATTTATGTTGGAACATGAGGACAAGTGGCTCATCAGCCGCTTTAGGTTCCCGAGGGCAATCCTCTTGGCGCTATGCGCAGAGCTGCGGCCGGCGTTGGAGCGCAACACAGCGAGGAGCCATGCGCTGCCTGTTCCCATACAGGTGATGACCACGTTGGGGTTCCTGGCAACCGGGGCATTTCAAAGGGACTGTGCCAGTCGACCCTGAGCCGAGCCATGCCAGCCGTGTGGGACGGGATTATCTGCACAATGCAGCTGAACAGGCCAACATTAAAGCGCAATTTGCAGCGACAGCCGGTTTTCCTAATGTAGTCGGAGCTATCGACTGCACATACATTGCTATAAAAGCGCCATCACATGATGAATTTGTATGTCAACAGGAAGCAATTCCATTCCATCAATGTACAGATCATTCGTGATGCGCAAATGCACTTAACTAACATTGTGGCGAGGTGGCCTGGTTCAACGCACGACTCCATTCTGAGGAACAGCATTGTTGGGAACAGACTACAAGCTGGCACTGTGCGCGATGGGTGGCTTCTTGGTGAGTAACTTTATTCGTGTAATTGTCCTAATATTATTCCCCGTGACGTGCATTGAGCATGTGCGCAGAAAATTTCTATCCCGTCTTCACAGCATCATAGTTGGTGGTTAAAGTTTGTAACTTGCTGTTTTTTTGCTGGTTGAACAACAGCTTAAGATCTTTCTAACAAGCTCCTGATCGTCTCTGTGTGCAATTGTTAATAACCTCGTGCTTGTAAAATGTCTCAACGAGTCTCACCTTTTCCCCGGCGCACTTCTGCACTATAGATTACTGTATGAACACGTTTGTTGTGAGTTACACAAATGTAGGTATTTACCTTGGGGGTAATCAGAGTCTCCCACATGTGCTCCCACCACCCTTGGGAGAGCAGTGTCACCCATAGTTGTGTCGCCTCTCTGTTCAACTCCTCAGCATTAAAGGCCTCGCTCTCCCACCCACTCCTCTTATGTTTGCTGTTTATATGGTAGGACAGCGTGCCAAAGAGCACATTTTTGCGGGCCTCCACTTCAGAAAGTAGCACCTCCATCTCGATTTCCGTTAAGTTATTCTTTTTTCCCATCTTACTCATTCTTTTTTCTTTATTTTCTGATCGTGCAGAGAGAGGAATTGCAGGTGCAGGGCTCATTTAAATATGATTTGCATATTCAAGTAGGGGCGTGGACAGGGAGGAGTCGGGTACTCCGACATGTGCGCTCAGTTCCACGTTGATTGGGATGTACAAAAGAAATGTGCTTGGATTCATGCGCACACATTGATACATCCGGATATTTTTGTACGTTGGAGGGCATTTTGGTTTGAGCGTACGCCATGTTTCAGTAGGAAATCCACGCAAGTCTTTGTACATGAGGCCCCAGGACTGTTGAACAGGGAGAATCCTACATCAGACAAAAATATAACAAGATTTCTCTCAACTCGGTCCAGCAACTGGTGTCCTCAGTTCCCAGAGATTTACAAACTCTTACTGAAAGTAGAGGGGATGCTACGCAGTGGTAAACATGGCCATGTCCCAGCTGTGTTGAGACATGCTGCTGCCATCAAATTAAAGATGAGCTAATATTTTTCACGAAATAGATAGTCTCACATTCAATAATTTATGTTTTGGGTGAATAAAATATGGGTTTACTGCAATGCATTCCGTTTTTATTTACATTTTACAAAGAATCCCACATTTTTAAGAATTGTGGTTGTACATAGAGCACTGATAAACACATTCACCTAACTCGGTGTGAAGAAGCTTTATAGCATTTATCTTTTAACCTGTAAAAGTCCACACTCTCCCAACAAGACAGCAACACAATGAACATTGTGTTGAACTGATGCTTTATAGTCCTCACAACTTAACGCTGTGATTAACCATGTGAATATGACACAAAGAAAAACTAATTCATATTATTCCAAGCAAAATCTGACTTTTAAAATTCAAGAGAACATGTTGGTCCAACAAAATTCATACGAAATACATATTTTTTTTTTTTTAAATCACTCCTGCACATATACTCTTAATGACTAAACATACAGTACTGATATTAAACTATATATTCTATTTTTGTGTTTATTTTAAATTTTCTACAAATAAATGTAACTATTCGGTTATCTCATTAAGAAAACAGCTCTATACACAACTATATATACAGCTTTCTGTGTATATCACTGTCATGTCTGTGCTAAACAGGTCAATAATCATTTCAGCTTAAAAAACTAACTTGCAGTCATCAGTCTCAAAATCAGATTGTAACAGGCTTACCTTGCTCCTTTTTTCCTGGCCCTTCACTTCTATGAGGCGAAATAAAACATGAGTTAGTCTAATTTGAAAAGAGTGAATTTATAATAAAATGGAAGGATTTTTCTTTCCATTGTGAGTGACCAAGTACAAGATTAAAAAAAACACTTAAACTGAGCTTTACCATGCTGAGCTGAGCAAGAACTATGATGTATTTGAAAAACCTACTTAATATTGAACCGATTTTACCCAAACACATTTAGTGAATGTTTTCTGGCTTCAATAACTGACAACTTATTGCTAAGTGAGTTGCACTTGTGTTCAAGTGTCACGACTGGTTCTCGAAAATCATGCATATTACTGACAATTTGGGCAAAAAACTACATTACAGGGTAAACCATTTGCTGTTAAAAACTACAGTGACAAAGGAAAATAGGTCAGACTTTGAATTATTTATTGGATATATATTCAAAGTCTGATCTTTATGACTTACAAAGTATGGAAGTTGTGCAGTTTTTTTTGTCAAGCAAATTGCTGAACCGCAACAGATGGGAGTAAAATCTCTGCAGTTAAACGTTAAGTCATTTCTAGGTTATGTCATTTTTTTGTGGAAAATAGTGGAACATTTTTTCAATTCTAACATTTCACACTTCAAGACACACAATTATCTGTTTTTTAAGAAAATGTACACACAACACAAACATTCCAAAAGCAGTGTGTGCAAACCTAAGCTGTGATGACACCCCTTCCAAATAAGACACATTAACACAATATCTGTCTAGAGTGCACAGAAGGTGAGTCATGTTTCAGAAGTCAGTCTGGAAACCTGTTATTTTTCCATGTGTTTTCATTACAACACTTCATGAATAGCAGATAAAGCTCTCTGTTATCTCGATGTCAGTACTACATGTATCTAAATGTCTCCATAATAGCAAGGAGGAAGCATCATGACAGGTCAAAGAAGAATGGAGCAGTAACTCTTGCCAGACTGCACACTCGTACACAGCCAGTGAATGCTCCAGAGGATTGTCTCCTACCTTTGTACATTGTCTAACCAACTGATCCCCCAAAGATTTGACTGGAGGGCTTAAATGCTTCTCTGCAAGAACTCTGCAACGGATGTAGCATACATCTGAGCTCTCACACGCCTTTCCTCCAAAGCATCCCTGGAACTTTTCAGGATTCCAGTGCATGTGTGAAAACAGCTTCATTGTGTCGTCATGAACTTTAAAATCCAAAATGCTAACTGAGGTCTACAGTCTGATGTGTACCTCCTAGTTCTTTTGCAATTCCACACAGACTAATCTCGGAGTGAGCTTACTGGGGTTTCCACCCCTGGGAAGTTTAGAAACTGTCTTAACTGTTTTCCACTTGTGAATAATCTTTCTCATTGTAAAATAGCAGAATCCAAATAGCTTAGAAATGGCCTCATAAACTTTCCCACACTGATAAATCTTTAACCATTAAAAGCGGTGATAACACTTGCAGAGTATGAAAATAGAGTTTTTGATTAGCTGCAACTATATACCAATCATATTAATTCTAACAAAAACAGTAAGAGTGTACTTAGTTATCATGCAGAGCTTTTCATTTTGGCTCAGTTGTTATTAAATAAATCATGACACAAATGTCAAAGAGTCATCTGAGGTTGTATACCAGACATTATTGACCTAGAAAAAAAAAAGATTTATTTTTTCTAATGCCAAATATGTGACACCTTACAATTCAAAGTAGATGTATTTTATTTTCACGTGACTATATATAATGCTTAAACTGCTAAATTTAAAGCTGACAGACAATGAAACACCCTCTGTATTTATTCAATTTGAAGATTGAAGACTGACCAACAACTATTTATCTAAATTTGTTCTACAAATAACTAACCAGTTACTACCTTCCAAAAGTGAGAGGAACTATGGCACTTTAAAGCCCACACACTCCCTCACCAATGCAACTAATGCGTGACATTATCAACGTTCAGCAGCAGTATTAGTTTTAAGGACCAATTGTCACCAGTATTCCACAAATGTTTACCTTGGTAGATGTTTTTTCTCTCTCTCCATTTCTGGTCCAGACTCATAATTACTGTCCTTCTCCTGGTTCCTCCTTTTCCCCTTACTTTTGTGTTTTTTGTGCTTCTTTTGCCTCTTTTGAGATCCACTGCATCGAATATTGACATGTTTGTCTCTCTCTGGACTATTGTCATCTGCCTCATCCATTTCACTGACACCATCCACTCCGTCCGCATCACTGTTAGAAACGAGCCAGAAAAATAACATTTCCAACAAAAGTCTGACAACATTGATGTCATCTAATAGCAGGCAAAGCGAAGAGTTTGACATTTTTTAACCAAACTATCCATTGAAATCATAATAACTTATTTAAAAACCCAACTGCACATCGCCGAATCAAACAAATATGAACCTCTTTCAACTTGACAAAATACTTTCAAGTGTTTTAATATCAGCCTGCAAATTCCTCTAAGAAATGATACGTTAAACAGGTAAATACTGTATGCCGCTGAAGTTAGCTTGTATGATAAATCTAACAGAGCGTTAATCGTTAGCTTCAACGGGACAACTCGGTTCTAGTGAAAATCCTAAACAAAAAACTATGACAAATATAAAATAAATAAAACATACGGTCTATCACCATTCTGGTCTTCAATTTCTTTGATTTTTTTCAATATGAAATCTTGAAAAATTTGTTCTATGTTAGCAGCCATGTTTTAGTGTGCATCTAGTTGAAAGTCCGGGTAGGAACAAGAAATCTTTCGACGGTATGGCACACTAGACGTGTCAGTGGGGTTTTCCTTCTCATTTGGGGGAGGTCACGCAATACTAAAATATCGAAAGAAGGAAAAACACCGAAAGAAAAACATTATTTCAGATAACTTTGCATGTGGTTTGGTTTCGTAGCCCTTGATGAAGCGTAGTTATTGAGAGAAAGATTTAATATAATTAGCTTAAATATAGTTTATATTAAATTATTTTCGCCTTGTAGCCCGTTAGACTTAAGTTCACCTGGAGCAGACCCTTTTCTGCTGCCTTCTGTCATCAAGTCAGACGGCAAGATGCGGACGCTTAACACATGGATAGAAATAAACAAATAGATAAACGCGACAAATACACAAAGGTGGTGGCCCTTAAGCTTTTCAGAAGTATTACGTTTCCAGGTTTCCCAGATTTAATTAATTCAGAGAGAAATTGAAAAGTGGGTTGTTTTTAAAGAAGCACTATTTGTGTAAAATCATTTTTCTTTGCCAGAATTATCAAATTGCTACATCTAAACTCTGATTTGGAAAGTTGGAATTGTGGGATTCTGTTGTCTTGTCCAATACTGGAAAACCTTCAAAAGGTATATGATCAGTATATGATTCAGCTGTCTCAATGTTAGAGCCACTTAGGCCAGTATTACCTTTAATAGTATAACCTTTTGTGTAAAATGTCATAGATGTCCTTTAGAGTTATAAAGTGAACTCTTTTTACCTTAAGTGGAATTGGAAAAGAGAGGCAGTCAGTTTTTAACTTAACCAGAGATTTATTGGTATATTCCCCAAACAGATATTTTCTCTGTCATGGTAATGAAAATCAGATTGAAGAAAGAGTAGTCCTTAAACCCAATAATAAAGTTTTCTTTATCTGCAAAACTAAAGTCAATGAGGGATTGCCTCATTGACTGTATGTTAAATAAGGTTCTATTTAACAATTAAAGTATCACATGTTAAAAGGTTGCCATAATCATCTAATAATTGTAAAAGCGACCAGATACCTCTCATTTGTACAGGGAAGAAAATAGGTTTGAAACTAGTTTCCAGCACTGGAGAAATAGCTGATGAAAACTCGGAAAATTCGACGGTGTGTTTAAAAAGTTGAAAATAACAAGTCATATTCAAACCTCCTTCTTCAGAAGATTTCCCTAGATCACATTTCCTTATGATAGTGATATACACAAAACAGGTATACAAAATTAAAACAAACAGCTATAGAAAATGTATGGATAGATTTCCCCATATGAAATTGAAGTTGTCTTTATTAATTGTCTTAATCATTTTATCCAAAATGTGCAGCAAATATGCTGGATAGATAAGGCACAGCATACTTTCCAAGTCCTCTTTGATACCAATTGTTGATTTTGGCTTGTATTGTTTCTATACATACATTGCATACATTGTTTCTATGTTACATGTTTCTCTTTCTCTTCATAGACATGGCATCCAACTTCCCCTTTAACTGGAATGTTGTCTACATTAACAAGGAGATGGTAGTGAATGATTAATAATTCACATTTTGTCATATGTGTGATGGCCCCTTAGATGGATTAAGCAGGTATGGAAAATGGATGGATGGATGGATTTTGTCATTGTGACGATCTCACCTATATTGGTTGCTGGGCTGGCTCTTTATCTTCATCTTTTGTGTTTGTGTTGCAGGTGCCCAGTAGGTGTGGTCGGTCATTTTATATTGAGAACACCTGGGCCCGATGTTCTCACAATAAAAGGCAGATGACTCTGTTACTCTTTATCTATTTAAAATTGTCTTGGTTTCTGCTTGGCTCAACATTATGCATGCATTATGCATGCATACATGAATGAAGTAACACCCGAGGAGCTAAACCAACTGATTGTCAGAACATTCACTCAAGACTGTAAAGCCTACAACTCAATGCTGCATGCATTGATACTGAAATGCTTGGAACTCTACAACATCAACAGGACACGAGGCATAGGCCTGAACCCCTACAGCCACATCATCACAAAGAGGGGCCATGGATACTGATTCCAAAGTGGAGTAACCATCAGCCACTCCTCCAGGTGGACCAAATCAAACTGCATGCCAAGACTGAGTGAGATATTGACTCACTGATACACATTGCCACGAGATACAGCAAGGACATGGGGATGTCATTCAGACTATATAAATGCAGCTGAATATTATCATGACTGAAGGGGTTGAACTACCAGAGGGCACCATAGCAGACATTCAGGACAGCTACAAATACCTTGAGATCCACATGCAAATGGCAATCATGAGGAAGCCACAAGGAAGTCAGGCACAAGGAAGTAAGGCAGATCCTGAAGAGTCAGCTGCATGGGGAAAACAAAATCAGAGCTATCAACACATGTGCCCTTGATCAGATACCCCACTGGTATAATGGCCTGGCCAAAGGAGGAGATAAGATCCACTGTTATCAAGACAATGAAGTTCCTCAAAATGCATGTAGTGTCACAGTTTAGTCATCCAACCATCAGTAATTTTCCATTGATCCTGCTTCTGCCCCACTCAGCCTGTCAGTCACACACACCTCATCAGTTAACTCCACTCACCTGTGCACACAGCTGCCTCTCATCACATGCAATCAGCCCAGCATATAGTCACCAGCTCCACACTCCATCCTTTGCCAGATTGTTCTTTGCCATGCATGTCTTTCCAGCGGTCTCCTGCCAGCTTTAGCGGTACCGACCTCGCCTGTCCCTGATTCCGTGCTTCGTCTGCCTCCTGGTAATTCGACCCAGCCTTCTGTCCCTGACCAAGAACTTTGCCTCTCCTCTCCTGATTCCTGTTTGCCGGTTTCTAAACCGTTTGTCTGTCTGCCAGAGTTTCAGTAAAGTCTTGAACTTTTTACCACTGTCTTCTGACTCCTTTGTACTGCAATTGGGTCCATACACCACCCGTTACATGTAGGGTTTCACCCCAAGTCCAGCACCATGAGATTGAACACTAAGCAGAAGGAGAAAGGCCAGGGGCTAATGAGCATCAGAGCCACTATCCAGGATAAAACAACAAATGTTGAGGAATACAACGAGATGGCCCACAGTGATGAAAGATAACTCTCTGCATGGCATGTACCACTGACAGATTGAAGAAGTGACCGATATCGAGAAGTCCTGTCAAAAAGACTGGTGCAGAGGCACTAATCAGGGCAGATCAAGAGTAGGCCCTGAGCACAAGATCAATCGAGGTCAGGGTCTATCACACCAGACAGGACTCCAGCTGCAGGTTGTGCAAAGAGTCCAGCACATAGTAGCAGGACGTGAGATGCAGGCAGGCAAGGCATACATGGAATGCCATAACCAAGTGGCAAGAATAATGTACAGGAACATCCGTGTTGAGTATGGGTTGGAAGTCCTTAAGTCAAAGTGTAATTTACCTCCAAATGTGGTGGAGAATAACAGAACTAAGATCCTGTGGGACTTCGAGATCCAGACTGATAAACAGGTGATGGCTGTTTAGCAATATAGTGTAGATATGTGTATTCACTCAAATACGTAATTCATTACATTCTAGTAGGCTGAATAAATTATTTGAGCGTTTAAATAATCTATGGTCTGTTGATGATCGCATTTGAAAATTAACATTAATTAATGTTTAAGATCCAGCATGATCAAGAGGCAAATTTAGGCGGGTTCTACAGTTCAACCTGTGTCTACACTATATTGCCAAGAGTATTTGCTCATCTGCCTTTACACATATATGAATTTAAGTGACATCCCATTCTTAATCCATAGGGTTTGATATGATGTCGGTCCACCTTTGCAGCTATAACAGCTTCAACTCTTCTGGTAAAGAAATCCACAAGGTTTAGGAGTGTGTTTATGGGAATTGTTGGTGTTGGACGAGAGGGCCTGGCTCGCAGTCTCCGCTCTAATTCATCCCTAAGGTGTTCTATCGGGTTGAGGTCAGTGCAGGCCAAGTTTTCCTCACCAAACTTTCCCATCCGTGTCTTTATGGACCTTCCTTTGTGCACTGATACGCAGTCATGTTGGGCCATCCCCAGACTGTTTCCACAAAGTTGGGAGCATGAAATTGTCCAAAATCTCTTGGTGTGCTGCAGCATTCAGAGTTCCTTTCACTGGAACTCAGGGACCAAGCATAGCTTCTGAAAAACAACCCCACACCACAATCCCCCCTCCATAAAACTTTACACAATATAATCAGACAAGTATCGTTCTTCGTTAGACTTGTCTATCAGATTGCCAGATGGAGAAATGTGATCCGTCACTCCTGAGAAAGCGTCTCCACTGCTCTAGAGTCCAGTGGCGGCGTTCTTTACACCACTGCATCCAACGCTTTGCATTGCACTTGGTGATGTATGGCTTAGGTGCAGCTGCTCTCCCATTCCAAAAAGCTCTCTACGCACTCTTCTTGAGCTAATCTGAAAGACACATGAAGTTTGGAGGTCTGTAGCAACTGACTCTTCAAAAATTTGGCGACCTCTGCGCTTTGTTATCCACTGGCATTTTACATGGCATACCACTTCGGCTGAGTTGCTGTTGTTCCCAATCGCTTCCACTTTGTCATAATACCACTGACAGTTAACTGTGGAATATTTAGTAATGAGGAAGTTTCACAACTGGACTTGTTGCAGAGGTGACATCCTATCACAGTACCACGCTGGAATTCACTGAGCTCCTGTTGGAAAACCAGAAGAAGCTGTTTAGCTGTCCTGGTCAATGCCATTAATGATGCACCGATAGTCATACGAAGCTTAGTTAAAGTGAATTGTAACATACAAGATATATACAAACATATGCATTAGTGTTGTTGCACGTCAACAGGAGGGGAAGGAGTCGTTGTCACCATTAATTTAAGACTTTGAATTTTAGTGGAAACCATTCACCTGGGCTGGGATTATTTGCCTTATTCTTTATCTATTGATATATATATATTGGCTACTGGCTTTATATTGTTGAATTAATAATAGATTTCAGAGTACCACAGTACCAAATGCACTTTAAGTTTGGAATTGTTTTGTGGATGACATAACATGGAAAGAGACCTTTTCAATATTTTTATTGATCAAGAAAGTTAAGGAAACTTATTTTCAACACATTCCTAGATTTTATACAGCCAAAGACTATCTTCAAATTAAATATAAGCAAGACATTGATGGGAACTGCAGTCCCTTGAGGAGAAGTTATCTATTTTTCGTTAACTGCATTTTGATGTGTGTTTATGTTTAGGATACTTAAGATTTTTGAAGAAAATCTGCTGTTGCCTATTTAGTTAAAAGTTTGGAGAGAGTTTGTTCTTTGCTTGCAATGGATAAATAAACCACCAAAACCTAAAAAAGGTTATTCTGCTTATTTATTTCATACTGTAGTGACAGGGGAGAAGAACGATATCTCTGTGAAAATATCATACCCGTTCGAATGTCTTAAATACTGGGTTACCATGGAGATTCAGAGGAGCTTGTTGCATCCAGAAGATGGCAGTAAGCAACGTTTAGGATGCAGGCTGTCATTGAACCTAAAACTAGGAATATCCGGGTCATTAAGCAGCAGGAGAGATCAGATTGTACATTATGGAGGATACGAGAAGGCACAAATGACACAAATAAGATTCGCTAGACTAGACTTGACTTGTCTCTCTTATTTGATGTTTTTATTAAGGTAAAGATTTGTGTGAGGTGATGCGATTCTCTTAAAGAAGCACTTCCCGTTTGATTCAGCAGCAGACACGCAGAACGACATGTCTGGTTTCAGCGCTGAGCTAATCGATTATTTGGAGGGTAGAATAACTTTCGAAGAGTTCGACAGAAGGAGAGACGAGCGGAAAGTTGAGGTAAACCAAAAAGTGCGACTAGTAAATTGTATAAATCAAATTAAAGTTCATATGCTGTGGAAGATGGCAGACAAAAAGTGCTGGTTAAACGATGCTCTATCTGAGCAGCTCGACTTAAGAAAAATCATTAGATTGTTGAGTCTGCTCTGGTGACTTTCGTTATTAGTAACTTAAAAAGGTGATGCTTTGTTTTTTCCCCCTCATGACTCACAGACATTAACTGAAGATGTGGAAGATGATGCTCAGCCGTCTACCTCTGCACAGGCACATGGGAAAATCGGTAACATTACTGTTTATCAGTTGCTGTGGATTTAGATTTCATTAATGAACGATTTTCATACAACAAAGCGCTTTCAACTGATGTGTCGCGGAGGAGTTGCCAAGATGGCGGTCTGTGCAGACGAATAGCTTCATGGCTGGGTCGACGTTTTCAGTTTTAATACTTCACCTGTGTATTATTGGATGAGTAAATAATGACACCAAGGCATAGAAGAGACTTAGGTTTTACTATCCCTCAGGTAGTAGTCATATTACAGCAGTTAGTGTCGGAGCTGACTCTCATATCACTCCGCATGGTGCACTATATATACTGCATATGAGACATATTACAACAGTCACCAAGGCTACGTTCACACTGCAGTTGCAAGTGACCTGAATCCGATTTTTTCGCTCATATGTGACCCATATCTGATTTTCTTTTGACAGTGTGAACAGCACAAATTGCATTGAATCTGACATTTTCAAATCAGAATCGGGCCACTTTTATATGTGGTACTGAATCGGATACGTACCTGATTGAATGTGACCCATATCTGAACAGCCAAATCGCATTTAATGCGACTTTGACGTCATTCTGACCCTGCTGCACTGTTTTGTAAAAGAATAGTTAATTGAAAAAAGAAAATAAAGTGTGTCACAGGCCTGTAGAAGGACAGAGTGCCAGCCTTTACGGTTGAAATAGTCTATATGATTTTCTTTGGGTGCAATGATGGGGATGTGACTCCCATCAATCGCCCCAGCACACTGGGGGAGACCCCTCCTCTGTCTGAAGCCTCGCAGCACCTCCTGGACATTTGATATAGTCAGGCATGAGGACCTGGTGCACAGCTTTGCAGAAATCATGCACAACAGCGCAAATGGAGGACTTTGCGATGCCAAACAGGTTGGCTAAGGTGCGGTAACCCGCCCATGTTGATACCCTATATAGCCCCACTGCCACTCACTTTCTCAAGAAGATGGATCTCCTGAACAACGTGTCTCCTCTTGAAACCCGCCACATGCTCCTACGCCGCATCCAAATACTTCTCTGTGCGGATGTTGTGGTTATTGCTCATTAACATCAATTTTCTTTCTCCTTCGTGATGTCACGCACTCACAGATTTGCCGGCTGCCACCACACACTATTTTTAGCATTAAGCCATACAGTCCTGCAGTACTAGTTGCCATTGCCTTGGTCGCTTCCGTAAACACCATTGTGGCGTGGTCTATGGGCGTGATGTCATCAACATGATGTCTCCCCCCCCCGGTTTACACGTCCTACCCTACTAATAATCCCTTTTTTTAAGATTTAAAATGAAGAATTAAGAATTCAACTTTTAACTTCGATTGTATTAATGCCCTTTGAACCACGTTACATGGATGACCCTAAACTACATTTTTTTCAACTAATTTATTTTTGATTTTTTGCTGGAAAACAGCTATAGACACTATAATCAAAAAGTGAAGAATGATTTAAAATACTTGGTTAGCTAACTTGAATTTCTTTCTTTTGATGAAAAATGTTGATGTTAAAGTGACATCACTTAACCAAGCTCTCATGTCTTCTCAGAGGAAGGAGTCAGCCCAGGAGTACACCTGGCCTTTGCTTCCATTCTAGGAGAAACTGTAGAGCATCCATCTTCAGAGGAAGAGGAGAAAGAGGAAGACGAGGATAGCTTGAGCTATGTTGACGATGAACATGATAAGGATTACAATGCAGAGGAGGATGAGGGGGTAAATGTTAAGGCTGAAGAGATGGAGAGAAAGCAGCGAGGCGGGAGAGAAGGGAGAAGAGGTGTGCGGGGTAAGCAGAGAATGGAGGAGACAACAGAGGATGTCACTGTGGGAGATGTTTTCGCACTGGAGATGGAGCTAAACCGAGAAAACAAGAAGTTGATGAAGGTAAGAAGGAGAAGAAATTTCAGTCCCACCTCTCCTCTCCCAATTCTTATTTAGTATATGGCTGTGTATCTGTCCAGGGGCGACGTCATGGTAGCAAGCTGCCTCAGGCGCTTAGGGGCCTGATGGGAGAGGCCAACATCCGCTATGCTAGAGGAGAGAAAGAGGATGCCATCTTGATGTGCATGGAAATCATAAGACAGGGTATGAAACAAGTGCTATGTCCAGAGAACAGCTTTCAAGACTTTGACACAATATCATATTGTAATAATGTCACACTTCTGTTCAGCATGACGAGTTCAAATGATAAATTTCTTGTTTAGCTCCTCTGGCCTATGAGCCCTTCTCCACATTGGCAATGATCTATGAGGATAATGAAGATATGGACAAAGCGCTGCAGTTTGGTCTTATTGCTGCCCACCTTAACCCCTCAGACTGTGATGAGTGGATACGACTGGCTGACATGTCTCTTGAACAGGACAACATCCGACAAGCCGTCATCTGCTACACTAAAGGTCAGTTTGTTGCTGTGTCATCGGGTCCTTCAGCTTTGTTTAGATTTACATTTGCATCTCTTTATTTATTTGAAGGGGGTGGGGGTGAAAGGGTCAAAGCTATTTGAGGATGCAGAAGACCAAGCTTTATATTTAGGATCCTATTCTATCTATCACTCCCCACAGCTCATGACCATAGTGAAAGTTGGAACGTATATCAACTGGTGAATCAATAACTCCAACTCAGCTGTCTCTTCATGAAGATAGATCGGTACATATCTCAAGATACTTAAACTGCTCCACTTGAGGCTTCTATTGTAGGTTTCTGCTTGATGAAGCTATCTTGATCAAATCATCTGCATAAAACAATCTTAATTAGTCTGAATTGAAATACTTCCATCCCCTATGATCTGATCAAGCAGCACACACTGTGTGATTACTGACGCAGGGTGGGTAGGTAGATGGGTTCCGCAAATGGGTTTTTTCAACATCACTGGCTGTCGGATGCATCCCAAACCTGTAGCCAATTAAGTTTGGTCCTTGTGAGTTTGCCCCAGCTCCTTTTACATGCTTCTGTGAATCACTGGGAATGATGAATATATATAAAAGAAAACTGCAGAAACATTAAGGTGATGCAAAAGACTTAAGATATAAAAGAACGTGCTGGAGGCAGATGCAGCAAAATGCCTTAAAATCACTGACTTTCTTTTTTGGTGCTGCTTCCACTTCTACCATCAAATGTGAGATGGTAGCGAGGATGTTGGTGGTGACGTGCAGGATGATCTAGACCAGTGGTCTCCAACCTTTTTAAGCCCAAGATCCCTGACCTCAACCTTGGTGAGAGGCAAGCTCCATCTATTGAAGCGTTGAAAGAAGAGGATTGTAGTTCCAACTTGACGCCTTTTATTGTATTTGAATGACATGAAATGCTGTGGTCCACCGTTCAAATTAGTGCAATAAAGAAAACACTAACTAGCATATCAAACTGGCCATAGCTTCACATCAACACACCAACTTCAATTCTGAGTTATTCAACTTAATTTTTACATAAAAAGAAAAGTAATGTGGAATCTTGTCACTAACTGAGCCAGCAAAGAGGGGAGAAACAAAGGTTACCGCACCATTGGGAGCCATACCAATCATTCCCTTCAGGGTACAGTGACACTTGTAGCTGGAATACACTTCACTCTGGAGTAAAGCAGAGGTTGACATCTGAGCTCTGTGCAGTCCAGACTTACAGTGGTATCGGGGTGATCTCTAAACTCTGCTGGCACTCTGCTTGGGACATCCAAATTCTTTGTAAACCAAAAACTGCTCCAGATCAGAATGATCCTGCTGACAGTAGATTGATGGATCCCATACCAATCAGCCAGGTTCTTCAGTCTAAGGGCAAGGTAGTTCAGATAGAGGAACAGTTCATCCATGGTCTGTAAAGACTGTGTCTGTATGAGATATATGAAATATATATTCTTACATCAGGTGCATACTTCTACAACGCAATATTGAATATTACTGTGAAATGAATGACTGTTTACAGTTATGTGGTAAAATCACAAAAATACATCGTATTAACATACCATAGAAGTACTTTGCTTAGCAAAGTCACTGTCTGCAGTTCTTGCTCTGGTGACTCATCCATCATCTACCGCTTTTCCGGGGGTCGGGTCGCGGAGGCAGCAGCTTGAGCAGAGAAACCCAGACATCCCTGTCCCCGGCCACTTCTTCCATCTCCTCCGGGGAGACCCTGAGGTGTTCCCAGGCCAGCCGAGAGACATAGTCTCTCCAATGTGTCCTGGGTCTTCCCCGGGGTCTCCTCCCAGTGGAACGTGCCCGGAACACCTCACCAGGGAGGTGTCCAGGAGGCTTCCTAACCAGATGCCCGAGCCACCTCATCTGGCTCCTCTCAATGCGGAGGAGCAGCGGTTCTACTCCGAGCCCCTCCCGGATGACTGAGCTTCTCACCCTATCTCTAAGGAAGAGCCCAGACACCCTGCGGAGGAAGCCCATTTCAGCCGCTTGTATTCGCGATCTCGTTCTTTCGGTCACTACCCACACCTGGTGACCATAGGTGAGGGTCGGAACATAGATTGACCGGTAAATCGAGAGCTACTGGCTCAGCTCCTTCTTCACAACGACGGGTCGGTGCAGAGCCCGCAACACTGCAGATGCCACACCGATCTGCCTGCCAATCTCCCGCTCCATTCGTCGCTCACTCGTGAACAAGACCCCGAGATACTTGAACTCCTCCACTTGGGGAAGGATCTCATTCCTGACCCGGAGAGAGCATTCCACCCTTTTCCGGCTGAGGACCATGGTCTCGGATTTGGAGGTGCTGATTATTATCCCAGCCGCTTCACACTCGGCTGCGAACCGCTCCAGTGAGAGCTGAAGTTCACGGCCTGTCGACGCTAGCAGAACCACATCATCCGCAAAAACCAGAGACCCGATTCTGAGGTCGCCAAATCGGTGACAGGGCAGCCAAATATCTATATTGGTTTATAACTACCTCGCAAGATGAGGATGAGGAAGTGAAGAATATGCCGGCAAAATGAAATGACGTTACACCGGAAGTTAGCAAGCTGGCTTATATTTTTATATATTTTATATATATATTCACTGACGTTCCATGCATAAAGCGAATTTGTCCATCCTGTTTGTCATTCTCCGTGCGCGCCAAGTTAAAAATTTTGACTGGTGCAAGACTATGTGCCGCGCCAGGCGGAAATACGTCATTTTGAAGTCACGCCGTGAGCGACTCGGCAACCATCAACAAGCTTCAGATAGAGAAAAAAGAGAGGCGCTTGCAAAACTGAACATTAGCCTTACATCAGCCATAATGTATTTGGGTGATTATTTCTCTATTATTTTCATGATTGACAGGGAACGTTTCAAAGATCTACCAGGCGACCACTGAGCTAGACGGTAAAACTAAAACAGATTAGTCCATACAGCTCCGAGTAAGCAGAGCCCCAAGACTGCAAGAAAATGACATCTGACACAGTCAGGTTGGTCATTATAGGGTTAAACTGACTCGAACCGAGGAAGGAAACTGAGCAGAGACGTAAGAGTGAATGAGCGTAGCCAAAGCGAGCCATGAAAAGGAGGTGAGACTGAAGGCTGATAATTTCATGTCCGCTTCCATTTCAAACGTTTCCAAGCATCACTGCTTACATACTCCCATGTGTGCTTTATGTTGGATTGGTTGTTAGGCAATATATCCACCAGAGGGCACTTTGTTGCCTTCAGACTCACATCCAAGTTATGTCCAATCTCCTCCCAACTGTTCTTTAGGAATTCTCTATGCCCAGGCTATAAGTGTTTGTAGTTCTGTACACATTTGCTCAGCCTCTCTTCAAAAAGTTCAGTTTCATATTTCATAGCAAATGATGTGCTTTGAATGTACAAAAGTCTTTTTTTCCTGACTTTTTCCACAGTGAGTATTTTTATGGTGTCACATAACTTCAGTTAATAAACTCATTTAATTAACCAAAACATGAACATTTCAGTAATTAGAAAGAGTTGATTCATTGATTTTTTTTTTATTTTTTTTTCTAATTGAAAAAAAATTAAATATTCACAAATCAACTAATTTATTTACAGAGATTTGTGAAGGAGAGATGTAATCTTCAACAAACCACATTTAATAGTTTTATGTTTTTTTTCAGTTAAATTTTCTCTTAGTTTTTTTTGAGTTTCTCTTTTGTTTTCTGATATGATTACATTTTAGAGGTTTGGGAGCAAACGCAGTCAGTGTGGGATCTTGAGGGGATAGTAGCAGGTGGGAAGTTGCAGAGAATTATGAAAGACTACAACTCTGCATCCTGGTCTCAACCCTGGGTTGTCATGTTTTTGGATGGCAAATAAATTGGTCCATATTTCTAGAAATTGGAGCCGCTCCTTCCAAAGTGGCATGAATGCCTACCTCCTAATCAGACCAGACTTTGCCTAGAATGATTGCCAATTACCTACATCGTCCATGTTGATGGTTGGACAACCAGCAGTTTAAGGATGACATGCGGCTTAACACGTAGTCACTGGCCAGATTTGAGGTCAAGAGGGAGTCTGACATTGTTTTGGCAAAATTGCACATTGCTGAGTGGGGAAAATCTGTTTGAAACGTGGACAGTTTGATGGTGAACCTGGGGCTTGACTTTTGAACTATGCCTCTTCTTCTTGATCGTTACTCAGCCAGCCTGGGGTCCTGGGTGCTCGGGTTCTGCTGAGGGGCGGCTAACGGGGTTAGCTACGCTAGGTGACTCCACAGTGACTAAAAGGACCTAGCTAGCTATCAGGGGCTTAGAAATATGTGTTTTATTGAATTTGTTACAGTTCCTTAAATCTAAATCCTTAAAGATGTTACGGTGCTTTGAGCTCAATATTTATGTTCATATTTTGATATGCTTTAATCTACAACCCCTTTTTTTGACAGCTATAAAGTATGACCCTACCAATGTGCGCTATCTGTGGGAGCGCTCCAGCCTTCACATGCGTTTGGGAGAGCACAAACAGTGTATGGATGGCTACAGGAAGATCCTGTCTCTGCTCCCACTGGAGGATGGAGAGCACTTCATGCAGCTCTCAAAGGACATGGCTAAGTAAGGGATACACAATGATAGAAAATAGGAAACGGAATCCAAAATTTAGTGTTTTATTTACTCATCCACCCAGGAATTTATCTAATCATTACTCCGATATCCACTCTGTAAAAAGAACAACATCGTAATTATGTTGTAATTATGGGTGCCAATGCCGAAGGCAAAAAGGCACACATTATACTATTGTGCATACTTATTATTCTCCCGTTTCCCTCACGAATTTTAGCGCACAACTAGTCCCGCACGGTTGCTCCATCCTCAACAAAAATTATATCTCTATGTGTCGCTCGATCAGGAAAGTCTTATTCACTCTCATTTTAAAATAAAGAGCCCGGTTGAACAAAGCAGGAGTTGTCACAGCTATTTTATACATGTCACACTATCAAAGAAAAATATTTCACAGGTTTACATCATGGGGGAATTTTTGTTCTGAGTCTGTCTGACTAAAACAAACTGCATCACCGCAGCAGCCTGTCATTCAACTGGACCTCATCTTCTCCCTATGAAGCAACCTAATACACACACACTCAACATCACAACCTGTCTCTCAACCTGTCCACTCATAGGGAGGTCCCTAGGTCTATCTGAGACGTACCTTGCCAAACCAATGGCATCAAGTCTCTCTAATCTAAACAAGACCTTCATAAAAATTACATCAGTGTCTTCAGCAGACCTTTTTGCGATTCCCTGGTTTAAAAAAAATTTTCAATGTAACTTTCATGTTTTCTGAAATATGTTTGTTCACTGGGGCACAACCTGTTCTCCTCTGTGTCTGTCTCTGGCTTACACAGTGCTTCTGTGTGCTTTCCCTTCCTCATTCTGCCTAAAGCAGGCTTAAAGCAAACATTGAACAGGCAAGTTTCACCATACCAAGCCAGTATCTCATATGTCAAACTATCTTTTAGCTTATTTCTGTACCTGAGCTGTTTCATGTTGAATTTCACGTTAGGCAACAAGCAGGTCTCTCGGCGGGCAGTAGCTCAAGTGGCACCCATCAAAGTTTCTTCAGAAATGTTTAGTGTTGTCATGATACCAACATTTAGGTATCGATACCGGTATTTTCATACTTTTCAATACTTTTCCAAATAAAAAGAGAAGACAAAAATGCCATTATTGACTCTATTTTAATATAAAGTAAAATAATATAAATAGGCTAATAGCTAATTGCAATGCAGCTTTAATTTCTTTCCAGAGCTACTTTTGTGGAGAGTGAAGGGGGCTGGCGTTGCTTGCTTTTAGCACTGAATGTGGCTTTTTTTCCATGGGTCCACCCTTGGTCAGACATGTTTTGTAACACAGTTTGCACAGTGGTGCTTCGGTGTTAATGGCTTCACCACGCTCATTTGTTTTAAAGCCAAAGTAATTTCACATAGCATTTTGCGCACCTGGATTATCTACGAGTTGCGGCGTGGCGAGGTTGCAGAAGCTGCCATTCTCAGTGGCGGTAAAAAGAAGGAAAAGAATAATTAGCTCCTTGGTTACTGCCTCGAATTCTATGCTTGGCACACATTTAGTTATGACTGCTTAAACTATGCTTTGTCACGAAATAGAGTTGTAGCAAATGGCAAATGTTTGTCTTTGAAACTACCAACAGATATGAATGTTCCGGTGGCTAATTACAGGACCCAACGTTAACCCAAATGATGGAAATAAATAATAACCGAACTTGTAACAGTTTTGCAAAACACAATCTTATGATGAAATTATATCTCTTGTTTGTTGAGTTAAGACCAAATTATTGTTGTATAAGCCAGTTGCAGCTGGTGAAAAATATTCTTGGTGGGGCTAATGTGATAATACATTTCCCTTTCTTGTCCAGTTTAAGAATTAAAATCAACAGTCAGACAACGACTACAATTTAACAGTAATGATTTTATCTCAAAGCAGGCAACTGTCACTATTCGTTTACTTTGACCCAGATAAGATCAGAAGTGTCCTGTTCTGGTTTTCTCCAATACTCTCCTGAAAGGGTCCGTTGTTTGTTCAGCTTAGTTAGCACTAAGTCATTAATGCATCCACCTAAATTTATGGCACAGGTCTGTGGAAAGAGGGGCTGACAAACTCCCCCAAAATGCTTTCATGGGCAAAAGTTGTTGTAAATTTCTCTTCGTTGATGTAGAAATCCCCCATCTGGTATTTCCACACTGACCATCCCCACAAAAGAATGTTGGAGTCATTTAAAGTCTTAAGTTTGTATTAAATTCCACACTTGAGTTCGCTACACATATGTTTGTTTGTTTTAGGAGTTACTATGAGAGTAATGACCTCCTCTCAGCGCTAAGTGTGATTGACGAAGCTCTGACACGACACCCTTGCTTGGTCAGTGATGACTTCCTCAACATGGCAGCTGAGCTATATATCGCCAACCACCAGTACAAAGAGGCCCTGCAGGTTTGTATGTGTTCTTTGTGCACGATGCTGACTGTTTCTTCATGTCATTAAGAGTGAGAGTAAATGTGTGTTGTTGCCTCAGTTAATGATTTACATTTGTGCCTGGTTTCATAGGTCTTGGTCCAGTTTGCAGGTATTGTCTTGGTTAGAGCTCAATCCATACCAGAAATCTCAACACCATCACAAAAAGAGAGAGTGACAAAGGAGCAAGAGGACAAAAATGAAGAGGACACAAAGTCAAACACCACAGAGGAAATTGCAGCAGAGAACTGTGAGCTGTTGTTTTCAAAGATTTCCATTTTATGACCGAGCTCATAGCAGAGAGAGTGAACCACAGTATTGATGCTGAATGTTATGTATTTAATTTTATTTTATTTTTCATTAAAAGGAAAACTGTAGTAAAGGTGGCTGTAATTCTCAGGACTAATGACCTCCAGCAATCTTACTCCATAATGTAGAATGATTTACTGGCAGTCTGTCTTGACTACATGAAAGATTGTTTTTGATACTGGCAGATAATGGCAGAGCATTTTTGTAAAGTATTACTGGGTTATAACTACGCTTTTGGTCCCACTCTTTACTTTTGTTAACATTACCCTGCAGCAGATTATTGCTGCACCAGAAAACAGGTGTCATCCTTAAATGCTTACTTTCAGCACACCTATAAAAGCCTAAGAATTTGCATACTACTTATTATAGATGAACTTGGGGCGGCTGTAGCTTCGGAGGAAGAGCAGTCGCCCACCAATCGGAAGGTCGGTGGTTCGACTCTGGCTTCCCCAGGATACATGTCAAAGAGTCCTTGAGTCCAGACACTGAACCCCACGTTGCCTCCCAGTGTATCACTGGGGTATGAATGTGTGTGAATGATTAGAAAGCACGTAGTTATATCTTAAGATGTGCTGTATGAGTGTGTGTGAGTGGGGTGAATGCGGCATGTAGTGAAGCTTTGAGTGGTCAGTTAGACTAGAAAAGCGCTATACAAGTACAAGTCCATTTACTTATTAGGACATGAATGATAAAAAAAATCATCTTGTCCTAATCAGGTTTTAAGATTAGGTTAACAACCTCAGAAACACATAACGTAACACATAACTATGTCCTTTTGACAACACATAACATAGGCTATTGCCATTGCTATTACACTTCTTGTCCATTAATTTAGGAAGGCTTGTAAGAAATCACAAGAAAAAACAAGAGCTACACATCATTTTAAGAAATGTTGCTACTTTAAAGCCTTTTCTCTCTTAAAAAGAACATGATTGGAAGTTGCATCTGAACAATCTATCGGACTTCTGGAACTATGTCCTTTTGACAAATCTGTAGTGGGCTTGGATGTTGTTTTTTTTGTTTGTTTTTTTTTACTTTATGACTAATTTTAATTGTATTGTGTGTATCCAGGTGAAATTAAAGATGTACAAGTACCGGATAGTGTCCCAGTGGACCTGAGAGCCAAACTAATTATCTGCTTCATACACCTGCACATCTTCACACCACTGGAGGTAAACAAGATAACCATGATTGCATAGCTGGTGACTATTTAAAGAATAAATAAAAAATTTAACTTTCCAGAAATTAAGCAAAGTTCATACATTTTCGTAGGGCTTAGTGTCCTCACTGATGGAGCAGAGTCCAGAGGAGATTGGTGATCTGTACCTGGATGTAGGTGAAGCCTACCTGGAACAGGGCGAGTACATGTCCGCTCTTCCTCTGCTTTCTGCCCTCGTCATATCTGACAAGTACAACCTAGCTGTTGTGTGGCTGCGTCATGCAGGTAGTTCTTCATTATTAGTGGAAACATACTGTGTTATTTGTGGTGTGAACGTTTTCTGCCTTCTCTCAACATGCTCATGTAGGGTATTGAAACCATTTTTTCAAATAAGTTGACCAATTCTTGTATGTATGGCTTTTGATAGTTTCATAAAACAGAAACCCCTTCCTGTGTAATGCAAAACACCTCGGGAGCAAGACTTAAACTTAACTTCCCATCAGATGAACCAATGCCATGTAAATGTTAAAAAAGAAAACGTGTCTGTTGGAAGATTTAATTAGAAAAGTCTTTTTTTTTTTCTTGGTTTAGTCAAATTGTACATATGTATTTCTTAGCACCAGGGAAATTTAAATTTAGTTTAGACTACAATAGCTTTGAGAGCTCAATGGAGAGCCTAAACAAACATGAAGAAATTGTAAAAATGGAAATAAGTATGATTTTTGCACAGGTTTAAACGTCAAATACCGTTGAGTTAACAGGATGATTACTAGTATACAAATATCCATATTACCTCTCTATTGAAGAGTGTCTTAAGGCTCTGGGCCACATGGAGACGGCAGCAGAGAGCTATACTAAAGTAGTTGAGATGGCACCGCAGCACCTCGAGGCCAGGCTTTCCCTTTCAACACTACAACAGCAGTTGGGGCGCATGGATTGCGCTCTTAAAGCACTGGAGTCCATGTATGACAGTGAAACACTGGCACGGGATTCATCTGCTGCACAGAAGGTGAAAACATATTCTTTGTAAATGTATTTATTAATTTCGGGTCTTTTTTTATGTGATTGATTGACATTTCTGTACTCCAGTTTCACTTGATTATAATGTGATATTTGTTGAAGTAAAAGAGGTGATCAACAATGACCCCCTCTAACATTGCCAGAATTTTAGCAGGAGACAAATCCCATGTGCATATTGACTTCACGGCTGGTCAGTTCTGTATCTTCTTGGCAGCCATCTTTTTGAGGGTGTCAATGTGTCCTCTTTTTCTCCTTTTTAAAAATGAGTTGCTAATAGCTCTCTCACCTCTTTCCCCTTACTCATTTCAGTTTAAGTTTAAGATGCTTGTGTTTTGGGACAGTTTTAACCTCCAGTTGCCAAAATCTTGGTGTCTCACAGCTAACTCCAAGAGGTTCAGTGAATGTCATAAATTGAAATATGTATAGTGTCTTAGTAAAGTTTCCTGTTTTGCTTTATTTCCTTTTGGTTTACACATTATTTTAACGATGGTGCACCCACTACAAAATTAGGCACATCATTTTATGATAATTATTTTCACATAATTTTTGTTTTGTATTACAGAACATTAAATATTGCAGTGTCAGCTTTTTCTGATGTTGTGTAGCTCAACAATTTGTCCTATATTTTTAGGAATTAAAGCTTTTACTGCATCGCTCAACAATGTTAAAAACACAAGGCCAAATGCACGACTACCTGGATGCTATGATTACTATGATCTCGATGCTGCTCAAGGTAACCCCCCCCAAGCACATGGAATGCCTTTTACATAGAGAACTTCTATTGACAATGACAGATTGAAACAAGAAAAAATTTTTAACTGATAATCTTTTTATTTTTTAATGTCTTACATGAATGTTTCCCTGTGTCTTAAGAATATCTCTGTGTATGCATGTGTTATAGGTGGCCATGCAGCGAGCTAAAGTATGTGTGCGTTCTGTAACTCTGTCAGGAGAGAATCACCTGAGGCTGGTGAAGATTGAAAATATGATACCGGAGATCGCTGACCATGAAACTGCCTATCTGGACAACACAGGTGTTTATATATCTATATCTATATATATCTACCTATATATACACTACTGACAAAAAGTTAGGGATATTTGGCAAAATCTATAGAAAATATAAAAAGTTTATGCTATAGTGATATTATATCATGAGAGTAGGGCATTTAAGTAGAAGCATGCACTGGTGATTTTCTCATCTCAAACAATTTATTGCAACAAAAGCCAACAACATTGGTGGGTATACCACAACAAAAAATTTAAATGTCTCTATAACTTGTCATATGCCCTTGAGCATCAATTACAGCTCGACAACGACGTCTCATGCTGTTCACAAGTAGACTCCCACTCTTCTTGGAGGGCAGTCCACAGGTCACTGAGGTTCTGGGGTACAGAGTTACGAGCCTCTACACGGAGACTCAGCTGATCCCATAGGTTTTCTATGGGATTCAGGTCTGGAGAAAGTGCAGGCCACTCCATTTGAGGTACCCCAGTCTCCAGCAGCCATTCCCTAATGATGTGACCTCGATGAGCTGGAGCATTGTTGTCCATGAAGATGAAATTAGGCCTGTGTTGTTCATGCAGGGGCACAATGACTGGATTGATGATGTTATTCAGGTAGTATGGTATTGTACCATTCACAAAGTGTAGGGCAGTTCTGTACTGACTAGACTAAGGGTGGGCGATATGACGATATTAAATCGTGAACTATTGCAACGTGAAGACGATCCGTAACGATCTGCCAAACTGCAGAGATCGTGGGATCGTCTAGGGCACGTTCTATAAATTGCAGTTCTTTGCTGATGCACCGACGCACCAGACGTATTACGTCGTCAACCTGACCGACCAATCACAGCGAATTACGGGCAGTGACGCGCTTTCTTACCCGCCTCCTTGTTTGTGTGTGTAGCAGTAGCCACATGGAGAGCCATGGCTGAAAGCCAATTCCATTAAATGGAATTGGTTTGGATTTTCCACAACTGATCAAGCGCAAACAAATATAATTTGCAAAATCGAGATCATGATTTTATTTAAAAAAAAATCGTGATATGATATTTTTGCCATATCGCCCACCCCTAGACTAGACACACCTTCTCACACTGTAACACCACCATCACCGAAGGCTCGTCTGGTGACAACAGTGGCGGACGCATAGCGCTCCTTAACATCTCCAATATTGTTGGCGGCCATCATTTCTGCTCATTGTGAATCGACTTTCATCAGAGAACAGCACTGAGTGCCATTGGTCCCTTGTCCCCAGCGTAATTGCTCCCTGGACCATGCAAGACGATGACACCTGTGCCTGGTGGTATAGTCGGGTACCCTTGCAGGTTGTCAAGCACACAGACCACACTGATGTAAATGGTTTCAAATGGTCTGATGTAACACTTGGGTGCCTCTCACCTCCCTTAAATGTGCCTGGAGTTGAGTGGCATTCATCATCCGATTCCACAGGGCACCGTTCACATTGAAGCGGTCATTAGTGTGGGATGTGGCCAAAGGAAGTCCACTCCTTTCTGTGACTCTTCCAGTCTCTCTGTATCACTGTTGCAACCTGCTGATGACACTCCAAGCTCAGTGGCAACATCCGACTGAGAACATCCTGTTTGAAGCCTCGCAATGGCGAGGTACTGTTGATCAATTGTTGGGTGTCGTCTTGGTCTCATGATGCCAAAATGTGAACAGCATGATGAGGACTATATACATACCAATTCTAATTGAACCAGGAAATGTATAGGTTGATTCATGGATCAAACACCTGTTGCCGTTAAGCTCCTTGTTGGAGAACAGAAACTTGTGCACAAAGTACTGAAACATTGAATAGTTGAACATGTGCATTCAAAAGTTTACAGAAGGTCACATAAGTTCACCTGTAAATGCATTTTAGGTTCATCCTGAAAATTCCCCCAAAAGCCGAGTATCCCTAACATTGTGAGATAGATTTACAGAAAAATTAATTAAGTGAATAGAATTGAATAATGATCATAAGTCTCTCTAATAAAAAGCCTTGATGAATTATTATTATTATTATTATTACAGAGCTCTTTACAGATCCTTAGGTAGATGGTTAAGAAAGACAATGTTAGAAATTGAAAAATATTTTTCAGAATAACCAGATACGAAATGGCATGATCATCTTTTTGCACAGGTAAAACCAATGTTTTATCTAAAGAGGACTGGTGGCAGCTACTGGTGAGCTGCGTGCTCACGTTGTGTGAGGTGAAACGCTACGAAGAGGCTGAGCTCCTTGTGGAGTCAGCTATGGAGTTTTACTCCTTCTATGACAATAAACCCAGGAGGAAGGAGCTAGAGTTCTTTGGCCTGTCTGCCACCATCCTTGACCACAACTACTACAAGGCGTACAACTACATCAGGTTAACTTTAATGATTTATTGGAGAATATGTCACTTATTCTTTCATGTCTTTTTTTGTTCATAAGAAACTTTTTTTTTCTTTGCAGATTGATGCTTATGGAAAATGTGCATCAGCCACAGCTTTGGAACATTTTCAATCAGGTGTCTATCTCCCTGAGATCTTTGTTGAACTGCTGTTATTTTTTATTTGTGTGTTCATCTCACACAAAGCAAGTCTGGTACATGTTGCAATGCATTGCCAATATGTCTACTGTACAGACTTGGCTTGTTGACTGTTATTTCCTTTGTTCTCACTAGCTGACAATAACCTCCCAACATCAGCGTCACCATCGCTTCTGCCTCCGCCTACTGTTAAAACATCCTGACAACCACGCCTTGTGTGTTCTCTGTGGACACAACGCCATGGTGTCGGGGAGCTTCAAACATGCTCTTGGTGCCTAACACACTAGTACTGCACTGGCTTTTATAAGTATTTTTGTAAACTACAAATTGTTTAGGTATTATTTACATTGTACATGGTGAATTTCTAATTTGTATTTTTTATTTAGGTTTTACACAGACACTTAAGACTACGGAACTTTCGAATAAACTTTGATTGTAACACGCACACAAAGAGAATCCACGTTTCATGATCCTCATCTTTCACTATCCACAAATTTGGATAGTGCATAAAAAAGGATTTGCTAACGTATAACTTGTTTTGTAGACATACTGACATTTGTTTAAACCACTCATACATGTGTAACTGGCTTTTGTTTTGTTTTGCATACAAGCTCGATCACAGTGACAATTAAACTCATGTGTTTTCAGGTCAGTATGTTCAGGCCTTGAAGACTCACCCTGACAGCCCACTGCACAGCCTGTGTGTGGGCCTCACTTTTTTCCATATGGCATCTCAGAAGTATGTAGCCAAAAGACATGCACTGGTGCTGCAGGTACACATTCTATTTTATTTCATTGTTTCAAACAGTATTCTATTATTTTGAAATGTATGTTTGTATCTTCAGGGATTCTCATTCCTCTGGCGGTATGTTGAGCTGCGTGGAGAGTGTCAGGAGAGTATGTACAACTTAGGCCGAGCACTGCACCAGATGGGCCTTACACATTTGGCCATACATTACTACCAAAAGGCACTAACACTCCCTGCACAGAAACTGGAGGTGGGTTCACCAGTCAACATATTCATACCACTTTCTCTTATTCTAAATATTATCTTGACTACAGTGTTGGCACAGTCATACTTACCTTGAATTTAGAAATGCAATTTTCACCTCTATGTTCACGTGATGAGTGTCCCTAGATTAACTCTCTTTCTCACAAGTATGGTAAACAATTTTTCCCCTTTCACTTATCCACCTTTTCACCACCCATTCTTCTCACAGGGCATCACGGATGACCAGGTTGATCTGAGGAGGGAGATTGCCTTTAACTTGTCACTCATCTACCTGGCCAGTAGGAACATGGAGATGGCGCAGCAGCTAATCAGAACACATTGCATAGTTTGAAAATGTACTGACATCATGTTTTCAGGCATTTTTGATGGAAGTATAAGGATGGGTTATAATTCAGTGTTCATTAATAAACCAATACAATAGTAAATGCTGTAATATTTCTTAAAAAAAATACTGAATAAAATCTTAAAGAAATTCTATATTGGAAAAAAAATGTGATCCTTTTATGTTAAACTTTTTTTCATTTCTTATTTTTGAATTATTTTACTAGCGTTGTGTAAAACAGAGCTGAAATTGATTTATGATGGCAGCCCCATTACTCTTGACTGCTGACCAGTCCTGCTTTATGATAATATTAGTACTGCTAAATTAACATATAAAAATCGTAACAAACGAGAGTTAAGGAGGCTACATATTACAATTTTAGAAGTTAATAAATTAAATTCACAAAACTGGGTACTCCGGCTTCCTCCCACCGTCCAAAAACATGCTGTTAGGTTAATTGGTGACTCTAGATTGTCCTCAGGAGTGAGAGTGAGCGTGTGTGGTTGTGTCTCGTTTATCTCTGTGTGGCCTTGTGAGGGACTGGCAATAAATTTACTACAAGCCACACATCTGATGACCTTGGCTACAACATCACCTCGGATGTGTGGAAATTGTATGAAGATAACTGCTGAATCCAAGCAGGCTGCGACTGTGAAGAACAACTCACATTCTGAGTGCATACAGATGTAAAGTATTGTTTTTAGATGAACCACAGGTACATGTTCACTGATTTGCAACTTAGAAGTTGTATGTCCTCTATTTACCTCTAAGCTGCATCTTTCTTTGTGTGCCTGGGTATGAGCAGGACTCAACCAGTTTTATGTCAGTTTGATTTCGAGCAGGCGTTACATTTAACTCCTCTACATTGCTGTTGTTTTTTTTTTTTCAAGTGGCTTTTTACACAATGGCGATAACGTCATGTTGATCACGCTATGCTTGGATCTCCTTGATTTGGAGACATAGGTTATAGCAGCAGACACTACAAGCTGATCATTCTAAATTTCTGACTCATTTAGAAATTTGTATCTAGTTATCTTTGGTTGCAAGACTGTGGCAATAGACTATGAACCTATCTTACTGTTTGATGTAGGACTACCATTTTTGCCACAATCAATGAGAATCCTCACTAATTCTTTCTTGTTAGTGAAGAACACCCACCTGATGACCCCAATGACATGTTGGTCAGCGCTGCTCACTGGTCTATATAGGGATTATAGGGAATTATTCACAGAGTCTGGTCCATTTTTTTAGCACAAGTTTCTTGTGTTTACTTCGAATAAAGGATGAAATACAATAATTAAACATTTTCTTAAAGATAAAATACAGGCAGGAGTATTAAGATTAGTGAACAATTCATTCAACATTTCATTACTACATTTATTGAAATAAGCTATATTAATTTAGATATTAATTTAATAAGTAAATCACAATTTCTTTTTTTGAGAAGTCTTTTTTGTATTTGTTTCAGGGACTGAAGTGTTAGGATTATTTACTAAATCTATCCCTCTCTCATCCCAGCCAGTGTATATTAACTTAATCCCTATGTCACGATTTTACATCTGGGCTGGGTGTGTACATATCCACTTGTTTATATTTAAACCGCTGAAAGAATATTATTGATCTCTGGACTGCCACAGCTGGCTTGGGGGAGAGTGGTCTAGTATGAGCCAGTATGTTGACCCACACACTATTTTTAAATTAGATTATAAAATAATACATATATTAGATTAAATTATTACCCTAATCCTATCCAACTGTTGAGTGTGTTATTTGTTGTTATGTGACCATGAGTTCATGAAGCACCCATTTCTATCTAGCTGTGATGGAGAAAAGGACATGGGAGAAGTAGTAAGTAGTTATTTACATAAGATATAGTTTTGTTTGTCACAGAAACGTTTATGCTTGTCAGTTGAGGACCATTATCAACATTACATGTTGACATTTGTCTGTTTCTGTCTTGGTATCATACAACATATCAACCTCCCAACCCAAAACAAAGGTCACTCGACTTAATCTGTTGTACTGACATCACTTCCACTAACATTGATGTCACTGATTTCCCCATTTCCGACCACAAAGCTGTACTTTTTGACATTCACACCCAACTACACAAAGCCAAAGAACAACGGACCATCTCCTTCAGAAACATCAAACATATCGACACCACAGATCTCTTCACCCTTATCAGCTCCTACCCCAGCCCTCCCCCAGTATCCTCCCCGGCTGACCTGGTGACTCACTACAATAACTGCCTCTCCTCTTCCCTCACCACCTTGGCCCCCCTGAAAAGTTGCTCAATCTTATTTACTCACAATGCTCCCTGGTTCATCCCGGAGCTCCGCCAGCTCAAAGCCATTGGCCATCGACTGGAGCAACTCTACAAAAAGACTGGACTCACTGTACACAGCCAAATGTACTTGGACCACCTTCATCACTACAAGGGAGCCCTCACCACTGCCAAATCTTCATACTACTCCAACCTAATCAACACTGGTACAGACAACAGCAGAGTCCTCTTCTCAACAATCAGTCACTTACTTCAGCCTCCTAAAACCCTCCCTCCAGACATCTCCACTGATCAGTGCAATGCCTTCCTGGACTTCTTCAGCTATAATATCAACACCATTTACCAACAACTGGCCTCATCTTCCACCTCCTCAAATTATCCACCCTGGATGATCACCACTGGCCAACCAACTATTTCACTAGTTGTTTTTTTTTAAATGATTATGTTCATCAACAATTCAAAAGTAATGGCTGATTTTGATTATTTAATTTTCAATGAATTTTTATTTATTGTTACTTTTGTAGGTTTCAAGTGCTTTCAGTGACAATTGTGGGTTTTTCCTTCTTTAACTGAGGGGTACCAACAATTTTGTCCACGTGTGTATAACTAGACAATTTCTCCCTGAAGCGCTCACATCCAAAAAGAACAACTTCAGTTTTGTCTGAATTTAGATGCAGACAGTTCTGAGTCATCCAGGTCTTTCTGTCTTTAAGACAGGCTTGTAGTCTGACCAACCTATTGGTTTCATCTGGTTTCATAGATAAGTACAGCTGAGTGTCATCAGCATAATAATGGACATTTATAATTTATGCCATGCTGTCTAATAGTGTTACCTAATGGAAGCATGTATACAGTAAAAAGAATCGGTTCAAGCACAGAACCCTGTGGAACTCCATGACTTACTCTGCTGTGTGAGGAAGATTCTTCATTTACAGGAACAAACTGGAATCTATCAGATAAATATGACTTAAACCAGCCTAATGCAGTTCCTTTAATCCCAATAACATGTTCAAGTCTCTGTAACAGAATGCTGTGATCGATCGTATCAAATGCAGCACTGAGATCCAACAGGACAAGCACAGAAACAAGTCCGCTATCAGAAGCTAACAGGAGATCATTGGTAACTTTCACCAGTGCTGTTTCTGTGCTATGATGCACTCTGAATCCTGACTGAAACTCTTCAAACAGATTATTTCGATGTAAATGATCACAAAGTTGAACTGCAACTATTTTTCAAGAACTTTAGACAAAAAAAGGAGATTGGATATAGGTCGATAATTAGCCAACACTTCTGAATCAAGAGTAGGTTTTTTAAGTAAAGGTTTAATTACAGCAACCTTAAAAGTCTGAGGTATATATCCTGTCAACAAAGACCGATTGATCAAATCCAATTTGGAAGTGTCAATTAAGGGGAAAATCTCCTTGAACAGTCTGGTTGGGATTGGGTCTAACATACAAGTTGATGGTTTAGAAGAGACTATTGCTGTTGTTAGCTCAGAGAGATCAACTGGGCAGAAGCCGCGTAAATACAAATCAGGTTCTAAAGATACTTCTAAAGCTGCTCTACTTGATGATACATCAGTGATAATAGTGGGAAGGATTCCATTAATCTTCTCTCTGATAGAAACAATTTTATTGATAAAGAATCTCATGAACTCATCACTGCTGAGAGTTAAAGGAATACATGGCTCAACAGAGCTCGGACTCTTTGTCAGCCTGGCAACAGTGCTGAAAAGAAACCTGGGATTATTCTTATTCTCTTCTATCAATAATGAATAATAAGCAGTTCTAGCTTTACGAAGGGCTTTCTTATACGTTATTAAACTATCTTTCCAGACTAATTGAGACTCTTCTAAATTAGAGGAACGCCACTGTCTCTCCAGCTTTCTTGCAGTCTGCTTTAAAGCAGCTGTGAATTATACCAAGGAGCCAACCTCTTCTGACTGATTACCTTCCTTTTCAGAGGGGCAACATTGTCCAGTGTTGTACGCATTGAAGCTATAGTGCTGTCAACAAGAGAGTCAAGTTCTACTGGAGTAAAATTTAGGTAGCCGTCCTCTGTCATATCTGCACATGGCAGTGAAGAAAAGGATGATGAAATCAACCCTTTAAATGTGGTTACAGCATTCTCTGATAGACACCTTCTATATGTAGAATTCTTCTCAGAAGCCCTTTAGTCAAGTAATGTAAATTCAAAAGTTATTAAAAAATGGTCAGACAAGACAGGGTTTTGAGGGAACACTGTTAACTGTTCACTCTCAATTCCATAAGTCAGCACAAGGTCAAGGGTATGATTAAGGCAGTGAGTAGGTCTGTGAACACTTTGAGAAAATCCAATAGAGTCTAATATAGAATTAAGGTTAATATTTAGGCTGTCATTTTCAACATCTACATGAATATTAAAGTCACCCACTACAATGACTTTATCTGTACTCAGCACTAACTGGGATAAAAACTCTGAGAATTCAGAGAGAAACTCAGAATAAGGGCCAGGTGGACGATACACAACAACAAACACAAGAGGTTTTTGTGATTTCCACTTTGGGAAAAACTGAGAATCAGAGATTCAAAAGAGCTAAAACTAATCTTGGGTCTTGGACTGATTAGTAACCCTGATCTGAAGATAGCTGCCACTCCTCCTCCTCTGCCTGTGGTTGGAGGAACGTGAACATTTAAATAGTCAGAGGGAGTTGATTCATTAATGCTAACATGATCCTCCTGCTGCAGCCAGGTTTCTGTTAGACAAAACATATCAATATGATGATCACAGATCAAATCATTCACTAACAGAGACTTCAAAGGGAGAGATCTAATATTCAGCAAACCACATTTAATAGTTTGATGTTTTTGTTCAGTTAAAGTTTTAAATTTTTTTTGCACAAGATGATTTGTTCCTTTTGTGTTTTTTGATTGGGGGGGATCGGGGGGAAGCCGCAGAGAAGTGTGTGAGACTACAACTCTGCATCCTGGTGTCAACCCTGGGTTGTCATGTTTTTGGATGACTAATAAATTCGTCCATATTTCTAGAAATGAGAGCCGCTCCTTCCAAAGTGGGATGGATGCCATCAGGGCTGTACGCAGGCCCAAAAAATACCGAGGTCATGAGTCAGAACTTCTAGCCGGATTCGGGGGCATGCTCCCCTGGAATTTTTTTTAATTCCACTATTTAGCTAGGATATTATTTTTTTAATTGGCTCTATATGAATGAATTGGATTATTTTGAATTGAATTAATTGGATTTCATTGGATTATATTATTTAAGTGCCTTGAGATGACAATTGTAATTTGGCGCTATATAAATAAAACTGAATTGAAATTTAATTGAATTTAAATCTGGCCATTTTCAGAGTCTTAAAGGAACAAAAACAACATCATAATGACTTTTAGGCTTATTTGTTTTGTTTGTTATCAGAGAACATCAGCCTCATCCTAAATGATTTGCAAATGAGTTACATTGTAAAACTGGAGAATGAATTTCATCAAGTCATGGATTAGGAATAAAAAGGAATGAACTGTCCTGGTACAGAGGGATAATATATACAAATGCTTCATATTTCCTTCAGTATTTAAAATAGATACCCAAGCCCTATTACACTATCATGTTGATGATAGTGATCTGAATCTGTTCACTCTTGTTAAGGAAAACCAGCTTTTGAACATATTTCTATTATAATCTTACACAATACTTCTATTATCATGCATTATACATCTGACTTTTAAAACGTATACAGGTCCTTTTATAGTACCTGCTCTCCCTCTATCACTGCTCCTCTTCTTGCTGCTTGGCCCAAAGATGAGCTTGGTTTGGCTCAGCCTTTTCCTCCCTATCCTGTTTTCCCTTTATTGAAGAAAATAAAAAACTGGACTATCTCACTCACCTGCACCTCAATGCTAACCTCAATAATATTGTTAATATTGTAAATTTTTCCACTTATATTTTAATCCCCTAGACTCAACACATGATTATGTATGTGACAAATAAAACTCTTGAATCTTGAATTTATAAACACAGTCAAATTCTAAACTGATAAAAATGAAAACATGCAATTTCAACATCATGTTTTCAGATGTGTCAGAAATCTTAAAAAAAACTTGAGGGCGGTGCGGAGCTTTTGAAATTTGAGGTAAAAATGGGGCATTCTGAGGCTTTTTTAAGGACTGTTATGGTGACTCGTGAAGTAAGGGCAAGTTACCACAGAAAATGATTTATTATTATTTTGAAAATTAACCGGGTGTTTTATTTTGTTTCTGCGCACGACTTCCTGTCCCGCAGATCTTCTCTGTGCAGTGTTGCTGTGTTGTGCTCCGGCATCCGGCAGAAATATATTAAAGGTTCGGCATCCAATATTAAGAAATCTACACTGAATAAACGTTTCATTTTCAATCGAAGGCGTCGCTGACATTTCAATCGCAAAATGAATGTTGACTCAACCGGTGGAAATTGATTGACGACCGGTACTGACGGAGTTAACCAAAATTAAACTTTGATTCATGTTTCCTTGCTATCTGAGTTGTACGCTGGGCTGCAATAAAAATAAAAATATCTCCAAATTAAAATGCATTTTTTCTCACAGTCATCTACCACTTAAACTGCTCTCCACCTACATGTTTAGCTTGATGTGCTCCTCTTCCAGTGACTGGTGTGACTGACTGACTCACTAACGGTAGCGGTTACATCAAAGTCCAACATGTGTGTGGTAGTTACCATAGAGATGCCCAAACTGAGCCACTGTTTTATTAAACAGTCGCGCTACTCTTGGCTCTTCAAATATAAAATCACACAATTTAAGCAAAAAAATTTATAAATAAAAATACCAAGGACACGACCTCGGTGTCCTCTATGGTAGTTACGGCCTTGGATGCCTCATCAGACCAGGTTTTCTCCAGAAAGATTGCCAATTATCTATGTAGCCCACGTTGTTTGCTGGACACCATCTAGACAACCAGCGATTGAATGAGGACATGCGGCTAAACATGTCATCACTGGTCAGATTTGGCAGGGGTCCAGAGAAAACTACGGAGTCCGACATTGTTTTGGCAAAATTACACAGCGATGCAACATTAATTTTAGTGACCTCCGATTGACCGGGTGTCATTACCGCCGACGTGAATAACTATTTTACCGTATTTACGCTTTTCCTTAGCCAGCAGTTTTAAATAGGATTCTATGTCGCCCGCTCTGGCCCCTGGAATGCATTTGACTATGGTCGCTGGTGTCTCTAATGCCACGTTTCTGACTATAGAGCTGCCAATTACCAGGGATTTTTCCTCAGGTTGACAGGTTGATGGTGAACCACGGGCTTGACATTAGGACTATGACTCCTCTTCCTGACAGTCACCCAGCCACTCTGAAGTCCTGGCTGCTGGGGACGACTAATAGAGCTAACTAGGCAAGTTGGCTCCGCACTGGCTAAAGGGGCCTGGCTCGCTATCGGGTGGTTTTCAACAGTGCAGAGCCGAGCTTCCAATTCAGATAACTTCGCCTCCAAAACTAGAAAAAGACTACATTTGTTACATGTACCATTATCACTAAAGGAGGCAGAGCAGTAACTAAACATCTGACACACGGAGCAGGTGAAAGCAGGAGATGGAGGAAGAGAACTGAGTAGCACTGTCATCAATGATTAGCATTCTCACCTCTGCTTACATAATAGCTGATGAGCCTCCAGAAGTTGAAATTTCAATAGGCATGATGACACCCATCTCACCTCCAAATTCCTGAGCATTCTCACCCATTATTTACATAATAGCTGAGCCTGCAGAAGTTGAAATTTCAATACGTGTGTTATCACCATTATAGTCTGATATAGTACTTAGAATACCGTTTTCATATTCTCACCCAACTTAGGCCTAAATGTGAATAGGCCCCTTCAAATAGCCTGATATGAGCCCAGGTTGCTTCGGTTAAAAGCCCTTTCCTTTTGTCCTATGATATCATACCTGGGGTTTGAAAAATCTGCGCAAGGGTCCAATGTAGACTCTATTTACACCTTATCAACACTGCAAAGGAAAAAAAAAAGCCTATCTTCTCCTGGAGCAAACATTCTACTTTTTATGCAGAGTGTCCTACATCTACCACAAGGCAGAATTTCTGGGTGTTGCCACCAATATTCAAGCGTTTATTGTCATGTATACAGTACATGTTAGAAATACGTTCCTGTACAATGAGATTCTTGTTGAGCCCTTCTGACCAGTTGCATGCTGCAGATCATGCCTAGTTTCTTCTATTTGGATTGGCCATGGTTCTAAACACTTAACACTGAAGGAAACATAGTTTGCTTCAGCTGAGCTAACAAAATACAATACACAAAATGCCACAAACAATTCAAACCATGTGAAAACCTGGGAAAGCAAATACACAATAAGGTGAATTGTGTCTGTATCCTCCCTGCCATTGTTGTTTAAAGCCTGACACTGACTCGGTAGCTGTCACGTGACAAATTAACGAACGAGAACGATCCGTTCAGCCCTGTCACGTGACAGCTGGTGGAGGACAAGTGAATGTAAAACTCACATTCATTTAGTAACACAATTAAGTGAGAAAAAAGTAACAATAAGTTCCCTAAAATGTTACATAGTGTCTTCTTCTTCTTCGTGTGAGAGGTGTGGAAGTGGAGCTGAGAGAAAGACTGTGAGTGAAAGCGATTTTCTTACCTTATTTTCTCTAGCTTTGTCTTAATTTGTTTAATGTTTCATTAGTTGTGTTGGTTTTGAGTCTTTTGTGTAGTGTGTTGAAAGTTTAATTTAGTTTTTTTGTTGTTTTGTTTGGTGTGCTTCCCAGCCTTGCTGGGAGGTCAAAATGGCGTCCAGTGGCTTCTCCATGCTGTCACGGAAGCACGGCATCAGGGTTGGTGCCGGCTCTCCGTGCAGCGTGGAAGAAGTGGCGCTGGCCGTAGGGCAGGTGATCGGGCACGGCTCAGTAAGGCCCGCTGCCCGCATGAACAAGGCGGTGGTGCTATTTGTGGAGAAGGTGGAGCAGGTGAACAGGTTGGTGGAGACAGGCATCACCGTGAACGGGATGTTTGAGCCGGTGCTGCCGTTAACGCAGCCGGCCACAAAAGTCACGTTATCAAACGTCCCCCCTTTCATCAGTGATGAGTTTCTGATAAAAGAACTGTCAAGACACGGGAAGGTAGTGTCACCACTCAGGAAGGTTCTGTCGGGCTGTAAGTCTCCCCTGCTGAGACACGTGGTGTCTCACCGCAGGCAGCTCTACATGATCCTCAATAACAAAGAAGAAGTGTTCGACTACCGTTTCCGTGTCCGTGTGGACGATTTTGAATATATTTTATTCGTGACCTCGTCCTTTATAAAGTGCTTTGGGTGTGGTGAGGAGGGACATTTGATCAGGGCCTGTCCCGGCCGCGGTGAAGTAGAGGGTGAATTGATCACAGAGGTGGGTGAAACGGTTGAGGGGAGTGAGATGGGTAATGTTGGTTGTGGAGTGGGTGGGGGACATAAAGTAGTAAGTGTGTTGGAAGAGGCAGGTGAGGATGTAGGTGTGGTGGAAGAGGCAGGTAATGTAACAGGAGGACTGTGTGAGGAGTCCGAAGTCGCAGGCCACCAGTGTCAAATAAGTAAAGAAATGGAGACACATGAAACAGAAATACAAGCAAATGAGTTGTGCGAGGGGGGTGCAGTAGCTGAGGCTGAGGAAATGGAGGCCTGTGAGGCTGGAGAGAGTCCTGCTCCTCAGAAAAAGTGCACCAAAAGAAAGAATGTGGTGATTGTGATGGCCAGCGGTAAGGCTGGACGGCTGGCAGGCACACCGGGTGCTGCAGAGAGCAGACCTGCCTGTCTGTCTGACAGCAGCGACAGCGAGGGGTGTGTCTCACACCCAGCAGGCTGCTGCTCAGATGTATCCGCCTTCCATGCTGAAGGTGTTCCTACAGAAGACCAAAGGCATGAAGGGTCTCATAATAGAACAGCACTTCCCTGACCTGCAGGGTTTTTATAATTCTGCCAGAACCACAATAAAACAAAGAGCTGATTCAGACCTGACTGAGCAGGAAATATACAGACTCAGGAAGCAAATGATCAAAGTCAGGAAACAACTCGGTCTTTAATGTTAAATAAACCACGGATCTTATTTCTATTTATTTCACCGTTTGTGTTCACTGTGCATTTTAACATCTCTGTCGTCATTATGGATACTTTTAAAATAGGAAGTCTGAATGTCAATGGTGCCAGGGAAGAGAGGAAGAGGGCACTGGTGTACGACACAGCGAGGATGAAGCACATAGATGTTCTGTTTTTACAGGAAACGCACAGTGATGATGGAAATGAGGCAGAGTGGAGCAGAGAATGGGAAGGGGAGCTGATTTTAAGCCATCACACCAACCTCAGTGGAGGTGTGGGCTTCCTATTCTCCCGAGGATTTGCTCCAACCTCTGTGGAGGTTCGGCACGTTGTGGAGGGGAGGTGCCTTTTAGTCAAAGCCCATTTTGAGCTTTTTAACGTGGTTTTTATCAATATTTATGCTCCTAACAACGGTACAGAGAGGAAACGCTTCCTGGAGAACTTGAATGATGTTTTAAACAGCTGCAGCTCGGAGGATTTTTTATTCATGGGCGGGGATTTTAACTGTACAGATAATGACGTTTTAGACCGCAACCACGCAGAGCCTCATCCAGCATCCCAGCATGCCTTGAGGCAGCTGGTCTCCTCCCATAGCCTGGTGGACGTGTGGAGAAGGATGCACGCAAGCTGCAGACAGTACACATGGTCCCACGTTAGCGAAAACAGAATCTCCTCGGCCAGACAGATCGCTTTTATGCTTTTAAACACAGAGTCAGTGTCGTCAGGATGTGTAAGGTTTTACCGGTTGGTTTTACTGATCACTCTCTGGTTTTATGTAGCGCTTTTATTAGGAATATTTTACCCAAAAGCGCATATTGGCATTTTAACTCTGTTTTAACTGTTGATAAATCTTTCAGGGAGGTTTTAAACTTTTACTGGAATGATTTTAGACAGAGAAAGAGTGAATTTGTCAGTCTGAGGCAGTGGTGGGACCATGGAAAGGTTCAGATTAAACTTCTTTGTCAACAGCACACGCTCAATGTCACACGTGACATTCACAGATCTATCAAAGACCTGGAGACTGATATTGTGGATCTCGAGTGTGAGAGCGAGTCCACAGGAGATCGAGGATATATTGAAATCCTCAAGTCAAAAAAGACGGCGTTGGCCGACCTGCTGGACACTAAAGTACAGGGTGCACTGGTCCGGTCCTGGGTACAAGACATCAGGGAGATGGATGCTCCATCGAGCTACTTCTTTGCACTGGAGAAGAGACGAGGGCAGAAGAGACAGATCCACTCTCTGCTCTCCGAGGCAGGACAGGAGCTGACAGAGCCGAGTCTCATTCGGAAAAGAGCTGTCGAGTTCTTTACCTCACTGTTCGAAAGTGAACACAAGGAGGACGAAGAGCTGATGGAAGAAGTCTGTGGTGGACTTCCTCAGCTGTCTGAGGAGGTCAACTCACAGCTCGACAAGCCACTGACCCCACAGGAGCTGCACGCCGCGCTGCAGAGCATGCAGGGGCGAAGGGCTCCAGGCATAGACGGACTCACTGTGGAGTTCTACAGGGCTTTCTGGGACATCTTGGCCCAAGACATCCTAGATGTCTTTGAAGACAGCTTGATGTCTGGGTCACTGCCGCTGTCCTGCTGGAGAGCTGTAGTCACCCTCTTACCAAAAACCGGCTGCCTGCAGGACATAAAAAACTGGCGTCCTGTCTCTCTCCTCTGTACAGATTATAAGATACTGTCCAAGGTCTTAGCCAACGCAAAAATGTCCTTCAGAGGCAGGGTGCTGGTCCTGAACAACCCAGTGGCCTCTTTATTATGGCACAGGTTGACTTGCCTGGACCCTCCATCAGGCCTCGTTGCGGAGATCCAGGCAACGATGGTTGATTTCTTGTGGGATAAGTTTCATTGGGTACCGCAGTGTGTGTTGTTTTTATCCAGAGATGAGGGGGGCCAGGGCCTGGTCCACCTGGCTAGCAGGACCGCCACCTTCAGGCTCCAGTTCATTCAGAGATATCTGACAGGACCTGAGGATCTGGTGTGGCGGGACGTGGCCAGCTGCATACTCAGGCGTGTCAACAACCTGGGGCTGGATGCTGCTCTGTTTTTAACTGATTTTAATTCTCTAAAAGTAAGTGGGTTGCCTCCTTTTTATCAGAGTGCTTTTAAATCATGGGCGATGTTTAAACACAAAGTGAGCGGGAAGCGTGACTCTCTGTACTGGTTGTTAAAGGAGCCTCTAATATGTGGTGCCAGGCTGGACGTGTGTTGCAGCACCGTGCCTGGGCTGGCGGGGGCGCTGTGCAGGTCAAAGGTCGTCTGTCTGTAGCAACTGGTGGATGCAGCAGGACCTGCACTGACTGGCAGCCGGGCTCTGGAGTTATGGAGGAAGAGGCTGACAGAGACAGAGAGAGACCTTCTCCTCAGGTACGGCAGAGGAGAGGCCGAACCCGACGCCACAGACCCGTACCCGGAGATAAACCTGGAACCCACATTCACAGAGCTCAGCGGCCCGATGCTGAAAGTCTGTGGAGGAGACAAACTAAGCCTGCACAAGGCTGATAAAAAGATGTTCTATATGAACTGTGTGAAGAACATCCACAAGAAAAAACTGAGCAATAGAGCTGAGAGAGTGTGGACAGAAAGGCTGAGTGGACTGAGCCCACAATGGAGAACTCTTTATAAACCTCCCATAAAAAAGAGAACTGGAGATCTCCAGTGGAGGATTTTACATGGTGCCATAGCCACAACTGCCTATTTATCTGTTTTTACTCAGTGTTTTAAACGAGTGCCCTTTCTGTGGTTTAGCTGAAAACGTTTTTCATGTTTTTACTGAGTGCAATAGGTTAGCAGAGTTTTTTATCGTTTTAACTCGTGTTTTTAACCTATTTGGTGCTACTTTTACTGTCCCTGGTTTTATTTGTGGTGTCAGATACAAAAAGACTGAAAAACAAAAGTGTCAACTCTTAAATTTTCTTGTAGGAGAGGCTAAACTGTCCATTTATCTGACCCGTAGAGACAGACTGCAGGGAGGATCGACCCTGGATGCTGTGACTCTGTGGAGGTACAACATTAAAGCCAGACTGAGGCTGGAGTTTTGCTTCCACAGAGTCACCGGCAACATAGCTGAATTTGCACATCACTGGGCTCATGAGGGGATTTTGTGCCAGGTGGCTGACAAAGAACTGCAATTTGCACATTTTCTAAACTGATTGATTGATCCTTTTATTATTAAGTAAATTGTGTGAAATGTTTTGATACAAAGTAAATAAAGTGCTGTTAAAAATAAAAAAATCATCTTTTTTTTCATTATGGTAGAGTATAAGACAAAATCAATATGTTAATATCATTTTCAAAAGTATCTATTCACATTATTACATTATCATTTATCTATTTACACACTTCACGCATTATTTACACACAACACTATACATATCTACAAGAACCCAAGACCACTAATTAATTATGATTTCATGACAAATGAATGAACATCACAAACCAGACATCATTCATTTCCTCCTGTTTCTCAGTCTACAGTAGAGCCCTGTGCGGGACTGTTTTCTTCACCCTGCTCCCGCTGAATTTCTGACCATTAACCACCCACAATGTGTGTGTTACACTCCCGCAAAACTTTGAGAATTTATGCCCGCACAATAATAGAAATGCATTGATTTTGTGTCTTCTCCCGTCCCGCAGGAGAAAACACATAATTTTATAGGCTATCAATAAAGAGATTCACGGACAATTGAGAAACTTCTCCAAATATCACACTTGCCTTGCTTTGTCTTTGTGCTGTAAAGACCTTTTTTGAGCTTCCTTTCCACATCATTTATTGACATCCTGTCGCTAGGATAAATCCCGATCTCACAGTGTTTTTAGCCGCCAGCAGTTGAGTCGTGAACGAATCAAAACTATTTCCTGTGCGAGGAGCCGTAACCCGAGGAGTTGACTCGTGAACGAATCAAAACTGTTTCCTGTGCGAGGAGCAGTAACCCGAGGAGTTGATTCGTGAACGAATCAAAAGTGTTTCCTGTGCGAGGAGCAGTAACCCGAGGAGTTGATTCGTGAACGAATCAAAACTGTTCCCTGTCCTGCTGACTGAGTTTATGCAGCATGTCATATGGGGATTTGATGGGGAGGAAGGGTACTGCGTGAAAACGAACGAATCACTCACTGAGACTACTCGTTACTCCCGAGTCATATAAACGATTAGTTAATATCGAACGAATCGTTCGCGAACGACACATCACTAATAATGGTCAGTATCTCCACCGGGGTTGCAAACAAATAGTAGGCATAGCATTTGGAAGCAAGAAATCTTCAGATGTACAACGGCCACAATAATCTTTAAACTAGACGATACAGTGCCAGAATAGCAATACAACATAGTAAAGCCAAGCAAGGAGTGAACTTGGGTTGATTGCTAGTGAAAACCATTCTCTAGGAGAAGTCTGAAATGTCAGAAGTGGGATTTGAACCAACGCCTCCAGGGGAGACTGCAACCTGAACGCCAGCAGGCGCTGAATCGTCTGTCTCGATTTGCAAATCAGATTCGCAAGTCCAACATTCAACGACCAATCATTTCGCCGGATTCTTCCCCAGCTCCAACATTTGACATTTGAATGAGTTACGTTCGTTCCGCAGGCTCCGCAAATACTGCTCAGTTAGCATAAGCAGTGAATACGGCCCAAGGCAGTTCTTTCAAGACAACAGTTTACAGTAGCTGTTCGAAAATTATGGAATTATACTTTGAGAAAAGCTGCAAGAATAAAGGTTCATGTGATGGGGGGAGGCTTCCTCCTATCTTTTGGTTCTCATAACTCTGTGTAGCAAGCAAAATTGTTTTTGACTGTCTGAACTCATTTTCCGCACTTTTCTACAGCTGTTGATTCTTTGGCCATACTTAGAGGTGAAGTTGGGAAACTGTTATAATAAATAAATGTGAACACAACTTGTCCTCAGACTGAGTGATGTGCACATCTGAGACACATGAACACACGTGTGTGCAATTACACGAGTGGATATAAAAGTATGCGCAAAGTGTTGCAATGCATACCATTAAAAACAATGGCAGCTTTAGCGGTATTAGAAGAAGTGCAATTAGAAAATAGCGTGTTTTAAGAGACTGAGAGGATTTGCTGGCACATGATGACAAATGGCTCATCAGCCGTTTTGACGGTAATCCTCCTGGAACTGTGCGCAGAGCTGCGGCGTTGGAGCGCAACACAGCGAGGAGCCATGCGCTGCTTGTGCCACAGGTGATGTGCACACTGGGGTTTAAGCAACCGGGGCATTCCAGAAGGAGCTGACCAACCGATTGGGATTGTGCCAGTCGACCCTGAGCCGAGGGATGCCAGCTGAGTGGGACGGAATTATCTGCATCTCAGCAGGTATATGCTTGTTTTTTTGCTGGTTAAACAACATCTTAAGATCTTTCTAACAAGCCCCTGATCGTCTCCGTGTGCAAATGTTAATAACCCCGTGTGTAAAGTGTGAAATGTCTTAATCAGCCTCACCTTTTCCCCGGCGCACTTCTGCACTAGTTACTGTATGAACATGTTTGTTGTGAGTTACACAAATGTAGGTATTTACCTTGGGGGTAATCAGTCACCCACACTCCCACACCCCTGACAGAGCAGCGTCACCCATAGCTGTGCCGACTCTCTGTTCAAACAGCCCCCCCCCGCCTGTTTTGGCCACACTTTGGCGGTGGGCAGCCAGTCTCCGCTTCACATCCACCTTAATATCGGAACACTTCTTTTTCACCTCTGCTTGTGTGCGCTTCTCAGACGCCTCAGCATTAAAGGCCTCGCTCTCCCACCCACTCCTCTTATGTTTGCTGCTTATATCGTAGGCCAGCGTGCCAAAGAGCACATTTTTGCGGGCCTCCACTTCAGAAAGTAGCACCTCCATCTCGATTTCCGTTAAGTTATTCTTTTTTCTTTATTTTCTGATCGTGCAGAGAGAGGAATCGCAGGTGGGGGGCTCATTTAAATATGATTTGCATATTTAAGTAGGGGCGTGGACAGGGAGGAGTCGGGTACTCTGACATGTGCGCTCAGTTCCACGTTGATTGGGATGTACAAAAGAAATGTGCTTGGATTCATGCGTGCGCACACATTGATACATCTGGATATTTTTGTACGTTGGAGGGCATTTTGGTTTGAGCGTACGCCATGTTTCAGTAGGAAATCCACGCAAGTCTTTGTACATGAGGCCCCAGGAGAAACACATCCATGCATTCATCTCCAGTAGACTCCATTACTTTAATGGTCTTTTAACTGGACTTCCCAAAAAGAGAATTAAACATCTGCAGCTCATTCAGAACGCTGCTGCTAGAGTTTTAACCTGTCAGGAACCATTGACACATTTTGTTTTGAATCATGTCTTGTCTCATCATTTCCGGTTTTATTTTGAAATATTAACTTCCCTCTCTTTCAGGTATCTTGCCCTTCCCCTTGTGTCAAGTGTCTGATCGTCTTCCCTGATTCCCAAGTCTGCGTCTCCCTCGTCTTGTGCCAGTGTGTCGCAACCATTCTGTGTTCTTCACTCTAGCGTCTTGAAAATCCATAGCTTTGAATCCACGAGCCTGTAGTTGAGCGTTCCTCCTACAGAGCGATCTTGTTTTGTTAATTTTGAATCAGTCATAGTTTAGACTTCGTTAAGTTCATACAGCTTAAGCTGACTAAAGGCTGATTCAGCCTCAGGAGTCCATGGAACACGATCAGCTGACTGGAGGCCTTTTCCATGGATAAGAGCACCTAAAGGAGCTTCGAGAAAAGAGTAGTTAGGAATAAAGTTCCTGCAGTAAGATGTTATACCTAAGAATGAAATAAGCTGTTTTTGCAATACTCTCCCATGTCCTGGTTCATTACCCAAATCCGTTGGTCTCTGTTGACCGCTGTGCTTGCTGACTTCCTCAAGGATGCGGTGTACAAAATCATCAGTCCCTTCACCGGGTTTCTGTTTGCAGGTGTAGATGTGGGACATATTGATTTTGGTTGGAAATTGAGTGGTGATGGCTTGACACAGTCTTTGGATGGCTGCTTCATATTGAGCGTTATCATTATGTCCTCGTTCACTGTTGGTAGGTCGCAAATCCAGTTGTGGCATACTGGCCTCTATTTCGGTCGGTTTGAACTTTTTTGCCAATATGCGACGCAATTCAACCGCATTTGTGCGCAGAAATCTCACAACTCGTCAGCGAAAGATGAAAGGACTCCAGAGATGTGGAGCCTCGAACACACCTGAAGGTGGGCAACTGCGACCCTCCCTTTGTGAGCCCCCCTGTTTTGGTCTACAGAGCAACACCAAGAATTCTCTGGATCTGGTAAGCATTGTGATGCTTCCATGATGTCAGTCTCAGTCCAGGGTCGATAAACCAGTAATGGTCCAGTGGGACCTGCAACTTCAACCATAGGCATGGTTTGGATCTGGTTTTGTTTTTTCTCACGTTTAGATCTCCAGATTGTCCAGATTGTGGGGAAAGGACTTTTGTCACTTTCGTTAAAGGTTCTTGGGCAGGTACGCTGGAGAACCAAACGTCTTCCTTTTCCTCATCATCAGACTGATGTAACCGATGTTGTGAGGATGATGGAATTTCTTCCCGAGGGAGGACTGAAGAAGTCCCTTCCTCCCGAGAGCCAGAGGCTTGTGGCAGGGCTGGCTGTTGTTGCTGCAGGCGTCGCGGAGGGCAGGCGTCCAGGTCTGGATCCGGCACAGCGAGAGCGCTCAGGGTGGGGTAAAGAGGTGCAGAAGGAGAAGAAGTGTTATCAGTGGATTATGGTGGTGGTTTATAAGAAGATTCAGTCTTAATCAGAGCTGAATTATCTTTTCGTCCACATACTAAATTATCATCATCATTCCATGCTGGCATTTGTTTAGCATTTTTCTTTCTTCCTCTTAATACACTTTCTTTTTTCCAACATTCTATACCTTTCTTACATTCCACCAACCGTTCCCAATCTTTAAACTTCATTTTCTTTTTTTGCTTCATCTCTTTCTCATATTTGCAAAACTTTTCTTCTAATTTTCTTATTTCTAAGAAAAGAACATTCAGGTGGAAAACCCCAATTTTCTATCCAATCTCTACTCCATTTTACACTCTGGACCATAAAATAACACAGCTCTTGGTGAAGTATAATATAAATTTTTGTAGGTTTCTATCCAATCTCTACTCCATTTTACACTCTCTGGACCATATTTCTTTTTCATTTAATGTTTGTTTTTTCTCTGCTTGTCTGCTTTCAGGTGCTCCTGGAGGCTCTAAGGCTGGATTCCCCACAAAGGCTGTGGATTGTCGTCTGTTTTGTTTTTACAGGTGTAGCAGCTGGTTGTCTGGTTTTTGTTTCTATTTTTGTTCTGTTTCCTCTTCCTCTTTCCTTGTCTTTACATTTATAAAGCTTCCCTTGGCAAAGCAAATCTGTTTGGCATCAAAGGTATTCAGACTACAATTCTGCTGTCATAATGCTGGACAGGACAAGGGGGAAAAAAGAAAAAGAAAAACAGGGCAGGGTGGTACCTTGTAGCGCGGTCATTTGCAGGTCATACACAGTAACACTCAATACAATGCATATAAGAATTAAATTTCCATTACAATCGTATTGTGCCTCCATTAAGCAAACATTGATATTGAAGAAAGTGTATTAGGTGTTCATAGCCTCTTGCTTTGCTCTGTTCTGGAGATCAATACGTTGTTTATTGGGAATAAACAACTTGAAAACATTGAAAACCCTGCATCTGTGTCCTGCCGGTCCGTGACATAACTTGGACTAAGAGATCTGAACACATCACACCAGTTTTAAAATCTTTACTCTGGCTTCCAGTCAGTCACAGAATAGATTTTAAAAGCCTACTGATGGTTTACAAATCCCAGAATCTGTGATATGTTCAGAGAATATAAACCCAGCAGAGCTCTTAGATCCAAGGACTCGGGTCAGCTGGTCCAGTCCAGAGTCCAGACTAAACCTGGAGAAGCAGCATTTAGCTGTTGTGCTGCAAACAAGTGGAACAAACTGCCAGAGGAGATTAAACTGTCACCAAATGTAGACATTTTTAAATCCAGGTTAAAAACAGTTCTTTTCTCACAATATCTTTTAACTTATCTAAACGGTTGCTTGTTTTTATTAATTTTATTCTTAACTCTTTATATTCTTTTACATATTTTTAATTCTTCTTCCACTCCCCGCTGCCATGCTTTTATTTTATGTAAAGCACTTTGAATGGTTTTGTACATGAAATGTGCTATAAATAAATTTGACTTTGACTTGACTATTACAGTGTTTCTAGATGGATACTTTATTGATCCCGAAGGAAATTCAAGGTTTTATACAAGATTATTAAGAATAGTAAAAAACATTCAAATCAAAAAGTACAGAAGCTAAATAATTGTGTAGATGTGTAGAATAATAACAGGGTTTGATTGTGTGTGTTCCTTGCAGACCCTCAGACAGATGCTCAGGTGGCTGTACCAGGTCCCACAGCAGTGTGTGCTTCTGTGTCAGTAAGTAATTGAACATTTCATATAGCATAGAGCATCTGCAGTGCTTTTTACAAGTATCAAGTATGTTCATGTGTTGTTTTGTTATTGCCAAGACTGACACACCTGGAGCTTCAGCGACTCCCCAGCTTCCCCACCAGTGGTCAGAGGGCTTGCCAACTGTAGACTACAAATGGATTTCAAAGAGCCTCTTGGAGAACCACATAGGTCACAGGAGTGGCTGAATCGGGTGGCACGATACACCACAGAGTGCGTGGGCTTTCTCCAGCACCCCGGACTGTTGCCCATCGTATTCCCTGAGCCTCCGGAGCCTGCTGTGGTACCAAGTTGCAAGTTGTCTGTGTACTGTACTGTGTACAGTAAGAATGTCCTTTCTTACAAGGCTGGACCACATCAAGGCCACAATTAACATTTATATATGGCACCATCCTTAAAATGGATTCAACCAAAAAGGTTAAACAAACATTTTTCTTTAAAAAAAGGCTACTGATTATTAAATGCATCCTGTATTTCAGTATTTTTTTCAATCATGTTCACTGAGGTCCTATTTATTTTATGTCCTTCAGATCACCAAGAAGCTGGCTGGAAAGGCCAAGGGGACCGCACTCTGGCTCACCTCTGTGGGAAATGAGCATGGCCAGATACTCAGGAGGGTGCTGGCCTGGACCTGATAGCAGCTCACTTGGTGAAGAGGTACCAGCAGACTCAAGTGGATCCTCCTGTCGCCCTCTATGTGGACTGTGGCTGCTGTGCTGAGGCAGAGGACACAAAGCTGAAGGCCAGCCCTCTCCAAGACTTGATATCTGGCACTTCATGCGACGTCTGGCCCTGGGATGTGCAACTGTGTACCCTCTGTTTATGTCACCTCTGTCTGCGTACATATTTGAGTGGGATGCAGCTGATTTGGCTCTGTTGTGTGCAGCCAAAATACAGCAGCTTCAATCCCAGGGCCTGTCTTCCCTCACTGATTCTGATCTCAAAAAATGCCTGACCAAGGAGGAGCTGGCTTTTCACTGTCAGAGGAGGACCCGTGGTGAGGAGACCACCATCTAGCTGCTGGGGACTCATGGGGACCAATGGGAACGAGTTCCCCTGTTTGACAGGGAGAGGATGGGTGTCCAGAGGAAACATGTAAAGTGCAGGTCCTGACCGGCCAGGTGTTGCTCTGTAGACCAAAAAAGGGGAGCTCACAAAGGGAGGGTCGTGGTTGCCCACCTTCAGGTGTGTTCGAGGCTCCACATCTCTGGAGTCCTTTGATCTCCATCTGAACCGCTTCATTCCAGTTTGTCCAGTTTTCCGTTTGTCTCTCAGACATGTTGCTTATTTAGTCTAATATTTCTTTAAAATGTACTTCCAGGAACCAGCGCCAACAGCCTGAATTTTCTCTGCCACATCCACCTCTGCCACATCCACCTCTGCCGCCATGACCTCTGCCACATCCACCTCTGCCGCCATGACCTCTGCCACATCCACCTCTGCCGCCATGACCTCTGCCACATCCACCTCTGCCGCCATGACCTCTGCCACATCCACCTCTGCCACATCCACCTCTGCCACCATGACCTCTGCCACATCCACCTCTGCCGCCATGACCTCTGCCACATCCACCTCTGCCGCCATGACCTCTGCCACATCCACCTCTGCCACATCCACCTCTGCCACCACGACCTCTGCCACATCCACCTCTGCCACCACGACCTCTGCCACATCCACCTCTGCCGCCATGACCTCTGCCACATCCACCTCTGCCGCCATGACCTCTGCCACATCCACCTCTGCCACATCCACCTCTGCCACCATGACCTCTGCTACATCCACCTCTGCCACCACGACCTCTGCCACATCCACCTCTGCCACCACGACCTCTGCCACATCCACCTCTGCCACATCCACCTCTGCCACCATGACCTCTGCCACATCCCCCTCTGCCACCATGACCTCTGCCACATCCCCCTCTGCTACCATGACCTCTGCCACATCCACCTCTGCCACATCCACCTCTGCCCCCATGACCTCTGCCACATCCACCTCTGCCACCATGACCTCTGCCACATCCACCTCTGCCACATCCACCTCTGCCACCATGACCTCTGCCACCATGACCTCTGCCACATCCACCTCTGCCACCATGACCTCTGCCACCATGACCTCTGCCACCATGACCTCTGCCACCATGACCTCTGCCACATCCACCTCTGCCCCCATGACCTCTGCCACATCCACCTCTGCCACCATGACCTCTGCCACATCCACCTCTGCCACCATGACCTCTGCCACATCCACCTCTGCCACATCCACCTCTGCCACCATGACCTCTGCCACATCCACCTCTGCCACATCCACCTCTGCCACCATGACCTCTGCCACATCCACCTCTGCCACATCCACCTCTGCCACATCCACCTCTGCCACATCCACCTCTGCCACATCCACCTCTGCCACCATGACCTCTGCCACATCCACCTCTGCCACCATGACCTCTGCCACATCCACCTCTGCCACCATGACCTCTGCCACATCCACCTCTGCCACCATGACCTCTGCCACATCCACCTCTGCCACCATGACCTCTGCCACATCCACCTCTGCCACATCCACCTCTGCTACCATGACCTCTGCCACATCCACCTCTGCCACCATGACCTCTGCCACATCCACCTCTGCCACATCCACCTCTGCCACCATGACCTCTGCCACCATGACCTCTGCCACATCCACCTCTGCTATCATGACCTCTGCCACATCCACCTCTGCCACATCCACCTCTGCTACCATGACCTCTGCCACCATGACCTCTGCCACATCCACCTCTGCTACCATGACCTCTGCCACCATAACCTCTGCCACATCCACCTCTGCCACCATGACCTCTGCCACATCCACCTCTGCCACCATGACCTCTGCCACATCCACCTCTGCTACCATGACCTCTGCCACATCCACCTCTGCCACATCCACCTCTGCTACCATGACCTCTGCCACCATGACCTCTGCCACATCCACCTCTGCCACCATGACCTCTGCCACCATGACCTCTGCCACATCCACCTCTGCCACCATGACCTCTGCCACATCCACCTCTGCCACATCCCCCTCTGCCACCATGACCTCTGCCACATCCACCTCTGCCACATCCACCTCTGCTACCATGACCTCTGCCACCATGACCTCTGCCACATCCACCTCTGCCACCATGACCTCTGCCACATCCACCTCTGCCACATCCACCTCTGCCACATCCACCTCTGCCACATCCACCTCTGCCACCATGACCTCTGCCACCATGACCTCTGCCACCATGACCTCTGCCACCATGACCTCTGCCACCATGACCTCTGCCACATCCACCTCTGCCACATCCACCTCTGCCACCATGACCTCTGCCACATCCACCTCTGCCACCATGACCTCTGCCACATCCACCTCTGTCACCATGACCTCTCCCACATCCACCTCTGCCACCATGACCTCTGCCACATCCACCTCTGCCACATCCACCTCTGCTACCATGACCTCTCCCACATCCACCTCTGCCACCATGACCTCTCCCACATCCACCTCTGCCACCATGACCTCTCCCACATCCACCTCTGCCACCATGACCTCTCCCACATCCACCTCTGCCACCATGACCTCTCCCACATCCACCTCTGCCACCATGACCTCTGCCACATCCACCTCTGCCACCATGACCTCTGCCACATCCACCTCTGCCACCATGACCTCTGCCACATCCACCTCTGCCACCATGACCTCTGCCACATCCACCTCTGCCACATCCACCTCTGCCACCATGACCTCTGCCACATCCACCTCTGCCACCATGACCTCTGCCACATCCACCTCTGCCACATCCACCTCTGCCACCATGACCTCTGCCACATCCACCTCTGCCACCATGACCTCTCCCACATCCACCTCTGCCACCATGACCTCTCCCACATCCACCTCTGCCACCATGACCTCTGCCACATCCACCTCTGCCACCATGACCTCTGCCACATCCACCTCTGCCACCATGACCTCTGCCACATCCACCTCTGCCACCATGACCTCTGCCACATCCACCTCTGCCACATCCACCTCTGCCACCATGACCTCTGCCACATCCACCTCTGCCACCATGACCTCTGCCACATCCACCTCTGCCACCATGACCTCTCCCACATCCACCTCTGCCACCATGACCTCTGCCACATCCACCTCTGCCACCATGACCTCTGCCACATCCACCTCTGCCACCATGACCTCTGCCACATCCACCTCTGCCACCATGACCTCTGCCACCATGACCTCTGCCACATCCACCTCTGCCACATCCCCCTCTGCCACATCCACCTCTGCCACATCCACCTCTGCTACCATGACCTCTGCCACATCCACCTCTGCCCCATCCACCTCTGCCACATCCACCTCTGCTACCATGACCTCTGCCACATCCACCTCTGCCACATCCACCTCTGCCACATCCACCTCTGCTACCATGACCTCTGCCACATCCACCTCTGCCACATCCACCTCTGCCACATCCACCTCTGCTACCATGACCTCTGCCACATCCACCTCTGCCACCATGACCTCTGCCACATCCACCTCTGCCACCATGACCTCTGCCACATCTACCTCTGCCACCATGACCTCTGCCACATCTACCTCTGCCACCATGACCTCTGCCACATCCACCTCTGCCACATCCACCTCTGCCACATCCACCTCTGCCACCATGACCTCTGCCACATCCACCTCTGCCACCATGACCTCTGCCACATCCACCTCTGCCACATCCACCTCTGCCACCATGACCTCTGCCACATCCACCTCTGCCACATCCACCTCTAACACATCCACCTCTAACACATCCACCTCTGCCACCATGACCTCTGCCACATCCACCTCTGCCACCATGACCTCTGCCACATCCACCTCTGCCACCATGACCTCTGCCACATCCACCTCTGCCACCATGACCTCTGCCACATCCACCTCTGCCACCATGACCTCTGCCACATCCACCTCTGCCACCATGACCTCTGCCACATCCACCTCTGCCACATCCACCTCTGCCACCATGACCTCTGCCACATCCACCTCTGCCACCATGACCTCTGCCACATCCACCTCTGCCACATCCACCTCTGCCACATCCACCTCTGCTACCATGACCTCTGCCACATCCACCTCTGCCACATCCACCTCTGCCACATCCACCTCTGCCACATCCACCTCTGCCACATCCACCTCTGCCACCATGACCTCTGCCACATCCACCTCTGCCACCATGACCTCTGCCACATCCACCTCTGCCACCATGACCTCTGCCACATCCACCTCTGCCACCATGACCTCTGCCACATCCACCTCTGCCACCATGACCTCTGCCACATCCACCTCTGCCATATCCACCTCTGCCACATCCACCTCTGCCACATCCACCTCTGCCACATCCACCTCTGCCACCATGACCTCTGCCACATCCACCTCTGCCACCATGACCTCTGCCACATCCACCTCTGCCACATCCACCTCTGCCACATCCACCTCTGCCACATCCACCTCTGCCACCATGACCTCTGCCACATCCACCTCTGCCACATCCACCTCTGCCACATCCACCTCTGCCACCATGACCTCTGCCACATCCACCTCTGCCACCATGACCTCTGCCACATCCACCTCTGCCACCATGACCTCTGCCACATCCACCTCTGCCACCATGACCTCTGCCACATCCACCTCTGCCACCATGACCTCTGCCACATCCACCTCTGCCACATCCACCTCTGCCACCATGACCTCTGCCACATCCACTTCGGCCTCATCCACTTTGCCGACGGGTTTGTCCTCTGACTATATGGTATGTGTCTCAATTTAGAATATTGTCGGCCTATACACAGCAAATTGAGAAGAGTTGAATTCTTGGTGTTAAACTAGACATACACTAGAGTTAATTATACTCTGGATAGAGTTAATCCATTATGCTAATGGTTCGAAGTTGCTAGCTAGCGTGCTAAAGTGGTGCTAACGCTAGCTAGACCTTTGACCAAAGTCATTTCTCCTTTTTTTTGTTGCGAAAATAACACAGCTCCTGGTGAAGTATAATATAAATTTTTGTAGGTCACAAACACAAACCGTGAAATTGCAGTTTTCGACAGACTGCTCACGTGTACAGAATTCGGTGTGACTCTTTTTACTGAGTCACATCGAAATATCACGATTATTTTGAGTTATATTTCTAAGTGTCATATGGTTTATCTTGGGAGACACTTCAATGTTGGTTCCCTCAATGACAAAAAAATAACTTCTTTTAAAATGTGTAGATGCGTTAATGTCTCCTGGCATTTCTTGTGGTAAGATATTTTTATTATATGGGCTAAGCTGCATGATATTGGCTCACATTGACTTTTTTTGATTGATTTTAATAACAGTGGGTCAGATAAACTGTTCATAAAGCTATCCTCTCTTTTAATTCACTGAATTCATTTAGAAAATGCTGGCAAAGGTGGAATACGGAAGAGTCCAAAAATACATCAAAATTCCACAAATTGATGAAAACTTTTACTTCCAGAAGTTTCTTCAAGAAGGTTTGTCTCCACACATTTTAAGCTTAAAAAAAAAGCTTTATAGGCCATTTTAGAGAATATTTTTATTATTGTAGTGTGTCTGTTTTGTTTTTAAGCTTTTATGCTCTAAATGTTTAAATGACATGGTTGATAATAAAGTTAATGTAACTATTTTATCTTATTTTTTCCCAGTAACAGACAAATTTAGTCTGCAGGCCCAACTTGTGACTGAAGGTGTGCTCAGCTTGACTGACACATCAGAGACTGAGGTTGATGCCGACACATTCGATGAGCTGGTCAAGTCAGGGGTGAGGAACTTCAAAGTTGGATATCGCCAGTATCCAATAACTGGTAAGGTTATGTTGTCTTGATCATTCACCAATCAATAGAATATTGTTTTTAATTTAAATTGATTCTTCTCTGAACTGTTTTTTAGACATTGCTATTACTTTGGATGCATCAGATTCATCTGTATTACTAGACCCATCACCATCTCAGCATCATTGCCGGACCCTCCAGCATCACTAGCTTCGACGCCAGCAAGTTCACCGGCTTCTTCCATTTCATCAGATTCTACTATTATCCTCCCAACCACAAAGAACAGGAAGAGGGCCATGAAACGCCTGGATCGCGATGAAGCAAGACAGGTAAACCTTGAAACCAGCTACACATGTATTAGATCATAAAATTAGTGCTAGATAAGAGGCAGCACTTGAACTATTTATATTAGTTTAATGTAATATGTGAAACTTAACTAAATTTAACCAAATGTAGTCAATTAATTTGAAGCATGAAGCTAAGGGATAAAAAAATTAATGTTGTCTTTGCAGAGGGTTGAAACTGCTCTGAGCTCTAAGGCAAAGGGTGAAGAAATCTTCAAAGAGTATGACAAAACCAAAACACTGTCAGTTGCGACACGCAAGCAGATGGTAAACATTCTGGTTGCAGAAATGATAGAAACATACGGGTAAGACATCATTTGATATAATGGCAAAGGAAATATGACTGGACACATCTAATAAATAATTTGTTTCTAAAGGAGGATTCCACCAATGCATGTCCGCGTCAGTTATGCACTTGGAATTGTGACCCTTTTTCCATATCTCCAAGATCCTTACTCAAAACATGGATATGTAACTTTTAATGCATCTTTTAACTCCAAAAATGTGTTGTAGAACTTATTTCATTAGGCCAGGTTTCTGCTTTATATAAGAGATGCACAATATTATTGGAACATCCTTGATATCAGCTGATAATGACTTTAAAATGAAATATCACCATCGGCCCAAAACTAAAATTTCTGCTGATATGACAAACCAATAAAATGATGCGTTATATTATGCCCCACAAAATGATTAAAGCCATAGTCTAGGTTGAAGTAGTTTCCTTACATTGCCCAGTGAGTGTTTTGTAAAACCTTTCATTTATGTCTGTATCTACCAGTGGGCCATCATGGTATGAGGAGGCATAATGTAGCTTTTTCACTAGGAAAGACTTGAGATAATCTGAAATTAGGTCAAAAAATGTCTGCATTATCAGAATCAGTATCTGCAATCACTACTACTTTATATTTGATGCGTGTAGGAACACTACTATGATCCTCTGGCCAATACTGGCTATCTTGCATGGAGACTCAAGACAGTACAACGCAACACCCATGATGGCTTCCGTGAGTGTTCCAGGGCTGATTTCCAGGACAGTCCGACAACCCAACGAGAATCTCTGTTAACTGGTGATCAGCTCCTTGGTGAGGAGTGCAGGGAGGCTCTCTCCATAATGAGACACTCAACAGACAAATCTGTGGTTAAAGAGAAGATGAGAGTCACCTTTGACTACAGACAGAAGCTGGTTCATGACCAGGATGCAGCAGCTTCAGTGTTGGATGTCTTCCCTCGTTTTCTTGATACAGCTGGACTGGTAGGAATATGTAGAGATTATGATTTTTATTGTAAATTATTTGAAAACTGACTCCTTCTAATGCAAAGTGCATTTTAGTAAGCTGTATATGGACATTGTGCCTATGTTTAAAGATTGAACAGGATTTTTCCATGAGGTTCGGGGACCATGTATCTGGAAGGTTTCTTGCGAGGTGGTCTTCAGATTTCAAGCGCAGAGTCATCACAGAATGCCAGAGTCTTCCCTCAAGTCCTTATGTTGACGAGCTGCTGGCTGCTTCTGATCTTGAGGTTGAGAATGACTACGGTAAATATGAAGTTTTTCTGTTTCCAACATACAATCTGTTGCCCATTTCAATAAATCCAATATGCAGCCTGTCACCCAAAGCGAAATTTGTGGTCCTGAAATAAATTAATTGATCTCTATTGTAATTTTAATAATGTTGAGTTTTGAGTTTTGTTGTTCAACAGAAACAATCATTTTAGTTCAATGGTAAATGCTATCTGTAGTAAGCAAGAAATAATGTTTTACAATGCTTTTGTTGTCTGTCTCAAATATTTGTCTTCAAGGCTGGGATAGTGATACGTCTGCTCTCCTGTTGCTGTTGCATCTCCTGCCCCCTACATCAAAAGGCCAGAAAAAAACTCCCAAGATGAGCTCAGCACAGGCAGCCAATCATGTTGTCAGATTCATTAAGGTGCAGATTGAACTGTAAGAATAATTCTTGCTGTGTATCTAGTATGTTATGCTAAGTATTTGCATAATGTGTCATTCAAACTACAGGAAGGAGCCAGCCTCACTACATTCCTGGATAAAGTTGATGCAAGGCAAAGGGGGAGAGCAAAAAAGAAAATCGCAAGGTTCGTCATTGTTGTGGACCAGAAAGCTATCCCATGCAACGCTCAGACATCGGTGGCTGCTTTTGATGTGCTGTTCAAGACTCACTATGTCTTCAGCCTCTCCTATGATGAAGCACTTTCTACACTTTCATCCAAACAACGATAAACAACATCCATGTTGGAAGCACAAAGGAAACCCCACGAGTCAAGGAACTGAGGGCCAAACTACTCCAAGACCATTAAAATGTCACCAGTTCACAAAGGTCAGAGCACAGTTGAAAAAACTGTCTGATTATGTTCACATGTTTTGTTTGTAAAAAGCACCACAAAAATAGTTCAGTTCTTTGTCAACATTTAAAATTTCAGCATGGACTATATCCAGCTAAAAACTTACGTTTGAAATGTGGAGAGCAAGGATGTCCTTCATCTTTTTGTACATACAATGGCTTCAGAAAGCACCTAAAGACTGTTCATAAGAACCATGATGAACTGGTCGATACTAACCAGGAAGTGGCCACACAAAGACATTTTGAGTTTGAATCTTTAAGTGAACAGCCAACAACTTCCGCTGCATCCATGTTACAGGTTCCCCCTGTAATTACACAGAACTCACGGTTCAGTTGTTTCACACTTACAAACCTCTGGTTGTTCTCAAAGCACTATCCAAACGATGGAGGAAGTTCTTAGTGATGTTCAAGGTCGAGCACAAGAAGCAGTTCTCCAAACATTTTCCTCAGAAACTAAGGAGTCGGAAATTTATAAGAAAGTAGAGCACTGTTTAAATCAATTAGACAATCCCTTTTCAAAATTTAAAACACAGATGAAGAGGCATAAATATTATGATGAAAAATGGGAAATAGTTGAGCCTAAAGAATTTGTCCTTGGTGTGAGAATGGATACGTAGAAATAGAACTACAGGTGTATATAGTCAGATTCCTGTAAAGTACATGTATGTGACCATTTTAGGTACACTGAGATCCATTTTCAAAAATAGTGACACAAGAGAGTGCTTCTTGCAAGAGAAACACTGTAAAAAGGGGACATATAAAGACATTAATGATGGGTTTTATTTCCAAAACCATCCTCTTTTTTCACAACAGAGACAAATTTTACTTTATTATGACGATTTAGAAACGGCTAAATCCATTGGGTTCTAAGAAGGGGATCCACAAACGTGGTTGTGTTTATTTTACTTTAAAAAACCTCCCACCCAAGGTGAACTCTGTGCTAATGAACATACATCTTACAACTATTTTCTACACCCAAGATTTAAAGACGTACGGTTTTGAAGAAATATTAAAGCCTCTAATTGACGATTTGAAAATTTTAGAGACTGAAGGAATCCAACTTCCATTTATTGCTGAGCCAGTGTTTGGCTCTTTAATTCAAGTCACAGGAGATAATCTTGCCTTAAATAGTTTGCTCGGCTTTGTTGAATCTTTCAGTGCAACATACTTTTGTAGGTTCTGTCTGACAAATGAGGAAGAAATTCAGTCTGTTTTTTCTGAGGATAATCCAGGACTTAATCTTCATATTGAACATTGTAATGCACTAAGTGAAGCTCCTGCTCTGCCTACTGTTTATGGTGTAAAAAACCTTGTGTGCTTGATTCATTACAGTATTTTCAGTGTACTGATAATTTTGCGGTTGATATTATGCATGATTTGTTGGAGGGTGTCGTACAGTATGAGCTGAAGCTGTTTTTTCAGAACCTGCTTAAAAATGGTTACATCTCCATCAACACGTTGTCAGATAGGATAGAGTTTTAATTATGGACACATGGAACGTAAAAACAAACTGAGGCCCTTAAAAATTGAGGACAACAGCAAGCACTTAGGTTTAAATGCAATTCAGTCATGGTGTATTCTACGCAATACCCCACTTATTTTTGGTGATGTGGTTGAAAGGGACAATAATCACTGGAATTTATTGCTCCTCTTGATACAGATTGTTGATTTAGTCTTCTCCCCTATCCTTACTGATGGTATATGTTACCTAAAACATTTGATCTGTGACCACCATAACATGTTCAAAACTTTGTTCCATGATAAGAAATTGATTCCCAAACACCACTTAATGACATTATCCAAGGATTATAAAAAAAATTGGCCCTCTTATACACATGTGGTGTATGCGATTTGAAGCAAAACACTATTTTTTGAAGAAGTCTGTAAAGAATTTTAAAAACCTTACTAAATCTCTAGTAAAGCAACACCAGCGTCAACTGGCATTTTGCTATGAAAATTATTATTTTAAGCAGTTTGAGATTGGTCCTTTAAAAATAAAAAGCATTGATAGCTTGGAAGGTGGAGAATTACTCTGTCATACATTACAATTAGATCCATGTTCAGATGTTTCCACTACATGTTGGGTCAGAAATTATGGCACAGAGTACCAGATTGACTTGTTTGTATGCACTGGAACATCCCATGATGACCTACCTGTATTTAAGAAACTCTGTAATGTCATAATACATGAACAACGTGCTTTCATAATAGGCTGTGCTGTTGACACACTTTACTTCGATGAACATTTTCATGCATACTGTATATTAGAGCAAAATCATGAACATATTGTAATTTTCATTGACCAGCTGACGTATTTTAGACCGTTTGATAAGCAATACTCTAATGAGAGTGAGAGGACATATAGTGTGCCTTACTGTTGCATGTTTTAATAATTGTGGTGCAAGTTTGAAAATAAATGTTTTTAAACTGACAAACATGACTATCTTTTTATTTTAGAAAATTATTTTTTTTAGGAATATGTAAGAATTATATTGACACCTTTTAAGTGTTATGGGGGTAACACTTGTGTAGTTAAGAAATAGTCTTCTGAGAGTTAATTGCTAACACTACGTAAAGTGTTAAAAAAAACTAACACTGTTAGGCAGAGTTAAATTTTCACTCCAAAAAGAGTCAAATTTACACTAACTTAGTGTAAAGGTACCAACACTCGAATAAGTGTTAAATTAACACTGAGGTGTGGACCCATATAGACACTTTAAAAGTGTTAAGACCAACTCTCACAGTGTTAATTTGGGTATGTTGATTTTACTGTGTAGATACGGGTACATATTTCATAAAACCCAAAGCATACAGTGTCCTGAAAGCTCAGTGTCAGTTAAGTTTTTACATTAATATTTTCTAACATGTTTCACCCTTTGCCTAGGCTGTTGATGAGCAGAATGTTGCTGGATAACTGCATGTGGACAGACTTGCACAATATTTGGTAGACCTGCGGGAACAGTCTGCTCTCCGTCTCACCCACCAGCACACGGACACAATCATTGCACCGTGGAACAGCCTGGATGATATGGACAAGCAGCAGGTGGTGTATGCAGCACGACATCAGGAGAGACTTATGGACCATTTTGAACACAGAGGAAGCCCTCAAAATTTCCTGGTGAGGAGAGCACCACCCGTTGCATATTGGGAGCAAGCAGTGCACCGGCGCAGTGGCCTGACTGCTGTCGTTTGGTGGAGAACATTTTTATCAGTCTCTGCATTCTCCACCCGAGCCCAGTACGGAGAGGCAGGACAGCTGATTCTAGGTGGTCCCTAATTCTCAGGGACTACCATAAAATTAGGCAGCTTGTCATTGGTAACTCCCTGGTGATGCAGGGAACAGCCATTCAGCTGGTGGAGGTCAACCAGAATACACTCATTCAGTGGCACAATAAGAGGCAGAAGTGACAGGAGCTGTCTGTGCTGCTTCAGGGCACCGAGGCTTCGCCACCAGCACTCCCTGTGTCCAACGAGCCTCTTCTGAATACAAGAGTGCTTCCTGCTGTGCCCACGCCAGCTCGCCAACAACATCAGTACCGGCTGCCTGAGAGTACAGCAGGTCAGGCCCAGCAGAGACAGGCAGTTTGGAGTGAGCACCCGCGCTCCATCATGCCAAAGGGACATTTCTTTGTCACACCCTCAGCACCAGGACCCTTTCTAACCCCCAAACTTTAAATGTTTACAGTGTCTGTAGTTCAGCCACAAAGCAGCGTAGCTACAAGCACATTGGAAGCTGGAGCTGTGCTGAAGAGACCATACAGGCGGACAGTAGAGGCAAACACAAGAAGTGGGGTCAGTTCCACACTACTGACACTGGAGACAGTTAGTACCGTGGCACAGTGTACCGTCCTCTGTCTGATACTATTCCTAAGGGTCAGTGGTTGGAGGAAATGAGGAAAAAAGTCTAAAAAGTAGTCTGTATGCATTGTAAATAGTAGTTGTATGTAGTGTGGTAGTATTGTATATAATTAATAATTCTAAATAATGGTTGTTTGTAAATAATTGAAAATATTGTTTATTAAAGTATTGTGTGCTTACTGTAATAATAGATTTTTCTACATTTCCATTGCATTTGTTGACCCTTTTGTCTTTTAAAAAAAAATTATGTTCTTTAAGCGTTTTTCCCCTTTTTTCTCTGAACAAACAAAACGGGTGTTCTGCAAAAGTGTCATAATATTAATAATAAGAATAATGACAACAATAACAGTAGCACATATCACATGAATAATTTATCAAAATATTGACAACAAGTTAATATTATTACTACAAGGTGCAGGGCAGAACCTTACGTCTTTGTAGTTATTATATATTGTCTAATAATTTACAATCTAAACTTTTGGCTTGCTTCATAACTGGGGAACCCCTCAAACACCTGGGTGTGCATCCCGTTGACGCAGCAGGGAGAGTCACTCCCCTCCACTGAGTTTCCCTTTATGTTCCACAGTTCGAGTCCCGTGCACGTAAAGTCCAAAGTGTCAAAAATTAATTTTTTGCTTTCAGACAGAAAGAAATACATTGAACAAATAGATATGAACACAAAATCTACTCGTTTTTCCTTTTTTCCCTCTCCCTCCCCCCTAATTATGATCAGTGGCTAATACAAAACTTGTTCGCAAATTAAACATTAATAAAACACATGAAATATTGACTAAACATTGCATAGTAAATGTCAGATATATTTTCTATTCGCACATCCGTGCTAACATGGCTAATTCACGAGGCATATGCTAACACACCTGTTGACTGGAGCAGTACACTTCCACTTTCTCACAGTGAACCTAACGATGCAATTTCGGCACTGAAACACTTAACAGAATTAAAACAGGTTTACAAGTGTTAAGGTTTCATTCAGCAGAACAACAAACATTACATACTTGATAAAGAAAGAATAAATTATCACAAGAGTGATTCAAAGGTCTTTCCTCATGGGAGAATTTTACTGGAATGAGGAAACCCCGTCAAATCCTCTGTGAGGATGTGCAAACAAAATAATCGATTCCAGAGAAGCGGATCGAGGCCACACTGCAGAGCATTATGACCTAAACAATCTTCCATGTCCTACATGAGTCAACAAGTGCAACGTTTCTGCAAGTATACATTTCAACATGTCGCATCTCTTCACCAAATTCTTCAATAACCTGGATTTACATCTCTGGCACGAGGCTTTGGTGCGGTCCATAGGCTCCTGCGGGCGGCATGGCATGTTTAATCTCTGTTAAACTCCCCCGTTGGCGAGCCTCCTTCACCTCGATCCTTTCTGGGCCGAGGTGATGGGGGCCTGGCAGTCATTTCGACCCTTTTTAAGAAACAAAATCTGTCATCCCATACAGATCTTGCGACAGCAGCTCTTCCTTAACCCAGAATTACTTCGGGCAGGTAAGCCGTTTAGGTGCACGGCTCTGCAGGGAGGAGTTGACACCTTCGGTGACATCATTGACCGGCACAGCCGAGTGGATTTGGTCAGGGTTGAGAATGATTTAAGAAAGAAAAACGTCATATATAGGAAAGGGGTGGCGAGGAGGGTCTGCACCCAGCTAGCAGAAAATGTGCCCCCTGAATGGTTACCCGTGCTTGGCTCTGTCGCGCTGCCATCTAGGAAAGCAAACAAACCAACCTTTGTATGCAACTATAAAAATAGAACATTAGATTTTAAGGAATTGAAATCAAAACAAATATATGATTTATTATTACATAGAATTATAAAAGCACCAGCTTCAACCAATCACAGAGGAAAAACCTTCAGTCATATCTCAACAAAAACTATTTGGAAAACAAGAAACAGTCCACTAATTCCACCCTCAGTGTTCAACACAGATTTCAAAATAAGGCATAGGATAATTTACACATTAATAATTCTTCATCAAATCAATAAAAATAGGTGGGCCAGAGACTGTGAATCTCACCCCGAGACATTGAAGCACATCTTCCTTGAGTGTCCATCCTCAAGGGCCTTCCGTGACCAGCTATGGCAACTAATCTCCAACAAATGCAACCTCCAAGTAGTCGGGAAACTGAAGGACCAAATACAACTCTTCGGACTCTTCAAACCAGCCTCCAAAAATGTAAACTCGGTCTCGATTAATTTTCTATTTTCAGTAGCCAAACATGCTTTGTATATTTGCAGATGCGACTTATTATTTGAAAATAAGATAAACAATTCTTGGTTTCTTTATGTTGGTTTAGTGAGTTGGTATCTAAAATCTTTATTTTTGGTTAATAGAGAAGTATTTATGAAATCTTTCCTTCTAAACAATTGTTTTGTTGTTGTTGAGAATTATGATTTAAGTTTGAATTTCTGAATATTAGGTGAAAATGTTTTTTTGTATTTTTCTAATAAAAAAACAAAAACAAACAACCAAAAAAAACAAACAAAAAAAAAAAACATGCCCGACCTCGTCTGATCTCGGAAGTCAAGCAGGGTTGGGCCTGGTTAGTACTTGGGTGGAAGACCGTTTGGGAATATCACATATGGGAAGAAAATGTGCCCGCTACACATTAGCCTTTCAAGCCAATTATCTGGTTATATAGAGGAACCGTATGGTTACAGCACCTATATAATGCACATTTGTCACAAATTCTGTCGCTTACGGCCACACCACCCTGAACACGCTGAGTGTTTTGTCTTTCCTTCCTTTCTTTTGTGTATTTTTCCAGCAATATAGACATAGACCTTGATTCTTTTCTTCAGTTGGTCTGTGTGGGGATTATCCCTCCCCATCAGCGCAGGCGGTGGGGAGGTGCTTTTTGTTCTGTTTTGTTTTTCAGATGGATGATTTGGTGGAGGCAGTGGACTGGCTAGACGAGACAATGGACAAGTTAACTGGGAAAATGGTGGCAGGGAAGGATGTAGAGGAGGCTTCCTATAAAAAGGAGCTAACTATGGTCATAGATATTGAGGGGCCAGAGAAGGTGACAATTATCAGCCTTCTGAGAACTATACGCATGTTGTGCGGAGGAATTCTGGGGTGTGGGCCCCTGGGGCCAACATCCTATGAAATTACTCTAAGCAATGAGGTAGCCAGAGACAAATTAATGGATGGGTTCAAGATGGGAGCAATGGTGGTAACAGGGAGGAAACTGATAAATGATGAACTGATTGTTTCTTTTCTGAATTTGCCAGCATACGTTTCGGATCAGGAGATCTTGGAAAAACTGCGATGATGGGGGGTGGAATCAGTATCCAAAATTAAGAGGAGGATGTGGCCGGGGACAACGATTGTGGATGGCACAAGGTTTGTCAGGGTGAGGTTCACAGATGCGGTACAGTCTCTGCCATACTCGGCAAAATTCAACACTGCCAATGGGCACCACTTCTTCAGGGTCATACACGATAGACAAGTAAAGGTATGTCGACTATGTTTGCAGCCGGGACATATTGTCCGAGAATGCCCAGAATTTGTATGTCAAATGTGGTGGTCAAGGGCACTATGCCAGAGAGTGTGTTGTGGGAGCAAGGAGATGTACAGTCTGCTGCAATCCTTTGACAAAATGTGTGTGTGCTAGTGCGGAGGACAGGCAGGACGGGCAGGACTCAACGGTCGATGAAGCATCTGATGAGCTGGGGGAGGTGGATCTGAAGGTGAGGAAGCCTCCAGGAGTGGAAATTACCCCAGGCTCCCTGACATACTCCCAGGGTTCCTACAGGTTTCTTCAAGTCAAATTCAAGTCTTTTTAACACCGGAAAATAATTATTTTTTTAATTTGTTCATTTATTTCTCAAACAAATGTTAAAATGTGGACAAAAAAAGTTTCAGCAGGCCACACAAAAGTTTGACTAACACAGTTCAGTTTTTTTTTTTTAACATTGGTTACATCAGCTAGCTACTTATTCCATGCTGGGAATATGGGGAGTAGAGAGAGTCCTGAACAATTGAATCCAATTGAATGGTTTTGACCCAAAAGCTGCGCGCAGATCCACTCTAGTTGCGGTTGTAGCTGGGGGGGCTGTAGCGCTAGCTGGTTTGCATTAGCTGCTTCAGGCACATTAACAGCTCGCTGGCTAACGTTAGCGGGATGAAATACTCTAGCGATGGAAGGAGTTTGATACTTCCCTTTGGTTGACTTGATGTGCTTGGACGACTTGGCATGAGACTCTAAAGACTTCATGCCCATGGTACCAAGCTGAATGGTTTTTTGCATACAGTGCAAAAAGCCTGGAATACATTGTTGTCCACCAGTTTTAACCAATGACAAAATGCTTGACTTTCTCACCAAGTGTCGTTAAGCTTACATTTCCCCATAAAACATAAAAGATAATGAAATGGGTAAAAAGAAACTTCTTGTGTTGCGCTTCTGCTTCGCTTGTTGCTTGTGGTCCGTGTGGTGGCCCGTGCTGTCGCAAAGTGACATGTTCAGACCCGGAGCAGTTGCGTTCTCAATTATTGGTTCCACCGCTCTTTATTTAGGCTACGTTATTTAATCAAAAATAATAGTCGTTGACAAACGAAACTTTTGAGGAGAATGCGATATGGAGAAGTTACATATTGCACAAGATTTAAGACCCATACATAAAAATTCAAGACATCTTCAAGTCTTTTTAAGGTATTATTTCCAAAAAGACGGGCGGGCTCCGGAGACTGTAGGGACTCAAAAAGTGTGTTGTTGTAAGGCGGACGTAGAAGAGAACACCATGAGAACGTTAAAGGGTGAAGTGGGAGCGTTGATTGTATATAAAAGAACAGGGGTGTACGTTATGCAGAACATCTCTGTTTTAACAACCCTGAAAATGGCAAAGAGGCACGCTTATGAAGCACAGTTTAAACTGAAGGCCATCAGCTACGCGGAGGAACATGGGAATCGAGCAGCCGCGAGAGAATTTAAGACCAACAAATTCCGCGGAAATAAGGCGAGGTGGCCCGAGTTGGAGGAAAGACTCGAGCAGTGGATCATTGAGCAAAGAACGAGTGGGAGAGGCGTTTCGATGGTCACCATTCAACTTAAAGCGGCAACGCTAGCAGAAGAAATGAAAATCGAACATTTCCAAGGAGGTCCGTCTTGGTGCTTTTGTTTCATGAAACGGTGCCATTTTTCCATCCGGACCAGGACCACAGTAGCGCAGCAACTTCCAGCGGATTATAATGAAAAGCTGGCCAGCTTCCGCTCCTACTGCTTTAAACATATCACCGATAAACACATCCAGCCCAGCCACATCACTAATATGGATGAGGTGCCGCTCACTTTCGACATCCCGGTGAGTCACACTGTGGAGAAGACGGGGACCAGCACAATAGCGATACGCACAACGGGGTACGAGAAGTCTTCTTTTACTGTTGTGCTAGGCTGCCATGCTAATGGACAGAAACTGCCGCCTATGGTGATTTTTAAGAGAAAGACTTTGCCTAAAGAGAAGTTTCCAGCTGGAGTTATCATTAAAGCCAATGAAAAGGGCTGGATGGATGAGGAAATGATGAAAGAGTGGCTGCGGGAGGTGTATGTAAGAAGACCAGGTGGTTTTTTCCACGCATCGCCCATCTCACAGCCGATGTGAAAACACAAGTTAAGCAAACGAACTCTGAGCTTGCTATCATTCCGGGAGGCCTGACAAAGGAACTCCAACCGCTGGACATCGGCGTGAATCGGCCGTTCAAAGTCAGACTGCGAGCGGCGTGGGAGCAATGCATGACTGATGGAGACCATAGTTTCACTAAGGGTGGAAGGCAACGCCGGGCAAGTTACGCCACAGCTTGTGAGTGGATTGTAGATGCTTGGGCTAACGTGTCTGCTAGCACTATTGTTCGAGCTTTCGCAAAAGCCGGCATCATTTCCGAGGAGCCACACGGCTTTTACAGTGAAGACAGTGAACCTGGCATGTTTGATGGAGATTTAGCACAGCTGTTCAATGCAGAAACAGAAGATGAAGACTTCGATGGGTTTGAGTTATGACGCACACTTGCTTGTTCAACCGTGTGTTTTAAATAAAGTACAAACAAACTCAGTTTTGCTCCCGATCTATTTTTAAATACAAAAACTTGTATGCTTGTGTGGATTGTATATAAAACTCGCGCCCTATAATTAGGTGCGCCTTATGTGTGTTAAAAACACAGTAACGGCACACATAACTGAGACTGCGTCTTTTAGTACGGTGCGCCGTATGGTCGTGAAAATACGGTAAATATAGAGAAAAAAAGATAAGTGAAGAATATGCAACTGATTCAGTGACAACTTCAAAAAGAAGTGAACGGAGGAAGCACACCCCCGAGCTGAGAAGTGAGCCCCTCCCAGATACATGTTTATCGCCTGTGGGCCCAAGCGAAACCCCCCCCCAGCTCAGGCTCGGATATGGAATGCCAGCTACTGACGGCAAGAAAAAGGGCACCTTTGGAAAGAATTGGTCAAAAAGTGCGAAAAAAAAACTAAAATGAAGGGTTTGGACGGATAAGTGGATTGTACATATTCCTTCTCCTAATGCTCACGATCTTTTCGCAAAATGTGGCGGGAATGAGGAATGAAAAGAAGATAGGAGTTTTTCCTGAATATAGATTATGATATAAGTGTTACAAGAAATGAACTGAGATAGTGAAATACTATCGAAAATAGAGAATTATGGGTAGGCAGCATTTATGTCTCAAACTGAGTAAGCAAATGTTGTGGGGTAGCTATATTAATAAAAAATAGCGACTTATTTAAAAATATAAGAGAAATGCATAAAGATGACCATGGCAGACAATTAATATTAGACCTCAATTATAGAAGTAGTATTATTAGACTAATAAATAGCTATGCTCCCAACATTGAAATGGAGAGGAAGAGGTATTTTGAAAATTTAAAGAGATTCATAAGCAACAACACGATCCTAATAGGATATTTAAATGTGGCACTCTCGCGACTAGATGTCTCGGCTGCAAATGTTTTTAAAAATGACAGCAGCAGAAGGGCTTTATTGAATATAATGAATGCAAATGATCTAATTGATATCTGGAGATTATTAAATAAAGACAAGGTACTATTTTCAAGGAAGAGCATAATCAAAGGAATATTAAAGCAAACTAGAATAGATCTATGCTTAATAAGTAGAAATATTGTAAAATGGATAAATACAATTGATTATAGAAGTAGCCATATTAGTGACCATGATCCGATCATATTAACGTTGAAGGACCGTCAAATCACAAATAAGTTTAATCTATGGTGCTTCAATAATAGTTTACTTGAAGAAATATATAAATATCATAAATAAACAACTAGATTATATAAATGAAGTGGACATAATACAGGAACCTTTAGAATGGTGGGAAAACATTAAAATAAGATTTAAGAAAAAAAACTATTCATTACAGCATCAATAAAAAGTGTGAAGAAAACAGGGTAGAGAGACAAATAAAAAAGGAAATAAATAAAGAACAAGTAATGTTGGATAATAATCCCAGCTGGGACTGGGATTCCAACCGATTGGGACTGTGCCAGTCGCCGCCGCGCCGAGCCATGCCAGCAAAGTGGGACGGAATTATCTGCATCTCAGCAGGTATATCAAATTCCCACAATGCAGTTGAACAGGCCAACATTGAAGCGCAATGTGAAGCGAGGGCCGGTTTTCCCCAAATGTAATCGGAGCTATCGACTGTACACAGTGCTATAAAAGCCCATCACATGATGAATTTGTATATCAAAAGGAAACATTTTCATTCCATCAATGTACAGATCGTATGTGATGCGCAAATGCTTTGTGGGGGGGGCTGGTTCAACGCACGATTCATACATTCAGTAACAGAATTGTTGGGAACAGACAACAAACTGGCACTGTGCGCAATGGGTGGCTTCTTGGTGAGTAACTTTATTCGTGTAATTGTCCTAATATTATTCCCCGTGACGTGCATTGAGCGTGTGCCCCCCCCCCCAATTTCTATCCCGTCTTCACAGCATCATAGTTGGTGGTTAAAGTTTGTAACTTGCGGTTTTTTGCTGGTTAAACAACAGCTTAAGATCTTTCTAACAAGCCCCTGATCGTCTCTGTGTGCAAATGTTAATAACCCCGTGCGTAAAGTGTGAAATGTCTCAATCAGTCTCACCTTTTCCCCGGCGCACTTCTGCACTAGTTACTGTATGAACACGTTTGTTGTGAGTTACACAAATATAGGTATTTACCTTGGGGGTAATCAGTCACCCACACTCCCACACCCCTGACAGAGCAGTGTCACCCATAGCTGTGCCGACTCTCTGTTCAAACAGCCCACCCCCCCGCCTGTTTTGGCCACACTTCGGCGGTGGGCAGCCATTCTCCGCTTCACATCCACCTTAATATCGGACCGCTTCTTTTTCACCTCCGCTTGTGTGCGCTTCTCAGACGCCTCAGCATTAAAGGCCTCGCTCTCCCACCCACTCCTCTTACGTTTGCTGCTTATATCGTAGGCCAGCGTGCCAAAGAGCACATTTTTGCGGGCCTCCACTTCAGAAAGTAGCACCTCCATCTCGATTTCCGTTAAGTTATTCTTTATTCTTTATTTTCTGATCGTGCAGAGAGAGGAATCGCAGGTGGGGGGCTAATTTAAATATGATTTGCATATTTAAGTAGGGGCGTGGACAGGGAGGAGTCGGGTACTCTGACATGTGCGCTCAGTTCCACGTTGATTGGGATGTACAAAAGAAATGTGCTTGGATTCATGCGCACACATTGATACATCCGGATATTTTTGTACGTTGGAGGGCATTTTGGTTTGAGCGTACGCCATGTTTCAGTAGGAAATCCACGCAAGTCTTTGTACATGAGGCCCCTGGAGTCTCAACACGGAGCTGAGCAGACTGAGGCAGGACAGAAAGCAGAACAAGACAGAGCTGAGCACCCTGAAGACTGAGATCAGAGAGCTGCAGCAGCACAAGGAGAGCCACGTGGCAGCGCTGAAGGAGCTGAAAGAGGAGGTGAATGAGCTGAGAGAGGAAAGAGAGCTGGCCTCTCTGTCACAGAAGCTCCAGGAGAGAGACAGAGTCAACCCAGGCCTGACAAGACAGGTGAACTCACACCTAGACCACAACCAGGATCCTGGGAGCCCCACACAGAGCCACCAGAACCGAGAAGCTCCACCCACCCAGAGTCACCGGAACGAGAGGCTCCACCCACCCAGCAGCTCCTATCCAGTTGTAGCGAACTCAAGTGTGGAATTTAATACAAACTTAAGATTTTAAATGACTGCAACATTCTTTTGTGGGGATGGTCAGTGTGGAAATACCAGATGGGGGATTTCTACATCAACGAAGAGAAATTTACAACAACCTTTGCCCACGAAAGCATTTTGGGGGAGTTTTCTCAGCCCCTCTTTCCACAGACCTGTGCCATAAATTTAGATAAATGCATTAATAGCTTGGTGCTAACTAAGCTGAACAAACAACGGACCCTCTCAGGAGAGTATTGGAGAAAACCAGAACAGGACCCTTCCGACCCAATATGGTTCAAAGTAAACAATGGTGACAGTTTGCCCTGACTCTGACTCAAGCCAGAGACAGTCGCAGCATGGACCTCTCAAAAGGATCTCACCCAGAATCACTTTTTAGCTGAATCTTGAAACTGTATTAAATGTGCTTTGTATCTTTGTACAAGTTCTTTCATGTTTTCAGTGATATCACAAGCTGCATTTTAATACCTTTTTCATGATCGTACGTGGAACGATACGGAAGATATTGTTTTGGAAAATGACTAATCATCCTATGGAGCCACATTGCCCCCGAGTGGTTCGTAGAACTGAATAGTTAAACCCAAACTAATCAACAACTTGCATATGACATGTGACATTTATATGAAATAATGCAACTATTAACCAATGCTTCAGCTGTTTCTTATTGTATTCTGTGTTTAACACAGGAAAATAGCATTGGTTGGTTCGTTATTCATACTTCATAACTCTACAGATATCCATCTGAATTTTGAGACTCATAACCATCATGTTATGTTATGTTATGTTGTTTTTGATGTCTTTATATCCTAAGTTTATGCTATATCTTTACCCTTTATATCTTAACAAGTTATGGTGTTTTAGAATCCTCTGAACAAATGTTTATGAGACGGAGGAATGCAGGAGTCGAATTCTCCTTGCAGGTCACCTTACAAAATACGCCCAGGTAGACGTCACAACAGTTTCAGGCATACCATTGGCTGAAAGTGTAGCGTAGGCCTACGTCATGCCCTGCCTCCGTGAATCAAACTCCGTAAACCGCGAGGAAAAGTGAGTGATCGCATAGGTTCTTGAACAAGATATGGACGGAATATTGTAAGAGAATATTGAAGGTCCAGATCAGTAGAGAAGATGAAGAGCAGAGAGCTCTAACTGATGGAATGAGAGTCTGGCGGAGAGTCTTTGGAAATGGCAGGAGAGGAAGATGAGATGGAAGAAGAAGGTCCGAACAAAGACAGAAAGAAGAATGTTGTAGAAAATTACATTTAGCGTTTTTGTTCGTCCATCATCCTGCCTCCTCTCTATAGCACGTTTTAAACTCTGCTGCTGCAGCCTCCTCACATATTTTTTTTATCAGAAAAAGGAGCCAGGGTTCAGCTTGTCAACCTTTTTGTCAATCTTTGGTGAACTTAAGTTCACTTCATCAGAGTTGGTCAGCAACCAAAACCAACTCCACCCTTGGACAGTTTTATCATTATTTGCGGTGAATTCCGACACATCACCCCGTTCGTCTTCAAGCTACCAGAAGGAAGCCAGGAAAGCGACTGGTCCAGTCCCTGAAAGTCAACCACAACGAAGGCCGCGAGACGCGGAACCGACAGAGAGAGACCCAGTGGGACCCGCTGGCGATGACCGGTGGTTCGGAGCTGATCTAACCGTAAGATCTGCCCTGTTCTTACATTTCAGACGGTATGCGGTGGGTGTCGAGAGAATTTACTGTTAAAATGATAGATTAACCCAAGTCTGTTAGTCTTTGAATTCAAATAGTAAGAAACCTAGACTATTTGAATGATTCCGGTATCCATCCATCCCCTCCCCTTAATTCTTTTCAATTCACTAAGTGTTGCTTTTATTTATATATATGTATATATAAATATATATATATATATATATATATATAAATATATATAAATATATAAATATATATATATATATATATATATATAAATATATAAATATATATAAATATATATATATATATATCCAGGGTGAAAATTGAAACATTGAAAACCTGTATAGTACTATTACACTGAATTCGGCCCAAAATGAGCTCCTTAACAATACAAACTCTAGAATCAGTCGTTAAAGACAACCAGAACCCTTTACATTATCAAATTACTGAAAAGGAGCTACTAATTAAAATCCAGGCCCTACAATCAAGGAAGGCCAGTGGTCCCGATGGCATTTTAAATGAAATGCTGAAGTATAACAACATTGCCATATTAAAATTATTCAATCTTGTCCTCAACATTGGACATTTCCCTGACATGTGGAGGAAAGGAATCATAACACAATTTATTTCCATCTTTAAAAATGGAAATAAATTTGACCCAAACAATTACAGAGCCATATGTGTCAGCAGCAACCTGGGGAAGGTATTTTGCAGCATCCTAAACAGCCGACTGGAAGACTTCCTCAGTGAATATAATGTTCTGTGCAAGAATCAAATTGGATTTACACCACAACATCGAACTACTGACCACATACACCCTTCACACTCTCATTAACATGTTCACCAACACAAGAACAACATTTTTTTGAGCATTTGACTCAATCTGGCATAGTGGTCTGTTCCTAAAATTAATTGAAAGAGGTATAGGGGGGGAAATCTATGACATAATTAAAACAATGTGCACAAATAAATGTGCTGTGAAGATCCAGGGTCTCTGCAGGTTTCAACAAGTCAAATTTAAGACTTTTTAAGAACATAATGAATACTAATGAATTTATTTTTTTTCACATTGGAATACAAAATGCTTAACCTAACTAAAAAAAACCAGAAGCAACTCTATTGTGAACTAATATTTGTTCAACCATTTTTGAATTGCAACACTTATATGTAAACGCAGTGATGAAGAAAAGGTGGATTGTGAAGGGCCATATTAATGGAGACATAAAAGTACAGTATATTAGGTGACGTGGTGCACAGTAACCAAGTGATTTTACATTGTGTACTAACATCATCATGTTAGGGTTTCTAATCAATTTCATACGTGTCAGTGCCTGTAACATTAATAATAATAATACCTTCGTTTTATATAGCGCCTTTCAAAACACCCAAGGTCGCTTTACATAATATCTTTAAGTGTGTGAGAGTATGTAAGTGTGTGCTTATGGACACTAGGAGCCAAAAGCCTCCAAAAAGAGATGGGTTTTAAGGTGTTGTTTAAAGATGGCCAGTGAAGGGGCATTTTGAATGTGGTTGGGTAGGATATTCCAGAGGAGTGGGGCAGAAAAGACATGAAAGGCTCTGTCACTGGTGGCCTTAAGTCTGGTGCGGGGCATGACCAGCTGGTCCTTGGAAGAGGACCGCAGCGAACTTGAGGGGGTATAGGGGAGGAGGTCTGTGAGGTAGTGGGGTGCCAGACCCTTGAGGGACTTGAAAGGGAGGAGGACTTTGTAGATGATGCGAGATTTGACAGGGAGCCAGTGTAGCTGTCTGAGTACGGGGGAGATGTGCTGCCAGGGCCTAGTGCTTGTGAGAATCCTGGCAGCAGAGTTCTGGACATATTGCAGTCTGTCTATGGCCTTATTGGGAAGACCAAGCAGGATGGCATTGCAATAGTGTAGGCGGGAGGAGATAAAGGCATGCGTGAGGGTCTCTGTAACTGTCTTAGAAAGTGAGAGCCTGAGTCTTGAAATGTTCCTGAGATGGTAGAAGGCAGATTTGGTAACTTTTTTAACTGTGCCAGATAGTCCAGTGAACTCAGAGAGACGCTTAAAGAGGATGGAGTGAGAGACTGTGTCAAAAGCTGCTGAGGGTCCAGGAGGATGAGGATGGTAATGTGGCCATTGTCTGCAGCAGTAAGGAGGTCGTTAGTGATTTTGACAAGAGCAGTCTCAGTACTGTGGTGGGATCTGAAGCCAGACTGTAACGGTTCAAAGAGCTCATGGTGGAACATATGCTGTTGGAGTTGAGCCACCACTGCTCTTTCCAAGATCTTACTTAGGAAAGGAAGGTTGGAGATGGGGCGGTAGTTGTTTGGGTCGTCAGGGTCCAAACTAGGTTTTTTACAGTTGGGACAGCAGGCACAACACCAGACTCCAGGGATGTGTTCATGATGTTCATCATGGTGTGGCAGAAGAGAGTGGGAAGGCAAGATTTCACCAGGGTGGTAGGCATGGGATCCAACTGGGAGGATGACGGTTTGGCTTTGGACACCAGGTCAATCTTCTGGAGCTGCTGGTGGATGGTGTTAACCTTGCTGATGAAAAAGTCTTGAAAACTGGAGCAAAGCTCAGCAGCGTCGGATGGTTGGCATGCTTGAGGAGGGCAGAGAAGGCGGGTGATTGTTGAAAAAAGCATCCTGGGGTGATGTTGGTTGTTGATGAGAGTGGAGAAGTAGTGTGTCTTGGCAGAAGAGAGGACCTCTTTGTAGTTAGTGATATGGTCTCTGTAAGCCTCCAAGTGGACAGTGAGGCCACTTTTTTTGTACGGCCGCTCGAGCCACCGTCCAGTTTGCTTCATGAAGCGGAGCTCAGATGTGAACCAGGAAGCAGGTCGGGAAAAAGAGCCAGATCGGGTGATAATGGGGGTCACAGTGTCTAGGTTGGTGGAGAGTGCAGTGTTGTAGTGTTCCATCAGGGTGTCCACTGAAGGGGCAGAGACAGGAGCGGTTAGGTTAAAACAGTCCAGGAGTGACAGAAAGTCGACTGCAAAAGGGCAACTGCTATTGTCCACATGGATGTTGAAGTCCCCCAGTAATATGGTTGATGGGGACAGAGGGCAGACAGCAGCAAGCAGCTCAGTGAGCTCAGGGGGAAAGCTGGTAGATGCTTTAGGTGGTCGATATATGAGGACCAGTTGCAGCTGTGCAGCGCCATTGACAGTGAGGTGGAGACATTCAAAGGACGATACACTGACAGGATGTTCTTTGACCATGAAATCAGAATGGTATATGATGGCAAGTCCACCGCCACGGCCATGGCCGAGGGGTTTGTGGGTGTAGGTGTAACCAGGTGGGGTGGCTTGATTGAGCCTGACAAAGTCCTGTTGGCTCTGCCATGTTTCAGTCAAGCATACAAAGTCCAGTTTTTTCTCTGAAATTATGTCATGTATGAATACAGCTTTGTTGTTAATGGATCTGATGTTCTGTAGCATGAACGAGGCTGTCCTGATGGTGAGTGCAGAGCCATCAGTGCAGGCCAGACTCCGGACATTGGCAGGTGGTGGGCGTGGCTTTCGTTGCACATGTCTCTGCAGTGAAGCGAAGCACCTAACCACAGGAATAGCCGAAGTTGTGTTCGAGCCAAAAACAAACTTGTGTCGAACAGCCCTGTGCACATAGGGTGGTCTGCGCAGGAGTTGGAGGGACTTAATAACCTCGAGGCAACTTGGAGAACACATGAAGACGGTGTTTCAAGTTTCAGGACTTCACCTATGATGTATTTGATCAGCGTCATGGCGAGAGAGGAGCACCCGCAATCACTGACACCTTGCCAGCCAGCTTGCTTGGTTTGCTAACCAATGCTGCAAACAGTAGGCAACAACAGCAGTGCAAGATGAGGACTAACAAACAGAACAGTCCAGTGTTGTCGCGGTGAGGACAGGCATCAAGTTGGAAGAGTACCCTGTGCACACCAAAGACAAGGGAGGTAGGCAATCCGCAGTTGTTGTTGTTGTATAAAGATGCTGAAATGAAACGGCGGTTTCTCAGGCGAGGTGGAATTAAGACAGTTCAGGTTACTGACGCAGCTTTGGGTTAAACTTAAGCGAAACAAGATCGGAGATCTGAAGAGAAGGAAAGCGAGAGATGCGAGAAGCGGCGACAAACACGCCAGCGTCCTCTCGGCATGCAAGGATCAACGTTAGACTGCTCTTGTTTCCTGAGTGGAATCCAGAGGAAAATACACCGTTAACGGGACGTTGTTTATATGCAAACACAGCTTGCCGCTATGACAGAGAATATATGTAGTCAGATCTGAGTTTACGTGTGTCTGTAACGGCACACACGGACAAGAGACAACTGCCTGGGTGTGAACACATGCCGGGTGCGCCGTACCACAACACACTAACAAGTTGGATAAATTCTGATCGGGGTGCACAGGTACTTTAGTTCCAGTTTGTTGTTATGCTATAGCATCCTCAAAAATGTAAATAATTAAAAGCAAGACTGAAGTTTATGCATTTGTTTTAAATAAAAGTAACGTCAATACATTTTTAAGACCTTTCAAAATCATATTTAAGACATTTTATGAATTTTTAATATTTTTTTAGACATTTTAAGGCCTTAATTTCAAATGATTGGATTTTAGACATTTTAAGACTTTTTAATACCCCGCAGATACCCTGAGATCAACAACATGGAAACAGTTTTCTTCCTCCAAAGTAGAGGGGTGAAACAGGGCTGCAGTCTCAGCCCACCCTGTTTAACATTTATATTGATGCATTGGCAAAATCACTTGAACAATTGGATATCCCCGGCCTCACTCTCTCGGACACAAATATTAAATGTCTACTTTTTGTAGAGGATCTAATACTGTTAGCTCCATCTAAAGAGGCATTACAACAGCAACTATATTGTCTGCCAAACTTCTGTGAGATCTAGGCCCTGACAGTTAATCTAAAAAAAGACGAGAATTATGGTCTTCCAGAAACGACCCAGATGTCAGGGAAACCCAAACAAGTTCTTACTCGGCTCCGCTGACATTGAACACACACATAACTACACATATTTAGGACTCAAAATTAGCTCTACAAGCAATTTTAATCTGGCTGTGATTAATGATCTCAAAGACAAGGGAAGAAGGGCTTTTTACGACTTAAAAAAGTCTTCGATCATTGATATACCCGTTAGAATCTGGCTCAAAATATCCCACTCTATAATTGAACTTATTTTACTGTATGGTAGTGAAGTATGGGGCCCTCTTACAAATCAAGACTTTGAAAAAATGGGACAAACACCCAATCGAAAGCATGCATACTGAGATCTTTAGGAGCATTCTAAGAGTCCAAAGGAACACTCATCAACAATGGATGTAGAGCTGAATTAGGACAATTTCCCCTTTTAATTTGAATACAAAAAAGAGCCATCAAATTCTACCAGTACCTCAAAGCCAGCGAGCCCAGCTCCTACCACTACAAAACCCTGCAATGCCAAGAGGAGAGCAAAGTAAGGAGTCCCCTCAGCCAGCTGGTCCACCGGCTCAGCTCCAACAGCACAGGGCACCGAGACCGCCCTCACACAATCCAGCCCCACCAAATTATAACTAAAGAAAAAGACAATTACATCAACTATTGGACACCTGCAACCAAAACCCAAAGCAAACAAACTATTTGGCCCTAAACATACAATACTCCATGGCAGATTATCTGAGCTCTGTAAGCGACCCCAGACTGAGGAAAACGTTGACTATGTACAGACTCAGGAACCACAGCCCGGCCTTAGAGAGAGGCCGACACAGACAGATGTGGCTGCCCAGGGAGGAGTGGCTGTGTCAGCTCTGTCCACACAGACAGGTAGAGACAGAGCAACACTTCCTATTACACTGCGACGCATATGAAGAAACTAAATTCTTTTCAAAAATGAAAGATAAACAACATTTTGATACCCTTTCTGGTCAGGAGAAAATTAAATGTCAATGTCATAGAGGCAGCAAAATATGTCAGTACATGTCACAGCCTGAGAGAGACAACAACAAAACACAGTCTCCCAATAACACTGCCTGTTTGGTGTAGAACGTGCATAATATAAAATAGTTCAAGTATTTCTATCTACCCATTTAAAATTAAATGTATCCAATGTAAATAATATGTTATTGTATTAATATACAATGTAAAATTGTATCATAATTTAATTGCATGTCTAAGTATACGTTTCAGCTTTCGGCAACAATGCCCTTTCTGGGCCGAGGTGATGGGGGCCTGGCAGTCATTTCGACCATTTTTAAGAAACAAAATCTGTCATCTCGTACAGATCTTGCGACAGCAGCTCTTCCTTAACCCAGAATTACATCGGGCAGGTAAGCCGTTTAGGTGCACGGCTCTGCAGGGAGGAGGAGTTGACACCTTCGGTGACATCTTTGACCGACACAGCCGAGTGGATTTGGTCAGGGTTGAGAATGATTTAAAAAAGAAAAATGTCATACATATATAGGAAAGGGGTGGCGAGGAGGGTCTGCACGCAGCTAGCAGAAAATGTGCCCCCTGAATGGTTACCCGTGCTTGGCTCTGTCGCGCTGCCATCTAGGAAAGCAAACAAACCAACCTTTGTATGCAACTATAAGAATAATAAACATTAGATTTTAAGGAATTGAAAACAAAACAAATATATGATTTATTTTTATATAGAATTATAAAAGCACCAGCTTCAACCAATCACAGAGGAAAAACCTTCAGTCATATCTCAACAAAAATTATTTGGAAAACAAGAAACAGTCCACTAATTCCACCCTCAGTGTTCAACACAGATTTCAAAATAATTTTCACATTAATAATTCTTCATCAAATCAATAAAAATAGGTGGGCCAGAGACTGTGAATCTCATGTGAATCTCACCCCGAGACATTGAAGCACATCTTCCTTGAGTGTCCATCATCCAAGCCCTTCCGTGACCAGCTCTGGAAACTCATCATGGCCAAATGCAACCTCCAAGTAGACAACAACATGAAGGACCAGATACAACTGTAGCACCTTTGATCCTAATTTTAGGTTAATGGATGCTTACATCACTCTAGTGCGGTAGGAGTTACACCAGAAACTAACAAAATGGAGTAGGTGTAGGTTGGTTGAACAGGGAACACTTTCTTGCTACTATACATAAACATTGACAGCTTTGCTGTACTTCATTCCCAAGAAGAAAAAAAAAAAACAGTCCAGTTGAAAAGTACTGGGATTCATTTGTGTATGTGTTCAGTGTTCATGACTCGTGTTTTATCACTGCTACCTGGGTAGGTGAAGAGTGTGTACTCTTATCTGAATTTAGATTGAATTCAGATGATCTGTGATCGTCGAGGAAGGTTATGCAGCTGGCCACACCGCATCTCCAACTCTCAATTTCTCTGCCTCTCATGATCGCTGGGCTAAGCTTGCCACCTGGATCGTCTCAATCGTAGATCGTTCCAAAAACCAACAAAAAATAAAAACCAACCTACACAGAAAGTGTAAAGTTGTAAATATTCTCATCGGACTCTGTCTCAGTTTTTCACACACACACTACAGTAAGTTAGAACAATTAGTTTTAACTGTAATTGTAATGAATTACTTTCACAATAATATATTTAAGATGCACACTGCTTATACATAAGTTTAAACCAGAAAATAGTGGTTATAAAATTTAAATCTATTTAAATGTACATTTTTAACATTTAACCCTTTCACATAATTCAATTAAAATTGATTAACTTCTCCACCAAAGATTAACTAAACTACTCCTGAGTGACATTATCATGTATTGAGTGGTTCATAGCACAAAACTAGAGACTTAAATATAATAGAAAACAAATTGAAATGCATCTCCTCGATGCAACACATGTACTTAGCTTTTAGCTGAGATTAACCTGAGCTAAACAACAATAGAAATTCACACTGGCGGTTGGCATACGCTAATGATGCCAACGAGCTTCCTTCAGGTATAAAACTACAAAATTATAGAGAACCCTTAAAAAAAACATCTTAGAATATTTAAGGAGTAACCTAAACCAAGTTTTAACACATTAATCAAACTCTTTATGCATTTTATTCATCAGAGAACAGCTAACACCCTGCTAATTGAATACTAACTCACCGGAGCTTCTTCAACACAAAAAAAACACAACACGGGATTATCATCCCTGATCCACAGCTCCTTTGGCTGCTGCCTGGATCGGTCTGTGATTACCAGGGTTGATATCTGTAGATGTCTACACCTCTGTGTCTGCCTCATGTCTACCACCAAAATGGCGTCTCTCACATAGATGCCTACTTCACAGGAACACAGACACTCACTCAGGACTACTGCCCCCTACAGTACAGGTGGTGTACTGCGGATATCTGAATAACAAACAGAATTAGTAACCTAATTTCTTATGTGGGTTACACAACTCTTCGGATTCTTCATGCCAAAACCAAGAAAATGTAAAGTTGGTTTTGATTAACTTTTTATTTTGCAGTAGCCAAATATGTTTTTGATATTTGCAGATGTTATTTATTATTTGAAAATAAGTTTCTTTATGTTCAGTTAGTGAGTTTGTATTTAAAATCTTTATTTTTGGTTAAAAGAGAAGAAATTACGGAATGTTTTCTTCCAAACCTTTCACTTCAAACCACCCATGTTCTACCTGCTCTCAAAGCCGCTGTCATTCGTCCCCTCCTGAAGATGCCCTCTCTGGAACCGGAAAACCTCACAAACTACAGGCCTATCTCAAACGTCCCCTGTTGCCATAAAGGTTCAGGACCACCTCAGACATAACAACCTGTTAAAAAAATTTCAGTCAGGCTTCAGTTCAGTCCATAGTACTGAAACAGCTCTGCTCAGGGTGACAAACGACCTTCTGATGACTGCTGACTCAGGGTCACCATCACTCCTCATCCTCCTGGACCTGAAAGCAGCCTTCGATACTATGGACCCCACCATCCTCCTTGAGGGTCTCCGTAACATCACTCAACTGACAGACCACACACTGCAGTGGTTTAAGTGACTGAACATGTCTCGCTCGGAGTCCAGGCCGGTCCGTGTGACCTGTGGCATTCCCCAGGGTTCAGTCCTTGCCCCCATCCTCTTCACCATCTACATGCTTCCCCTCGGTCAAGTTATCAGAAAACATGGACTCCACTTCCACTGTTATGCTGATGACACACAACTATATATCAAAACCGCCCCAAAGCCCTCCACAGCCCTGTCATCCCTCATGTTAAGCTGCTGCTGATTTGTTGGCAGACACTAATTGATTTGAGAGTCTCACTTTCAGCTGCAGAGAAGGATCACATCAGGGAAGAAGACACATCAGCCTCTCAAGCCAATTATCTGGTTTTATAGAGGAACTGTATGGTTACAGCACCTATATAATGAATATTTGTCACAAAGCCTGTTGCTTACCGCCACGCCACCCTGAACATGCCCGACCTCGTCTGATCTTGGCAGCCAAGCAGGGTTGGGCCTGATTAGTACTTGAATGGGAGACTGCTTGGGAATACCAGGTGCTGTAAGCTTCTTCTCTACCACCTGCATGTCTTTTGTTGCAACGTCTGATCACCCTGTGACACATAAGGAAGTTGGTCATCTTCAGCTACTGCTGATTTGTTGGCAGACACTAGGTGATCTGAGTCTCAGTTTCAGCTGCTGGATGACATCAGGGAAAGATGAAATCAAGGAAGAAAATATGACCACGACAAATCAGCCTCTCAAGCTAATTATTCAGTTATACAGAGGAACCGTATGGTTAAATCAGCTATATAATGCACATTTGTCGCAAAGCCTGTTGCTTACGGCCACACCACCCTGTACATGCCTGACCTCGTCTGATTTCGGAAGCCAAGCACGGTTGGACCTGGTAAGTACTTAATTGGGACACTGCTTGGGAATACCAGGTGCTGTAAGCTTTTTCTCTTCTCTCTACCACCTGCATGTCTTTTGTTGCAACGTCTGATCACCCTGTGACACATGAGGAAGTTGGTCATTTTGAGCTGCTGCTGCTTTGTTGGCAGACACGAAGTGATCTGAGAGTCTCAGTTTAAGCTGCAAATAATAATCAGATCAGGGAAGAAGATAATGCACATCTGTCACAGCGATTGCTGCTTACGGCCACACCACCCGGAACATGCCCGACCTCGTCTGACCTCAAGAAGCCAAGCACGGTTGGGCCTGGTTAGTACTTGGATGGGAGACCGCTTGGGAATACCACGTGCTGTAAGCTTTTTCTCTTCTCTCTACCACCTGCATGTCTTTTGTTGCAATGTCTGATCACCCTGTGACACATGAGGAAGTCGGTCATCTTCAGCTACTGCTGCTTTGTTGGCAGACACGAAGTGATCTGAGAGTCTGTTTCAGCTGCAGAGAACGATCACATCAGGGAAGAAGATGTGCCCACTACAAGTCAGCCTTTCTCGGCAATTATCTGGTTATATAGAGGAACCGTATGATTCCAGTACCTATATAATGCACATTTGTCACAGATATTGTTGCTTACGGCCACACCACCCTGAATATGCCCGACCTCGTCTGATCTCGGAAGCCAAGCAGGGTTGGGCCTCGTTAGTACTTGAATGGGAGACAGCTTGGGAATACCAGGTGCTTTAAGCGTTTTCTCTTCTCACTACAATCCTGCGTGTCTTTTGTTGCAACGTCTGATCACCCTGTGACACATGAGGAAGTTGGTCGTCTTCAGCTGCTGCTGCTTTGTTGGCAGACACGAAGTGATCTGAGAGTCTCAGTTTCAGCTGCAGAGACCGATCACATCAGGGAAGAAGATGTTCCCACTACACATCAGCCTTTCTCGGCAATTATCTGGTTACATAGAGAAACTGTATGATTCCAGTACCTATATAATGCACATTTGTCACAGATGTTGTTGCTTACGGCCACACCACCCTGAATATGCCCGACCTCGTCTGATCTCGGTAGCCAAGCAGGGTTAGGCCTGTTTAGTACTTGGATGGGAGACCGCTTGGGAATACCAGGTGCTGTAAGCTTCTTCTATTCTCTCTACCACCTGCAGGTCTTTTGTTGCAACGACTGATCACCCTGTGACACATAAGGAAGTTGGTCATCTTCAGCTGCTGTTGCTTTGTTGGCAGACACAAAGTGATCTGAGAGTCTCATTTTCAGCTGGAGAGAATGATCACTTCAGAGAAGATGATATGCCCGCTACACATCAGCCTTTCTCAGCAATTACCTGGTTGCATAGAGGAACCGTATTATTCCAGTACTTATATAATGCACATTTGTCACAGACATTGTTGCTTACGGCCACACCACCCTGAACATGCCTGATCTCGGAAGCCAAGCAGGGTTGCGCCTGGTTAGTACTTGGATGGGAGACTGCTTGGGAATACCTCGTGCTGTTAGCTTTTTCTCTTCTCTCTACCACCTGCATGTCTTTTGTTGCAACGTCTGATCACCCTGTGACACATGAGGAAGTTGGTCATCTTCAGCTGCTGTTTCTTTGTTGGCAGACACGAAGTGATCTGAGAGTCTCAGTTTCAGCTGCAGAGAACGATCACATCAGGGAAGAAGATGTGCCCACTACAAGTCAGCCTTTCTCGGCAATTATCTGGTTGCATAGAGGAACCGTATTATTCCAGTACCTATATAATGCATATTTGTCACAGATATTGTTGCTTACGGCCACACCACCCTTAATATGCCCGACCTCGTCTGATCTCGGAAGCCAAGCACAGTTTGGCCTGGTCAGTACTTGGATGGGAGACTGCTTTGGAATACCAGGTGCTCTAAGCTTTTTCTCTTCTCTCTACCACCTGCATGCCTTTTTTTGCAATGTCTGATCCCCCTGTGACACATGAGGAATTTGGTCATCTTCAGCTGCTGCTGCTTTGTTGGCAGACACGAAGTGATCTGAGAGTCTCAGTTTCAGCTCTAGAGAATGATCACATCAGAGAAGATGATATAACCGCTACACATCAGCCTTTCTCAGCAATTATCTGGTTGCATAGAGGAACCGTATGAGTCTAGTACCTATATAATGCGCATTTGTCACAGGTTTTGTTGCTTATGGCCACACCACCCTGAACATGCCCGACCTCGTCTGATCTCGGTAGCCAAGCACGGTTGGGCCTGGTTAGTACTTGGATGGGAGAGTGCTTGGGAATACCAGGTGCTGTAAGCTTTTTCTCTTCTCTCTACCACCTGCATGTCTTTTGTTGCAACGTCTGATCACCCTGTGACACATGAGGAAGTTGGTCATCTTCAGCTGCTGCTGCTTTGTTGGCAGACACAAAGTGATCTGAGAGTCTCAGTTTCAGCTGGAGAGAAAGATCACTTCAGAGAAGATGATATGCCCGCTACACATCAGCCTTTCTCAGTAATTATCTGGTTGCATAGAGGAACCGTGTGATTCCAGTACCTATATAATGCATATTTGTCACAGATATTGTTGCTTACGGCCACACCACCCTTAATATGCCCGACCTCGTCTGATCTCGGAAGCCAAGCACAGTTTGGCCTGGTCAGTACTTGGATGGGAGACTGCTTTGGAATACCAGGTGCTCTAAGCTTTTTCTCTTCTCTCTACCACCTGCATGTCTTTTTTTGCAATGTCTGATCCCCCTGTGACACATGAGGAATTTGGTCATCTTCAGCTGCTGCTGCTTTGTTGGCAGACACGAAGTGATCTGAGAGTCTCAGTTTCAGCTCTAGAGAATGATCACATCAGAGAAGATGATATAACCGCTACACATCAGCCTTTCTCAGCAATTATCTGGTTGCATAGAGGAACCGTATGAGTCTAGTACCTATATAATGCACATTTGTCACAGATATTGTTGCTTACGGCCACACCACCCTGAACATGCCCGACCTCGTCTGATCTCGGTAGCCAAACACGGTTGTGCCTGGTTAGTACTTGGATGGGAGACTGCTTGGGAATATCAGGTGCTGTAAGCTTTTTCTCTTCTCTCGACCACCTGCATGTCTTTTGTTGCAACGTCTGATCACCCTGTGACACATGAGGAAGTTGGTCATCTTCAGCTGCTGCTGCTTTGTTGGCAGACACGAAGTGATCTGAGAGTCTCAGTTTCAGCTGCAGAGAACGATCACATCAGGGAAGAAGATGTTCCCACTACAAGTCAGCCTTTCTCGGCAATTATCTGGTTGCATAGAGGAACCGTGTGATTCCAGTACTTATATAATGCACATTTGTCACAGATATTGTCGCTTACTGCCACACCACCCTGAATATGCCCGACCTCGTCTGATCTAGGAAGCCATGCAGGGTTGGACCTTGTTAGTACTTGGATGGGACACTGCTTGGGAATACCAGGTGCTGTAAGCTTTTTCTGTTCTCTCTACCACCTGCATGTCTTTTGTTGCAACGTCTGATCACCCTGTGACACATGAGGAAGTTGGTCATCTTCAGCTGCTGCTGCTTTGTTGGCAGACACAAAGTGATCTGAGAGTCTCAGTTTCAGCTGGAGAGAAAGATCACTTCAGAGAAGATGATATGCCCGCTACACATCAGCCTTTCTCAGTAATTATCTGGTTGCATAGAGGAACCATATGATTCCAGTACCTATATAATGCACATTTGTCACAGACATTGTTGCTTACGGTCACACCACCCTGAACATGCCCGACCTCGTCTGATCTCAGAAGCCAAGCACGGTTTGGCCTGGTTAGTAGTTGGATGGGAGACCGCTTGGGAATACCAGGTGCTGTAAGCTTTTTCTCTTCTCTCTACCACCTGCATGTCTTTTGTTGCAACGTCTGATCACCCTGTGACACATGAGGAAGTTGGTCATCTTCAGCTGCTTCTTGTTTGTTGGCAGACACGAAATGATTTGAGAGTCTCAGTTTCAGCTGGAGAGAATAATCACGTCAGAAAAGATGATGTGCCCACTACACATCAGCCTTTCTCAGCAATTATCTGGTTACATAGAGGAACTGTGTGATTCCAGTACCTATATAATGCACATTTGTCACAGCTGTTCTTGCTTATGGCCACACCACCCTGAATATGCCTGACCTCGTCTGATCTCGGAAGCCAAGCAGTTTTGGGCCTGGTTAGTACTTGGATGGGAGAGTGCTTGGGAATACCAGGTGCTGTAAGCTTTTTCTCTTCTCTCTACCACCTGCATGTCTTTTGTTGCAACGTCTGATCACCCTGTGACACATGAGGAAGTTGGTCATCTTCAGCTGCTGCTGCTTTGTTGGCAGACACAAAGTGATCTGAGAGTCTCAATTTCAGCTGCAGAGAATAATCACATCAGGGAAGAAGATGTGCCCACTACAAGTCAGCCTTTCTCGGCAATTATCTGGTTACATAGAGGAAGTGTATGATTCCAGTACCTATATAATACACATTTGTAACAGATATTGTTGCTTACGGCCACACCACCCTGAACATTCCCGACCTCGTCTGATCTCGGTAGCCAAACACGGTTGGGCCTGGTTAGTACTTGGATGGGAGACTGCTTGGGAATATCAGGTGCTGTAAGCTTTTTCTGTTCTCTCTACCACCTGCATGTCTTTTGTTGCAACGTCTGATCACCCTATGACACATGAGGAAGTTGGTCATCTTCAGCTGCTGCTGCTTTGTTGGCAGACACAAAGTGATCTGAGAGTCTCAGTTTCAGCTGGAGAGAAAGATCACTTCAGAGAAGATGATATGCCCGCTACACATCAGCCTTTCTCAGTAATTATCTGGTTGCATAGAGGAACCATATGATTCCAGTACCTATATAATGCACATTTGTCACAGACATTGTTGCTTACGGTCACACCACCCTGAACATGCCCGACCTCGTCTGATCTCAGAAGCCAAGCACTGTTTGGCCTGGTTAGTAGTTGGATGGGAGACCGATTGGGAATACCAGGTGCTGTAAGCTTTTTCTCTTCTCTCTACCACCTGCATGTCTTTTGTTGCAACGTCTGATCACCCTGTGACACATGAGGAAGTTGGTCATCTTCAGCTGCTTCTTGTTTGTTGGCAGACACGAAATGATTTGAGAGTCTCAGTTTCAGCTGGAGAGAATAATCACGTCAGAAAAGATGATGTGCCCACTACACATCAGCCTTTCTCAGCAATTATCTGGTTACATAGAGGAACTGTGTGATTCCAGTACCTATATAATGCACATTTGTCACAGCTGTTCTTGCTTATGGCCACACCACCCTGAATATGCCTGACCTCGTCTGATCTCGGAAGCCAAGCAGTTTTGGGCCTGGTTAGTACTTGGATGGGAGACCACTTGGGAATACCAGGTGCTGTAAGCTTCTTCTCTACTCTCTACCACCTGCATGTCTTTTGTTGCAACATCTGATCATCCTGTGACACATGAGGAAGTTAGTCATCTTCACCTGCTGCTGCTTCTTTGTTGGCAGACACGAAGTGATCTGAGAGTCTCAGTTTCAGCTGCAGAGAATAATCACATCAGGGAAGAAGATGTGCCCACTACAAGTCAGCCTTTCTCGGCAATTATCTGGTTACATAGAGGAAGTGTATGATTCCAGTACCTATATAATACACATTTGTAACAGATATTGTTGCTTACGGCCACACCACCCTGAACATTCCCGACCTCGTCTGATCTCGGTAGCCAAACACGGTTGGGCCTGGTTAGTACTTGGATGGGAGACTGCTTGGGAATATCAGGTGCTGTAAGCTTTTTCTCTTCTCTCGACCACCTGCATGTCTTTTGTTGCAACGTCTGATCACCCTGTGACACATGAGGAAGTTGGTCATCTTCAGCTGCTGCTGCTTTGTTGGCAGACACGAAGTGATCTGAGAGTCTCAGTTTTAGCTGCAGAGAACGATCACATCAGGGAAGAAGATGTTCCCACTACAAGTCAGCCTTTCTCTGCAATTATCTGGTTGCATAGAGGAACCGTGTGATTCCAGTACTTATATAATGCACATTTGTCACAGATATTGTTGCTTACGGCCACACCACCCTGAATATGCCCGACCTCGTCTGATCTAGGAAGCCATGCAGGGTTGGACCTGGTTAGTACTTGGATGGGACACTGCTTGGGAATACCAGGTGCTGTAAGCTTTTTCTGTTCTCTCTACCACCTGCATGTCTTTTGTTGCAACGTCTGATCACCCTGTGACACATGAGGAAGTTGGTCATCTTCAGCTGCTGCTGCTTTGTTAGCAGACACAAAGTGATCTGAGAGTCTCAGTTTCAGCTGGAGAGAAAGATCACTTCAGAGAAGATGATATGCCCGCTACACATCAGCCTTTCTCAGTAATTATCTGGTTGCATAAGAGGAACCGTATGATTCCAGTACCTATATAATGCACATTTGTCACAGACATTGTTGCTTACGGTCACACCACCCTGAACATCCCCGACCTCGTCTGATCTCAGAAGCCAAGCACGGTTTGGCCTGGTTAGTAGTTGGATGGGAGACCGCTTGGGAATACCAGATGCTGTAAGCTTTTTCTCTTCTCTCTACCACCTGCATGTCTTTTGTTGCAACGTCTGATCACCCTGTGACACATGAGGAAGTTGGTCATCTTCAGCTGCTTCTTGTTTGTTGGCAGACACGAAATGATTTGAGAGTCTCAGGCTCAGCTGGAGAGAATAATCACGTCAGAAAAGATGATGTGCCCACTACACATCAGCCTTTCTCAGCAATTATCTGGTTACATAGAGGAACTGTGTGATTCCAGTACCTATATAATGCACATTGGTCACAGCTGTTCTTGCTTATGGCCACACCACCCTGAATATGCCCGACCTCGTCTGATCTCGGAAGCCAAGCAGTTTTGGGCCTGGTTAGTACTGGAATGGGAGACGGCTTGGGAATACCAGGTGCTGTAAGCTTTTTCTCTTCTCTCTACCACCTGCATGTCTTTTGTTGCAACGTCTGATCACCCTGTGACACATGAGGAAGTTGGTCATCTTCAGCTGCTGCTGCTTTGTTGGCAGACACGAAGTGATCTGAGAGTCTCAGTTTCAGCAGCAGAGAACGATCACATCAGGGAAGAAGATGTGCCCATTACAAGTCAGCCTTTCTCGGCAATTATCTGGTTACATAGAGGAACCGTGTGATTCCAGTACCTATATAATGCATATTTGTCCCAGATATTGTTGATTACGGCCACACCACCCTCAATATGCCCGACCTCGTCTGATCTCGGAAGCCAAGCAGGGTTGAGCCTGTTTAGTACTTGAATGGGAGACACCTTCGGAATACCAGGTGCTGTAAGCTTTTTCTCTTCTCTCTACCACCTGCATGTCTTTTTTTGCAATGTCTGATCACCTTGTGACACATGAGGAAGTTCGTCATCTTCAGCTGCTGCTGCTTTGTTGGCAGAAAATAGCATTTGGTACTGTCTTCCTAAGGGGTTATTTAAAAAGATGGGAAACATAGAATTTGTGCTTAGGTGTGCACTTCTGTGCTAAAAGACTTCCAGTTAAATGATCCTCTTTCACAGACAGCTAGTGTTATGTTGGAAACTTATGTACACACACAATTTTACTCCTCACCAAACTTCTGTCTGGAATAATGCATATGTATTGTATAGAAATAAATCTTTGTACTTGGATCACTGGATGGAAAAATACGTTTGGTCCATAAGACATTTATTAAATGATCATGGAGGATGGCTGTATGAAGTACAATTACAAAAGCTTTTTAAATGCAATTTAAATTGCACACGTATTCAATTTAACAATGTAATAAGGTCTATTCCCCCTTCAGTCAAACTACTCGTTCAAAATATGAACATTCAAATTCTTGAACTTCAATTACCTTCACTTCAAATATATGGGGTAGACTTTCTGGATAAACAACTCTAATTAACACGAACAAACTGATGCATCTGCATTTAACTAATGAATTATTTCCAGTCCAGTCAAATAGAAACTCCATTATTCAACTGTTTTCTGATTCAGAAGTTAAAAAGTGGAGAACAACAAATATCCTTTAATTTTAAAATCTTCAGTAATATTTTTCCATCCAGAGAACTATTAAGACAAAGATTAAATTTTGGATAATAACGATTGTACCTTTTGTGCCAATGATATTGAAACAACAGACCATTTATTATGAAGACCGGATAGTGTAGTGGTATGATTGCCACCTTTCATGTGGGAGCTCTGGATTCAAATCCCCTGCATCAAAGGTACTGTCTCCAGTAGGGGTCAAGACCCCCTTACCCTACCTGTAAGTTGCTTTGGATAAAAGCGTCTGCCAAATGCATGTACATTTATTCTTTTACTGCGTGTACTCTGGAACCTTCTGGGAGGACCTGCAAGACTGGATCTCAACAAGAATTCTTCTAATTCATAATTAGATCTTTATTTAACCGAGTTGCACATGCATTTTGAAATGTTTTATTGTAGCTCTTTACATGCATGATATAAGCATGAGCTTATTCTTTATTCTTCCACAAATTGAAACTAAATTGCTGCGGTGTACGGCATTATTTTCGTACAATGCTTGCATATTGTCTGTGTCTTATCAGTCACTCTACTGCCATTTATCATTTCCAGGTACCCAAAATGCTGCCAAAGAAATGATTTGAAAGTGGCGGGGGCATCTTCAATGGTATTACGTATACACGCTAAACTCCCAACTGGAGGTGGATCTCACTGATTCCTACAATCACCAGAAGTTTAGCGTGTCATGGATGAAGCTGTTGTGGAATCTGGCTGTTCTGCTTTTTGGTGCCGCTGAACCTCTTACCATGAGGCAGCAGGGAAAACAGTCCGTGATGGGGGTGGGAGGGGTCTTTGATGTTTGATTGAGGCCTGGTCAGGCAGCGCCTGCAGGCAGTGTCATGGATGGAGGGGGGTGTGAGGTGTCACGGTCCCAAACCTCACAGATCAGACCAGATAGTCAGTTGGTGCTGCAAAAAAGTGAGATAGGAAATGTCATGGGTGACACTGTTTGCAATAGCAACACTCCTCAATGCATATCCTGCTTTTCTCTTGACGAAATTACCACGCCAGTTTTTTGGGTTTTTTTGTATGTCATTTCTACGCATTTTAAGATTTGTGTCCTCTTACATTATTAACACTATATGTAAAATGGTGAGTTTAGGGTCAAAGAATAAGATATGGTGACATCCCTGAACAGGATGGCTCATAATTACACACACGGAACAATAGGTGCAGAGTTGTAATGTGTTACTTCACTTGTCCTGTCAGAGCTACGCTATAATTGTAAGACCAGGCAAACAATTATTGTGTAATTTCATTGCATTTCAAACTTCCCACATCAGGTCGCACCATATTCAGTGAGGGGTGTGGGGAGGTCAAATAGTAAGAACAACGGGTAAAACTAGGTGTCTTTCTGTTTCTCTTTTTAATATCACCTTTATCGCAGCTGCATGAGACACCTGAGCTACGTATATATGTCTGGTTTTCCCTGTCTGCAGACTGCTGATTCTACAGAGTGGCATGTGTTGCCCGTTGTCATTGTCCTCACCCATTACCAAGAATTTATTTATTTTTCTTTTGTCCGTAGCTATTCCTGACTAGAACTTAATGTGTGCCGGTAGTCTGTTTAAGATAAATACACAGTTGTCTTTAATAATCCAAAGAGGGAGATGAAGTTACAGAATCTGACCAGCGCCTTCAGTTTAAGTTGATTTAAGAACTACAAATCACTAGCACATAAGATCAGGAAGGTTTTCATGTTCAGCATTTTTTACAAATCAAGCTTAAAAATAATGTCAGCAGTGGTCTTAAGGTTAAATTCAGGTAAAATCTAAGAGCTGAAAGGAGTTTGGTGGGCATGAAGTGTACAATTTATAAGGTCTTTATACAGAACAAAAGCATGGAGTTTTAATTTCAGCTTAATCAAATCTTTCGTGGCGCATAAACTATCAGAAAACAACACAAAACGGGGCTGAGGCAGTAACCAAGATGCCATAAACAATTCAGGAGAGATTAGACTTTGATCATTTTTATTATCTTTAATCCTGAGTCCTCAGGAGATCAGTATGTTTTCTTTGCATGCTCACCTGTTCGTTCCACACTGTCTACTCATAAAATCGAACAATTGTTCATGTCTGAATCTTACCACAAAGTCACCTCGGTTGAGGTTATTGTATTTTGATTTCAAATGAAGGAAAGATTGATGGAGCAGAGTCTGAAGTCTTTAAGGCCGAATAAACGTCTTTAGGAAACCCACTTCTTAAACTCAGGCCTTGTGTGCTGGTTAACAGCTTAACTACAATCAGGCATTAAGTCGGATTCAGGTCCGATATTTTGGAATGTTGCAATATGAACATTATATTATCAGGAATGTGTGTGAACTGGCTTATTGAAGCTTCGAAGAGCAGAGTCTAATGTCATCCACTTTCACCTTTGACTTATCACACTAAACATGTTTGTACAGTGCAGCATTACGCTTGTAAAATACTTCACACTGGCGCCGCTTCAGAGTAATTCATCAGAAAGTTGGCTTATTTTCTACAGTTCCTGGTTGGACCATTGCATTGCACCACTAAAAGGCTTTGTGGAAAGATAACTCTTGACTACATTTCAGTGTGCGAGCTGCAGTCTTTTGTTGCTGAGAAAAAAATTTACTCCACATTTGAGTTAACAGCTCGCCAGTAACCGCAAGTGCAGGAAGTACATCTAACTATCTGTTACACACAGCTATCTTGACCATAATTCAAATTAAAATGCATTTGCAGAAATGCTTTTTCATTTTAAGAATGTCGATGCATTATTTGACTCATAAATTAAATTAGTAATCAATCATCCTATTTGCATTTTAATTTTCTTCTTCAAGAGTGCTCAATCTTTCACTTAATTAAAATGAAAAAGAAATAGACATTTTACTTGTGAACTAAGACAAAGCCCCTGGCTGTTCCCCCTCACAGTACGGTGCATTCTTGTGACCCCTGGCAGTTCAGCCTCACGGTATGAGTTGGTCAGTCTGATATAACCAGATGTAGACCTAAACTAGGTGTCTGTTCTGTCACTGAACCAGTAACAAAGCAGGATTGTTGACACTCTTATGTTCATTATTAACTGTCTGCTCTCCCCCATCCCTCACAGTATACTGCATTCATGCGGCCCCTGGCTGTTCACCCTCACAGTATGAGTTGGCCAGTCAGATGTTGCCAGATGTAAGCCTTATGGAATGTCAGGTCTGTTACTGAAACGGTAACAATACATGATTGTCTAGACATTAGTGGTCATTATTAACTATCTGTTACCCCCACTCCACCCAAATCCTTGCAGTGCTGGCAACTCCTGGGGTCGAACAATACCCCCCACATCTAATTATTTTCTCATTTTTACCTTTTTTGTCTTTGAAGCTGTCAAAAAGGAGGACTTTCTAAAACTTAACCTGTCATATTAACCCTAACCCTTTCTCTTATTTAAACATTCAACAAATATATTTCTCACAACCTCCTGACCTTAGCTGTAAACCCCCCTTAACTCTGCCCATAACCCCCCTCCCTTAGATGTCAAAGGCCACCTGACCAGATGTGAGCAACTGGAAGTAGGTCAGAGGTCACCTGTCAAAATACTTTGATCAATCGATAAGAGGTCAAAGGTCACCTGTCAAATTAGTTTGATCGAAGGGTGCCTTTTTATTCTCTTACTTGCTTTTCTGTGGGGGGGTGACGGCCCCAGGCGTGGGTTCTGTGTGCAGTGCACTGTTGGTGTGTTCATGTTTTGCAGGTCCGCAGCAGTCGTCATTTGGCTGACAGGGAGCACCTGGCCAGCGTTCCCAGTCAGGCCTATATAACCCCGCCTTCCCAGATGTCAGGGCTTGCTCTTCTCTCTCCTCTCTGTGCTCATCATTCAGCACCACACATTGATCATCACACACTCACCTACCTTACTGATTCTGATTATTGTTATGGAAGTTTTTAATCGCTTCCTTCCTAATACCTCTGATGAGCAATGAAATAGAGAAACTTACTTTTTCTGCCGGCCGGCTAAGTTTTTATTCTTCGTTGCAAGGAAAAAGATCAGTCCACACCATTCAGCAGCAATGGTATGAAAAGATACAAACAAAAGGAATCCAGAGTATTTATACCTTTAGATGTGTAACAACATCTCCAGAGGGGGGCAGGATGCAGTCTTGATGATAAACAGGAGGTTAAAACAATTATCTTGTCTGAGTGTTAATTAAGAAGTAAATAGTTTAAAACAATTAGCGTGTCTGGGTGATACAAATGGTTAATGTGGATTGGAGGGTCTGTCAGTCCTGAGACATAAAAATTACCATCACAATTCTCCCTTTTGATTATTAATTAATCACTAACAGAAAACAAACTTAAGAAAAATAAAATGGATGAAAACTAAATGCAAGAGAATACTTAAGTATCCGGTATGCTATTTCAAGCAGATTTGAAAATGTATCATCGTGGTAGTTGATTAGAGCAGATAAAAGACTAACAAAACAAAGCAAACAAAAAAAAAAAAAAAAAACAACCCAAAGAAAAACAAAATGAAAAAAATATCGGGTTAAGGAATATGAGGAGAGGTTGAATTTTGATCAGCATTATTGGCGTTCACCTGAACATATGTGGAGGAATGAATCATCTTTTTCATGAGCACGTTAGACAGCCTTTTCAATACACATGGAATTAAGGTGCAGAGCAAAAGGAAAATCATTACATATGGGATTATTGTTAAAAACCATGTTGGCCATCCTTGGCCCAAAGATTTCAGCCAAGGGAACCATGAGTCATTTATTACAGGAGGGAGTTGAATGGCATCTTTCATGTGTTTGATAATGTTGGTAATGTTCTCATATTCGTCGGAGTGGTTGTCTTCAATTCCAGAGGTCAACATGACCGTGTTAACATCTGACAGCATGTTAAGTAGGGCGTCATGTGGGTCTGGTGGCCCATTGACTATGACTGAGTTGTCTGTACATATCCGAGCTTGGATATTCAATTCCACACCAATACGTTACTGCATCAGTGGGTTTGACATCAGAGATGGTGATCTGGGCTCCGTTGGAATTTGGAAGTTTTGTTATTGTGAAGCGGTTTGGAGCAATGGTTTTGTCAGTGGTGGCAACGATCAAGTGCCAATCGTGTGGGCCGCAGGGGTCTCTGCATAGGTATTTGTCATACTTGGCATAATATGCCTGAACCCGTCCTGATCGCCAAATTTCAGGGTAAACGAGGCAGGTGAATGTTGCACTTTGACCTTCTGTCAAAGTGACAGTCCTGGCAGGTTTGTAGGTGTAAGCCTCCATCAGCTGTGCCAAACATGACAGCATCAGAATCAGGTGATGCATGGTGGAGTTTGGTGGAACACGTCTGGTTGGTGTTTGTTGAATCCACAGGGCCAATTCCACGGGTCGTCCTCTTTGGCGTCTGTGCGTCCTTGCACCGTCCGTCGTCTTTGGCCTCTGCTCGTCCTCGTGTCGTCCGTCACCGTCCGTCCTCTGTGCGTCCTCGTGTCGTCCATCCTCGCGTCGATCACGTTGGCAGCTGGGCTCCTCCGTTGGCTCGGGGATCTTCCTGCAGTGGATGGCGTGAACCCACGTTGCCCTCTCGGCTATCTTCGCAATGGTATGCGTTGTCAGAATGGATCTCGTCACCGTTTGGAATTCCAGTGCTCCTTTCTGAAGTCGTTTCTCACCACCCAGGTTGGAAGTCTGCAGAGAGAGAGAGGGAGAGAATAAGTTTTTGCAATATTTTAGCATATATTCTCACATAGGCCAGTGGAGGGGAGTGGCCTGGTTACAGGTTTTACTCCCAGAGATGGAGGTCTGCCAAAATTGAAATTTTGATTTCAGAGTGCCATTTTCTCGTTTGACAACGTCTCTACTGGCAGGGTGTTATACACAATGTTGTCTGAGGTTAATGATAAGAAATTCACTAATTTGGGTTATTGCAGAATTGACAAAGTGAGAGCCATTATCGCTGCTCGGTTTTGGTTTAGTTGTAGTTCCCAGATGGGGAGTAATCTCTGTTAGCAGAGCCTTTGCTACCACTTGGCTACTCTGGTGTTTTGCTGGAAATACTTCAATCTATTTTGACCACGTCAACTATTACTAAGCAGCGTTTCTTTCCTTCTGCTGGTGACAGTTCTATGAAATCCATCATTAAGTGTTCGAATGGTCTGTCTGGTGATGGGTGAGCGATGTGTGTGATTGCTTTGGTTTTACCTGTTATGCGTTGCACAAACCATACGCGGTTGACTGATCTTCTGCTGTATGAACTGAAAATTCTTTGGTGAACCAGTGCTGGGTTATGGAATCCATCATCCCCCCTTTTGACACATGGTCCAATCCATGTGTCAATTTCGCGAAATGAGGGAAAAAATGTTTAGGTAGACAAGGCTTATTATCGGTTCCTCGCCACACATCTTCCTGTGGTGTGGCAAAAGATTGCACCGTTGTGAAAGAGGTGGAAATGGTGACAGGGATCAATTTTTAGTGGGTAGGAGTGTAGCTTCTTTTTCAGCAGCATCCACTCTTGCATTTCCTTGAGAGACAGGACCTGTGTTGTTAGTGTGAGCAAAGCGTTTACAAACAGAGATTGACTTTTTGGAATAAAATGGCATCAAGAAGAGCTGTGACTTTGTCATGATGGAGAATGGGTTTGCCGTTAGATTTTAGGAATTGTCTGTGTTTCCACAGAGTGTCAAAATCTTGGACAACCCAAACATGTGTCTGAAATCAGATTAGATGGTTACTGCTTTGTTGTTAGCTAGTCTGCATGCCTCTGTCAAAGCTATCAGTTCTGCCACCTGTGTAGAATGGTGAGGAGGGAGTGAGCTGGAGAGAAGAATTTCATGATTAGTGACAACAGTAAAACCAACTCTGTTGTGACCCGTTTGTGGGTCACGTGAAGCTGATCCATCTGCAAAGAGAACCAAATGAGGGTTTGTTAATGTTGTTTCTTGGCAAGCAAACCGGTTGGGGGACAGCAACAGTTATGTTGTGTTCTGTCATCTGGTGTGGGGAGGAGAGTGGCAGGTTTTAACACAGGGTGTTTGACAGTGATGTTAGACATTTCTAAAAGTGTTTTGTTGTATCGTTGCCATCGTGCTGTGGAGAGGTAAGAAGTCTTTTGTTCAAGTAAAATCATGGACACATCAGAATAGCCCACAATGTCTCTGGAGGCCATAACTGCCTTTTCAGCTGCCGCCACATATCTGAATATATCTTGGGATCTGCAACCACGGGGTCCAGTTTTGAAGAAAAATAAGCTACAGGCCGCAGCTTATTTCCATGATCCTGCAACAAAACAGAAGTCATACATCCATCTTTTCCATCTACTGATTGAGTGAACGGTCTGGTAGGGTCAGGCAGGCCCAATGTTTGAGTGCTTTGTAAGGCAAGTTTTAGTTCTGTGAAAGATTGTTCTGCTTCAGGAGTCCATTTGATCTTATGTTTTGCTTGCAGGCCTTTGCCATGAATGAGGGAGGTGAGTGGAGCTTCAAGAATGGCATAGTTAGAAATGAACTGTCTACAGTAAGAGCACATAGCAAGAAAATTGTGATGGGTTTTGGAAGGTTCTGAATTGCATCAACTCTTTTTGGTGAAAGAGTCTTCCTTTCAGAAGTGATGACATGACCTAAGAAGACAAATTGAAGTTTAGACAAGCTGGCTTTGTGACCAGTTTTAGCCAGATGTTTCAAGGATTTGACTGTGTTGGCTTCACACTGCTCATTGGTCAGACTGCAGATCATGAGGTCATCAAAGCAGTGCCTGGGGAGAGAACAAAGGGTTCAAGACTGTCTGAGAGCTTCAATGCAAATGGTGGGACTTTCACAGTATCCTTGGCACAGACGTGTGAATGTGTAGTCCCTCCTATTGAATTTGAAAGCAAACCAGAATTAGCTTCCTGGGTGACCTGGAACACTGGAGGTGTCTGAAAGGTTGACCACTGAAAAGAATTTTGCATTAGTTGGTTGCATCACCTGCTTGCAGATCCTGAATATAGCGCCAGTCTGTTGGTTGATCTTTGCCTCTGATTTTATGACAGGAAACAAAGGCGTGCGTATTGGAGAATCGTTACGTGGAACAATTACTCCTGCTGCCTTAAGAGACTCAAAGAATGGTGGTATATTAACAATGGCTTTTTGTTTAAGTGAGTATTGAGCCTTGCAAGGTTTAAAGTCTGATTTTAGAATGATGACAACATTTTCACAATTTTTGACAAGGTTAACATCATACTTACTGTTGACTGTTCTTTGTGTGTGCACAAAAGATGTCAGTGAAGGTGAAAAAATAATAGATCTATCAGATGTTTGTTGCCTTTCGGCTGTAGGCTTACACAATTTCATAACTGGGCTCAAATCTTCCCAGCTATCCGATGTGTGTTTTTCTAGTGGGATGTGTGGGACTGAGTAGTCCATGGTGTACATGTTACGTTGAGCTGGTGTGAGAGAGACTGACACAGCGCATTTATGTTCTGTCCAAAAAATGTGTGTCAGTGTTAGTTTGTCAAACCTCTCCCTTAACCAGCTTTCCTCGTACGATTCGTCAGATTCTGGTGACAGATGGGAGGTACACTGCAGGTCCTCTTTGGCCATGAAGTCTGTGAAAAGATGTTTTTTGCTGAAACAAACTCAGGGAAGGTTGTTAGTGGTTGCAGATGCATATGTCATGTTCGAGGTGTGGAAGACAACTGGGGTTGGGATTATCATTTACACATCCAGTTCCTGCCTGTCAGGTTACTGGGACAGATTTTAGAAAGCAACATTTTTATTTATTTATTTTTTTTAATCAGTTTCTCTTCTAGTTTTTCCGTTTTTCTTAGTTTTTTTTTTTTTTCTTTTAAACTAAGGGACCCCCCTATTGGGAATCTGAGCTCATTTGTCCATAAATTTTAATATTTTAAGCTTTTATCCCCAAATCTCTTTTTCATGATTTCCACGATGGGCCCCTCCGGAGGCTCAACCACCTCAACGGAAAATCTCCCCATGCCGAATGGGGATGGGGAGGCCGTACGACAAATCCAGTCCAGACGTCTCTGTACTGGGTGCTTTTTTCAAATGCCAAGTCACAAATGCTAACTGTTTCGTATTTTGGCCACAAACAGCAAAAAACCCCTTCCTTTTGTGTTTTCTTTTCTTCTTTTTCTTTGTCCAAAGGATACAAGCAACAAACGGAATTATTACGTGTTCGTTTTAAAAGAGAAAGAATAGAAATAAAGAAAATAAAAAGAAGCCCCGTTACTTGTTTATCCAAGCACCGTAACATTACTTCGTCTTATTTAAACTGCTACAAGTAACAAAAAGCATGGCCACTTCGTCTTAACGCTACAAGTGGCAAAAAGCTGGCCAACTGTGGAGACCATGAAAAAACTCAAATGTGCCTAATTAAAACCCAAATTTGAAAGACAATGTATTAAGTCAATATTTCAAAACTCACCAGACGAGCTTCGCTGAACTCTGTTCTTGGAACCCCGGTGGCAGCGACTCAGGACGTGTTACCGGTTAGCCCTCCCGTCTCACAAATTAATTGAGGTTTGGAGGCTGGAAATAATCTATTTCTCCAGGATGGCCTGTCGCTTTCCGTGCCTCGTCCTGAACGGCTGCTCACGGGGTCCTGCCAACAACGCCAAACTGTTATGGAAGTTTTTAATCGCTTCCTTCCTAATACCTCTGATGAGCAATGAAATAGAGAAACTTACTTTTTCTGCCGGCCGGCTAAGTTTTTATTCTTCGTTGCAAGGAAAAAGATCAGTCCACACCATTCAGCAGCAATGGTATGAAAAGATACAAACAAAAGGAATCCAGAGTATTTATACCTTTAGATGTGTAACAACATCTCCAGAGGGGGGCAGGATGCAGTCTTGATGATAAACAGGAGGTTAAAACAATTATCTTGTCTGAGTGTTAATTAAGAAGTAAATAGTTTAAAACAATTAGCGTGATCACATCCCATTCCATTATTTACTTTAATAAACTTGTGTTTGTTTGTAATTAAGTTCGGTATTTCGCCTGTTTTTGTTGCGGCCTACGAGCCGGTTGTAACAGTGGGATAACAAGTTCCAATGCTGAAGAGCAGGACACAAATCCAGGAAATCCTGTTTGCATTTCAAAGTAAAAAACCTTAGTATATAGGAGAACAAAAACATAAACCATTAAACATGAAGACTTACCTGAAGAAAAGCTTAAACAACATGTTGACCAACACCAAACAGAAGCAACACAATTCAGATAAAACTGATCAACGACAACAATCTAGTTATTGCTGTTGAGAGAAGATTTGTGCTGTAACTCGCCTGTGGCTGCAGTTGACTTTATATTGGTGCTCTACCTGCTCTAATTACACTCATAAACCTCACCGGGGACCCAGTCAGATCGCGCTGCATTCAATTAATCTCTGAAAATGAACGCTTCTGACATCCCATTTAAAAGGATTTGTTGCAACATGGGATGTTTTAAAGAACGTGAATTACTCTTGGTCAGATACGGTGTTAAATATTTGGACCAAAGTCCTGTAGATTACTGTGGGCCCCTAATCTCTCGCTTGCGCACTGTGAGATGCGCACTCTACATCTCAGCTCAGATTAATATCTGAAACGTTAGACAACATGATGCAGAGCTGATCTTTTATTAAGTGATATGGAGGAGATGTTAGATTAATTTCAGATTAACTTGATTAAACAGGACATAATGGGGGTTAATTGTTTAAAGCACCTTGTGCAATCATTTTGTCCATATCTGTAAGTGTTTCTCAAATTTGTCTTGACGATTTCTGTCGATTTTCATCATTCCTCCTGAAAACTTGTTGCCTTGTGAAAACAACCAAAGACTCCCACAGACTCTCTGTGACACAACAAACTCCCAACATGGGAAATGTGACATTTGAGCACTTTATAGTCTGTAGGCAGCCTTTTTCTTTTCTTTTTACTGTGGAGGCTTTACCAACCATCAGTGAGGTGGAACTGTACTGAAAATACAGTGAAGTTAAACATTTTTAATTCAATTCAATTCAGTTTTATTTATATAGCGCCAAATTACAGCAATCGTCATCTCAAGGCACTTAAATAATAAAGTCCAATTCAAGCCAATTGGAATTCAATTCATTATAATCATAATCCAATGAAATGGATTAATGGATTAAAAAATAATCCAATTAATTCATATAGAGCCAATTCAAAAAATAATATCCTAGCTAAGGAAACCAACAGATTGCACCGAAACTTGTCTTCAGTCCAATCTCCCGTCCTGAGCCTGAGGGACTGTGGAAAGGAACGACTCCCTTTAACAGGAAGAAACCTCTGGCAGAACCAGAACCAGGAAGAAACCTCTGGCAGAACCAGAACCAGGAAGGGTGGCCATCCGCCTCGACCAGCTGGGGTTTGAGAAGACAGAAAAGAGGGAAAAGAGGGGGGAAAAACACCATAATACCATTCAAAGGATACCTGCTGGAACAGGGAAACACAAGTTAATAACCACAATAATGTCACATTTACATAAAATCATTTGAGAAATTAAACGGGGAAAAAGAGAGCAAAGTGAGGAAAGGTGTGACAGATGAGGTCCCCCAGCAGTCTAAGCCTATAGCAGCTTAACTATGGGATGTTTCAGGATTACCTGAGCCATCCCTAACTATAAGCTTTATCAAAAAGGAAAGTTTTAAGCCTAATCTTAAAAGTGGAAAGGGCGTCTGCTTCCCGGACATTTACTGGCAGCTTATTCCACAAGAGAGGGGCCTGATAACTGAAGGCTCTACCTCCCATTGTACTTATAGAAACTCTGGGAACAACAAGTAAACCTGCAGTTTGGGAGCGAAGTGCTCTGTTAGGAAAATATCTTACAATGAAATCTTTAAGATATGATGGAGCTCGGTCATTAAGAACTTTATAAGTGAGAAGAAGAATCTTAAATTTTATTCTGAATTTAACAGGGAGCCAATGAAGAGAAGCTAAAACTGGAGAAACATGATCTCTCCTGTTAGTTCTCATCAGAACTCTGGCTGCAGGGTTTTGGATCAGCTGGAGGCTTTTCAGAGAATATGTGGGACAGCCCAATAATAAGGAATTACAGTAGTCCAGTCTTGAAGTAACAAATGCATGAACTAGTTTCTCTGCATCACCCTGAGACAGGATGTTCCTGATTTTAGCAATATTACAAAGGTGAAAGAAGGCAGTCCGAGAAACCAGTTTTATATGTGAGTCAAATGATAAATTCTGGTCAAAAATAACTCCAAGGTTCCTCACTGTAGAATGAGAAGCCAAGGAAATACTATCTAAGTAATACCATCTAGAGTAACTCATTTAAAAGGAAAAATATGTATTTTTGAATAATGTTCTTTTTTAAATATGGGTCTAAGTTTAGGAGAAAGTCTTTTTTTTACTGTAAAATGTTGACTGTCACACCTGAACTTCATATTTATATATGAAAATGAGAATATTTATATCCCCAGGTTGTTTCAATTCTGAAAACTAACTTTTGTTATAGTAGTTCACATCATCTGTCCTCATAATTACTTTCATAAAATCCAACAAAGACCAGACTTTATCATGTTAATATTTAAACTGCAACCTGCAGGTTAACAATGTAAGTGACTTAAAGTGTGGAAACAAGTCCACAGAAGTTTTTCTTTTCATTATATGTCAACTATTTGCAGTAGTCCCACAGGCAGTGTCCTTGCTGCAGGGACGACCAGGTAAGACATCTGATCCTCACATATAGATGGAACATTTGATGTTGCATTAAGCTCAGTATTAATCAGACAGTTTGTTAATATTCCAGACAGGATAGTGAAAGCTTTGGTGCACAGTCCACTGTGTGGTTGTACAGCTCAGGACTTAACTGAATATATTCCAGCACCTGACTTGTCTTCTTGCATCCAAATGTAGAAAAAAATAGATGTTTGATCTGTAAAATCTGATGTAATGGACATAATCCATGAGAGTTGTTTGATTTATTCATTTATGCTCTGGGGAGGATTCATCCCTCCATAAGACCTGTTGCCACTGATTTTCAGTCCACTTCTTGTGTCATTTGGCACAGCTCAGCCTTTTCTCCCTGTTTCCCTTCCTTAAGAACGGCTTCTTGACAGCCACCCTTCCATGGAGACCATTTCTGATGAGGCTTGGGCCAACAGTAGATGGATCAGCTGAAGGTCCAGATGCATCTCTCAGGTCCTGTGTCAGGTCTTTGCTGGATTTTTTCCTCTTTCTTATATTTATATATATATTATATTATATATATATATAGGACATCTTAAGGACTTTCTTAAGGACATCACTTTCAGATACTGTTCATCTGCTGTAGATACCTTTCAAGGCCTGACATATATATTTGTCCTCCATTTGTCCACTTTCCTCAGATCTTTTCTGGACAAACTGCAGACCAAGTTTTTAGCAAATAGCTCTTTGGGAATCACCTTGTTGCCTCAAAAATGCTATTTGATATCAAACTGTTATTTTATAGATGCAACCAAAGAATTGGTTGTCTGTTATGTGTAGACACAACTCTGGTTCATACATTGAGTTTGGTGCCTCGAAAAACTGTTACTGAAGACCAGCTGAAAGATTCCAAGAGATTGTGTCCACTTGGAAGAAAGACATGAAGAAATGAGGGGAGGCTGAAGACTTGTACAGCGCTTTATGTCGGTGTTGTAAGCCCACTGATTTAGCTGCTGATGGTTCCTTAAAGCCATTGAAAATACTGTCTCTGAATAACCTTTCTGTAGCCTCAGAATCTCGTCAGGAGGTCAGACTCATGCAACAAAGTCCAACATTTCAGTGATGATATCAGTCTTTTCACATTAAACTTTATTTTTGCAATAATGAAACATCTCAACTGGTTTTTGAAAGTAAAATTCTGCATCTCTTCTTCTCTTGTAAAAGCTCTGAAGGAAAGGCAGCTTTTTAATCACAGTTTAGCATCTGAATCACCATCAGCTCAGTGAGCTCCACCTCAGAAGTTGACCTCAGCTGAGGCGTCTGCTTCTGTCTTCACAAGTGACACCATCTGACAGCCTGGAGTCTCACAGCTGTTCTGTTGATCTTTCCCCACCCTCCAACACCACGCCCTAAAAACAAAATATCATTGTCAAACATGCTTTAAACACAGTCCATGACTCTGCAGCTCTCTTTCATGATGTGAGGACAGTGAACTCAGCATCTGCACCAGGGTCAGCAGGCCTGACAGACACGCCACAGACAGCACGATGGTCACGAGCAAAGACCTCTGCTGGCTGTGAGACTGACACTGGACTGTGCTGGGACATGGAGAGGTCCTCACTCTGTAGATGGCTGACAGGGGGGATCAAAAATCAAAGCTCGGCTCATTGCAAATCCTACCTGGAGGCACAGAAAAGTAGAGCATGAATGATCAACACGTGTTACACAAACAAGAACATCCAAAAGTATCTAATCAATCCTCCATTTTCTGCCTTTCTGATCTAATCCTGGAGTTGTTCTACCAACACACTGCAGAGTAACATTTAGAATTCTCACAAAGGAAAAGGCACAATGTGTTCATGACTGTTTTAGTGTTTTAACTCACTTCCAGCAGAATTACAGCAGACAACAGGCCCAAATACGCCCCCGTTACACAAGCTGATTAAAGCTTTTGTTCTGCTCTGATGGAAGAACATTGGAGACCAGAATGTGTTCCCTGTTAGATTAATGTCACAAAAGATACAGCCTCAAAAACACAACAACATCCAACAAATATCTCTTATGTACCTTCTTTGCCATGATGACCACATAGACCAAGTAGGAGAAGAAAATACCAAAACTCCAACCACCTGGGGACAAAGCAAACATTTCCAAATGCAAACTGTCTCATTGTTGGCAGTAAAACTGCTGCATGTGGTGTGTTTCTGTGCCCCTGCAGTGTCCACAACAGATGCAGAGAGAAGGGGGAGACCACGTGTGAGAAAAATTCTCTCAAAATTAGGCTCAGAGTCGCTGGAAACGATTAACACAAAACATTTATTTCTTGCAAGAAAGAGACAAGTCCGCACAACCTGTCAGGAAGCTGCCCAGAGTTGTCTGACAACAAAATGGTGCTCTTACTATTTATATTGTTTATGCTTGCTGGCCACACAATGTTATGGCAAAGGGACATTCAAAGTTATGGGAAAAGGCATTACTAGCCATTTAATGTTATGGGAAGCCGAGTTCAGACAGTCAAAACACTTTTGCTTGCTACATAGTATTATGAGAACCAAAAGACAGGAGGAGTCCTCCCCCCATCACAGAAACTCTTATTCATGCATTGATACATCCGGGGCCTCATGTACAAAGACTTGCGTGGATTTCCTACTGAAACATGGCGTACGCTCAAACCAAAATGCCCTCCAACGTACAAAAATATCCGGATGTATATGTATATGTACATGTATATGAGAATGGTCATACATTATACATTATCTCAAATGGAGTTAATCCTGTGCTAGTTAGAGTAATATGCATGTTTAGGACTACTAGTGGTAAACAGTAAACCCAATTCTTCCCAGTTTCTTCAGTCTTGACCTAATTATTCAATTGTGTCTCTCCAGCAAACCTGCTGATTGTGGATGATATGCACAGTGGTTTCTGAGATCTATTCTTAAGTTCTCTGTCATCAGGAAGATAATATTGTTTACAAAGTGCTTCCCATTATCACTGTAGATTTTTTCAGGAATTCCAAATCTAGGTAACATTTAATTCACCAGTGTTGAGAGTACATCTGCCTGTGCATCTGGAAATACTTCAACTCATTTGGTAAAACATCACTTATCACCAGGGAGACGCCTTTATTTAATTCAATGACATCCATACAAACGTGTTGAAAAGGGTCCTCCGGCCTCGGGAACTGTCCTCGTCCCGGTCCTAGGCCATATGTATGGATCATATTTGCACATATTTGACATGTTAGACAAAAATTCTTTATTATCATATTATGATATTATGATTTTATCATAAATAAAACCATACACTGCAAAAACCTTGTTCATTATTGCTACCATCCCTCCTGTAGAGACATGCCCTGCTCCATGGCTCGATACTGAAGCATATTTAAACAAACTCTTTGGCAGTATAAGTTCTACATTTCATAGTAAATGGCACCTTTATTCTTCCACATCTGTCCTTGTAAGTGTACATTTGGTTTTGCATTCATGGTCCAATTTAATGGACTAGTATATGCATCCAGTTTCTCAGAATATTCTATTCCTGGCTCCACCTTCTCCCAATCTGAGGCTTCTTCACATGCAGTCAAAAACACACCTAAACGGCTCCAGTGGTCATCTGTGGGTTTGGAGAGTGACATATGGGGTGCATTCCATGATCTTAAAAACGTTCTCATGCTGGGGGAGAGTAAGCAGCTGACTGCACAACAACCCTCTTTATTCCAGTATAAGTGTTCTAACTTTAACATGGTCTGTTTTTCTTTGAAAAAACGTTTCTCATTTGTTTAAAACAAAAAAATATGTACTGCCCTTGAGTATATTCGTAAGACACAGTGCAGTGTAATTCATGTGGTGACCTGAGGGTGAGCTCTCCTGAGGCGTGTTCTTTTGCCTTCTTAAGGAGAGGAAGCGTGATAGAGCTGGGGCCTGTAGACACAAGATCCAAACTATACCAGTATGAAGGTGGTCTCGCCTCATGTTGAATCGTTGTTTGAGCGGACTTCATTCGAACTACAGTTAACCCTTTTTCTTCTGGAACTATTCTTAGCTTCAATAAATAGAGTAAATCACTTCCCACTAAGTTACAGGGACACAGAGTGGACAAGACAACCTGACAATCAGCACTTACCCCACTCCGTGTATCTGTTACTGTCAAGAGTTTTGATAAACGCTCAGGATGGCTCTTACCATTTGCTGATTTGACCCAAATAATTTATTTGGATTCCTCAACTCCCGGAATGTCATCAGGATGGATTACAGCTCGTGTTGCACCTGTGTCGCATAGAAAAGTTACCTCCATCCCGGGAAACATTCAATGTAATCTCAGGCTTGATGTCCTACTATGAGATAAGTTCAATTCCCTCTAAGTTTAACACTTTTTCTGGCTTTCCTGCTTCTATCCTATTTACAGCTCCTGTTTTTTCTTATCTAGTCATAACTGACTCCCAAACTCTTCCTCTATCTTACTCTTGCTCCTGCAGTCTCTCGCCCAATGCCCCCTCCTTCCACACAGCCGACATGTATCTCCTCCTGCTCTGTCTCTCCTTCTCCGTCACTGCTCCTGTTGTGATCTGTGTTTTTGCTTTCCCTCATCACCTAAATAGTTGCTTCTCTCCCTTCCAACAAAAAGTTTAGTCCTTTCTTCCTTTTCTTTTTGTTGTCAGAGTGTTCCTCTGCATGCCCTCTTTATTCCATTGCTGTGCAAACACATTAAGATGACTGTTTATTGTCATGGTACAAGTCACACAAAATTACTCTCTGCATTTGACCCATCTAGTTTGGCACCTGTTGAACACACATGCACAACCTTTCTGTTTAATTTAATTAATATTTATCTGCAGGCTTAGAAACTGCTAATAGTATTAATATATTACTCCATATATTACGCTGATTTATTGCAGCTGTCTTTAAATTTCTCTTTAAGAAAGCTATTGTTTGATATCTGACTCACATAGCATACTTCATTGCTGTGTTGGTTTTTTTAATATATTTTATATATAATATATATATATATATATATACTGATACTCACTTTAACCCATTCTGTGAGATAAATGCTTTAATCTCTGATGAATATGATGTCAGTTCATAAGTTTTAGGGAAGTTAGTCAATCAGAAGTAATGAAGCATTACTTAACTTAACATTAATATGTTAAATTCTCTATTTCCGGCTTATGTTTCTGATACACTTATGATTTTGTTGCAGAGGAGCTAATCTCAAATTAAGAAAATGTTTCAGTTTGGCTTGAAAACCATCTGCACCTGAAAGGTTTGACTGTCTGGTCTCAGACCTGCTTCAGGTGGAAATTATTTAATTTTTTAATGCCTTGAACTTTGTCATTAAAGAATATTCCAACTTCATTACCCTTATATGTAGAAATGAGTTCTAAATGCAACCTGGAGGGTTTGTTAATCTGTTTACTATAGCAAACAGAACATGAGAGTTGTTACAGCAGTTTTTGTTATAATTTCAGAAAAATAACTCTCCCTTGTTCTATGCAAAGTCTGGTTGAACACTGGTAGCTTTTCTCTGTAAATCTCATCATGAACCTGGAGCTTTGACTTGCACCATTTTCGTTCAGCTCTCTGGCACTTCTTTTTCTGTGCCCTGACCGACTCTTCTTTTCTCGCATGGTGCCCTTTGTCCACTTTTTAACCATTCTAACCTTGACGGGAGCAATGGTATCCATAACAATTTAAGTTTGACATTTTAGGTGAGATTATATATCAAAGCAACAATAAATACTTAAAAAAGGATAATTCACACAAGCTGTGATTTAGGAGGACAACTGAAAGTGTATTCATACATTTAGCTGAATGATGCTGAAGAAGCACTTTGCTGCCATTCCTCTGGAGGCTCATGCTCTAAAGTCAGTGATGTTACTGACTCTTTTTGCTGGGACAAAAACAGACTGAATCTCAGTTGCTTGTTGAAAGATCCTTGAAAAAGGATCAACCGTGTTCTCTGTGAGGTCATTATCTGAGAGAGGAAAAGAGATAAAGACAGTCCTGTTCAAATGCATTGCAAAAACTCTCATTTTGGTGTGACTAACACAATATTCTGGTTTTCTTCTGTATCAAATATCTGATAATAAAAACATTTAAGTCGTTCAGACGCTTGAGATGAACAGTTCATCATCAACCAACACATCTGGAAGTAACATAATTTTCCATTTTCAATTGAATATTAATTTAGCTTGCAAGGAAACACTTAAGATAACTAACACATACCATATCCTCAGCTTATCGCGCCCTTTTAGTTTGGTCTAACATAAAATGGCTTCAGAAGCTAATAGCAAATCAAGCGGCTAATCTGGAGGAGATAAGGTCAGCTGCTGGACTTGCCTGACTTAGAGAACTGTAGGAGTGAAGGGAAATAAAGAATAAAGCCTGGCACGCCAAACACATCATTTCTACATCAAAAAGTTGAACGTTAGCGCATTAACTAACGTTAGCGTCTTAGCTTGCTATAGCGCTAATGTTAAGAAGTTTAATGTTAGCATATTAGCTTCCACTGGCGCTCTAACATTGGCTGGCTAATGAACATTTTTCTTAAATGTACAACTTACATCTGTTTCCCTCCCACAAGCCAAAAGAAAGACCAAGTTTGGTCTGTTTTAAAGCATCTGGTATTCATCATGAAATAACACCTGGAGATGTATTACAGAGAATAAGAGATTTCTACACACATCACCACCATCATGATGAGTGCTTAGCTGCATAGACACATAAGAAGAAGCTCCACTTTGTGTGATTAATGATCATCAAAGATTTGTCACTTTCAGTCAAGAATTTGTTCCATTAATCTTCTAGTGAACTGATTGTGGATGTGAAGTTGGCCAGCGCCCCCTGCAGGTTTTATGGCAAAGTGAAAAATCTTACAGCACCTGGTATTCCCAGGAGGTCTCCCATCCAAGTACCAACCAGGTACTAACCACCTGCTGAGCTGCTCAGGGTGGAACATTTCTGAAAGCTTCAGACCAGCTGCAAATCTTTTTCATCAGCTGATGTTGTCACAAACATTGCCATTTCTCAGTCAAGAAGTCCTGAAAGAGAATTTTAAAAACCTAAATACAACTACAACTCTCTGACGATTAGAAATAACTGCCCTTGTGGATAAAAAGCATGCCATTAACACCCATTTCTCTGATGGGACTTTGTGATGAGCCTTAAAGAGGAACAATCAATGGATTTTCTATCATTTTCTATCTTGTCAGTTCAGAACAGTGACGTGTCCTGCTTTACGGGGCAACTGGAACGCGACTTTTAAAGAATTCCACAAAGACTCATGGGAGAGAAAATGGACCCAAAAAATGGGCTACAGACCTTTTTTATGTACTTGTAATAACTTTGTAATAACACCTGTGCACTTTTCTCACCTCCCTTTTATCTGCTGTGTATAGATAGAGCGGTGTTGACCGCAACACCATCACTGTGAACAAAAGCGGGTGAGACTACTATAAATAGCGGTCGTTTCGCAGAAGGTAATAGGTGGTAAGAGTTACTATTTCTGGCGAACACATACCGTCTTTCCTCAGAGGTTAGATGTCTATCGGAGTGAATCTGACGCGGCATTTCCCCCGCAATGTTCGGGCCGCGAAGTCCAGGTTGGTAGTCCGCAAGCACCTCTGTAAAAAAAAAAAAAAACATCATAAAAACCATCCCAGTCAGACTGTAAATCTGAAACCTCTAGCCTGTGAGGGATAGCGGTGTTTGACGACGAGATGTGAGAGTTAGAGACTGGAAGCTTTAACCGTCAATCAGCCAGATGATGTATCTCTGATCACTTTTTTTCATCTCATTCACTGTAAAATCCAATAGCTGCCCTGACATACATACACTAGTTAACCTTACTAGGTTATTAACAATACGCACTTATGACTGTTATTTATGGAGTGAGAGTTACTTGGTGAAAAACGTGCGCAGTAGCAATATTCAGTCTCTCCCGCTCAGCAAAGCACCAGTCCGGGTCACTGAGGGGAGCCTGCTCACCCCACTTTTGCGCCGTCTTGTCTTTTGGATAACAATAAATAAGGTAAGTGGTTAATGGACTTGGACTTGTACTTGTATAGCGCTTTTCTAGTCTAACTGACAACTCAAAGCGCTTCACTACATGCCGCATTCACCCCACTCACACACACTCATACAGCACGTCTTAAGATACCTAAGTACGTGCTTTTTCTAGTCATTCATACACATTCATACCCCAGTGATACAGAGTCGAACCACCGACCTTCCGACTGCTCTTCCTCCTGAGCTACAGCTAAGTTGTCAATCAAGTGTGTTCGTTAATACGTTAGCTAGCTAACAAACAGGCTTAACGTTAGCCTGTTCGGGCCATGGTTAAGGCGAGTTTGGGCGGTTTCCCACCATAGTCCTGTGATTTTCTTAAAACCTTTTTACAGTTCCAAAGCCTAATCACTTTGACAGTCCCACATTTGAAATGTTGTAGCACGAGCTTTCCGTTTTCACCAAGTTGACAGGATGGCATTTTGGCCGGACTTTCAAATTTGCAACGTGGAAATAACGTTTTTTCAGTGAACGCAGCATTCCTCTCCGGTGTGTTACCCTGCAGGGACACTCAGCGAAGCGTGCGTTTTACTTTCTGAACTGTGTCCGATCGGTTTGCTCTGCAGAGATCTGGTGCAGATTGGGCATTTGTCTAACCTCCGCACCAGATGTTTTGCAGGTGGTGAACGTCACCGACCTCCACCAGGACACATTTACTGGTGTTCGTTTGAAGCTCAGCAGCCCTCGTGTGTATCAGTGGAAACCTGAGCGCACACCAGTGATAACAGATCTGATGCAAAGCATTTGCAGCATTGTTTCTCCAGTAGACTCAGATTTTATATCACCTTTAGATTTACGCTGCACTGCTTCTGCGTCTAACGGGCCTGACAAACCTTATGAAGAGAACTGGTTTGGTGTGCAAAAAGAACCTTTTGTGACCGCTGATCTGTGCTGGAACACGTCTGCTTTGTTGGTAACTCTGACACCGGGCCAGGACAAGCTTTACATTCTCTACCACTCTGAACCTCATGTTTCACTCTGAGAACACAAGACAAATGTCTGTGAAACAGTGAAAACACGTGTGACTGGACATTTACTCCAGACAAGCACACCTTTTGTTTTTTTCTCCAAACTGATGACAGCAGAAGGCATATTGGTCCATGGTGGAAGCTCTTGGACAGATTTTTAGTTTCAGAATTCTCACAAATAAATAGTCTCATATCTGGTATTTGGACTCAAACAAATCTGTTCTTCTGACACCACAGAAAGCATAATTAGGGGTAGATATTTCCTGGAAACATTTGCAGCAACAACTGCGATTAAAAAGCTAAATCTGTCAGGATGATGCTGCTGTCTCAGCTGAAATCAGCTTTTAATTCTATCTTGTTCTTTCCCTCTCAGAGAACACTGGCAGAACTCTTCTGTTCGGTGGGGCAGACCATCATAAGGTCCCATCCACCTGCAGAGCCCTGATAGATGCAGATGTTTTCAGAGCAGCTGGATGTGCCACAGGACATTCCTTTATTCATGGAGCTCCTCGCTTCGCTGGACTGAGCCCATCCATGTTGCAGCTTATTGTTGGAAGTAACCAGGAGTCTGCTGTATTTGAGCTTTCTGACTGCCCTGATCCAGATGTTGCTGATGTGGCATCTGCAGCGAGTGTTCCTTCAAGTCATCGTTGTATTTTGTCATGACGCAACTTCTTGAAATGAACTTGAACTGATTATTCTGGTGCTATCATGCAGACATGTTCACTTTGGATCTAACACAGAAAGCATGGAGCGCATCAGTGATGGAACGCTGCCTCACTCTGTTAACTGGAGCTTGATAGTCAGAGGGAGCCGACTCCACAGGAGCGATGTGAGCTGAACAGCCTGGCCTTCAGCTGGGCTCTTCCTCCCATTAATGATGACAACAGAGAAAATCCTGCAGCATGCGGTCTGAATAAATCAAAATGAAATGAAGTACATGTGGAAAAAGATTTGAATGTATATTAACTGCAAACAAACTGATCCAATCGTCTCTTATTTCCACCAACAGCTGCATCTAAATGATGCTTTGCAAACTCTCTGATCCTTTCTGTACGTCATCGAATGGAGACCAACACAAATAAAGCAGCTACGTCAGGGGCTGAAAGACAGCGGTGTTCCCAACATGATCAAAGAGCGTCCTGCCCCAGCTGCTGTCCTTTTCCAACATCTGCACAGCCAGCTGTGGACTCACAGGCTGCTCACCTGAACATGCCGACTGCTTCCATCACTACCAGCAGGGCTTTTATTGGGATTGTACTTATAAAAGTGGAATAAGGCTTTAAGTGGAACATGTTGCAGTTCTATCATTCAGAGATTACAAGCCTCCAATGTTCTATCCAATAAAATCTGCCTTTTCTGCCTCTGCTTTTATAAAAGTGATGCTCTGTTCTGTTCATAAACCCTTTCAGTTTACAGCCTCTGAGGCTGTTTTTACTTCTCAGACCATCCTGAAAAGGATCATGAGGCCGATGCCAGATAGTGAGGATGAGCACAGCAGCATGGAGGAGACGTGCAGCTCAGGCTTTCTGAGAGACCACACTGAAAATGCTCAGATTGTAAATGTTCTCTCAGAGAAAAAGACCTGAACAATGTGCATCTCCTAAAGCTGCTGCTGTTCTTCACACTGACTCCATATTTATGAAACATGGTGGTGAAAAATCTACCCGGTAACATGTTGGAAACATTGTTTTATTTTACCGCAGAAAGACCAGTTTCTTTTTACAGGTGAAGCAGAGATTCTTTGATCTTTGGGTAAACTTGAGAAAGTTCTGCTGTTCAGCATCTTATTGGCAGCTTTAAATACTTCTGACTGTGTCTCTGTGGGCTCCTCTCAGGAACTGCACCAACTCCTGAAGCTGTGGACAGGTTGGAGTATACCTCCCCAGCACCTGTATGCAGGAGTTCCTCCTGAAATGACCACGCCTGTAGCCTCAGCCTGCAGGACCTGCTGAAACTGCCTCTGAAGTGCCAAAGCTAGCAGACATTCAGAGAAAAGCTCCAAGCATCTGTTAGAAGTACAGACTTTGGCTTTGGAATGATCTGATGTGAATAATGTGAGAAACTGAGCGTCTTTAAGTTGAACATTTCAAAGTTAGTCTGTTCCTCTGTTTCATGCTGCTCATTAAAGGTTGTGGAGCAGTGAGCCATGTTAAGGCTTTACCTCATTAACTGGAAGTGTGTGAGGTTGGTAACAGTTCAGGAGAACTGAAAACAAACGTTTCAATCTGAAGTTTTCGTTACAAATGTTAAAGTTTGGTTAATAAAGACAATTGAACATGAAGTGTTTCGTGCACTTTTCCATCCAGCAGTGTGTGAATGTTGGTGAACTCGTCCAGTTCTGCTGTGGCTGCATCAGCTGCTGTGGTGCGGCTGCATAGATGTGGAGTGCATCCATGAAGGGAACATCGGGGTCAGGTGACCTGGCCATGTTCTCCTCGCTCAGGTGTCCTTCAAGCTGCAGTTGGGCTCCTTCAACTCAGTCTGATTCATCATCAGAGCCGTGTGGTCCATCCCAATCAGTCCCACAGTCTGCCTCCACCTGAACTCAAATAAAAGACAATCAGAATTTTAAGGTTATTAAATATTTTGTAGGCTTTCTTGAGACTTCATATGTTTCACTAAAACATTTTCAGTTTTAAACTGTGAAGCTATGAAATCAGTTCTCCTCAGTATAAATATTAAGTTATGTAATCTAGCCAAACCATTTTAGGCCTTTTAAATGTATCATTTAAATAATGGCTCCTGATATGATGCACTCAGCTGTTTTAACACACCTGATCAGGATCCTGAAGGTGTCTGAATGATGTCCAAAGCTGGTGGGGAGACTGGCTGCCTGCTGCTCTCAGGCCGTGATGGTTCCAAGCATCCATGAAGAAGGCAAGTTGCCTCTGCAGCCGAGGCAGAAAAGCCCAGTGGAGAGCAAAGAGATGACTCATCATCAGGGGTCAAAAGCCCTTCTCTCTCCAGGCTGAGAAACAGAGTATGGAATGGGTCAAGGACTGGAATGGAAACATCTGTCCATCAGCGTTCTATCCTGGAAGAACAAGGGACATGATTCAGAGAAACATTCCAAGCAGGAAGAAAAGATGTTTCTGCTTTGAACTAGAATTTATAGCTGGTAGATGTTATGACTATACAATGAGGAAACTGATGCTCAGTAAAAAAAACAACTCAAAAACTAAGTCTGAAAATGTTTGATGCTGCTGCAAATACAAACAGTTCCAACACAAGGAATAATAAGAAGGAAAACATGTCTGAAGATCTTTCCCGCTCAAATATACTTTACATTTAGTAAATATGAAAAAACAAAAGCCTCCGAAGCAGAAGACACGTCATTCATGCTTTGTTCAGTGTTTTCTGTCAGTAATGGAGGACAAAGGAGAGTTTGTGAATGAGGCCAGTGAGAGTCCTGCAGAGGAACAGCAGGATGAACGTTGGGGAATAATAACACTCGTTATGTGCTCTCCTGCAGTGCTAGTGTGGTATACAGAGCCATCAGTGATATACCAACATTCTTATTATTTATAGGTTTAATATTATTTGCATTAAGATAAGGTCATAAATGTGTTGAAAATTGTCTGTGTGTTGTCTGATCGGGAAAGGTTCGTTTATTGTTTGTCAAATGGGGTGATACAGTCTCTAAGTCTCACCAGCAGAGGGCGCGTTCGCTACACTTACAGGAACAAGTGAAATCTCGCGAGATTACGCTGTGAGAACGGGAACACACACCTGAGTGTGAAGATGTGTGTGGAGTTGTAGGTACCAGATGTGCTCGGGTAGCCAGATCTGCTCGGGGCCCTGCGCCTGCTGATGACGTCACACTCTATGATTGGTTGGACGTTGGCATGATGACGTAAGGGAATGTGATTGGTCCGGTGTAGGTACCAGATGTGCTCGGGTAGCCATATCTGCCACTCGTGAAAAACCTTTTTTTTCCAATACAAAATGTATTTGGAAACTGAGTTAATCATGTCAGCATTTCTATAAAAGTCACCAAAAAAACCCCAGCTCTTTTAAGAAAACATAAAATAGTGGGTTTACGTTTACCCCACTATTTACATTTTATGAATTAAGTATATTTTGCCAATATGAGGTTATTTAATAGAAACTCCAACTTTATTACATTGCGCCCCATTTCATAAGTATCAGATGTGCTCAGGGTCTCTATTTATCAACGCAAATATTTACCTTTATTTCACATTTCCTTTCCTTTTACCTAGGAGATATATTTATTTTATTATAATTTTTGATTTTCTTTATTTCAAACAAGCACAAAAAATAAATAAAACAGCAAAATAATAAATCAATAAAATAAAAAAGAACAATAATCACCAAATAATAAATGTTCCTTTGACGAGAATTAGTACATATAATACCAAATGCGATCATTGTAATGCTCCAAAAGGAAGTAAAAAACGGATTAACTCCTACGCCTTGAACTCAATACCAGTTTTTCACTTGGACCCTCGTTAATAATAATACTTCAGTGTCAAAAAACACATCGTCCGTGTATAGATAATTTTATTTATGGTTTGCCGCCTGGGATTATTTTTTAGACCAAATATCAACTCCTATATTTATATCTAAAAATACATCTTCCTATTGATATAAATATTAATCAAAAGGCAGTGGCCTCCTACCCTAAAGTTCGAACATTTATTGTCAAACCCCACCCTATATGAATAAATGACCCATTCAATAGTAACTACACCAGTTATTTTAAAAGCATTAAGAAATCAATTAATCATCATGTTTATCTCAGTTCAAATTTTATTGTTATCAAAATTAAATCCTGTATATCGGCTGCAGTGACCCTTGGAGCAATGCTCTAGACTCATTAGTCCAGTAGGCAAACCTCTGTCCGTGGCTGTGGAGTGATATATCAGTGGCAGAAAAAAAGAAGTAAAGTAATGTGGAAGTATTTTTGTCTTACCTGTCAATCTGGAAGCGTTCCATCAGACTAATGCACCACCATTTACGGATGTGTGCCACGTCCCTCTAAAACAAATGATTTGAAATACTCAAAGGGTAAAGGAAGTTCTAACTTATGGTAAGCCTTGTGAAAATTATACATAATTTATATATCAGTTATAATCCTCTTTTATACTTGCTCCATGTCAGAAGAAAAAAATACTAACCTGAACAAAATGGGACACCCGTGGTCATGCTGAGTGCATACTGTGAAAAGCAAAGTTCTGTTCAGTTATGACAGTTTGCATAATAAAAAAAAACAACATTTAAACAGACTAAAAAACTATTTACCATCAGTATGAAGATGCCACAACAGTTTCCAGTGGTTTGGTTAGGGAAACCCTGTTAGAATTGGGCAAACGTTTAAGAGTAAATGTAGTTTTAAGTTTTAAAAACATACATTTGCATCAAAATACAATCCCAATACACTGGAGAGATGTACCTCAATGTCTCTGCCAAACTTAGTTGTCCACTGGCCCGGAGCAATGTGATGAGCGAGGTCACTGTCAAAATCATTAGAAATACAAATGATCAACCTCATAATTGTTTTGGTGTCAGAAAAGATAGCCACAGAACAGGGCTTGAACAAGACAAAAAAAAACACTTTATAGCCATTGAACAAGGCTCTGCTTTAAATCAGCCTTAGAACGAGGCTTTAGGCTCATTCTTATGAGCCAAATATTGCAATTCATAGTATCCTCAAGCAGACCTGTTGGTTATGAAGCAATGGATAGGAATTATATTTTGGACTGGATAGAGTAGTGGTATGATTCCCACCTTCCATGTGGGAGACCTGGGTTCAAATCCCCTGCATGAAAGGTATTACCTCCACTAGGGGTCCCTAGGCAAGACCCCCTTACCCTACCTGCCTATCTGTAAGTCGCTTTGGATAAAAGCATCTGCTAAATGCATAAACATAAACATATTTTGTTATTTGCCAGATTTGACCAATGACTTGTGTACCTGCACTATTGGAATACTATGAATTCTTTAGAACTCCCAAACTGAAAAAGCCACAGAACAGGGCCGATTGTTACATTACTAAACCTAAAGATGGTATGGAAACAACTGTCGCCAAAGCCGTCTGGTTTGAGCGAGTCCAGCAAAAATAGCCCTTTCTTTGCTGGCTTCAGTACCTGTGAACCATGTTCAAAAGAACTAAAATTACATACACCCTAAAACTAGACAAATGTACAGAATAAACTGAGTAAAATTTTCCTTGACTAACGATAGGATTTCAAACAGACTCACACAAAGTAAATAGTGATCTGCTTTTCCTTGCTGTCGGCTCCAGGCGGGGATAACTTGGGCAGGAGTTCACCCTGGAATTTTAAACAAGTGAATATGGAGAACTTTATGTCAAAGTGTGTCAAGGTCACAAGAAAAAAGCCCTTACAGGAAGAGCAGCCATTGGGTCCACGGTCTTAGACTTCCATGTTGGAACAACATGCATGTCCACAACGTGGACATCTGTTCCCTGCACTGTTAAAAGATACTTATCCATAATGGAAAATTGGATTACACATCAGTGATGTTTCATTGTTCAGAATACACTATTTGAGAAAGGAAAAAAAAAACAGAAAGAAAGTCAAAACAATAAGGGCCTTCTACAAGGGCATAATGTCTGTTTTAATACATCATAAAACCGTACATGTCTTTGGGCAGCTTCTTTCACCAGTTTGAAGCATGCGTTTCCAATCTGCAACATGGTAACAAAAGGAAGTATTTTGTGCATTCATCTGAAACTTTAATATACCTACATTGGATTCCATACACTGAGAAAGGCCCAAACTCCAGAAGTCTTCCCGTGTCAGACAGACATCCCCATCCTTGACAATAATTTCTGCTCCAGATCGGGTTTTATCAAGTACATATGTGAGCTACAAATAATAAATAGGAAAACATACTTAAAACCAATAGAAACCCCCCAAAAAGAGGTGAAATCTAAACAATACACATTCAAAATTCAATTTACAGTAGACACATATATACATACCAGCATGGCTTGGACTGGGTGGATATCCTGTAAATATCCCAGACCAGGCCAGTAATCATGGTCATGTACTGACTGCTGTGGCACCAGAAATGGGCTCCTGTTCAGCTGTTAGTGGTTAAAAAAGAAAAAACACTCGCAAGTGATCATCTTTTAAAGTGTAAAGACAAAGGGACATCTGGGGCATAGTTAAGTTCTGTTCCTTACAACCATAGCCATATTGAAGGACTAAATTGCATTTAAATGTGTACCTTGGAAGCTGTTACCTTGAGGAAATAAGATCTCTGGCTCTTTGGTTTCTGAAGAAAATAATAATATAATATAATATAATATAATATAATATAATATAATATAATATAATATAATATAATATAATATAATATAATATAATATAATATAATATAATATAATATAATATAATATAATATAATATAATATAATATAATACAGACTAGTCCAACTACTGCATGTCTTTCTACTAACGATCATAATACCTCTCAATTTCGGGCTGATGAAAGGCTTCAGGTGTGAAACATTTCCGTTTTGTTTCAGCTGATGCACTTGACAGCGTCGCCACACCCTTCTCTGAAATGGAGGTTATGACGTATGGCCCAAACCAGTTGGCTTCCAGTCGCCCGCCTTTTCGACCTTCCTTTCTCTTATTTCCTTTCAGGACCTTTTCACCAACTTTGAAATGGAAGGATTTCACATTCCGTCTTTTTTTTGGCTCGTATGCCTTCTTTTGTCTGTCCCGTGCATTTTTTATGTTCTTGTAAATCTGAGAAAATATAAAACGCCTACAATATAATGGTTATTTAAAACAATATTTGTTAAGTTCTTAGACGCACATATTTCCATTTTACCATCACCTTTGCATGCAGATCTGCAGTCTTGGCCTCCAGATGTTCTTCTGTCTCCTCTACCACAACAACACATTTGTCTTCCTTCTCTTCTTGTGTGACATTTATCACTCCAGGTGTACGGGGGTGTCTTCCAAACAAAGCACAATAGGGTGTGTACTTGGTTGATCTCTGTTTGAAAAAAAAAGTTAAATCAATAGCAATTTTCAGTTTTTTTTCTATCTCGGTGAACATGGTTCTGTCACACCTGCTTACATAATATTACCTGTTTGGATGTGTTGATGCCAGCCACTATTCCCCTTAAATGGACGTCCCAATCATTTTGATCCTCCCCACAGTAATTGGCAAGCGCAGTCTTTATGTTCCGATTGGTGCGCTCATCCTGTCCATTGGCTTGGGGATGGTAGGCTGATGTAATGCAGTGTTTGACACCCAAAGCCTCAAAAACACCACAGTTGACCTGCAGACATATTAGTGTATGATCCATTACAAATACTGTATGCTACTGTTTTAAATAGATAACTGTACATCATTTACAAATTCCCGCCCTTGGTCAGTAATGATCCTCTCTACAAGTCCAAAGTCAAGCAGAATATTGACGATTTTTCTGGACACCTCAGTTGCAGTTTTGGTGTAGAGGGATTTTGCCACAACCCACTTTGTAAAAAGGTCTGTGGCTGTTAAAATGAACCTGCAACATAAAATGCAGATTGTTTTAAACAAATTGTATGTTGCATCCATGACTGTCATGTTCTCTGTTCTTTATATTCCAAAAACTTTGCATTTACCAACTTCAAAGAGAGTTACACACATACAACAAAAAATCTAATGCTACCTTTTCCCCTTTGCGGTGGTAGGAAGGGGACCAATCAGATCTATTCCAAGGACACTCCACGCTTCCTGAACTTGGATAGGATGAAGGACAGGTGCAACAGTTTTTACTGTCTCATGGTGCTGACAGCGAGGACACTCATCAACCTATAAAATAGGATATTGAATTAATTTCAGTTCATTTCCTCACAAGTATACTGTATATTTGGAGTAATGTAGGTACTATAAGCAGTGAAATGCATCACAATTTACAGTTCATCAGATCTAATAGGCAGTTATCATAAGTATAGCCTACCTTTCCATCAAAAGATCATACCACTCAAAAAGACAAAAACTCTCACCCATTTTTTGACATCCTCCCGTAATGATGTCCAGTGGTAGGATGCTAACACCTTCTCTGTGGTGCGCCGTCTGCCAGGATGACCACCACTGCCAAGGTTATCATGGCAGCTCTTTAAGACGTCGCAAACTTGCTCTTGAAACACCACCAAGCGGAGGTTTCCCTGGTAGTTGTAATACAACTTCTCATCTAATGTAGCAGGAAAATACAACATTCATTCAGAGTGTATATATATATATATAATAACTGGTGACATTGTGAATAAATGCATTATGTTACAAACATGAATTGAATAGGAGTCGCTAACATTAACTTTAATCACACCGTAACTTACTTGTACTTAATTGTACTTACTTTTTATCCTGTAATTTTTCGATGCCTTCCGAATTGTGGCCTTTCTACTCTCAGGCCTTTCAGATGTGATGGTCAGGTTGTGGTAAGTCCCTTTTGAAAGATAATGCTGAGTTTCTTTGTAAAAATCATCCATGTTTCCTATGAAGAACCGCGAAAACGACTTCAATATGTTGATTTTTTGTGTCCGGATTGTCCGGACCAATCACATTCCCTTACGTCATCATGCCAACGTCCAGCCAATCGTAGAGTGTGACGTCATCAGCAGGCGCAGGGCCCCGAGCAGATCTGGCTACCCGAGCACATCTGGTACCTACACCGTAACGCCATAAATGATATATATTTTTGGCTTTTTGCAGGTAAGAGAGGAGAGTGGTAATTGTGTGGTTGATGGGTGAATGTGTTAAGTGTGAGTTTATGGTCTCTGTTGGATTTTAGATCATATTGTTCAGAAACTTTACTTGTTTATAAAACCGAACGGTCTATCAGTTGATAGTACTCGTTGCCTAGCAACCGCGAGCAAGCGTAAGGCTGGAGAAAGCTATGAGCCGGTGTAAAGAGCCCGGACCGTTCGCGTATTGTTAATAGATAAATAAATAAGTTAAGATAGAGAAACAAATTGATATTGAATGTACAAAATAAGACAACTGGTCTGGAATAGCAATGTAACGGTCGTGATTATTGTTTGGATGTTTTGTGCAGATGTTCATCATTTTTCTGTGTTATGTGAATATTCTGTGAGAACGGGAACACACACCTGAGTGTGAAGATGTGTGTGGCGCAACGCGAGAAATAAAATATATTTCTGGCTTTATGCAGAACAAACATAAAAGACTTTCAAATTAAATGTGTAGTGGAGGACAACTTCACTTTGTACCACGCTACACTTTTCTCATAATACATCGCTATGGAAACCTCACCGTTGGTTATGAACACTCCTTCCAGTCTCGGTTCTCTCCTCGCTGTTCCACCATGAAATGGGCGACCTCAGCATTCTCAGCAGCCTGTCAGCGCACACGTGATGGCAAACCAAACGTGTTGATGGCACCAAGGAAGCTCTCCAACGCTGTAGATGCTCCATTGTTTGTTGCAGCAGACAGATGAACAGTTAAACGGCTGAAGCCATCTGTGGTTTCCATCTATGTGCCACATTGCATTTGGTGCAGGAACAGAGTATCGTCTCCGTCTCAGCGTGCGATTGGCCACAGCTCGCACTTCAGTCCCAGCTGGGTCCACTCTTCTTAAGGAGTCACGTACTCTTGTAACAACAAGAGCAAAAAATGTTACATTTCAAAGACAAACTACATAAAATATTAACAGCATTTCATTTCATTTAAGCAGTTCTATTCTAATATTGTCTTATTCTAATCAGATCTTTTAATCATTCTTGTAACACTGACACCATTTTTGTATGAAAAGCACTAAACAAATACATTTTATATTGTTATTCTTATTTAGGTCTGACAGAGAGACTGCACTGATGGAGCTTACAGAGGACTTTCTGGACAACGCCACCTGAGGGGACCTAAACCCCAAGAACTCCACCTAGGGAGTCTTATGGTTGGAATACCACACTAAGACAGACGTGATTTCCAGCACAGAAAATAGATGTATCATGTAGATCTCATGGACAGACCTCGCTGCCAAACATTCCCACAATGCACTTGGGCCTAACAGCTCTGGCAGTCTTTCCCAGCAGTGGATCCACTGACCTGTATGAACTGCCTTTATGAGCTAAAATCATCAACTGGTTCACAGCTACGAGCCCTTAACTCACTGAACATACTACAGCTGCAGCAGTGCTGTTCAGGCTGTTCACAGCAGAGTTAAACTGCAGTTTAACTCACTGATGACAAGGTCTTCTCCTCCTGCATGATTCCATGAAGATAAACTGAAAAGATCTTTTTGCTAGAACATGAAAAACACAACCATTAGATAGGACATTCCAGTGGATGTATCCAGATGTTTTCCTGGTCCTTTCTCAGTGTAGAACAATGTGTGTGTGAGAGCCATGTAATGCCAATGTTTGCATGCTGAAAGAGACTGAGCTGCTCTGACACCCCTCCTCCTTTCAGGGTGGAGCCTGCTGGAGAACGATGGCTGACACCAGATCTGAGGAAGTGTAAGTGTGTTCTTCATCTGATTCATGACATCCAACCATCTTCACACTGTCACATCACTCATTGATCAAAGTGAACAGATGATAGATCAATAACTGCAGCTGGATTGTGTTTGTTCTCTCCATCAGATTCCTGTCGACTCACCATCGACACAAACACAGTGAACAGAGACCTGAAACTGTCTGACAACAACAGGAAGGAGGAGGTTCAGTCATATCCTGATCATCCAGACAGGTTTGATGACAGGTCAGCTTCTGACTGGTCGCTGTTACTGGGAGGTCGAGTGGAGAGGAAGAGTTTATATATCAGTGAGTTCCAGAAGGGGAGGAGGCAGTGATGACTGTGAGTTTGGATGGAATGATCAGTCCTGCAGTCTTGTGTTCAGATGACGATAGTTACATCACGATCCGTCACAACAGAAAGAAATCATCCTCCTCCTCCTCCTCCTCCTCCTCCTCCGTCTCTAACAGAGCAGCAGTGTATGTGGACCGTCCTGCTGGCACTCTGTCCTTCTACAGAGTCTCCTCTGACACACTGATCCACCTCCACACCTTCAACACCACATTCACTGAAGAAGAACCTCTGCATCCTGGTCAAATAATTCCTCTGTATCTTTATAAAAAGTGTCTTTCTGTCTGAGAAACACTCACTGTTGAGCAGAAAGTTCAGTCTGTACATACCTGCCTCTTTCATTCAGAAACACATTTTCATGGAGGGATGCACAGATATATCGTCCTAACATCGGTATCAGCCAATATTCAGCTTGTTATCTGCCATCGAGGAATCAGCAAAAAGGATAACATGAACCGATGGCATTGACTGATGTTGAGCTGGTGTTGCAGGAGCTTTGCCCGGAAACTGACCGGCTTGGCCTACAGTTGCAGATTCAGCAAATATCCAGTAGATGGAAGCTTAATTCCACAGCAGGCAATCTATTCTTCACAAGAACATTTTGTTTGGGTTTACAAGTACTGAAGTCATTGAGTAGGTAAGAGTTTAACTTTTGAAACTGTCACTCCATTCTTCACCCTGGGCTGGGACTCCTGCCCCTGGCAATCTCCTTGACGACACCTCCTCCTGAATCTGATGAATAGCACCAGAAGTCATCTGGGACGACCTGGCTTGGCACCCCCTTCCACCACAGGCGCAACTGCCTCGGCCGCCGGATTAGTGGCACAATGTTCAAGGAACTTAGCTTTCAGAACAGGACCCAGGCCAGCGAAGAAGCGTCGAAACCTCTCATCTCTTTATGCCAAATCTCCATAGTCGAGAACTGCCTCCACGACCAGCAAAAACGCAGACTTGCTCAAACAGGTTGGAGGAATCCTCGCGAGCTCACCGTATGAGTCGCCGCCATCTCCCGTCCCTTCAGCTGTCTCCCCCAGCCAATGAAACTCTGGCTTCCGTCACCAGCAAAAGGAGCGGGTAGACCCACCAAACAGAGAGCAACTGAACTTGACAGGGTCATGTGTCCACGCCGCGTGATGCTAACTTAGCCTCGCGCTAACTCACACAGCAAGCAAACTTCCATGGACCGGTAAAAGTCTAAACATATAAAAACATCACCTCTGCCACCAATGTATCGAGCTTGCTGGGTTCATTCAACTTAACACTTTAAAATAAAAATAAAAATATTAATGGAGACTGGATACAGAGTTTAACTTTCAGAACCTGCCGCCCCCTTTTTATTACTCCTGCTCCCAGAATCCTCAGCACTTACTGCCTACAATACGGCAACTCTAGCAGGACATTTGGCATGACAATACAATACAATACAATACAAAATACAATCTGTTATACTTTATTATTAAGGATAGTCATTTTAAATCAAAGAAAAGGGGACAAAAGTGAAATATATTGGTACAACTGAATTAATATAACCAAGCGTCGCTTTGAAGATACTTTGCCTCTTCACATAACGTTCATGATAGGCAGAGACACTGATGCAGCCTATATTTAGGTTAAAAAATGTGCAACATCTAGTGGTTGTTAGAATAACTGCATGTGAAAGGAAAAATTCCGGCCATGACTTCACGATTTATTCTTTTTTTTTTATTTTTAACTATCCTTAACCACGCTTGTTTTCTAATAATAGATTTTTTTAAATGACCAATCGTTTAACCAAGTGAAGCTCTTTTCTAAAACCAACCAGAAAGTGACAATGTTTGTTCGGAACTTGTTTGTTTACGTGTAACATGGCAACCAACAAAATGGCGTCCGTGCGGGGGAGAGTCGTGTTACTTAAACATGCGTTTTAGACTATACTACCTTTGTTTTGTGACTCTGACTAGGTGATGTTAATGTCTAAACCCAAGTATGAATTGATAAAAAGGTGTTAAAGGAAAGTGTTGATGTGTTCTAAAAGAATTTTGTGGCAGTGTTGGTTAATAGATTAGTTCAAAGGCATTCAAAGGGTGCAACAGATGCCCGCAAAAGCACAGGGGTGTCTGATTGTATAGCCATTGGACATCACATTAGTGATGTAAGTTGTTGTACTGTGGAGCCCAGGAGGAACACCATCTCAAAGTTAATGTACCCGAGCCTCGGGACTGTTGTAAGATTGAAAAAATGGAGTCCCACAGCTGTAAGCTCTGGACTCCAGGTGGTGGCTTAATGTTAGATGTCATGGGGTTAGATGCTGCCATTCCGACATCTCGAGGGCATCCTACCGGCCACTTCACTCAGAGGAGAGGAGCGAGACACCGGGCAGCCGCCTCGATCCAGGACCGACGGAAGCCGCCCAGGGAGGCACAGCTTTCTGATACCATTTCTATTTAGAATTCCATTTTTAGATTGAGAATGCTTCGTCGTTGGAGAGCCTGCAGGACCTGATCGTACACAGCAGCACCATGCTGCAGACTGCAGGGTGTTTTAAACGTGTTGGGTCAGTGGAGGAAAAGCATTCAGTTGTCAAGGATTACCTTCGGTGGTATTTAATTGATAGGAACCACACAGCAGTTGAAAGGTAGTGTATTTTATTGCTCTTGCCTAGAAAGACTTAAGGGTAAAACATGTGACTGCCTGTTAGTTAAAATCCCCTGTATTATAGCTTCAAAGATGGACTTGACAGCTTGCAGCTTCTCACAGCATTGCAGCAGTATCCTACAGTCCTGACCCCTGTTCTGTCACTCAAGTGAAAAGTTATCTGCCACAGACACAGAAAACTTATTCCAACCCCAGCTTAGTCCTGCCTGAAGTAACAAGAGGAAAACAAGAAGTTTGTGGGCAGACTGCCTTCTGACTGTGAAGGTTAGTCAGTTTAATCTTTATCAACATAAAATATCATCCCAAGTCTTGTTTTAGATTGACATTTTCAGTAAATGAGTCCAAATGCTTTCTACTTTTAGAAAGAGACACTTCAGTGACCCTGGAGGAGATCTTCATGCTTGCCACAGGTGTAGCAGGCAAACCTCCTGCTGGCACGGATCCTGGACCGTCCCTGCAGCTCCTCACCAGCTCAAACTACCCCATGGCAAATACATGTGCCAACACATTAAAGCCACCTGTCTCTGATGACTGCAACAGCTTTAAAGCCAACATGAACTTTGGAATTAAGAATTCCCCTGGCTTTGGATGCTTTTAAACACACTGAACTATGAACACCTGAAATGTCCCAAAAGAAAAAGGTTTTGTTCAGGTTGGAGATGTTAAGCAATCAGCTTTAAACTCCTGTTTAAACCTCTGTTCTGTCTTCTCTTTTTAAAATCTAATCTCTGGTGTTCCTCTGTGCCGGAGGGTAATACATAAGAAAGGTTTTGCCATTCCAGTTTATTTGTCTAAATGTGAAATGAAGATTAAAGTTCAGCCATGTTGTTCAGAGTGATGTAGTTCTGTACAGCAGACTGCCCCTGAAGAGATGGTGTCAGACCACTTTGTCTCTGTGGTTCTTCAAAGGGATGCAGCTCATCGTCCCCAACAGTAACTGGTGGTGCTGCTCAGGGTCTGTGAAGATGCTGAGAATCCACAGTTCATCCCATTGAATCTGGGAAGAAAATACAGAAAAACAACCGGATTGACTTTGTTTGCTCTCAAAGTTTAAATGTTGTTGGCGTTCCCTGCCAGTGATTGGCCAGATTTAGTTAACAAGACATATATGCAGAGACACCACAAGACGCCATGATAAAAGCTCAAATACACCATCAAGGAAATATTAGAACTAAAGTGATACTGTCTGAAGCATGAGTGTAAATTCTCAGACGTAATGACTGATTTTAAAGTGACAGCTTCAAGGAAGAAACTATTTTCTTTTTTCTATGATAAAAAAAAGCTCTCTGGCACATATTGTTCTGAGCTTTTACAGCCTCGGTCCAACCTCAGGTTAAACTCATGTAACCATGGTTTTCCTGTGAATGCTTCATGTAGACGTAATAAAAGGTCATCATGTTGTTTTTGCTTTAACATGGTTTGCAGTGTTCACCTGTGAGGCAAATGATACATCACCTCTGCTCATCCAGATGTTCAGTTAGACTGCCGAACAGCACGGATAACGTGAGCGTTCCAGTGGTGCTTGTGTTCGTCCAGTTCTTTCTGTCGCGCTCCCAGACGGCTGTATCGCAGCGGCCTTGTGTGTTCGTAGCTGCTTTTGAACAGATGCCTCTCCCTCAAGTCACCAAACAGATCCAACCAAAACTGTGTCCGAGTATGCAAACACACATTTTATTCTTAGGAAATATATCACCGTCCTCCTATAAAATACGGCTGAATTGCTGCCTGTTGTATCTTAAGTAGTTTATTATGTAGAAAACATTTAAAATCTTAAGCAGGGACTGAATTGATTCAACATAAAAAAAAAAACACCAAGTAAAAGTGGGCATTGCCTTCATCAACACAGTCATACACAGTGAATCCAAAAGTGTGATGTGAAGTAGATAACCAGTGAAGAATGAATACGAGATAAAAACCTTTGTTTGCCAAAGCAGGACCACCAGCTTTCAGTTCACTGCTCAGATGCTGAAGTGCCAAACATGTGACTTCTGGCTCCTGCAAATGCATCTCTGTGCGCTGACCTTAAGGAACAATGAAGTGCTGCATCAGTCCATCTTCTGCCACAGTCTGTGCGGAGGCGCATTGGAAAAACTCAAACTCAAACTCACCAGGATCATTGTTGGACTTTCCACATGTGAGCCACATCATTTCTGTTGAGAAGCCATCTATACGGCCACTTCAGGCAATTCCAAAAGGTTTCAGTTTGTCGTACCCACCAACATGCCACACTGAACAATACTCTATTCCAGATGGGCCAGGTTCTCTTATTCCTTTCATCACATCACATCTTCTGACTGTAAAAGAGTACTTTTGTTTCAGAGGCTGCTACATTGCTCTGTAACCTAAAAGCTGCCTGATCCCTGAGGTTCCTCAGAAAAAGCTGCCTGCACAGCAGCAACTGGAGCGTAGTTCGTCCTCTCGGTCAGGTCTGCATTTTATAGTCTTCTTTTGAAAGTGCTGACACTCACTGAAATGTTCTGCTTGGTTGCCAGCATGATTTCAGAGGCAGGGCCCTCTGTGAAATACTTGTGGATAAGTTCATCCTTCACGGCTGCTTCAGGACCTGATGGATGAATATATGAAAACACCACATGAGAAAAAGTAGATCCACTGCATTTACACTCTTTGGTGTCAAGTTTTAAACAATTATTGATTAACAAAGTAAGAAACTGAACTTTGTTAACGATTCACTTAGATTCTCATACATTTAGTGTTCATCCCAGTGGCTAAAACGTAGCAGAGTTGGAAACCTTGCAAAATGCCACCCTAAGTAGTGGAATTTGAGGGTGCCTCTCTGTTTTTATGAATGTATTATTCTGCATCTGTTGCATTTAACATAAGCTGCATGTTTTGAGTTTCAGCCATACCTGGGTGGTATTCTCAATAATAATTCACAGTACAATGAAGAAATCCATAATCTTTAAGAAGATGATCAAAATATACCTTCCTCTGGAAGATTTCTGCCTCATGAGCCACAGTGTGACAGGACAGGCTGAAGATTTATTCCACAATATGGACAAAACATCATCTGGAATAATACAAAGGGGAAAGGACAGAGGTTTAGCTAACACACGATGGTAATTTGCTGTGTAAAGTTGAGAAACGAGTACTTATCTTACTGACAAAACAGTGATAACAGCACATTGATAACAGTTAATAAACATTATCCAGCATCAGTTTCTTCCCAGACTTTTCCTAATTTTCCTCTCTTTATCCGTTAGACCTGAAAACTGCCCAATTGAGTTGTGGCTTGTTGCGTTCCTTTTGTATTCTTTGACACTTCAGGGCCACCGTAGAGACCACCTGTGAATACCAGCTGCTGTATTCATGGCATTTAATTTAAGTCAATCTGTTCTGACAGTTTCCAGCAGTTCTTCTGGAAAACAAACACATACAAATTTTATTCTCTCACCTTCTCAATTCTCTGTATTGTTGAGGATGGTGAGAAGGGAAGAGTGAGGGGTTTCCTCCGAAAGTCATCTCCACGGTGTTCAGCTTCCGGTGGTTCTGACTGCCCAGCGGACCAGCTGGTCCACCTCCTTTCTGTACGCCGACTCGTCATCGTTCTGGATCAGAACAATCACAGTGATGTCATCCACCAGCTTTGGAAGTTACAGAGAAGGGTGTGTGTGGAGAGGAGCAGCTGAGCTGGGAGAGAACACACCCCGGTGGGAGGCCGGTTACCGAAGTGGAATTAATTAATAAATGTCCCACAAACTATCCATCCTTCCATTTGCTTTACATGGTTTCAGGGGGACTGGAGCCTATCTGTCACAGAAACTCATCAACATTTGAATCCGATAACAAGTCAAAAAAAAAAAAAAAAACTGAAAAAACTGCAGCCCCAAATGAAATGAACGTTGATATGATATAGGCTGTGTCAAATGCTGAAGCAGTCTCTGTTTCACTCTTTGGAACTCCTTTCTCAAGACAAAGATTAATGTATGAGGATCAAAGCCAACAATGACCTGGGACATCTCAGCAGATCCAGGATCAGCAACATGGAGACTGAGAGCCAAAAAGAAACTGCGGCATTCGCCAGCAAATCAGAAGCAGCTGAAGCTGATGTTTCAACAAAATACATGCAGGTCGTGGAGAAAAAGCTAACAGCACCTGGTATTCCCAAGCAGACTCCCATCCAAGTACTAACCAGGCCCAACCCTGCTTGGCCTCCAAGATAAGGCATGTTCAGGGTAGTGTGGCTGTAAGCGACAGTCTCTGTGACAAATATGTATTCTATAGGTGCTGCAACCATATGTTTCCTCTATTTTACCACAGCTGATTTTAGAGGCTGATGTTGATCCTGCACATGTTCCTCTCTCACGTGTTGGTTCTCTGCAGCTGAAACTGAGACTCTCAGATAACTTAGTGTCTGTCAACCTCTCTTCTGTTCCCTGTGTGTAGTTTTGTGTTCATCGTCACACAGAGAGACCAATGAAGCTTAATTCAATAATAGATGTTGTTTCTTCGTCTATAAAAAGCACATTTGCGATCACTTCTTTTGCTTAAGGCCATACTGCCTTGCATACACCTGATTTCAAAAGCTAAGCAGGGTCAAACCTGGTTACTACTTGGATGGGAGACTGTCTAGGAATACCATGTGCTGTAAGCTCATTCTATTCTCTACGAAAACCAAAGAGGGAGCTGCTGTCTCATTATACTTCATATTGAGTTGGAAATTATTTCAACAACTTTCCTGTTTTTCTCCAAAGACTGAATGAGAGCACACACAAATCGTTGTATCTAATTTAAGTCAATCTGTTCTAACAGTGCTCAGCTCACAATGACTTCATCTGTCTGAATTCTGAGAAGTTACAAACGAGTGCTTACTTCCAGCTTTATATTAATTTATAAAAGGTATTCTATCAAAATAATACCAAGAAAACTGAGCTTTTCCTGATAAGTTCAGGAAACTTTAGTGATATTAAGTAACTTCCCTCAAACAGATAAGTCAACATTTCTTCTACTGAAGTTACTGCATAAAGTCTAATATTATATTTAAAGTTTACTTTCATCAACTAAAAAGAGGTTGAGAAACAGTCAATTCAAAGTCATTATAGATTCACTTCCTGTGTCTTTAAAGTTTGCTGCTCATACACAGAAGGTGGCTTGAAGAAATATTTTAATAGATTAAATGATGGACCCCAGTTTAGTCCCCAGAATGACCGAGATCATACATTTACAAGCACATAACTTGTTACTTAATATTATTTTACTACTTTTATAAATACTACTTGGAGAACATAGTAAAACTTAAGTTGTACTTAAACACACTGACAAAGTCTCTATAGCAGAGTTAAAGCTGTTTCTCTTGGTTTCTGTGGTGTGTGACTTCCTCTCAGGAACACAGACAGCATGCAGACACATGTGACATCATGAACAGAGAAGGAATATTTCTGTGAAACGTTAAAGCTGTAACGGATCAAATGCAGGTGCGGATGAACAGGTTTTCATTGTAGTCGCCCACCAAGCAGAAGGTCGGTGGTTCGACTCTGGCTTCCCCAGGATACATGTCGAAGCGTCCTTGGGCAAGACACTGAACCCCACGTTGCTCCCCCAGTGTATCATTGGGGGTATGAATGTGTGTGAATGCTTAGAAAGCACGTAGTTATGTGTATCTTAAGACGTGGTGTGTGAGTGGGGTGAATGCGGCATGTAGTGAAGCACTTTGAGTGGTCAGTTAGACTAGAAAAGCGCTATACAAGTACAAGTCCATTTACCATTCCATCTTTTAAAATGGCTTCACGTTTAACATTCTATAACAGTGAGCAGTTAATAATGCACAGACATGAGAAATTCAAAGGAGACTCTTTGGAGTCTTCACTCCTCGACCTGTTGTCTAGGCGACCTGACCTTGGGTAATTTTTGATTGTTGAAACATGTTCAGTCTTTAATGTCAATAAAATCTCCTTTAACTGTGAAGGAAGTGGACTCTTTATTGATGGGAATTTGTCACCCTCTGGCGGTGAAAAGATAAATAGCATCATGTCAGTTTGGGAGTGTTTTTGAACGATTGAATACTTTAGTTCTTATAATTGTAATAATGGGTAACTGGACTTTCTGGATATTTCTGGACTGTCGGCTGATCAGCAGCTTAAAGACTATTCACACTTGGCAGGTCTGTACGGTCACACTGACACACCTCAGTCCAAACCATCTGTTTTCTTTGTCCAGAATGTGGACGTTACTGTCCTCAAAAGAGTGTTCCTTCACCTTAAGATGGAGGTGAACTGCTGAGCCTCCAAACTGGACATCTGTATCTGTCAGATAAAAATATGGTGACACTACAAACACGGACATTCAGGACCACAGGGTGAAGAACTTAGAAGATGGGGACCTCACCCAACCAGAAAAGGATGTTTGCAGCAAAGCACTCAGTTTTACCATTTCTCCACAACAGCTGCCAGTGGTGGACTTCATCACGGCTGCTGAATCTGTGATAAGGATGGAGGAGGAGAGACACTCGGAGGAGGAACACAAACTGATCCCCAAACAGAACAAGAAATGGCACAAACAAATAAATGGAGTCCAAACAGATCCTGAACTTTGATGTCTGAATCCAGATGTTGTCAATAAGAAATGTGGATTAGAAAACGTAGAAAAACTGAACAAATACTGTTGAAGCTGTTTCACAACGTGATGGAAATATTAATATATTCACAAATATATCAGGTGTGAGTGTTGAGATTAAAACAAGATGTGATTTGTTCTGAAGGAATTGCCTCATTAACAAGCTCTCAAACTGCACAGATCTGAGCGCTGAATGTGATTTGTTGAATTTCTGGATATTTTCTAACCTTCCCATCAAACTGAAAATAATAAATGCACAACACACTAAAACACACATTTCTTGTGTAAATCAAACTTGTCCTGAGACAAGTGGGTGCAGAATATTGAAAGTACAGCCCCTAAACAGACATAAAAAGATCACACCATCTTCTTGACGAGGAACATACATGTACATGTAACAGTTAAAGTCAGTTTTTGACACATTTATTTAGCTTTTGATACATAATTCTTTTTCTGACGATCAACATATTTCATTCACAGCAAGCTGTGTCCCTCCACACATGTGCAACACTTTTACCAAAACCAATTCAATGTGGCATCAGAAAATAAACCGCGAGTGACACGACCAACAGGAAATGACATCAAGCCATGTGCTAACTAACATAACAAATAAACCAAAACTAAGTCCTTGTAACGATGTGTAAAATGCAATTAATCCTACAGCCCTTTACACTATGAAAGTATACGTAGATGTGCACAGAAAAATTAACATCTGCACACAAGATGTCCCGGGGCCTTGTGTACAAAGGGTACGTACGCAGAAAAAAGTGGCGTACACACTTTTTCACGTCAACGATCAGATGTATCAAGAGCGAAATGACCGTGGAAATGTGCGGTGCCTCACGCCAACTTCAGGGCTGTCGTACGCACTTTTCTACAGCGGTTGTTTTCTTTGGTGACACTTAGAGGTGATTTTGGGAAACTGTTATAATAAATAAATGTGAACACAATTTGTCCTCAGAATGAGCGATGTGCACATTTGAGACACATGAACAATTATCACTGATCAACAATTAACACACCCATGTGTCTGCAATTACAGTTAGAGTGAATATAAAAGTATGCGCAAAGTGTTGTAATGCATACCATAACAAAATAAAAACAATGGCTGCTTTAGTGGTATTGGAAGACATTGTAAATGGTGCAATTGGAAGAGAGCGTGTTTTAAGAGACTGAGAGGATTTGCTGGCGTATTATGACAACTGGTTCATCAGCCGTTTTGAGGGCAATCCTCCTGGAACTGTGCGCAGAGCTGCGGCCGACGTTGGAGCGCAACACAGCGAGGAGCCATGCGCTGCTTGTGCCACAGATGATGTGCACACTGGGGTTTAAGCAACCGGGGCATTCCAGGGGAGCTGGCCAACCGATTGGGATTGTACCAGTCGACCCTGAGCCGAGCCATGGCAGCCGAGTGGGACGGAATTATCTGCATCTCAGGAGGTATATCAAATTCCCACAATGGTCTGGTTCAACGCACGATTCATACATTCAGTAACAGAATTGTTGGGAACAGACAACAAGCTGGCACTGTGCGTGATGGGTGGCTTCTTGGTGAGTAACTTTATTCGTGTAATTGTCCTAATATTATTCCCCGTGACGTGCATTGAGCGTGTGCCCCCCCAATTTCTATCCCGTCTTCACAGCATCATAGTTGGTGGTTAAAGTTAGTAACTTGCTGTTTAAGGTCTTTCTAACAAGCCCCTGATCGTCTCCGTGTGCAAATGATAATAACCCCGTGCGTAAAGTGTGAAATGTCTTAATCAGTCTCACCTTTTCCCCGGCGCACTTCTGCACTAGTTACTGTATGAACACGTTTGTTGTGAGTTACACAAATATAGGTATTTACCTTGGAGGTAAACAGAGTCATCCACACTCCCACACCCACCACCCCTGAGAGAGCAGTGTCACCCATAGTCAGAAAGTAGCACCTGCATCTCGCTTTCCGTTAAGTTATTCTTTTTCCGTCTTACTCATTCTTTTTTCTTTATTTTCTGATCGTGCAGAGAGGAATCGCAGGTGGAGGGCTAATTTAAATATGATTTGCATATTTAAGTAGGGGCGTGGACAGGGAGGAGTCGGGTACTCCGACGTATGCGCTCAATTCCACGTTGATTGGGATGTACAAAAGAAATGTGCTTGGATTCATGCGTGCGCACACATTGATACATCCGGATATTTTTATACGTTGGAGGGCATTTTGGTTTGAGCGTACGCCATGTTTCAGTAGGAAATCCACGCAAGTCTTTGTACATGAGGCCCCTGGTTATCAGATTTCTATGGTACATTTTACTGATCTGGGGCCTGATCTGTGGTGACAGTGGAAGTACAGTAGATGTAGGTGTGCACGGTGTAAAATGGTTGTGTTAACAGCTGGTTTACTCACCTTTTACTTGTGTCCTCTGCAGTGTGTTTGGGATAATGTTTGATGGGAATGTTTGGGTGAGCTGCTTCTGGGTTTTAGCTGTTCAGGAAACGGGTTTAAGGTTGATGGTGGGGTTTTGTAAATGTAACTCTTTATAATCAAGTCTTTTTAAGAATGAATGCGTACAGGAAATACTCTGGAATATTTTGCATTGTGAAACTATTTTGTAAAACAGAGACACCTCCTCTGTAAGGATGTGGTTTGGCACCATCAGTGGTCAGTTAGTTCGTTAAGGCCTGCTGATGGTGGAGGATGATCATGTCCCACGATGCCTCCATGGTGTTCTTGGCTCTGTGCACCTTTTCTAGATAACTGAAACGAATAGTTTTGCACCATATTCTGCTTCTGCGTCACTATAATCAGCCGCTCAGAAGCTGCCTGGTTACAGTCCTCTTATATATTTAGTTTTTCTGATATTTTCCAAAATGTGTGAGACCCTTCACCCATTGCACCGTCATCTTTATTACAGAAAGGCAAGGCAAGGCAAGGTAACGCAAGTTTATTTGTATAGCACAAATCAACAACAAGGTGATTCAAAGTGCTTTACAGAGACATTAAAACAGAAGAAATAAAAAGCATAATTTAAAATTTAAACAAAAGAAAGAAATAAGAACAATATATAAAATCTGAAAAAATTATATATATGAAAGATAAAATCAATAGTTAAAACATGATTCCGTTTTGAAACTCAAGCTTATTCAAATGCAGCTGAAAATAGATGTGTCTTCAACCTGGACTTAAATACACTGAGTGTTTCAGCTGATCTGAGGCTTTCTGGGAGTTTGTTCCAGACATGTGGAGCATAGAAGCTGAATGCAGCTTCTCCAGGTCTGGTTCTGACTCTGGGAACTGATAAAAAACCGGATCCAGATGACCTGAGGGGTCTTGAAGGTTCATAGTGGGTCAGGAGGTCACTGATGTATTTTGGTCCTTGACCATTCAGAGCTTTATAGACCAGCATCAGAACTTTAAAGTCTATCCTCTGATGGACCGGCAGCCAGTGTGAAGACTTCAGAGCTGGACTGATGTGCTCCACTTTTTTGGTTTTAGTGAGGACTCGAGCAGCTGAGTTCTGGATGAGCAGCAGTTGTCTAACTGACTTTTTAGGCAGACTTGTAAAGATGCTGTTACAATAATCAAGCCTACTAAAGATGAATGCATGGACTAGTTTTTCCAGGTCCTGTTGAGACATCATCAAATTTAGGTCTGAGTCCATCACTACACCCAGATTTCTGGCCTGGTTGGTAGTTTTTAGATTTATAGATTGAAGCTCTGTGGTGACTTTCAATCGTTTATTTTTGGCTCCAAAGACAATTACCTCAGTTTTGTTTTTGTTTAGCTGGAGGAAGTTGTGGCACATCCAGTCATTAATCTCCTCAATGCATTTACCAAGGGCCTGTACAAGCCCTCGGTCTCCTGGTGACATTGTTATATACATCTGTGTGTCATCTGCATAGCTATGGTAGTTTATTTGGTTGTTTTTTATAATCTGTGCCAGTGGGAGCATGTAGATGTTAAACAGAAGAGGTCCCAGGATGGAACCTTGGGGAACTCCACATGTGATTCTTGTCTGCTCAGATGTAAAGTTACCTATTGACACAAAGTACTTCCTGTTCTCTATGTTTTAAACCAGTTTAGTACAGTTCCGGAAAGACCAGCCCAGTTCTCCAGTCGTTTGAGTAATATATTGTGGTCAACTGTATCAAAGGCAGCACTGAGATCCAGTAAAACTAAGACTGACATTTTTCCACTGTCTGTATTCAGACATATGTCATTAAACACTTTGGTCAGAGCAGTCTCACTGCTGTGGTGCTGTCTAAAGCCTGACTGGAAGGTATCATAGCGGTTACTTTGTGTTAAAAAGTAATTAAGCTGTTGAAAAACCGCTTTTTCAATGATCTTACTTAAAAATGAGAGATTTGAGATGGGCCTGTAGTTGTTCATTTGCATCTTGTCAAGATTGTCCTTTTTCAGCAGAGGTTTAATTACAGCTGTTTTTAGTGGCTCTGGAAACACACCTGACGTTAAGGACAAGTTCACAATCAGTAACAGGTCTGACTCCAAAGTCTTTGAGACCCCTTTGAAAAAACCTAAACAGCAAGAGGAGGACTTCAGGTGACGTAAGATGTCCTCCAGGTCTTTACTGTTAATGGGTTGAAATAGTGTCATGGTGTTTAAACCGGTTTTCGGTGGACACAGTACATATGCGGAACCTGCTGCTGATGTACCAACTGCTTGTCTAATATTTTGGACTTTGTCTATGAAGAATTTGGCAAAGTCATTGCAGGCCATGGTGGAATGGAGTTCAGTTGCCACTGACACAGGAGGGTTTGTTAGCCTGTCAACTGTAGCAAATAAGGCCCGAGCATTATGACTGTTTTTGGTGATGATGTCAGAGAAGTAGGATTTCCTTGCATTCCTCATTTGTAAATTATAAGAGTGAAGTTTCTCTTCATAGATGTCATAATGAACCTGGAGATTTGTTTTTCTCCATCTGCGCTCAGCTTTCCGACACTCTCTTTTCCCATTTTTCACCAGTGTGGAATTTCGCCATGGAGACTTCTTCCTTCCAGAGATAACCTTCACCTTAATGGGAGCAATAGTATCCATAACATTTAACAGTTTAGCATTGAAGCTACTGACGAGCTCACTGACTGAACCCCCGGACAGGGCAGGTGTTAAAGAGAAGACCTGGTTAAAGATCTCACTACTGTTTTCAGTTATACACCGTTTTAAGATCACTACTGTTGAGACATTTGTGTGCACTGAAATCGTACTCTCAAAGAAAACACAGGAATGGTCAGACAGGCCCGCATCAGACACAGTAATCTTTGAAATGCTTAGACCCTTAGAGATTGCCCTTAGACTACCCTTAGAGTGCGTGGGCTCTGTTACATGCTGAATCAGCCCAAAGTTGTCCAGAGTGTTACTCAGGTCTTTAGTCCCTCTGTCCTGAGGGTTGTCCATATGGATGTTAAAATCACCAACAATAATTATACAGTCAAAATCAACACAGTTCATAGACAGCAGTTCACTGAGGTCATCAGAAAAGTCTGCACAGTATTTAGGGGGCCTGTAAATATTCAGAAACAGGACTCAGCTGTATAGCCATATATTCAAAGGACTGAAAACTTCCAGGAGATAACGGCTTACATTGAAATGATTCATTCAATAAGACTGCGACCCCTCCTCCTCTCCTGCTCACTCTGGCCTCGCTGATAAAACTGTAACTGTAAGTTTGGAAGAATTTTCACTTTGATTTTTCACTCATTTCTGAATCCAAATATGAGCTTTAAAACTTCTAATGAAATCACTTCAGTTTCTGACATCATGGTCTCTCCTGATGGTCACATTGTTTCTGCTGACTCCTCCTCTCAGTGTGTTTCAGGGCAGCCAAACATCCAGATCCTTTCTCAGACCCATTGGTCCATCTGAATGCTGCACAGCCAGCCAGGGCAAGACATTCATCTAGAAAAGTTAGACTAGAAACACTCATTCCTCATTCCACCCTCCACACTGAACATTAAAGGCTCAGAATAAGATCAGAGCAGAATCTATAGTCATTGGAAGTATATTAGCTGCCAGGTGTTGTGATTTTATTGATCAGAACCACTCATTTATTTCAGCCTGATCACTTTTCAGAAATCTGAAACAGACTGAAAAGCCTCCAGCCTCTTCCTCTCCTCCCCCCAGTGTCCTTCTCTTCCTGTTTCTCTGGAATTCCTTGGATAGTGTTTATTGGATTATCCGCCACCTTTTTTCTTTTTCTTCATCCCAGCCTGAGATGGGATGAAGAACAACCAAACACAGCTCCAGTTCAACTTTGGTCTACTTGGTTCTCATCTGGAAGGACGGTCAGAACCACAGAAGGGCAGAACTCTTTGGACCTGGTACTGTGTAATCTCTGAGAAAGCTCATCTGCTTCCACAGTCTGACTGCTACACACTACACTAACACAATGACATCAGCCACTGGGACACACAAACACAGTCAGATGCAGAGCTATCTGGCCTTGAGACGAGCATCAGCTGTAGAGGAACACCTGAGCACAGAGACTGAACAGCAACACAGAACCACGTTAACAGACACACTCAGTGCACACACACTGGCCACTGAGACGGGCCTCTGTCAGAGATCATGGCTCCCTGCGGAGCAGAGAGGATGTCCACAGTCCAACAGCAACACTGTGGAGACACAGCTACACTTTCTAACACAATGTGACTCATTCTAACAGCTGCCTGAAAAGGATCTGAAGAAATGTCCCTTCATATACCCACAGTTCTCCCTTCTGCCCAGTATGGACAAACTGCCCGTTCTGTTAGGAGAAATGAAGCAGAGCTGGACCAGGCTTCAGAGAGCTGTGTGGAGAACCAAGGACTGGATCTGGTTCTGATTCTGTGCTTTTATAAGGGCCACATCTGTCAGCAGGAACATTCAAACACTGTGAAAAGTCTTCCAGAGTCACGGCAGGATCAGTAACAGAGAATATATGATCAGAGTCATTCTCATTTCCTGTGCTGATCATTAGAGACTTTATTTTAGTGTCTCTGACCAAGGTGATGGAGCAGTGATCACTAACATCACAGACTCCAGAGGCAGGGATCTGTGTGCTCTGTCAGTCAGTCTGATATCAAGTCATGTGGAGCTCAGAGGATTGAAGTTGAAGTTTGCTCTGGTGGCTTTATCTCTGAGCTGAGACAGATCCAGTTCAACACACTGTTCTTTGAACGTGTTGGAGCTGTAAAAACAATAAATAATTATATATATATATATATGTGTGTGTATATATATATATGTAATGATGATATGAATGACACCCTTTATTATTCAAGATTCAAAGTTTTATTGTCATATGCATAATAGAAACATGTTTCCTTGTACAATGAAAAATTTACTTTGCTGTCTGCAAGAATGCCAGTCAAAGTAGTAAAAATACTATATACAATACAAACAAAAGAAAATTAATAAATGTATATATATATTGAATAGTGCAAATCAAATGTAGACATGTAGTAGTTCACAATTTATTAGCTGTTATGGAGTCTGATGGCAGTGGGGAAAAAAGAGTTCTTGAGCCTGGTGGTCCTGCATTTCACTCTTCTGTACCTCCGGCCTGAGGGGAGAAGTGTGAACAGTCCATGTTGGGGGTGGGCGGGGTCTTTGATGATGGAAGCAGCTCTCCTGTGGACTGTGGTTGTAGATGCTCTGCAGAGAGGGGAGGGAAGTCCTGATGATCCTCTCTGCAGGCGTTTGTGGTCCATGACAGTGGCACTGCCGGGCCACACAGTGATGCAGCTGGGCAAGATGCTCTCAACAACACATATGTCACATATAACCATATGACACACATTTTGTCATATGGTTGAATGATGAGAGCTTCAGTGAAAGAAATGGACAGTTAAAAAAACAGCAAATGGGTGGTCCCTCTCCCACGATCTGTGTTTGTTCACAGAATTGCTCTGACTTTATTGTTTGTTTTTTCAATCAAACCCAAGTGAAACCCAGCTCAGACACACTTCTCGGTCACTTTTAAAGCAAACGGGATTATTCTATCTTTTATCAAAATAAAGTGAAAATGTAAAAAAAAGTTTTTTTCTGCTTCTTTAATCTGTTTGAAACGACTGATACATTTGAGTTCACTTTAGCTATCAGACAACTCTGAACAGAAAAACCTGTTATAAGCTTTAGACTCAGTGTCTTAACTCCAAGTAAAAGTAAACAGTGTCATTTGAAGAGATTTTGCAGGTTACAGCTGTATGTTACAGATTTAAAATTTTAGTATTTTTGTTTGTTTTGTGTAAAAACGAGGAGCTCATTATACTTATGGTGTCCAAAGTGTTTTGTGGAGACCAAATGATGTCCCCAATTTTCTAGTTAAAAGGTGTTTTTAGGTGTGGTGTTAGAATTGGGTTGTGGTTAGGTTTAGGGTGTTAGGTATTCAGCTGTAATTCTTGGGGTTGGGGGTAAGGGGATAGAGAATGCATTATGCTAATAGTGAATCAACACAAAGATAGAAAAACAAGTGTGTGTGTGACTGTCATGTGATGTTTCAAGGCTCTTTAAAAGTTTTCATGAAAGAAAGAACTGATTCAGCCTTGATTTAACATCATTAGCATGTGCTTGTCTTGTGGACAGTGATCCCAGCCTTTCACACCATCAGTCTAAGTCAGACTCTGTGTTGCCTCTGCAGCATGGAGCAGCAACACTGGGATGCAACACAAGCTCCAAGGTACACCACCAGGTCAATTTCAGCAGGAGCAGTGATGAGGTTGTCAACCTTTTAAGAGTCAAATCTTCAAATATTTTGTCTGACCCAGCAGGGGCCCCCTGTTGGCAGTCAGCAGCACTGGGAGTCTGCCCAGGAACCTGGCTGCAACCCTTCAAGATATTGAGACCAAAAGACAACTCGCTCTTCAGCAGAAAGGTAACTGTGCTGGTGTGCTGTTATATCTTAGAGCTCCAGTCCAACTGAACAGAATAATTTAGGAGCATTTTGAAATACAACAGGCCTTCTTATCACCAGGCCAGAGTGAGATGAAAAAAGAAATAATTAGGTACTTTTGTCTGATCAAAACTGTATAACAGAAACTAAGTCATTGCAGTGATTCAGTAAACACAGATATTGTTTAACATGTTCTGGAAATTCCTAACCCTTTTTGCCTGTGTCAGCATTTCTATTGAATTGGATCTGAATAAAGCACCAAATGAGTCTCCTGGGGATGTCTGGATCATCCCAACAGCAGAAAGTGCTCTGTACACACAGATTTCACAGAGGAAGAATGGCTACAATGATCAGAACATTTGACATGGAGCCTGAGGTTGTCAGATGGAAGAAGGAAATGAACAAAAATGTCAATATAAAATTGATTAAATGCTTGAAAAATCTCTGCTTTTTGTAGGAAATTGTGTATTTTTAAGTTCAAATGTTTATAGCAAATGGATAAAGACAGAAAAAATAGTTTGTGATGCTTAAAACCGGAGGCAGTGTTCCTTTGATTTATGAGCTTAATTCATAGATATTCATTGAACATAATAATGGTTGTGTACTTGAAAGATGGATGGAAACAGAAAAAAGAAACACATTTTGATTATAAATGCAGGGAAATGATCAACCTCAAATTTGTTTCAAAATAGGTGCAGCACAACTAATGCTATGTCCGTTTAGTCATTGTTGTGCCATGTTTGAAAACCTCTTCAAAATGGTTGTTTGAGTTTCACAGATTATATGAAAAACTGTTAGGTGTCAAGTTAGTTTCATGCCTTCCCTTTATATTCTCACATATTCACTGTGAAATGTTGCCGGCTGTTCTTCACTGAGCTGTGTGTACACAGATGGCATCAGTGTGTTTAAAAGGGCAGCTCTTCTTCTGCCTTAGTGCTGTGTGACTAAGTGGATCAGAGAAAAGCAGTCTGTGCTTTACATGTTGCTCAGCTGGAAGCCACCCACAGGTGCTGGGTTTGGAAAGCAGAGCTGGTCGAATTTGTTCAGGATTTCTCAAGTCTGTCCGTCTGTTTCTGTCTGTGGCTTGTCTCTTCCTGTACTACTGTACTTATGAGTCCCAGACCTGCAGACAGAACGCCAATGAAGGAGGCTCAGCAGGTAGATGGATCAACATGTCCAGGAGGAAATGCTCTCTGACTACTTCTTCATTTTGTTCAGTGGAATCCATCCATCTGCTGTCTCTTTAAAAATCACAGTCAGTGTCTGAAATGAACAGTTGCTCCTACAAACGAAGTTGTTAAGAATAATCTTGTGTAGACAGTGTCAGTCACTATAAACATATAAATGCACTTGTTTAATTTAATTTCAGCACCTTTATGGTAGCACGTTGGTTGTAAACCATCCAGACAAGATTGTTGAGCTTTGCAGCTTTTACTCGCGCTGAACTCGGAGAATAAGCCGACGGAGGCAAATATATTCTTTAGCTTCTTTTAGCATATTTATTTGACACTAGCACACTCATTTCTTCTGTCACGGAGGAATGAACTTGTAACCTACGCCATTTACAAAAAACTGGGCGTGGCTTAAACAAAAACGTAATGACATAGCGTGAGCTTCTGGGCTTTACACTCAAGACTCCACTGCAGTTAAAACAAGACACTGCATCTACATAAACAGCAGTACAATAACATCACACAGTCTTATGTTGTGTGTCTCATAACAACTGAGTACACCAAATAAAAGACTGTTTCTTAACAAAGATAGAAATAGATATTTAGATAGCAAGCTTTGCATAGAGCTTCCGGCAGCCCAAAAAGTCTCATCCAAAACCCTATCCAGTCTGACAGGTTACCTCTGTTGATTTATCCATCAAAGGTAACATTTACCAGAATCTAATACTTGAGTGCTGTTCATTTCAGACCCTGTCTTCACCCAACCTTCATCCCTCTCCTCCCTCTCTGGTGTGTCATTAACTCTTTTCTTTGTCTCTAATATTGAATCCTCTTTCTTCTTCCATCAATCTTTTATGAACCTGCTACTGCTGGAGAATAAAGCTTTCATGTTCAGAAATAAGTGGGCTCCTGCTTTGGAGCTGAGCTCCTTCCAGATGTATCTGCCCATTATCAGCTGCATGGCAGCATAGATTTGAAATGTGAGAAGTTGAATAGATATTGAAATTTTTCTTCAATATTTTTTTTTAAGCTTTGTGGGACTAAATGAGTTTTTGCAGTTTCCTTGGGCTTCTAATACTGAGCACATACCATGTGTGGTGCATGGTTATGGTCTCATAGGTTGTGTAAGTCTTCAGTCTTTGATGCTTTAGTGATCTCCACATCTAGCCTGTTGTTTTGGGTGGGAGACAATCAGACCTGCTCATTTGTTTATGGCATTGCTTGCAGAGTGAGAGTTCACTTATTGTTCCATCATCCCAAATCCACTGATCAGATCTCGTCCTCCTCCTGACAGGTCAGCAGGTGATCGAAGAGCAGCGCCGTCGTCTGGCAGAGCTCAAACAGCGAGCAGCGGCCGAGGCCCAGTGCCAGTGGGAGGCGCTCCATGGCTCTCAGACCCTCCTCAAGACTTCGCCCTCCTCATTGCTCTCCTACTCCCCTGTCATGGCTTATAGCCCAATGTTGAGCCACAGCTTTGTAGGCTCCCCTCCACTGGTTCACCACTCCATCCTGCACCACCAGCCTCCATCTGCAGAAGAGCAGCCCTACGACACCCTGAGCCTGGAGAGCTCAGACAGCATGGACACCAGGGTGACTACTGGAAATAACTCACCTGCTCACCTGACAACCTGTTCGGGTGTTTACAACAGAGGAGCAGACACAAACACACAAGTTTCTGATGAGGCATTACGCAAATCGAGTAAATTACACTGTTTGAATGTGAATTCGACTTGAATGGCTACAATTGTATCCCAGAATTGATCTTCACTACTCAGATTATCTGAGAAAAAGGTTGGAAATATTAGGAGCCAAAAATATCACGATCCATTTAATGTATGAAGTATTAGAATAAGATATACACAATTAAAAGTTTATCATCAGATTTGCCATGAGTTTAAAACATTTATCAACAGGTCAGCCATCTGTTACTGTGACCAGGTTGTGTGCTCAGCGATAAAATGGACACCCTTCCATCAAAGTAGTTTGACAGGTGACCTTTGACCTACTTCCTATCTGTTACCCCCACTCCACCCAAATCCTTGCAGTGCTGCCAACTCCTGAGTCGAACAACACCCCCCACATCTAATTATTTTCTCATCTTTACCTTACAGGGACCTTTGAAGGTCTTTGAAGCTGTCAAAAAGGAGGACTTTCTAAAACTTAACCTGTCATATTAACCCTAACCCTTTCTCTTATTTAAACATTCAACAAATATATTTCTCACAACCTGTTGACCTTAGCTGTAACCCCCCCTTAACTCTACCCATAACCCCCCTCCCTTAGATGTCAAAGGCCACCTGACCAGATGTGAGCAACTGGAAGTAGGTCAAAGGTCACCTGTCAAATTAGTTTGATGGAAGGGTGTCCATTTTATCTGTGCTCTGTGGAGCACCCATGTTTAAATGCATCCTACAGCTCTCAGGAGTGATAAAGCAAAAGTTTAGTGGGGTTAGGGATGGGATGTATGGTATTATGAACAGTGCAGAGTGGGAGAAAGATGAGAACTCACATTTGATTCTGTGTATCACTTTTTATTAAGATTTCTTCTATTTCATGTTGATAAGAATGTCGTGGAAAAAGACTTTACTCTTTTTTTAGATGCTTTAACACACAGACTGACGTGCGGTTATGTACTGTAAGAGTTGCTGCTCACGATATGAAATTGTGAAGTGTGTGTGATAACCATGTTGCTGTGCTTAACATCAGTGTTGGAGCAGTGGATGTGCTGAAGATTGAGGACATGGAGAAATTGCTGAAGGAGGCGCAACTGGAGAAAGCCAGACTTGTTGAATCACGGGTGAGATCAAACTTCAAAGGAGAGGGCTTTGGCATATGAAGCCAGTTATCCTGAATCCATCCTCAATGACTGATGAGTCTGTGCAGAGCTCTCATCGATACCTTTGAACTGAACATGAATTACAAAACTAAAGAGACAGTTATTCATTTTTATTGGTCTTCTAAATGTCTTTACCTTTTTGTGCTCTGATGAAAACGTTCGGTCTGATATACAAAGGTCATTAATGATGATTCAGTTCATTTTCTTCTCTGGCTTTTCTCTCACATTTCTATTGTTGCTGTCTTTCTCTTTCTCACCTCAAAGTCTGAGGACTGAAAAAATGTGTACAAATGAACATCATTGTTTAGGCCATATAACAACTGAGTATTTGTAGTAATAAGAACAACAATAATAATTCATTTTATTTGTATAGTACAAGTAGTGTAGTCGACTGGCGACCTGTCCAGGGTGTACCCCGCCTTTCGCCCGATGACTGCTGGGATAGGCTCCAGCCCCCCCGCGACCCGACCGACGGATTGACGGTATAGAAAGTGGATGGATGGAAGTAGTATAGTCCAAATTAATACAGTCCAATTCAGTTTAGTATATTTGTGGTTATGTAACGCCAGTATAACTGTTTGCATTTTTCAGAATATTGTCTTGTATTTTTCTATCTCTTGATGCCCATATAAATATACTGACTGTACATACAGACAGATGATAGAGAAAAAAACTAGAAGCCAACATCTTACCACTGAAAGACACTTCATGTCACTGGTCTGTTGTCGTCTTTTAAGCTGATTGTTACTTCTTTATATAAGCAAAAGCTTTCTGTTTAAAAATTGACCCCTGTGGTAGAGTTTGTGGGCTGCTCCCAGCAGGGAAGAATGCACATAAATGTATGAATGGGGAGCTGGAAAAAAAGAACATGGGCGCTCTTCGAAGCCGTTTCATAGATCAAAAAAATATTTAATGAAAGCGATCTTCCCCCAGGAACGAGAGAGCCTGGCTCGCCGTCAGATGCTGGAGGAGGAGGGAGGATGCAGAGAAAAGACTGCAGGATGAAACTTTCCACCGGCAGCAGCTCGTGGAGGTCAAGATGAGGGCCAAGAACTTCTCTCAGGTCAGTAAAGTGAGACATGATTAAGTCTTCATTATGGAATAGACTAACATTACTCCAGCTTATACATGGCTGATATGTGCTGACACTAATTAAAGCGTTACCATCACTGTTGTATTGTTGAACACTGTTGTATACAGTATCTACAACCAGTCATGTATGTGGCTATATTCAGTTGTAAAACTGACAAACTGTGTAATGTTTTTGTATGCATAACCCTTCCCTTAATTGTGTAATGGAAAATTTTAATTATTTCTCCAGAGAAAGTGAGAAGACACTTTTTTTTTTTTATCTGACCCTTTTAAGTCCAATTTGCTTTAAAAGCTACCCTGATTGAATGGTAAAATGTCCCTTATTTGATGTTAAATAGTGAATGGCTATATTGAATATTGCAGTAAAATAAGGTTGGCAGATTTGTTATTAAACTTTGTGTATTTTTGCCTTGAATCAGCAAAAAAATTAAAATATACTATAATAATTAACTGACTCCTGATCAGTGACATCCTGCTTTGTGTCCCCACTGTGGCTTGAGGCCTTCATACATGAGGCTGATTCTGTTGTAAGATGTTGATCATCAATGTGTTGTTGTTTTTTTGTCAGTTTCTTTGTTTTGTGTGTGTGTGTGTGTGTGTGTGTGTGTGTGGGGGGGGGGGGGGGCGATTTATGGAGTACATGGAACTGCTGTTTAGTTTCAGTACAGCAATGATATTTATGGTTGTGGTGTCTGAGATGGTGATATGTTTACTTCTAGAAAAGTGAAATAGACTAGTGAAATGACCTTAATAGAATTTGCCCTCCTTGCCTTTATTGTACCAAACTCTTCAACACTGGCAAGGTTGTTAAATAATGGTTGTTAGTAGTAGGTGGTGTAATCATTACAGTTCTGTTATGTTACAGTTATGTTGGAAAGAAGAAAATCTAAAGTATAAAGAAAATGCCTGAATGAAAGAAAATGTTGTATTGTATGAAAAGAACAATTTTTACTTTTGTCATTATAGAACTTTTATTGCAGTTAAATTTAAAATTGTACAGTTTTATTTTTTACTGGTACAATAGAACACATTTGTAGGTGCGCACACAGAATCAATCACCGAGCAACCCCATGAGCCTGTAGGTTTTTTTGTTGTTGTTTTTTCCACAAAGAAACAAACAGATTCACAATCAGTACACGGACCATACTGTCGCATCGGTACCCTGTATTTCTCATGTTCATGTATGAATAATATGGCTTTTTGTCAAATCTATTAAAAACAACTATCAGAGTATCGGCTGCTATCCTTGAATTCAGTGGACAGTGTTAAGCAGAGAAACACTACACGTGATGGACAGAAACCAGCTTAACATGTGAGGGAGATGAACCAAAACCATGAAAAACTTACAGGGGAAAAAAAAAAGAATCTTATGACCAAAATAAAAATAACCCACAATATAACACAGCTAAATAGAAGTTTAAAGAGAACACCAACGCACACTTAGAACTTTCCTTGTTTGACTGATTTCTCCCACAACTGCAACGAGTCCCATCAGGGCTTTGCAGGAAGTGGATTTCACAGCTGGTTGGTGGTGTCACCTGCAGAGAAAACACTTTCATTTTCCAATACACACCACACATATTTACATTCACCGTCTACACAGATTATGGGCTTGCAATACGTAACCAGTTTGAACTCAAGAGCATGATCGATGGGGATAATCCTTTATGAATCAGACTTCTAACAGTCTAATTTGAGAACTGTTTTGTTCTGTACGGCAGCAAAAGATGAAGTAATCCAATAGTGCTATTTTTAAGAGAGAACTGAAAATATTGCAGACTTTAGATACATTTCTAGATTTCTACATTTCTAAAGCACTTTGAATCACCTTGTCGTTGAATTGTGCTATACAAATAAACTTGCCTTGCTTTGCCTAGATACACATTAACTGCAGTTTAAAATACTCCAACTTTAATTTCAGTACTTAAATTGACAGAAAAATGATTTATACTTTTTCCTGTTATATTAGTGTTTCAGTTTGACAGATATCGTCTAATAGAAGCCTGTGAGACTGTACTACATTGGATCTAGCACAAGAGGAAAATAAGAGGGATCAGTGTGAAGCTTCAGAGTTGTACGTACTCTCTGCACAGGGGGATGTGTACTCAGTGACCGCCTCATCACCTGAAAAACACAAGTGCATCCAGATTCAAAATCAGGAGGGTTGGTATGATGGAGGCAGGTTCCTTCTACTTGTAAAGATGTAAGTGGACATCAGAGGAGGCCATTACTTGTCTGGTAGTAGTCGTAGACTTTAACTACAGCTGGTTTCAGGTTTCTGACCCGCTGCTCATCCTCCAGAGTCACACTGTAGATTTGAGTTTCATCCTTCTTCAGCTGCAGGAAAAACAAGAGTTCAAACACTTTTTCTTTTTGCAGATAGAATAATGTGAATAGCAACATTCCATCTTGATGCATCCCATTTCTACCAAGCTAAACACACACACACACACACACCCTCAGTGCTTCCTACCTCATCCAAGTAGATGTTAATGAAACCTTCATCCACATCGACCCGTTTCACAGAGCGGTTGTTCTGCAACTATGAAGACACACAGCACTCAGTATATGTTCTTCACAAATGTGAAAGCATAGATGGTTTGATCAGTATAATGAACTGACCAGCTTCAGGGAGCTCTGATCCAGAATGTGTCCAGATAGTAGTTTGATGTTAATGATAACCATGTTGGTTTCCTCTCTCTTGCCCTGATACCTGTAAGAGTCAAACACCACAGCAGCGCTCACACAGGCTCACGCTTTACAGCAGCTCCAGTAGGACTGCTTTTCCAACAGAAACTTTATTCACTTTTACTTAAATTTACTTTAAGTTTTGATCAGTCCACATCTAAGATGTCATACATATCCACAGAGTACCTGACATGCACAAAGAGGATGAGCTGGAGCCGGCTGTTGCTACATTTAGCCATAGTGCTTGTAGAGATATTGAAGGAAGAGAAGTCAGCAGGAGGGGGAATGTTGAAATGCATGGAGATCTGCAGAGACACATTGAACATCCCACTTCATACAGCAGATATACACACATGTTAATCAGGCTCATTCATCTGTGGCCTCTGTGCTGTACATATAGAACACAGCAGAGCATTAACAGTCAGCGCTGTGGCTGCTAACAGGACACTGGTGGTCTGGTATGGTTTGCTGAATTCAAACTCTTTTTCTGCTGCTGGGTAACATGAGAAACTCTTTGTACTGAGAGCAGAAAGAACAGACATCAATATAAAGCTCATGTCAGTGTTTTCCTGCTTATTTAGCAAATTCCTGCTCATCACCCTGTTGTCGCTGTGTGGATCATGAAATGATACCTGTGCCAGCACACAGCTCCGTCCCTGAGCTTTGATGGTGTACTCCCCGGGGATCTCGCTCAGCTTCTCCTCCTGGTACAGCAGCCTGTTGTCCTGATTCACTTTAAACTCTATGTTCAGGTTTCCTAAAGATGTCACCAGCACTGTCGTACTGCCCTCTGGACTAAAGGTGGCAGCTCCGTATTTGGCCAGGGCCTGGAGGGCCACCACAGTGTCCTGTAGATGACATTGGTTAAATGTGTTGGTTAGGGCTGGTTCAGCAATAGCTTCTCCATAAATGTTAAACTTGAACGTGGTCTGGGCTACCTGTGTGGAGGAGAAGCCACCATACGGGTTCTGCTGCTGAGTGAGCCAGCGGACGATGCCACTGGAGTAATCCAAACCAAAACCTGGCATGGGCGGATTGTGGAGCAGACCCAGCAGAACATAAGAGATAATCTCCACCTCCAGAGAGTCCAGGCCTTTCCCAGGAGCTCCCTCTCTCTTCCAGTGGCGGGTGCCTCCTACCAGCCACCACAGTGGAGTAATCCATATAGACGTTAGCAAAGACTACATTTGCAAACTTTATTTAAAAGAATGAGACTCATATTTCCAAACTAAAGTGTAGAACAGAGGTTCTCTTTCCGCTTTAAATGACACTCCTTCTCAACTGCATTTATCACTTTCATGTCAGACCTTTCAACTACTAAGTTAGCCGTTTTCACCAATTACATGAGTCTTTAGCAGAAAACCTTGCATTTCCCTTCAGCATTAACAGTCAGCGCTATGGCTGCTCACAGGACACTGGTGGTCTGTTATGGTTTGCTGAATTCAAACTCTTTTTCACCTTAGTGTCCGCTCTTTGTTTTAATCTGGATTTTGTAACCATCACAGCACTGACACAACTCCAGTTAAGATTCTGAATATTCATCCATTAGAGGGTTAAAAAAAAAAAAGTTCAATTCTTATTCGACACAGGTGTGACCACAAAGTTCCGTCAGACAGAGTTGACTTGCTTCATGTAATATCTGTGGGACAGGAACCATTTGGTCTTCATTTAATTGGAAGTCTCAGATACTCAATTTAAAAATAATTTAATTAATTAATTACAAAAACGCAAGTCAGCATTCATTCCAGGCATTAAAATTCAAACCGTGCTTTAATTTCAAGTCTTTCCTTCTTTCCAGAGGACTATGTTGCTGTTTTCTCCTTGTAAAACCTCTTAAACAGCTCAGTCAAAAACATCCAAAAAGAGCAATAAAAAAAGAACATGTGCTGCTTTCCAGCGTGTCGGAGCTGCTGCTTGTCTAAAGATCTCTAAATAGCTCATAGTTATCAGATGGAGGGCTGCAAACTATACATGGAGAATCAGGATGTAGTTACTGTGCACCACCAATCTGCATTTAGATCTGCATCCACACACCAACTTTGAACCTTGTGTATTCATCAGAAACCATACTGCATTCCTTTCCAGGATGCTATGTATTACTGTTGAGTATTCATATTGTTTAATATATTACACAAAATATTCCCTACAAATTATTAAAGTAATAAGCTTACTTTGCTTACAATTGCTCAAATGTTATACTTAATGTAGGATTTAGGCATCAGTCGGTGTTTAACTGAACTTCATTTTTCCTGCAACTCTAGCTTCTTTATTCAAAAAACTATTTCAAAAGCCAATTTTCCCAAGAATGTAATCTCATCTTGTTTCACGACTGTGCTGCTTGGTGGCATTAATGAATTTTTTATTTTTTTTCTAAACGGTCATACCCTCTGTGATGGACTTCTGGTCCAGTAAGGTGATGAGTTTGCTCCTCATCTCCTGGTCTCCAGCCAGAGTGAAGGTGTAGAACAGCAGAGAGGTGGTGTACAGGTTGTCCATCTCAGCAGCCACTGCTGCCTTTAGACACCTCAGGCAGTTCTGCACCACAGGGTCCTGACGCAAAGCCAAAAAAGCACAGAGATGAGACTATGTGCAGGAAGGGGAAGAAACACCTGAACTCATACAGTAGATCTGTAAACTCTTCTGCAGGCTTTGAAAAATTAGAGAGCAGTTTTGTCAGGCAGCCTTTAGAACAAGTTCTGCTGATATAGTGACAGTAAAGAAGCGTGATGACATTTTTTGAAGGGCAGTAGTAAAGGTTAAAAGAGACCACTCCATATTCCTGAAGCTGCATATAGTCTTAGAAGCTGATGTCTTCAATGTACAATACAATTACTTAAACACAAATTAGACAGAAAATATGACTGTTTTTCACATTCCTAGATCTCTTTTGGTGACTGTGTAAATCTGTAGACTCCATTCTCCTAGATTCATCCTGTTGAAAAATAGCAACTGCTATTTAAGAGTGACTTAAGTGATATTCAAAATAATCAACATTTGAAATTATAATTAAAAAAGAAGTAGAGTGGTGTCCGACTCACCGAGGCGTCCCCATCAAGCTCCAGCATGGCAGCAGCGATGTACGCCGTCAGGGACACATCATCACTCACTCCTCCCTGACAGAAACACAGAACCAGCAGCACCATATCACACATACATCTATTCTTCAGAATTTTGAAAATACGGGCAACCACAGATGTCTTTCCAAAATACCACCCAGCAACTCAAAAGTGCATCGGACAAAACCCAACACTGGTTCTCCTCAACTACATCAGTGCTTGAGAAGACAGAGCCACTCTAAAACGGATACTTGTCTGTTTGGGGATTACTGTAGCAGGCCTAAGAATAAGTGAATACTGAGAGGCAAAGACATCTAAATGTCACTATTACACATGCAGACATATTTTAATTACTGCTATATGCAGGTCACAACCAGTCTTCACTCTCAGATCAACAGCTCTCAAATCTTATTTTCTATGTAAATCACCTCTGGCACTGAGTTAACATTGTACCTTTGTTTTAGTCTTATGAAGTCCAGAAAGTTCCATACCTTCATCCCATTGTGGAGGAGCTTTCCAACAGATCTGAAACAGCCATCATCCCTCTGATTTTTGGACAGCCACTTCCTAGCAGCTTTAATGTGCTGTGGATCTACAAAGATGGATGGTCTTGCACCACTAAAGGACTTCATCACAAAAGCAGTCAACCTGGAAGGTCACATACACAAAATACTAACCAACTTTGTGGAAAGCAAACCATGTGCGTCTGTGTTGGTAAGTTCAAAATGAACCCAGTGGCAGGACAATTATGTAACAGCATTGTGTCTCCCATCAAATCAGAACATTTGGAGCAGCATGTACAACCACACAATCATTACTACTCAAGCCATTTTATCTTAACATTACCCAATAATGATCAAAAGTTGATTTACTTAGTTATTCTGGCTATTAGTTTGAGTATGGGCATGTCTCTACATTACAATGCTCATTTTTAACTGTCCTGTAGATGCAACTTTGTCACATTAGCTTTCTTTTGGAGTCATGTTTGGCTCCACCTGATAAATGTAAGTATTTATTCTCCTTTTAATCAGGTTTAGTCAAGACCTCCAAAGCAAAACAGTCATTACATGTTGTAGTTATCTGCTGTCTGTCTGGAGGATTCATTAGGGCACATTCCCAAAAAACAAGCCGATTAAAGCAGTGAAGCTGAACTGAACATCAAAATGCTTTGCAGGCAGAATGATATCTCAAATATCACTACGCCTGTATTTTGCTTTCAGTAAAACCAATTTTTAATTCTACTTTTAAGAGACAGTTTTAAATAAATTTGACTAAAACTGAAATTATACATCAAGTTATTATCTGAGTTACTTCTCTTGGAATACACCCCCCCCCCTCAACTGCAAAACTGCCCAGCACCCTTTCTAAAAAACAGAGTGGTCCTGTCTCAGTATTTGGCTTTTATAAGAAACATATCTGGTTCCTCTTCAGTTGATACATAAAGTTTATTTATGAGCTATAAGTGTCATGATTGTGCACCCACTCATTCACATTACTGACCATGTGTTTCCAGACTCATCGCTCTTCCCAAAGGCGCTGTAGGAGCCGTCATCATGTTTGAAGGTGAGCTCCCTCTGATATCCTACAACACACAGACAGGAAGCAAAAGCAGGATATTATATTTAGAATTCAATCTTTTACTTCGAAAACAACATTGTATTTTAGTGCTGGAGGACGTGTCACTATTGATTTTAGTATTAAACTGGTTGTACACTAAATGTCTGAAACTACGTAATCATATCAGTTTTACTGAACGAAGCACATTCTGTAAAAAAGGCTCCAATTGTTTTTTCAGAATCAAGATGTAAAATCAGACCTTCACCAGCAGATTTACAAAGATGGTAATACCCATACTTTAACAACAAGCATCGGGTTGTACACACTTGTAAAAGGTTCATTCACACACAAACAGACATGCTTTTTTCATATCTACAGTTTGAACCATGTTGTGGGTTAGCGTTGTGAAGGAGTACAAATGTGCCATAGCAAGACTAGATATGCTGCTCAGAGAGTCCAGAGATCCCATCATCAGAGCCACTGCAACAACTGTAACAGCAGGGAGGAAGCGGGACATTGTGGGTATTGCCCAACATGGCAGAGGAGGACTTGGGTTGGTGTACAGAAGCCACAAATTGGAAAAGCGCTACACCAAAGGAATGCCAGCAACTGGTGGTGGAGGAAGTACGACATCAGGAGTAAGCAGCTGGGTGTGCCAGAGCAGTCATGCAAGCTAAGCAAGGCCACTGGATGAAGGGGGGTGGAGTGGAACAACATAAGATGAAATAGAGCTTCATCATCAGAGCCACCAATCTCCAACTCGGTTTGGAGAGGATTAAGTTTGTCACCTTTGTGCAGCTCCAGCAACCCTCAAACAGATCCTGATGAGTTGCAAGGCAAGCTAAACACAAGGTAGATACACTTGGTGCCACAATCGAGTTTTAAGGTGCTTGGCTGCAACACACGAAGACAAAGAAATGTCAGCCAAAGCCACATGTCTAAATACTGTTCATATGAGAAGGAGAGAAACAGCAGACTAAGCCCTCCCCTTCCTACGCAGGCCTACTAGGCACAGCAAGGGACTGGAAAATGTGTATTGACCTATACCAAAAGCTCACCTTCCCATCGGAAAATGCAAGCACTAACCTGCGTCCAGATCTGGTTCTCTGGTCCAGCTCCAGGCGCTATGTCTTCATTGTTGAGCTGATGGTCCCCTGGGAGGATGCCATCGATGAGGCATTTGAAAGGAAGGAGCAGTGGTATGCTGGTCTGGCAGCAGAGGTAGATCAGCTCGGTTGGAAGGTGAGAGTGCTCCCAGTGGAAGTGGGTTACAGGAGCTTTGTGGCCTTCTCCACCACAAAACTGCTAAAGGAGTTATGCATCAGAGGGCGAGCGCAGCGGAAATTAACCAAAGAACACTCCACTGTGGCTGAATGAAGCAGTCACTGGTTGTGGCTGAAACAAACAGACGGAGTATGGGCTGCCAAAGACCACTTCAGGCACCAGGCGACACACACCCAGGTCTGATCAGCCTGTGGTGGGCCTTCCCCAGCTGAGGGTGCCTTCTGATAAATGTCCAAAACACCCAGTGAGGCTAGGGTACAGAACCACCAGCCCCACCAGAATGAGCCCCACCAGCCATGCCTTAAATCCTTAGTTTCACAGGTGAAACTAATAAAGCCAATAAACAGTCAAGCCCAAAAGCTTTTGCACTGCCTCTGCAAGGCCACTGAGGATGCAGAGGGCCATAAATAACCTACCAGTAAAAGGTTTTGCGCTGTTTGACAATGTCCCCAATTTCCTCCATGTCGTGGTAGTTACAATTTTAATTTATTGTCCCTTCATGTCCAAAATGTAATCCAACCTGTAGTATATATCTAGAACCATCTTTCGTATGTCAGCAACATTACAACTGATTTTGAAAAAGCCCTCAATGCTTACCGCTCTCCAGGAAGCGTCTTGCTTTCTCCAGGATTTTCTGGGTCAGCTGACCAGTGCTGTTCAGATAGTTGAGGATGAAGATGTTGGGAGCAAACAGCACCATGTTTTGCTCCCCGCAGCCATATGGCATGGCCAGGAGCTTGTCCAGGTTCTGCATGGCTCGGCCCATCAGGTCACCTACAGAAGCAGAAATGGAATAACAAACACTAAAAGATTCCACTCTGCACAGACTTTTCACTTGCCGGGTTGGAAGCAACATACACTAAGTCTCAATAACAAGAGTAAAAGAAATTCCTTCAAAAGTTTCAGTGTAGCATAACTAACCCAGTACAGAGACAGATGCTCTCGCTGATCCAGCCACAAATATTTCAGGCAGCAGAAGAGAGATGTTCTTTTCCACAGGTCCCTCTGGCAGGAATTAAATAGAAAGAAGTAAGTTAGACTTGTTTTGTTCTCTGGTGTAAGTCCATTAAATAAAACTTAAGACACATCAGTGATGTTTTTTTGCCAAATCAATTAGTATTTTGTCTGTCAATGTGCCTGAATATGCACATGTTGGTTTGTGCACACTCACCTGCAGGACACAGCAGAGCGTTGTGACTGACCATCTGTGGTGTTCCTTCAGGCTTTTGGAGAGACAAAGAGCAAAGATGATTTCAAGATGGAAGCAAATGGTAACTAAATCAGTCACTGATGTATAACAATATAACAGCACTCCTGTGTCCATTACTTTAAACAAACCTTTGGTTATTATGAGAATGAACTAGAACTAAAACAAAATGTGTATAATGATGCTAGTCTCCTCAAAACAGAGTGATAGAATTCTTTGGATATCTGTCCTGACTCATCATACATTACATTATACAGTCCTTGCACTGGCTACATTTCTTGTTTGCTGGATCTTAGAATTATTTCTTTGCATTTTTGGTACGTTCATTTTGCAAACCATTTTCAATCAGTTGGAAGACTGTTTAAAATGAGCTTTGATTTAAACCAAGAATTTATAGACTTGTAAAGCTGGTCAGGCATATTCAAATCCACTACAATTTAAAAAAAAAGATTGGTTAAAAATATAAATAATTATATCATAATTCAATTCAATTCATTTTATTTATATAGCGCCAACTTACTACAAATGTCATCTCAAGGCACTTTAATAATATAGTCCAATTCAAGCCAATTGTTCAATTCATTCATTGTAATCATAATCCAATCTAATCCAATTTCCTAGCTAAGGAAACTAACAGATTACACATAATTGCATAAAATTATATATTATATAATATATATAAGAATATAATTAAAATATTGTTAAAGAACCATCCATACTGCAAATCAACCTTGTGCTTTACACATTTGCACCAACTGATAACAAGTCAAAAGAATTAGCAGTGATGTGATGTTTTGTGTCACGTTTGGCACTGACCTCCACCAGTAGGGTGCGGATTACTGTGTCCATTTGGCCCACATCGGGGACAGTGGCCACTTCGTTGCCACACAGTTCTTGGGTCTTCAGGGCCTCGGCGCTGACCTTGAAACTCACCCTGCCTGTGTACACACAGACAGACTCAGTCTAAAACGGGGCTGTAATAATTACTGCTCACGACTTTCCCGTCACACAGTGTGTACAGAGACGGCAAGACAGCTTCCCATCTGCTATTCCACCCAACTCATTATCCTCCATCCTTCCTCTGTGTTTTCCTTCTCCTCCTATTTACCATCCCATTCACCCTCATTAATCCCCATTTGTTGACTTATCCCATCTCTCCCCCATATCTCTCCCCCAGATTGTCAGCATTCTTCTAAGGGGGAGTTAGAGGAAGTTTGACATTCATCAGAGCCTCATCTCCATCCCTGCTGATGGAGGCTGATAGAAAGCCTCTGCTTTGAGGCCAGGCAGCATTCCAACAACAGGCGCCGTCTTCAATTCCAGCAGTGCAGCTGCAACTACTATCAGTGCTCTTAATTAGGTTTAATTAGCGTCTTCTGTTTCATCTTTAAATCAAAGTTTAAGACTGTATCTGATGGAATAAACAATATATTTATTAAAAAAATATGAAAACTACATTATATTGTTTGGGATAATAGTTTAATATGAACTTTTTGGTTAATGAGAGCTAGCTGACGCAATCTGAGATCAAGTTCAATTCAAAGAGGGCCCCCAAATATTAGTGTCCTCATTTCAGTAGCAAATCAAATGTTTAACAGTCACAATCTGCCACTCTGATCCTGAGATATGACGTTAGATATTGGTCAGATGTGTTTCACAGGTGTTTTAAGTCAAAGCAAAGCTGATATTCAGGATGTAAAGTGTCATTAATTCTTCATAATACATTGGAAATTTGCATAAAATGTATGTCCAGAGGCATAATAATGTACAGTATATGACCTGTAATCCAATATGTCTTGATGAAAGGCAAACGGGTGCATCATTTCTGCTCAACACTACCTAAAGTGGTTGGAGTCACAATCCATGAGAAGGTCCTGCTCTCTTCTCCACACAAACATGCTGTGTATTGGCAGTCATGACAGTTTCTGGAGGTGTACTGGTCAGAATCGGCCAGGGTTACCTTCACCTGCAAACAGATACAAAAGTAAAACATACACAGTGTCAAATGTTAATATGTCAACTCAATGTTCCATGACATCAAATTATACTTTGTGTATACATATGGAGTCATCAGGCCCCTCTCTGTGGAACCAGCTGCCAGTGTGGCTTCAGGAAGCAGACACCCTCTCTACCTTTAAGAACAGGCTGAAACTTTCCTTTCTGATAAAGCTTATAGTTAGGGATGGCTCAGGTGAGCCTGATACATCCCATAGTTGAGCTGCTATAGGCTTAGACTGCTGGGGGAGCTCCCATGATGCACCTCTCCTCCCTCCCTCCATGTACATATGACATCATTGTTGTCATTAACTTGTGTTTCTCTCTCTCAGCAGGTATCCCTGGCCTGGTGTCCACTCTTTCCTGTCCTCTCAACCCCCAGCTGGTCGAGGCATATGGGCACCATTTCTGGTTCTGATGGAAGGTTCTTCCTGTTGAAAGGAAGTTTTTTCTTTCCACCATCACCTTATGGTCACCTGTTAAAATGTGTCCAACTATGTTGAAGCAAGGATGCAAGTTAAATTTGTGTGATTGGCAGATTTTTTTTTTTTAAATTAGGATGCTTTAACCTTATACCCAATACTTAATATCTCCCCTATATGAAAGACTATGCAAAGAAACACAGCACCAGTTAAAGTACACACACACAGCTATTATTAACTGCTACATTTAGACCGATATTTCAGACATCTAAAAACTATAAAAAAGATATAGCATCACTAGGAAAATGAATATTTACCATAATGCACTTGGAGAGATAATTAAAGACAGTGGCTCTGAGTGTGAACACCTCCCCTCTGATGACAGAGTAAGGCAAAGTGAGACTGACAAAGAATGGCTGGAAGACTGTAAGTCCAATGTTGGGTGACACGCCAAAGCCTAAAGAGGAAATGCAGAAAGCTCCTGCTGCCCACTTAGTGATGGTGTCAGGGACTGTCTTCTCCATAACCACTGATCCACTGTCACTGTACAAATAGACAAGCAACATTAATTTTAAAAGCTCAAGTATAATGGTTTTCCTTTATTATTCATAAATGAAAATAAGAAAATACTTTAAAAATATGACAACAAGATACATACGAGAAGATCTCTTGCAATTTTGATAGAGGTGCCTAAGGGAATGCTCAATCCTTCATTCAGTAAAAGTACATTTTAATATACCCTGTACCCAAACATTTTGCCAACAAATATGGATAATTTTATTATACAGAAGGCATGACTAAGCTTTCTTATTTTCCACACTAAAATAATTACTGATTTAAACAATCCTGCCAAAACAAACTCTTGTTCAAAATGCACAAATGCTTGAAAAAAACTTGTATTGCTTTAATCCTTTCAATGTGCATTATCATTACCCCACAGTAACTGGGTCCCAGATCCAGGTCTCCGGGAACATCTCCTTTTTCTCCTCCTCTTTACCTCTCATCATGCCACCTGGACTCAGTGGCATCATGTTGAAGGTCATTGGAACAGGATACTCTGTCAGGATTTAGGTTTTGTTTCACGTATTGTCTCGTCACTTCCTGTTTTATTTTGAAATATTGACTTCTCCTCTCGTTTCAGATAACTTCCCTATCCTCCCGTGTCCACTGTCTGATCGTCTTCCCTGATTCCCTAAGTGTTTCCACCTGTTCCCCTTGGATCCTCATGTGTATTTAGTCTTTGTCTTCCCTTGTCTCGTTGCGAGTGTGTTGTATCTCTTTCGAGCCTCTCATGGGTTTCCTTTCATGAAACCCAAGTTCCATGAGCTTGCAGTCGAGCGTTCTCCTGCAGAGCCGTTTTCTTTGTAATTTATTGCCTAGATTATTTATTGTAACGGTAAGTTTCGTAGCCTCTTGTTTTTTGGGCCACCCGTTTGGATAATTGTAAGTTTAACATTCATAGCCACCTCCGATTAGCGGAGCGTTTATGCGTTTTGATTTATTGAAAATATTTTGTGCCGCCGTTAAAGTCGAGCCTCAGGCTTACAGTTTACACTCATAGTGCCTCTGCGTCCTTTGCTTATATCCGCCCCATTAGGAGAGCGTGACTTTGTTTTGTTAAAGCGTTTATAGCTTTTCTGTTTCCCTCCTGTGTTGGAGCGGTTTATGTTTTGTAGATTTCATAGCTGCGCTCATCGGAGGTGAGCGCTCAGGTTTTTACAGCCGTTCTTTTGCGCTGCATTCCTGTGCTGTGTGTCTGTTTATTATAATAAAAAGACCCTGCGTCTGTGTCCTAAGTTCCTGACATACTCTGTCTAAGAAGACATAGATGGAAAAAAAAAAATAAATCATTACACCACTACGCTTACCCAACAGAAACAAGCTCCCAGATCCAAGTCTCAGGGAAGTATTTTCTTATAGTTTCCTTGGTCTTTCCAATGCTTTCTCCATCAGGCACAGATATTCCTAACACCTCAGAATATTCAAAGTCTGAAAGAAAATTTACAGTGTTATAGAAGGTTCTTTTCTTTTTTCTGGTGTCATTATGAATGGACTTAAAAAAACAAAACATACAATGATCTCCAAGTAATCCTCCGCAGAGATACGGTTTTTTCACATCAGAGTTTGTCACAATTTTGATTCCGATGTCCTACAAGTGGAGAGAAAGAAAAGCAAATTAGAATGTAAAGCCATGTTTTGTATGCAATTCTATCATTACCCATTATAAAGATAGAAGAAAATTTGAATGAAGCTTTCATTTGTAAGTCGCTTTGGATAAAAGCGTCTGCTAAATACAGAAACATGAGCACAAGCTCAAACTGCTAGAGATCTGGAGACACAAACTAATACTGACAGAGATGAAGACTGAAAAGAGAGATGCAGAAAAAGCGACAAAGAAGTAGCTCAAATACATAATGTTTGAAGTGAAGGAAAAGAAAAAAAGCAGGTTAAAATATACAGGCATGGATGAAAAGTGTAGAGATGGATAGACAGAATCAGGGATGTCAGTTAAATATATTTTTGCCTAAATGTGCAATGCGATGCATGCTCGCTTCCCCTACAGCTAAAACAATGACAACATTCCTACTTTGAAGATGCTGTAGACGTCATCCTTCTCTCTGGATGGGCCGAGGTAGAACGAGCGCTTTCTTCGATCACTGGATGCAGCATTCATCTCGGTGTCTGGTGCTACTGTGAGTTCAGGTTCTGGTTCAGGCAGTGTCATTTCCATGGGGAAGCAGGGGTACGGCTCAGAGTCCTCAACCTCTGCGAAGTATCCAGACAGCTTCTGTATGGGCAGCTGGCTGTACACCTGTATGAAGACACACCTCAGCACGTGAGCCTCATCCTTAAAGCACAGAGTTTTATGCCATTTCCCACACAAACACATGTCACAGTGTTGGTAAAGGTACAGATGTTAAGATGGGTCAAAGATGATTGAAGTGTTGTACATAGTCCACGGTAAGCTCCTGCTCTGGCTGCAGCAGGAGGACGCTCTGGTCGATGGCTCTGACAGAGCACAGGGAGCTTGGGTGAGCCTGCAGATTCAGTGTGGTCTCCCCTGCAGGAAGCTCCTGGAGAGAGGAGAACTTGAGGGACACCTGCATAGGAAATACCACGGTGGAGAGAGTCAGAGGTTTGGAGCAGATTATGTGAAGTCTATCACCACGTCATTTCTTAATTAGAAACACATATTTTCATATTTCCTACCTTGTTATTGAGGCAGAGCTGAATAGGGAAGTTCTTGCTGTCAGCCACAGCCTCTCCACTGGGCATCATAGTGTAAACTACCACCTGAGCAACTGGTGCCAGGGTTATCACCCGACTGAGAGGTAAAGCCAACTCTCCTTTGTTGACTGGGACAAATAACAAGCAAACAAATGTAACATTATATTATTGACAACAGCACCTGTGTTTAAGAAAGGCTAAATACAAGTTATAAAATAATATCTACGTATGCAATATCCCAACTTCCATCTAAGATTGTATTAATTCTTTAGAATTGATTATGTGTGGTTAAGCCTGGAAATGTGTGAAAATCATGTCTCGTGCTCCTTGAACCACTCTTTCACAGTTTGAGCCAATGAATCCTTGCATGGTCATCTTGGATAAAGCAGAGTCCAATCTTTATGCTCCCTTGCAGGCTTCAATTTTTTCCATTTTGCCTCACAGAGAAGTGGTTTTCTTAGAGCTACACAGGCATTTTGTCCCAGTACCTTCAGTTATTTTCACATGGTGTGTGTGGAAATGTTTACTATTACTATTAATCATTGCTGTGAGTTGGACTGTTGATTTTCTTCAATATGATTTTATCAAAAGCTCATGTGACTAAAAGCAGTTTTATCAATCCCCTTACTTATTTTGTCTGCTTGATGCAGACCAATAATTTGACCTTTCTAAATGAGAGACATGGTCTTTTAAGGAATGAGAAACCACACACTGCATCAGTTAGGGTTAGGGTTGTTTTTCTTCTTAGTTAAATAGCATTAGTTTGTACCAGTTCCTGCTTTGACAGCCACAGGGACACGACCGTGTTGCACAATTGCACCTCTGGACAGAACCTACAGAAAAGAAAAAACAAGGAGAGAAATACATTAATTGAATCATTTTGGCATGAATTAATGTAAATGTAAATGTAATTTATTTATACAGCCCTTTACAACAATCCATTTCGGTGTACCAAAGTGCTTTACAGCAGATAATAAATAAAGAAAAGAATAAGTAAAAAACAATAAAATAACAGTAAACGCAATAAAATACAACAAAATTTAATAAGATAATATAAAAGTGTCACCATACTACTGGGTATTAAAAGCCATCTGAAATAAGTAGGTTTTTAGCCTAGATTTAAAGAGGCCCAGGTCAGAAATAAGACGCATCTCGGGGGGGGGGGGCTTATTCCAGAGCCTGGGGGCAGCAGCAGGAAAGGCTCGGTCACCCCAGGGCTTGTATTTTGACCTGAACACTTCCAGCAAAAGTTGATTTGTTGACCTCAGAACTCTGCCAGGGTTACGGACAGTTAAAAGCTCAGATAAATACGATGGGGTGAGGCCGTTATGAGCTTTAAGAACAAACATTAAAAGTTTAAAATCAGTTCTATAAAGGACAGGAAGCCAGTGAAGGGAGTTAAGAACAGGAGTGATGTGCACAGGTCTGTTAGTGTTGGTTAAAGACGGGCAGCAGCAGCATTTTGCACCAGCTGAAGGCGACTGAGAGAAGTCTGGGAGACGCCGACATAAAGTGCATCGCAGCAGTCTGACCTTGAACTTATTAGGGCATGGAGGCTTTCTCAAGGTCGTGACGATAAGTAAGAAGTAAAGGACAAATATTTCTACACTCTTTAAAAATTCATTTAGATGTTTACTATCTGTGACAGTTGCAGATGGGTGTTAGTGTACTGACAGCAGCTACAAACCATAACACATACCAGGTAAAAAAAGTCAAGGACCCCCTGTCCCTTCTTTAGCTCCTCTCCCTGGACGATGTACTGAGCACGCAGAGATGCATCCTTGTTGCAGGAGAACCTCTCATTGACCTGCATGAGCTTCACAAAACTTTTGCTCTTGGAGTAAAATTCTGTGACATGGTGGTGTGCAGACCTGTACTCTGATCTCCAATCAGTGGGTACATGTGGTTCATTATCCGTTGCATTTTTAGAGCTTGCCTGTTAAGAGGGTAAGGTCAAAGGTCATGCTCCCAATCTGATATCAACCTAACATTTTCAAACATAAACTAACATCAAAACAACTTGTTTTAATAGAATACAGGCCACATTTAATACATCAAATATGATTAATCCAGTGTGTCATATCATGAGCTTCTACTGCAATGTTCCAAAAGACAAGAAATAACCCTCATAACCCTCATAACTAACCCTCAGGTACACAGAGTTCTTCCAGAGGGATGTGTCCAGAGTAAACAGAGCCATGCCTTTCGTGTCTGTTGTCAGCATTAATGATGGTGAGAGTCCCACAAACAAATAGACTGCCTCATTAGCAACAAGTCTGTTGTCTGGACCGACCACTTTGATCTGCAAAACAGTCAGAAAGTAAAGGTAAAGAAAAGTTGTCCATTCTCTCATCATTATGATTCTGACATCCCTCTATTCCAGTCAGATAATGAATCTGAAATGTATGAACCTGGTCAGTGGAGGTTTAAGGCTTACATTTTTAGAAGCATGAGTGAAATCTATTTTGTGCAGATATGACAGATGTCTGAAGGTAGCATAAAATGGTCACCCCCCCTGGTTAAAATGATTAGAAACGATTTTCTGAGGACCATGGCTATTTACTGATGCAGGAGTCACTATGGATAAAAACATTACCCATAGAACAAAAATGTAGCTTGCATTCATAATACAAACCCTTCGATTAGCTTACTTTCCACATATTTCTAGGATTTATAAGAAAAGTGGAAAATAGTTTAAACTTTAAGTAAAAGTTTCAACCGTTACAGCATACTAAACTAGAATAAGTGAAAGAGGCAGCTGAATATTAGAATTACATCACAAAACAAACTTTTGATGAGAGAGTGGAAGGCCAACTTTTCCCCAATGGCATTTCTCTCTCGATCAACTAGCAGCATTTGAAAGATTGTCGTACAGATTGCTGAACAGAATGGATCCCTTTAATAAAAAAACAAGTGGGCCTGTTATTTTCCCCATATAGGCCTTTGACATACCCAGCTCATTGTGTTGACTTGCTTGACGTGTTACTAATGATGTAACCTTATGCATGTCTTTTGTTGGCATCCTTATTATTGCTGCTCTTATCTAGATATTTTCTTTCTGTTTTGTTGTTCTTCTTTTTCCTTTATTATTAGTTGTCAGTATACATGCTTGTTTGTGTGTAATTGTTGTTATTCACTGAAAAAGCAAAAAAATTTAAAGTCATAAAAAATAATTACAACACAAAACAAACAGAGGATCCCACCATCATCCAATAATTCACAGATGTGGAAGGAATCTTTCTGGAAGTTTTCTGCATTAAAGGCCAGCATTTAAACAGAAAGCAGAGAAAGTGTGGACCATTTTCTTTGACAGTCTGTTCCAAGATTAAGTCGTAGTAGGAAACAACTAACATTAGCAGGTAATGATACAAAGAGGGGAAGGGTAACCACCAATGAAAGATCAAAGGCTGACAATCGTTTTAGAGATTTTCTCATTTAAAAAATATAAATAATACTACTAAAAGCACAACTGGACAAGAAATTGACAAGAAATAGTGTACAAGACTCAAATTGGCAAACTGGTGCACCGCTTTTTTGTTAATATGAAAAAAAAACAATGCTCAATTTGTTTGCTACAAACAAACTGTGTTTCAAAAAGAAAAACAGTGACATAATACCTAAATATAGAAAGATAATCTTGCTGTAGGAGTTGTGTGATGCTGTAGTGTCGCGAGATTGTGTGAGACTATCGGCAGATTCAAACAAGGCGCGCCTCAAATACAGCAAACAATATAGTAAGATTATAATTACGCCAATAACTACTGTTTAAATAAATATATTATCGGGTGAAACAAAAACAAAACACTGGAGTACAGTGAAGAAAGCCTGGAGAGCCTCACGGATTTCATCGACGAGTGTTTTGACAGGATCGTCATGGGGAAAACCAACCAAACCCCATCTGCTAGCAGCAAGGCTTCAACTTCAAAGAGAAGTCGCAATGAAGAGTCACCCGGAGCGACTTCTCCAGCTGGTAATGATTCGACGGACATTTTAACATCGATCGATAACAAATTATCCAGCTTCGACGCCCGTATGTCTCTGTTAGAAATTCTACACAGAGAGTTCCAGGCATTACGGGAGTCGTTGGAGTTCAGCCAGCAACAGGTGCAGACGCTGGCTGCAGAAAACGCAACCCTCAGAGGATCGGTGAAAACACTCACCGAGGGAATGAGCCGGATCTCTGACGAGAACAAGAGGATGAAAGAATCAATTATTGATCTCCAGGCTCGTAGTATGAGGGACAATCTGGTGTTTTCTGGAATCCCGGAGCAGGCAGACGAGGATCCTGAACTCACAGTGAAAAGCTTCATTCAAAATCAGCTGAAACTTCCAGGAGATGTAGTGAAAAACATTACTTTTCACCGAGTCCACCGCCTGGGAGGGAAGAGACCTGATGCCCGCCGACCGAGACCGATTGTGGCCAAGTTCGAGCATTATCAACAGAAGGTCCAGGTGAGGGGCCGCGGCAGGGAGCTGAGAGGAACGGACTTCAGCGTCAACGACCAGTTTCCCAAAGAAATCCTGGAAAGACGCAGGGTTCTGTTCCCCATCCGGAGAAAGTTCATGGAAGGAGGCTCCCGGGCTGTCATCGCGGTGGATAAGTTATTCATCAACGGGCAGCTGTACCGCGACCAGGAAACCACTCCTTGGCTCTTCTAAACTCCAGGTGATCTGTATTCGTTAACTTGTATAAATCATATCACCATAGATGGTACATAAGTAACTCTGAAATAATATATCCAATTCACAGTTATCTATCAAGGCAAAATATATAGCTCACTGCCAGTCTCAGCAGCATAGGATGTATGCAGTTCATATTTGTTTATTTGGGTATGTTTTTTTGTTTTTGTTTTTCCTTTTTCTATCTCACACTTCCACTCTTTTGCACTGTTTTTCTATTCTGTCTTTCTTCCCCAACCCGCTGCGTTTCCACCTTAATAAGTAATGTTAACAAGCACGGCGCACATAGAGTTTTGAGCAGAGCACATAATCAAGTTCCACACAGCATCGACAGCGCAAGTACATATTGTAGCAAGCTCATACTGACAACTGAAACACCAACAATGGCATGTTCATGGAAGCATATATGCACACACACACGCACGGGATGCTTTTAGCAAGCATCCAGCACTCACTGCATTAGTCTGAGCATGTCCACACTGAGGTTTATCTCATGGAATGTGCATGGAGCTGGGTCCAGGGAGAAGAGATTAAAAATCTCCAATAAATTGAAGGATTTACAGGCGGACATTGTTTTATTACAGGAGATTCATTTATCAAAGACTGTAGCTGATGTTCTCACCACAGCACAGTTTCCTCATGTGTACTCAGCCTGTTACAACTCCAGACAAAGAGGTGTAGCCATTCTGATAAATAGAAGAGTAAATTTCACCGTAAACAACACAGTTATAGATCCAGAAGGTAGATTTCTAATAGTTAATTTATCTGTTCAAAATATGAATTTATGCATTGCAAATATATATGGTCCAAATGTGGATGACCCCTCATTTTTTCACTCCTTTTTCACTTCACTCTCTGATCACTCAGATAACACACTCATCATAGGAGGGGACTTTAACATGGTATTAGACTCAGGAGTAGACAGACTCAGTACTTCAGGAAGTCAGCGGAACTGGCAGTCCATGAATATTGTTAAACAGTATATGAAGGATTTTGATCTTTGTGATGCTTGGCGCTCCCACCACCCCACTCTTAGAGAATACACCTTCTTCTCACCGGTACACCACTCATACTCAAGAATAGATTATTTCTTAGTTAGCAGTTCCTTGATGAGGGATATTTCAGACACCAAAATCCACCCCATCACTATCAGTGATCACGCTCCAGTTTCTATCACACTGAAGAATAACAGAGTTATACCACCAGCTAGGAATTGGAGATTTAATACATCATTACTAAAAGACCCTGATTTTATTAATTATTTCAAAAGGGAATGGTCTGTATATTTAGAAAATAATGACCTGCCAGGAATGTCAGCTTGTACTCTTTGGGAAGCCGGAAAAGCAGTTATGAGAGGCAAAATAATCTCTTTTTCATCAAATAAGAAAAAGAGGGAAAGTTCAAGGATATCAGATTTAGAACTCAGGATTAAATCATTAGAAATTGTCTACAGTACCTCCAAAGAGGAACACACACTGAATGAATTAAGAAAAGCTAAACTTGAATTAAACAAAATTATTGATAAACAAACACAGTTTCTGATACAAAGACTTCGCTTGGAGAACTTTGAGCACGGCAATAAATCTGGAAGGTTCCTAGCTAACCAACTAAAGAGAAACAAAGAGAAAACAACAATCACTTCTGTTAAAGACTCAAAAGGAAATGTCACCCATGACCCCGATGTAATCAACAATGCTTTTAGGGACTTCTATAAAACCTTATATTCATCACAAAATGATCCATCAGACAGTAACATAGATCAGTTTCTTAGTAATATCAACCTTCCAAAATTACAAACCGAACAGGCAATGGCTCTGGATTCAACTCTTTCAATAGGAGAACTCCATGAAGCCCTTCAACATATGCCTAGTAACAAAGCCCCGGGTGGTCACCAGATGGTTTTCCAGCAGAGTTCTACAAAGAATTTTGGACTGTTTTGGCACCTGCATTTCACAAAATGGTATTACAAGTGAAGCAGAATGGCAGATTATCCCCACATGAACTCTGCTAACATTATCTTGCTACAGAAACCAGGAAAAGACCCCATACTTCCATCCAGCTACCGCCCAATATCTCTAATAAATGCAGACCTCAAAATAATTTGTAAAGCCCTCGCCAAAAGAATAGAAAAAATAACTCCACTTATAATACATCCTGACCAGACAGATTTTATAAAGGGTAGACACTCATCCACTAACACTCGCAGGCTAATTAATCTCATAGACTATTCTAACATCAACAACCTGGAAACCACAATAGTATCTCTAGATGCAGAAAAAGCATTTGATCGAGTGAACTGGAAATTTTTATTCGCAGCATTAAACAAATTTGGGTTTGGGTCACACTTCATCAACTGGATAAGGATATTATATAGCTCCCCAAATGCGTGTGTTAGGACAAATGATCAAACCTCTCCAAACTTCAGTCTGCAGAGAGGTACAAGACAGGGTTGCCCACTTTCTCCCTCACTTTTTGCTATTTTCATCGAACCTTTAGCAGCTGCTATCAGACAAGATAGAAATATTAAAGGCATCCAACCCCAAAATATTGAGCATAAAATAAGTCTTTATGCTGATGATGTTTTACTTTTCCTTCAGAACTCTCAAACGTCTCTCACTCACACGATCACACTCATAAATAAATTCTCAGCACTTTCTGACTACTCTATCAATTGGTCTAAGACCACAGTTCTGCCCATTAACTGCAGAGTCCAGAATATACCTGCAATCACTTTACAGTCAGGAAATATCAGATATTTAGGCATAAACATTTCCTCCAGGCTCTCAGAGCTAACAAAGCTAAATTATGTGCAATTATTAAAGACAGTAGAGGACGATCTCTCTCGTTGGAAGTTCTTACCTATATCACTTATGGGGAGAGTTACAACCATTAAAATGATGATACTACCAAAAGTTAATTATTTGTTCTCAATGATCCCCATAAAACCATCTGCTACTTGGTTTAAGTCACTAGATTCTTGCATCTCCAAATTTCTGTGGAAAAAGAAACCACCACGTATTAGTTTAAAAACCCTACAGAAGACCAAGGACAGTGGTGGATTAGATTTACCTAATTTTCAGCACTATTCCTTAGCCAATAGGTTACAGTATATATCAAAATGGTTTAAACCTAGCCCAATAGATGAACCATGGATAAATATAGAACAAGCATTGTGTGATAATCTGGAAATCTCTGACCTGCCACTTATTAGTCAAAACGTAAAACATCACAAATGTTTCAAAAGCATTAACATCAGCACCTCTCTGACAGCCTGGTGGGAATTTCTTAAAATAACAAAGTCTTCAATTGTCCCATGTAAGCTTACACCCATCTGGAACAATCCTGACATACTGCAAAACAAAAAAATGCTAAACTTTACTCTGTGGAAGATCAAAGGAATCAAACATCTGGAACATATAATCCAAAATGGACATTTTATTTCATTTGATGAGCTCATATCACAACACGAGATAGGCAGCAATAAATTCCTAGAATATCAACAACTTAAGTCTATAATAACAAAGAAATATATCCTCCACCAACCAGACTTACAACTCCCGACTAGGGTAGCAGAATTTCTAAGCATCTGCACCCCAAAACTACTATCAAAAATATATAAATTATTGTCTAAAATAGATGACACAATGTCTCTTCCATCCTCAAAATGGGAGGCAGATTTATCCATCAGTTCTAGTCATAGCTTCTGGCCACAAATATGTTTGAACACCTTCAGAATGACTCAGAATTCTAATTTACAGCTCATACAATACAAAATCCTTCATAGAACACACTATACAGGACAAAGGATGTTCAGGATGGGTCTAACACACTCAAACATCTGCTCACATTGCACAGATAACACACCTGATGATTATGCACACGCTTTGTGGTTCTGTGCGCCTGTCCAGAAGTTCTGGCTTGAAGTCTGTGCGGACCTATCAACATGGCTAAAGTGTAGCATCCCTGCATGCCCCACACTGTGCATACTGGGTGACTTAGACAACATCAACATGGAAATTAACTCAGCACACATGGTTCTCACAGTGTTATGTATCGCAAAGAAAACTATTCTCATGAACTGGAAAGCGAAGAACAATCTGTGTATTAACCAGTTTAGAAATTTTCTTTTAGATTATATTAGCATGGAAACAATGTCCATCCATCCATCCATCATCTGCCGCTTATCCGGGGGTCGGGTCGCGGGGGCAGCAGCTTGAGCAGAGAAACCCAGACGTCTCTGTCCCCGGCCACTTCTTCCAGCTCTTCCGGGGGGACCCCGAGGCGTTCCCAGGCCAGCCGAGAGACATAGTCTCTCCAGCGTGTCCTGGGTCTTCCCCGGGGTCTCCTCCCAGTGGGACGTGCCCGGAACACCTCCCCAGGGAGGCGCCCAGGGGGCATCCTAACCAGATGCCCGAGCCACCTCATCTGACTCCTCTCAATGCGGAGGAGCAGCGGTTCTACTCCGAGCCCCTCCCGGATGACTGAGCTTCTCACCCTATCTCTAAGGGAGAGCCCAGACACCCTGCGGAGGAAACCCATTTCGGCCGCTTGTATTCGCGATCTTGTTCTTTCGGTCACTACCCACAACTCGTGACCATAGGTGAGGATGGGAACGTAGATTGACCAGTAAGTAGAGAGCTTCGCCTTCTGGCTCAGCTCCCTCTTCACAACGACGGGTCGGTGCAGAGCCCGCAACACTGCAGACGCCGCACCGATCCGCCCGTCAATCTCCCGCTCCATTCGTCCCTCACTCGTGAACAAGAACCCGAGATACTTGAACTCCTCCACTTGGGGAAGGATCTCATTCCCGACCCGGAGAGAGCATTCCACCCTTTTCCGGCTGAGAACCATAGTCTCGGATTTGGAGGTGCTGATTCTCATCCCAGCCGCTTCACACTCGGCTGCGAATCGCTCCAGTGAGAGCTGAAGGTCACGGCCTGACGACGCTAACAGAACCACATCATCTGCAAAAAGCAGAGACCCGATTCTGAGGTCGCCAAATCGGACACCCTCAACGCCCTGGCTGCGCCTAGAAATTCTGTCTATAAAAGTTAGGAACAGAATCGGTGACAAAGGGCAGCCCTGACGGAGTCCAACTCTCACTGGAAACGTATCCGACTTACTGCCGGCAATGCGGACCAAACTCTGGCACCGGTCATACAGAGACCGAACGGACCCTATCAAGGGGTCCGGCACTCCATATTCCCGGAGCACCCCCCACAGGACTCCACGAGGGACACGGTCGAACGCTTTCTCCAAGTCCACAAAACACATGTAGACTGGTTGGGCGAACTCCCATGCACCCTCCAGGATCCTGCCGAGGGTATAGAGCTGGTCCACTGTTCCACGGCCAGGACGAAAGCCACACTGCATCTCCTGAATCCGAGGCTCGATTATCCGACGGATCCTCCTCTCCAATACCCCCGAATAGACCTTACCAGGGAGGCTGAGGAGTGTGATACCCCTATAGTTGGAACACACCCTCCGGTCCCCCTTTTTAAAGAGGGGGACCACCACCCCAATCTGCCAGTCCAGAGGCACTGTCCCCGATGTCCACGCGATGCTGCAGAGGCGTGTCAGCCAAGACAGCCCTACAACATCCAGAGCCTTGAGAAACTCAGGACGGACCTCATCCACCCCCGGGGCCTTGCCACCGAGGAGCTTTTTGACCACCTCGGCAACCTCAGCCCCAGAAATGGGAGGCCCCGTCTCCGAGCTCTCCGACTCTGCCTCTTCCGAGCACGTGTTGGTAGGATTGAGGAGTTCCTCGAAGTACTCCCCCCACCGACTCACAACATCCCTAGTTGAGGTCAGCAAAGCCCCGTCCCCACTGTAAACAGTGTTGACTGTGAGCCGCTTCCCCCCCCTGAGACGCCGGATGGTGGACCAGAATCTCTTCGAGGCCGTCCGGAAATCGTTCTCCATGGTCTCACCGAACTCCTCCCAGGCCCGAGTTTTTGCCTCAGCAACCGCCGAAGCCGCAGCCCGTCTGGCCTGTCGGTACCTATCAGCTGCTTCCAGGGTCCCACTGGCCAAAAAGGCCCGGTAGGACTCCTTCTTCAGCTTGACGGCTTCCCTCACCACTGGTGTCCACCAGCAGGTTCGAGGGTTGCCGCCACGACAGGCACCGACCACCTTACGGCCACAACTCCGATCAGCTGCCTCGGCAATGGAGTCACGGAACATGGCCCATTCGGACTCAATGTCCCCCACCTCCCCCGGGATATGGTTGAAGCTCTGCCGGAGGTGGGAGTTAAAGCTCCTTCTGACGGGGGATTCTGACAAACGCTCCCAGCAGACCCTCACAATACGTTTGGGCCTGCCAGGTCTGATCGGCATCCTCCCCCACCAGCGGAGCCAACTCACCACCAGGTGGTGATCAGTTGACAGCTCCGCCCCTCTCTTCACCCGAGTGTCCAGGACATACGGCCGCAAGTCCGATGATACAACCACAAAGTCGATCATCGAACTGCGGCCAAGGGTGTCCTGGTGCCAAGTGCACATATGGACACCCTTATGTCTGAACATGGTGTTCGTTATGGACAGTCCATGACCAGCACAGAAGTCCAACAACATAACACCACTCTGGTTCAGATCGGGGGGGCCGTTCCTCCCAATCACACCCCTCCAGGTCTCACTGTCATTGCCCACGTGAGCATTGAAGTCCCCCAGCAGAACGAGGGAGTCTCCGGTAGGAGCATTCTCCAGTGCCTCCCCCAGAGACTCCAAAAAGGGTGGGTACTCTGAACTGCTGTTTGGCGCATAGGCACAAACAACAGTCAGGACTCGTCCCCCCACCCGAAGGCGGAGGGAGGCTACCCTCTCGTTCACTGGGGTAAACCCCAATGTACTGGCACACAGCTGGGGGGCAATAAGTATGCCCACACCTGCTCTGCGCCTCTCACCACGGGCAACTCCAGAGTGGAAGAGAGTCCAACCCCTCTCAAGAGGACTGGTTCCAGAGCCCAAGCCGTGCGTCGAGGTGAGTCCGACTATATCTAGCCGGAACCGCTCAGCCTCGCGCACCAGCTCCGGCTCCTTCCCCAACAGAGAGGTGACATTCCACGTCCCAAGAGCTAGCTTCAGCAGCCGAGGATCAGACCGCCAAGGCCTCTGCCTTCGGCCGCTACCCAGCTCACATCGCACCCGACCCCCTTGGCCCCTCCCACGGGTGGTGAGCCCGTCGGAAGGGGGACCCACGTCATCATTTCGGGCTATGCCCGACCGAGCCCCATGGGCACAGACCCGGCCACCAGGCGCCCGCTGCCGGGCCCCACCCCCGGGCCTGGCTCCGGGGGGAGGCCCCGGTGTCCCACATCCGGGCAAGGGATCACGAGGTCCAAATTTTTTGTTCATCATAAGGGGTCTTTTGGAAACAATGTCTGCCTCCTCAAAACATCAATTGGCTGAATTTAACTCTCTCTGGTTCCCGCTGATTAGCTTTATCACATAGTGGTGGTGGTGGGTTGCTGTCCCGTCGCTCTGGGCGGTTGGGTGTGTGCTGGGGGGGGCTGTGTGGCTTCAGGCGTCTGGTGGTCTCGCGGGTCGTGGGGACCGGGTTGGTCATTGCTGGGGGGGACTGTGTGTCGGGCTTGGAGGGCAGTTTTGGGGGCTTGCGGGTGGGACTGTCTTGCGGTGTGGGGCGGGGTCCCTTAGAGGCCTTGGGGTGGTGGCTGCTGGCTCTATGCCGGGTGGCTGGGCCGCTCCGGCATGGGTGGTGGTGCTGGGCCTGGGCCCTGGTGGCTGGGCGCTGCCTTGCGCCCGGGGGGGGGCCCTGCCTGTGCCTGGAGGGGCTGGGTTGCCCTGGACGCACCACAGTATGGGTGGGTTGGTGCAGGTCCTGGTGCCGGGCTTGTTGCTCTGGGACCTCCAAGGTGTCCGCAGATGGTTGTTTTTTTTTCAGGGTGTTGGGGCGTGCGGTGGGGGGGGGGCGGTGCTTTTCCCCTGTTGGGGGGGGAGGGGTGGCCTGTGTGATGGTGGGTCTCAGGCCCGGGCTGCTGCGACTGGTGTGACCGGGAGGTTTGTTTGTTTGTTTTTTGTTGTTGTTTGTTTGTTGTTTGTAGAGGTCCTCCGGGGTGGGGTGGGGCGGGATGGGTACCTTCTGGGGGTACAGTAGCTCCCGCAATATGGTCGCTGCAGGCCCCGAGCCTGGTGGACATCAGCCCCTCCTGCCCTGGGTTGGCTCCCAGGTAGCGGGGATGCCTATTGCAGCCAGTCCCTGGCTGCCTTCTCCGGGGGAGAGTAGCTGCCCCGGTGTATATCCCCATACCCCTCTCCCTTCTGGCTCCTGTACACAGCACACACTCACACATGAAGGGTTTTGGGGGCGTGTGTGTTCGGTGGGGTGTAGTGGATGGGGCCACATAGGTGGTCCCCTTTGGTTGCACTCTGCAGTTCCCCGCCCCTGTTTTAATTACACCTTAGACATTACTACTTATCAAACACACACTCACACACACACATTAGGTCTTGGGGGGTGGTTACACTGAGTGGCATCTGGTGGGCGGGGCTCTTTGGGTATGTAGGCTGCCCAGAGGGCCGCGCTCCCAGTCCTACAAGTTGGGCTGCCCCTCAATTTTAATCGCTCACTATTAGAAAATATTGAAGAGCCAGAAGGGTGAGGGGAGGGGTCTTCTTCCCACACCCCTGCTTCCTGGTTGCTGCTCGGGGCGGGAGGGGCCAAGAGGATTAATTAATTGTTCTGCTGGTTCGGGGTCTGTGGTGGCTGGGGGGCTGCTGGCCCCCTGGTGTGCCCGCTGCGCTACACCCCAGCGGAGTTGAGGGAGGGAGGACGTGTGGATGTGTGGGACGTGAAAGTGTGTGTGGTAATGATTGGGCCTGGATCTGGGACTTGCTGTCGCCTGGCCTGCCTGTGCTTCTCCCGATGGGGGGCGGCGTTGCCTCTCCCCGCTGCTCATGACTTCACCCACCTGTGGGCACTTCTTGACTCCCAGAGCACTTGGCCAGGGGCACTGGGGCAGGCGCTGACCCACTGCGTGGCTGTCTGGGGCACTTGGCCCTCCTGGGTATTGGGTGGGGCCTCTGCCGGGGGGTTTGGGGGCGCTCGGGCTCCCGGGGCCCGGGTCCAGTGCACGGCCCATGTCTGAGCGGCTGGGACCTGGCGGGGTCGGTGGGCTGTTGCCCCTGGCTCTCTGAGGGCCTCTGCCCTATGCTTATGGGGGCTCTGTCCGGGGGCTTCCTCTGCAGTCTTCTGGGTGGATGCGTGGTTGTCCCTGCGGTGGGCTTCGTGGGTTCTGTGCTCCGTGGGGGCTGCTGGTGGCCTGGGTCTTGTGGCCCTCTCTGCCTGCTTCTGATTGCTGGGGGGGGGGGCTGTGGATTGTTGGCCTGTACACTTATACACTCATAACTAACCACGGTTACCATGTAGATCCTGTGCCATGGGTGTTGCATGTTCTCACACACACATTCATTAGCCCAGTAGCATGCTCGCTAAGCAGTTGATGTATTATCATGTCGTCTCAGGTCATCTATCCACAGCTGTGTTGTATGCGATTGCTGCTACTTGTGCTTGTTTTTGTTTGTTTGTGTGTTTGTTTTTTCTCTGCTTGTCTGCTTTCAGGTGCTCCTGGTGGCGCTAAGGCTGGATTCCCCTCAGAGGCCATGGATTGTTGTCTGTTTTGTTTTTTACAGGTGTAGCAGCTGGTTGTCTGGTTTTTGTTTCTATTTTTGTTCTGTTTCCCCTTCTTTCCTCTTCTTCTTTCCTTGTCCCCCGGTCCGGTTCAGTTCTATTACATGTCATATATTGTCAACAGAAATAAATAAATGGGCATCAAGGGGAGCTTTACATTTATAAAACTTCCCTTGGCAAAGCAAATCTGTTTGGCATCAAAGGTATTCAGACTACAATTCTGCTGCCATAATGCTGAACAGGACAAGGGGGAGAAAAAAAAAAAAAAAAAAAAAAAAAAAAAAAAATAGAAAGATAATCTTGCAAAAAGGTTTCATGCTCATTTGAGGTGGCAGAAGTTAGAAATGATTATGGTGATTAGGAAGTTTTATCCCTCATCAAATCAATACATGAAACTAATATCTGTAGAATCGCTAATCTATCTTTCCAACATTTTGACCTTTGGAAATTGTTCAGATACATATGTTCTCTTCTGTGCTTGTTTGATTTTTGATACTTAAAAACAAAGGAAGTTTGGATGAATTTTGGATGAATTTTGATAATAACAACGTTGCAAAGTGCCGAACAAGAAGGGATAAGATGAGTTTCACAAAAACACAATAATAAAATGTGTGATAAAGGTACCAGATATTCCCAAAAGATTTCCATCCATTTATAGTATTAATTACCTTTAACAGTACGATAGGAGGATGGTTGTTACTGAGTATCAGTTTTAATGTGTCATTTAGATGGAAACTAAGCTAGCAGACAAAGCAACACTGGGCTACACACAGACCCAGAAACAAAGCTAACAGCACCTCTGAGGTTGTACTTTCAAAGGGTTCTGTAAGCAAGTTGTCAACCTAAAAACTATACTGCTTATGTGCTGATCTTAAGCAGATACATTCACTGGGGACCAAACTTTTAAGAATCAACACTATCCAATTACTTTAATAAAGGTGGGGGGTAAAAAGGATTTCCTCAAATACCTCTCTTCATGTCATTAGGATTCTTCCTCCGGCCCCCAGTGGTATCTAACCACATTTCATAGAATGAATAATATGAATATGAATAATAGAACCTTTGGAAAAATCTTGTAGTTACAGTTCACACTGCACTTTGGTGAGTGTGATTACCTTTCCCTCAAATGGAATGCCAGGCTTGTATGATGCAGGTACATTCTCAAAAGTAACTGTTCTGATCTGACTGCTGAAGCTGGTCCTCTCGCTGCCACTAAGAATGACTCCTAGATGGTGGTAAACACACAGACCACAGTTAATCAGGAACAGGTGCCGCCAATTCAGAGAAAAGACGTGGGTCCCTGTCAGCCTACCTGTGCCATATTCCTCCAGCTCAGCGGTCACCTCAAAACTGTCAACATTTATGTTCTTGTCACGGAAGAACTCCTCCATGTCCACAATTTGTGTAGCGCATCCGCTTTTATCCGTCTAGAAGACAATCAAACAGGTGAGTTACAAAAAAACAACACAATTAAAGAGGATAACAAGTGACAAGTTTTGAATACTCACAGTCAGTTCAAACATCCTGCACATGGTTTCTGGCTGCGGCATGTGCCAGTGAAACCAGGTGATAGTTCTGCAAAAGTTTGCCTTTACTGAACCAAGAACTGGTTTCCCATACGTATATCTGCAGGAGAGTGAGCAGAAATACAGAGATGTTGTTTGTTCTGCAGATTAAAAGCCTGAATTTACACTGAAGGTGATAAGTATTATGTGACAGCCATGGTTCACCAGGTAGTTTTGACATCCTCCAACCAGAAGGTCAACCCCCAGCCCCTAATGTAATGTAATGCTAAAAGGATTATATGCATATGAGCAGGCACTAAAAAAACATTTGTTGTGTCCTAAATAGTTACATTTCTTAGTCTTAGTAATTTGTGGACAATGTGCATTCATGTTTACATTGGTCAGGCTTTGTTTAAGACTATTAATTAGCAGCTCAGTAGCAAATACTTTGGATAGTTGTCGTTGTTACAATGAAAGTCAATAAGGGGAAATAATCAACGCTAGCATGACTCTTCCCTTGTAATCAGTGTGACAAACAGTAATTTGTGCACCACAGTTGATGACCCACAAAGTCCCATTTGGAGGGAATTCATCGTCACCCTAGCCAGCTAATGAAATAGACTAACAGACCTATCTCGAACCACGACTGCTGCCACTGACCTGCACCACAGACTTATTTCCAAAAACAGTTCAATTATTGAAAGAGTAGAAAAAAGTGAATAGTTGTATCATCATAACTTGTACTTCCTGTGACATTACCATAAAAACAACAACAATGTACTCATCTACTTTTAATAGCTATCATACCAATAACCATGACTTAACACTCACTTTCCACAAATCTTCATCATGACCTCTTTATCCAGGATGGTTATCACATTGGGCAAGTGAACCTTCACTTCATACTTTGGCAAAACTATAGCAATGGAAACAGAAATAAAAGTCTTTCAAGTGAAAAGTTACAAAACGTAGTTCAAAGGCAGTGTTTTTGTGAAAAAAATGTACTTTTTTTTTTTTTTTTAAACCAAAACTGCATCTTACCGTATTCCTTGATGTCAAAGCTGTGGGATATTTGCTCTCCTTTGTCTGTCAAGGCAGTGATCATGTAGCTTCCCTGTACAGCCTCAGGAATTATAGGGTGTGAAAGGTCAAGTATGCCGCCAACAATGGCCTTATCCAGCCACTGGGCAATGCGATTTGAATTTGGATCCTGCAGATAGTAAAGACACTAATATTGATTAAATGTTACTTCATTCTCCATTCTGTTAAAGATAACATTCGGAATTTAGTGAGCTGACCTAATTTTTCTTACAACTTTGGTGGGTTAAGTTTTGCATCTAATCACAGTGCAAAGTTGTGAAATCTATTTGTCATTGGTGTCCTTGCACCGCTTTCCTGGGAACTCACCCTTCAGAGAAAAGATCAAAGTCAAACACAACAACTCCCACAAATAGAGAATATTAAAATAAGAATATTGCAGTTGTGCTCTGTGACCTTCACATCATATTTGGCATTTTTTACCCAACAACCTTGGATTACCTTATGTGTGAACTAACACCTTAGTATAAAAACCTTGTTTCAGTTGGGATGCTCTGTTAACTATAAAAAAACTAAATGCTAACCTTTGCAAATTGTTTCCATTTAAATCAACTAAACATAAACAACAAAGATGCTGAACTATTGAAAGGGAGAAATTGTATTAGTCTTTGAAAGAAAATGCTGCTTGTTTTTCATTTCAGGCCAGAAACACCTTTCATAATAGGTGGGATGGGGCTGTGATCTCCCTATGCTGCCTCACCTCTTCACTTGAAAGACTTGGAAGGTTCCACTATAGTTCCAACTGATTTTGAAACTCTTGCTTAAAATAGACTTTCAGTTGGTGACTAATCTGAGGGGTTCTTTTTGGTGTTCACAGGCAGGATTTTTTCGGTGGACGACACGGCTGGATTGCAGGCAGTTTCATTCATCCATCGTTTAGTTTAACTGGAATGAACTGAATAAGGCCTTTTCTCTCCCTGTTCTTTTTTTAAATTTTTTAAAAAGAAAAGCAAGTCAGCAGCTTTGAGGAGAAATGCCAGTGCCTCAGCCCTCTCAAATTCAGATAAATAGCAGCCATTTTAAGTTCTCACCTGGAGCGCCACTTCCTTGTACTGAAAAGAAAAGACACAATTAAAATGAATCTTTAAAACACAAACACGCTATAAGTGCTATATCTTAGACGTTATTGGTAAACATTTCTCAATAATATATGCCATCTTTTTTATCACCTAATCTGACATATTGCTCATTCTATCAGATGCAAATATCATATCTCAACCGAGCATGGGGCAAAATATTGGGTTTCCCAAATTCAAGATAACACAAAAGACATCTGGTATCTTCTATTAGATGTGTGATCCTGCCTGAAAGTGTGAAAAAACAAAACATGATGTATGAATTACAACTGATGTTGTCATTTCTAGCAACCTCTTTCATCATCATTTGATATGGATTATATAGAGATACAGATTTCACATTTCAGACATGTTTTTATGCTCTCATCACAAATGGGAAAGAACTGTGCCACTATTGATTCAGATGTTTGGGTCAAATGCAGTGTGTGCCAAATGAACTCTGACGGCATTTTTATCACATTACTCCACACAGCGCTTCCCACCCACGCCGTCCTCAAAAATCAACAAACAGCCCTACTTTCACCTCCCACTCTCCTGAACCAAAATAGACCTTGTTCTTCCGATTTACAGAGTGCTTGCTGGAAATCACAGCCGTAGATTAAATTCACAAGCTGAAATTACGACACACATCCTACAATTTATGTGAATTTGACAAAAATGAGCAGATTAAACATACCACTCGATCTTCAGGGATGAAATTGGCATCCATGGAGACAATCCGGAATTGGACTTTAAAGACAAGAAAGAAATAATCAGTATAATCATGAAACACGCGCAAGGTAATGCAGAATATTGTGAGTAAAATGGCATACTAAGTGTACAAACAGAATTAGAAATAAAAAAAAATAAATCATACAATATACTGCCTTTTGAGATGTATGCATATTGGATCATGAGAGAAATCATGGAGTGAAAATGTTTTACAAGCAAAAGGGTACTCATGCAATTTTTTCACAGCATGTTCACAAAACTGAGAGACAAAAATATCTTATTAATACAAAAAAAATGATCAAAATGTATTTCAAATCTAACACCATAGCACAATAGAATAAACTGTGTGCCATTTTGATGTTGCTAATCTATTAAGATATCCTGCTAAGTTGCTACTGTGGGCCCAAAATCTAACACAAAAATTAAAACAGGATACTAAGTAGTCTCAAAGTACAACACTGTGCAGAATTTTTGTTTCAAGTCCCACAACTGGAAAAAAAAAAAAACACTATTTACAAACGCCAGAAAAAAAAACTAAGACAGGCTCCCCTCAAACCTAACAAAACATGGAGAGTTTTCGACAGGTAGTTTCTTTGGGTTGAGCCAATGACATTTTTAAAAAGTGCAAAGCTGGTGGGATTTCCCCATTAATTTTACACAGATGTTAAAGATGAAAATGTTTGTCTTGTTTTTTTAAATGGTGACAGGTTGTTAGACTTAAAACAGAAAGCTGGTAGGACAAAGTGTAAGAGTTAGAGAATAACAAAGTCTCAAATATGCCTTTAGTAATATCAGTATGTATCTCACTGAATTTTTTTATGTTTTAGGAAAAAAAGTTGAATTAATCAACAATCAAAGTTGTACAAACAGACTCAGATAAGGTGGTAGATCTTTGAATTCCTCCTGCTGGTATACTTTCAAATGAACAGAAAATTACCTTTAAATTCTGCGCATGCTCCACAGTTCCCATGTTACTTGTTTTACCCACAAGTAACAGATGATGTTCCAAAATACAGAATAATGAAAAGGAATAACACCCTTCTTATGTGCTAAAAAAAACACAAAAAAACATGTAAAGCACATGGGCATATTGCTATCTATCTTAGTGGGGTCTGAACCACATTGCTCAATAAATCCATTTCCCTTCCTTTCTTGTACAGGGACAGTACTGCTATTAAATAGTCTTGTCAAGCTACAACCATAACTCAACATAAATATGCATGTAAACATCTTGAACGTATCTACATTTACCTGTAAAAAATAATTAGATCAAATCAATTTATCAAAAACACATTGATGGGTTCAAAAATTCAAATTTTTTTCTGCTTTGAATATTCCTTAAAGGTAGAAAACAGCCTCCATCCAGAAGTCTTGAGGAATCACCCTTTTTTCTCAGCACTGAATTTAGACATAATTTCTAAAGTTTTCAAGTGATGGCTCAGCATTATGCAGAAAGAATTAAGTCGCTCAAAGTTGTGCAAGTGCAGCTGAATTGGTAAGCAGTGCAGAGATGATAATGTGGGCAAGTTGAACAGCAATACTGCAGCAAAGTATCATCGATTGCACCACACAGCTGGAAGCTCCAATTCTTCCACACACCATCCAAGAGGATTTGTGACATTAAACACCTACCAGGCTGTCCAGGTTTGTAAATCGGTTTGTCAGTTTGGATGATATGGATGAAAGCAGGGGGCTCAATGAGGATTTTAGTCTTCTTGCTCATTTCATTTTCTGAGTTGCTCCCAGTCCGAAGTGCTACACCAATGGATGCAACAGTTCTGGACTGCACTGTAGGGACCTGCAATACCAGCAAAAACATCTTTCAGAATGGATTCTTCTGCCTGGTTAGCAGAAGTTAGCATAAATAGTGTCCTTGCAGTGGTAGAGTATGAGTGCTTGGAAGCAAATCCATCTGAGACAAGAAAACAACAAGAGACAGACTTCTACTAAATTAAATGTTACTGTAATTTTATAGCATATGGCTCTGCTGTTACATAACAGTGGTCAAAACCACTCCCTAAAATTTTATACGAGTATGTTCACATGGGTGTTGTGACCCTGGGTTCTGGCAGAAAACCTGTTTTGTTTAGTTGCAGAGAGAAAATGCCAGACCAGTCCTGAAGCAGGGCCAAATATTATGGGGTAACGGTAAAGCAAATACTGGAAACAAAAATGGTATTATTATGAATTTGAAAATACAAAAAAGGAGAACTGACCTGAAATTCGAAGCAGCGGTAGAAGTCATTTTTAACAGGCTGCTCTCGGATGACACTGTATGTAGAGCCCACAGACAGGCTAATGGTCAGAGTGATGTCCTCCATGGGGCTGTGGACGTGGGCACACAAGATCTCCCGTTTCCCTCCTGTCACATGGGAGCTGACAGTCACTGCATAGATACTGCATTTAGAAAGATGAAAATAGAAAATTATGAGTGTAAGGATTTGGACAAAACATTATTAACAGAATCTTCTGGTACCCACTGAGGTTTCACAGATTAAATTTGTTAGTTGTTATTGGTTTCAAGGGTTTAAATTATTTAAGATACTATATGATTTGGGGAAGAAACACTGAAAAACGTATTTAGGTATATAATCAACATTTTCAATAACAACTACAACATGTCGAACAGAGTAAAGTGAAAATTGTCACACTGATGTGTTACCTAAATTCATCTAAACACTGGTTGGATTTTGCATGTAGGAGGCTGCTCATGCAGAAGCCTGCTGGTGCCAATGAGAAACTAAGGAGAAATTGAATTGAGTCTAGCAGGCGCTGCTGAGAACACTGATGACATTTTTGTAACAAGGAAAAGTTTCATGCTTATCTGAATAAGACGTTACTATGGCAGACATTTGAGTCACGATGTCTAAGTTCATATAAAGACACCAATACAAAGGTAAACAGGGGAATCAACAACAGACCCTTAAGTTGACTTTGAAATTAAAATCCAAAATCATTTTACAAAGGTTTGGGGCCAACTGTGAGGCTTTACAGCCAAAGCACATTAAAAGAGCAGCACTTAAGAATAGTTGAGCCGAGTAATTAAATGTACTGAAGTGTTTACAGATGGGACGGACACATAAGCGCACGCACGCCCACTCACTGGTGGGACTGTTGATTTGCTGATTGTTTAACTACGGTGGCTGAGAAGTGAAAAACACATTCAAAAAACACATTAACAAAATAAAAAACAAAATAAGAAAAGAAAGAAAATTGACAAATTAAAAACAAAATAACATCCATCCATTTTCTATACCGACAGTCCGTTAATCGGGTAGCGGGTGGGCTGGAGCCTATCCCAGCAGTCATCAGGCGAAAGGCGGGGTACACCCTGGACAGGTCGCCAGTCCATCACAGGGCCACATAGAGACAAACGAGACAAACAACCATGCACGCTCACACTCACTCCTACGGACAATGTAGAGTCACCAATTAACCTAACATGCATGTTTTTGGATGGTGGGAGGAAGCCGGAGAGAACCCACGCATACACGGGGAGAACATGCAGACTCCACACAGAAAGGCCCCAGGCAGGGATCGAACCTGGAACCCTCTTGCTGTGAGGTGACGGTGCTAACCACCACACCACCATGCAGCACAACAACAAAAAAATTAACAAATTAAAAAACAAATTAACATTTTAAGAAAAAACACTAACAAATTAAATAAGCAAAATAACATTTTAAGAAAAAACAATAAATTAAAAAACAAAATAACATTTTAAGAAAAAACAATAAATTAAAAAACAAAATGACATTTTAAGAAAAAAACCCCTAACAAATTAAAAAAACTAAATAGCATTTTAAGAAAAAAATGGACAAATTAAAAACAAAATAACATTTTAAGAAAAAAACATTAAATTTTAGGAAACAAATGTATTTTTGAAAAACAAGTTTTAATTTTTAAAAACAAATTTACATTTTAGGAAACAAATTCACATAAAAAATTATGTTACTATCATCCCTACAGTTATTGCGCACATTTTTTGTCATGTGTGCGAAACCTTTATGTTGTCCCTATGAGGCTGAGAACTGATTGTGGCACGGAAAACGGCATTATTATTCGCATGAAGAACAAAATGGTGTAAACTGGCTCAAATTTACTCCACGAAAAGGGCAAAACATCGTTCAGTTAGAATAAACTTAAGAAAAAACGATTCAGCGCAGTTCTTGCCCTCAAAAATCACCGCTGACTTTCCACGTGGGGCAGGACTACAAATTCAGTGTTTTGTACTACAAGTTCCGGTCACCGTGACGTCACGTACGTGTGTTTTTTTTAATGTAAATTTGTTTCCCTAAAATATTTTTTTTTTGTAGCTAAAATGTAATTTCTTTTATGTGAATTTGTTTCCTAAAATGTAAATTTGTTTTTAAAAATCAAAACTTGTTTTTGAAAAATACATGTTTCCTAATATTTAAAATGTTATTTTGTTTTTTTAATTGTAAATGTGTTTTGCACTTCTCAGCCACCGTACATAACAGTGTCCTGAGGCCAAATCGTGGACTCTGACTTAACAGTGAGTAATGCAGGCTGTTGGTTCTGGGTGATATCATCTTTACTCCAGCACGAGTTCCCAGACACGCGTTTTTTTTCTCCGTTTCTTTTCTCCCAAGTTTAATCAAGTGCAAATGCTTCTCCTGCAAACTTCAGCGCCTGCACGGCATCAGCTGCTGTAGCCCAATCTATAACTTTTACTGACAACATAGAATGCAGCCGATGATTAAAAATACATTTTACTTACGTGTCATTAAGGTTGGCTGATGTCGCAGTTTGTAGGAGAATTGCAGCGATTGTGACTGCAAATACTTGGAGGACAGGTGCCATGTCTGCAGAGCAGAGCTGGAGCTTTGCATGCAACGGGGCAGCACGAGCAGATACAGAGGAGAAGGAGGTCGGACTTACTGCCGTACCCCCTGTGAACCGGACTCACAGACAGGGATGTGCACTGCATTAGCGGTAGCCTGGGTTGCTGTTTATACCCCCAAACTACCCCCTCCTTGCGGTTTACTCCTCCAAAGTTCGTTGGAAATTTGCAGCCTCCTCCCCATTCCACAGAGTTTCACTTCCCGACAGTCGAATCACAGTCGTGCCTGCAGCCAACAGGCCACTTTCTGGAGAATTTCACGAATGCACACTTTTCCGTAAGTAAGGGCTATAAATTACGAAGGTGGAAAGGTGAAAATAGTCCACTGGCAAAAGCAGACATAATGCCCTTAGAATTTTAGCATGACAGGCCTGACTTTAACAGGCAAATAGTACTAAAGACAATAGAAATAACACAGTTCAGGGGCCTTGGTGGCTTCTTGCAGACACTTAGCATTTATTCCTTGCACTTACACTAAGTTCAACAATGCTGCCACAGGCCAGTGCACAGTATCTATGGCTTTACATTGTCATGATAGAATTATACATCGCATAGAAAACATTTCATTTGGAATGCATATTTAATTAAAAAGTGCAAATTTAAAAAAGATTTAGAAATGCAGTCACAAAAAGTTGGGTTCAGATTATGATAAAGCATATTTTCTGTGTGAGAGTTAAAGGGCATGTCCTTCAAATGTGGCTCACCTTGATCAGGCTAACATATCCTGACTGTCTGAAATTCAGGCACCGTATTCTCTCTCATCTCTCTCTCTTCCAAATATTTACCAGTGGATAAAGCTTGCTTTGTTTTTGCAGCTTGCACGATGGCATGTACCTGATTCTTTATTAATCAAGCTTGTAGCATAGCACGCTCTGTGACACAGCAAGAATATCTTGGTACATCAAACATAGAACCAACGGTTATAACAAAATATTTAGATGTCCACTCTCTTGAATCAAAATGTGTCTTTAGCTATTTGAAGCAATCAAACCAAGTCGGTTTCTGACATCACAACTCTTGACTTTAGGTACCAGTCTCTGGCAGACAACTTTTAGTCCAATCTTTGTGGGCTGGCTACAAGATAAAGGTGTGGCAGCAATTCCACTCACCTCAAGATTCATCTGAAAAATTCAGTTTTTCTATCAAATTTGGAAAGGTTTTCTGAGGGTATTGTTTTGCCCATGTGTGGGTTAGACAGCTATGTTGAATGAGTGCCAGCTTCCCATTTCCCATGGGCTGCCAATTGGTTATGTGAGTGAGGATAGCTATATAAGGTGATATCCTGTATAACCGACTTGCTCATTTCTGTGCTTGAACAGCAGCTTTATAAGGAGATATCTCTGAGAAAGACATGTGGTGAAACTAGGACCGCACACACAACGGTCTTCTGAAAGTAACGCCTTATACAGGCACACACACGCACACACATAGAGGAAGAGACAAGATATTGACGCACACACATCTCATAAGGAGGAGACTGAATACAAGTGTATATAACATCACACTCCTAGACAAAGACAGAGCTTTTCCGTACTTTGTGCTGTTCGCATGTGGTGTACTGAACTGCTCTCCGCACTTTGCAAACTGCGCAAATAAAACTGTGTTGATTTTTATATCGTCGCATCTGTCTTCCTCCTTCACTGCATCAACGGACTCGGAAAGAGGCACAGGTTTACCTCAACAATTTTGGGGGCTCGTCCGGGATGTGGTGAGGAGAGGACGGAGTTCATTCGGATAAAAGATTCCTTCACGGTGACAGAGACGGGACACGAGCCGGCACGTTAACACAGAGGTAAGCAGAACCTGTTTTATCAAACTCTGCACATTGAATATCTTAAAACAACGTGTCCTGTCCTGAAACTGGTGATTGAATCAGCAAAAGACGATAAGAGTTAATGTTGATAACTGCGTGAAATTATAAGAGAAAAGTGAATATAAAAGAGGATAAAACAGACTGTCTTTGGTCGTGGCGGACCCCACCGGTTGCCTGACGAGGAACCGGAAGCCTGAGAGGCTGCTGGGTTAGAGTCCCGGGGAGGTGAAGACACCCCGAATTCTACTGGGTTTGAGTCCCTGGGGTTAGAGTCCCCTAAAGTAGTATACTCTACGGAGTTGGGTTAGAGTCCCTTGAGGTTATACTCCTCATAAATTCTTGAAGTCTGTTTGGGGTTAGAGTCCCCTAAAGTAGTATACTCTACGGAGTTGGGTTAGAGTCCCTTGAGGTTATACTCCTCATAAATTCTTGAAGTCTGTTTGGGGCTAGAGTCCCCTATACTAGAGTACAGGAACAGGGTTCCTGAGGTATTTTTCTATAAGTGCATTTTGAAAAAGTTTGTGAAGATTTTAACGTACTTTGTGTGTTTTGTATTTGTTTGAGAGAAATAAGGAGAAGCGGGCTGTGGGAAAAATAAAATTCTGAGGTGTCTAAAGGTGAATGGGTACATAAAACGGTGTCTTGACAAACTCGACAATCAGACAGAGGAAACCTAACGGTGATAACGTAATCTGTCTGAGCCATTGAAACCTAGCGGTGTTAACACAAGTGGCTTGGTTTGTCAAAAGGGTCAGTTGCTCAGGTGTTATGCCATACAAACTGACTGGCCGTTAATAAATCATCACCTTACAAGGCCTGTTGCTCGGACGTACGTCATACAAACCGGCTGGCCTCAGAATTTAGAAAAAGAGAAGTAAAATGGAGGGAGAGTTTGACAGGGAAATAGATGATGGGGGATGGGGCCCAGGTACGGGTGCCTGGAGGCCCCTCGAGCTGCAGTTAGAGAATACGTTAAAAGCAGCAGGGGCAGTGTTACCTAAAAAGGGTAGGGACAGGAAATTAGCCGACATGAAGGGACAAGTGGAACAATTGGTGAGATATAAGGGCAAGAAAATGTCAGACCCCGGTCCGTTAGGGGCCTGGTTGTGGGAAAAGGAGAAAGAATGAAAGGGGAGGAAAGAAGAGCTGGCAGAGCAGGGACAAAAGGCAGGTGTGCTGCAACGTTCGAAATTAAAAAAGGAGGCGAAAGAGCAGGAGGAGCGACGACGGGGCTGGTCTGAGCTGGCGGTCTTCTGGCAAAGTGTGAGACATCTCCATGAGAACGCAGGAAAACCAGGAGGCAAACAAATGGTAACTGCACCTGACACTCCTACATGCCCACCTCCATATGCACCGCCTGCTGCACCGACACCAGGGTTATATCCCACACTATATGTGACTAGTGGTACACTTCAGGTTGGAGCCTCAGAAGAGACACTTGTAAGTGACAGTGTGACTGAAGCAGGTGCAGCCACTCCTACAGCATCAATCTCTGAGACGCCCGTAAGGACAGGGACGACGTCCAAATCCTCATATAACCCCTTCACAGGTGATAGCCTTTCGGCGCCCCCAGACCCATTCTCGCAGAGACAGGCAAGAGAACAGGCTCCGCAGCACACGGTAAAACGAGAAGTCACACCACAGCCACGGAGGCAGGTCATGAGGGGAAGTGAGATTTCAGATTGTGAGGAGGAAGCAGAAGCAGCAGGGACAGCTTCTTTTCAAGGAAAGGGACAGTGGGAAGGTGAAAGACAAGAAGTACCAGTAAGTTTTAGCTTGGCAGGATCATGGAGGGAAGAGGAGGAAGATTCAGCCGTCAGGAAAGAGAGAGAGCTAGATGAGTTATGTCGGAGAGAGATAGAAGAGCTCTGTCAAAAAAGGGACGGACTGGTGAGAAGTGTAGAGAAAGGAATGAAGGTGGCAGAGGAACTGACAGATACGATAGGCAGAAGAGTTAGCCAGCGCCGACGTGGTGGGACAATCCTTCCGGTCACAATGTACCCACTAACAGCAGTACCAGGACAAGGTGACCAGTACCGACCATTTACTATAGGGGACATACAGGCCATGGAGAAATTACCACCTGTAGCCGAGGGTGGAAATTTGTGGCTCAGCAAATTGGATTCTCTGACGGCAGGACAGAAATTGGCATTAGGGGACTTTAGAGCTATTGCAGGACGATGCATGACGGGTGGGGACATGAGAGAAATTGAGACTATCGCTCATACAAACAGAATGACAGATGGCACCCCTTTCACGCATCATAGCACTGAAATAGGGAAAGCAATGAGAGAAAAATATCCACTACCTAACGCCACCGTAATGCCAAAGATGAGATGGGACCCCAAACAAAATCCCAGGGAGTATGTGGATCAGAGCAAGGATTTATGGTTGAAACACACAGGATGCCACCCAGGGAAAGCTGGAGCTCAGAGAGAGTGGTTTAGACAGGCTATACTGGAAGGAGTGCCGGAGAATGTCAAAACAGCCATGGTTAATAACCCGGACATGCTCGGTAGTGAATCCCATGTCTGGGAGAAACACTTAATACACCACCTCACCCGTGCTCAAGATAATACGCAGAAGGAACAGGATGACTTAAAAGAATTGCAGGTTCAGCTGTTAAAATTACAGTTAACGGAAGCTAGACAGAAATGTAATGATAAAAATAAAAAACAAAAAGGGGAAGCTGCGAAGGTCATGTTAGCTGCCGAGCCACCACAGGTTCCTGATTTATTTCCGGTCCCACCATGGGTACCGCAGCCCCCATCAGGCGGGAGAAGACATGGGGGAGGACCAATGCGGGGTGGAGGCTTTGGGGGAAGAGGTCGGGGACTAAGGGGCGGTACAGGAAGAGGACAGTCGGGGGAGACTCGTTGTTGTTATCTCTGCGGAGATCCTAATCACTGGATAAGAAACTGCCCACATAATCCAAGAGCACAGAAAGGTGTGGATAGTGGTCCTCCTGGGAGAGGCAGGGGTCGCGGCTCTGGACCTCCTGTTACTGCTCCTATGTATCCTCAGCATCCTTGGGGAGCAGCTGGCGCTGGTCAGTACCCATCGTGGGACAATGGGGAGAACTCTGACCAGTCCGGTCAATATTGACACACCCCACAGAGACTCTCAGACAGCATCACTACGGCAGAACCGATGCTGTCAGTTCAGATTGAGAAAAAAGATCTGCCTTTCTTGGTTGACACTGGAGCCACATGTTCCACATTGAAAGTTGTACCATCTGGTTCCCTGTCATCGCATACCATCACGCTTATGGGCTTCTCTGGGGAGAAAAAGACACTGCCGTTCACTAAGCCGCTACTCACCCAGGTGGGAAAACAGACTGTGACACATCCATTTGTACATTCACCTTCTGTACCGATGAACTTGCTGGGAAGAGATCTCCTGATAAAACTGGGGGCCACGATACTCTGCAGCGCCGATGGCCTGGTTGTTGTCATGCCTGATGGATCTCATTTGCCGTGCTCTGGACCGATGGAGAACATCACTGGTCAATATCTTGTGCAGCCAGTGAATGAACAATACGCGGACATATACTGGGGTCTATTACAGCCGGAAACATCTGAGCGGCGTGGTATCCTCTCGGCTTACCTCCAGTGGAAACCCTGGATTTCCCAACTCGAACCCTATGTCTCACCTCCCGATTCCCCCCATGTTACTCTATTTTATGATGGGTTACAGACAGATTGGTATCAGGAAAATTCAGTGGTTTACCTGCATTGACTTGGCTAATGCATTCTTTTGTCTTCCCTTGGCGGAAGACTGCAGGCACATTTTCTCGTTTTCGTATCAGCACAAGCAGCTACAGTACACCAGGCTGCCGCAAGGGTTCGCTTTGTCCCCAGGGATTTTTAACCAGGTTCTAAAAGATATCCTGAGTTATTGCCCACTACCAGAGCAGGTGACTCTCGTTCAGTATGTAGATGATTTGTTGTTGGCAGCGCCCACTGCGGCTCTATGTTTGGAAGCAACTAAAAATGTCCTTTTACATCTTGCAAGAACAGGGTTCAAGGTCAGCAAAGCCAAACTTCAGGTTGCACGGCGGCAGGTAGCGTTTTTGGGCAGGCAAATTTCCCAAAAAGGAGCAGGGCTCTCCCCTCAGCACAGGTCTACTATTCTCCATCACTCTAAGCCAGTGAAGGTAAAGGACATGTTGTCTTTCTTAGGGTTGACGGGCTATAGTAGGACTTACATAGCCAATTACACCGGCTTAACTAGACCTCTGCGGGCCCTAGTGAAAGAACAAGGCATGCGCAACCTGTCAGCGACCCTGAATTGGACTCAGGAGGCGGAGGAAGCCTTTATTGCACTAAAACAGGCCCTCTCCACAGCAGCAGACCTAGCTATACCCGATTATAGCTTACCATTCTACTTGGATGTCTCTGGAACAGAACTTTGCACTAATGGCGTCCTGTTCCAGAGAAAAGGGGGTGAGAGAGTAGTACTAATGTATATCAGTGTGATGCTAGACAATATGGAAAAGCGCCATCCTATGTGTACACAACAGGCAGCAGGGATAGCAAAGCTCATTCAAAAAACTGCACACATTGTCATGGGACATCAACTGCACATTCTGACCACACATAGCGTTGTGGCCTATGTGAACTCACAGACTTTTACGCTGACTGCTCTGAGACAAAGACGACTGAGCAAAATTCTCGAGGCACCAAACCTGACTTTCACTCATGAAGGCATAAACATGGCAGATCAGCTAGGAACAGGTGAGCCACATGAGTGTACGGACAGAGTGCAGAAAGAGGAGAAAGTACGACTGGACCTACAAACAGAACCGATACCAGGGGCCAGAGAACTGTACACAGACGGCTGTTGCTTCAGGGATGAACGAGAAGGACTGAAAGCAGCATATGCAGTTGTAGAGGACGTCCAAGGGGAACTGATCACACGACAAACAGAGAGACTGGAAGGACAGCAGTCAGCACAAAGAGCAGAAGTATTGGCAGTAATAGCAGCACTGAGGCTAGGGGAAGGGCAGGAAGTAAACATTTACACAGATTCAGCCTATGCAGCAGGAGCAGTACATGTGGAACTGAAACAGTGGTTGAGGGCTGGATTTCTAACCGCAACAAACAAACCCATCAGACATGTGGGGGTAGCTCAAATGATGAGAAATCTAGAGCACTGGTGGCATCCATACCTAAAGGACATGGCCAAACATTTTGTGGGGTCATGCGAGGAGTGTCTAAAGTACAATGTCAGACCAACAGTGAAACCACACCCTGGACGTTATCCATTGGAGGTAAAGCCAGGGAAAGAAATCATCATTGATTACACAGACATGATCACACCGGTGAAAGGGTATAGGTATATTCTGATGTGTGTGGACGCATATTCAGGATGGCCTGAAGCATGGCCTACCAAGAAAGAGGATGGTAAGTCGGTAATAAAATTTCTGATCAACCATTATATCCCCAGGCATGGATTTCCAGAAAGGATCAGGTCCGACAACGGCACTCACTTCAAAAACCAAGATTTGCAACAGGTTGAGGCCATGCTAGGGCTAAAACACAAGTTTGGTACTGTCTACCATCCACAATCACAGGGTAAGGTGGAGAGAATGAATCAGACAGTGAAGAGCAAATTGGCTAAAATCTGTGCACAGACCAAAATGAATTGGCTAGATGCGTTGCCCTTAGCCTTAATGTCCATCAGGAGCTCTGTTAATCAGTCCACAAGGTTTACACCACATGAGCTCCAGACAGGGAGAGCTTTTCCTGGACCTCAATCTAAGTTGCCAGGAACAGGACATATTGAACAACACCTAACTCACAAAATGTATTTCCATGAACTCCAAAGTCTCGTTGCAGAATTTTCAAAGCAGGTGGCGAGTAGCAGAGGAGAGGGCCAACCAGCGCCGGCTCCAGAGGCTGAGTGGGTATTGCTGAGGGTCATCAAAAGAAAGTGGTCGGAGCCAAGGTGGACAGGGCCCTATCAGGTGACCGAGAGGACCTCCCACGCAGTCCGAGTCAAAGGGAAAGGTGATACGTGGTTCCATTGGAGCCAGTGTGCGGCAGCCGAGGAACCTCAACGCTCCCTAGCAGCGACTCACCAGGCGCTGAAAGATTTGCACACTGTACCGGCTGGTACAGAGGAAAAGACCACCAACCAACAAGGGGCAGAATAATCCCCTGGTGGCATTTTGCAGGCAGAAGTAGTACACTTCTGCCTCCTTGCAACGACATCATTGACGAGCAGGACGGGTGTCAGACCCGGGCTCCAACTCAACCCTCATCGGGAGAAAGTGAAATCTCCTCCGAAGAACGACTCCAGATGACGGCATCTCAGTTGAATTGTGTTATTTTTGGATTTGTTTTAATCATAATCGTGTTTGCTTGGGCTTTGCTTAAACTTGCTCTTACAGGTCATACCAAATTATAATCATGTTAAGGTTTGCTATTTGCTAAGGAGTTGGGTAATGTTGACAAACTATAAGGTTTTAAGCTCCTCTAGGGGTAACCCCGCCTAGAGCACCCTGATAGATAAGGTCTGAATTACCAAGAAAGTTTTGCTTGCTATTTTTATCATACTTGAGACACAGTGAAACATATTAGAATGTTATTGTTTGGGAGTTGGAAAATTCTCACATGTTGTGCAGCCATCACATGCGTGATTGTCCCCCTGATCTTCTGGTTATGTGAACCCAGTCTCTAAAATAATGTATGAACACTCTGGGATTGACAATCCGCTGGATGAATGGCTGACCAAGGTGTTTGGGAAATGGAAGACTCTGATAATGTCACTTTTTGTATCTCTCTTGCTGCTGTATCCCATGTATCCGTTCACTTGCCATTAGACTTATAACTACCACTATAGAGGGGAAGGCTCCCTCCCCTTTGGTAATGTCACTGCTGAACCCTCCCGATCCTGATACAGATGAAGATGATATCATCAGAATGTCGGAGATTGTGTGATCATCTTGTTGTTATCAACGTGGGGTTTTTCAATTTATTTTTAGTCATGTATTGTTACTCAGCCATTTGTGTGATCTCTTAATAGAGATCAAAAGGGGGTATTGTGAGTGAGGATAGCTATATAAGGTGATATCCTGTATAACCGACTTGCTCATTTCTGTGCTTGAACAGCAGCTTTATAAGGAGATATCTCTGAGAAAGACATGTGGTGAAACTAGGACCGCACACACAACGGTCTTCTGAAAGTAACGCCTTATACAGGCACACACACGCACACACATAGAGGAAGAGACAAGATATTGACGCACACACATCTCATAAGGAGGAGACTGAATACAAGTGTATATAACATCACACTCCTAGACAAAGACAGAGCTTTTCCGTACTTTGTGCTGTTCGCATGTGGTGTACTGAACTGCTCTCCGCACTTTGCAAACTGCGCAAATAAAACTGTGTTGATTTTTATATCGTCGCATCTGTCTTCCTCCTTCACTGCATCAACGGACTCGGAAAGAGGCACAGGTTTACCTCAACAGTTACCAGTACCTGTAATCAATTGCCAGATCAATGACAGGCCTCTGCAATGTTATAGTGTCTGCTGTCCATTATTATCATAATTTGGGTTCTTTTGCTGTTCCATATGTCTGAGCCTGAGATGATTTATCTTTATTCGGTTGAAGAGAATAATTTGAAACCCAAGGAATAAGATGTCTATCATGTAACATTATAGACATCTATCATGAACAATCCCTCTGTTACGGTTTATGTTCTGTTCCATGTCTTGTCATTTCCTGTTTTATTTTGAAGAATCACTGACCTTCCCCTCTCGTTTCAGGTTTCTTGCCCTTCCTCCCGTGTCAGGCGTCTCATTGTCTTCCCTGATTCTAAGTGTTTCCACCTGTTCCCCTTGGTCCCTCATGTGTTCAAACAGTCTGCGTTTCCCTTGTCTCGTGCCAGTATGTTGTCTCTGTCCATGAGCATCATTACCAGCCCTTTGTCTCAAGTCTTGATCCATAGATTCCACGAGCCTGCAGTGAGCGATCCTCCTGCAGAGCCATCTTGTTTTGTAAATTATTCTCGTCCATAGCCTTAGTTTATTTATTCTAAACGGTAAGTTTCATAGCCTCGTTTTTTCCTCCGTTTTCAAGGAGAGATTTTTCGTTGTAATCATTCCTAGTCGCCTCCGTTAAAGGAGAGCTTTTAGTTATCGTTAAAGTTTCATAGAGCCTCTGCTTTGTTAAGAGTGCGTCTTTTGTTTTATTCCGCCTCGTTAGGAGAGCGTGACTTCGTTTGGTTAAGTGTTCATAGCTTTTCTGTTTTCCTCCCAGTTTGGAGAGTTGTAACTTTCATAGCTGCGCTCCTTCTCCACCATAGGTACGGAGGAGAGCGCTTCGGATTTTTATAGCCTTTCCTTTGCGCTGCTTAGAGATCGCACTGCCTTGCATTGCTCTGTGTGTTTAGTTAAATAAAACCTCTTGGAACCCACACGACCCTGCATCTGTGTCCTAAGTTCCCGAGGTAACTGACACCCTCTCACCCCTATACCAAAGTCTAAGCAGCTCCTTCCAGAACAGACTGCTGCTTCCACAGTGCAAGAGTGAAGCTTCTGCAGATCCTTCATCCCATCAGCCATAAAGGTCTTCAACAACCACGACTTAACAGCGTCTGTAACATGGTTCTCTGTGTTATATATATATATGTGAAATATGTTCAGTTTATTTCCTTACCTTAATTTGTTTTATAATATAGCTCATATTGAATATTTACTTTTTTTAGATTGCTGTTCTCTTTTAAATATTTTTATCTTCTCATGATTTCTATATATATTGCTATTTAAGCTTGATTTGTGTTTTTTCTTTTGGTCATCTACGATCTTGTATCCTGCTGCTGCTGTGACATGAAAATTTCCCTGCTGCAGGATGAATAAAGTTCTATGTTATATCGCATATTTAATGGATTTTGCTTTAGACATGTTGCTATCAGTTAATATGTTGGGCTTTTTTGGTAAAATTGGAATTGCCAAAAAGCCATTTACCCCCCCCCCCCCCCCCCCCAAAAAAAAAAAAAAAAACCTGTTCATTCAGCAACTTCATAAACAAACTTGCTGTTTTTTTCTTTTAATGGTGCTCCAGCATATCTAAAGTAGCACTGTAATAAATAATGATCCCACTAACAACATTGTGATTCTGCAGGTATATGGAAGGAAGTCATCCTTATGCTCTTGGCAACAGCAAGACATAACAAGTTATTTAAACACAGATGAAAGAATCTGGTACAAAACAATGTGCACCACGGGCAACTGCAGATGAGGGTTGTCATCTTGTGGGAAACAGGAAAGAGCAAACCTAAGAATTCCTCTCAGGATATTAAAAACATGCCAAGCTCCCCCCATTCATTTCTGTGTGATGGGAGGAAATAAAATACAAATCAGTAATTTCCACAACGCAGACATGGTTTGATCTGACCTTGCCAGAAATATCCAAAACCTGCGTGACAATATACAAGTGTATTGTTCATTTTTAAATTTTTTTCAGGTTTGTTAGAGTGAGAACCTGTTTGACTGGAGGCAACATGGTGACCGTCTTATCTTCTTTTATCTTTTGTCTCGTCTTGCCTTTTCATCTCTGCTGCTGAAAAATCTATCAAATTCATAACTGAATGTAACTGAGGTTATTACATTTTTACCTGTTTGATGACTGTATTCAGCTTAATTATCATTATGGCATCATATTTATGAAGAGCTTTTCACTCGAGGTGTTGATGTTCTCTTACCCCACTCTCAAGAGAAGGCCTCTGTTGATCCTTTTGTAGGTATGGAAGCAAAATGCATTTAAAATTGAATATGACTTGTGGAAAAAAAACTAGTTTTTGGCAAAATGAGTGATGAAACATTTTTTAAAAATAAGCTAATCACAATGCTGGTATATTGATTTGAAATGAAAGCTTTCGCAATCCTAGTCAAAATGTTGGTTACTGTGAAAACTGAGTACAGATAATTTTATTAAAGAAAAGGGAAAGATTTAATTCATGTATAATTTCCTGTTCCTTCCCTTCTGCTAAAGTTTTAAGATTGCAAAAAAAAAGACAGATGGAAAAATACATATGCCTGAAGCAAAAGGTTGAGCATCCTGCATGGTTGGTAATCAGTGACTACCCTTTGTCAAGCACCACACCTTGTGTATACCTCCTTTGTCAGTTTATTTTTCATTACTTGTTTTGGAGGCATTTCTTCATTTATCATGTAAAGAGATTCTAGTGCTGTCAAATTGTTTTGTTGTTGTTTTGCTTGCACTGCTCTTTTGAGGTCTATCTGCAGATTTTCACTCACGTACTAGTGCAATATTCCCTGGTGTCAAATCTGTGCGTCCTTGACATCATCTATGTAGTGTTGACAAATAGCTTCACCACCAAGGGGCCTAAACCTTCAGTTTTCTAATGCAAAGACAAATGCCTTGCCCATTGGGCTACATGATACTCCAAAGGTGTTATTATGGGCATGCCAAGAAATGGCGTGACCATATTGCAATTGTGACCTCCCCACTAACTACAAAAAAAGTAAAATAGTTACCTAGAACCTCCCTGAAAAAAAATCGGAAAAAAAAAAACTACGAAAAACCCATTTTACATGTAAAATTTGGGTACTTTAGCTAGCATTTTTCTAACAAGCTAAAGTCGTAAAAAGCCCGCTACCAAGCAGCGGGTGTATATTATGGCCCCGCTCTGATATATATAAAAAAAAAATCCTCCAAAAAAAAAACAGCCGATCTTTGAATTTTTAAAAAACGTCATTTTGACTTTGTACGCTTGTTGCTAGGCAATAGGTTGTTGTAGGGACATCATGAAGATATTCCACGATTCGCCCCACTGTGGACTACAACATATTTAAATCTCATGAAGCTGTGATTAAAATTGTTCTTTTTTTTTTTTTTTTTTTAAATCGAGTCATCCCAATGCATTTCTATGAGGATTCTGAACATTTTGTTACCACGAAAACGAAAAAAAAATGAATCTGTTAATTCGGCCCAACACGCAACCCACGCAATGCATACATCAGTACGTGCGTCTACATCGTGCCTCGATGGGCCTTACTTTTCTCAATCAAAAGCGTTACCATGGTAAAGGTAGATGCCAGGAAGCGAAGAAATTTGGACGCTTATTGCCTGGCCGAACTTTATCGTAGAGACATCATTCAAAAAAAAAGTGTAAATTTGATTTTCGATGCTTGTTGCTAAGCAACAGCTCATTGTAGAAAAATCATTAAAATGTTCCCCAACCCGGGACGCGTTGTACTACAACATATTTCAGTCTCATTATGCTGGCTATTACGGTTTTTGAGAAATTTACCGTTAAATTTGCCCAACCGTTAACATAAGGCTTGTTACCATGGCAACACAAATCCTATGCATTCCTAAGGGGGAGCCTAAAAGTGAATGCAATATAACCAGAGCCACCTCAGACATAACCAGAACCAACTTAGACAGAACCAACAGATGCTAACATCATGCTAAAATGCTAACATACTAGCATCATTAGCATTTTTGCTAATGTTGCATCACATAGACATGAACTTACTGTTCTTGTGCTCTATTAGCTGATGCTATGAGGTTATTATGCCGATTTTTGGAGGACTCTTGCTCGGCCGCACTATAACGTAGAGACATCGTTCAAATGTCTCCTCTCAGAAATGGAACACCCTCTGGACCACACTGCTTTTCCAAGTGGTGTGGACGGCTTTGCTTTGCGGTAAGACGTATTGCATCACTTCCTGTTGCTTTGTGTGTGCACTGTAACATTTCTCGCTCCTCTTGAACTACTAATAATCACCTTATTTCTCCCTATAATTTTCGCATCTTGCATAGTTAACTCTATCGCATACTTGTTATATTCTAACGCTCACTCTTACAGATCTTTATTTTTTATTTTTCACTTTTTAGCGGTGTGTCTGGTTCTCTAGCTTAGCATGGCTACCAGTTCTCTTCCTCTATCTCCTGCTTTCACCTGCTCCGTGTGTCAGATGTTTAGTTACTCCTCTGCCTCCTTTAGTGATAATGGTACATGTAACAAATGTAGTCTTTTTGTAGTTTTGGAGGCAAGGTTATCTGAATTGGAAGCTCGGCTCTGCACTGTTGAAAACCACCCGATAGCGAGCCAGGCCCCTTTAGTCAGTGCGGAGCCACCTAGCGTAGCTAGCTCTGTTAGTCGTCCCCGAGCAGATCCCGAGCAGCCGGGACTTAAGAGTGGCCGGGTGACTGTCAGGAAGAGGAGTCATAGTCCTAAAGTCAAGCCCGTGGTTTACCATCAACCTGTCCACGTTTCAAATAGATTTTTCCCACTCAGCGACACACCCGCTGAGGACAAAACCCTGGTAATTGGCAACTCTATAGTCTATTCCAGGGGCCAGAGCGGGCAACATAGAATCCTATTTAAAACTGCTGGCTAAGGATAAGCATAAATATGGTAAAATAGTTATTCACGTCGGCGGTAATGACACCCGGTTACGCCAATCAAACCAGCAGATGACATGTTTAGCCGCATGTCCTCATTCAATCGCTGGTTGTCTAGATGGTGTCCAGCAAACAACGTGGGCTACATAGATAATTGGCAATCTTTCTGGAGAAAACCTGGTCTGATGAGGAGAGACGGCATCCATCCCACTTTGGAAGGAGCGGCTCTAATTTCTAGCAATATGGACGAATTTATTAGTCATCCAAAAACATGAGAACCCAGGGTTGAGACCAGGATGCAGAGTTGTAGTCTTACACACTTCTCTGCGGCTTCCCACCTGACCTAATAACTTTTGAATTTACATTACTTGACTTTACGGCTTCTGAGAAGAATTTTACATATAGAAGGTGTCTGTCAGAGAATGCTGTAACCAGATTTAAAGAGTTGATTTCATCATCCTTTTCTTCACTGCCATGTGCAGATATGACAGAGGATGGCTACCTAAATTTTACTCAAGTACAACTTGACTCTCTTGTTGACAGCACTATAGTTTCAATGCGTACAACACTGGACAATGTTGCCCCTCTGAAAAGGAAGGTAATCGGTCAGAAGAGGTTGGCTCCTTGGTATAATTCACAGCTGCATGCGTTAAAGCAGACTGCAAGAAAGCTGGAGAGACAGTGGCTTTCCTCTAATTTAGAAGAGTCTCAGTTAGTCTGGAAAGATAGTTTAATAATGTATAAGAAAGCCCTTCGTAAAGCTAGAACTGCTTATTGATAGAAGAGAATAAAAATAATCCCAGGTTTCTTTTCAGCACTGTTGCCAGGCTGACAGAGTCCGAGCTCTGTTGAGCCATGTATTCCTTTAACTCTCAGCAGTGATGATTTCATGAGATTCTTCATCAATAAAATTGTTTCTATCAGAGAGAAGATTAATGGAATCCTTCCCACTATTATCACTGATGTATCATCAAGTAGAGCAGCTTTAGAAGTATCTTTTGAACCTGATTTGTATTTAGACAGCTTCTGCCCAGTTGATCTTTCTGAGCTAACAACAGCAATAGTCTCTTCTAAACCATCAACTTGTATGTTAGACCCAATCCCAACCAGACTGTTCAAGGAGGTTTTCCCCTTAATTGACACTTCCATATTGGATTTGATCAATCGGTCTTTGTTGACAGGATATGTACCTCAGACTTTTAAGGTTGCTGTAATTAAACCTTTACTTAAAAAACCTACTCTTGATTCAGAAGTGTTGGCTAATTATCAACCTATATCCAATCTCCCTTTTTTGTCTAAAGTTCTTGAAAAAAATAGTTGCAGCTCAACTTTGTGATCATTTACATAGAAATAATCTGTTTGAAGAGTTTCAGTCAGGATTCAGAGTGCATCATAGCACAGAAACAGCACTGGTGAAAGTTACCAATGATCTCCTGTTAGCTTCTGATAGCGGACTTGTTTCTGTGCTTGTCCTGTTGGATCTCAGTGCTGCATTTGATACGATCGATCACAGCATTCTGTTACAGAGACTTGAACATGTTATTGGGATTAAAGAAACTGCATTAGGCTGGTTTAAGTCATATTTATCTGATAGATTCCAGTTTGTTCTTGTAAATGAAGAATCTTCCTCACACATTGGAGTAAGTCATGGAGTTCCTCAGGGTTCTGTGCTCGGACCGATTCCTTTTACTTTGTACATGCTTCCATTAGATAACATTATTAGACAGCATTTCATAAATTTCCATTGTTATGCTGATGATACTCAGCCTTACCTGTCTATGAAACCCAATTGGTTGGTCAGACTACAAGCCTGTCTTAAAGACATAAAGACCTGGATGACTCAGAACTGTCTGCTTTTAAATTCAGACAAAACTGAAGTTGTTCTCTTTGGACCTGAGCGCTTCAGGGAGAAATTGTCTAGTTATATAGTTACTCTAGATGGTATTTGCTTGACTTCTAGTTCTACAGTGAGGAACCTTGGAGTTATTTTTTACCAGAATTTATCATTTGACGCACATATAAAACTGACTGCCTTCTTTCACCTTTGTAATATTGCTAAAATCAGGAACATCCTGTCTCAGGGTGATGCAGAGAAACTAGTTCATGCATTTGTTACTTCAAGATTGGACTACTGTAATTCCTTATTATTGGGCTGTCCCACATATTGTCTGAAAAGCCTCCAGCTGATCTAAAATGCTGCAGCCAGAGTTCTGATGAGAACTAACAGCAGAGATCATGTTTCTCCAGTTTTAGCTTCTCTTCATTGGCTCCCTGTTAAATTCAGAATAGAATTTAAGATTCTTCTCCTCACATATAAAGCTCTTAATGACCGAGCTCCATCATATCTTAAAGATCTCATTGTAAGATATTTTCCTAACAGAGCACTTCGTTCCCAAACTGATATTATGTACATGTGACATTATTGTGGTTATTAACTTGTGTTTCCCTGTTCCAACAGATATCCTTTGAATGGCGTTATGGTGTTTTTCCCCCTCTTTTCTGTCTTCTCAAACCCCAACTGGTCGAGGCGGATGGCCACCCTTCCTGAGTCTGGTTCTGCCAGAGGTTTCTTCCTGTTAAAACGGAGTCGTTCCTTTCCACAGTCGCCACAGGCACGCTCAGGACGGGAGATTGGACTGAAGACAAGTTTCGGTGCAATCTGTTTTGGTTTCCTTAGCTAGGATATTATTTTTTGAATTGGCTCTATATGAATTAATTGGATTATGATTACAATGAATTGAATTCCAATTGGCTTGAATTGGACTATATTACTTAAGTGCCTTGAGATGACAATTGTAATCTGGCGCTATATAAATAAGATTGAATTGAATTGAAAAACACACGGGACACTTTGGACTACAACACATTAGCTTCTCGTTATGCTGGCTACTGCGGTTTTTGAGATATGATACTATAAATTGGTCATCATTTTAATGCTAATGTCTGACATGCTGATTTTGGAGAGGTTTTGCTCGGCCAAACTTTATCGTACAGACATCGTTCAAACTTTTCAAGACTCAGGACAGTTTGGACTACAACATACTAAAGTCTCATTAGGGTGGCATTTACAATCTTTGAGAATTTTCAACGTTAATTATATCGTAACTTTAATGCTAATGAACACACATGCTGATTTTGGAAGCCTTTTGCTTGGCCATAGTTTATCGTACACACATCGTACAAACATTTAAAGACTCTGGACGATTTGGACCACAACATATTGTAGTCTCATTATATTGGGATTTACAGTCTTTGAGAAAGTAAACTTTAACTTTATGCTAATTTTGAAGCTAATTGATTGATATGCTGATTTTGAAGGGTTGTTGCCTGGCAACATTTCATCATAGAGACATCATTCAAACATTCAAAGACACGGGGTGCTCTGGAAGCAGCGACTGTGGTTCATTAAAAACCCGTCACTGGGGGTGTGGTTTATCGACCATTATTAACCACCCCAAACACAACCAGAACCACGTCAGACAGAACCAGAACAACCCCAAACAATAACGGGTGTGGTTCATAAACAAGCCATAAACAACCCTAAATCACCAGGGGGTGTGGTTTATTTGACCATTATTAACTACCCCAAACACAACCAGAACAACCAAAACACAACCTGAACTCCTTAGACAGAACCAGAAACACAACCAGAGCGGGTGTGGTTCATTAACAACAGCACCCCAAACACAACCAGAACCACTTTAAACAGAACACAACACAAGCACTACCACCCCAAAGCGAAGCAGCAAGAGGGCAGAAATGGGCAGTAGGGCACGCCCATATCAAAATTTCCAGAAATTTTCTAGTTATTGTGATAATTATGGAAGCCATTCTGTTACTATTTACTAACTTCTCAAGAAACTAATTCAAATTTTTAAAGTTATATTTCAATTCAATATTCAATTTAATTTGAAGCCTGAACTGCCTTTTGAGTGAAGACAGGAGCTGAAGTCTGAACTACCTTTCTACCATTAGAGATCAAAGTTAAAAACAACTGTGTAATATCTTTAAATTATCAAAATTAAAATTATTAAAAGTATTTACATGATAATTGTTTAACATCACATCACAGGGTTGGTGGCAGTGACACACCTCAAAGCCAACTCCAGATCGTGATTTACCCGCTTTGCCTGGCCATTGGTCTGTGGATGAAACCCAGAGCTGAAGCTGACAGATGCTCCAAGAGCATTACGGAAAGATTTCCAGACCTGTGAGATGAACTGGGGACCACGATTCAAGACAATATCTAAGGGAATACTGTGTAACCTGAAGATGTGTTGAGTAACCACTTCAGTTGTCTCTAATTTTAGGGAGAGCCACAAAATTAACAACTTTAGAGAAACTATCTATAATGGGGAGTATGATGGTGTTACCCTTGGAGGGAAGAAGTCCGGTGACAAAATCCAGGTCAATATGCGATCATGGTCTGCTGGGCACCGGGACTGGGCGAAGAAGGCGGGCAGGTGGGTGGTTGGAAGTCTTCCCTCTGGCAGATGTGGGACTAGCCGTGACGTTACTCTTGAGGAGGGAGGGAGTGCGCACAGTTCCAGGATGGCAGGACATACAAGAGGCATGTCCCCAATGGATAGCCTGTGATTTGACATGATTAAGAACAATCGGTTATTGAGTCCAGTACCAGGGTCTGGTGTACCTGCTGAGCATCCCTGATTGCTTGTTCCACCTCCTAGATGACCGCTGCAACCAGGTAAGGTGAGGGCAGGATAGTGTCTAGACTGACAGATAGTTCTTTAGGAGAGAACTGACAGGATAAGGCATCAGGCTTCATGTTTTTAGAACCTGGTCTGTAGGTGAAAAGAAAAGTGCCCATCTAGCCTGCTGGGTTGTGACTCTTTTGGCTGACCAAATGTACTCCAAATGTTACAAACAAACGGTTTTCCAGTAATCTATCGAGGACTTGGCAGACGTCTTTGGAAAAAATTAGGATGTCATCCAGGTGGACGAAGTCGAAACCATTAACGAAATAAAGGAGCACATCAATCACCAGAGTCTGAGAGACTGCAGGACCATTTATGAGTCCAAATGGTATCACCAGAGTTTAAGGACTCGATTTATTTCTCCATAGCTAATCTCCAGTTGTGACAGGTTGTAAAGACAGCTGCTATGTTGTGGGGCGCCAGGTAAATTCGTATGTTTTCAAAATTAGATTAATTTCGATCAGTTCAGAATGATTTCCGGACAATTTTAATCTCACAGGAACAGTGGAATCAGTCACTCGAGCCATCGGACGTCCATCCAAGGAATAAGAAGACAACGGTTTAGCAACTGAGACCTGAGATTGTTGAACATAAGGACAGCTTTAATATGAGTTACCCCCAGCCTTACTGACAAGCCCTGTGTAGTGTCTGACACTTAACAGAAGTTTAGAAGGCCAGGTTCGTGTGTTCGGGGTGTCCAGACAGGAGATGAAGAATGGTAATCATGAACATCTGGAGAAATATCCCTTAGTCCCCATGTGTAACTCCCTTAATGAAGAATGTCCAGGACAGCCACACCCTGGATATATAGATATACATATATCTTTCAGCCTAACTATTGAGCCCATGCAGGCTCAACCCCTTAGGGAAAGGTTTTACCCAATATAAGGGGAGAAGCACCCCCAGTGAGGGAGAGATGGCACAGACTTTTTGGCTTCAAGGATCTCTCCAGATTTGATGCATCTATCTGTAATTCTGATACGGACCTGGGGCCTCATGTACAAAGACTTGCGTGGATTTCCTACTGAAACATGGCGTACACGCAAACCAAAATGCCCTCCAACGTACAAAAATATCCGGATGTATCAATGTGTGCGCACGCATGAATCCAAGCACATTTCTTTTGTACATCCCAATCAACGTGGAATTGATGGCACATGTCGGAGTACCCGACTCCTCCCTGTCCACGCCCCTACTTAAATATGCAAATCATATTTAAATGAACCCTGCACCTGCGATTCCTCTCTCTGCACGATCAGAAAATAAAGAAAAAAGAATGAGTAAGATGGGAAAAAAGAATAACTTAACGGAAATCGAGATGGAGGTGCTACTTTCCGAAGTGGAGGCGCGCAAAAATGTGCTCTTCGGCACACTATCATCTGGAATAAACAGCAAACGTAAGACGAGTGGGTGGGAGAGAGTGTGCGAGGCTGTGAATGCGGTGGGGTCGGAGAACCGAACACAAGCGGACGTCAAGAAGAAGTGGTCCGACATCAAGGTTGATGTGAAGCGGAGGCTGGCTGCCCACCGTCGAAGTGTGGTTAAAATAGGCGGTGGGGCAGGAGAAGCGGTTATGGGTGACACTGCTCTCTCAGGGGTGGTGGGAGCACGTGTGGGCGACTCCGACAACCCCCATGTATTTGTGTAATTCACAACAAATGTATTTCATACAGTAGCCTGCTCACAGCCCTATAAGATAGAGGTTCATGCGTAAATGCTGTATGTGGTTTCAAATTTGTTCAATTAAGGACTTTAACTCATGTTTGATTATGCAATTTATTTTATTGTTACACAGGAGAGGACATGGAGTTGCAGCCACGTGCCACGGGCTCCAGTGATTCCTCTGACATTGCCAGTGCCTCCAGCGCCAGTACGCCGCGACCACCAGCTGCTGCCGTCGTCCCTACTGGTCGTGTCCTCACCCGTGCTGTGCTGGAGTCACAGGAGGAAATCATGAGAGCAATAGGTGGCATAAATGATTGCCTCGATCAACCTATAAGCATCCTCCCAAATATGGGGGAATCAATAAATGCATTGGTGAATAAGTGAATTCTGCGTGCTTACCTCTTTTACATGGTTGAAATCAACTGTTGCTGGGCCCGAATGGCCTCCAGGGTAGGACACACATTCATGGGACCTGCTTCTGGTTTTTCTGGTGGGGGGGATATGCTGCTCTGGCAGTGGTATGGCGTACCGGTTTGCCACGTTGTGAAGGACGCCGCACGCCATCACAATGCGGCACACCTTCTCAGGACTGTACAGCAGCATACCCCCAGTCCTGTCCAAGCAGCGCCACCGTCCCTTCAGCAGACCGATCGTCCTCTCAACCACTGACCGACTGTGGGAATGGAGGTCATTGTACCTCCGCTCTTGGTCAGTCTGAGGGTTGGTGAGAGGGGTCATCAGCCAGGTTTTAAGTGGGTAGCCACGGTCACCTGGGTTAAATTGAAAGGAGACAAAGTTAACTGGATATACAGTTTCCATTCATTTTTCTACATGTATCACATACTATGGTTGCAAATTAACGCATAAGTGCGCCAAGGAAAAGGTGAGACTGACACATTTTACACTTTTTGCACGGGGTTATTAACATGAGTAATTTGCATTCGGAGATAATCAGGGGTCAAGATCTTACACTGTAGTTTAACCAGAGGGGAAAAAAATATAAAACTCTAAGACACTAACCTTAAGCACTGACTAGTAATGGTGCTGTGAAGATGGGATAGAAATTGGTCAATACACGTCACAGGGAATATTGGGACAAGTACACAAATATAGTTACTTACCAAGAAGCCACCCACAGCTTGTAGTCTGTTCCCAACAATGCTGTTCCTCAGAATGTATGAGTCGTGAGTTGAACCAGGCCACCTCGCCACAATGTTAGTTAAGTGCATTTGCGCATCACAAATTATCTGTACATTGATGGAATGGAATTGCTTCCTGTTGACATACACAAATTCATCCTGTGATGACGCTTTTATAGCACTGTGTGTTCAGTTGATAGCTCCGATTACATTAGGAAAACAGTCTTTCGCTTCAAATTGCGCTTTAGTGTTGGCAATGGATGGTTCAACAACTGCATTGTGGGAATTTGATATACCTGCTGAGATGCAGATAATTCCGTCCCACTCAGCTGGCATGGCATGGCTCGGCTCAGGGTCGACTGGCACAGTCCCAATCAGTTGGCCAGCTCCCTCTGGAATGTCCTGGTTGCTTAAACCCCAGTGTACACGTCACCTGTGGCACAAGCAGCGCATGGCTCCTCGCTGTTGCGCTCCAACGCCGGCCGCAGCTCTGCGCACAGTTCCAGGAGGATTGCCTTCAAAACGGCTGATGAGCCATTTGTCATCATCTGCCAGCAAATCCTCTCAGTCTCTGAACACACGTTTTCTTCCAATTGGACCATTTACAATGTCTTCCAATACCGCTAAAGCAGCCATTGTTTTTAATGGTACGCACTGCAACACTTTACACATGCTTTTTTATCTACTCGTGTAACTGCAGACACATGGGTGTGTTAATTGTTTATCAGTGATAATTGTTCATGTGTCTCAAATGTGCACGTCGCTCAGTCTGAGGACAAATTGTGTTCACATTTATTCATTAAAACAGTTTCCCAACATCACTTCTAAGTGTCGCCAAAGAATCAACAGCTGTAGAAAAGTGCGTAGAGGCACCGCACATTTCCACGGTCATTTCGCTCTTGATACATCTGATCGTTGACGTGAAAAAGTGTGTACGCCACTTTTTTGTGTGTACGCACCCTTTGTACATGAGGCCCCTTGTTTTCTCCAGAAAGATTGCCAATTATCTTTGTAGCCCACGTTGTTTGCTAGACACCATCTAGACCAGTGTTTCCCAACTGGTCTGGCTTCAGGACCCACCATCATTTGTTATAGAAAATTTTTAACATCTCAAATTTCTTTAATGAAAACATGTTGCAGTTTGAACCTGACATTAAATGAAATAGCACAGTGTGTCAATAGACACAAAATTCAAGTTTAACGATAAACAAAAGAGTGTGACGGTAGAGAGGAAAAATTCCCTTCGGTCGTTCCTCTCTTTTGTCCTCAATATAAGAAAATCCATATTTTATGTAGTCAATGTCATACCTGGGTTTAGCCATGGTCACTCTCATTTGAAAACAAACCGTAGCTTTTCTTCTATCTGTGAAATGGCAGGAGTCGATTCGCATTACAGGGTATCGTCGCCATCTACTGTTTAGGAGTGTGAATGGCATGCATTCTGAGCCCTTCAAAATGAACTTTTTTTTTTTCCCAGTCAGAGTCTGGCGACCCATTGAAGACAGGTCCGCGACCCACCAGTTGGGAACCACTGATCTAGACAACCAGCGATTGAATGAGGACATGCGGCTAAACATGTCATCACTGGTCAGATTTGGCAGGGGTCCAGAGAAAACTACGGAGTCCGACATTGATGCAACATTAATTTTAGTGATCTCCAATTGGCGTAACCGGGTGTCATTACCGCCGACGTGAATAACTATTTTACCGTATTTACGCTTATCCTTAGCCAGCAGTTTTAAATAGGATTCTATGTCGCCCGCTCTGGCCCCTGGAACACATTTGACTATGGTTGCTGGTGTCGCTAATGCCACGTTTCTGACTATAGAGCTGCCAATTACAGTGGGTGTGTCGCTCAGTGGGGAAAATCTATTTGAAATGTGGACAGGTTGATGGTGAACCACGGGCTTGACTTTAGGACTATGACTCCGTTTCCTGACAGTCACCCAGCCACCCTAGGGTCCCAGCTGCTCGGGTTCTGCTCGGGGCAGCTAATAGAGGTAGCAACGCTAGGTGGCTCTGCACTGGCTAAAGAGGCCTGGCTTGCTTTCGGGTGGTTTTCAACAGTGCAGAGCCAAGCTTCCAATTCAGATAACCTTGCCTCCAAAACTACAAAAAGACTACATTTGTTACATGTACCATTATCACTAAAGGAAGCAGAGGAGTAACTAAACATCTGACACACGGAGCAGGTGAAAGCAGGATATAGAGGAAGAGAACTGGTAGCCATGCTAAGCTAGAGAACCCGACACACCGCTAAAAATTGAAAAATAAAAAATAAAGATCTGTAAGAGTGAGCGTTAGAATATAACAAGTATGCGATAGAGTTAACTATGCAAGATGTGTAAATTATAGGGAGAAATAAGGTGATTATTAGTAGTTCAAGAGGAGAGAGAAATGTTACAGTGCACACACAAAGCAACAGGAAGTGATGCAATACGTCTTACCGCAAAGCAAAGCCGCACAAACAACAAATGATGTGTCTTTGTGACAGGCTGCTGGTAACAAAGTGCCTAAAGATCCTATTTAAAATGGCTTCTTTGCTAAGTTGTCTGTTCTGTGTCGACACAACACTGGTTCATCCCTTGAGTTAGGAGCCTTTTTTTCTGCCTGAATGCTTCATAGGTCAGAGTTAAGTGGCTTAACAAAGAAAAAACCCATTCCTCTGAAAATGCTCAGGACAGGACTAAAAATGAGTGAAAAAGCAGATAATGTCCAAAGAAAAACTCAGAAAGCTGGAGAACTGTTGATCAGGAACACTTTAAAGATGACAGGAAAGAAATGGGGGCTGCTTTGAACCTCTTAAAAACTAATGTGTTGAATGTTCACAGCATGAAAACCAAGAATATTGGCAACTCTTAAATATCTAAATAACATCAGTGATTAAATAAGTAATCAAATGTGTCTGGATCATCACACGTGCACGACCTTCCAGCTGTTTTTCAGCCTCCAGGAAGTCTGGTCTGTGATGGATCCTGATAGAAAAGCATGACTCAGTTATTTCAGAATAAAACTCTCTCTGCATAGACAAGTTTTGTTTTAACCGAGATGTGGAAGATTTACACATTAAATGTGGCAAATAAGTCCAGTCAGATATCAATATATGATCCAAATCTTCAACAATCAAACCAAACAACGTAGTAACATCTCTGTGAAACATCAGCATCAGATTCATTGAATCATTTACGCTTTAAGGAAGCACGGCTGCATTTAGGTTGAAGTTCAGCTTTATTATTGTGAATAATTAGCAGAGAAGACAGACAGGAAACAGAACAGATAGAATGAAAACAATATTTAGAAAACACCATATTAACACAAACACTCAGTTCTGTTGCTTTCTTTATATTATCCATGTTTTTTTTATAAAGCTTTTGCAACACAAACATTTGAATAGAAAGTCATCTGCTTTTTTTTCTTACAATTCGACCCAATTTTCTGAGGTGTCAGTAAGATGTATGAGACAGGCTTTGGTCAAACTCTCTGCTGGTGTCATCACAGAGTCATCACGCCTATGACAAGTTAACCAGGGGCAGGAAGAAAGTTTCTGACAGAACTTGACTGTCTCTGACAGAACTGAGTAACTCTATCAGTTTAAACCAGAGTCCCTAAACATTGGAGCAGAATCAGTGAAGATCTGTCAGCAGGTTGGAAATTCCTTGGCTGATTGCAGCTCAGTGATTCCTCTCTGATGTCACAGTTTGTCACATGTGCAGCAAACTAACTGCAGCTGACATGAACTGAATGGTCTCAGTTGAAGTGAGCTGCAGAGAAACACAACATACTGATATTCAGTGTGAAGCGTTGACTGGAAACACACAGAAAAACAACATCCTGGAAGAATGGCAGCTTCTATCTTTAAAGGACTGGAAGAGGAAGAAGTTTCCAACGAATCATTTAGAAGAGTTTCAAACAGAAACTGACTGAATCCATGAATCTGAAAAGGTGTTTCTGAGTGAAAGAGACAGACATGTACAGACTGAACTATCTGTTCAACAGTGATTCTCTGACAGGAGGAAACTCTTTATGCTCAACACAGAGACACTGAGGAAACAGGTGACCCGAACCAGAACCCAAATCCAGGATGCAGAGGTTCTTCAGTGAATGTGGGGTTGAAGGTGTGGAGGTGGATCAGTGTGTCAGAGGAGACTCTGTAGAAGGACAGAGTGCCAGCAGGACGGTCCAGACTCCAGGACTGATCATTCCATCCAAACTCACAGTCATCACTGCCTCCTCCCCTTCTGGAAATCACTGATATATAAACTCTTCCTCTCCACTCGACCTCCCAGTAACAGCGACCAGTCAGAAGCTGACCTGTCATCAAACCTGTCTGGATGATCAGGATATGACTGAACCTCCTCCTTCCTGTTGTTGTCAGACAGTTTCAGGTCTCTGTTCACTGTGTTTGTGTCGATGGTGAGTCGACAGGAATCTGATGGAGAGAACAAACACAATCCAGCTGCAGTTATTGATCTATCATTTGTTCACTTTGATCAATGAGTGATGTGACAGTGTGAAGATGGTTGGATGTCATGAATCAGATGAAGAACACACTTACACTTTCTCAGACCTGGTGTCAGCCATCGTTCTCCAGCAGGCTCCGTCCTGAAAGGAGGGGGAGGGGGGGCTCAGAGCTCAGAAAAATGAGGATTTTTTTTTTATTTCTAACAGCACTTTATTTACTTTGTATCAAAACATTTCACACAATTTACTTAATAATAAAAGGATCAATCAATCAGTTCAGAAAATGTGCAAATTGCAGTTCTTTGTCAGCCACCTGGCACAAAATCCCCTCATGAGCCCAGTGATGTGCAAATTCAGCTATGTTGCCGGTGACTCTGTGGAAGCAAAACTCCAGCCTCAGTCTGGCTTTAATGTTGTACCTCCACAGAGTCACAGCATCCAGGGTCGATCCTCCCTGCAGTCTGTCTCTACGGGTCAGATAAATGGACAGTTTAGCCTCTCCTAGAAGAAAATTTAAGAGTTGACACTTTTGTTTTTCAGTCTTTTTGTATCTGCTAAAAGTAGCACCAAATAGGTTAAAAACACGAGTTAAAACGATAAAAAACTCTGCTAACCTATTGCACTCAGTAAAAACATGAAAAACGTTTTCGGCTAAACCACAGAAAGGGCACTCGTTTAAAACACTGAGTAAAAACAGATAAATAGGCAGTTGTGGCTATGGCACCATGTAAAATCCTCCACTGGAGATCTCCAGTTCTCTTTTTTATGGGAGGTTTATAAAGAGTTCTCCATTGTGGGCTCAGTCCACTCAGCCTTTCCATCCATACGCTCTCAGCTCTATTGCTCAGTTTTTTCTTGTGGATGTTCTTCACACAGTTCATATAGAACATCTTTTTATCAGCCTTGTTCAGGCTTAGTTTGTCTCCTCCACAGACTTTCAGCATCGGGCCGCTGAGCTCTGTGAATGTTGGTTCCAGGTTTACCTCCGGGTACGGGTCTGTGGCGTCGGGTTCGGCCTCTCCTCTGCCGTACCTGAGGAGAAGGTCTCTCTCTTTCTCTGTCAGCCTCTTCCTCCATAGCTCCAGGCTCCTCTCCATCAGGCGGACAGAGCGCACCCCCAGAGTTGAGCCCAGAGCCCGGCTGCCAGTCAGTGCAGGTCCTGCTGCATCCACCAGTTGCTCCAGACAGACGACCTTTGACCTGCTCAGCGCCCCCGCCAGCCCAGGCACGGTGCTGCAACACACATCCAGCCTGGCACCACATATTAGAGGCTCCTTTAACAACCAGTACAGAGAGTCACGCTTCCCGCTCACTTTGTGTTTAAACAGCGCCCATGATTTAAAAGCACTCTGATAAAAAGGAGGCAACCCACTTACTTTTAGAGAATTAAAATCAGTTAAAAACAGAGCAGCATCCAGCCCCAGCTTGTTGACACGCCTGAGTATGCAGCTGGCCACGTCCCGCCACACCAGATCCTCAGGTCCAGTCAGATATCTCTGAATGAACTGGAGCCTGAAGGTGGCTGTCCTGCTAGCCAGGTGGACCAGGCCCTGGCCCCCCTCATCTCTGGATAAAAACAACACACACTGCGGTACCCAATGAAACTTCTCCCACAAGAAATCAACCATCGTTGCCTGGATCTCCGCAACGAGGCCTGATGGAGGGTCCAGGCAGGTCAACCTGTGCCACAATAAAGAGGCCACTAGGTTGTTCAGGACCAGCACCCTGCCTCTAAAGGATATTTTACCGTGGAGCCATCTCCACTTAGCTAGTTTTCTTTCCACTATTGTATTGATGTTGTCCCAGTTTTTCTTCGTGAAGTCATTGTTTCCCAGATAAATACCAAGGTATTTTAAACCGCCGACAACCGCCTGCCGGGAGCGGCCGGTTCAGCGGCCGGTTCAGCGGCCGGTTCAGCGGCGACAGCCTGGAGGGGAGAGGCGTCCACACACCGATCTGTCCTTTCCTGAAGACTTTTCAACATGAAGGGGTCATCACATTAAATAAACGTTTTTTGGTCCACACACGGACCACTCCTCTGCTGTCTCTGGTGGGAGTGACTGAGAGAAGGAGATTTACACATGAGGACAGAAGATGAGTTAGCATTAAGCTTTTGGTTCCATTTTGGTAATTATCTTAAAGTAATGAAAACAACTTTGGACCATTTTAAGTAACCAAAGAGTGGGAGTAAATATTATTGGAAAGCTATAGTTTTAATCATAGATCTATCTGCCCCTGTTCTGTTTGAAATGACTCTCACAGCACTTTGGTGGATTCTGGGCTGTCACACAATATTATAATTCATGAAGTTTAAAACTAAAATATCAAGGATTAAGATTGGTGCAAAGCATCATCAGCTCTCATTGTCTGAGATGAGAAAATGCTGTGTGAACAATCACTGTAAGACAACATGATGACATGTTAGAGTTCAATATGATCATCTGCAGCCTGTCAGCCAGCTTTAATGTCGCCACATTTACTGGTTCATGTTCAGCACAGCTCGGGAACTGGACTCCTCATTGATTGTGATGCGTTGTCCTCTGATGGTGAAAAGATAAACTGCATCATTTCACTTTAATCAACACTGACGAGATGCTCTGTTTCCAAATCAAATAATGATAGCTGTTAATCATGCTGATACGAACATGTTCACCACAAACCATAACCGCGGCCAGGGCACTAAAACTGCTAGAGCTGCACCTGCTCTCAGAGACAGAGGAAACCTGTCCTCTTTAACCCCCTAACAAGCCTCCATTTGATGTGTTTTCTTAAACTTCACACAGCAAATTGTATTTGTCTTCCAGCTCTGAGCTTCCTGAGTTACAGTACAGAGACAGGGATTTGCTTTAATTTGAGGAGGTTTCCATCAGTACATAAAGAAGTGTGTGAAAGATATTTATTTCTGTTGGAAGTGGCTATTTTAACCCAACTGCAGCTGCCAAAGAGCAAATATTCAAATAAACAATCTCAGTTTAGGATATAAAACATGTGAAACAGTTTAGCAATAAATGATCAAGTTACATAGCCGAGAAGGAAAATGTTCACATCCTATTTTAAAGGAAGCGCGTTTTGTCCAAACGACTTATTTCCTGTTGGACTGAAAGTGCGAACATATTGTAACGCATTTTATGAGTTTGATACGTTAAATTGCATTTATTATTTCAGTTCGATTTATATAGTACCAATGCATTTATAATTAAAGCCCTGTGACAACCACAGAAAGTGAGAACCGCTCTGCGGCGGCTGAGCTGAGGCGCGTTTAGTGGCTCAAACAGCGGCCAACAGCAGCTAAAATCCGCCTCCTCTGAAGGCACAAAAAGCATTTTTCAGTCATCAAGAAGAGGAGATGCAAAATTGAAACGGATCTGAGTTCAGCTGCTGGGCATCAGTTCACCATGCTCCTGCTCCTAGTTTGTCCGTTAATGCAAAGTGTGAGGCGGCAGATTTCTGCTGAAACTGAGCTACCAACAGCTGAAGTTAACGAGTCAAACAAGAAAAACTGGTAAACATTTTACCTTCAAATGGGGGTTGAGGCGGTGAAAATGAACTGCGACAAATCCAGGAAGTTAACGAAACTATCAATGTGCTTGTTTGATTTGTACCACAGGAGGGTGCCAAATCACCATCACTGAACACTCCAATTTCTCCCCAGTTTAGGGAGATAAGTTGCATGTGAACAGTGGTGAAGAGGAAGAAAAATAGGATTCAATTTAAAGAGAATTATCAGACTTTAAATGACAAATGAAATACAGCAATATAGCAGATAAAGGGATCCCGGAATTTGTTTGCACAGTATGTTGAAATCTTATCTGAACAAATATTAACAAAAATTATCAGGATCAGGAAATATATAAAAAAAATTCAAAGATTTTTTATCTGAAGTTTATCCTTAATCAGTAAATTAATCTTTTATTTTCTTCTAGTCTCAATGAGCTCATTCAACCATCTTAAAAGAAGTATTTTGTTTTGTTGTTTCTCAAATCACAGATGTCAAAGTATGTTTATCAGCAATGAGCATGCAAAAACAATTATTACATAAATATATACAGCATTTTTAAACGTTTGACACAAAATTCTGATGGTACTGTGATGGTGATAGATATGGATCTAATGGTACTATTTTCACATGAACATAATGAACATGGGACACTGTGTTTGTGAAGCAAAAGTTGTGTTTGAGTTTGTTCTGAGTTGTTTAAAAGTGTTATTCTTTGAGCAGTAGTCATTTGTTTCATATCTGTTATGTTAGATTACTGTTAGTTTTGTGGTAAAACCAGGCGTAAAAATGTTCATCCAATTAAAATAAGACAATAAGTCTTGTTGCAAATATGGTGTTTCACTGCACTAAGCTTTAACTTAGTGCAGTGTTCAACTTGTTCAACTATATCACAACCACTGACATAAATGTATATATATTCACCAGGATTTATCAAAGGATTCCAATTTTGAGGTTAGCAGACCTGTTTCCATAGATATATGATGGAAAAGAAGATTTCTCCGATAGTGGACATTCTCCTCCTTCAGCTAAACCTGTTTCCAAAGTGCTTAAATAACGTTTAAGCATCAGCATCAATGGAAGTCTAAGGTCAAAATGTACTTACCAGTAAACTCTTCCCATTTCCCTCGTATGTGAATGTTTCCATTTTTGTCACATGCCGATTTTATCTAGTTGTTCCAGGCATTTCTTGTTGAAATGAAGGGAAAACACCTAACCAACACACAATTATGAATCCAACCTTCATGAGGAAAAATGAATGAGGGTAAAAGAAGTAAATAAGAACACAAAATGTCAGAACCGTTGCTTTGGTTGTGAAAATACCAAAAATAATAAACTTCCCTGCCTCTCGCCCAATGACTGCTGGGATAGGCTTCAGCCCCATCCGCGATCCAACCAACGGATTAAGCGGGTATAAATTGATGGATGGAATATTAAACTTTGGTTGTAAAGTCATTAGAAAATTAAAGTGATGTTCTATTGTAATCTTCACCTCCACCTCCCAGTAACAGCGACAAGTCTATTCTGTACTCAGCAGCTGACGTGAGAAATATGTCCGGATGATCAAGCTATGACTGAACCTCCTTCACCGGTCACCTCCTTTTTGTTCTCAGACAGTTTGATGTTCTTGTGAACTGTGTTTGTGTCGATTGTGAGTTGACAGGAATCTGATGGAGATAAAAAAAAAACACAATCCAGCTGCAGTTATTGATCTATAATCTTTATTGTTTTCATGAAACAAATGAAAAAAACATTTCCACAGACCTGGGGCCTCATGTACAAAGGGTGCCTACGCACAAAAAAGTGGCGTACACACTTTTTCACGTCAACGATCAGATGTATCAAGAGCGAAATGACCGTGGAAATGTGCGGCGCCTCACGCAAATTTCAGGGCTGTCGTACGCACTTTTCTAGAGCTGTTGATTCTTTAGCGACACTTAGAGGTGATGTTGGGAATCTGTTATAATAAATAAATGTGAACATTTTGTCCTCAGAATGAACGATGTGCACATCTGAGACACATGAACAATTATCACTGATAAACAATTAACAACCATGTGTCTGCAATTACAGTTAGAGTGAATATAAAAGCATGCGCAAAGTGGTGCAATGCATACTATTAAAAACAATGGCTGCTTTAGCGGTGTTGGAAGACATAGCAAATGGTGCAATAAGGAGAGAGCGTGTATTTATGTTGGAACATGAGGACAAGTGGCTCATCAGCCGCTTTAGGTTCCCGAGGGCAATCCTCCTGGAGCTATGCGCAAAGCTGCGGCCGGCGTTGGAGCGCAACACAGCGAGGAGCCATGCGCTGCCTGTTCCCATACAGGTGATGACCACGTTGGGGTTCCTGGCAACCGGGGCATTTCAAAGGGAGCTGGCCGACCGATCGGGACTGTGCCAGTCGACCCTGAGCCGAGCCATGCCAGCCGTGTGGGACGGGATTATCTGCACAATGCAGCTGAACAGGCCAACATTAAAGAGCAATTTGCAGCGACAGTCACTTTTCCTAATGTAATCAGAGTTATCGACTGCACACAGTGCTATAAAAGCGCCATCACAGGATGAATTTGTATGTCAACAGGAAGCAATTCCATTCCATCAATGTACAGATAATTTGTGATGCGCAAATGCACTTAACTAACATTGTGGGGGTGGCCTAGTTCAACTCACGACTCATACATTCTGAGTAACAGCATTGTTGGGAACAGACTACAAGCTGGCACTGTGCGTGATGGGTGGCTTCTTGGTAAGTAACTATATTCGTGTACTTGTCCCAATATTCCCCGTGACGTGTATTGACCATGTGCTCAATTTCTATCCCGTCTTCACAGCACCATTACTAGTCAGTGCTTAAGGTTAGTGTCTTAGAGTTTTATATTTTTTTCCCCTCTGGTTAAACTACAGTGTAAGATCTTGACCCCTGATTATCTCCGAATGCAAATTACTCATGTTAATAACCCCGTGCGAAAAATGTAAAACGTGTCAGTCTCACCTTTTCCTTGGCGCACTTATGCGTTAATTTGCAACCATAGTATGTGATACATGTAGAAAAATGAATGGAAACTGTATATCCAGTTAACTTTGTCTCCTTTCAATTTAACCCAGGTGACCGTGGCTACCCACTTAAAACCTGGCTGATGACCCCTCTCACCAACCCTCAGACTGACCAAGAGCGGAGGTACAATGACCTCCATTCCCACAGTCGGTGGGCCCCGCTTATAAGTTGATCTAGGCAATCATTTATGCCGCCTATTGCTCTCACAATTTCCTCCTGTGACTCCAGCACAGCACGGGTGAGGACACGACCAGTAGGGACGACGGCAGCAGCTGGTGGTCGCCACGTACTGGTGCTGGAGACGCTGGGCATGCCAGAGGAATCACTGGAGCCCATGGCACGTGGCTGCAACTCCATGTCCTCTCCTGTGTAACAATAAAATAAATTGCATAATCAAACATGAGTTAAAGTCTTTAAATGAACACAATTTCGAAACCTTCAAGTCCTCTCAGTCTTTAATTTGAAACCACATCATACAGCATTTACAAATGAACCTTTATCTAATAGGGCTGTGAGCAGGCGTCTGTACATTTGTTGTGAGTTACACAAATACATGGGTATTTACCTTGGGGGTTGTCGGAGTCACCAACACGTGCTCCCACCACCCTGAGAGAGCAGTGTCACCCATAATCGCGCTGACTCGTTGTTCAAACAGGGTGGGCCCCTCTTCTCCTGCCCCACCGCCTGTTTTAACCACACTTCGACGGTGGGCAGCCAGTCTCCGCTTCACATCGACTTTGATGTCGGACCACTTCTTCTTGACCTCTGCTTGTTCGGTTCTCCGACCCCACCACATTCACAGCCTTGCACCACGCTCTCCCTCCTACTCATCTTACGTTTGTTGCTTATGCTGGAGGACAGCGTGCCAAAGACCACATTTTTGCGGGCCTCCACTTCGGAAAGTAGGACTTCCATTTCGGTTTCGGTGAAGTTTTTCTTTGTCTTTTCCCCCCTGTCGTTTTTTCTATCTTTTCTGATAGTGCAGGGCTCATTTAAATATGATTTGCATATTTAAGTAGGGGCACGGACAGGGAGGATTCGGGTACTCCGACATGTGCGCTTAATTCTACGTTGATTGGGATGTACAAAAGAAATTTGCTTGGACAAAATAAAAGTAACAAAATATGTAACAATATGTAACAAATGTGGGTTTTAATTGATTTATTTTGTTTTACTAATTTTATGTTAATTATATGTGGTGATAGTTTAGGTATTTAGGTTTTTAGGTTTAGGTTATTTCTTTATTAAATCACTGATAAGTGATTTCAGGGGGGGTTTGTGGGGAGAGCAGGACCTTGACACTGCTTGGACCAGAATGAACTCTGTCAAAGATGTAGTAGCATTCTCAGACAGCAGGTGCCGGATAAAGATTGGATTTGGACCACACACAGAATGATATTAAGAGGTATAAGAAAGCTCACACACTAAGGTCATCGGGAATTTCCGTGCATGCTGCCATGTACATGTCTTGTTCTGATCAATAAATTCCCCATAAGAGGCTGCAAAGGTGAGTCCGACTACTTTTTCTCCACAATACAGTCTGCTCTATCAGTCCCTCCATATAAAGGCATCATATACTTGACCGAGAACAAAGATCCTCCGTTCTTCCACCAGCACGGGAACTGCGGTCAGAAGCAGAAAAGTCTGGTAGATGCCCTTCCAAGTTAGACAATCAAAACAAAGAAAATGTATGAAAAACTGGCTAAGTCAAAGTGTGTAAGACGGCGACAGTGAAAGATGGCACAAGTCGAACGTACATACAGGGGGTGCTGCCTGACGCCAGTTTCTTTTCCTACCCCACGTAGCAGTGCAGGATCGTAACTTTGGGTCAACTGTTTTTGGGTCCTTGAATCCATCTCTCTTTTCAACCCAAACAAAAAAAACTGGCCTGCAAACAATGGCACGTTAATCAAGTGTTTCAGTTAATCATGTCAGGTCAGGATTGATACATTGTCTTAACTTCAACATCATGGTGGGAACCTAAAACATTTAATTTGTACGTTTAGAAATAGAAAGATCCAAACACTCATTTTCCCTTTCTACAAGCAGGAACAGTAACTCTTCCAAATATCCTGCATCACGTTTTCTCATTGAGGTGTATCACTAAATGTCTGACTGTAAGCAGCTGGGCCTGCACGCTGTGGTGTATGCGCTCTGATTGGCTGAAACACTATATTTGCAAGCAAATCACATTTTCCCCATGGTGAAAAAGAGAAAAGATGGTTTCAACTTCCTCCACCTTTTTCCTGTTTCTTAATCCTGCCTGACATCTGTAGCATTTCCTCCCCGACTTTGTGGTCTTTTTCAAGAAAACATTCAATTCAATTCAATTTTATTTATATAGCGCAAAATTACAACAATTGTCATCTCAAGGCACTTAAATAATATAGTCCAATTCAAGCCAATTGGAATTCAATTCAATTTAATCATAATCCAATTAATTCACATAGAGCCAATTCAAAAAATAACATCCTAGCTAAGGAAACCAACAGATTGCACCGAAACTTGTCTTCAGTCCAATCTCCCGTCCTGAGCGTGCCTGTGGCGACTGTGGAAAGGAACGACTCCCTTTTAACAGGAAGAAACCTCTGGCAGAACCAGACTCAGGAAGGGTGGCCATCCGCCTCGACCAGCTGGGGTTTGAGAAGACAGAAAAGAGGGAAAAGAGGGGGGGGAAAACACCATAACACCATTCAAAGGATATCTGTTGGAACAGGGAAACACAAGTTAATAACCACAATAATGTCACATTTACATAATATCATTTGAGAAATTAAACGGGGAAAAGAGAGCAAAGTGAGGAAAGGTGTGACAGATGAGGTCCCCCAGCAGTCTAAGCCTATAGCAGCTTAACTATAGGATGTTTCAGGATTACCTGAGCCATCCCTAACTATAAGCTTTATCAAAAAGGAAAGTTTTAAGCCGAATCTTAAAAGTGGAAAGGGTGTCTGCTCCCCGGACATTTACTGGCAGCTTATTCCACAAGAGAGGGGCCTGATAACTGAAGGCTCTGCCTCCCATTCTACTTTTAGAAACTCTGGGAACAACAAGTAAACCTGCAGTTTGGGAGCGAAGTGCTCTGTTAGGAAAATATCTTACAATGAGATCTTTAAGATATGATGGAGCTCGGTCATTAAGAGCTTTATATGTGAGGAGAAGAATCTTAAATTCTATTCTGAATTTAACAGGGAGCCAGTGAAGAGAAGCTAAAACTGGAGAAACATGATCTCTCCTGTTAGTTCTCATCAGAACTCTGGCTGCAGTATTTTGGATCAGCTGGAGGCTTTTCAGAGAATATGTGGGACAGCCCAATAAGAAGGAATTACAGTAGTCCAATCTTGAAGTAACAAATGCATGAACTAGTTTCTCTGCATCACCCTGAGACAGGATGTTCCTGATTTTAACAATATTACGAAGGTGAAAGAAGGCAGTCCTAGAAACCAGTTTTATATGTGCGTCAAATGATAAATTCTGGTCAAAAATAACTCCAAGGTTCCTCACTGTAGAACTAGAAGCCAAGGAAATACCATCTAGAGTAACTATATAACTAGACAATTTCTCCCTAAAGCGCTCAGGTCCAAAGAGAACAACTTCAGTTTTGTCTGAATTTAGAAGCAGACAGTTCTGAGTCCTCCAGGTCTTTATGTCTTTAAGACAGGCTTGTAGTCTGACCAACCTATTGGTTTCATCTGGTTTCATAGATAAGTACAGCTGAGTATCATCAGCATAACAATGGAAATTTATGACATGCTGTCTAATTATGTTATCTAATGGAAGCATTTATAAAGTAAAAAGAATTGGTCCAAGCACAGAACCCTGAGGAACTCCATGGCTTACTCTGGTGTGTGAGGAAGATTCTTCATTTACAAGAACAAACTGGAATCTATCAGATAAATATGACTTAACCAGCCTAATGCAGTTCCTTTAATCCCAATAACATGTTCAAGTCTCTGTAACAGAATGCTGTGATCGATCGTATCAAATGCAGCACTGAGATCCAACAGGACAAGCACAGAAACAAGTTCGCTATCAGAGGCTAAGAGGAGATCATTGGTAACTTTCACCAGTGCTGTTTCTGAGCTATGATGCACTCTGAATCCTGACTGAAACTCTTCAAACAGATTATTTCTATATAAATGATCACAAAGTTGAACTGCAACTATTTTTTCAAGAACTTTAGACAAAAAAGGGAGATTGGATATAGGTCGATAATTAGCCAATACTTCTGAATCAAGAGTAGGTTTTTTAAGTAAAGGTTTAATTACAGCAACCTTAAAAGTCTGAGGTACATATCCTATCAACAAAGACCGATTGATCAAATCCAATATGGAAGTGTCAATTAAGGGGAAAACCTCCTTGAACAGTCTGGTTGGGATTGGGTCTAACATACAAGTTGATGGTTCAGAAGAGACTATTGCTGTTGTTAGCTCAGAGAGCTCAACTGGGCAGAAGCTGTCTAAATACAAATCAGGTTTGTAACCTGGAATTATTCTTATTCTCTTCTATCAATGATAAATAATAAGCAGTTCTAGCTTTACGAAGGGCTTTCTTATATGTTATTAAACTATCTTTCCAGACTAATTGAGACTCTTCTAAATTAGAGGAACGCCACTGTCTCTCCAGCTTTCTTGCAGTCTGCTTTAACGCACGCAGCTGTGAATTATACCAAGGAGCCAACCTCTTCTGACTGATTACCTTCCTTTTCAGAGGGATGTTACAGTTGCAGGGAAAGATTGTTTGAAATTGAAATTCTGTGAGTCTGTTTCCGAGTCGATGTTTGCCTTGTGCTTTTGTGAAACCATTGCACGTGTGCTAGATGTTGTAACAATCTGTTGCTGTCTTTTCTGTTGTTTGCTCAATGCTCTAGCCGACAGTGAGGGAAATTGTTCAGTGAAAAAACACTGATTCTTGTCAAGCTTTATACATCTGATCAAAGCATAACCTGGAAATGATAATTTCTTTTCATCAAATTTTTTTTATTTTCAACCATATATTGGCAAAGAAAATGTGTGTGATCATTTAAGCATTTAAAGCTTGTCATAAAATTCAATTCACTTCTATTAAATGATACAGTATTAATTGCCAAAGGGAAATTATTACATTATATTATAGTATTAATTATTATTAAATTTATGCTGTTGTTGTAGATAGATAACAAAATAAAACTAGAAATCAGCTGGCAAAAATGTAGAAAGTTGAAGTGTAGCAGAGAGGAAGGTATATAAAACCCTTCAGAGGTTGGGATCACTGGGTTGGGATGTTGTTTTTGTAGCTTAGCAACAACTTAGCTGATGATGTCACGCACAGCGTCAGCAGGTAACTCAGGTGAACTCTCAGCAGACAACATGGACAGAAACTCACAGCCAGCAGTTCAACATCTGGGCTGCAGAGACGCTCCTTCTCAGTGACATGTCCAGGATTCCACCATCTGTTGTTAACCAGCTCTGTAATCCTCCTCCTTTACTGTTACCACTGCCTGCAGTCTCTGTCTGCCCGGATAGTCTTAAAGCTGAGCAGAGAGCTGTTAGAGTTGTTCCTGCAGCCAGGTCTCTTCCTGATATTCCTGCTGTCATCAGGGGTCCAAGCTTGTCTATTTTTTCTGTCAGTGATCTCACACTTCCCATCAATCCATCAAGCTGGTCAAGTTTGCTCATCAAGGACGCCGACTAGACAGCATACATGAACACGGTGTCACAGCTGGCAGCATGGTGTACACGCAACAACCTGGAGCTCAACACTAACAAGACGGTGGAGATGGTCATGGACTTCCGGAGACACCCACCCTTCCACCCCCCAATTCTCATCAACAGCTCCGCAGTTCAGGTGGTGAGCTCTGTGAAGCTCTTGGACACCACCATCACCAGCGATCTTAAGTGGGAGACACATTCCTCCAAGGTCATGAAGCGGGATGTTCTTCCTCAGACTGCTCCACAAGATGAATGTCTCCCCCAAGGTTTGCTCCCACTTCTACAGAGCCACCATTGAGAGTGTCCTCACCTCCTCCATGTGGTACCCTCCATCCTCTGCCCACACCAAGAACAGATTGGAGCGCATCGTGCGAACAGCAAGCCGTCTCACGAGCCTAGAACAGGAGCCTGTGTATGTTCTGCACGATGGCAGATCCCGGCAGAGGGCCGGGAGGATAGTGGGGGACCCATCTCACCCACCTCACTCCCGGTTCACTCCCTCCCATCAGGTCGCAGGTTCAGGTCCATCAGAACCAAAACCACCAGGCACTTCAACAGGTTTTCCCCCCAGGCCACCACCGTCTTAAATAAGGAGATCTCAGCCCCCCAGCCCCGCCCCTTCCACAGACACTTCAACATCACTTAATTATAACATTCATTGCTGCCATCCAGTACATACTCCTGGGCAACTAACTGTATTTCATTCTGAAATTCCTTTCATTCAAACTGTACATATTGTATTTATCATATTTCTATATCTACCATATTTTTCATTGTTATTTCTAATTTGTTATTTTATTGCTCTGTGGCGCTGTTACCAGGTCAAATTCCTGTGTACATTGGACATTTTGCGAAATAAAGCTAAAAATCAGAAATAAATTTCTGATTCTGATGAGGATCAAATGAAGAAATGGTTGAACCCTCTTTTATCTTTTCCTCTAGTTTGTTCCTGTTCTGCATCCTTTTCTGCATCCATTTCTTGGGCTTTGGAAAGCTCAGTTAGCTGCTCCAACAGGTTAACAACTCTCCCATTGTCATGATTATGCATCATAATAGATGTAAAAAATTGTCAGTTAACCAGCAGAAGTCCTTACAGAAATCTGTGTTTTCACAGAAAAAAGCTCAGTAGAAAATCTCAAGAAGATTCAACAAAGACACAGATTGCTGCTGCCTCTAGGGTGGTAACATTTTGATGATGACATGTATGAATAGAGGCAGCTGGAAGAAAAATAGTCAGGATTCAAAGGAAATAAGGACAGAACAAGAAAAGACAGAAGGGGGAGAAGAAATGCACTTTCCCAAGTGTGATTGATGGATGATGGAACAGGGACACCTGTTCAAATACAGATAACATCATCTTGAATAAATCCATTGTTGTTGGTTTTTTGGAATGAGAAGAAAAATCATCCTCAGATCTGACATATTACACCTGTATTGTGCTTCCTGCACTGGCTTACTTTACTTCAAAATTAGCTGTGGTCTATGAAGAGGCTGGATTGTAGAGTTTGGATTCATACATACCTAGCTAACCAACAATACCTGATGTTTCGGGGTCATCCCTCTGACCACCCTTTCCAAAAATTTTTTTTCGTGTGTTTATATTCTGAATACCCCGCATTCGTGTAGTTCAGCAGGCTCTGAAATACTGTTTCATAGAAATGCTTCTCAAAGTTTAAATAAACTGTGCAGTACTATCTAAGTGTGTGGTATTGCTTATGGTAAAATAAAAGCAAATGAATCACAAAATAGATAAAGAAGTAACTTCATGTAAAACATTAATAAACGAATATAAAAAAGTAAGTCTTTAAAGATTATTTGCCAAAATGTTCTTTGTATAGTTCTTTTTCAAAGTCTTAAATCAAAACTCCTCTTTATGCTAATGTACGGAAATATTTACATCAGAGTGCATTTACAGTATCAGAGGGATGGATAATGGCCTCAGTTAGCTGCTTCACCTGGAAGCATCACTGTAACTGTTGTATGTTTTTCATACAGTATTAAGTATTTATTTGAAAGTCAACCATGAGCTGTATCTGCAATATAAACGCACCACTTGACTTTTGTCCTTTCACAATTCTACAGCTGCATACAAGCATCAACTCCTCTGAGTCATTGCTGAAAGATCCATTATGTTGCAATCACCTCTAACTCATTACTGTCTGCCAGCTGAAACCAGACTTGTTATACCAGACCTGCACCTGTTACACCTGCACCTTAAATACAACCCAGAAGTGTTGGAAAACATTGATGAGCAGTAGCTGCTGGAAGTTGTGGATATTTTTGTGTGAAAAACACATTGAAAAGCTTAATAATAAGAGTATTAATGATACATTTCATACAATATAGCAAACATCAATAGGAATAACTAAGTTTCTTCCTTTACTTAGAAGGCATATGATATTCTCAGTTTATACCCACTAAACTGTAACTCTAAAAGTTTCTAAAAATATATCCTTAACTGGTTTGTTTAATGTTAGTAAGACATCATTTTTATTTGTCATTTTGACTTCCCTTAGCAAACAGTAGTGTATTCAGGTGTACTACTACTATACTTACTTTATACTAAAACTGAGGCAGTATACTTGATGTTTACTTTTTATATACTATATTTTATATACTTAAGAATAGTATAGTGAAGTATTATACTAAAAAGTATAAAGAAAAGTCTAAGACTAAGTACATTAATACTAAGACTTACACTTATATTTTAATAATAAAGCTTATACTTGTACTTTAGTATACTTTTTAATTCTTAGTTTGATCTAGTTTGATCCAAGTACGGAATAAGGTCAAGTCGTTGAGTCAGCAAAAAGGACTTTTTCATCGAGGCTCTTTGTTTTTGAAATGCACATGTTTAATGATTTAAGCAGGTATTTGTAAATACAACGTATGGTATCTTTTAAAATGTTAGATAAACATATCAAACTTGTTCTCAACATTCTGTCTTGTGATTTTATAAATACATTGCAGTCTAGTATACAGACAGTATGAGTAGTGGTAAGATTGCCACCTTTCATGTGGGAGACCTGGGTTCAAATCCCCTGCATCAAAGGTACTACCTCCAGTAGGGGTCCTTAGGCAAGACCCCCTTACCCTACCGACCTACCAGTGTAAGTTGCTTTGGATAAAAAAGTGTCAGCCAAATGCATAAACATAAATAGTATGCTACGACTGATATGCTAAACATACTTAAGTTATAACAACAAGAAAAACAGTGTTTCTTTTTTGTTTTAGTAATTCTAAGTTCATAAAAGAATACTTAAAGTATACTTAAATAAACTAAAATGTGGACTGGAAGTATACACCTAGATGAGTGTACTTATTGTTAACTTGAAAGTGTACTTTTGTAAACTTAAAATGACCTTGTAAAGCATACTTAAAATATACCTTTATAAATTTAAAATGTTCCAATTTAGTCAGATGAAGTATTGAATTAGTATACTTTGTAGTACACTAAATGTACATGGTCTATAGTATACTTGCTATACTTATACTCAAACATACTTCGTAAAATTAACTTCAAGTATATTACTTTTTGCTAAGGGATCTGTTGAGGTACCTCAGTACCTCTTGACAGTGCAGTGTATTGATATCCACTGGGGAAAAGTAATCATGTTGTTCGTTTAACCAGGTTCTGTTTGATGCCCCAGTTGAAAAATCTGCATCTTCAATGAAACGTAATGAAGCAGAGATAATACCCAATTATAAACTTAATCCATTATTGCTGACTTTACAGTTTTTAACATAAATCGTAGCTAATGTTATATACACTCACCGGCCACTTAGGAACACCTGTTCAATTGCTTGTCAACACAAACAGCAAATCAGCCAATTGCATGGCCGCAACTCAATGCATTTAGGCATGTAGAGGTGGTCAAGACAACTTGCTGAAGTTCAAACCGAGCATCAGTGTGAGGAAGAAAGTGCCAGACGGGTTGGTCTGAGTATTTCAGAAAGTGCTGATCTACTGGCATTTTCATGCACAACCATCTCTGGGGTTTACAAAGAATGGTCCAAAAAAGAGAAAAATATCCAGTGAAAATGCCTTATTGATGTGAGAGGTCAGAGGAGAATGGGCAGACTGGTTCCAGATGATAGGAAGACAACAGTGACTCAAATAAACACTCGTTACAACCAAGGAATGCAGAATACCATCTCTGAATGCACAACATGTCGAATCTTGAAGAAGATGGGCCACAGTAGCAGAAGACCACATCGGGTGCCACTCCTGTCAGCTAATAACAGGAAACTGAGACTATAATTCACACAGGCTCCCCAAAACTGGACAATAGAGGATTGGAAAAAGGTTGACTGGTCTGATGACTCTCAATTTCAGCTGCAACATTCAGCTGGTCGGGTCAGAATTTGGCGTAAACAACATGAAAGCATGGATCCATCTTGCCTTGTATCAACAGTTCAGGCCGGTGGTGGTGTAATGGTGTGGGGGATATTTTCTTGGCACACTCTGGGCCCCTTAGTACCAATTGAGCATTGTTTAAATGCCGCAGCCTACATGAGTATTGTTGCTGACCATGTCCATCCCTTTATGACCACAGTGTGCCATCTTCTGATGTCTACCTCCGGCAGGATAATGCACCATGTCACAAAGCTCATATGGTCACTGGTTTCTTGAACGTGACAATGAGTCCAATGTCCTCCAATGGCCTCCACAGACACCAGGGGCCTCATGTTCAAAGACTTGTGTGGATTTCCTACTGAAACATGTCGTACGCTCAAACCAACATGCCCTCCAACGTACAAAAATATCCGGATGTATCAATGTGTGCGCACGCATGAATCCAAGCACATTTCTTTTGTACATCCCAATCAACGTGGAACTGAGCGCACATGTCGGAGTACCCGACTCCTCCCTGTCCACGCCCCTACTTAAATATGCAAATCATATTTAAATGAGCCCTGCACCTGCGATTCCTCTCTCTGCACAATCAGAAAATAAAGAATAAAGAATGCGTAAAACGGAAAAAAAGAATAACTTGACGGAAAGTGAGATGGAGGTGCTACTTTCTGAAGTGGAGGCCCGCAAAAATGTGCTCTTTGGCTCGCTGGCCTACGATATAAGCAGCAAACGTAAGAGGAGTGGGTGGGAGAGCGAGGCCTTTAATGCTGTTCCAACATAAATACACGCTCTCTCCTTATTGCACCATTTGCTATGTCTTCCAACACCGCTAAAGCAGCCATTGTTTTTAATAGTATGCATTGCACCACTTTGCGCATGCTTTTATATTCACTCTAACTGTAATTGCAGACACATGGGTGTGTTAATTGTTTATCAGTGATAATTGTTCATGTGTCTCAGATGTGCACATCGCTCATTCTGAGGACAAATTGTGTTTACATTTATTCATTATAGCAGTTTCCCAACATCACCTCTAAGTGTCACCAAAGAAACAACAGCTGTAGAAAAGTGCGTACGACAGCCCTGAAATTTGCGTGAGGCACCGCACATTTCCACGGTCATTTCGCTCTTGATACATCTGATCGTTGACGTGAAAAAGTGTGTACGCCACTTTTTTTGTGGGTACGTACCCTTTGTACACGAGGCCCCAGATCTCAATCCAACAGAGCACCTTTGGGATGTGGTGGAACGGGAGATACCCATCATCAAGATGGAGCAAAGTCTATGAGGAATGTTTCTAACACCTTGTTCAAAGTATGCCACGAATAATTAAAGCAGTTCTGAAGGTAAAAGGGGGTCCAACCTTTTACTAGCAAGGTACCTAATAAAGTGAACTGTGAGTGTAGTTTGCGACTCATCAGGCCACTCTCTATCAAAGCTTCCAGTATTGTTTTAGAGCACCGTTGAGTCATCCTGAAAGATTTATGAAAATGCCTGATAGTCACTAAAATGCTAGGATTTGCTTCCTAATGACATCAGTGATATGAAATTATTTTCAGGGTGTTGTAGCAAACTCAAGTGTGGAATTTAATACAAACTTAAGCCATTGGAAATCTCCCACATCCCTGTGTGGAGATGTTCATGTGTAAAGGACCAGAGATCCTCTAATTTACAACAACCTTTACCCTATGAAAGCATTTTGGGGAAGTTTCTCAGCCCGTCTGTCCACAGACCTGTGCCATAAACATAGGTGGATACATTAACAACTTAATGCTAAGTAAGATTAACAAACAAAGAACCATTTTTAGGAGAATATTGGAGAAAACCAGGCTATGACACTTCTGACTTTTTCTGGACAAAGTAAACCAAGGGTGACATATACCATGACTCTGATCCAAACCAGTGACAGACGCCTCATGGAACTCTTAAAATGACCTTGCTCCGATTCATTTTCACTCAAATCTTGAAACTATATTAAATGTGTTTTAAAAGTTCTTTCAGGTTCTCAGTGACATCACAAGCTACATTTTTAAACCTTTTTCACGATCGTACTTAGAAGAACACCGAAGAAGTCATTATTTTAGAATATGACTAACCTGCCTATGGAGCCACATTGCCCCCTAGTGGTCCGTAGTATTGAATAATTAAAACCAAAATGGACAATAAATGGACATTTATATGAAATAATTAACTTAACCAAAGTTAACCAATGTTTCCCGCTGTTTCTTCTTGTATTCAATGTTTAACACAGGAAAATAACATTGTTTGGTTCGTTATTCGTAAGTCATAACTTTACAGATATCCATCTGAATTTTGAGACTCATAATCATTACCTACGTTAGGTTATGTTGTTATTTGATCTCTTTATATCATAAGTCTTTGTTATATCTTTAACCTTCATATCGTAAGAAGTTATGGTGTTTTAGAATCCTCTCAAATGTTTTATGAAACGGAGGAATGGAGAAAACAAGTGTCTTTGTTTATCCAAACTCTTAACGCCAGAATTAGATCGTCTTACAAAACACGCCCAGACAGACGTCACAACCGTTTCAGGCATACCGTTGGCTGAAAGTGTAACGTAAACCTACGTCATGCCCGCCTCCACAAGTCAAACTCAGGAACCCGCGATCCAAAGTAAAAAAAAAAGATTGAAATGACCAGGAACAGAGGTCAGAGCAAGGATGAGCAGAAGAAGAACAGAGAACAAGAGAGAAAATTAAGTAATCAGAAAGATGGCAGTAGAGGAGGATGAAAAGGAAGAAAAAGATCTGATCAAAGAAAGAAACATGATCGTTCGTCCATCTCATCTGTCTCCATGGCTGTTTTACGTCGCACGCTTTTCCTCTGCTGCTGCACGCGTCATCACATAGTTTTTCTCACCGAGAGAGCCAGCGTTAAGCTTGTCAACCTTTTTGTTAGTATCTGGTGAATCTAAGTTCAGCTCATCAGAGTTGGTCAGCAACCAAACCAACTCCGACATTTCGTCATTCTTTGCAGTGAAGTCCTCTATACCAGCGAGTTCCGTCTCCTTGCACCAAGAAGCTCCTGTGAAGAAGCAGCGACTTGCCTCAGACAACTTGAAAGTCACCCACGACTAAGGAAGGCCGTGAGACACGAGCCAAGAGAAACCACTTGGACCCGCTGGCGATCACCTGTTCTTTGGAGCTGACTAAACAGGACGAAGGTGTCAGATCTGCCCTGTACTTACCTTTCAGACGGTATGGTGGGTGTCGAGAGAAAATGATGAATTAATCCAAGCTGTTAGCCTTTAAATTCAAATAGTAACAAACCTAGACTATTTGAATATTTCCGGTATCCCTCCATTCCCTTCCCTTAGTCCTTTTCAATTCACTAAATGTTTCATATATAATCATCCATATTCAAAGCATTTCTGCTGTTGTCTTAAGGTTCATGTCTTTGGTCATATCGTTTTAATAAATGGTTCATATATATTTATAAAATCAACCGGTTGTGTTGTTATGTTTTCTTTACGTATTTGTAAGTCCAACCAAAGGAGAATTTCACAGTAGCGCATAAGACTGTAATATTAATTTTAACATACCAGAATCATAAGATTCTGTCTTTTCCTTCGATTGAAGGTGGTGCCCAAAACACCAGGTTATATAAGGCTTATTTAGATTCTTATAAATCCTTATATCTTATCACATCACACTGTAGTGTGCTTCATCACTTGTGATTCCAGACACTTAAACATGTAGCATAACCTATTTCACAGTGGCAATATACATGCCTTCATTCTCAATACTTCATCATTCCGACCTGGACACGGAGCTGTGAGCACAGTCATTATCATCTCTCATGTTTTTGTTTGAGAGCAGGTTGTTTTACTGTTTTTTAGTTATGAGGAAATATTCATTATTCCCCCCGTATGTAAGTTATTATACTTTTCTTATTAGTGTAAGAACTGGTTGCAATGTCATAATTGTAATTCATAATTCTGTTCCATAACCAGCCTGAGCATCAGTATGACCCCCACCCCACTTGAAAGTTTCTGTAGGGGAGAAAAACATCCAGTAAAAAAGGAACAAGCTTGAAAGCAACTTCCTATTGTATGTTGAAAGGCCGTTCTTTGTCATTTTATTGCATAACAAAAGAAATCCTCAGTCACGTACTGCTTGACTATGGAGGGCGATTCTGTGCATGTTCCTTTTTTTAAGAACAACTGGTAATTCCATTTTGTAGCAATCAGTGCTGACCAGTCACAGTCTGTCAGTGCACACAATGGGTGGGCTTTTGTGGCTGGTGCACAGTAATAAAAAGAGAACAGACTGTAAAGCCAACACTTCTCTCCTGTAAACAAGTTTCAAACTGAGCATCTGAGCACAAAGGAACAACTCATCGTTTTCCTTTACAGGTAGAAGACTGGCCGTGGCAGCAAATTTTGGGATTTTATGAAATATGTTGTTAATTTGTTTGATTTAGTCTTCTTAAGCAGGTTTACAGTTTTTTTTTCCAAAATCAGGACTAGTTTTCTGATTGTGTTTCATAATTTACATGGTTAGAATTAGCATGTAATAACAGTTACAACCAAAAGCCTCGGTGGATGATGCATTTGTAATGTTCTGATAACAGTGTGGCCTTTGCTGCTGTAATGTGTGGAGGAGATCCTTCTCTGGACTGCGTATCGATGCAGTTAATACCTGCTCCAGTCCATCAGTATTCAGCTGTGTACAGCTAATGTAATGTAGGATTAGAGTATTTTAGAAAGAGTAGGAACAACAGACAAGATTACTTTATTTAATATAGCATAAATTGGGTAATATCTGTTTGAAATCAAGTATCAACCAGGCTGTAATGTTGAGGACATGAGTAACAATATTAACAAAATCCGTCAAACTTTGCCATGATTTAGCAGGAACTGTAATTCCTGTATTTTTCACAGCTGGATCTCAGCTCTGGACCTCAGCCTGCTCGTTTGCTCAGATCGACAAAATGAAATCTGCAGTCTGTGTCGTCCTTCTCTTGCTGACTCTGCACCAAGGTATATGTTCAAGCTGTACGCATGACGAATGTTTCAAGTCCACATCGTCTGTGTCAGTATTCTCTGCAAGAAGTGTGCCGTACAAATCCTGTAATGAAACAGATTGCACCACACAAGCCCTTTTCACAGATTACTCGTTATTATTCAGATCCTCCTGCAGGCGGAGCTGTTGTGTTGGTTAATGTTTCATAGACAGTCAGCAGAGATCTGAGAGGTGAACCAATTATTTTGGAGCAAACAGTTTCTGTCCTTAAGGCTGATTGAGTGAAACCAGCTGGTGATTGTGAAGGTGATGATGCTTGCCATGAAGGAGTAATAGAACGTCCTGAGAATGTCCTGTCTTACTCCGAAGGAACTCAGCTTCCTTAGGAGCTACTGTCTCTGCTGGCTTTTCCTGAGGATCTCCTGTCAAAGGTCAAAGGTGGAGCCCAGATATTTGTATTCCTGAACCTGCTCCACTGGCTCACCGTGAATAGTGGAGGTGACTACTGCAGCAAGCTCCCTCTGCTTGTTGGAAAAGGTCACCACCATCTCTTTGGTTTTACTGACGTTCAGCTCCAGACACGAGTTGTCTCACCACTCCTGGAGGGCTGGTCCACGGGGCAGTGAAGAGTCTGACAGTAGGGACAGGAGATGAGTACCATGACTTTTGGTGTTAGCAAAACTTTTTCAGAAATGTATCACTGTAAAATGATTGGACATTTGATTTGTGGGCAGAGAATGCTTGCACCCTGAGCTAGGGACTTTTGTGTTATAACCCAGGCAGAATCATCATTATTGATCCCAGATTTGATATGAACAAACAAGAGCCTCTGTTAGTGTCTGCTGTGTGATTTCCCACTTCGACCTTACTGCTATATGCTTTTCTAACTGACTGCAACCACATACACTTAGTCCATTCCACCCTGGTTGAGCACAGCTGACTCAAACGAATCGTTATTCAGCATTCTGCAGAAGTGCTTTTTTAATCAAGATTGTTGAGGCAAGGACTTGGATTACATGCAGGACTTAAGGGATACAATTAGAAAGTGTTTACATTGTAAAGCTTTTTGTACCATTGTGAAGCAGTGAAAGAATGCAACAAAACTTTATGTTAAGTTAATAACAACGGTATGGCAAGTTAAAATGCCCAATCATTTTACTGCTTTCTACATGTCTGTAGAATAAAAATCGTATAATAAAAAGATATTTAGTACTTAATTTAAATTGATCAATTATTAGAATACATTAAAGTTTTAAAAGCAGAAACAAATGAACAAAAAAAGTTTTCTTTAAAATGATTGGATGATGGTGGAGATTTCTTGCACCATAAGTAAGTGTTTAACACAGCTACAACACAGAAGCTTAGTTTACAAAAATTAGTTTGTTGTCTTAGATTGCTGGAGGCTGTGGTTTAAATCCCGCCTGTGAGCCTCTTCTACGTGTTGAAAAAGCTATTTCACCAACAATTTTATTTTGAAAAGTACTGTTAAAACATTTTTCTATTTTCTGTAAAACATTCAAATGGTTGGATGTGTGGGTGGAGACTTTTAGATGAGTGTACCTGTAGATTTAGTGCCTTAGAAGCAAGGCATGATGGGAATCATGTTGACATACAACTACATGAGTGAGTTATTGTTGATGTTCACATATTACAGACTTTCACTGTAACATGTCCTAGATGCTTGCTGATTTTCCTTTATGTGAAATAGTAAAAAAATTGGAGAACATCTTCAAAGGGAATCCCTTTTCAGAGCTGCTGTGTAACTCAGCTGATCGAGCAAATAGCTCCTCAGGTGTTGCTTGGACCTTCTGCTGTATGCATTCATTCTGATGAGTAATATTTGGTTACTGAATTTAAAACAGCTTTTTTCACCAACATAAAGCCTTTTAAACTTCATTCATCATCACGATTCCCGCTGCTGTTTGGCAGGAACGGCCATTCTAGTTGTATTTGTTCTTCCTTAACTTTGTTCTCTCTTGTGTGTTGTGTTGTTTCCAGGAGAGGCGCTGAGATGTAACTTCTGTTTCTCAAACGATGCTAACCTCTGCGTCCCCACCAGCATTCAGACCTGTACGGGATCAGCTAACGCGTGTGCTGCTGTGATATTGCAAGGTCCAATTAGTAAGTCCTCCTTCAGTGGACTTGATTAGTAATTAGACCTGTGCATATGGGTTCATGTTCATTGAAAAAGGGAATCTAGTGTAAGTAAAGGGAACAAAGTTGTATTTGCAAGTTCCCACAAAATGAATGACAGCCTTGGCTACATCATTCATGTGTAGATTCTCTTTAGTCAGTTACAAAATGTAGTTGAAGTAAACTGCATTATGTTCAGTTTATTTTTTCAATAGTGCAACTGTGGAAAAATGTCCACTTCATTACTGAACAGTAACCAGCCTCAGAGTAACGTTTTGCTGAAAACAAAGATTGACCAGCTGCACAGAATTATGAGCATGAACAGGAATATTTATTACTGCAGGAAAAACCTGTTCAAATGTTGATGATCTGCACCAAATATTTAATAAAGCCAGCTTTGATGTCTAATGGGCTGCTGGTTTAGCTGGATGAGTAGACAATGCTGACACGTCCACATTATGATTAAATGCCTTCGTACTTTATCATTCCAGACCGTTCGTTCCGTCAGTGCATGAACATGGCAGTGTGTCAGGGTTATATTGGAACACCTGGTGCCTTCGCCCAATGCTGCAGCACTGACCTCTGCAACTGAGCCTCTTCACCACAGCCTGGAGCCACGTAGTCTCTGATCACTGGCATCTAGGGCTCTCTGTTGGCTTCTTGTTGCTGTCCCCCTTCGAGTGATTTGTTTGAATGAAGTTATGAAGAGGAGTGTTGTGCATTGCAGTCTGTTCCTTGTAGCCAAAGTGAAAGCTGTCAGGGTCAGTCCTGCCGAAGAACACCGGATGGCAGCAGATCACTTTTGACAACAATGAACATCTGCTCTGGCCACTGCTGCTTCTGGGTGTTTTATAAAAGACAAATCATTAAAGTGAATAACATTTAGAAATCCTTTTGTTTGGGGTTTGATGTCTTTCATCTTTCTATTATGAAAAGAAATGGTGAAGCTTATCTTTTTTTAAGGTATGGTTGTTTCACCACAGGATTAATTATCGGATTCCCTACTGAGGGGAACGCATGCAAAAACAACACATTTATCAATTTAAAGAAAGATATATGTTTTTTTTCTTTGAGCTGAGACCATTAAGCATCCAAGGTTATTGCACATTAATCTGTCCAGATTAACGTCTCACCATTAAAATTCTATGGTGAGTCAGAGTGATAAGACCAGTGTTGCAGAGGGTGTTTAACTGACTTGTGTACTGACATTATTTCACATGCTTCCAATGATAGTTAATGTAATTTTTCATTTTCAATGACTTCATGAGCCCTTTTCGCCCCCTTATTGCTGGAATCTCAGGGGAAACTGGGTAAACAGGCTAGCTCGAATGGCCACATTTGTATGTGACTAATCTTAAGATGAGTTGGCTGTAAGCATCACTTTATCAAGTGCCACTTTAAGCAGTTTTTAGAATTTAATTGAATAAGGGAATTTGCAGGATTTATGTCTAGATTATTTCTATCCAAGTTAAATCACATCAGACTTTCCCTTGAATCATTGAGAGATTAGTAAAACATAAAAGGCTCCGTGGGGAAAGACCCTTTTTGATAAACCTTAATCAATATTTCAAGTAAATATATTCTAGCAATATTAAACTGCCTACTTATTGACAGTTAATATACTTGTGTTTAACTAAAGATTTTAGATTTCCATTTAATAAGATAATCAACTTTGCACAGTAATCTCTAATGTTGAAACAAAGGATTTACTTCAGCATACAGCAGTTGCTACCTTGTAGCAGTGAAGGAATATTTCTTAGAATATTCTGAATAATTCTACATCCTGAAAGTCTTCATAAACTTTAGTAGAATTTATTACAAAATCAATTCATATGGATTACTGAGAGTTTGAAGGCCTTCAACCTGAATAACTATATTAGTGGTTTATCCCTGCTCTCTAACATGACCTGCAGAAGACGACTGGCAGCATGAGATACAGTTTCCACAGGTAGAAATAAAACAAACACGCATCGACCCTTTTATGATTCAAAGAGTGAAGATACCTTCAGATCCCAACAAAAAAAGTTTTATAGGTGGCCTAGGACACATTTATCCAAATTAGTTTGGTAGTAAATGGACAATATTTTACTTGAATACACTATAAAAAATAAAGAGCTATGAAAACTCAAAAATTCTAGGTAACTGGCTGCAACAGATTTTTGTGTTTTGAGTCCAACAAAAAATGTTGAGTTTAAAAAAAAAGTTTCACCAACTCATATTATTATTATTATTATTATTATTATTATTATTATTATTATTATTATTATTATTATTATTATTATTATTATTATTATTATTATTATTTTATTTTTATTTTATTTTTTTTATAGACAAACTTGAAAGTTAGAGTTGTGCCAACTTAAAATGTTTTCAAGCAGTTTGGTCAACTAATAATCTTTTAGATAATAGATAGATGTTCAGATAATAACTTTTATCCATTAGTAAAACTTTAGTTAGAGTACGTTAGGGTTGTTAAGTTAATATTTCAAGTTAAGGTTAATAACATTTAAACTTGCATTTCACAGAATATAAAACAAGTTTAAAGTTCACTTAATACTTTATTGAAAGTGATAATTGGAAACAATTCCATTTAACATTTCTGAATGCTAGACAGCCGTAGAACAAGCAACATGTATCACGGCTCTTCAGCAACAGAGAATCACTGTCTTAATGCAGCAAACCCAAGTGCAGAACAAGTAGCTCCATAACAATAATAACTTCCAAGTGTTATTGCCCTCTTGGAAAGTTTATCTGATGACCAAGCAGAGTCAGTCCTGTTTACTACCGTACGTTTGTTCCTTGATAATGCACACAGTCTAAACTATTATTTATCCTCTTGTCTGGATCTCGATTGAAAGGCTAATTACAAGGAAAAAATGTTGAATATCGCTTTAAGAATTAGCATGGCCTTTTTTAGTCAGGCTTTAGCTGACTTACATACTAACTTACATAGGACAGGCCAAATAGCAAGGCGAATGCTTTGGGGAGGTCTGGGAGATCTGTGAGGACAATGTCCTCTTCCAACACAACAGCAATAATCTGGACTCTGGACAGCAAGGTAGGGGCACCATCATCTTCAAGGGCAGTGAGGATACCACTCTTGAGTCCTTTTGTCAGACTGTCATCAGTTTCCTGATAAAAACCTGAGGGTGGTGCCAAATTTAGAGATAACCGAAAATGAAAAATTAGGAACCAATTCCTTCCCATAAATCTAAAAATGTTGAGCCTCCTACTGTACTCACCAAGCATGTCCTGAGGAGCTTCTCTGAATCCTCACAAAGAAACAAGGGTAGACCTTGCAGGGATGTGTTCCTTCTGTGTAGTCCAATGTCAGATGTCTGAACCCCCCCACCAAAAAAAAACTACTTGTCAGAGAAGTGACCAACACTGTGTTATTACATAAGTGGTGCTGCCTCCTTAGAGCAACAATTAGAGACTGAGCCACAGACATGTACATTCCAATAATAAACATTTAAATGTATCTCAAGTGATCAGTCCATCTGGTGATCAAGCTTGTCAAGGAGTTTTTCCATTTCTTGACCAATGGCACCTGTCTTGGCACGGTATAACTTCAGCAGGCGAGTAGAGGACTCATCTGAGGCTGACCTGAAGGTCCCTAGTAGCTCCTTGGTGGTGACACGGTAGAACTCAGATCAACAGATCTGTTGAACACAAAAGCAGAATCACAATTCAGTATAAAAACATTTATTTCAAATTAAAACATTACTGTAAATAATTGCTGTTGAGTTGTTGAAATCAGTTTGAATTGTTTGTTTCAAAGTCACACATTTGAAAAGGACAATGCACAGTCTTGATTTCTTAGATGATGTCCAAGATGAACCAAAAACTTACGTTCACTACATATGTGACTTCTCTTGCCATTTCACAGTCCTGCTGTGTGATCTGGAAAGGTGTGATCTGAGTGCACCAGCTGTTTTGAGGTTAGACGCACAGTCAATATGGACACAGGGCCAGTGTGCCAGCGGTGTCTCAAAAGAACATCTTGATTGGACTCAACAAATGTACAGAACTTGCACTGCATATATGACCCAAAATCAGGCCTGGACTGGGACAAAAATTCGGCCCTGGACTTTTTGGTCTAGACTGGCCCACCACAACCCGCGTGCAGATACTGTGCCAACTCGGTCTGTTGATGTACTGTACATATAATCGCACAAGCCCTTAATAACACTACTATACTGAATGATATCCCTTGATATTCTGGAGCATTGAATAAAATAAGTGATGACTACACAGTATGTTGCTCACTTGCTCTTTAGAAGGATACTGGAGAAGGATTGTCAGTGGACTTGGCAAATGCCATGCAAACGAAGCAAAACAGTGCGTGGCGTCCTTGACTGTATGAAAGCCACTTTCGAAGTGTGCCATCCATGCAGCGGAAAACTTTCTGCCATTTGGGGTTACTTGTTGATTGTTGAGGGTGATGGTTAAAACATAGCTGGATTGGGACGGGTGAAATCATCAATGGGTGGGCTTAGGGTCTCTGGTTAGAGAGCTGATGTACTGGGCACAAACCTGGACGTGAAAAGTAGAGAAATAGTACGGAATATGTTTGAACGCCCCTAATATGCATGCAGATGTTTAATTGTAACTGTATAATGTGAAATGGGTCATTGTCTCCTTGTCTCTTATTTGATATAATTTAATCTGAAAATTTCCATAAATAAGTGTTCAAAAAAAGAAAAGCAAGGACAATAAATCATAAACACTGACAGAAAAAAATAGGTAAAGCATATTTGAACAAATTGGACGGTGGGCTTGAAGAAAGCATATTGATACTTCAAACACTTTAACTCTGGTGACCTGATTTGTAATTATAAAAATGGTCAAAAAGCAGATCTGCATGCTCAAACCACACCACCATAGAATAGTGGTGAATTAATCAGGGTAGTATATCATTTTCCAACACTTTAGAACTAGATTTACACCACATGTTATCTATTATGTCAAGTAAAGTTCATAGACAACGTTTCTGAACATTTAGTGAATGAGTGTTTAACCACAACACGTTAGCTAACACGCACACCTACTATCACCACCACCAATCTCCTCCTCCCCCTCCTGTACGACCAGGGCAGCGGGAGCCTCACTTTCTCTGAGAGAGACGCAGCGTAGCCAAAGCCCTGGAGCCGGAGGCTACGCCGCAAGGTCAGCCACTGCCGGCCCATTACTGACCAGAGACAACTTGTTTAATGTTTTAACCAGAACCCATGAAAAAAATACAAAGCAGGATAATCGATTAGTATCACCCACAGTCACCTCTGACATACCAATGACGATCTAGAATGAAGTAAACCCAAAGATAGTATATCGAACCAAGACTCACACTTCACTTTCAAAGCCCCTTTGTCTTCATGTAAACAACCAGGACCTTTGTGGTTGATCTCAAACTAAAGCATACAATATTTGACCACAAAATAGCAAAGATAAGACGTACGTGTCGTTTTGTGGATTTTTTTTTTGTTACTCTTTGGGGGCTAGCTCGCCGGGTTTTCGCAGCACAGTGATGAGGCACATATATTTGTAATCAGCAGAGTCTCTGCTTTCATACCTCATTTGTGTGGTTTGGTTGAAGTGGTGAAAGTGGTGAAACTCGATTATAGCTACAGTTGGGTTATGCTCCTTATCTGAGGGTAATTATCCTTGGATATATGGCGGTGAATGAATGTCATGTATGTATGTAATGTACGATAGGTGGCGCTGTACCCATTTCAGCTATCGCTAATAGAACCACTTCCTATTGATGTCTTCACCACCAACAACAACAAACTCAGGCATTCAGAAAGATGGGGAACGCAGAGCGAGATGAAGCTGCGTCCCTCTACATCTGTGATGAGCTGGTTATGGCACAGACGATGCACAACGGCGCATTCTCCATCGCGTTGTTTGTTTCTTTCTGACGGCGGCAACAACAACAGTAATATCGTCCTTTGACTTCTGGGTGACGATCGCGGGAAAAACTCTCGCATGCGCAGAACGTTCGATCCAATACACTGTCGTCTCCAGGCACATTAAGTTCGCAATTGGAGTTATCCTGGGGTCTTAATTCGATCGCAAGTAACCCGATCCGATTCGATTTCTTGTCGGATTAAGCTTGTTACATGAGCTGAATAACTCAATCTTATTGTAATTTAGCCATTAATCTGATCTGATTGCCCGCATGTAACCGCACTGACTGAAGTGGACATAAGCTGTTTTCGTGTTTTTGTTACATGCCCAAATAATTGCTTGGGGATTGAACTATGTTTCGTTTGGGTGGCAATGCTTGGTAGAGGCTTTTAGCTGACTTTCTCCCCGTCATTTTGGTATGTTTCATGTTAGGACTGCACTACACACCCATCGTCTGTGTAGTAGGGCTCCACAATTAATCGTATTTTGATCGTGATCACGATTTTGGTGGCCACAATTGAATGAACCTGATCGTCAATGATATTTACATTCAAAATGTGAGCTCTGCTGCCTGGATCTCTAACCACACATGTTCTCAACCAGCAGTCTACAAACCACCAGGGGGCGAAAGCATGGTTAAGGCTTCATCAATCCCCGTCCATATCCAGCGCCAACCCAGACAACCATTACAGCAACCCTGCACCGGGCAGTACCCTATCCATCTACCTCCCAAAGATGTGCAGAAATTACAGACGCGATCATTTTTATTTGGCCAAAGAAATCTGTCCAATCAATACAGTGAGCAATGAAGGCTTCAGAAAAATGGTCAAAACATTGGACAAGAAATACGAGATCCCCTCGCGCAATTATTTCTCTAAAGTGGCGTTGTCTGCGCTCATTTCTGAAGCCAGAAAATGTTAACAGGCTGGTGTTTCTTCAAAACCTATAGGCCTAATGTTCTAGACCTAGGCCTTTTCTCTATAAGTTGTAATTGCTTCATTAAGTTGCACTTTGAGATTGCACTCTGCAATAACATTTTCAGTTAGTTCTTTAAAATTGAAGTTTATTGCATTTTTGTTTTTATTTTGCATTATTTATCATTTATTCTAATCTAAAGTTTAATTTTTCACTAAAAATGGTTGCACATTGTTTGTTTATAAATGGTGCAAAAAAAATACATGTTTTTCCAGACATGATGAAAGATCGTGATTAATAATTGTGATTTCAATATTGATCAAAATAATTGTGATTATGATAGGGCTGTACGCAGGGCCCAAAAAATACTGAGGTCATGAGTCAGAACTTCTAGGTGGATTCAGGGGCATGTTCCCCTGGAAATTTTTAAAATTCTGTTATTTAAATCTGGCCATTTTCAGAGTCTTAAAGGAACAAAAACAACATCATAATGACCTTTAGGCTTATTTGTTTTGTTTGTTATCAGAGAACATCAGCCTCATCCTAAATAATTTGCAAATGAGTTACATTGTAAAACTGGAGAATGAATTTCATGTCAAGTCATGGATTAGGAATAAAAAGGAATGAACTGTCCTGGGACAGTATATATACAATATATACAAATGCTTCATATTTCCTTCAGTATTCATATTTCCTTCAGTATTTAAAATACATACCCAAGCCCTATTACACTATCATGTTGATGATAGTGCCTAATCTGTTCACTCTTGTTAAGGAAAACCAGCTTTTGAACACATTTCTATTATAATCTTACACAATACTTCAATTATCATGCATTATACATCTGACTTTTAAAATACATCTTCCTTTCATAGTACCTGCTCTCCCTCTATCACTGCTCCTCATCTTGCTGCTTGGCCCAAAGATGAGCTTGGTTTGGCTCAGCCTTTTCCTCCCTATCCTGTTTTCCCTTTAGTGAAGAATATAAAAAACTGGACTATCTCACTCACCTGCACCTTAATGCTAACGTCAATAATATTGTTAATATTGTAAATTTTTACACTTATATTTTAATACCCTACACTCGACACTTTTTTACTGAAGCATTTTTCTTATTTTCTTATTTTGTGTGGAATTATTGCGCCAAGGTTTTTTTTATTCAACATATTTATATTTAAATTTTTATCCTTAATTCTTGGTAGCAGGTAAAAAGAAAATTTCACAGCACATTGTACTATGTATGATTGGGGTCTGGTCGCGGGGGCAGCAGCTTTAACAGAGAAACGCAGATGTCCCTGTCCCCGGCCACTTCCTCCAACTCTTCTGGGGGGACCCCGAGGCGTTCCCAGGCCAGCCGAGAGACATAGTCTCTCCAACGTGTCCTAGGTCTTCCCCGGGGTCTCCTCCCAGTGGCATGTGCCCGGAACATCTCTCCAGGGGGCGTCCTAACCAGATGCCCAAGCCACCTCATCTGACTCCTCTCAATGCGGAGGAGCAGCGGTTCTACTCCGAGCCCCTCCCAGATGGCTGAGCTTCTCACCCCATCTCTAAGGGAGAGCCCAGACACCCTGCGGAGGAAACCCATTTCGTCCGCTTGTATTCGCGATCTCGTTCTTTCGATCACTACCTACAACTCGTGACCATAGGTGAGGATGGGAACGTAGATTGACCAGTAAATAGAGAGCTTTGCCTTCTGGCTCAGCTCCTTCTTCACAAGGACGGGTCGGTGCAGAGCCCGCAACACTGCAGACGATACACCGATCCGTCCTTCAATCTCATGCTCCGTTCACGTCCCTCACTCGTGAACAAGACCCCGAGATACTTGAACTCCTCCACTTGGGGAAGGATCTCATTCCCGACCCGGAGAGAGCATTCCACCCTTTTCCGGCTGAGAACAATAGTCTCAGATTTGGAGGCGCTGATTCTCATCCCAGCCGCTTCACACTCGGCTGCGAATCGCTCCAGTGAGAGCTGAAGGTCACGGCCTAACGACGCTAACAGAACCACATCATCTGCAAAAAGCAGAGACCCGATTCTGAGGTCGCCAAATCGGACACCCTCAATGCCCTGGCTGCGCCTAGAAATCTGTCCATAAAAGTTAGGAACAAAATCGGTGACAAAGGGCAGCCCTGACGGAGTCCAACCCTCACCGGAAATGTATCCAACTTACTGCCGGCAATGCGGACCAAACTCTAACACCGGTCATACAGAGACCGAACGGCCCCTATCAAGGGGCCCGGCACTCCATATTCCCGGAGCACCCCCCACAGGACTCCCCGAGGGACACGGTCGAACGCTTTCTCCAAGTCCACAAAACACATGTAGACCGGTTGGGTGAACTCCCATGCCCCCTCCAGGATCCTGCCGAGGGTATAGAGCTGGTCCACTGTTCCATGGCAGAGAAAGAAAACCACACTGCACCTCCTGAATCCGAGACTCGACTGTCTGACGGATCCTCCTCTCCAGTACCACCGAATAGACCTTACCAGGGAGGCTGAGGAGTGTGATACCCCTATAGTTGGAACACACCCTCCGGTTCCCCTTTTTAAAGAGGGGGACCACCACCCCGATCTGCCAATCCAGAGGCACTGTCCCCGATGTCCAAGGCCCGAGTTTTCGCCTCATCAACCGCCGAAGCCGCAGCCGCAGCCCACTTGGTCTGTTGGTACCCATCAGCTGCTTCCAGAGTCTCACTGGCCAAGAAGGCCCGATAGGACTCCTTCTTCAGCTTGACGGCTTCCCTCACCACTGGTGTCCACCTGCGGGTTCGAGGATTGCTGCCATGACAGGCACCGACCACCTTACGGCCACAGCTCGACAATGGAGTCACGGAACATGGCCCATTCGGACTCAATGTCCCCCACCTCCCCCGGGATATGGTTAAAGCTCTGCCGGAGGTGAGAGTTAAAGCTCCTCCTGACGGGGGATTCCGACAAACGTTCCCAGCAGACCCTCACAATACGTTAGGGCCTGCCAGGTCTGATCGGCATCCTCCCCCACCAGCAGAGCCAACTCACCACACGTGGTGATCAGTTGACAGCTCCGCCCCTCTCTTCACCCGAGTGTCCAGGACATACGGCCGCAAGTCCGATGATACAACCACAAAGTTGATAATCGAACTGCGGCCAAGGGTGTCCTGGTGCCAAGTGCACATATGGACACCCTTATGCCTGAACATGGTGTTCGTTATGGACAGTCCATGACTGGCACAGAAGTCCAACAACATAACACCACTCTGATTCAGATCGGGGGGGCTGTTCCTTCCAATCACACCCTTCCAGGTCTCACTGTCATTGCCCACGTGAGCATTGAAGTCCCCCAGCAGAACGAGGGAGTCTCTGGTAGGAGCATTCTCCAGTGCCTCCCCCAGGGACTCCAAAAAGGGTGGGTACTCTGAACTGCTGTTTGGCGCATAGGCACAAACAACATTCAGGACCCGTCCCCCCACCCGAAGGTGGAGGGAGGCTGCTCTCTCGTCCACCGGGGTAAACCCCAATGTACAGGCACACAGCCGGGGGGCAATAAGTACGCCCACACCTGATCTGCGCATCTCACCACGGGCAACTGCAGAGTGGAAGAGAGTCCAACCCCTCCCATCCCAAGAGTTAGCTTCAGTTCAGTTGAGAAATCAACACTGAATAAACGTTTCATTTTCAATGGAAGACGTCGCTGACATTTCAATCGCAAAATGAATGTTGACTCAACCGGTGGAAATTGATTGACGACCGGTACTGACGGAGTTAACCAAAATTAAAGTTTGATTCATGTTTCTTTACTATCCGAGTAGTACGCTGGGCTGCAATAAAATATCTCCACATTAAAATGCATTTTGTCCTGAAAGTCATCTACCACTTAAACTGCTCTCCACCTACATGTTTAGCTTTATGTGCTCCTCTTCCTGTGACTGGTGTGACTGATTGACTCACTAATGGTAGTAGTAAGATCAACGTCCAACATGTGTGTGGTAGTTACCATAGCGACAGTGCATGTTTTTGATGACGGGCAGCACGTATGCCCAAACTAAGCCACTGTTTTATTAAACAGCCGCGCTACTCTTGGCTCTTCAAATATAAAATCACCACAATTTAAGCAAAAAATAAATAAATACAGAGGACACGACCTTGGTGTCCTCTATGGTAGTTACGGCCTTGCCTAGTATCCAGTGCTGGGACACTGAATCAATGACATCGACTGCGTGTGGATCCAACAATTTTTAAAAATTCGAAGCTTCCCCCTTCTCGGAGCTTCGGAAACACTTCCATCACCTTCTCTGTTATGACCATAGAATCACCATTATAAAGGAAACCATGGACCATGGAGAAAATGAATCATAACTCATATTGACTCACCTAAAACTAAGTAAATAAGCCTGTGATAACTATTATTCACACTATGAAAATCAATTAAGTTTGAGTCAAATATGAACATTTATACATATCTTATACTTTTAACAATATTTATGACTATAAAAAGAAATGCAGAGTAGAACTGCAAATAATTTCAAGGAGCCACAGACAGTAGAAACTTTTTTGGGTTTTGGTAAATGCCTAGTTTAGCACTGACCTGAAAATGTCACTTTTTGCTCTCCAAGTCCTGAAGAAAGAATGTCCACTCAAAGCGATATGCTTGGGACACCTTCGCCTTGTGGTCAGCCAAACAACAGATGGTGTGTGTATAGCTTCTGCGGCTATAGATTTGAGCTGGTCTTCTCATTGTATTTCTTCTGGATCCACTGTTATACAGTGTAAAGAGCCTTGCTACCTTGGCTGAAACACGGATACAGATAAACATCACAGCTCAATGGTCACCAGACAGCTCAAACAGCCTCAACTTGTATCTTGGGATGCTCAAGCCAGCTAGTGTCTGCGGCAGTGGTTGAGAGGATAATTTAGATTTAATTCAAACTTCTATCTTGGGATGCTCAAGCCAGCTAGTGTCTGTGGCAATAGGTGAGAGGTTAATTTAGGTTTAATTCAACAACAATACAGAGTAACTTAAACAGTTTATTTGCAGAAATACTCACCATCAGAGAAAGCTGATCGAACATGGAGGTGACTTCTAGGTGAAACCCCTGAAAATTTCGTTAGAAACCCCGTTTTTTCCAAAGTGTCGAAATGCCCAAGTCTACTGTTGTTGGCCAGGCCTCAAACCGAGTGTTGCTTAAGCTTGTGTGTCTTGCTAACAAAGATATTTACAGTGAGCCCAACTCTGGAACTAAAACTCAACATTGTTGTTTAGATTAAATTACATTGCAAAGTTAACATGGATACTTAATGTCTTATATTCAGCTTACACAGAAATCATAATGAGACCAACAATTTTAAGTTTTCCTTTTTACAGTGTAGTGCTTTTACACTGCAAGACACATTCACACACACTCTTACAGCATGCCTTATACAGTACAGTACAGGCTTGTGGAACTATGGTTCAAGGCTTGAGACAAAAGGGCTGGTAATGATGCTCATGTGGAGAGACATCATACTGGCACAAGACAAGGGCAACGCAGACTATTTAAACACACGAGGGACCAAGGGGAACAGGTGGAAACACTTTGGAATCAGGGAAGACAATCAGACGCTTGACACGGGAGGAAGGGCAAGATACCTGAAACGAGAGGAGAAGGTCAGTGATTTTTCAAAATAAAACAGGAAATGACGAGTCAAGACATGTAACAGAACATAAACCGTGACAGTTGATGGAAAAGGAGTGATAGTATGCTTATGAGCCTGATACCCAAAAAACCTGCTAGAAACCCTAACCCTAACCCATACAAAGGCAGTTTAAAAACGTTGCCAAGCTCAGGAAACCAACAGATTGCACTGAAATTTCGATTCAAACCCCTGTCCTGAGTGTGCATGAGGCAATGGTGGAAAGAAAAACTCCTTTTTAACAGGAAAAACTCTCAGGCAGAACCTGAACCAGGAAGGTCTACCATCAATCTCAATATGTAGCCAACTCTGATGCTGGTAGAGTTATGGCAGCCTCAGATGAGTGAGCAGGCATTTTATCAAACATGTTTCAAGGTTTCAAGTTTCAGTTTCAAGTGTGGCTGATGTGTGGCTACACATGCCATTATGAACTGCCTCTGACCAGGACAGCTGGTTGAATGGGTAGCCATCCCATCTCTTGGAGACTCAACAGATGATGCAGACTTTACAGCCACTGATCCCTCATCTTCAGCTCCAGGCCCACCACAAGCTCCAGCACTGGACAATATTATTCACAAAAGAATTGTAGCTGAGTCTGAGATTGCGACATATGATTACCGGGAAGAAGACAAAACAAAACCAGTGGGTCAACCAGATTGCCTGCATGTAAGAAATATGCTTGGACTGGGCCACTGAGACTGCTATGAAATGATCAGTTTGCTCGTCCTTGTCGTAGACTTTGTACGGCCAGCGGATGTTGTTCTCTTGACATCTGTAAACTAAATTACAGTTTTTACTCATGGCCATATTGTTGGAGGTTTGGAAACCATTTTATTGACCCAACTTCATGTCGGGGAATTTGACATTTTTACTCTCTTGATCTTTAAAATATTACAAAAAAATCTCTCACTAAATGAGATTAAATGCAATTTGTTGGTTTTATTAGCTAAGCTATTCTTCATATATATGTTAAATATCCATCCATTTTCTATACCGACAGTCCGTTAATCAGGTTGGAGCCAATCCCAGCAGTCATCGGGCGAAAGGCGGGGTACACCCTGAACAGGTCCATCCATCACAGGGACCACATAGAGACAAACGAGACAAACAACCATGCACACTCACACTCACTCCTAAGGACAATTTAGAGTCATCAATTAACCTGACATGCATGATCGAACCTGGAACCCTCTTGCTGTGAGGTGACGGTGCGAACCACCACACCGTGCAGCCCCTATGTTAAATATATATATACATATTATACGAGTACATATAATGATTTAGGCTAATTGGATTAAATTGGATTATCATCGGAAATGTTATTTTCTTTGTTTAATTGATTATTTTATTTCAGCACATGAAAATATTTCGTCAGTAACATATATCTGTATATACAGCCCGGCAGCTTCTGCCTTGCAGCTCCTCCTCAGGTTGTGGCTGTTCAGTTTGGCGTCACTTCCAACAGTTTACTCTCCACAGCATCTCCTGGTATCACAGCAGTCTTTCCCCTCATCACAGGAAGAAAGATGCTGATCACAGGCATCGATGTTTTGACGTGCTTGTCCCTGTGGATGATTTTCCTCTATAGCACCGGTGTCTGCACCAGAAGACAGATCACTGACGCTGATGATGATGATGAGTCTTGGTCGGAAGGTGTTTCCAGGGCGAGGTCTGCGTCGCGGTGCCTCAGCTTGCACAGTGTGGAGGCGCTCTCCACACCTCCTCAGGTACGGACACCTCACAATCACCGGAACAGCTTCCAGTAGCACGGAAACTAACTTACTCAATCAGGAGTTTGAATTTTTAAACTAAACTTGTCCTGCTTTCCATAAAAGTATGTTTAAACACGAAGCGAAAATATTGGTTTCAATTTATTTGCGAAAAGAGTTTCAAGCCTCCTTTTTAAAAAAAGGTCAAAATAGCAGAATACAGGTCATCAGTAATTATGTTACAGTTACGGCGTGATGTCTGGTTTCTGTCAGCGTATGAAAAGCAGATATGATGTGATGGGAGCTTTTCAGGTGAGATCTGAATAATTTGATTATCATACTTGACTTTGAATAAAACTTACAGTAATATGTTTAAGGATTTGGAAAATAAAATTTGAGGTCTAAAGTCCCCTTTAAATATACAAAACAGCAGTATTATGGTGGGATTTAGGTGGGCTTCTCATGATTGGTTCATGAATAATAATAAGACAGTAATGTATGTTTATGTGAGGTACAAATACACCCACAGGCTCAAATTAAATCACGGTTCTCCAATGATCTGAAGTATATTATCACAAAATGAAAACACCTCTTTGAGTCCTTTCTTGTTAAGAAATAGGGGTATTTATCATGATAACAGGAGCAATAATATTAATACGTGGACTTGATAACTTTGGTGATAGTCAGCCAGATTCTGTAAAAAGCAGACAAAGAGCCTAGATAAAACTCACTGACAGCTTGTTAGACACATTAGATTGTTAATACAGAGTCCTCCACATCCACACTGTTACCAATAATAATTTCACCAAGCAATGGTCCAGTCCACAAAGCAGATGCATCAGACCAAATCATGCATCGGCTGCTGTGGTTCCGTCTTTGTGACTGCATGTATTCATCTTCAATAAACCAAAAAGCAAACCACTTTAACTCCTTCTGTATTTGGCATTAAGCTTACTAAAATGTACCTCACACACTGAAAATCATTCTTCAAAAATTCTTGAGCCAATATCCAGCATTTAAGACGGGGATGTCCAAAGTTGGTCTTCAGGGAGTGTGTCCTGCAGGTTTTAGATGTTTCCCTGCTTCAACACACCTGATTCAGATGAAATGGATCTCTTCAAAAGATTGTTAAGTTCTGCACAAGCCTGCTGATGATGCATTGATCTGAAACCTTGTGGTTTCTCTGTTCGTCCTTCCTTGATTTCTGTTTGAGTTTTAAATGTAGTTTGTTATTTCTGCCTTTGATTATATTATTAAAGCAACGATTACTGCCTCTGGCTGTCGTCTCCTCCTGCGACACACAGATCGTGGCTCTTTGATTGCTTTGTGGTTGGGGCATGGAACTGAGTTCAGCCAAATACTTACTTTATTGGTTCCATTTGAAAAATACCTAGCATTTTCTCAAAATACCCCGCCTCTCGCCTGATGACAGCTGGGATAGGCTCAAGCCCCCCCGCAATCCGACTGACAGATTAAGCAGGTATAGAAAATGGATGGATGAATTTTCTCAAAATAAGGCTAGAAAATTGTACAGAACAGCTACCATTTAGCTTCTAATGATGTTTTCGTTTGCAACACGATGATGCCGACGGTTGTCACTTTTGGTTGCCGTGATCAGTGATACTAACTGATACAAACTGATGTTAAACTGCCTGGTTGTAAAACTAGTTCTGTTGAGCCTGAGCTGTTTAAGATAACTTTACAATGAAAAGTAGTTTTTGGATTCAGTCACTGTTTCGTTGATGTTCTGCACAGTGCAAACTACTTAAGATAAACTGCTAGTTCACATTAGAATAGCGTCTTTGCTTGATTTAAAATGGATGATGTAATGATGTATTGCATTGAAATATCCTTCCTGCTGATTTTTGACCCCTCGGCGAGACACAAACGTGTTTGATACATGAACATGTCTCACTGAAACATATAACTTTTAAAGGCACACTTGATGTCAGAAAACAATGAAATACAGCTCAACAGGAACAAAAAGTTCTGTTTGGAGACTATTTTATGTTTTTCTGTGAGACTGAGCTGGATGGTAATAACTTCGTTTAGGCCTACACTAATTCACGTTTCAATAATTGTATTCAATTTGCACTAAATTAATTTTCTATCTGTTTCTATCAGAGTACAGATTCTGATTAGAAATTGTACTTTTGAGAGATTGTTATTGATGCAGCACAGTTCATGTAGTGGTGCATGCAGAATTTAACTGAATAAAATCCAGCTGGCTGGGAAGTTTTCAATTGCTGTGGCTACTCAAAAAGGGAGAAATTGTAGAGCAATGCTCTGCACTGAATGACTCACAAGTCTCCTGTATCTAACCAAAGTTTAACTACTGGCTTGCACAGGAGGCAGTCATATGTTGTTATAGTAATATGCTGATACATACAATTTTCCTAAAACCCAACGCATCTATTTTATTTATTCACAAGATGGCGATGCATACTCCAAAAGTGGTACCTGCCCTAACTGAAAGCTATGGAGCTGGAGCCCTCTCTGGGGTGAATGTGCTTCTGAATGCGTGAACACAGAGTGGGCTGGTCTAAAGAGCAGCAATATCTATTCATCATATAGTACATTTTAAGCATGCAATCATTGCCTTTTTATTTGAAATTGAATGTTGCAACTAAATTTAACATAAGTAATCTAAGATTAAGTAATCTTCTAGCTAATCTCTTTCAGGGTCTCATGGAGGCTTTGCTCTGATGGTGACTGAGTGGAAACTTCCCAAAGTCCCTTGTAATAGCCAAGGGAGGCCAGTGCTATTTTGTGGTGGTGCAATGGTTAATAGATGGAATATTTTCCACAACAACTAGCTAATGTTAAATCGTATCATTGTTAACCAGCTGACAAACAGATCACAGTTTTATGAGACTGACGGGTTGTGCGTCAGCACCACAGGGAACTGTATCTCTTCACTCTGTACACCTCAGACTTCCATTACAACTCAGAGTCCTCTCATCTCCAGAAACTCAAATTACTCAGCAGCTGTTGGGTGTATCAGTGATGGATGAGAGGCTGAGTTCAGGGAACTGATTGACCCCTCTGTGGCAACTAACACCTCATCTTGAGCACAAACAAAACCAGGAACCAGGAAAGACCAGGAATAACCCAAACACTGTTTCTATTCTGGGAGGAGGTACAGGTGGTGGTGGTTTCCTGTTTTATTATGGTAAAATTCTGTCATTTGGTTAATTTCTGTTGGATTTACTGCATTCTTCTATCATTCAACTTCCGTTGCTAATTGCCTCACCTGTTCTTAATCACTCCTTCAGTATATAGTCTCCTGTTTTTTTCGTTGTTCCTTTGCCAGATCATTGTTGATTTCTTCATTTTCCTGTGGTGACCCTGTCAGTCTTCTTAGCTAGTCTTCTTTGTTTCTCTTAGCTCTGTGGTTAGTTCAGTAACTGTTTTTAGTTTAGCTTATCCTGCCTCGGAAGCCCCCTTACTTGTTTTGATGAAGCGACTATCACCTCCGGTCTTCGTCTTCTTCCTCTGGTAGTCCTGCGTTTGGGTCCTAACACCTCCTTGAACACGGACCTTGATGAAAGGCTAACAAATTCCTGGGAGTTTCTTTTACAACAAACTGAACTGGAAATGCAATAATGAGGCTGTCTATGTGACAGGACAGAGTGTACTTCTTCAGGAAGCTTAGATCCATCAATGTCTTGCACATCTTCTACATGTCTGTGGTGGAGAGTTCAATCTGCTTTTCAGCATCTGTTGGGGCTGCAGCATCAGAACCAGAAACTCAAAGAAAATGAACAAACTGATAAAGAAGCTGGCTCTATGCTGGGGACTGCTCTGGGGCCCCAGGAGCTGATTTCACAAAGAAGAAAGCTTCACAAGTTGATGAACAAAAAAGGACTTCTGTCCCCCCTCTAATGATGAAATGACGTATGTTCAGTCAGAGTCTTCCTCAGCTGCTACAACAATGAACAATACAGGCAGCAGCAATAGCCATAAACAGCAATTACTCATAACAAATAATACTTTATTCAAAGTTTTTTTTTTCATTCAGCTGCAGGTGAGGTGGGCTGGGAATGTTCAAAACATCGAAAAGCACTCAAAGTTTCGCTTGTGGTATTTTGCTTTAGCACAAATGTATGTTGTAATACAGTAAATTTTTGCTCAGTGGTGTCACAACATCCCTACTGTCAGGTTATCAAAACTACCTGATCATCTAATACACTGTCTGCACAGCTCCACCGAAGCATGGACTAATGATTTGTGTGACTTAATTAGTCTTGACAAAGCTCAGTGAGTAGAGCAGCCCTGACTTCAATAACCCCCAACCACAGAGGACAAAGTTTAACTCAGCTCACCATTAGTTGCGCTCTATTTATTTATTGACAGATCATGTCAATGTTTGAAAGACCACACAGTCACAAGGTCTGACTGGTGCGGGTGGTTCTGTGAGGGTGTTACTGTATATTACAATCATTTCCAGTCATTTTAAGCGTTTATTTCTAATAGTGTTCAGAACAGTAGCTGTAAAATGATAACGTAGATTTACAGTGTATAAAACTGATATTGATGCTGAAATGTATATTTATTGTATTATAAACGACACATTAATTTTTTTTAAATTGATTAAAATACACAACCCTCACCAGGGGGTGATCAGTTGACAGCTCTGCCATCTCTACTCCTAAGTGTCCAAGACGTGCGGCCGCAGGTCTGATGACACGACTACAAAGTCAGTCATCTGGCATCTGGCATCTGGTGCCCTGGTATCAAGTATACTTCTGAGCCACCTTATGCTCGAACATGGTGTTTGCGATGGACAATCCATGGCTAGCACAGAAGTCCAAAAACAAGTCAGTTGTTTAGACTCCAAGCACATCTCAAAGACATAAAGAATTTTCTGCTCCTACATTAAAGGGGAACTACGATATTTTTAAACCTGGACCTTATTTCTGGCATGAAATACGTTCATCTAGTTACCGAGAACAGTTTGGTGAAAGTCGGTGTCCTTCGGAAGATATTTAGATAACTGGAGATCCATATAACGGAGTGAACGGGGCTTAGAGGATGCAGCCTCTAAATAAGGCATTATCTGTCTTTATTTCAATACTTTAAGAAGAATGAATGAATGAATGCTTACTATAGCTCTGTTAGCTCATAGCTGCTGTGTTGTTGTTATTGGCGGCTATCGGGGGGCTTATAGAGGGCTTTCTACACACCCGTCTACTGGGATGACGTCATCGACGCCTGCTTCTGCAGCACCTGGTGCAGTGAGGCTCAGCTTTAAAGTGAATATCTGGTCTGAGCTCCTTTATTCTCCAACACAGCCTGAACCCTCTGAGACAAGCTTTCTGTCATTTCTTTAAGGAGTCTTCAGGAATAGTTCTCCAGGCTTCTTGAAGGACATCCCAAAGCTCTTCTTTGGATGTGGGCTGCCTTTTGTTCCGTTCTCTGTCAGATGATCCCACACTGCTTCAATAATGTTGAGGTCCGGGCTCTGGGGAGGATTCATCCCTCCATAAGACCTGTTGCCACTGATTTTCAGTCCACTTCTTGTGTCATTTGGCATAGCTCAGCCTTTTCTCCCTGTTTCCCTTCCTTAAGAATGGCTTCTTGACAGCCACCCTTCCATGGAGACCATTTCTGATGAGGCTTGGGCCAACAGTAGATGGATCAGCTGAAGGTCCAGATGCATCTCTCAGGTCCTGTCAGGTCACAGCTGGATTTTTCCTCTTTCTTAAGGACATCACTTTCAGATCCTGTTCATCTGCTGGAGATAGTTTTTTAGGCCTGACACTTCTTCTTTTGTCCTCCACTTGTCCAGTTTCCTCAAATGTTTTAAGGACACACTGCACACCATGCTGAGATATGCCAAGTTTTCAGCTAATAGCTCTTTGGGAATCACCTTGTTGCTGCAGAAATCCTATTTTCTGTCTGTCAAACTGTGTTTTCTTTGCTGTTTTTCATAGATGCAACTAAAGAAATGGGAACAAATGATGTGTCTTTGTGACAGGCTGCTGGTAACAAAGTGCCTAAAGATCCAGTTTAAAATGGCTTCTTTGCTACAGTTGTCTGTTCTGTGTCGACACAACACTGGTTCATCCCTTGAGTTAGGAGCCTTTTTTTTGCCTGAATGGTTCATAGCTCAGAGTTAAGTGGCTGAACAAAGAAAAAACACTGAAAATGCTCAGGAACAAGGACTGAAGATGAGGGGAAAAAGCAGCTAAAGATCAGTGTCTGCTGAACTAATCCTCAATTGAAGATCCCTTTGCAAGAAAGTCAGGCTTCTTAGAAAGAAAATATAAAGAAATAAGAAGAGGCTTAATGTCATACTTTATCAAAATGTAACTCAAAAGGCAGAATTATCTACAGTCATGAAAAGAACAGCAAACACACCTTAAATTCTAACAACACAACATATTTCATCATGTTATTTAACAAAAGCTAAGCCAATATGCAGAAGCAGTGCATTCAAAAAGCCCACCCTGACAGATTTAATAGCAATGAAGAGGGTTAGTAGCAGAGGGTTCTGCTACTCACATGAATTTGAGTAATTGATCATAAAGTGTGAACAAAAAAAGAGAGACATCAGCAATGATCTTAGAGAAGCAACTGTTGCTGTCCATCAATCTGGGAAGGGTTATAAGGCCATTTCCAAACTATCTGGAGTCCATCATTCTACAGAGAGAAAGATTATTCACAAGTGGAAAACATTCAGGACAGCTGTCAATCTTCCCAGGAGTGGACGTCCCAGCAAGTTCACCCCAAGGTGAAAAAGCCCAGAGCTACATCTCAGACTCTACAGGCCTCAGTTAGCATGTTAAAGGTTAAAGGTCATGACAGCACAGTTAGAAAAAGACTGAACAAGGATGGCTTGTTTGGAAGGGCTGCAGGAGAAAGCCTCTTCTCTCTAAAAAGAACATGGCAGCACAGCTTAGGTTTGCAAAGCTGCATCTGAACAAAGCTCAAGACTTCTGGAACAATGTCCTTTGGACAGACCAGAGCAAAGTGGAGATGTTTGGTCATAATGCACAGCAGCACGTTTGGAGGAAACCAAACACAGCATATCAGCACAAACCAGCTGTCAAGCACGGTGGTGGAGGGCTGATGATCTGGGCTGGTTCTGCAGCCACAGGACCTGGGCACCTTGCAGTCATTGAGTCCACCATGAACTCCTCTGGATACCAAAGTATTCTAGAGTCAAATGTGAGGCCATCTGTCCCACAGCTAAAGCTGGGCTGAAACTGGCTCATCAGCAGGACAATGATCCCAAACACAGCAGCAGATCTACAGCAGAATGTGGGAAAAAGAACAGAATCAAGGTGTTGCAATGGTCCAGTCAGAGTCCAGACCTCAGCCTGACTGAAATGCTGTGGTGGGACCTTAAGAGAGCTGTGCAGAAACCAATGCTGCAAACCTCAATGAGCTGAAGCAGCGCTGGAGAGAAGAGTGGCCGAGATTCCTCCAGAACCATGAGAGAGACTGATAACGTCCCACAGGAAACCATTACTGCAGCTCACTGCTGCTGAAGCTGCTTCTTCATTTCAATTCAATTCAGTTTGATTTATAGAGTGACAAATCACAACAAATGCCATCTGAAGGCACTTCAAAGATACAATCAAGTTCATTGTAATCCAATAAAATCAAATGGATCAAATTCCAAATTAGTCCAATTCATACAGGGAACCAACAGATTGCATTGAAGCTTCCAGATAGATAGATAGATCAGCAACAGCAAAGAAAAATAATTTAAAACAGAAAAATAAAATAAAATAAAAGTGAAAATGTTTAATTAAAAGTAAAAAATTTAAAATGAAATGAACTTCAAAGTTCAAAATCAGACTTTCAGTTTCAAATGAACAGACACTGAGAGCCTGAAATGGTTCCAGACAGAAGTGACGTACACATTGTTCAGGCCCTATTCAGTGCGTACGCAGCGGTTCTAAATGAGTCACTTTGTGCCTGCTATGAGTTGATAAAAATGGGGGATCTTCACCTGGACCGGCTCTCTGACAGCTCCAACACATTCAGAGAACAGTGTGTGGAACTGGATGTGTTTCAGCTCAGAGATAAAGCCACCAGAGCAAACTTCAACAATCCTCTGAGCTCCACATGACTTGATATCAGACTGACTGACAGAGCACACAGATCCCTGCCTCTGGAGTTTGTGATGTCAGTGATCACTGCTCCATCACCTGTGTCAGAGACACTAAAATCTCTAATGATCAGCACAGGAAATGAGAAGCATTTGAATGTTTTGTATGAGGAGGAGCAGTTTCTCTGCATCACTCTGAGACGGGATGTTCCTGATTTTAGAAATATTACGAAGGTGAAAGAAGGCAGTCCTCGAAACCAGTTTTATATGTGCGTCACAGGACAGATCCAGGTCAGAAATAACTCCAAGGTTCCTCACAAGGTTCCTCACAAGGTTCCTCACAAGGTTCCTCACAAGGTTCCTCACAAGGTTCCTCAATGTAGGACTAGAAGTCAAGGAAATACCATCTAGAGTAACTATATAACTCAACAGTTTCTCCCTGAAGCGCTCAGGTCCAAACATAACGACTTCAGTTTGTCTGAATGTAGAAGCAGGAAGTTTAGAATCCGCTGACTCATGTGGTTTACTTTTTACACACACTACTTTTGCATTCTGTCTTAGTTTCTGTGATATACATGACTTGGTGTATTATGAGGTCATACTTATTTAATTCTAAGACCTGGTGGGGTCCAGATGTGGCTTTTTCAAAGTCCTTCTACACAAAACCTTGGAACAGACAGAAAATGTATCTTCTTTTTCACGACTGTACCAGCACACCTACCCATTCACTTTGACTGGGGAGACGTGTCCAAACCTTTCACTGCGACACATTATCACTGGAGTCTGCATAAATGGTTTTCCATTTCTCAAACATTAGGAGTCTTTTCATGTTGTTGAAATGGGATGTCATATTGTTAGAGTGAAGAGAAATACAGCGCATGTAGAGTGATGATGTGCAATGACAGAAAAACAGAATGCATAGAAATGATACGTGACATAACTTGGCATGTTATCAAAATATAATTTCATTATACCAGGCTGTTTACTCGGGAAGATTCACCTCACAGGATCCAACTGACTTGGTCATGAGAACCACAAACAGATCATATTAAGACATGTTTTTGTCTTTATTGAATCCCTTGATGATCTGAACAAAGTAGCTAAACTTGGAATAATTTGGAATTATTTTACCGGACTTTCGGTCATAGACATGTTATCTATAGTTGAAGCTCACTACCAGAGTTCAGATATCAACAATGAACAAGTTTAAGCATCAGTATTTTTCCTGTGACAGTGATAAATACGTCTGCCCTTTGACTGTCACACGACTGGACCAGCAAACCCAGATCATTTGATCATTATTAATGGCCACAAGCTTTCAGTTTTCACATTAAATTGTCATCGAACAGAAATGCAAAATGTAAACTGTGTGTTATGGCGTCATTACAGACTGTAATTATCCTGCTGCTCCCTCTGAGCTGTCACAGCACTAAGCTATAATTAGAGCATTTAATTATATTCCTCTGTATTTTATTCATTTAGACCTACTTTCATGTTTTGCCGTCTCTTTTCTCCTCTTCAGAGTGATGGATCCTTGGACTGGTGTCAGAATTATAAACAGTGCTCAAAGGTAAGTAACCTGTGATTTATTTTCTCAGCAGCAATTCTACTTATTTTATTACTTAAATGGAGCAAAGCAATATTCCAGTGGTACATAGCAAGTTAAAGATGCAACACTTTTATTGAGACATACAGACAGGCTCTGGTCTAAACAGCTTTTGGTTTAAGCACAGTGGCCCATGTCTGACCCCAAATGAAACAGCTCTACTGACAGCCAGTGATGGGAATAATGGCGTTAAAATAAAAGGTGTTACTAACAACGTTATTTTTTTCAGTAACGGGTAAGCTGACTAATTACTATTTGCCGTTACGACAATTAAATGGGGCTCGTTATAAACTAAAGCTGCTCATTGAAGCTCTCATCATCCGACTTGACTCTCCGCCACAGGAGCTGAAAAGCTGTTTATTTTTTCTTTGCTGAGGGAGGAGAAAGGGGCGAGACAACCGCATAAGTGATGATGATTGGCTAAGGTAGAGTAAGCTTTCATGGTAAGCCAATCAGAGGCAATGTTCAGTTTACACACCAGCCCCACACACCTAAACTAGCAGAGGTAAGCTGCAGCAATGGCGAATCTGGAGGGAAAGTTGGCGTTTTCAAAGTGGTACAGACACTACTTTATTCTCCTTATGTAAAAGACAAGAACGCACATGTGAGGTGTACATTATGTCCAGGAACGAAGTCTTTGTCCACATCCGTTGTGAGCAAGTTTAATCCAATGAAGCATCTCTCAACGGCACATACTTCTTGACAGTGACAGTGTGGATGGCAGGCCAAGTCTGGCTAACGTGAGCTCCGCTAACAAAGAAGGACACGGACTCCAGCTTCAAACTTGAGTGAATGGAATGATAGGCAGGTATGTTGTTGAGAACATGCTCCGTTATCAACAGTAACTCCTTCAGAGCCCTCATTGGCTTGTGAAACCTGCTTAGAAAAAAATCCAAATTCTTAGACACATTTAAACTAAGAAAAGACGAGTAACACAATAGTGACTTTCCCTGGTATCTAGCTAATTTTATAGTGTAGTAATTCAGTTACTTTTGGGAGAAGTAACTATAACTGATTACTTTTTAAAAGTAACGTGCCCTACACTGCTGACAGCACTCGGTTAGGAGAGGTAGAAACTGAGCGACTGTTCAACGCCGCCCTTCCAGATCAGGCAAGTGTAACTCTGATTATATTTATAGCACTCAGAAATATCGGGTTCCTTGAATGCATCGTAGCATCGTCTAATAATATAAATTTCGGGCTTGTCCTGAACATATCACCTGCAGCTCTCGTGAGAGCAAAGGTGTGGGACAGAGGAAAGACCGGGAGAAAAAGGAGAAGGCAGGAGAGACTCCATGCTGCCGTGAAGCACGCTGCTTCCTAATTAGCAGAGGAAAAGAGAGTTTTCCGTAGGCATTTGGAAAGAGCTGCTGTTAGTGGTGAACCAGAACCCAGTACCTACCTGAAGGAGTCGGAGTGGGCTGTAAGAGAGCCTTTGTCGGAGTTCTCTCCAAACTTTTCGAACTATTCTGGTGAGTTAGCTTAGCTCAATTAGCGTTATAGTTGCGGTTCAATGCGTTGGAAAATAAATAACCAGTCAGAATAGTAGGTGAATGTTGTTCAATGATGCTTGAGACATGTTTGTATTGAGTATTGTGATGATGTGATTAATGTTTAGCACTTATCTTCCTTTCCGGCCTGCTAATTCAGTCCACGGCCGCCAAAGTGGCTTTGCACAGTGCATATACAGTAGCGTTGCTGTAACTGCGAGTGATGCAGAGTAATGCCATTCAATGTATGTGTTACAAAATGCTGTGTATTTTTCATGTTGAAGCTTATAATTCATGTATGGGTTAACTAGTTAAAATGCCATTTTATTTATTTGTTTTAAAACAAGGACATTAGAGGAAAAGACATTTAACCCTTTAGGCGCCAGAGGTTTTTTTCTAAAATCCTTGATTTTGACAAATAAATTTCAAAAGGCTATATCTTAAAACTGATAGGAGATAGAGACTTTCTGTAAATTAGAGAAATGTTGAGGATGACCCAAAGTTTATGTAGGAAGCAAATTGACACACCTAATTTGCATATTATGACGTCATGGCGTGGCGGCCATCTTGGATTATAGAATTTTTATGAAATTTTCATGATGAAATGCAGCCTTTTTCTCCAAATATGCCCCAATGAATGTCTGTGCTATATTCAATATTCAATGCACTAGACAATGCAAAATGTTCAGGGAAATAGCAAAGAGTAAACCAACACTGTAAATTATTTCTAGTAAATGGCCGAAAAAATGCACATGAGCGATAACCTCATGTTTGCCTGCAAAGGTCAAAATAGGCCTATGCCTATCCATCCAGGTGACACTGTTTGTAGTTTTTTATGGTGTGATACCTTTCATTGCATGGTACCACACAAAGACCCACCCCACACTGCCTACACCTGTATTTTGTCTGACGGCGCCCTTAGGGCGGGTTCGATCAGAACATACGACACAATCTGGGTGGTCATCAGCCTTATACAGAAAGTGACGTTCTGTGGGTCTCTGTGGCATTTGTCCCGATGACTTCTTCCTCCCTTTATGGCTCTCTTTCCTGGAGTAGCCTTCCAGTAAACCAGTTACCACGTCTTGCACAAAGACCTTCAGAGACTTGTGAGGAGCTGGAATACAGCTTCAGTAAATTATGTGAGCATTCACCATACTTATACTAAGAGTAGCATGGAAAATTCTGTTATACCACTTTCTTGATCTGTGGGGAAAGAGGTAGGTCTTCATTCTTTGATCTGCAGTGTCAACGCACCCCATGAATGAATTATAATCATCAACACACACAGGTGTATTTATTCATCTGTACCCACTGGTAGTGTGTTTTGTCCTGATGCGTTTTTACAATTTCACTGACAGTTACATCAGACCACTGGTGAAATCTTGAATGTGGCTTGATTTCATGGGAGGCTAAAAACTGATGGGCATAACGGTTTGTTTATACAGTCAATAAATTCCAGAAATCATCATTGAGGAAAAAGTGACAAAAAATCTAGGGCCGAATCGGCATTGGATAGTTCTCTGTCCCCCTGATATCCAACTGTTTCATCAAATGGCTTTATCTAATGTTGCTACCACACCTCATCAGTCAAATCCTCAAAGCCTGCATGTCCATAACCTGGCTTAGTGAGACGCATGTTGGCTGACTTGGCTCTGCACTGTGAGACAGCGCGTCTGCCTCTAAATGCGCTCCTGTCATGTCTCCAAGTGCGCCAACACGCGCTCCGGTCAGTGAACAGACAGCATGGCTGCGTCTGCATGACCTGCGCCACTACGTTTTCCCCCAGCTCTCCCACTGACACTTCGACCACGTCTGACATGTCCATCAGATTTGTCAAACTACTGGCTTTTGCGATCGCGGACACTTTGTGAAGGCACCGTGTCAGAAAGCACAGCGATCACATGGCGAGCTCGATAAAAACACAGAACACGCACATTACTCCCAGCCTCGTTCCCTCCAGTACGACCACGCCTGCTAACTCCTCGATGCAAACTTCGACCCCGTGAAACATTTTCCTCACCACCAACATTAGTGGGCAAAGGATCTGAAGTTGGTGTTTGGTGCAGGGAAACACTTTGTCCGACTGCTGGTGAGGCAGGGACGCGGGGCGGGAACGCGTCGCCACTAGCGGGACTAGCTAACAGCTGACCGTCATCTTCTGAAGGTAGATTTTCCCTTTCAGAATAAGGATTATCGAATAGAATATCCAGCGCTTCTTTGCAGGTAAACTTTTTAGTGGACATTGTGCGATTATTGGAAATAAATACTCGCTAATGCTGCCTATATCGCTCTGCTGCTGTCGCTCAATGACTACTCGCTCGGTGAAGAACTCGTACTGATTCAACTTGCTGTAGCTCAAAAAAATTACATTGAAGGATGACGTTTTTTGCGTCAAAGGTGAAGTTTGACATGACTGCCAACCAGAAGTGGAGAGTAGGAACAAAATATGACGTTATTTTTGCCACAATGGGCCGTTTTATTCAAGGCGCCATCTTGTCGACTTAAGTCGACCATGGCGCTTGGAGGGTTAAGAAGTGTGAAAGTCTAACGGTTCTGCATACTTGTGTGCAGACTGTTTTTTTTTTTTTCTTTTTTTTTTTTTTTTTTGAGGGACAATTCTGTCTGTGCCAGTTGAGGAACTGCCCCATCGTGGTCCAGGACGCCATTGCTGTTGTGGATGTTTGCTGTACCAGGAGGGCGGTAGGAACAAAAAGAACGAAAGGAAGTTCACCTGAGAGCCACCCTTTTAATTATATTGCTACTTTTCTCCACCTGAGACTCGGGTTGTTTTTTGTTCTTTGGCCCAAGATGCACAAGATAAACTGACTAAAATTGACGTCTTAAGGAACTGAAGGTTGTCAACCAGTAAATGGTGAAGTGGTACCACAATTTCTTTTCCTTTTCTTAATTTCTTTTGGGTTATTGAAATATTTCATTGTTTGTTTTGCATCCATTTTGGTTGTTTAAATTATTTTTGTGATATGTTTGAGTTCTCTATTTTACTTTAAAGGTATTCCTACTGAACTGAACAAGATTGTTTATATAAAGCTGTTTGTTTCTGTTTCATAAATCTGTGGTCCTGTGTGTTGTGTGGATTGGATTGGTCATTCATTCTTACAAAGCCTGCTGCTGCCAATCTCCTCCCCAAACCTAGTAGATCTGGGTAACCTTGTGAAGAATCTGAACTGGAAGATTGTAAGTCTAAGATTTTTGGTACAAGACTCACCTTTGTAGATATTATTTTGGGGTCAGTACAGATCTCTTTGTGAGATAGAAGACACACGAGCAGGTTACATAAAAAGTGGCGAGCTAGCCAGGAGATTGGTCAATAGTAGCTTTCTGATCTTCCATCCCACAATACACACGTTGAAATTTAGACATTCATTCCACTGAGTCAGATATGGATATTTGCAACCGTTTTGAGGTTAATGGTCAGAACTCCCTATATGTAACAGGTATAGGGTCAGATTACACAGATGAAGAAATTAGTACTGTGTTCAAAATTAATGGAGACATTTCTAAAATAGTCAGGATCCCTGACGAATCAGGACAACCAGAGGGTAGAGCCCTGATCCAGTATGCATCTGACAGGTCTATGTCTCGGATCGACCCCATTACCTTGGGTACCGTACCAAGTCCAAAGGACCCTGCTATGTTGTGGTTTGCGAGGACCATTAGAGATGTTTGTCAGGAAGAGATGGGGAGGGAGATAGCTCGCAGATATTTGGATGAGCTTGAGTCTGTTGCAGGTAGTGGCAGGGCAGGTTTCTTGAGTGTGCTTTAGGAAGAGCTGCAGGGAAACCAGGGCGCATCACACAACATACACAGTAGTGCTACACAGCCCCATGCAACTCAAAATGATAATGCACCTAATGATCAAAATGAGCCTGCCAAGCCCACACGTGTTCATAGTGCATCTGTTAGTTTACCAACGAGCCCAGTCCACGTCAGTGAGGATGTTTATAACCCCCCCCCCAGATCCAGAAAGTGATTGTGGAGCATGTCATCCGAAGTGAGTCCACCACTTCATCATCCCCACAAATAAGAATGCCACGGCCAAATGGCGAGGTGGACTATGAAACATGGCACACCCAAGTTGATCTTCTCCTTAACGATCCTTCCTTGAATGACGCTCACAAGATGAGAAGGATTCTTGGGAACTTGCTGAGTCCAGCAGCTAATGTTGTGAAGCCTCTTGGCATCTCTTCACCACCGATAGTCTATGTCACTCAACTTGATTCTGCTTTTGGTGTTGTGGAGGATGGAGATGAGTTATTTGCTGCATTTCTTAGTTCTAACCAAAATAATGGAGAGAAGCCATCAGCATACTTGACCAGGCTCCATAGCCTCCTCACAAGGGCAATTTCTAGAGGGGGAGTCTCAGCTGAAAATTCCAGTGATCACTTGCTCAGACAATTCTGTAGGGGCTGTTGGGATCAGAGCATCATCATAGGCTTACAGTTAGAGTGCAAAAAGAGCAATCCGCCAACATTCCCCAAGTTCCTCCTCATGTTGAGAACTGAGGAAGACTGTCGTTCAGCGAAGCTAGATAGGATGAAAAAACATTTAGGTGCTTCGAAAGCTAATATGTACGCCCACCATGTTTTTGATATATCCTCCTATGACTGTGAGCCTGTCCCATTGCCTAACCCGAAACAAAATGAGGCATCAAAGCTTGAAAAGAAAGTGAATGAGCTTACTAAACAGCTGGTAAAGCTAAGCAAAAAGCCAGCAAGCCTCGCTCATGATAGTAACCCTCCCCCAGTAGCAAAACTAAAGCAAGATGAAACCTCTAACATTGAAAACAAGCTAGCTGAATTGACAAACCAAGTTTTAAAAAAAAAACTAACACAAAATCAGAAAGATAGTGAGGGTACTCAAAAGAAAGACTGCCTTGCAATCAGTAGTAATAACATGAGGAGACCCTTTAAGGTGCCTGGAATGCCGAGGCCTTGGTTTTGTTTTAAGTGTGGGGAAGACAACCACATTGCTGCTCATTGCTCAAATGAACCCAACCCCACACTGGTTCGCAAGAAGAATGCTGAGCTTAGGGAGAGGCAGGATAAGTTTCTTGCTCAGCAGGCTGCTTCCCCATTTGCTTTAAACTAGTAGCAGCTCCTGCGGTGGGACATCCAGGAGCTGTAGTTGACGATAACCCCTGTCCCAACAGATCAGTTAATGGTACTGAAACACAAAAGAAAGTTGTAGCACATACAATGACTGAAACCTACCATAGCACAGAGCGATCTATACCTCCAGGACTTATAGGTCCTCGTTGTGCAGCTTCCGTCTTCCTTGAGGGTGTACAGTGTGACTCCATCATGGCTCACAAGTTACAACAGTGTCCGAGTGTTTCCATAAAAATCATCTATCTGCCCACCAATCGGAAGGTCGGTGGTTCGACTCTGGCTTCCCCAGGATATGTCGAAGCGTCCTTGGGCAAGACACTGAACCCCACGTTGCTCCCCCAGTGTATCATTGGGGGTATGAATGTGTGTGAATGCTTAGAAAGCACGTAGTTATATCCTAAGACGTGCTGTATGAATGTGTGTGAGTGGGGTGAATGCGGCATGTAGTGAAGCGCTTTGAGTGGTCAGCTAGACTAGAAAAGCGCTATACAAGTACAAGTACAAGTCCATTTACCATTTACCATTTACTTACCTGTACATCCAATTCATGCCCTTCTTGAAATCGAGGGAGCTGGTGGACAGCAGGTCCCCTATCTTGGCTACATAGAAGCTCATGTCACTTTTCCGCGGTCCGCTCTGGGCAGGGAGGAGGAGCTGGTTGCGTTAGCCCTTGTGGTGCCAGAGTGTAAGTTCAACAGCAGCACCCCTCTGTTGATTGGCACTAATGTGTTATTACGACTCTATGAACAAGTACTTGAACGAGAGGGTCCAGAGTTTATTTGCAAACTCTTTTCTAGGAACTTTGCAGTGATCTTCCAGCATATTGCCCAGATCCATGACCTTAACAACTATGCATATCATGTCAGGTTACATGGTGGAAATCCCATCACCATCCCTGCAAAACAAAAGTGCTGCGTCACAGGTGATGTTAGGCTGAAAAAGAACAGTCAAACTACATTTGTGCTTGAACCCAACGAACGTCACAGGTTGCCAGGTGGCGTGTTTCTTGAAGCTGCGCTGATGGACATTCCCTTTAAATCTAGCAGCAAAGTCCCTGTCGTCCTGCGTAATCTTAGTGACCACGATGTTACGCTGCAGCCGAAATGCATCATTGCTCAAATGTGTGCAGCTCAGCAGGTCACACTACTTGGACCAGAGAAAGGGGACTCTCGTCACAACAAACCTGACAATGACAACCTGAAGTTCAATCTTGATGATTCACCAATACCTGAACAATGGAAAGATCGTATCATCGCCATGCTTAGATCCATTCCAGAAGTCTTTGCCGTGGATGACCTGTCATATGGTCACACCACTACAGTGAAACATCACATCAGGCTACATGATGAGACTCCTTTTAAGGAGAGGCCAAGGCCTATTCATCCCAGCGACAGGGAGGCAGTCAAGCAACATCTTAAAGAATTGCTTGACGCGGAAATCATTAAAGAGTCACAGAGCCCTTTTGCTTCACCAGTGGTCTTGGTCCGAAAAAAGAATGGCTCTATCAGGCTATGCATAGACTACAGGAAGCTAAATGCTCGAACCATCAGAGACGCATATGCTCTTCCGAACATTGAGGAGACCTTTGCTGCTCTTAGTGGTGCTAAGTGGTTCTCCGTCATGGACCTTAAATCTGGTGGAGATGGCTGAAGAAGATAAGCCTAAAACCACTTTCACGTGCCCGCTAGGCTTCTTTAAATTCAGTCGCATACCACAGAGTGTCACTAACGCGCCGAGCACCTTTCAGCGTCTTATGGAGAGGTGTGTCGGTGACTTGCACCTCAATGAGGTATTGGTATCTCTGGACGACTTAATTGTCTTTTCAGACACATTGGAAGAACACGAAGCACGGCTCATGAAGGTGCTGAACCCTCTTAAAGATTATGGTCTAAAGCTTTCTCCGGAGAAACATCAGTCAAGTATCTTGGTCATGTCGTTGATGCACGGGGAGTTCATACTGACCCTGACAAGACATCCGCCTTGAGAGATTGGCCTCGTCCTTCAAACAGGAAAGAGCTCAAATGTTTTTTAGGCTTCGCTGGGTATTATCGGCGGTTCGTCAAAGGATATTCCCAGATAGCCAAACCTCTTAATAGCCTGACAGCAGGCTACCATCCACCGAAGAAGAGAGGGAAAGTGTACAAGAGGGAGCGCTTCACGCCTCTTGTGAGCCCTAATGCGCCGCTGGGTGAGGAGTGGACCTCGGAGTGTGAGAGTGCCTTCAGAATTCTGATCGAGAAATTGACGTCTGCACCCATCCTTGCCTTTGCTAATCCACAACTGCCTTATGTCGTACATACTGACGCTTGTCGTGACGGGTTGGGGGCAGCGCTCTATCAAGAGCAGGAGGGGAAGCTCAGAGTTGTCGCGTACGCCAGTCGAGGTCTTTCCAAGAGCGAGAGAAACTATCCCACGCACAAACTCGAATTTTTGGCCTTAAAATGGGCTGTTTGTGCGAAGTTCAGTGATTACCTTTTATGGATCAAGTTTCACTGCACTTACTGACAACAACCCCCTCACATAGGTTTTGACGTCTGCAAAATTAGATGCTGCTGGACATCGCTGGTTAGCCGCTCTTTCTACTTACCAGTTTACCATAAAGTACAGAGCAGGGCAGGCCAACCGCGATGCAGACGGGTTATCCCGGCGGCCTCAAGGTCCGCCTCTTGAGGATGAAGCTTTCACTAAAGAAAGGGAGAGAATAGAGGACATGAAAAAACGGTTCATGGAAGCAAGAGATGACATAGATCATGAAGTGTTCTCTGCATTATGTCAACGTCATCTTATGATGTTTAAAGATGAACATCACCCTCATTCAGAGCAACCTATCCTTGCGGAGTCTCTTGTTGTCGACCCTTCTGTAGTGCCTGATGTTTTCGGTGAGGACACTTTACCATCCATGATTAACTCTGACTGGTGTAACGCTCAAAATAATGATCCATCTCTCTCACGTGTCATCACCTTTGTGAGGAGAGCTGTAAAACCCAGTTTCAAAGAGACAAACTTTGAACATCCCGATGTCAAACTTCTGGTGTTGCTGGTGACTTCAGGCAATAGATGCTCCCAATAACAGAAGAACATTTCCATAATATGTCATCTTTGATGTAATGCCGCCACTTTTAACAGTTAATAAAACTACAACCCGCTCCAAAAACATTAAGATGCTGTATGAATATATGGTAGCATGACTGGGTATAATAGAGCTTCTCAGGGTGGGGAGGTGTTCATTACTCTCTGAATGACTGTGTGGGAGATGAGTGAGAGGATTTCATTGTCTGCATTAGTAATATCCTGACAGGATTAATAAATCCAGAGCATCTCTGTGCACAAGGGACAATGCTGAAGACCAGTTCTGAATGCCGCTGATCTCTTTGCCCTCAGGCAGAACTGCACTGAAGAAGATGATGTAGTAAAAAAACTCTGCATGAGGCTGGGACAGCCTGTTCCTCTGTTGGCATGATATTCTTCCATTTTGTCGGTACCTTTAACCTCTTAAGAGCTATCACACTGAAAAGAACACATAATATGTCAAATTGTGTTTCTGCTCACTACAGAAGACGTATTATTTGAAGTGATATAAAGATGTATTTCCATTGAAATGTTCAAAGATGAGGAAGTGAAGTGAATCGGCCCCCAGCTCCTGCGACTCAGTGGAAGTGTTTACTTCTAAGATGTCTGAGAGAAAAGTTGAGAAAATGAACTAAAAATAAGGGTCGATTGCAGAGGTCGATGAGATCGTAATGATGTGGGGAAAGATGGATGTAGATGGGGCAGACTGTTGCTGTGTCAGTAATAATGAGGACTGTTGGCTATCGAGGAGACAACTATCGTCCCTCTTCCTAACTGATGGTTTCTGGACTCTCAGAACAAATTAAACTAACACACACGAACACCAGTTCTTGGTCACTCAAACACTGAAGAGTCAGGATCTGATGGAAAGACATTTTACTGATTCTTACTGACATTCATTTACTGATTTTCTGTTTTTATGTGGAAAAAATGACAGAAAAACATGGAAAAGATCATAAGTTTATGTAGTTGTGTTCAGGACTTCAGAAAAGAATCACAAAAGGAAGAACTGTGAAAATGTGTTCAAAATCCAATGTTCACTAAAGGTTGTCCAATCCAAGAGGTCAAAGTCAAGTCAAAGTCAGCTTTATTGTCAAGTCTGTAATACATACTCAGACATATTAGGAATTTAAATTTCGTGACTCTGGGTCTCCCTAACAACAAAGTAAAGAATGAATAAAAATCTTAAATTAAGAAAAACTAGAAGAATACTAGTCTGCACTTAGTGATGTCATTATATGCCCTCATAAGTAAAAATGTATTTATATATAGGGATGAGCGAGAATGATCTGTATCCGTATGGTACTCGAAGTGGGCGGGGCCTACTTTATTTTATTTGTCAAACACAAATACAACATCTTGTAGAGGTACAATGAACAGTGCAATAGGGAAACAGCAGTGCAAGGCTAATGAAAAATCAAGTATTTAAAATAAAAGGAATTTGGATAAATTTGAGGTAATTATTTTGGCACAGTCAGATTTAAGATGTTTCAATGAGGAGTAATAAAGTTTCTCCACTTACAACAATGAATATGATATTTAGCAAGCAAGAAAACAACATTTACCATATAAGATGTTTTACTGTCAAGGTCATAAAAGTAATACAAGACATGGTTTATAGTAAACTCTGGAATGTTTGCTATTGTCAAGGATGGCCAGTCTCTAATGTCACTCCAAAATTTATTAGAGATGGGACAAGTGAAAAAGAGATGTTCTAAGGATTCAGTCGGACAAGCACAAAAGGCACAACTCGCCAGATCAAATTGAAATAGTCTATGCAAAAAATCAGCCACCGGATAGATTTTATGACAGATTTAAAGTGAGACTCTTTGACCTTAGGTGGAACTGGCCATTTAATGTATTTAGAAAACTAATTTTCTGCTATATCATGGTGTCATTCTGTTATAATCATTGAAAAAATAGACTTAAGGGCAGTTGTGAGAACAGCATTTTTTTATCAGTTAAGTTGCAGCCAGCTACTATTAATTTGGGTAAAGTTGAAGTGACAGAGTAGATTAAAGTTTTTTGGATCAGATGGATCAAAGCAACGGGAATAGCTTTACATATTTTATATTACTCTTGGCGAGTGCAATCCAGATTAAATTTGTCAATAAACTCTTTGTGATCTAACAAAGCACCGCTGTTATCCATTAAGTCAGTTACAAACAGAAAACCATTTTCATACCAATCAGTTTTAAAGACAGATTTCCTATTAACTAATATTATTCTGATAATAATAATATTATTGCACAAAACTGATCCATGTGGGGTAAAATTATGAGTGAATGTCATTTTCCAGAAATGCAAAATTTGTTTATGGAATTTAGATAACTGAATAGGAATCTTAGTTAAATCGAAGTCCCATTTAAGCAAAAGGTCTAGACCACCGAGCTTTTTGAATATAGCTCTAGGAATATGAAACTACATAGAGTCAGCCAATTTACTCTGAATGAGCCGATTAACGCTTCAAAGTCCAGAGCTTTGATTCCACCCTGATTGTGTTCTCTAGTTAGATGAGGTCTCTTTAAGTAGTGGGTTTTGTTCCTCCAAAGAAACTGAAAGATGATTGAGTTAGCCTTTTTTATACTTTTATCAGAGGTAAATACAGAAAGGCGCAGATAAATCAGTTTGGACACCCCATCGGCTTTAGAAAAGAGGACTTGTCTGAAAATTGTGAGATCTCTTGTTAGCCAATGACTTAGGGATTTCTAAACGTTCTCCAAAATGAACCTCCTCTCTCCTAATAAGATTTTATGAGATTGTTAATCGCAGACACTTCACCTCAGACTTAACTAAAATGGAGGAAACAGATGTCTTAGGGGAAGAATGAACAGGGAGCAGTTCGGAAGTGGGTCGGTTGTCTTGAAACGAGCGGGGCTTTAACCAGTATGTTATTTTAAGCATCCAGTTGATATGGGTTGATCAGAAATTGTTATATTTATTGCTGATTAGAAAACTATTTACAGGACAGCGTCAGCATTGAGCTTCCGATCAATGGTTTTGATCACGATAGCAAACAAACAATTTACAGAACAAGTTTTGAAACAGTGAATACAACACATGCTTTGGCAATTAAGAAGGAAAATATAATGAAGGATTTTCATACTCAACATAACTTTCTTTGATTTTTTTTTTTTATGATCATTTGTGATTTCTTCATCTTTATTTTTTTGGTTCTTTTTAAAAAAAAAAATTTCAACACCAGGCGTGTGTGTGTGTAGGTGTAATTTGATTTATAATATTTATACCACTATTACCTTTTTTTTTTTTTTAATGAATTACAGCAAGAAAATGTCAGATATTTAGAGGCAGCCAACGTTTTTTTAACTGACGGGTAAAAAAAGAAAAAAAATCTCACAGGCAGAAACGCAACGCTACCGAGAACGACGTTTACCAGAACTCTGCTGGCTATCAGCAACTACAAACCGAAGTAAAAGCAAACTTGAGGCTGAAGAAACCCTAGACGTTAACGGAAAAGACCCACGAACCTGAGTGACTGAGGGAGAGAGGTGTGTGGGGGAGGGGCGCCGTGACGCTGTGTGAGCATTTTCATTCAATCCGACCACAGATATTGACTGGTATAATACTCGTACTCGTGCTTTATCCTCCTTTCAGCCGAGTATCCGGCTCAGCTGTATTTATATAGCACTTTTCACAGATGAAAATCACAAAGTGCCTCAGAAATCAAGGTATGACAATGTGAAACGTAACAGAATACAACGTTAAAACCAGATTAATTAAAAGCTTGTCTGTGTAAAAATGTCTTCAGCTAAGTAAATCCTCCTGAATTGTGTTTACTGTATTTTTTCTTCTTATTTTTGCAATCCTATGACTATAAAGTATGAAATCCATATGGATATATTTAAAGTAGCCCTCATGCAAGTCAGTGACAGTGTTCTAGATATGTCTCTTTATACCTAAATCTGAATCTTTAATAGTAGTGAGTACTCATTTCATAGCTTGGACATTTATCCTCAATTCTTTGACATCCTCTACATTACAGCAGTTAACAAGCTAAAACATCAAGGAGGAAGGCGATATCACATACAGGAAAGTTGTGAAGTCCTGCCCATGAAGGATGTAACTTCTTATTCCTATTATTTTTAGATATTGAAGAACACACATAACCGATACCATCAAGCAGTGGAAATATTAACAGGCCTCAACAGCCTCTCACTTCCATGACCAGCCGATCTTACAGAAAGAAAGGCCCAGCTGGGACTTTTCTACATGGAGTTTGCATGTTCTCCACGTGTATGCGTGGGTTCTCTCCAGGTGCTTCCTCCCACCGTGTGAGCATGCATGATTGTGTGGCCCAGTGATGGACTGGTGACCTGTCCAGGTGTACCCCGCCTCTCGCCCAATGACAGCTGGGATAGGCTCCAGTTATAAGAATCAAGGCCCAGGTTGTGTTTGCGTCTTTTTTTCTGTAGGGTCAACTTTTTAAAAACAAATACAGCCAGGTTCTTTTAGTATTTGCTTGTGATTTAACTTCATATATCACAAGAAAATAGAATAAAAATGACACAATGAAGTCAACTCAGTTTGATGGCCATAGTCCTTTGTAAGCACAAGTGCAACCCAAGTGCTTTGGAGACTCAATCCTTGCATTAGAAGAAGACATAAAAGGATAAGCCAATTAGCAGGACTTATAGTACCTCAAAGTTATTTGCAAAACAGTAAAAAAAAAAAAAAAAGAAGCAAAGGATATGAAGTATGCATATCCTAAAATAGTATATAAAAACTTATACAAATTACCACAACTTATAATGATACAGAGAGTTTGCAATTTGAGACTTAAATAGAGGAAAACTGACACAAAGATTTAGGAAGTCCAACGATAATCTTTAACAGCAAAACCCTGACTATGAGCTGGTCCACATGGGAGCCTGAGAACTAAAAGTTCTGCCTCCCATTCCAGACCTGGAAAGTAGACCTCTAAGTATTCTTAGAGCAAGAAGTTTGTCTAATTGCTATGATTCATCACTGGGAATAACAAATTTCTATGAATCAACACAAGGATCTTCAACAATAATAGTAATAACTGTCGTAACCCACTGTCAGCCACAGCAAAATGTTATTGGGAAGACAATTGGGAGTGTGACTCATAAGGTGTCTTCACACCCCTCTGGTGATGATGATGATTTGGTGAAGACGGGTAAGTTTAAATAACTGGTGTAAACTGTTCAAAGCATTTGGGTTGTTGAAGAGCGAATTAACCTGTAGACTAGATAAGAGTTGGAAGAGTGGAACTTAAGGAGTGATATGTGCTGAAACAGGACCAGCAGGGGGAGATAAGGTTTGCAAGACATTTGTTTGACAAGTTACATTGAAAATGCAGGAGGCAGGGTGTTTTATGGCTCTCCAATGGGGTGGCAAGAATGGACAGAATTCTTAGTGTCAGGTTTGGACGTTCAGGGTATTGTAGCCAAATTATATATCGCCGGCACGCAAGGCACCAACCATATATATTTATAGCGGACACACGTAGCGTGATGTGATAAGATATAAGGATTTATCTGAAAGTTCTCACTATCTGAATAAGCCTTATTTAACGTAGTTTTGGGCACCACCTTCAATCGACGGAAAAAGGCAGAATCTTACGATTCTGGTATGTTAAATTAACAATCAATTATTAATTAATAACTAATAAATTCCAGTCTCATATAGTCGCTACTCGTGAATTGTCGTTGTGTTGGACTCACACATACGTAAAGAACACATACACAACAGCCGGTTGATTTTATATATATATATATATATGAACCATTTATTAAAATGATATGACCAAAGACATGAACCTCAAGACAACAGGAGAAATGCTTTGAATATGGATGATGACATAATAAACACTTAGTGAATTGAAAAGAACTAAGGGGAGGGGATGGATGGATACCGGAATCATTCAAATAGTCTGTTTGTTACTATTTGAATTCAAAGACTAACAGACTTGGGTTAATCGATCATTTTAACAGTAAATTCTCTCGACACCCACCGCATACCATCTGAAATGTAAGAACAGGGCAGATCTTACGGTTAGGTCAGCTCCGAACCACCGGTCATCGCCAGCGGGTCCCACTGGGTCTCTCTCTCTCGGTTCCGCGTCTCGCGGCCTTCGTTGTGGTTGACTTTCAGGGACTGGACCAGTCGCTTTCCTGGCTTCCTTCTGGTAGCTTGAAGACGAATGGGTGGTGTGTCGGAATTCACCGCAAATAATGATAAAACTGTCCAAGGGTGGAGTTGGTTTTGGTTGCTGACCAACTCTGATGAAGTGAACTTAAGTTCACCAAAGATTGACAAAAAGGTTGACAAGCTGAACGCTGGCTCCTTTTGGTGATCAAAAAAATATGTGAGGATGCTGCAGCAGCAGAGTTTAAAACGTGCTACAAAGAGGAGACAGGATGAGGGACAAACAAAAACGCTAAATGTAATTTTCTACTACATTCTTCCCTTTCTGTCTTTGTTCGGACCTTCTTCTTCCATGTCATCTTCCTCTCCTGCCATTTTCAAAGACTCTCCGCCAGACTCTCATTCCATCAGTTAGAGCTCTCTGCTCTTCATCTTCTCTACTGATCTGGACTTTCAATATTCACTCACAATATTCCGTCCATGTTCTATTGAAGAACCTATTCGAACTGGGCAAAACTCTGACTTTTCCTCGCAGGTTCCGGAGTTTGATTCACGGAGGCAGGGCATGATGTAGGCCTACGCTACACTTTCAGCCAATGGTATGCCTGAAACTGTTGTGACGTCTGCCTGGGTGTATTTTGTAAGGTGCCCTGCAAGGAGAATTCGACTCCTGCAAACACCATAACTTGTTAAGATAAAAAGGGTAAAGATATAGCATAAACTTAGGATATAAAGACATCAAAAACAACATAACATAACATAACATGATGGTTATGAGTCTCAAAATTCAGATGGATATCTGTAGAGTTATGAAGTATGAATAACGAACCAACCAATGTTATTTTCCTGTGTTAAACACAGAATACAATAAGAAACAGCTGATTATTGGTTAATAGTTGCATTATTTCATATAAATGTCACATGTCATATGCAAGTTGTTGACTTAGTTTTTGGTTTAACTATTCAGGATTACGGACCACTCGGGGGCAATGTGGCTCCATAGGATGATTAGTCATTTTCCAAAACAATATCTTCCGTATCGTTCCAAGTACGATCATGAAAAAGGTATTAAAATGCAGCTTGTGATATCACTGAGAACATGAAAGAACTTGTACAAAGATACAAAGCACATTTAATACAGTTTCAAGATTCAGCTAAAAAGTGATTCTGGGTGAGATCCTTTGAGAGGTCCATGCAGCGGCTGTCTCTGGCTTGAGTCAGAGTCGGAGCAAACTGTCACCATTATTTACTTTGAACCATATAGGGTCGGAAGGGTCCTGTTCTGGTTTTCCCCAATACTCTCCTGAGAGGGTCCGTTGTTTGTTCAGCTTAGTTAGCACTAAGCTATTAATGCATTTATCTAAATTTATGGCACAGGTCTGTGGAAAGAGGGGCTGAGAAAACTCCCCCAAAATGCTTTCATAGGCCGAAGGTTGGTGTAAATTTCTCTTCTTTGATGTAGAAATCCCCCATCTGGTATTTCCACACTGACCATCCCCACAAAAGAATGTTGCAGTCATTTATAGTCTTAAGTTTGTATTAAATTCCACACTTGAGTTCGCTACAGTATGCACCTCTGAAGAAGAGCTTAATATCTGTTGCTATACAGGAAGATGCAGATAACATGGAAGAGATAAAATCAGATGATCTCAACACTCATTGGGAGCAACTAAAGGAAGACTATGATGTTTTTAAAAAATGCTTCCCCCTGCTGTTTTGTTGCCTTAATTAATTATATCAGATGTTATGTCAGTCCACATCACAATCCAATTAATTGTAATCCAATCATAATCACATTAAATTAAATTCCAAATTAGTTCTGTTAAAACCAGTTGGCCAGCTGAGGAAACCAACAGACTGCATCTAAACTGCAATCCTTTGTCCTGAGCGTGCACGGAGCGACGGGGAAATAAAAAAACTCCTTTTTGATCAGAGGAAACCAGCAGCAGAAGCAGAATCAAGAAGGCTGTCCATCTGCCTTGGCCAGCTCGGGTATCTTTTCAACTTCCCAAAAACATTGGGAAGTTGAATGTTTTTGTCAGACATCTTCATTTCAGGAGCACTTGCACACACCAAACCATATTTTCACTGCTCTCACAGAGGGGTATATTCATATCTCCTTGAGAGATTAATTATCTCAGAAACATGGCAAAAAAGAATGCTTTTCTGACTGTTGACAGTATATTGATTAATTTATGAATGGATAAGTGACATATCCAAAGTCCCAGTCCAGTACAGAGCTTTGACACAATTAAACATGACAAAGATTTTGAGCTTGGCTTTTCCAGTTCAGACTCCTGGATGGGAAATGTGGGGAAAACAGCACATTTTGACTGTATAATTCCTAAATAGCATATATAAACATGCCTTTGAAAAGAGAAATCCCTGTAAGTTAGATTTTTTAGCATTTACCTTTTGTGGCTCACCTTGAGGTTTGTACTTGGAACCGTTCCTTGTGTTTTTCCCACATGGCAGTTCCACTATCAACGTATTCTTGATTGATTGTTAACTTTTGACCAGAGAGGTCTGATTAGAAGCTTATTGATGCTTGTTGCTGTGAGGAGGCCTATTGGTTTGGCTTGAGATCATGCCACTCTCGCAGACTCTAGTGTTACTGCTGGCATGTTAATCCCGCATATTTCCTCTCGGCATGTGGCCATTTGCCTGTGCCAGAGTTGAACAGGAAGACAATCCCACCCTGCAGCTCTTATGAAATAGCTTGAAATGGCACTGTACCACTGTGACCATGGAGAGACATTGTGTTCCAACACTAAAACTGATGTCTTTTTCTAACTTGTAACCTTCACAATTGGCATCATAGTGTAACAATCCTCTTTTAGTAACTCTTGGCAGTCACTAGTGGACCTCAGCACTCCCTACTGCCCGGTCATGTTTAACTGAAAGCCAGCCATCCTTCTCATGAGTGGATGAATAAAAATTCATCCTCTCATGAGAAAAAAAGTGCTTGCAACTTCTTGGAAAAAGCTAATGTTTGGTTGTGGATGTTTAAAAGCTCCATAAAACTCTGAAATACAAAGCAGAGGCAAACATGGGGCCTGTGGGCAGAAAATCAAAGAGCATCAGGCACAGAAAGAACAGCATTTTTTATCATTGAGAATTTATCATCGTAGACCAGAGATTTCGGCAGACATATTTAAGTTTAATCATGAAGAATTTTCCTAAACCCATCATAGATCCTACTTCCCTAAACTAAACCTAGCCTTACCCTGATTTCAGATCAAGTCTTGATCCTAAAACACAATGATTTATAACATAAACTGCTTTTTATCCCCCAAAAGCTGACAGGTTCCAATGATATGACTACACAACCAGATTTATGTCTCCGCCATATGAGTCATATAAACATGGATATACAACTCTCATTACCAACACCGCATATAAGCACTTGATTGCAAAATAAAGCCAAGTTTTTTGCTCATACCAGCTCCGCGAAAATCCTTGGATATATGATTTTCCTCCCTTAGTAGAAATTTGTTTTCTATTTAAATTTGGTCTGGGAGGTCCTGATTGTTTGGTTGCCAATTTATCTTCATTGCTACCCTGACTGAAGGGGATTTCTTTCAATGAAACAATTGAATTACTCCGTACACTCGCCATGCTGACCTTGAAAAGTACTAGCGTGTGGTGGCTACGCTAGCTATCTTCGCGTTACGTATGACAAAAGCACGTTGGGGCGAGCCCTCCCGGAACCCATACAGATTGTATTGTAATGACAGAAATGTGAAAAAAGAGCTGATTTTACAATGGAGTCAATGGGAGCAGTTGGACCAAAATCGCTCCAAAGGGGCGGTAGCTCATGGAGCACGGCCTTATGCTGATTGGACAGTGAGATGCAGAGCAGCTGAAACCATAGACGAATATACATAGATGCCGCATCGACTGTGGAAGGGCGTGTCTAAAGCGCCGCCATCTTGGTACAGGGCTAGCAGAGGCAGCGTTGCGTGAACTTACGAAGAAAAGAGGTACTCCTCAATCTTAAAGTAGAATTATTCGCTGAATTTTGGACCGATTTCCAAATGTATTGATTTGTTAAAACGTCACACATGTAGCTATGATGTCCCTGTCACTTAGACAGTTTAGCTCATATCCAGGTCGCAAACAGTGGGACTGAGGGTTGAAATTAAGACTGTGGGCCAGCTACATCAGTGAGTGATGAGTTATAGACATCACTATATATGTCCATCCCTCTTTCCACTAGGATCACGATTATACTTTGCTAAAGGCCAGACTTAGTGTAGCTCTGGCTGGAGTAGTGAGTCTGGAGCACAAGAGGAGGAATAGCATGCTCCGGGAGCGAAAGGCAAAGAACAATCTCTTCTTTTCGTTTCACCTATCTTTGTCTGTCTGTCATGTCTGAAGTTTGTCAAACAAACCTTGTGAAAATAGCTTGACGACTGAGTGACTTATGATCACTTTTATAGTGTAGAAATACCATTCCTCCATAGATGTAATGTACTGCAGGAGCGAGTGGCACTGTACCAAGATGGCCGCCCTGTAGGCACCCCCTCTAGTGAGCGACAGCAGTCAATGCGGCGTCTATGTACATATGTCCAGGGGTCAGCAACCCGCGGCTCTGGCTCTTTCATCCTTATTCTGCGGCTCGGCGTAGCTTGGGATAATAAATGTATAATAATAAAAAGTATCCAATCGAAGTGTATTTTATTTGCGTTAGTTGTTTTTTTTTTATTGTAGTTCTAAATTGGAAGATTATTGTGATCTTGAAATATTAAAATAAAATTATATTTTAGTTTTGTTTTGTCACTAAAAATATGGTGAAAAAAAAACATTTAACTTCCAACTTGTGCTTGGTCCTCTACCAATGGTATGGGATAGAGTACCATGTAGCATACTTTCTTAACACGCAAGATAGGCTGAATGTAAGATGGTCTAATAAACCTAAGTTGAAGTCTGTCAGTGTCTATAAGACTGTAGCCAAATGTTCTACAACAGCAAGGCTACTGCTGTGGGATGCTTCAGTTCGATTTGATTCAGTGTTTACAGTATGGTGAACACTTATAAGTCATCTCAGAACTCAGAGCTCTCACTGTCTTGAAACGGACAGATTTGCCTTTTGAACAGCATTTGGTATCAATTAAGAAAAATAATCTCCCAGTGAACAGAATTAAAAATTCATAGTAGATCCAGACTTGGATGGACATTGGCCTTGATCAGTTGTGGTGACAGAAAATGTGGATAAAAAGAGAAAAGAACCACTTGAGAGAGACATCCATAAAACATCTTGGTGGTAATCCAGAAACTGAAAGAGAAGCTTGGAACAGAGGGTAGAATTGGGCTTTAGATTATTGCTGTTGAAAGCAGGGTTTTTACTCAAACCATATTTGTCTAACTCAGTAGTTCTGGGGCAGCCTGGTGCAACAGCTCCTGTGTGTTTTGTGTTACCAGATGTGGTAAGAAGAAGGCTGGTCGGACCGCTCTGTTTGTTAGTGAACGCTGGTGTAACACATAATGCTGAAGGAACGACTCTGCTGCCCTGATATTCAACCATTGGCCATCGGAATGCGTCTGTATTGTTTGCCACATAAATTATTCTCTGTCATGCTGATCGATGTTTACATCCCGTCATGTGACACAATGCATGCTTGTATTGCCAGGATACAGATGCAGCATCCCGAGTGCCTTTGGGACAATAAGCAGTGACTTCAATCATTGCAGTCTAGACTCTCTCTCTCTCTCTCTCTCTCTCTCTCTCTCTCTCTCTCTATATATATATATATATATATATATATATATATATATATATATATATATATAATGGTGCTTTCCTCAGATCTCTCTCAACTTCATCACAAAGTTCCCTCTCGTCAGCTTTTTCCCACTGTAGTGAAATAGAATGCTTGATATGAGGATGAAATGGAGCAGAAAACTAACTGACACTGAGGCACAGAGGGAAAGGCATGAGAGTGGGAACGTCACTCTGGATTAGTGGAAAAGCCCACTAGTGGAGATCAAGGAGGGGAGATTGGAGATGGCAGGGCTGGAAAAGGGCTATCAGACATGCTTCGAGACATTCTTCATTGCGTAGCAACAAGATATGTAGTCCATGTGCACTCAGTAGGTGATGCGAAAACAACTTCTCCTTCCCTATTTCAGTTCTTACCCCGTAGTGTTTAACATTGTGGGCTCTGATGTAAGGTTGACTTCACAGAAGCCTGTGTGACAGTGTGACACAATGTGTGATCATCACAGCAATCATGCATAGGTGGAAAATACAGTGCATCTTATTTAAAGCAAGACAGTCACACAGAAACATTTTCTATGGCAAAGGTTGTGCATACCTTTTTGAAAATAAAGAACATTGTAATTTAGTTTCTGTAACTGACCACCACTTTCATTGGGCCTAATGTAACTTTTGTAACCCTGTGATGGACTGGCGACCTGTCCAGGTGGACCCCGCCTCTCGCCCGATGACCGCTGGGATAGGCTCCAATCCCCTGCGACCCTGAATTGGAATAAGCGGGTATAGAAAATGGATGGATGCATTTTCAGATAAGCAATAAATAAACAATTATGTTCTTCAAGTTAATACAAAAGTCTCATGTCTTCCTGAAAGTGACCATTAGATGTTATGCATATTTTATCTTGATAACTGTTGCATCTATATTGTTCTTATAATCAGTATTAAAGCAGTCTGTATATCAGCTTTAAAGTAGCTAATCTTCTCTATTTTAATTCCATTTTATATCTATTCATAAAGTTCCTGTACTGCTGTCTTCTGATGTTTGAATAAGGTCGAACTACTGTGTGTCATTGCTTTAATACAATTATTAAGACAATGTATAGCAATATGGCCTATTTTAGGACATAGGTGCTGCCCCTTATACATGGGCAGTACTCAGTAACCACTGAATCACATTATTAAACTATAAAAGAACATTCAATAAACAGAGCTCACACTAGCATACACCAAAACAAACTTAACTGGAATTGTTACTCTTGATTTAATTTCCCTTGTCAGTTAAACACACACAGCTGGTGTTGGTTCAGTTTGTAGGAACAGTTTTATTGCTGCTTGAGGCTGTTCGCATGTCTCATCTGACCAATAAATCCATTAAAAGAATATGCAACCTGTGGGGTACTAAAGGAACAACCTGTAACTTTGACTCGTATTTCTGTTTCTATTAAATCTGACTTTGTTGAGTTTCAGAATTCACATCTGAAAAATAGCTTCTGCAGAATCAGCTTAATTAATATTTCAGAAAGGCACTGCCGTAGAGGCAGGCGGCCTTCTTGCAGCAATTCTTTCTTTATTGATTTGGATGCTGTGTTGCTGGAAGGACAGTAGTTGAAGAGGATGTGTTTAGGATGCAGAGCATTAACAAAATGGAGAAAAAAAGGCTTTTAATCATCATGGGAAATGTGAGATCACTGGCAGGTAAAATAGACGAGCTTGGAGCCCTGATGAGGACACAGCAGGGATATCAGGCAGAGACCTGGCTGCAGGAACAGCTCTAACAGCTCTCTGCTCAGCTTTAAGACTATCCGGGCAGACAGAGACTGCAGACAGAGCGCTAACCGTAAAGGAGGAGGATCACAGAGCTGGTTAACAACAGATGGTGGAATCCTGGACATGTGACTGAGAAGGAACGTCTCTGCACCCCAGATGTTGAACTGCTGGCTGTGAGTTTCTGTCCATGTTGTCTGCTGAGAGTTCACCTGAGTTACCTGCTGACGCTGTGTGTGACATCATCAGCTGAGTTGTTGCTAAGCTACAACCCACTGATGGAGACCTCTGAAGGTTTCTACCACACCTTCCTCTCTGCTACACTTGAACTTTCTACATGTTTATCAGCTGATTTATATTTTATTTTGTTATCTGTAACAACAGCTGATCTTAGATAATAGTTAATACTGTAGCTAAATATTTTCCCTTTGGGTATTAATACAGTTGAATTGAATTAATTTTGTATAATGTTTGGTAGGTAAGTGAAGTAAACAATAACAGACATCGACCTAAACTTCATACACAGACAAAGTTTCCACAAACCAAAGTAAGCACAAGTTTCCTAAGCATTTAAAGTGCTTCTCCAACTTATAGGTGACTTACTATGTCCTTGTGATGCTATTGTACCTTATTGTTCTCCCCACTGTTTCTCACTACAGCATGAAATTACAATCAGTGTTGACTGGCTCCCCGGGGTGGCCTCTGTTTACCGGCAGAGGATTGAGTTTCATATTATGGAGGGCCATGCTGTTTGACATGCTCCAGAAACAGCCAGAGAAAATAGGAAGATATCCATCAACTTTTCCTCACTTTTTGCTTGCAGAATCACGTCGGTCCATGCATCTGCAGTTATTCACATTGTTTAATGACTTATTGTCCAAGTTGCACTCATGTAAATTCTTGTTGGCACATGTTCATCAGTAGCATATGCTGCCTAAAACTGCCCATTTTACTGTGTCATTGAATGAAGACATGCAGTTCAGAGCACACAAGCATCAACTTGTTCCCATCAAAACCTGCACAGAGCACAGTGAACAGCCAAAAAGATGGCCTTCAGTAAAACATGCACACTTTGAAGCAGCCGTGTAGTGGAGAGCTACAACAAATGAAAAAATGTCCTGAATAATGAATATAATTCATAACAATTATTGGTTCAGATGATTTGGAATTTCACTGAAGAGTCTCAATGCAGCAACAGTTGCAGAGTTAACAAGCAGCATCTTTTACTCTAAAGGTGTGTGCATGAAGCACTGCAGATGAATAGTGCTTCATGCACGAATGCACAACCCTCCTCGAATTAAATGTTCTCTATGAGTGCATGTGAAATTTGAATTTCATTGAGCTGTAAATTAGATGAAGGATGTAATCTTACATTCAATCTAAAGAAACTACATGTACATGTAGCTGTGCATTAGCAACAGCAGTTTCTATGGTCACATGGGTTAATAACAGGATAGAAACATTGAAAGAAAACTATCATTTCAAACATCAAATGTCTACTTAAACGCAGATACCAGATTAAGTAGAAGCAGTCCTAGAATCCTATTGCCACTGGAGTGAAGTGAGATCTGGTTTACTACTTATGATCAAAAAGCACCATGACACAGCCAAACATCATGCAACAAGTACAGAAAGCCAGCTGCTTCGTCCCACAGCAACATGCAGATGACATATCTTGTAGACATTGACTCTGAAAAGCTCTTATCAGCAACTTAAACACTTGTGTGATTTACTGTTGTCCAGCCTCTTGCCACTGCCTCTCTTCCGTTATCAGCTTGCTGCATCGTTGTTCTCTTTAGTATCTTTGCCTAAGTCATGGTGTCCATACAGAATATCATCTATTTTCTTTTTCAGCTAAATTGAAGATATACTTTATTAATTCTAAAAGTGAAATCATTTTGAAGCAGGATGACTGGCTGAGGAACGATGATGGTGATTTTCTAACTGTCTAATTAAGTATTTTGTAAAATATAAGACCAAACCATACATTAATCCAAACCCTATTTATTTTTGTATTGCTTTTTCAGCCAGGAAAGGCCCTTGAGCTACAAGAGCTCCTCTTTCAGGGAGTCCAGGTCAAGATGGCCAAATAAAACAAATTTAATTTAACAAACACGTTCAAATGTCAGTATAATATAAGTGACACAGGACTGGGCCATTCCACCTAACAAACTTATTGTCTGGTCATAAAACTGTAAACTGGGACAGGTTTTCTTTCAGGGCAGCTCTTAAAAACTGTTTAAAGAATATAAAGAGGAGAGTGTCTGTAAGCAGATGATGTTTTGAATCTCTTGTCATTCATAAGTTCAACAAAGTGCACCCCTAGAACATTTAAAATGATTCTAATTGTAGTTCTAGTCTCATAGTGACACAAAGCTAAGAGTGCTTTTGCAATAAAACACCTCATTTGCATTTTTCTTCTCTGGTTTAGGGAACTGAAGCATCATATAAAGTGCAACTTGTTCTGTTTGTAGATGGCTAAAGTGGAATAACCACAGAAACAGGACCACTTTTCACTGCTTCTTTATTAGCTGAACTCATTTGCACTCAAATACATACACGTACACGAATACTCTTCTTCTCCTACGCTCTTCTAACCGAGCACACCTTGCAACGCAGTTTCACAGTGAAACTCATTAACATTGTGCTTGTAACAGCAACCATTTGCGGATGAAAGTGAAGAAGAAATGTAAGTAATCAGGGGTGGGAAGGCAGTGGAAAATGATGGCTGAAAACAGTGTGCAGGGTGAACGTAAGTAGTCTTGTACATAAAAAAGGCCCATGGAACTCTATCCCCCTGCATCCAGTCAGCAGTCCCTTAGCACCAGAGCTCATCTTACAAGAAGAGAGGTTCACAGTGACAGCTTTTCTGTGAGGCAAACAAGTTAATCAAGTGCTGCTCAATAGAGAGCAAAGTCAAGATATTCAGTCTGTCCTGTCCCATATTACTTTGGAGAAATGACTTGATCCTCTGCAGTGTACTGAAGCTCTTTTAATTTCAGCATTTCAGAAAAAGTGACATATAAACCCCCACAAACTCCACAGTACTGTACATCAGTTCACCAAGCAGCGAGTAAACATGGAAAACAGAAGAGAGTTCTTGACTAGATTTGCCATTAATTAGTCATTTTATTGAAACTGGCAGTATGAGACTATCTTGCTATCTTACCATATTTGCTTGTTTTCCAAATAGGCTAGACTTTTATGACCGGTCCATACCAGGAAAGGTTGTTCAGTCCCTACCAGACAGTGCCTCCACTCTTCCAGATCTAGTTTGATTGCCAGAAATTCCCTGCTGCCAACATCATAGTCCAGGTCATGTCGTTGGGAAAGGACGGCTCCAACACCATTCAAAGGATACCTGTTGGAACAGGGAAACACAAGTTAATAACCACAATAATGTCACATGTACATAAAATCATTTGAGAAATTAAACAGGGGGAAAAAGAGAGCAAAGTGAGGAAAGGTGTGACAGATGAGGTCCCCCAGCAGTCTAAGCCTATAGCAGCTTAACTATGGGATGTTTCAGGATTACCTGAGCCATCCCTAACTATATGCTTTATCGAAAAGGAAAGTTTTAAGTCTAATCTTAAAAGTGGAAAGGGTGTCTGCTTCCCGGACATTTACTGGCAGCTTATTCCACAAGAGAGGGGCCTGATAACTGAAGGCTCTGCCTCCCATTCTACTTTTAGAAACTCTGGGAACAACAAGTAAACCTGCAGTTTGGGAGCGAAGTGCTCTGTTAGGAAAATATCTTACAATGAGATCTTTAAGATATGATGGAGCTCGGTCATTAAGGGCTTTATATGTGAGGAGAAGAATCTTAAATTCTATTCTGAATTTAACAGGGAGCCAATGAAGAGAAGCTAAAACTGGAGAAACATGATCTCTGCTGTTTGTTCTCATCAGAACTCTGGCTGCAGCATTTTGGATCAGCTGGAGGCTTTTCAGAGAATATGTGGGACAGCCCAATAATAAGGAATTACAGTAGTCCAGTCTTGAAGTAACAAATGCATGAACTAGTTTCTCTGCATCACCCTGAGACAGGATGTTCCTGATTTTAGCAATATTACGAAGGTGAAAGAAACCTGTCCTAGAAGCCAGTTTTATATGCGCGTCAAATGATAAATTCTGGTCAAAAATAACTCCAAGGTTCCTCACTGTAGAACTAGAAGCCAAGGAAAAACTATATAACTAGACTATTTCAGAGAAATTGTCTAGTTATATACTAGTCTGACCAACCTATTGGTTTCATCTGGTTTCATAGATAAGTACAGCTGAGTATCATCAGCATAACAATGGAAATTTATGCCATGCTGTCTGATAATGTTACCTAATGGAAGCATGTATAAAGTAAAAAGAATCGGTCCAAGCACAGAACCCTGAGGAACTCCATGACTTACTCCAATGTGTGAGGAAGATTCTTCATTTACAAGAACAAACTGGAATCTATCAGATAAATATTACTTAAACCAGCCTAATGCAGTTCCTTTAATCCCAATAACATGTTCAAGTCTCTGTAACAGAATGCTGTGATCGATCGTATCAAATGCAGCACTGAGATCCAACAGGACAAGCACAGAAACAAGTCCGCTATCAGAGGCTAAGAGGAGATCATTGGTAACTTTCACCAGTGCTGTTTCTGTGCTATGATGCACTCTGAATCCTGACTGAAACTCTTCAAACAGATTATTTCTATGTAAATGATCACAAAGTTGAACTGCAACTATTTTTTCAAGAACTTTAGACAAAAAAGGGAGATTGGATATAGGTCGATAATTAGCCAACACTTCTGAATCAAGAGTAGGTTTTTTTAAGTAAAGGTATAATTACAGCAACCTTAAAAGTCTGAGGCACATATCCTGTCAACAAAGACCGATTGACCAAATCCAATATGGAAGTGTCAATTAAGGGGAAAACCTCCTTGAACAGTCTGGTTGGGATTGGGTCTAACATACAAGTTGATGGTTTAGAAGAGACTATTGCTGTTGTTAGCTCAGAAAGATCAACTGGGCAGAAGCTGTATAAATACAAATCAGGTTCTAAAGATACTTCTAAAGCTGCTCTACTTGATGATACATCAGTGATAATAATGGGAAGGATTCCATTAATCTTCTCTCTGATAGAAACAATTTTATTGATAAAGAATCTCATGAAATCATCACTGCTGAGAGTTAAAGGAATACATGGCTCAACAGAGCTCGGACTCTTTGTCAGCCTGGCAACAGTGCTGAAAAGAAACCTGGGATTATTCTTATTCTCTTCTATCAATGATGAATAATAAGCAGTTCTAGCTTTACGAAGGGCTTTCTTATATGTTATTAAACTATCTTTCCAGACTAATTGAGACTCTTCTAAATTAGAGGGAGTGGCAGTGGCGTTCACTGTCTCTCCAGCTTTCTTGCAGTCTGCTTTAATGCACGCTGTCACAGTTTGTGTCATTTCACAGTTTATGTTTAATCATGTTATGTTCTAGTCATATTTTTCCCCTGTCACGTTCGATTGTTCACAGCTGCACCTCATTCACTGATCACACCCTCCATAGTATTTAGCTTCCTGGTTTCCTTTCAGTCACTGCAGAATCCTCACTATCCCTCCATGCTTTGCACAAAGATAAGGCTGGTTTTCCTGCCTCATAGCCTTGTTAATATAATCATAGTCATAGTGTTTATTCATAGTCTTGTTTTTTCATAGCCTTGTTTTGTTTGTCATAGTCCTTTCTTCATAGTTAAGTAATTTTGATGATCCGGCTCTGCCGCGCCTTTTGTTCATGCTCCCTGTCTTGTTTTGTGGAATAAACCTTGTTTTTTTAACTAAAGAGCTGCATCTGGGTCCTACCTCTCCATCGTCTGTGACAGAAGGATTCTGCCAGTATGGACCCAGCAGTTCAGAGCTGACTTGCCGCCCTGCAGAAATGCTTCACAGAGGGCGGCGACATGTTCGACCGGTGGTCACTGTCAGGTCAGGTCCTGGAGGTGTTCCAGTGGGGACTCGGTTCAGGAACACCCGCACTCCAGGCTGCCTGGGAGGGCGTGAGAGCCATCCACCATGAGGCTCTTGTGGAAGCGTTCGGCGCGGATTCGGCCGAAGAGTCGCACGCTCTCCGCGGGACTCTCGTCTCTCCATTTGCCTCCCCAGCTCCGTCTCCTGACATCGCCGTCCCGGCACAGCCCGCTGACATCCTGCCGGTTTCGTCCACGCCTGATCCGGCCGTCCTGCCGGTTTCGTCCACGCCTGATCCGGCCGTCCTGCCGGTTTCGTCCACGCCTGATCCGGCCGTCCTGCCGGTTTCGTCCACGCCTGATCCGGCCGTCCTGCCGGTTTCGTCCACGCCTGATCCGGCCGTCCTGCCGGTTTCGTCTACGCCGGCCGTCCTGCCGGGTTCCTCGCCCACGACCAAGCCTGTTGCCTCGCCCACGGGGGCTCTGTCACAGTTTATGTCATGTCACAGTTTGTTTAATCATGTTATGTTCTGGTCATGTTTTTGCCCTGCCACATCGGTTCACTCACGTCACCTGTCTCATTGTTCATAGCTGCACCTCATTCACTGATCACTCCTTCCTGGTTTCCTTTCAGTCACTGCAGAATCCTCACTATCCCTTCATGCTTTGCACAAAGATAAGGCTGGTTTTCCTGCCTCATAGCCTTGTTAATATAATCATAGTCATAGTGTTTTTTCATAGCCTTGTTTTGTTTTTAACTAAAGAGCTGCATCTGGGTCCTACCTCCACATCATCCGTGACACACGCAGCTGTGAATTATACCAAGGAGCCAACCTCTTCTGACTGATTACCTTCCTTTTCAGAGGGGCAACATTGTCCAGTGTTGTACGCATTGAAGCTATAGTGCTGTCAACAAAAATGAAGTTCTACTGGAGTAAAATTTAGGTAGCCGTCCTCTGTCATATCTGCACATGGCAGTGAAGAAAAGGATGATGAAATCAACTCTTTAAATCTGGTTACAGCATTCTCTGACAGACACCTTCTATGTGTAGAATTCTTCTCAGAAACCGTGTAGTCAAGTAATGTAAATTCAAAAGTTATTAAAAATGGTCAGACAAGACAGAGTTATGAGGGAACACTGTTAACTGTTCACTCTCAATGCCATAAGTCAGCACAAGGTCAAGGGTATGATTAAGGCAGTGAGTAGGTCTGTGAACACTTTGAGAAAATCCAATAGAGTCTAATATAGAATTAAAGTTAATATTTAGGCTGTCATTTTAAACATCTACATGAATATTAAAGTCTTCCACTACAATGACTTTATCTGTACTCAGCACTAACTGGGATAAAAACTCTGAGAATTCAGACAGAAACTCAGAATAAGGGCCAGGTGGACGATACACAACAACAAACACAAGAGGTTTTTGTGATTTCCACTTTGGGAAAAACTGAGAATCAGAGATTCAAAAGAGCTAAAACTAATCTTGGGTCTAGGACAGATTAGTAACCCTGATCTGAAGATAGCTGCCACTCCTCCTCCTCTGCCTGTGGTTAGAGGAACGTGAACATTTAAATAGTCAGAGGGAGTTGATTCATTAATGCTAACATGATCCTCCTGCTGCAGCCAGGTTTCTGTAAGACAAAATATATCAATATGATGATCACAGATCAAATCATTCACTAACAGAGACTTCAAAGGAGAGATCTAATATTCAGCAAACCACATTTAATAGTTTGATGTTTTTGTTCAGTTAAAGTTTTTGTTTGAAATTTTTTTTTGCACAAGAGGATTTGCTCCTTCTTTTGTTTTTTGATTGGGGGGGGGCAGCATCAGGTGGGAAGCCGCAGAGAAGTGTGTAAGACTACAACTCTGCATCCTGGTCTCAACCCTGGGTTGTCATGTTTTTGGATGACTAATAAATTCGTCCATATTTCTAGAAATGAGAGCCGCTCCTTCCAAAGTGGGATGGATGCCGTCTCTCCTCATCAGACCAGGTTTTCTCCAGAAAGATTGCCAGTTATCTATGTAGCCCACGTTGTTTGCTGGACACCATCTGGACAACCAGCGATTGAATGAGGACATGCGGCTAAACATGTCATCAGTGGTCAGATTTCAGAGATGCTTTGCTAAAAGTCAGTGCTCCTGTTTGATTATAAAACTCACTGTCTGAATATTAATTTTACCATTTAGGAGTGATAGTTATCACCTGTAATAGAACTGGATTACATTCTGGGACACTTCTCTTACATTCTGGTAAGAGAAGTTGTAAATGAAACATTTAACTGATTATGAAACTGGAGAGTTTCATTTAAAATGTTTTCCATTCACTTTTAGTTGTTGATTCTATTCACAATCCTTGCTTTCACTTTCACAGTGTCTGGAGCCATGCAAGGATTCCTGGAGGATGAAGAAGAAAAACAACTGCAGAGAGCTGTGTGAGGTAAACTGTAAGACACAATCAGTCACCATGTATGTTCTGCCTTCTATGAGCAGTTTCTGTGGGCCAGGGACTACTATGTGGATCTGTAGCTTTTATAATACAGAAGAAAAAGTATGAAGGACACTTGGACTTGCATGTAGACATATTAGTCTCATCAAAATCGTACGAAATTCAGCTTCTCAACTCACAGCGTGGTTGGGGATTTACCCTCAATTAGACAGCACTGGGTCCATGTTCTCTGTTCATGCTCCAAAGTTCCATCTTTTTGCAATTTTTTAGTAAGTGTATATTAATACAGATGAATTTCCATTGAAGCTTCTTTTGTCAGAAACTGGGACTGAAAATCAGCCCATTAAGGCCACTATTTACGTTCTGTTTCATGTCTTGTCTCGTCATTTCCTGTTTTATTTTGAAGAATCACTGACCTTCCCCTCTCATTCCTGGTATCTTGCCCTTCCTCCCGTGTCAGGCGTCTGATTGTCTTCCCTGATTCCAAGATGTTCCCACCTGTTCCCCTTGGTCCCTCATGTGTTCAGATAGTCTGCGTTTCCCTTGTCTTGTGCCTGTATGTTGTCTCCATTCATGAGCCTCATTACCAGCCTTATTTTGACCCATAGATTCCAGGAGCCTGCAGTGAGCGATTCTCCTGCAGTGTCATCTTGTTTGTAATTTGTTCTTGTTCTTAGTCATAGTTTATTTATTCTGTACGGTAAGTTTCATAGCCTTGTTTGTTCCTCCATTTTCAAGGAGAGATTTTTGTTTATAGTTTATAAGTTTTATAGAGCCTCTGTTTTGTAAGAGTGCTTCCTTTGTTAAATCCGCCTCATTAGAAGAGCGTGTCTTTGTTTAGTTAAATCGTTCATAGCGTTTCTGTTTCCCTCCTGAGTTGGAGCGGTTTATGTTTTGTAGATTTCATAGCTGCGCTCATCCTCCCCCATAGTTATGGAGGGGAGTGCTTAGGTCTTTCACAGCCTTTACTTTGCTCTGCTTGGAGATCCTCGCCCTGCCTTGCTGTGCTCTGTGTGTTTATAATAAACATCTCTTTGAATCCAAACTGACCCTGCACCTGTGTCCTGAGTCTGAGGTGCGAGGGACAAGAGGAGCGGAGAGGGGGAAAAAAACACAGCCACAGACTATACTCCATGGGGAGTACAATGTGGGGCCGGGAAAAAAACCTCAGCACATCAAGAACAGTAACATAGGTCACCATCCAACATAAAACTCAAAACATAAACAAACATTTGCTCGTTTCACACATAAAAACGCAAGACATCCGAAGGCGTGGGATGGGGGTAAGCCCAGAGAGTTGCTATGTCTGGTTCTCAACCAATGTTACAGTTCACAAGATGTCATCGTGATACCACAGCAGGTTGCCATGGAGAAGTCCTTGATTGGGTCCCAGTCGGAGTCAACAATCTCCAGGTCTCCAAGAAGAAGGGAGGGGGAGAAGTAGTTCAGAGCGTCTCACAGCAGTGATTTCAGGAGAGTTGTTTCAGCAGCAGCCTTGGCCGAGGCCGGTGCCAGGAGAGCAGGAATGCAGATTAGATTATGATTGTTGGTTAGGGCGAGTAGTCGTTTTCAATGGACACCACTCACTCTGTTTGTCCATTCTGGTCATAAAAACGATCCATACGCCTTTGCAAAGCCACCAGCTTCTCCAAGATGTTTTCCATATTGCGGTTAATGACCGATTCAAACATGCCGGACAGCTTGGGGCCTGTGACTGCTGTCTCCGACTTCCGAATTTTGTGATACATCAGGGCAATGCCTATTCCAATCAGCAGTTATCATGGTTCCGAATATGTATAGCTCCTCCACGTCTTCAACGGAAAGAATCGACAGGCACACGACTCTCCACTTCTCCCAGGAGTCCCTCGTGTACCCAGCGGCAAACGTTCCGTCGGGACAGACGGGTTCCCCTGGGAATGAGCTTCTTGTAGCAATGATTTTGTCAATTGCGTTTAGAGACCAGCCGATCAATTCCATGATTTAGTTTGAAAGCAATGCAGAGAGAGGCACTGAAGTTGAGACAGGACAGGACAAGACAAGAGAAGCAGGAGAGATATGGGAGAGGGCAGAATCAGGAGAGAGGAGAAATGCAACTGCCTTCGTTGAGAGTCGGAAGAAGAAGAGATGGAGGGGTGGGTCCTTATTGCAATAGCTAAGGGCTCCATTGTTAGTGCGAAGAGCAGGGGTGACAATGGGCACCCCTGTCGGTTACCTCTTGAGAGGGAAAACGGAGGCGACACGTCTGAATTTGTCTGTAACCTGGCTGTGGGGTTAAGATATAACAGTTGAATCATACTTAACATATTTGGGCCAAAGTTCATTTTCAATAGGACCGCAAAGAGAAAGTGCCATTCGACACAGTCGAAGGCTTTCTCCGCATCAAGTGAGACTGCTCGAACTGGGTCATTCAAAGACTTAGCACAGTGCACTATGTTAAGGAACCTCCTGACATTGTCTATTGATGACTGATTTTGAATGAATCCAGTCTGGTCCGTATCAACCAGCCAGGGAATGATTTTCTCAAGACGAATGGCTATAATTTTATTAAGCAGTTTGTATTCAGTTGACAAAAGAGAGACTGGTCTGTATTGATCCACCCAGCTTAGTGTCTTTACCTGGTTTTAAACAGAACAACGACGAGGGCTCATTCTAGTGTTTGAGGCAATTGGTTGTTTTCAGCTGCATAGTTAAACATCTCTAAGAGGGGATCAATGACGTTTTCTGTTTTTAAAAATAAAGCTGTAAAGCCGTCAGGGCCAGGGGCCTTACCCGCTGGCAATCTAGTCAGAGCAGCTAGCACCTCATTTGGATATTCGATCTTCAAGGTTAAACTCCCTCTGGTATCTTTCTAATATCCAAGCAGTCAAGAAAGCTGTTCATGTCCTGATTCCTCTCACCCTGAGAAGAGCACAAGGTTCTGTAGAATTCTGTGAAAGCCTGATTAATTAATGTGTTGGGATTCCATCCACTTGATGGTTTAATAGCAGAAATGTATCTGGCGGCCAGTAACTTCCCTGACTTGTCGCCTTGTTCATAATAGCACTGTTTCAGCCTAGCCATTGCATTTTCTACCTTACGTGTTGTAAGAGCGTCATATTCCGCTCTTTTGGCGAATAATTTGTCTAAGATTGCCCGTGTTTGAGAGTGAGAATGTTCATTTTCAAGGGCTTTAATATCAGTCTCCAGGGACATAATTTGAGCGACATTGTTTCTTTTTCCATGAGGAGTAGCTAATTGTGGACCCCTGATGTAAGCCATCATGGATTCCCAGATTATGGATGGGGAAGCCGAGGCTTTGTTCGCAGTGAGAAAGAAATCAATCTGCTCATTAATTAGTTTAACAAAATTCTCGTCATTGACCAAGTGGGAAGGGAACCTCCAGCATTTAGGATTGTTGTTTTGGTCCTGGTTGCTCAGGTTAAGTTGGAGAGGGGCGTAATCTGAGTGTGTCTTAGCTAAATATTCACAGTACGTAACAAGGTGCTCCATTCCCATATGAATGAAAAAAATATCAATTCGAGAATAGCTGTTGTGAACATTTGAGTAGAAAGAATATTCACAAAGGTGTGTGTGCTTCGCCCTCCACACATCGATCAGATTAAGAACTGTCAACTATTTTTTAAGAACCTTGGCTGCCAAGGATAAAGGCTTAGAGGATAATGAGGACCTATTCATGTGTGGGTCCAATACCTGATTAAAGTCGCCCCCCATGATAAGTTCAGTGGGAGAACAATCAATTTTGAAAAAAAAGATTCACAAAGAAATCAGATTCATCTTGATTTGGCCCATAAACGTTAAGTGTAGTACTTGGTTTATTGGTCAGAAAGCCTCTAACCAGGACATATCACCCCCCCCCATCCCTCTCTTAGTATTCCAGTTGGAAGGGCACCCCTTTTCTCAACAGAATAGCCACTCCCCGTGCTTGGGGAGTAAATGAGGAGTAGTAAATTTGACCTTGCCATTGTTTGCCCAGCTTACAATATTCTACGTCAGTTAAATGGGATTCCTGCAGAAATGCAATGTCAACATTTTGCTTTCTGATGAAGTTCAAGACTTTTCGGTGTTTGGCAGGTTGATTAATGCCATTGGTATTCCAGTTTAGAAATCTATACATCATATCTGACCATGTAACTTAAACTGGTAGGGAGTAGATACAGATATGGTTTGTGCAACAGGCGGCCGCCAGGCAGCCACATCAGCATGGTAGGACAAACAATAGTTAATACAAAAAAACAGTAATATCCTGTGCCATAAGAAACGAGTCGACTACTGAGGTCAAAACTGAAACTAAGAAAAAAAAAAAATATATATATATATATTCTTCTTCCTATCAACAAGCGTAGCGGTACATCAACCCTGCCAGGTGAAACCAGACTGCCTAATCCAAAGTAAGATGCCCAGGTTTCAACTAGAAACAACCCCATTGTGAGATGCCATCAAAACAGCCCAAAGGTGATGGGCAAGGAACTAGTGAACACCTTATTTAAAAGGATCAAAACAGAAAAAGGTTCAGGAAGTTAATTAACATTTGAGGAGGCTAATTATAGTAGACCCCGTTTGAGTCAACGAGTTTAGTGGTGAAATCCAACCAAGGCACAGGCATTAAGTCCAGAGTCCAAACATTGCAGGACAAAACAAAATAGAGGATTAAAATAAAATATAATAATCATAATAGTAAAATTAAAAGAGGCAAGTAAAAATAGAGCATAACTAAATTATTATTAAAAATAAATTAATTAAAAAAAAGATAAAGTCCGCCTTACTTGGGTTTCAATGCCGTAATTTCACACATGAAGCCTCAATGTGGTTCGTTACCTCAGGTGGTTGGAGTCACGGGCACAGATCAGCACGTGGGGATGGTGCTTTCCCAGGTAGTTCTCAGCTCAGACAGGGGAGGTGAAATCAAGAAGTTAGTGGGATGGAGGAGCCTGAAGGATAAATTACGGTCGTGTAGCTTCTGCTTAACTGGCGCGAAGGCTTTCCTTTTCCTGGAGAGGTTGGTGAAGCGGAGCAGCCTAATCACCATGGCCCGGGGACGGCCACCTTCATCCGGTCAGTGCTGAAGTGTACAGTGAGCCCGCTCAATCTCGATAGGGGTCCCGGACTCTAGCTCTTTAACACGTCTGGATCACTCTTAAATTCTGTTGTTACCTGAAAGAAAACTTAAAATACAAAAAAAATTGTGAATGCTCATAGTCTCTTAAATCACTCGTACATACGATTGAAGAACAAATCTGTTCTTACGAGTGGTTCTTCAACGAGGCCTATTGAGTTTTCTAAATGCTCAGTAAAACAACGCTGATAGTTGGGAGGCTTTAGGGACAAAGGGAGGGAAGGGAAAAGGGTGGGAAAGGGAGGGGAAGTGAGTCTAAATAGTATGGCACAGATTAAGAGATTCCATTCGGTTATTTCCATTGAGAGGAACATTGCATATTAATATTAGTATAGTTTTCAGAGGTTAAAAAATAACATTTTTAACTCTAATCTAATCTAATCTGTTTCTTCAAGCGGGTGTTTCCCAAGAAGGACTGGGAGTGTGTGGCCAGCTGTGAGTTCCTTCAGTCAGTGTTTACAGTGAAACAGGGCAGCTGTCCACCTCCAGAAAGAGCCGGTGGCTTTGCAGCCGCCTGTGTGGAGAGCTGTGACCGTGACAGAGAATGTTCTGCCCAGAAGAAATGCTGCTCTAATGGCTGTGGACACACCTGCCAGTCTCCCAAAGACCTGTACATGGGTAAGTTCAGTCGGAGGAACTGACTGAAATGATTTATAAGAATCGCACGGAGCCATCAGGCTGATGGAAAATAAATGTACTGTCCACTAAGGGACCTGCCAATATCAGGTGTAACCAGTCTTTACTGGAGTAACAGAGTGTTAACATCAGTTTTAAAAAAAAACAAACAGACATGGTTATTTGATTTTGATGCCTGCAACATGTTGTCAGATAGGACAGGGCCGGCAAACAAATACTCTCAGAGAAGATGAATAACTGGGCTCACAAATGAATTAAGACTAATGCTTCTCCATCGAAAATGTTCTAATCTACAGTAACAACAATGATAATAACTTTATTTGTTTAGCACCTTAGACACAAAGTTTAAAACAGTGCTTTGACAGACCAGGTGGAGGAAACTGTGAGTCAAACAATTACAACTTCAGGATAAGACAAGGCCCAAACAACAGGGAATAAAAGGACAGCATTAATGGGAATAAAAGATCACATGAATACTGGTCTATAAAAATGGGTTTTAAGAAGTGATTTAAAAGAAGTCACTGATTCTGCGAGCCTTATTTCCTCAGGCAGCCGAGGGCCCTGGTAGCCTCTAGGATAGAATAGCCTTTATCGTCATTATATATATATACAGTGCATACATTTACCGAAAATCCGATGCCCACGATGTTAAATCTAAGGCCCGACTTTGGAGCTGCCAGAAAGGCCCTGGACAAGGGTATAAGACTGCGAAGTGGCGCGTGTGGGGTCAATATCTCTGATATATAGCTAGTGGTCAGAACCATAAGAGCTTTAAAACTGATGAGTGAATTCTGCATACAGGGCAGCCAGGACTGGGGTTTATGTGATGACTGTTAGAACTCATAAGAAATCCAGCTGCTGCTTTCTGGACCAGTTGGAGCAGGAACATCTGCTTTGACTGTTATCAGTCTATTCAATGGACGCTATCAGCACACATCACTCCCATTTATATGGGCTAATAGGGGCCTTCTAAACCTACCGGTAGGTTCAGGAGGATGTTATTAACCATTACTATCAGTGAGAGAGTTGGGGGAGCACTAGCAGAGCCCCTTCATGGCGAGGGCGCACCAAAAAAAAGGAAAAAGTACAGAAGAAGAGTAAACATCAATTTAAAAAAGGAAAAGGGTGTTTCAGCATGTTCAGTCTATAATCTTTATGAAACAAACGCATCAGTTGGCATTATTAAGTCCCATTAAATTCATTGCCACTACAATAATAGTTTGCATTTTATCGCGCCATTCAAGGTATCAAAATGACAAATGGCAAATGACGCTTTACAGTCAGTGTACGTCTTAGCGTTAAGACCTGCGTTTTTTTTCATCAGGCTACCAGATCTCGCTCCCGTCTTTTACGATTAGCTTGCCTTGTAGCATATTGTAGCAGTGTGGTTGTTGACCTAATAGAGGCGGACTGGTCACGTAATACGTAAAAAACGCAGGTATTAGCGAACCTGGGAACTGGTTAAAGAGCTACTTACCCAAAAACATGACTCCTACTTATGAATGTATGAATCATTTAGATTTTACATCTTGAATGTGTTAGCAAAGCACTTTTCAGATCACATGGACTGGTTGTCGACTTAAGCCGACATAAACATAGACGTATATATGTGTCTATCTGGTTATATGTGCATCCGATTTGATGGAAGAAGTTGGGCTGATTAATATAGGGATGAATGAGTATCTGCTATATTAACTAGTATAATACTAGTAATGAGTAATACTAGTTAATATAGCAGAAAGATAACATACACACACATAAGTCTGTCTTTACAGAAGATGTATTGCAGGGACAGAACATGTATTGCAGAGGCAGGGCAGGATATTTGAGGTGCTGAGAGCGCTACCTGTTGAAAAATGATCTTTATTGTTATTATTTATTTATTTTTGTGGTGCATGCCTTGACTGTGTGCTGCATATGTTCAAGTGAGTGCCCTGCTGTGGGGGTGTAGGATGTTGACATGCCCATGACCAGGGGCCCAGTGTCACCCACCTTTGGGTAAAATAAAGTCTACACTAGCCCAAATCCAAAGCTATCAGCATGATTAGGAAAATCATCAAGGTTCTTTCTGACCAAAATAGAAAAAAAAACCCAAAGACCTTATTTCATCCAGGCTGGACAATCAAATGGTCTTAGAAACTACACCTGAAAGAGGCTGACACCAAACAGAGGTGAAAATGAAACTTTGTTGTAGGATAAAATGAAAGACCTTGACCTTGACCTGGTGAGTAACATATGTCAGTGTGGAGATTATAAATTAGTCCTGCCTTGAAATATTGACTTCTGAACCTTGACCTCAGTGCAATTTGAAAGGGTTGTTAATCATTAACAGAAGAGGCTACAGATATGGGACCAACTGTTATAAAGAGCTCTTGACTTCAGCTATGTGACTATACCCATATGGGTATAGCCACCAAGTGGGGGCGCTATCAAATATGGTAAAATATACATTTTCACCAATTTCACAATTGCATATTTAAAATCTGTTCACATAAATGAGTTTTGCACATCTTTAAATCTCTCCTTGTAATCCCAATTTAGTATTTACCTCTCCAAATGATAAGAAATATGACCATTTTTAAAATAAAGTACAATTCCCTTGTGCCGTGTATTGTATCGATACAAATTAGCGCCATATTTGTAGTTCTTTTAGGTTTGCAAAGTAAGGTTATGAGTGGGGTTTTACAAACATATATCTAATGAATATATCAAATATTTAGTGAAGCCGAATTAGTAATTACACTTCATCTATATGATTGACGTTTAAAAAAAATGTAAAGTAATGTAAATGTAAATGTTGGTTTATGTTAAATATTCTAACTGTTATTGTAGAAATGTGGTTTTGGGTTAGCAGCTTCTTCCGTTTTGCAAAATAGGGTTGTGAAAACATATCTACGAAATATGTCAAATATCCAGTGCAGCCAAACTAGTAATTACCCTTCATGTAGATGATCAATACAGAGAAAAATTAAATGAATTTATTTCAGATACTTTTAGAGTCGCACCATGTAACATCATACAAAATCAACACCGTACTCATAGTACTTCTGGTTTGCAAAGAGGGGTTGTTTATAGGGTGGCAAAAAGACATTTCTTAGAAATGTATCAAATATGTAGTGCAGCCGAACTAATAATCACGCAATATATACATAATAATTACACTATATATAGCTACGCACGAAATATATGTTCATTTCAAGTGCTATGGACCAATCTGTGCAGGGAATATGATCAAAAATCAATATCTAATGACAATATTTTTCCCCTTTCTGTGCCAGTGCCATACCAGTTTTATGATATGGTGCAGTGTTCCTCAACTCTGGTCCTCAGGGGCCACTGCTCTGCCTGCTGCCCCGCCTAAACACAACAGGCTCAAACTAACAGGTCATTACCAGGCGAGTGCAGAGCAAGCTGTTGAGAACAGTCATTTCATCTGAACAAGGTGTATCGGAGCAGGAAAACATAAATACATGTAGGGCAGTGGCCCCAGATCACCAGAGTGAAGGAGTGCTGGCAGAAGTAACAGTGGCGGCTCCTGACAAATTTTTCAGGGGGGGCAATAGTAGCGATGATGACTAAAGTGACCCATTCAATGGGTAAATGAATAAGTCAGCTGTCACAATTTTTTTTTTTCTGGTCAATTCACATTACCAACACTGCATATAAGTGCTAGATTGCAAGATAAAGATTTTCCCTTTAGACGTATTTGCCACATACTATTAATCAGTTTACCTTCAAATACCTTTGAACATGGACATAGATATTTGCTTCACCATTAATTAAGATAGAGAATAAAGTAGTATTTATTTACAATTCTACACTTTATATTAGCATCGATTTTCCATTACAAATAGGTACAATTCCGGTTGTTAAAGGGGAACTCCAATATTTTTTAACCTAGACCTTATTTCTGGCATGAAATACGTTCATCTACTCACCGAGAACAGTTTGGTGAAAGTCGGCGTCCTTCGGAAGATATTTAGATAACTCGAGATCCATATAACGGAGAGAACGGGGCTTAGACGATGCAGCCTCTAAATAAGGCATTATCTGTCTTTATTTCACCAATACTTTAAGAAGAATGAATGAATGAACGCTTACTATTGCACTGTAAGCACATAGCTGCTGTGTTGTTGTTATTGGCGACTATCGGGGGGCTTATAGAGGGCTTTCTACACACCCGTCTACTATGATGACGTCATCTATGCCCGCTGCTGCAGCACAGCTCATTCACTCCGGTAAGAACGTCCATCGTACTCAAAGTTGTCGTCCACGTCGTCAAAATCTGATAAATATCCTGCCATGTTGCACAAAACTAGCAGTAGCAAACTCCGTGTGAAGTTAGCCGACTGTCACAGAGCTCGGAGTAAGTACCTCGTGGAGCATGGCATTATTTTGATTGGACAGTGACATACAGAGCAGCTGAAACTGTCTAGAGATGTCACAACCACTGTAACGCTGTGGAAAAATATGACAGAAAAAAAATTCTTCTTTTTTTCCCTTTGGTGGTGCGTTGCCCGATCGCCCTTATGGACGAACAGCTCCTGATACAGAAGTGTATTTAGCATCAATATATATGAAACTAACTGTTAAACTACCCGCCAGGTCCTGACCTGCCACACGTTCAAAACATTTGGTGCATCTTTAAAAAAAGATAGTAATAAAAATGTGCAGTATCTTTGTCTTGTTGATCATTCAGAAAGTTTTTACACTATAGAAGCAACATTAACCTTCTCACACACACATGAATACATCTCTCCTTGGCCTGTTCATTGTTTTTTTGCCAATCAAAAGGCAAAAATGGAGAGTCATTGTGATATTCCCCTTCACAGTGAATTTGTCTTTGCTTATTTTGGAAACGTCAGCTCTCAGGACTCAAATGCATTAATAACACAATTCTCCTTTATTACATTAGAGACTGTAGCTGTATGATATTTATTAGACATATTAACATCTGGAATGATGTGTCCTGACATTCTTTTAGTAGTTTCTGCCACTCACTTTAAAAAGGTGCCACTCTGACAAATAAAGACACCAACATTGTCTGTGTCACCTTTTCCCATATTTAGTTTGGACAAGTGCAAAATGCAAACTGCACTGAGCTCCTCTTGGAGCTGTGACAGTTTAGTTCTAAGGAGTCAGGTGGAGTTTGTCTGTATGGAAGGTGTTAAGAAACATTCTTTTATTTAGTGTACTCAGTTGTTATGAGACACACAACATAAGACTGTGTTAATGTGTGACGTTATTGTACTGCTGTTTATGTAGATGCAGTATCTTGTTTTCACTGCTGTGGGGTCTTAAGTGTAAAGCCCAGAAGCTCATGCTGTGACATCCCGTTTTGTTTAAGCTACGCCCAGTTTTTTGTTTTTTTTCTGTATGGCTGAGTTGCAAGTTCATTCCACCATGGCTCAAGAAATGAGTGTGTGCTAGTGTCACTAAAAGAAGCTATATAATATCTTTGCCTCCGTCAGCTTATTCTCTGAGTTCAGCGCGAGTAAAAGCTCAACAGAAGGGATCACAAAAAGCTGAGGAAAAACAGGCTGTATAAGGTTGCAGCATGTTCAAGCATTGCTGCTTATAACACAAGAGAGAAACTTTTTATAGTATGCAGGTGCAAATCTATACAGGCACAAGGAGCATTAACTGAAGTGACTGTAACCCCTTCTATGCCAGGACAGAGCTAATTCAACTCAATAAAACTTTATCAATCATCGGAGGAAAATGATCTTACTGCAGTATTAACTGTGATCAAAGATCAGCTGTTGTTGTAGACAGATAAATATATATATTAATCAGCTGACAAACATGGAGAAAGTTGAAGTGTAGAAGAGAGGAAGTTGTGATAGAAACCTTCAGAGGTCTCTATCTGTTGTTAACCAGCTCTGTGATCCTCCTCCTTTACTGTTAGCGCTCTGTCTGCAGTCTCTGTCTGCCCGGATAGTCTTAAAGCTGAGCAGAGAGCTGTTAGAGTTGTTCCTGCAGCCAGGTCCAGGATTCCACCATCTGTTGTTAACCAGCTCTGTGATCCTCCTCCTTTACTGTTAGCACTCTGTCTGCAGTCTCTGTCTGCCCGGATAGTCTTAAAACTGAGCAGAGAGCTGTTAGAGTTGTTCCTGCAGCCAGGTCCAGGATTCCACCATCTGTTGTTAACCAGCTCTGTGATCCTCCTCCTTTACTGGTAGCGCTCTGTCTGCAGTCTCTGTCTGCCCGGATAGTCTTAAAGCTGAGCAGAGAGCTGTTATTGTTGTTCCTGCAGCCAGGTCCAGGATTCCACCATCTGTTGTTAACCAGCTCTGTGATCCTCCTCCTTTACTGTTAGCGCTCTGTCTGCAGTCTCTGTCTGCCCGGATAGTCTTAAAGCTGAGCAGAGAGCTGTTAGAGTTGTTCCTGCAGCCAGGTCCAGGATTCCACCATCTGTTGTTAACCAGCTCTGTAATCCTCCTCCTTTACTGTTAGCGCTCTGTCTGCAGTCTCTGTCTGCCCGGATAGTCTTAAAGCTGAGCAGAGAGCTGTTAGAGTTGTTCCTGCAGCCAGGTCTCTTCCTGACCTTCCTGCTGTCATCAAGGGTCCAAGCTCGTCCATTTGATCTGCCAATGATCTCACATTTCCCCTGATGATCAAGGGATGAAATGGTTTAAACTTCCTTCTCCCTTTTCTCCATTTTGTTCCTGCTCAACATCCTAGACATCTCCTCTTCAACTTGTCTTAATTTGGGATCTTACTCTAGGCATTACTTGCCTTTACAAAACTCAGTTAGCTGCTCCAACAGGTTAACATCTTTCCTGTTGCCATGGTTATGCATAGTAACGATGTAAAAAAAAAAATTCCAGTTAACCAGAGGAAGTGCTTCCGGCAGCACAACATCCAGACCAGCACAGAAAATGTTTCAGAAATATGTCTTTTCATAGAAAGAAACTCATCAGAAAATCTCAAGAATATGCAAAGAAAGACACAGACTGTCCAGAGCTGCTGCAGCAGGCTGCTGCTTGTAGGGCGTTGCATTCAGTATGTAGTATACGCTGAAAATGCCAGCATATATTTATCATTACCGATTCAATTTTCTTTTTAAAACATTGAGTACATCTTGTAGACATTTTCATTTTCATTTGCAGATCACATTTCTAAATAAACTGTATGGTTTCTAGAGGATAATTAGATTCTGAGAAACACTGCTTCAGATGTATTTTCCTGGTTTATAAGAGGACATTTTCTGTGTAGATGCTCCTTTGAAGCCCAGGAAGGAGCTTGACTTTGAGGAAGTCTCCTCTGGTCAGCAGGAGGTGCGCTGGCCGTGACGCTTCAACATCTCAACTGAACCAGTGGTTTACGTCCTGCAGAGGAGGTGGAACTTCGGCATCCAGCCCAGTGAGGACACTGCCACCTCTTGGCAGGTCGTTGCGCAGGTTAGTCCTCCAGCTCAGTTTTAGGTGTTTTCAAAGATGTGGAGACAAAAGATATGAACCTTGGTGTGATCTATAATCTGAAAACGAATGAATGAACCTGTTTGATGAAACAGGTGATCGTGGTGAGCAGGAGACTAAGCAGAGGCTTGATAGAGTGCGTCAGACTGTCTCACTGCTAAATACATGTTGATTTTGGTGTTTGCAGGCTGAGCAAAAAAACAACTCCTGCTCATTTCTGTTTTACATTCATCATGTAGACCACAGAGCAGGGAGTAAAGCTTTCCGACATCCGGCCCGGTCGGTGGTATCAGTTCAGAGTGGCTGCTGTCAACATCCACGGTACCAGAGGTTTCACCACGCCCAGCAGACACATCCTCTCCAGCAGAGGTCAGACAGGCAACCTGTGTGTTTGTGTATGTGTGTGATACCTTTAAGTGGTTAGTGACACCTTTTGTCTTCCCAGAAAGCTTTTTTTTATATATATATAAAGAAAGCAACTGTTAAAATAAAGACATCCAACTCTTCTTTTCAGACCAGTCCAGCCCTCCAGCTCCCACTGAGCTGAGAGTGGCTGATATGAGCTTCGGCCCCAGCAGGGCAGTGTCAGCCAGGATCAGCTGGAGTGTTCCTGCTGACCTGGACGTTCCCATCCACCACTACAAGGTCAGCTGGAGCTGGACTGCAGATGGACATCCCTTTGCTTTAGCCATGACCAAAAGGAGGAAGACGGTCAGAGAGGTGAAGAATGTGACAACATACAGTATTCATTTTGTCACCTTAGGACCACAAACATGTATATATTTTAAAAAGTGCGGCGTGCGAAAGTACTCAACCTCAACCCCAGTCTCAAGTCTCTTGCAGACTCCCACAGGTTTTCTTCCAAGTTTGCCCTGTATTTGGCTCCATCCATCCTCCCATCAGCTCTGACCATCTTCCCTGTCGCTGCTGAAGAGAACCCCCCACGGTGCATGATGCAGCATGTTTGACAGTGGGGATGGTGTGTTCAGAGTGATGTGCAGTGCTACTAATATGCTGTGCGTTTGCAGCGTGTGTTGTGTCCCCCACATGGCTTCTGGCAAACTGTTTCCTTTTAACAATGGCTTTCTTCTTGCCACTCTTCCATAAAGGCCAGATCTGTGCAGTGCACGCCCAATAGGTGTCCTGTGGACAGATTCCCCCATGTCACGGTTTATTTTCCACTCCATGTCTTGTCATTTCCTGTTTTATTTTGAAAGATCACTATTTTTCTCCTCTCGTTTCAGATATCTTGCCCTTCCTCCCGTGTCAGGCGTCTCATTGTCTTCCCTGATTCCAAAGTGTTTCCACCTGTTCCCCTTGGTCCCTCGTGTGCTCAGATAGTCTGCGTTTCCCTTGTCTTGTGCCAGTATGTTGTCTCTGTTCGAGCGTCACTACCAGCCACCTTGTCTTGTCTCCATGATCCCACGAGCCTGCAGTGAGCGACTCTCCTGCAGCACACCTTGCCTTGTGTAATTTATACTACGTCCATAGTCTTAGTCTATTTATTGAACGGTAAGTTTCATAGCCTTTGTTTGTCCTCCATTTTCACGGAGTGATTTTTTGTTGTTATTTGTCATGGTCGCCTCCGTTAAAGGAGAGCCGTTAAGTTAAAGTTAAAGTTTCATAGAGCCTCTGTTCTTGTAAAGAGTGTGCCTTTGTTTTATCCGCCTCATTTCGAGAGCGAGTCTTTGTTTTGTTAAGAGTTCATAGCTTTTGGTTTTCCTCCCGTTGTGGAGAGATTTTACGTTTGTTAACTTTCTTAGCCGCGCTCTTCTCCACCTTAGTTACAGAGGAGAGGCTCAGGCGTTTTTTAGCTAATTTTTTTTTTTAGCACTTTTCGTTTGCGCTGCGGGAGATCGCCCTGCAGTGCCGTCATCTGTCCTGTGTTTATTATAATAAAACCATCTTGAACCAGAAAGACCCTGCATCTGCGTCCTGAATCCCTCTCTGGTGCTGACAGCCCACCTGTGCTGTGGATCTCTGCAGTTCGTCCATGGACCTCTTGGCTGCATCTCTGATCAGTGCTCACCTTGTTCGGCCTGTAAGTTTAGGTGGACGGTCGTGTCTTGGTAGGTTTGCAGCTGTGCCATACTCTTTCCATTTCCGGATGATGGATTGAGCCGTGCTCCATGAGATGTTCAACGCTTTGGAAATCTTTTTATAGCTCTAACCTTTAAACTTCCCCATAACTTTATCCCTGACCTGTCTGGTGTGTTCCTTGGACTTCACGATGCTGTTTGATCCCCAATATTCTCCTAACAAATCTCAGAGGCCGTCACAGAACAGCTGTATTTGTACAGAGATTAGATTATACACAGGTGGACTCTATTTAGCCATTAGGCCAACATTTGATCGTTCAGCAATTATCAGGCAACTTCTGAATGTAATTGGTTGCACTCAGAGAAAAGGGGGCTGAATACTTTTGCAAGCCCTACTTTGGTGCCCTTAAAATGCCTTGAGCTTAAGGCATGGAATGAGCACCAGAAAATGTTATGTTTTAATGAAAGTAGTCTCAAGTAAAAATTAAAGTACTTGCTTATAAATAAACACAAAGTGAAACATAACGACAGAATTAAACTAATTTAGTCTACTAAATGAAATGCATTAAATATTCATTTATTTTTATCCCTTTTCTGCAGACAAATACTTCACCGCTTGTTCAAATCACTATCAATCACTTATTAACATGTAAACACCTTCCTTATAGTCATCTTACAAGAATTTCTAACCACAAGGCTTGTCTGCAGACAGGATTAAGCTGTAAGAATGACATAACCAGTGGTTTTTAGAGCATCGACATAAAGAAACAGTCCCACGTCACGAAAGATTAGCAATTAGACCCTGATGTAATGTGTTATGTGAATGTAACTTGTGTTTTTCTCTGATTCGCGACCTTCGGTTTGGATCTCTGCTCAACAAAGAAACACTGTTATTCTGCCCAGCAGCGCATTTGTTTAAATGACTCTGCAGCTTTACTTCTCTGCAGAAAATACTTTGTTATGTTGTACTCTTTGTATTTGTGGCTACTCACCTGTTGTGTGTTTCTGTGTGTGCAGAATCCGGTGGAGCTGGAGAGCATGCGACCCAACAGGAGCTACAGTGTGGAGGTCCAAGCTGTGTCCTACTGGGGACAAGCTCAGCTTGAACGAGCTGTCCTCCATTTCACCACACGGCCCTGTAGGTCTTTATGCAAAGACAGAAATGACTGTCACAGTTTAGCCATCCAACCATCAGTAATTTTCCATTGATCCTGCTTCTGCCCCACTCAGCCTGTCAGTCACACACACCTCATCAGTTAACTCCACTCACCTGTGCACACAGCTGCCTCTCATCACATGCAATCAGCCCAGCATATAGTCACCAGCTCCACACTCCATCCTTTGCCAGATTGTTCTTTGTCATGCATGTCTTTCCAGCGTTCTCCTGCCAGCTTTACCGGTACCGACCTCGCCTGTCCCTGATTCCCTGCTTCGTCTGCCTCCTGGTAATTCGACCCAGCCTTCTGTCCCTGACCAAGAACTTTGCCTCTCCTCTCCTGATTCCTGTTTGCCGGTTTCTAAACCGTTTGTCTGTCTGCCAGAGTCTCAGTAAAGCCTTAAACTTTTTACCACTGTCTTCTGACTCCTTTGTACTGCAATTGGGTCCATACACCACCCGTTACACATTACAATTTGGCATTTTAATCACTTTGATTAAAAGCTGAGGCAAGTTTTGACCAGTTCAGGCCAAACCTGAACATTTTTCTTTTTTTTAATTTTTTTTTTTTAACTGCACTATGTAGTTCCTAAAAACTGGCATGAAATATACATATACCACATTTAACACACATCAACAGTGCAAAACATGGAAATTATTCCATCAATCTTAATCTAAACTGTTCAAAATGCACTTCGACCTTGACTGAGAGCTTAAGTTTTGAAGCTTCTCTTAAGTTTTATCTATAATGAACAGTGTATGACCTATCACATTTGGAAAAGAAAAGAAATGAATCCGCTGACTTCAAAACCGCTTCAACCAAAGTAACTAGTACAATAATACAAGTAAAATATCTGCAAAGGCATGGTATTAAACATGAAAACTCTGGTTTTACTATAAACTGTAATATGTAAAGCCTACAAACAGATACGAAATATACATACTTGTAGAACACACATGGCAGAAGTACAAAACAACCTGAAAGAATAAGAAAAAAAAGCAGTCAGCCTATCCATAGGAACACACTTCAAAATGTGCTTCACAAGTAGTTAACATATTTTTAGAACAAGAACAATATCCATGCTGACTGTGGATACAATGTTTGCCCCTTATGAAAACAGCTCCATTTCAAGCTGCTGCATCTTAGCATTCAGTTTGTGTGCATTCAAGTTGATCCCCATGACTGTGGTGGCGATGTCCCTCTCTGCATCCTCAGCTGCAGAGGACTGAACAACACAGAAAACAAAAAGAAGTAAAATGCTAAACAACAAGCAGAAAATCATATACAAAATATAAATGCACAGTTACCACATACAGCAGTTTAGAGCAAAACTTCATCAGTTGTCATGGTCAAAAACAGGAGCTAATTTGGTATCTGGCCAGGGTTAGTGATGATGGTGTGTCAGGCTTTCACGGAAGTAGGCAGTCTTACTTACAATCACTGAGGGGTTGCCTCCAGTAGCTTGGTACCGTTGATGAAACGGCAAAAGATGAGACAAATATTCAGTGCAAGTGATGGGATGCTCATAATTTCACCAAGTGGACAGCATTTCAGGAGAGCACTTGCCAAGTTTCATTATTTTCCCACAAAATGTTAAAAAAGTCCAGTTTTCATATGTGTTATGCCCGAGAGGTTCATTGTTTCATTTGCTGACATTGTGTATGACGCAGCCATTGGCTTTCATGAGTTACATACAGAATCTAGCTTGCTCTGAGTATCTTTGAATCCCAGATTTTAGAGAAGGATGTCCCTTCCTTCAGTAGAGGAAAGACATAAAACCTCTATAGTGACAAACATTGTACAGCTACAAGTGAGTGTATTCAAGTGAGAGGAGGGGGACATTTGGAAAGGACAAGGAAAAAATGTACAGCTACAATAATGCCACAGATTTGATTATGTCATGAAATCATACCAAATACTCCTTATTTGCTCTACAGCAGCCGCAGTTGGCTCAATTAAGACATAGCCTGCATATGTTTATAAAATTATTCTGATTTAATCTGAAATGAATCTTATGAAATGCATCTCCTCTAATGCAAATGTATCTTTCTTCATGTGTTCATCAATCAGACTGAATCTTCCATCATCTCTCAAACATACAGAAGCACGTGGCTAATTTATATGCAGAATCACTTTCTTAATCGACTATGACTGGACAACTGAAGTGGATGTAAACAGAGTTAAACAACACATGTGCGCTTGTTTAACTCCGTTTAACTACCGTGTGTATGTAACTCCAGCTGTTTATTATTATGTGACGTGATAGGTCAACCGGAAAGGGCGCCGCACTAACCCGCTGAAACGACACATCACCTAGTGTTGAGGAGGAAGACATGTTCCCGTCAGTTATTCAATTTTCTGAGTTGCATATAAACTGGGACAGGAAAAGAAGTCCTATTAGACGCCAAGACTGAAATTTGAACATAGCCCGATTAAGCTGTGCATGTAAACGAACTGAGTATGTATGTGTGTGTGTGTGTGTGTGTGTGTGTGCTGAAACAGACTCATTAGTTCTAAGAGCTCATAATTCATGTTCATGAACACTTCAAGTAAAAGTTGTGTGATTATAACACTAGTCTGAGTAATCACAGACACTTAGTCAACCTTCATTCCCCCTCATGTATCTTAGCCAGCCAATGTCCGACTTTACTGACAGTAAAATTCGTCTCACTTCACATCGAGCTTTTAAAAATGACAAAATCGAATACTGGAGTGGAATTACAGCAGCTTCCATGGCTCTGTAGAGTCAAATCCCGCAGGAGAATTGGCAGAAGTTGTCTGAAGAAGAACCGGGAGGAACAGAGCCTGAGAGTGCGTTGCCTCACACGTGTGCAATGGGCGGTCCCAATTCAAATGAAATACATTTGTTTTGAGTTCTTGAATGTCAAGGTGAAACTATTACATTACCACAATTAAATGTACATATATTTAGTGTTTACTATATTTTATTTAGCAAATCAAACAACAGTTCAATGTGCCACATCAAAGAAGGGCTTGGATTAGTTTTTTTGGGTGCTGTTAAGAAAGAGCACCTTTGCCATGTAGAGTTTAAACAATTTATTAAAACAAAACCAGAACAAAAATAACATGCCTACAATAGCATGTTAAAATTGTAAAAAAGGAGAAATAAAAGTGGACTGTAAGTCACAATAAAAAGAGATAATGTAATCCAAGGTGGGTTTCCGCGTCCTTTCGTTCCCTTAGGCGTAGTTTATACGTCTCTGTCATTTCGACGACGTAGCTACGGTGTCGACGTGGACCCCTGCTCCGTAGCCTGACACGCACCTCCAAAAAATCCTAGCTACGCGTTGAGTTGACATGGACCACAAGGGCTGTGATTGGCCCGCAGTAGGGCTGTGAGAGGCCCTACTGTGACAATAGCACAGAAACAGCACTGGTGAAAGTTACCAATGATCTCCTCTTAGCCTCTGATAGCGGACTTGTTTCTGTGCTTGTCCTGTTGGATCTCAGTGCTGCATTTGATACGATCGATCACAGCATTCTGTTACAGAGACTTGAACATGTTATTGGGATTAAAGGAACTGCATTAGGCTGGTTTAAGTCATATTTATCTGATAGATTCCAGTTTGTTCTTGTAAATGAAGAATCTTCCTCACACACCAGAGTAAGTCATGGAGTTCCTCAGGGTTCTGTGCTCAGACCAATTCTTTTTACTTTGTACATGCTTCCATTAGGTAACATTATAAGACAGCATGGCATAAATTTCCATTGTTATGCTGATGATACTCAGTTATACAGTTGTTGTGATTTGGCACTATATGAATTAAACCAAACTGAATTTAATTGGATTGAATGTGTCACGACAGCAAATCTACCAAGAAAGGGAGGACCCCCAAAACCCACATTCCAGGAAGGGATGGCTTAAATCAGAAACGTAATAAAGAGGCTAAACAAGCTGCACAGGTACAAGGCAGAGATGACAGTTTGTCTCCATAAGACCACTTTAAGCAGGTAGATCTTTCAGTAAAGATGGTCCATTTAGACACAAAGGAAAGCATATTTGGAGTTGATTACAAAGTGCCGGAGACTCAAAACTGAGATTAACCTTTAGGTCCTCACATAAAATGTTAGATATGGCACAAATCTTTTACCCTGAGAACACCAAGCAGGTGATGGCAGCATCATTCTGTGGGGATGTCATTCACCAGAGAGGACTTGGAAATTTATCAGTATTAGAGGAAATAAAGGTGGAGCCAAGTAAAGATATTCTTCAGGATACTCCAAAGGATTTTAGACAATTGAGACCTAGGTGGAAGGTCTACTTTCATTATGACTCTGAGCAAACTTTTGAAGCAGACCTTAATCAGACAAATATGACTCAAAGACTGCTAAATACCACTGGAAACCAAAGCTTTTGGAACAGGAGCGGTCTAATATGTGCCAATCATAACCAGTTAGAATTTAATCTTTCATTTTTACAGTCTCATGCAAAATATTGACCAGGCAGTATGGATTCATATGCAAGTCTTCTGTATTTTTATATCAATTCTTGTTTTGGTTTATCTTCTGCATGACCCATGGGTTGATCAATAATATAATATGCAAACAGAGCTAAATACTTGGTATTGTAAAGCATATTTTCTTTTTAGCAAAATTAAGTATTCCTTTTTTTTTTTTTTTTTTCCCCCCTTGTCCTGTTCAGCATTATGGCAGCAGAATTGTAGTCTGAATACCTTTGATGCCAAACAGATTTGCTTTGCCAAGGGAAGTTTTATAAATGTAAAGCTCCCCTTGATGCCCATTTATTTATTTCTGTTTACAATATATGACATGTAATAGAACTGAACCGGACCGGGGGACAAGGAAAGAAGAAGAGGAAAGAAGAGGAAACAGAACAAAAATAGAAACAAAAACCAGACAACCAGCTGCTACACCTGTAAAAAACAAAACAGACAACAATCCATGGCCTCTGAGGGGAATCCAGCCTTAGCGCCACCAGGAGCACCTGAAAGCAGACAAGCAGAGAAAAAACAAACACACAAACAAACAAAAACAAGCACAAGAAGCGGCAATCGCATACAACACAGCTGTGGAGAGATGACCTGAAACCACAGGATAACACATAAACTGCTTAGCGAGCATGCTACTGGGCTAATAAATGTGTGTGTGAGAACATGCAACACCCATGGCACAGGATCTACATGGTAACCGTGGTTAGTTATGAGTGTATAAGTGTACAGGGCCACAATCCACAGCCCCCCCCAGCAATCAGAAGCAGGCAGAGAGGGCCACAAGACCCAGGCCACCAGCAGCCCCCACGGAGCACAGAACCCAGGAAGCCCACCGCAGGGACAACCACGCATCCACCCAGAAGACTGCAGAGGAAGCCCCCGGATAGAGCCCCCATAAGCATAGGGCAGAGGCCCTCAGAGAGCCAGGGGCAACAGCCCACCGACCCCGCCAGGTCCCAGCCGCCCAGACATGGGCCGTGCACTGGACCCGGGCCCCGGGAGCCCGAGCGCCCCCAAACCCCCCGGCAGAGGCCCCACCCAATACCCAGGAGGGCCAAGTGCCCCAGACAGCCACGCAGTGGGTCAGCGCCTGCCCCAGCGCCCCTGGCCAAGTGCCCTGGGAGTCAAGACGTGCCCACAGGTGGGTGAAGTCGCGAGCAGCAGGGAGAGGCAACGCCGCCCCCCCATCGGGAGAAGCACAGGCAGGCCAGGCGACAGCAAGTCCCAGATCCAGGCCCAATCATTACCACACACACTTTCACGTCCCATACATCCACACATCCTCCCTCCCTCGACTCTGCTGGGGTGTAGTGCAGCGGGCACACCAGGGGGCCAGCAGCCCCCCAGCCACCACAGACCCCGAACCAGCAGAACAATTAATTAATCCTCTTGGCCCCTCCCGCCCCGATCAGCAACCAGGAAGCAGGGGTGTGGGAAGAAGACCCCTCCCCTCACCCTTCTGGCTCTTCAATATTTTCTAATAGTGAGCGATTAAAATTGAGGGGCAGCCCAACTTGTAGGACTGGGAGCGCGGCCCTCTGGGCAGCCTACATACCCAAAGAGCCCCGCCCACCAGATGCCACTCAGTGTAACCACCCCCCAAGACCTAATGTGTGTGTGTGAGTGTGTGTTTGATAAGTAGTAATGTCTAAGGTGTAATTAAAACAGGGGCGGGGAACTGCAGAGTGCAACCAAAGGGGACCACCTACGTGGCCCCATCCACTACACCCCACCGAACACACACGCCCCCAAAACCCTTCATGTGTGAGTGTGTGCTGTGTACAGGAGCCAGAAGGGAGAGGGGTATGGGGATATACACCGGGGGAGCTACTCTCCCCCGGAGAAGGCAGCCAGGGACTGGCTGCAATAGGCATCCCCGCTACCTGGGAGCCAACCCAGGGCAGGAGGGGCTGATGTCCACCAGGCTCGGGGCCTGCAGCGACCATATTGCGGGAGCTACTGTACCCCCAGAAGGTACCCATCCCGCCCCACCCCACCCCGGAGGACCTCTACAAACAACAAACAAACAACAACAAAAAACAAACAAACAAACCTCCCGGTCACACCAGTCGCAGCAGCCCGGGCCTGAGACCCACCATCACACAGGCCACCCCTCCCCCCCCAACAGGGGAAAAGCACCGCCCCCCCCCACCGCACGCCCCAACACCCTGAAAAAAAAACAACCATCTGCGGACACCTTGGAGGTCCCAGAGCAACAAGCCCGGCACCAGGACCTGCACCAACCCACCCATACTGTGGTGCGTCCAGGACAACCCAGCCCCTCCAGGCACAGGCAGGGCCCCCCCCCCGGGCACAAGGCAGCGCCCAGCCACCAGGGCCCAGGCCCAGCACCACCACCCATGCCGGAGCGGCCCAGCCACCCGGCATAGAGCCAGCAGCCACCACCCCAAGGCCTCTAAGTGACCCCGCCCCACACCGCAAGACAGTCCCACCCGCAAGCCCCCAAAACTGCCCTCCAAGCCCGACACACAGTCCCCCCCAGCAATGACCAACCCGGTCCCCACGACCCGCGAGACCACCAGACGCCCGAAGCCACACAGCCCCCCCCAGCACACACCCAACCGCCCAGAGCGACGGGACAGCAACCCACCACCACCACTATGTGATAAAGCTAATCAGCGGGAACCAGAGAGAGTTAAATTCAGCCAATTGATGTTTTGAGGAGGCAGACATTGTTTCCATGCTATTATAGTCTAAAAGAAAATTTCTAAACTGGTTAATACACAGATTGTTCTTCGCTTTCCAGTTCATGAGAATAGTTTTCTTTGCGATACATAACACTGTGAGAAAATTAAGTATTCCTTCTTGTCACTGATGTTGGTGCGAAGGGAGGACCCAGATGCGGAACTTCAAGCAAAACTTAGATTTTATTTCAAATAGTAAAAGGCAAGAACAAAAAAGGCAGCTGAGCCGGATATCAAAAATACTAAACTGTGAACAAACAAACAAAACAAGACAAGACAAAAGATAATGAAAGCAAGATGAGGCCGTGACTGTGAGGCAACACCTGACCTGACCTGACCTGACCTGACCTGACCTGACCTGACCTGACCTGACCTGACCTGACCTGACCTGACCTGACCTGATCCATGGGTGTGAGGTGAGGATTCTGCCATGAGTGAGGGAAACCTGGAAACTAAATACTGGGGAGAGGTGATTAGTGATGGGGTGCAGCTGTGAAAGAAAACAGCTGACTTGAGTGAAACTTAACGTGACAGGGGAAAAAACATGACAGAAATTAACCTAGAAGCCTGAAAGCAAGACAAACATAACTAAAAAACGTGACACTTCTGGCACCAGGAAACAGAAAGCATGTTGGAAAACGTCAGCATCATGCACAACTGCTTTAATACACTGCAAGTTGCATACAGTGTGGGAAAATGATGTTTTGTATGTTTTCAAGCCACCGATGCTGCTCCAAAAAGGCCCATTGGTGACATTCTGGATGTTGGAACACCCTTTTACCAGGATGGACAGGTTCATGTTTACTGGCAGAGCAGCACAGGTATGTAGAGGAAGAGCGTGACATGTGACTCATAAGAAATACCTCTGGTCTTTAAGGACACACTGCATAGATACCCAGTCTGGTGACACAGTGCCTGATCACAGTGCCTGATCTGATCTCACATACCTCTAATCTTTAGCTAGTGTCAGTTCCATTCAGAACGATAGAAGAGTCATCTCATGCTGTGTGAGGCTTTTGTAATAGCAACTGTCAGTTAGGAAGAATCATACACTCAAAGCAACTACACAAGGAATTGCTTTGGAGATTTGTCTGGCAAATTAAAATGTCATTTGATAGAGCTACAAGTTAAATATCTGTGACTGCCTGGAACACCACAATAATTACTGACTTTGTAGAAGAAGAGACAGACATTTCACTTTGACCAGCTACTGGTAGCTGTTTTTAATGAGACAGTCTTGCAATCTCTTGATTTGTAGATCCTTCAGTTAAAATCTACAGAGCCCAGTGGGGACCAGAACATTGTGAACACAACCAAACCAAAGCCGTGGAGAGGACTAGAACACAGGTAATCTCTTAAAGCAAAACATCACCCCCCCTTTGCTAAATCAGATCTTCTTGTGGCACACGCAAAAGGCTTTGTTGATTGGAAGATTCAAATGAATACATTTTGTTAGTGATTGGTTGAAAAAAAACAATGTTATTTTGTTTGTAGTGAGAAAGGATTTGGAGTTATCATGACTTAAGAATGGGACTTCATGACATTTTCTGTCTGAATTAGGAGAACTTTATCAGCCTGCTGGGCTTGCTCTTCTCCTGTAAGTATAAAGTCCTCCTGCAGCCGGTCAGTAAGAAGAGCCGTCTTCTGGCAGAGAGCTTCTTCACTCCTTCTTGTGCCACCATTCAGGCCAAAAGCCCCAAACCAATCACCTGTCCTGGAGAAAAAGGTGGGATACACGTCTCCTGGTCTTTAAAATGCAATGTATGAGAACTTAGCTTTCAGTCAAAGTGATGTCACAGACAGTAACCTCTATCTTCTCTAGTTTTGCTGTTATTTGTTGGAGATGTTGCCACTTTGGCCTTGTTTGGCCTCGGTACAGGGATAAAAATGTTGTCAGCTTATCCGTCCATCCATCATCTTATCCGAGGTTGAGTTGCGGAGCCAACAGGTCCAGGAGTAAAACCCAGACATCCCTCTTCCCAGTGAAACTTTCCAGCTCCTCCTGGGGGATCCAGAGGTGTTCCCAGGACCTAAGAGATATATAATCCCACAAATGTGTTCTGGGTCTGCCTCGGGGCCTCCTCCCAGTTGGACGTGCCCAAAAAACTTCCAAAGGGGGTCGTTTTAACCAGATGAACCACCTCAGCTGACTCCTTTCTGTGTGGAGTAGCAGCGGCTCTACTCCGAGGTCCCTCCAGATGGTGGAGCTCCTCCCCCTATATCTAAGGCTGAGCCTAGCCCACCCTGAAGGGAACTCATTTCAGCCGCTTGTATCCATAACCTCATTCTTTCGGTCGCTATATACTGCCAAACTTGTCCTTTCAGCTACACTTTAAAATATATACGGAGGAATTGGAAACTTCAAATTCATACCTTGAGGAGAAAAATTACAACAGAAATACAAATACAAGGGAAAGATGTTGATTGAAAACAATTTTGGAATAATAATGATAAGAAGAATTGCTCACTATCATCCTGAAACCCATTAAGTGCACTTCTTTCAGTTGTGTCCCCACAGGCGAAGGCAGTCAACCTCACAGCATCCTTTTGACATTCGTGGTGGCAACATGTCAGCCATTTTCAGCTGGGATTTATCCATGACCCAGCCCCACCAGCAGCTGACTGGTTACCAGGTGACCTGGGTGGAGGTCATCCGAACTGACCACCACAACAGTAACAAACAGCCTCACAGTAACAGGATCCTGACCGGGGTCAGTGAACGCAAGCTGGGTTGAGATGGTAAATGGACTTGTACTTGTATAGCGCTTTTCTAGTCTAACTGACCACTCAAAGCGCTTCACTACATGCCGCATTCACCCCACTCACACACACTCATACAGCACGTCTTAAGATACACATAACTACGTGCTTTTTCTAATCATTCATACACATTCATACCCAGTGGGGTTCAGTGTCTTGCCCAAGGACGCTTCGACAGGGAAGCCAGAGTCGAACCACCGACCTTCCGATTGGTGGGCGACTGCTCTTCCTCCTGAGCTACAGATCTCCGTTCTTCTTCACTCAGCTGTAGTTATGTTTTTCTTACAGTTGGGTTGTGTAAGTCCCAGTGAGTACTTGATGTCCCTTTTGCAGTCTAAATGCGCTCAGTTCAACAGTTGAGCTAAGCTAACGGTTACTTAGATGGAAGCTTAGATGGAATTTACAGCATTTATGTGAATCTTACATTGTGAGTTTTCACATGGCATGATTTTCTGCAGACAGTTTGTTTGTCTTTGCTAAATCAAAGAAGGTCCCTGTTGCTACCATCATTGCATGGGTGGATGTGGAATGTACTGTCCCTGGTTCTCCAAACTGAGAGCACTCTGACAAACTGCTCCTGTATTTCACACAAACCCCAACTTTGTTCATAGCCATAAATACAACCCATGATGGTGTCCTGTGGTAGGACGGAAATATGAGTCATGCACAAGTCTTTACAACAACACTTTGTCACTTCCTGGTTGGGTTGAGGAAATAGTATGACTTGGTTAGGATTAGGAATATAAACTACTTGGTTTTATTTAAATACATTCTACTTCATGAACTTTATCTTGATGGATGCCTTGGTTTAGAATTCACACACAATTGCTCTCGTGATTACTAGAGGTTGCATATTCCTCAAACTTAACTGCAGGTCATTTAGACTTATATAAGCACACATATCATGGGGACATATATATTTTCGACCTTCAAAATTGGCCGTAGGTGTGAGTCGAAGCGTTACTGTTGATCTCTCCGTGTAAGCCCTGTGATGGACTTACCATCATGTAAGTGACCCTTGCCCATGTTCAGTTTCAGCCATTCTCAAACCCTATTTAGCCTGCTGCTTCAGTGCTATTCAGTCTTCACTGTTTTCACTCTTTCAGGATGGTAATGTTCTGCAGGTGTCAGGCCTACACCCTGCCAGTGTGTACCAGCTGGAGGTATGTGCCATCACAGCAGAGGGTGGGGGTCCTACAGCCAGCAGGACCTTCCAGACTCCTGAAAGCACAGCAAAGCAAAGTAAGAGGTAAATGTTCAAGGACTGTATCTGATAAAGTTAGACTGATGCAGAACCTAAGTTGGCAATCTTTGTGACCCACTTAAAGCTGCTCAGTTTGAAGTGAAAATAATCTATTAAACCTTCCAAATGAATGTACAAGCACAGTCAAGAATTCAAGAAGGGAGAGTGTCTGTGGAAGAATGGAACTGTGCCAAGGATTCAGAGCAGTCCTTTTTAGGCTTGCTGTCATAAGACAAAGTTTTACTTGTTTGATCCTATTTTACATTAAGGATGTGAAATTCAGCTTCTTTACCTTTAGAAGATATAGAAGATGAACCTATAACTAACTAACTTTTCACCCATTCAGGAATCTGACTTAAGAAGCATCATCATGATAACCCCAATCACTGAGAGGAAAACCTCTCACCCTGTATGAACCAAGCCTCCCAAACTCACGATGATCAAGAGTCCATGAAGCAATGACCAGAAAAGAGAACTTCACTGGTTTCACCAACAAGATCAAGCCACAAGCAAACATCTTTGTCTACAATACCCTCATCCAAAGGATGGAGCTTTCATTATTAAAGCTTCCACTCTTCATTTTACAGTGTGAGCCAAAAGGTTAGATTTGACAGAGTTAGTGCAACACTGCTGACTAACTGTTCAAATTTAGACTGGTTAATCTTAAAATTCATCTTATTTGATACCAAAAAGTAAACTGGAACACATGTTTCACCACTGGCCTGCTAAGTGTCACAGATTTCTGTGCACATCCTGTAGAACAAAAGGTTTATGGGAACTTAATTTCACTGGCAGAATTGAGGGAAAATGGCTATTTAAAGTACATGTATTTTCTGTCCTGATTAATCCCAAATTCCTTTCTTTAGCAAAACTAAGTCATTTTGATGGAATTGCATGCAAATACATAAATGTATGCTGTCTGCTGAATTTTGATATATGAGCTTCTCTATACTGTGTAAAATTCATTGGTCTGTTAGTTGTGGTAGAATTGTGTCTGGACTGTAGCTGTACCACTTCTTCACTGTCTGTGGGTTCTACCTTCGGTAAACCTCTAAGTACAAAATGTTTTTTAACTGAAAATACATTTCGTGTCACCCAGTTTTGGGCACTTTAACTGAACTTTCTGTAACAGGTTCACAGGGGACGATTTTAACTTACTCTGACTGTAACGTCTAGACTAGAAAATGAGGCATTTTAGCATAGTTTCCCTGGTCTAATGTAAGAAAAGTTGCCCAACTTTCCTTTGCCGACTTCGAGATGTCAGCAAGGTTATACCAGTGTTATTGGATATATATACCAGGAGCGCTCACCCCAGCCGAAGCCACCAGACCAGACCGATCATTAGAGTCCGGTTTTAGAAACCTGCACCTTTCTGTTTGATGTACAGTAAATGTAAACCGATTTAAACCCTGCAGTCAATTATCCCTTCTGATAGACTCTGTTAAACTCGATCAAATAAAGTAAACTTTGTACTGAAATATCATGAATTATTTTCATTACGGTTTGGAGCATCCTGATGTGCATGCTTTTGATTTATATGAAAATATTGTGGGACTTGTATGAAATTATATAAAATCCCTGAAAACAGCCTTCGGTATTAGCTGCTAAAAAAAAGGATGAATGTGAATTCTGACAGGCACAGCTCCTCTAAGAGGTGTGGGATAGATAGACAACATATTGAACTAATCCATTGAAAGGATGACTGATATTTGCAGTGTTTCCTGGATAAATGATTGGAACAGCATCAGTCTTAGTCTGAGCTTTTCTTCTGTCCTTCTAAGTTTAGGCTGAAAATGAAGCGAACGCAGGTGCTGCTTTGAATACTCTGAGAGTCAGTGGGTGAGAGTTTGTTATCCTGATCATTACTTCATTACCGTTTGGTCTTGGACATCCATATGTGTTTTGAATTCCCCATTGTTTATAAGGTGATATCTAATTATCAGCAATAAAATTATTTCTATCTAAACCATCAACTTGTATTGTAGACCTTGACCAAACCAGACTGTTCGAGGAGGTTTTTCCCTTAATCAACACTTCAGTTTTAGACGTGACCGCTCTATGTTGACAGGATATAGGCAACTGATTCTGATTCTTAGGACTGCTGTAACCAAACCTTTATTAAAACATATTCATGATCCAGGAACTTTTCACTACACCCATTAGCTAATTATTTAGCTAATTATCTAAATAATTCCACTCTGTCTTTTCTAGAAAAAGTTGTAGCTCGAGTTTCTGACGAGTTTTCACATGGGACACAGGAGGAGTGCATCAATGAGCTCCTCTTAGCCTCTGATAGTGGACTTGGAACATGTTATTGGGATTAAAGGAATCTCATTAGCTGGGTATAAGTCATATCTATTCATGCAAATGATGAATCTTCCTCACGCACACATGTTCTGTGTTTTGGATGATTCTTTTCACTTTGTACATGCTTCCATTAGGTAACGTTATTACACATTATAACAAGCTACCGCCCCCAAGCAGGCTCTGAAGCCATTTCATTTCTACAGTTTATAATGCTTACGCTAAAAATATACACATATTTAGAGAGGATTTGATTCTTCCAGCTACTGAAGACATTGTTGAGGAATTGATTGTTGATAATGCGGCCAAGAAAGTCACTGCTGTCCCACTCTCTGACAACTCTATAAGCCAAGGGATTGGTGTCATGGATCAGGACGTATTTGCTCAACTTTTGGAGCAGGTGAAAGCCAATGAAGCTTGGATTCTCAAACTTGCATAGATGTCAGGCATTTTCCAGCTTCTAAATGCACTTAATCAGAGTATGTAAGGGTGAGAAACACACGTACTGCAGATGCAGATAAAGCGCATGTTTTTTCCAAAAAGATCATGCTGTGGTCAAACAAGCTCCATGAGGGAGACATGTTCCCACTGCTTCACCAGGCCCTGCTTTCATGATGATTTAGCTTCCAGGTTTCCAGAACAGGGCTGCACGGTGGTTAGCTCCATCACCTGGAGTGGGTTCTCTCCAGGTACTCCGGCTTCCTCCCATCATCCAAAAAGATGCATGTTAGGCTAACTAGTGACTCTAAATTGTCCTTAGGAGTGTGAGCATGTGGCCCTGTGATGTACTGGTGACCTGTCCAGGGTGTACCCCACCTTTTGCCCGATGACTGCTGGGATAGGCTCCAGCCCCCCTGACCAACAGATTGACGGTATAGAAAATGGATGACCTTGAAAATATCAATTTAAAGTGGTTTAGGGACCCCTTTGCCCTGGTGTTGGTTCTCGCTTGGTCTTAAAGTCACAGAAAGAGCTGATTGAGCTGAAATTTGAGGCTCTTTCCCTGTCCAACAACTGGCTACATGTCTAAACTACATGTAAGAAAGGACTAACCCATCTTGGCTGAGAGTGCTCTTAAATATCTTTTTCCATTTGCAACAACCTATCTGTGTGAGTCTGGCTTTTCAACTTTTAAAGTTTGTCTTCTGTTATTGCGTTCTTATCTGTCAGCACTTTGTTGACAGGTTTATTATTCAGTGTGAATTCATTTTAGTAAGTAATGTTCTTACGTCAGCTGAATAAGTGTCATTGTCTTATTTAAACAGGAACACAATTCTTTTGTGATTGTGAATGTTGTTAAGGTGCCAATCAAAAGAAAATCAATAAAAACAAATGTATTAGGTATTGCAGTAATGAACGAAAGAAAATGTGGATTTCAGGTGGAACCTAACCGTTTGGTGGTACCATCAACATTACTGTGTGGTATTGTTGATTCAAAGACACAGATGGGGGATTTCCATCCCACAAAGAGCCAGACACTATCCAGTATTTACAATGGAAATGATTTGAGGGACTCTCTCCCACCAGACCTGTCCCATAACTTATCTGATCGATATTAAAATACCAGCCAGCAAAAAGCTTCCTGTGAGCAAACAAAGGAACCCCATTTATGTTAAAATGGAGGGAGAATCCAGACCAAATGTTTCTTCCTCCTTATCTGGTCATGTAAATCACTATCCACCTTTTATCTAACAGGACAAGAAAACAGACCTCTCACACCTCTACCAACTATTTTCTTCAGATTCACTCTCAGTTGGATTATTAAAACTATGTTAAATGTGTTGTATAGCTTTGTGCAGGCTCTTTAAGGTTTTCAGTGACATCTCAAGCGGTATAGAGCTTGGTATAATCAGATATTTATATGACGTAACTCAGCTGTTAACTGATGTCCCCTGTTGTCTCTGTTTGTGCTCCATTGTTAAACACTGTTTGGTTCTGTATTCATGTGTCTTGACTTTACAGATATCCCTCTGAATTAGAGAGATATTTATGATCCCCACCCTTATCCATGTTACTTTAGTTCAGAGTATGTTGGTCATTTTATGTCTTCTTATTTTATACATTTATTCATGTCTTCACCTTTATATCTTAACAAGGTGTGGTGTTTTCAGAACCCTCTGAACAAATGTGTGTTAAGACGAAAGAATGGAGTTTTCTTTCTTTTATTGAAACTCTTAACACTAGAATTAAAACTTAAAACTTCACACACCCAGGGAAACCCCATAAAACCATAATGGTTTGAGGCATAGTACTGGCTGAAAGTTGAGCCATCCACCTGGTGTGTTCACATCTGACCAACTGGGCAGGTGCCAACCAAACTAAAGTCTGCCATCTTCTTCTCCTTTTCAGGCGGTACGGTGGTGTCTGGAGAATTCACTGAATTGACAACAAAGTTGTGAACCTTTAACCGTATGTGGCAGTAGGCCCTGATTGCACTATGTCAGTGCCTGTCTGTTGTTGGCCACAGGGCCGGCTGGTGGCACATAAAGCTCCCTCCCTCACCTGTGTGGTGATTGCTTGCTGGGTTCAGACTTCCGGGGTTGCCGATTCAGCCTGTGCGAACGCCACTCCTAACAATTCTTTACAGTAGGAAGCCTCTTTATTATTTTCTGGATGTTGCTGGCTTGGGCTCAACCTCCGTGTTTTAATAGGACACCAGTCGAAGTGGCCTGACTCTCCGTTACAGGAGCTGCAACGTGGGCTCAAAGTGGTAAGTGTAATGCCTGGGTCTGTTGTGTGCAAGTGCTTGAGTTTTAACTGTATTATTCCTCATTCTCACTTATAGACGCTGCTGTTTGTCCTTTCATGGTTTCGACAGTGGTCCTGCATGGTGGGCTCGGGCTTGTCCTGCATTAGGCGGCTGCCCGTTGAACGCCATCTGCACTCTGCAGGCTCGGGCTACTTTGTGTAGCCTCTTCTGGTGCGGCCCGGCTGCTTGTCCTAGCGCCAGGACAGCTGTATTGCCGTTCACCTGTCGCCTTGGCACTCTGCTGTGACCTGACGGGAATGATTTGATTTGTTTTACTATTGTTGATTATTTTGTACGGTCAAGTAATTGGACGTTGATTTATGACTTTTGATCTTTGAACTTTCTTTTGTAATTGGCACAGGGCACGGCCAGCTCCTGTTGGTGGTGGATTTCCAGGGTGGTGGTCTTCTGTTGGTGCGTGGTATAATTTCTCTTCTTTTCGTGCATGTTGTGTTGTACTTTTTTGCTTTTTAGATTACTGCCCTGCCTGTCTCTCAACTCTGGGAGTTGAGCCAGAGAAAACTGTGTTCCTCTTTCTTTGTATATGTGTGAGTAGCTGCTCGGCTTTTAATAAAGATCCTTTTATTTCTATATTGTGGAATAAACTTGTTACTTCGATGAGTTTGTCTCGAGCCTCCTCTGTGGTGAATTTGTGTGCTTTAAGTGTAAACCCAGTTTGGGATGGTGGCAATAGCTTTGCTTTACCTTTTTGTCTGATCTCACTAATCCACATTTATCACCATACTGGTCCCATCACACGTAAATAGTAACTAAAATTAAGACCCAATTTTAGAAATTCCAGTACATTTCTCCATTCTCTTGCCCCCTTCCCAAACCATGTGTTCCACCACACATAGTCAACGCATTTCTCCTGTTTGTACCTTAAGGTTCATGCTTTGGTTACATCTTTCAATAAATAGTTCATATATATTTAACAAGTCGTTGTCGAATGCTCCTTTATGTCATTTCAGTCAATTCAAACATGAACTCATGAAGTAGCACCGTGAGACTAATAAAGATGAATGAATTTTTTTGGTGCCCCCATGTTATCAGGTTTATTTCATTCAGTAGTGAGAACGCTACAGGTTCATGTTTCTTTACATATTTCGTAGTATTATTAGTGGGGTTGCAAACAGGGTCTTCAGCCAGAAGCTAATGCTGTTTGTAAGCCTTCGCATGGAAAAGTCTGCTTTACAGGACACTGCTGAGTCGTATTGAGGTCATATGAACACATGACATGAGGACTTTTTTTTTTTTTAAAGAGTTAGACTTTCCACTATCAAACCATGACAAAGTTATTCTGTATTTTTAATTTTATTCCTTCAGTACCAGATTTCTCCGTGCTCTGTGACAGTCGGCTAACTTCACACAGAGTTTGCTACTGCTAGTTTTGTGCAACATGGCAGGATATTTATCAGATTTTGACAACGTGAACGACAACTTTGAATAAGATGGACGTTCTTACCGGAGTGAATGAGCTGTGCTGCAGCCATGCTGTGGATGAAGTGGTCCCAGTGGTCCCAGTAGGGTGCCTGTGTAGAATTCCCTCCGTTAGCTCTCCTATAGCTGCAAGTAGCCACATAACAGCAGCTATGAGCTAACAGAGCTATAGTACGAGTTCATTCGGGTTAAAGTATTGATGAAATAAAGACACAATGCCTTATCTAGAAGCTGTATTGTCTATGCCCTGCTCTCTCCCGTTACATGGATATACGCAGATGTCGAGTGATCTAAATATCTTACGAAGGACGCCGACTTTCGCTAAACTGTTCTCGGTGAGTAGATAAACATATTTCATGTCAGAAATAAGGTTTAAAAATACCGGAGTTCTCCTTTAAAAATATAACATCAAGGTAGGGTACTAAACAAGCTTTAAGCTTCCTTCAACACTAACGGGTTGAGGTAGAGAGTCTGGAGCAGCATAAACTTTCTCCATGTTAAAAGGGGTCACATGCTGCCATTCCGACATCTCGCCATTCCGACATTGGCCTCTATCGGAATGGCGACACTTAATTTTTTATCTAACGTCCCGTCATTCCGACACTTTTTTCCTCCTATGATCGGAATGGCGGTATGTTTTTTTTTTAACATACCGCCATTCCGACAGTTCCTTTTAATAGCCTATTTTTTACCCAAAACATTTTGCACTAATGATATGCCGGCGCAAATACGCCCTAAAGTTTGGCGCACAAACTCTGCACATGCATAGGCCACAGCCTCGCAAACAAACTTTAATAATCTATTATCAAAATCCCCTGGATTTCAAATATAAAAATACAGATATTAATGTAACTCTGGCTAGACTGAAACTGATTAAGCAGAAATACAGTGTCAGTGAGCTGTCACAGCAGCCAGCTGGAGCGGAGCTCTCCACAGAGCCAATGCGTCTTTTTCACGCTGTCATCATATGCAAAAGTAATAATTGCAATTACAGATATCACGGCTACTGCACAGGACACAGTTGCGAGCACTCTGCCTTGCCTTGCCAATAGGAGAAGAGAGAAATGACAACATAGAACGTATAAAACACAACAAAATGCAGTAAAAACGTTTATTCATGTAATTCACGTGATTTATGAGTACTTATGGGAAGCGCGGATGGGCTTTGCGCATTTGGCACAAACACACAGGCTTTATACAGCCTGTTGACATCTTAAGGACCTAACTGGTCACACCTGGGAGTAAATGTCATGTAGAGATTGTTTTTACATGACATTACAGCTGAACATATAGCTTTCATCCACAAACCAACGTGGGAGAGCCCGAAGACGCATGTGCCAGACGCACAGAGGCATGCGTAAAACCAATTTTGACCACTTCATGCTGTTTATTTGCTTTCTTTTAGTTAACTTTCGTTTCTTTTGGATTCTTGTGCGTGTTATGGAGCCGTTTCGGTCCATGTTTGTAAGCCTTTATTTCCTGGATTAAATTTTCGGAAGTTGAAACAAGTGGCATTGGAGTGTGTGATTGAAAACCACCGCGGTCTGCTTCTCCTCCTCCAGTTGCCGAGACTTTGTGTTTTTAATTACGCTTACCTGTAAACATGTGTTAAACATATAAACTGCATGAACAGAAAGAAGGGACTCACCTGTTGAGTAACGCACATTTCCTTATACGGAAAGCCTTGTCGGAATGCTGGGACGTTTGCATGTCGGAATAGCGGGATGTCGGAATGGTGGGATGTCGGAATGGTGGGATGTCGGAATGGTGGGATGTCGGAATGGCGGGATTTCGGAATGGGTGTTGCCACCCGTTAAAAGGGAGATTCATTTCTTCCTACAGTCAACAAGTACTGATTCAAAAGGTTTCACAGCTATTTCTCTGTATGTAAATGACCGTGTGAGTAGGGTTTTTCCCTTGTAAATTTATGCTATGTAAATAAGACAGAATCTCTAATCATTTTTTTGGACTGTCAATGGTTTGATGTACATCACACGCCACATATGGTATTTGTCACGCTGAAAAAAAAGTACAATATACATTTCTCTGGCGCGCCGCTATGGAAACAGCAGGAAATAAGCACGTCTCCCATGAGTCTGAGCAGAGCAACACTAACAACAAGACTAATAATAACATAAGTAATGAAAGACCTGTCCAACCACAGGGATATGAACATCCCGCTCTGCATGGACTCCTGTTCGCCTTCACATGCTGGAAAACGTGCTTGCACAGACAAAGAGCCCAGAGATCTCCTGTCAACATGTCCGCCATTGTTGTCGCCTCTCTGGCTAACACAGTGTTATGACTGGCTTTGTTCTTAGACATTATGGATTCATATTCTGTATTTTTCTAAATAAGCCATGTTCCTATTTTGTACTTTTCCACTCTGCTCATATTACGCAATGTATGTCCTTGACTGGACCAAGAGTTTGAGATGGCATAACTGGACTAAATAAGTGGGTCAGATAAAGCTTCTCTATTGTGTCAGATAGGTCTGCTACATTAGATACACGCCTAAAACAGCACTGACACACACACGTTGTTTATCTCATCCAAAGAACATGACGAAGATGGTGGTTGGCCTGCTCATGCCACTGATAACTGGCCAATTATACTCAGGTGTCCCGTGTAAGTACAACGTCTGTGAGATAAATGTGAAGAAGAAAAATATGAACCATTTGCAGAGGTCAGGGCTCGTTCTGATGGAGGCCCTGCAGGGCTCCGTCGCTCCGAGTCCAGTGCTGCCACTTTACCTGCGACCAAAATAAATACTTTGTCTGTGAACTGCAGATTTCTCCGGTGTGGGCTTCCAATGAAAGAATCGGGCTGACAACGCCTTACTGAGCACATGGTCATGGCCACCATCTTGTGCCCTCACCATCACATGATCACAGCCTCTGTTTTTTTCCAATGGTTTTCCCTGCTCTCCCACACACACACACAGACTAATGATCGGTTGGCCATCTTTATTTTGCACATAGTGTCGTAGCTTAGTAGACCACAGGGTTTATTGATGAAAGTATCATTGATTTAAACACTGTGCCAACTCTAAAATGTTCAGTTGTATTATCTTAAATGGTCATTGTGTGTGTTTACTGTGGGAACTGCTGCTTGTGAAGGTCAGTGCTGGGGTTCTTAGCCTTCTTATCTGTTATGTAGGTGTCATTTCTGTCCTAGATGACTCGGATAGATCATATTTTGAGATACTGGGATTTAGATATTAGCTTCTAATGTTTGTCATCGGTGCCAAATGGGTGTCACTCATCATTTATTGAATATAACCAACTGTCTCTGGACTCTTGTCAATAGGACAGCTCCTGTTTGACCCCCAACATCATCTTTGACCCACCATCTCTTAAGGTGTTTTCTCTATAGACAAAGTAAAATACATCAATAGAAGCTGGTGTTGTATGAGAGGGAAACTGAAAGAACAATGAAGAAATAATGTCTGAAAATCTGAAGAACTGTGCCCATTACCTCATATCTTTATCTTGAAAATTCATTTATCTACCTTTAAATGCTTGCAGTGTTTAAAATGTTCTTGAATTTAAGCTGTTCTGGGTATTCAGTTAGCGAATGTCTCAGATAGTCTAGATCATCTATTAAATGGTGCGTTCCAGTCACTCACTCCAGTTGTTGTTGGTGATGATTAACTGTGCTATCTGTCTTGAAAAGAGACCGAGATCATGCGTCAGATACAGGACTGACTCATCCTCCAACAGCACACGCACAGGCTTAATTATACAGCAGAGACAAAACCGTGATAGAAAGCCGAGGCATTGGCAGCAGCTGTAACTGGATCAAGGTAACAAGCTGTGAATGAATGTCAACCTCTGCATTCACTCCTCATCAATAAATCACTGCAGAGCTCAGTGACAGCAGGACAAACCTCTGCTCATAATTTGCATGTCCTTCAGGTGATGCAGATGGGGAGCTGCATCCGCTCAGAGCTGGAATAACAAAGACAAAAAGTTCTGCATCCCTCAGTATGTGCAGCTTTGGCCATTCAGTGTCATTGCCCAGCAGCATGGAATAATCTATGTGTGCAGAAAACAGCTCTTCACCCTGGGCTGGTTTTGTTGCTTCATTCATATGGAGATGGACACCGATTCCACTGCATTTCTGGGTTTTTAAATTCTGTTTTGAAACACATAAAATGACCAAATTATTCAGTCGATCTTCACTAGATTACAAACTTCAAATTGTTTCTAACCAGTATGTGTCCTGCAAATGAGATGGATTAAGGTTTGTGTCCTTGCTCAGAAATCCCTAAGATGTTAACACAAGTTAAAGTGACACTCAACACCTCACATCCCATCCTCTATATTAGCTGATGTGTAAAGCAGATGGAGCTCGTTCAGTCACATGCACTGAAAGACTGAATATGCTCAAAAACACCCCATAGTTCTATGTTTTAATCCTGTAAAGACACAGACAAGAGCACTGATTTATGTTTAGGATTGATCCAACATAGTTTCCAGTCTCTTGGATCCACTGAATTATCCAACATTAAGAGAGCAAAGAGCTCCAGAACAATACAATGTTTCAGAAAAGTAGGCATGATTTGTTCTTCGCCACTAAATAAATCTGATAAATCCTGATTTTAAAAAAGAAACCAACGCTCCTCTTTCAACGAGGATGCTAGAAAGGAGAAAATCTTTGTTTTTGGCTCACCCTGCTCACCTCCCGTCTTTAGGACATGTGTAATCATGGTGTGCTGAAGATGTCAGACAGCTCGGCTTTATTTTTTCTTAAAGACGGCACCTTCCTTCTGATGCATGACAATGCGAGGCCTCAGGTGGCTGAAGTGTGTCAGCAGTTCCTGCATGATGGAGGCATTGATGCTATGGACTGGTCTGCCGTTCCTCACACCTGAATCCAATCCAGCACATCTGGGACATCATGTATCGTTCCGTCCTGTAATGTGATTTTCCAAATATGTATGATTCCAAATCCAGACCTCCGTGGGCTAATCATTTAGATTTATATTGATCATTTTTATGTTATTTTGTTCTCAACCTACTCCATTATGTAATGAATCATTTTCAACTGGAATATTTAATTAATTAAGATCTAGGAAGTGTTATTTTAGTGTTTTTTGAGCAGTGCACTTTACACAGGCAAAAGCTAAGAATTTTGTTCTTTCAGTTACAGTATATGTGCAAATAGATGAATGTAATAAATCAAAAGTGTGAGAATAACATTAAACAGGGACAGCGTATGATTCAATTTAAATCCTTCCTTGCAGATAAAGTAGTAACCTGACACGCTGTCACAATGAGTTGAATTCTGCTGCTGCACACTGATTGCATCAGAACTGTCAGGAGGGAAGAGACGGCTGCTGCAAAATGCTAATTCTGTGTTCTCCTAAAGGTCTGTGAATTGCTAACTATCCACCTCGTTCTGCCTCACTTTGGCCAAACTGGTGAGATTTGTGTCAGAGCTGGCTCACATCACAGAGATTCACATTTCATCAGCTCTTATTAGGACTAATATGCATCAAGATCTACATTGATGCTCCATTTAAAAGATGCATTTTTTCTCCTTGTACTGTTGTTTTCAGGCGTTCTGTCTCCTCAGATCAGGTTCAGATGGTTTCATTAACGTCGACCTCCGCCTTCAGATGAGCCATGCAGAATGCATGTCTGTAATATAGTTGTGGTTTGTCCAGTGGTCTGAATTAAACAACTCACACTAATTAACAAAAGGATTTGGTTAAAATGATGAATATCTGAGGCTGTATTAAAGAGAACTAAGATTAGTTTGCTCTCACTATAAAACTGTACCATGCTGATCTTTCGTTCAATCTTTGATTGTCACACTTGTTATCTTGTTGTGTTAGCATTTAGCTAACATGTATGAATTTGCACAGAGACTGTATTTCTGAATTACGCAAATGATACCGCCTTGGTTCTTTTGGATTACCTGGATATTAACTTATTAATTCATGCTGTCTGAAAGCTCTTCAGAGTTAGCCAGGGTCACTCTGTCAATTTATTTAAATTGTGTGTTCATAGATCCAATGCTAGTCAAGACAATTCATTCCGAGCCAATTTTCTGACTTTTTGTCCACACTACAGCTCTTTAATGCAGAGCAGCAGCTGTCATGAGTTTCTGAGTTTCTCAGCTCATTCCTGGTGTAGTAAATGTTCACTGTATTTTGCTTCTACACATTTTACAGTTGTGTGGGGAAAAAAGTACATTGTAGCCTGAAACATCCCATAGTTCTGCTGCTATAGGCCCAGACTGCTGGGGGAGCTCCCATGATGCACCTCTCCTCCCTCCATGTACATATGACATCATTGCTGTCATTAACTTGTTTCTCTCTCTCAGCAGGTATCTCTGGCCTGGTGTTACGCTGCTTGTTGTCCCCTCTTTCCTGTCCTCTCAGCAGGTATCTCTGGCCTGGTGTTACGCTGCTTGTTGTCCCCTCTTTCCTGTCCTCTCAGCAGGTATCTCTGGCCTGGTGTTACGCTGCTTGTTGTCCCCTCTTTCCTGTCCTCTCAGCAGGTATCTCTGGCCTGGTGTTACGCTGCTTGTTGTCCCCTCTTTCCTGTCCTCTCAGCAGGTATCTCTGGCCTGGTGTTACGCTGCTTGTTGTCCCCTCTTTCCTGTCCTCTCAGCAGGTATCTCTGGCCTGGTGTTACGCTGCTTGTTGTCCCCTCTTTCCTGTCCTCTCAGCAGGTATCTCTGGCCTGGTGTTACGCTGCTTGTTGTCCCCTCTTTCCTGTCCTCTCAGCAGGTATCTCTGGCCTGGTGTTACGCTGTTTGTTGTCCCCTCTTTCCTGTCCTCTCAGCAGGTATCTCTGGCCTGGTGTTACGCTGCTTGTTGTCCCCTCTTTCCTGTCCTCTCAGCAGGTATCTCTGGCCTGGTGTTACGCTGCTTGTTGTCCCCTCTTTCCTGTCCTCTCAGCAGGTATCTCTGGCCTGGTGTTACGCTGCTTGTTGTCCCCTCTTTCCTGTCCTCTCAGCAGGTATCTCTGGCCTGGTGTTACGCTGCTTGTTGTCCCCTCTTTCCTGTCCTCTCAGCAGGTATCTCTGGCCTGGTGTTACGCTGTTTGTTGCCCCCTCTTTCCTGTCCTCTCAGCAGGTATCTCTGGCCTGGTGTTACGCTGCTTGTTGTCCCCTCTTTCCTGTCCTCTCAGCAGGTATCTCTGGCCTGGTGTTACGCTGCTTGTTGTCCCCTCTTTCCTGTCCTCTCAGCAGGTGTCTCTGGCCTGGTGTTACGCTGCTTGTTGTCCCCTCTTTCCTGTCCTCTCAGCAGGTGTCTCTGGCCTGGTGTTACGCTGCTTGTTGTCCCCTCTTTCCTGTCCTCTCAGCAGGTATCTCTGGCCTGGTGTTACGCTGCTTGTTGTCCCCTCTTTCCTGTCCTCTCAGCAGGTGTCTCTGGCCTGGTGTTACGCTGCTTGTTGTCCCCTCTTTCCTGTCCTCTCAGCAGGTATCTCTGGCCTGGTGTTACGCTGCTTGTTGTCCCCTCTTTCCTGTCCTCTCAGCAGGTATCTCTGGCTTGGTGTTACGCTGCTTGTTGTCCCCTCTTTCCTGTCCTCTCAGCAGATGTCTCTGGCCTGGTGTTACGCTGCTTGTTGTCCCCTCTTTCCTGTCCTCTCAGCAGGTATCTCTGGCCTGGTGTTACGCTGCTTGTTGTCCCCTCTTTCCTGTCCTCTCAGCAGGTATCTCTGGCCTGGTGTTACGCTGCTTGTTGTCCCCTCTTTCCTGTCCTCTCAGCAGGTATCTCTGGCCTGGTGTTACGCTGCTTGTTGTCCCCTCTTTCCTGTCCTCTCAGCAGGTATCTCTGGCCTGGTGTTACGCTGCTTGTTGTCCCCTCTTTCCTGTCCTCTCAGCAGGTATCTCTGGCCTGGTGTTACGCTGCTTGTTGTCCCCTCTTTCCCGTCCTCTCAGCAGGTATCTCTGGCCTGGTGTTACGCTGCTTGTTGTCCCCTCTTTCCTGTCCTCTCAGCCCCCAGCTGGTCCAGGCAGATGGACCCTTCTTGTTTCTGGTTCTGGTTCTGATGGAGGTTTCTTCCTGTTAAAAGGGAGTTTTTTCTCTCCACAGTCACTTTGTGCACGCTCAGGATGAGAGATTGGATCGAAGGGAAGTTTCAGTGCTACCTGTTGGTTTCCTTAGCTTGGCTACTTTTTTTTTCTAGTTGTTCCTTTATGTACGAATTTGACTTATTTGGAATTGAATTGGATTGCAATGAATTGGATTCTAATTGGCTTGAATTGGACTGCATCTTGAAGTTCCTTGAGATGACACGTGTTGTAATTTGGCGCTAATTGATTAATTGTGGTGAGTGTGAACATGCACCATGCTACGTGTGCGGCAGCCTGTTAGCTCCCGCTGCAAAAAGGTCCAGAACAGGTTCCAGAAATGGACAAAACAATCTTTAGCAGCAATAACTTGAAGTAATCATTTTTCTTTATGATGTTATCAGTCTTACTGGGACGTTCACTCCTGGGAAGATTGACAAGGACCTTGATCAGCAGTACCTAGCTGAAAGAGCATGGGTGGACTGGTAAATTCACCTGGTAAGGAACAGATGATTTAATGTCCTGCTCCATAAAACCTTGGAAATAACACAAGGTGTGCTCTTTTTCACAGGGCTGTGCATGTTCAGCAGTTTAAGAATGGGATGTTTTTTATTTTATTTACAGTGGTCTCACAGAGGACATTTCATTTGTAATCTCTTGATAAACTGTCACGTTGGGAATGACTGGAGGTTCTGAGCATTGGGTACACTGAACAGCAGCTGATGCATTTTAGCAGAGAGCTTATATCACGTGTTTATGTTATGATGCTTTTATCCAAAATGACTTACAGGTAGGGTAAGGGGGTCTTGCCTGAGGACTCCTACTGGAGGTAGTACCTTTCATGCAGGGGATTTGAACCCTGGTCCCCCACATTAAAGGTGGCAATCTTACCTCCACACTATCCAGACCCATTACCTCAGAGATATCACACAAGTTTCACACATGGTTCGAGGTTCAAAACCATGACAAGAAAAAGTAAACAGGAGTTTTTACAAAAGGGACTGATGTGTGATGGTGAATATAAATGGTATGCACTTTAGATTACACCCACTTCACGCACTCACTGCTCAAGTTACGATGAGTTTTACTTTTGTTGGGGACCTCCACAACTGTGGAGAAAAGTCCTGGGCTTCCACTCTAGGTAGCCAGTCCCCTGATTAAAATCCCCTCGTATTGCTTGCCCACTCTCTTTTCCCTGCCATTTCCATTGTAGTAGCTTCTCTGGCTAACACACGACTTACTGAGCACATGATCACGGCTGCCATTTTCTCTCAGGGTCTCTCAGCATTCACACAGTCTAATGGACTTTCTCCCGCTGTTTATTTATTCTGCACATAGGATTAGCTGAGTAGACACCGGTGTTTGAGTATCATTGATTTAACCATTGTGCCAGCTTAAAGGAGAAGTTGTTTGTGGTCACTATGAGAACTGCTGGCTGTGAATGTCAGTGGCCGGATTCTGCTCAGAGTGTGTCATTTCTGTCCCAGATTGACAGTACAGACCAACAATATATTTATCTTTTTCTTTAGTTTGTTTCTCGCTTTCCTCAGTGATGCCCTGTAGGTAACAGCTTTTGTTAATAATGTCCCTGGACACTTGATATTTCCGAATAACTAATCAAGTTCCCGGTGTCAGCCTATGTGCATCTGAACATTTTGCTCTTTTCTTTTATTCATCACTGAAGACTTACTCCTCTGAATGAGGACTTTGTAAGTCAGTTGGTTAGTTCTGTCTTTCATTATGAGTAGATTTTCTTTTTTTTTCTTTTCTTATTCCTTTACAGATTGAATTTTATGTGGCCGTACAATCTTTAGACCATCAGTGGAAACATCTCAGATGCATCTGTGATGGAGACCAAGTGAAAACCCAGACGGATGCAGCAGAAACTGTGAGGGGTGGTGGTAATCCTTTCTAAACTGCAGTGTTTATCACTTTTTAATGAATGTCTCTGCCACACTGTGCCTGATGCCACTTGGAAATTTCATTATGCCGCCCTCTCCTGTCGGATTATGCCTCACAGGAGCCCTAATATTGCAGGACTCCACTGTATCTGTAAAGCTTAGAGAGAAACTGACAGAGGAAGCTGGGTTCATCAGTGCTGGCAGAGGAGCTGAGCCTCTAAATGAAAGCTTTTAACCTTTGAATGTCCTTTCACAGTCAAATGAAACAAACATGATGAGCTGGTCAAAATGCCAGCCCCACACAACCTCCTCATTAATCTGACACCGGCTGCCTCCTGTGATCTGGGCAATCAACACAAGCATGCTGACATAAAACAGGATTAAATGCAAATAACCTGGCCATGATCACAGTCAGAGAAACAAACTATTGAAGAAGAAAGAAGAAAAGATATTTCAGTCTTATTAGATCTCTGCTTTGTGTTGAAGTTTCTTTGTCAGATCCAACTCACACACTGCTTCTCTGCATGACTGAAAACCCAGAGGGCTTCCTGCCCTGATGGAGTCTGTTTCATGTTTCTTTGTTTTTGTGTTGCTGCACATCTTTCTGCTGTCACATGCACGTTCTGGCCTGATTCTGTGGTCAGAGCAGAGTGCACACGTGCTCTCCCCAACTGCTGCAGGCTGCAGATTCCATTCTGACCCAGAGTGTGAGTGATGAACTCTGAGTTCAGCAATGGACGATATCCAATATTAATCTGAAAACTAATCCTTCAATAGTAGTTATTTTACTAGCTTTACAGACCATAATACAAAGCAGAAGACAGAAGTTTAAAAGAAAGGAGTGTCTGTGCTATTGGGGGTCGGAGTGAAAAGGTCAGTTTTCTTGTCCCGCAGTGTTTGGCAGTCAGTGGAACAGAACAGATGCACGCATCATTATTGGTGTCATGATTGCACTTTTGGTTGTGTTCTGAGTTCCAGGCGGGGCTGAGCAGGTATCCAGGAAGTCCAGGGCGGAGTGTGGACTGCTCCTGCCAGCACACCTGCTGCTCGTCTGCGTTGGTTGGAGCTGGCAGGAGCTCCAGACTTGATTTACAGTTTATGCTGGTAATCAGGCTTCCTAATGTTGTCTCTGTGATGCTAGTGAACCTGTCCTATGAGTCCCTTTGTATTTGCCTCTGTTCCTCAGTGCAACCTTACCTCTCCCGAGTTCCTTGGATATCTCTGTCAACCTCGTCGGATTAACACCAGCGTCCTCGCTTCCTATCAACCTGGTCGCACCGTCGCCATCCCTTACAAACCCAACACAGCCAGTGTCATCAGTACCCTCCCCTGTGTGGGAAACCTCCTGGAAACACAATAAGCCCTATTGCGGAAACAACTATCCTTATTCAAGCACTCTTTGGATCCATTTAGGCTTAAAACTTTCCTTTTTGATAAAGCTTATAGTTAGGGATGGCTCAGGTAATCCTGAAACATCCCATAGTTAAGCTGCTATAGGCTTAGACTGCTGGGGGACCTCATCTGTCACACCTTTCCTCACTTTGCTCTCTTTTTCCCCCTGTTTAATTTCTCAAATGATTTTATGTCCATGTGACATTATTGTGGTTATTAACGTATGTTTCCCTGTTCCAACAGATATCCTTTGAATGGTGTTATGGTGTTTTTCCCCCCTCTTTTCCCTCTTTTCTGTCTTCTCAAACCCCAGCTGGTCGAGGCGGATGGCCACCCTTCCTGAGTCTGGTTCTGCCAGAGGTTTCTTCCTGGTTCTGGTTCTGCCAGAGGTTTCTTCCTGGTTCTGGTTCTGCCAGAGGTTTCTTCCTGGTTCTGCCAGAGGTTTCTTCCTGGTTCTGGTTCTGCCAGAGGTTTCTTCCTGGTTCTGGTTCTGCCAGAGGTTTCTTCCTGGTTCTGCCAGAGGTTTCTTCCTGTTAAAGGGAGTCGTTCCTTTCCACAGTCCCTCAGGCTCAGGACGGGAGATTGGACTGAAGACAAGTTTCAGTGCAATCTGTTGGTTTCCTTAGCTAGGATATTAATTTTTGAATTGGCTCCATATGAATTAATTGGATTATGATTACAATGAATTTAATTCCAATTGGCTTGAATTGGACTATATTACTTAAGTGCCTTGAGATGACAATTGTTGTAATCTGGCGCTTTATAAATAAATTTGAATTGAATTGAACTGTTCCTCCTCTCTCCGCAGAGATATTGCTGGACCGGACTTTTCTCCGGACCCACCTTGCACCATTATGCTTAATAAATCTGTTTCTTTCTCCCATCTCTCAGTCTGCTCTCGGGTCCCTCCCTGTCAGTATCAGCTATTTGTAGACACAAATGGACATCGTAATGTGTCATATAGATTAGGTCAATTAAGATTAGATAAATAGAGACTAGAGAAAACTTTGTTAATCTCTAAGGAAACTCCAGTGTACAACAAATGCTATTAAAAGTAATATCAGCAATGCTGTTGAACCGTAAATGATTTGATGTGATAGTAACAGGGGTGTACTGATATGCTTCATCAACTTCATCACATAAGCATATACAAGCAGATGCATGCGTCATGGTCTGTGTTTTTTGGATTTCTTGTTTTTCCTTTTCACGTGTTTCTTTTTGTTTTTATGTTTTTGTGTAATCCTGTTAGTTTTCTGGTGTCACACCTGGTTGCATGTGCTCATCACCTCAGCTGTCTTCCATTTGTTAGTAACCTCTCAGTGTATACTCTCCTGAGCTTCTGGTGACCTTTCTTGTCATCTGTGTGTTTCTTTTTCAGTTTGTAGTTTTTTGGTTTCATTTCAAAAAAGCCTTTTGTTTCTTACATTGTTGGTTCCTCACCTCCCTCTGGGTGTTTCTGCATTCTGGGTCCTCCACCTCCACTTGTGACAGCTGTGAAACTAGAAAATGTTGCTGGGGAGGAGAACCTCTGGGACAAAATGACCTCAGATGAGCAACATGGACAGATGGTAAACTGGATTATGTGTAGATTTCTTGCTCAGTTTGTATCATATGATTTGATGCTGTAATCAGGTTTTCCTGAGTAAATATGTGAGAAGAAAAATATGTTAAAGTATCAAAATATCCACACAGAAGCTCTGCAGGAGATAAAGGAGACATGATGAATCCATTAATAATAATAATAAAAATACATTTTATTTAGAGGCGTCTTTAAAGGGGAACTCCGGTATTTTTAAACCTAGACCTTATTTCTGGCATAAAATACGTTCATCTACTCACTGAGAACAGTTTGGCAAAAGTTGGCGTCCATCAAAAGCTATTTAGATAACCCGCGATCAGCGTATATCCATATAACGGAGTGAACAGGGCAGGGACGATGCAGCCTCTAAATAAGGCATTATCTGTCTTTATTTCACCGATACTTTAAGAAGAATGAATGAATGAACGTGTGCTATAGCTCTGTTAGCTCATAGCTCTGTTATGTGGCTACTTGCAGCTATAGGAGAGCTAACGGAGGGATTTCTACACAGGCACTCTACTGGGACCACTTCATCCACACGCCCCCCTGCAGCACAGTTTATTCACTCCGGTAAGAACGTCCATCTTACTCAAAGTCGTCGTTCACATTGTCAAAATCTGATAAATATCCTGCCATGTTGCACAAAACTAGCAGTAGCAAACTCTGTGTGAAGTTAGCTGACTGTCACAGAGCACGGAGTGAATAAACTGTGCTGCAGGGGGGCGTGTGGATGAAGTGGTTAAATTTAAGAATTTAAATAAAATCTAAGAATTAAGATTCTTCTCCTCACATATAAAGCTCTTAATGACCGAGCTCCATCATATCTTAAAGATCTCATTGTAAGATATTTCCCTAACAGAGCACTTCGCTCCCAAACTGCAGGTTTACTTGTTGTTCCCAGAGTTTCTAAAAGTGGAATGGGAGGTAGAGCCTTCAGTTATCAGGCCCCTCTCTTGTGGAATAAGCTGCCAGTAAATGTCCGGGAAGCAGACACCCTTTCCACTTTTAAGATTCGGCTTAAAACTTTCCTTTTTGATAAAGCTTATAGTTAGGGATGGCTCAGGTAATCCTGAAACATCCCATAGTTAAGCTGCTATAGGCTTAGACTGCTGGGGGACCTCATCTGTCACACCTTTCCTCACTTTGCTCTCTTTTTCCCCCTGTTTAATTTCTCAAATGATATTATGTACATGTGACATTATTGTGGTTATTAACATATGTTTCCCTGTTCCAACAGATATCCTTTGAATGGTGTTATGGTGTTTTTCCCCCCTCTTTTCCCTCTTTTCTGTCTTCTCAAACCCCAGCCGGTCGAGGTGGATGGCCACCCTTCCTGGTTCTGGTTCTGCCAGAGGTTTCTTCCTGTTAAAAGGGAGTCGTTGCTTTCCACAGTCCCTCAGGCTCAGGACGGGAGATTGGACTGAAGACAAGTTTCGGTCCAATCTGTTGGCTTCCTTAGCTAGGATATTATTTTTGAATTGGCTCCATATGAATGAACTGGATTATTTTGAAATTAATTAATTGGATTTCATTGGATTATGATTACAATGAATTGAATTCCAATTGGCTTGAATTTTATTTTATTTAAGTGCCTTGAGATGACATTTGTTGTAATTTGGCGCTATATGAATAAAACTGAATTGAACTGAATTGAAATGTCTGAAGGCTTCTGATTTTATATATATTCATTCATTTATTCTGTCAGAACATGGAAGTTGGTTCTGGGGCACATGCGGCCCATCTCTTCATGCAGTGTGTGCTCTGTTTATGTGCGCTGTTAGCAACGAAGTTGTCAGCCTTAGATAAGATAAGACTTTCCTTTGATAACAAGAGAACATTCCAACAATGCTACAGCAGAAAAATAATAAAGAATAACACACAGTACTGGAAAATATAAAAACTGAAATAGCATCTAAAAAAACAAAAGAGGAGCATAAAAATAGAAGTATTTTTAAAAAAAATGTTCATAAGATAACATTTCTCTTGGGCAGTCGCTCGGGTCCTTTACCAGAGGCCTGGTGGCACAGTATCTTAGCTGTTCCTGGAACTTCTTCTTCTGGACAGAAATGTCTGATGTTGCTCCTGGGTTCTGCTGGAGCGGCTCTCCCAGTTTGGGGGTCATGGTCCTGAGTGCTGGGGTACCACTCCTGCTGCCTTCAATTCCCACATCTTTTTAACTTCCTCCTTCAGCCCTTGGTATTTTTCAAGCTTCTCGTGTTCCTCCTTCTTGTCACTTGGAATAGCTACATCAGTCACTACTGCCTTCTTCTGCAGTTTGTCGACCACCACAATGTTCGGTTGGTTAGCCATCACCTGTTTGTCAGTCCCACAGGATCTTTGCTCTGCCATTCTCCACCACCTTTGGAGGTATCTCCCACTGAGTCTTTGGAATTCCAATCCATACTCAGCACCAGTGGCAGCCTATGGCGTAACCACGCATTCTTTGGGGGGGTCGTGTCCCCCCCAATATTGAGAAAATACCAACCTGTCCCCCCCCCAATATACAGAAGAGAATATGTAAAATGCATGTTCTCCTTTTATGAACCCTGTCAAGGGATCGGTCTCTTGTTATGTCTTATTTATTTTCAATTTATTTCCGTGTGTTACCATGGTAACGGCTGCGCCGCGGTCGCCGTTGTTGTTCGCTAACAACTGGTCAATGAGAGTGACGTCACCGGGCGCGCCGCCGTCTCAGCAGCGGCTCTCCTTATCTTTACGTTGGACTTCTACTTTTGACGGAGCCGCTGCTCAACAGAGCAGATTGTACCAGAACAGGAAATCCAACACAGAATCAACAAAATAAACTTCCGCCCCCTTTCAAAATAAAAAACTTAAAACAAAAATAACATTAGACTATTAGACTTTTCATTGTTAATGCACATTTTGAGACATTGACACAATAGGAATGAACCTGGACTTAAAAGTCCTCGGCACATTTTTTGTTAAAGGAAAAGTCTGTAATTTGTTACATCATTAGTTGTCCTTATTAAAATATTTCCATAAACATGCTTTGGGTATTTGGTCGTTTTCCACTGGAAGCTGTCCTATTTGCTACAGAACTACTGGAAGAGCATAACTGTAATTGGTAGGTGTGTTTAAGGTCAGTAAACAGTAAGCAACTAACCAAAACAAAGTGGGGGGGCAGTCACTGTCTCGGAGAAATTACACTATTCCTTTAGATGTGAACTTACATGGTCAATGAAGTCCTCTAAACTATGTTCTAAATGTCCAATTTTTCATATATAAATAAAGAACTGTAGATAATGCACTCAACAATTTTGTTTTTCTTGGACCCCCCCCCCAATGTCTAAACCATGGTTACGCCCTTGGTGGCAGCTCTTGGATTTTTCTGAGTAAAGGGCCATCAAGGGGCCACAATATTCACAGAGGGGCCAAATATCTGTCCAACATCGTTCAAGAGCGTTCAAATCTTCTTCATTCATGGCTTTCCATGTGTGCCGTACCTGCCTGCATCTTACACCCCGCTACTATGTGCTGGACTGTCTCAGAGGCCTCTTTGCACAGCCTGCACCCGGGGTCCTGTCTGGGATGGTAGACCCTGGTCTCTATTGATCTTGTGCTCTGGGCCTGTTCTTGAGCTGCCATGATTAGTGCCTCTGTGCTGTGTTTCAGACCAGCCTTTTCTATCACTGATAGGACTTCTCAATGTCAGCCTTCTTCAACCTGTCAGAGGTACATGCCATGCAGAGGATTATCCTTCCATGATGGTTCCTCCTCTTCCTTCGCCCCTTCCCTTGAGGAGGGGCTGCCTGAGGTCCTCACTTAGCAGTTCATGAGTGGGGTTAATCTTCCTGATGTATTTCTGGATGTATCTTGCAGATTGGCGTTGTGGTATTGTCACCGCCCTTGGTACAGAAGATCAGTGGTTTGATTTGATTCAGCATTGCCTGGATTAGAAAGGTTTGTGTCAGATGTTGGGAGAGATGGAATATGATAGATTCTTTTTGAAAATATCAGCCAGGTGTTGTTATGCTGGACATACACATGAAAATATGTACATATATATATATATATATATATAAGTGTGTAAAGTGCTCAGAGAATGGGAAACATTGCAGTTTGTGTGACCTGTTGGTGGGAGCAGTCTTACAGAGAGTCTGACAGCTGCAGAAAAGAATGACCTGCAATACCTCTACGTCACAAACTTTGGATAGAGCAGTCTGTCACTGATAGAGCAGCCTGTCACTGATAGAGCAGCCTGTCACTGATAGAGCAGTCTGTCACTGATAGAGCAGCCTGTCACTGATAGAGCAGTCTGTCACTGATAGAGCAGCCTGTCACTGATAGAGCAGTCTGTCACTGATAGAGCAGCCTGTCGCTGATAGAGCAGCCTGTCGCTGATAGAGCAGCCTGTCACTGATAGAGCAGTCTGTCACTGATAGAGCAGTCTGTCACTGATAGAGCAGCCTGTCACTGATAGAGCAGCCTGTCACTGATAGAGCAGTCTGTCACTGATAGAGCAGCCTGTCGCTGATAGAGCAGCCTGTCGCTGATAGAGCAGCCTGTCACTGATAGAGCAGTCTGTCACTGATAGAGCAGCCTGTCACTGATAGAGCAGTCTGTCACTGATAGAGCAGCCTGTCACTGATAGAGCAGTCTGTCACTGATAGAGCAGCCTGTCACTGATAGAGCAGCCTGTCACTGATAGAGCAGTCTGTCACTGATAGAGCAGCCTGTCACTGATAGAGCAGTCTGTCACTGATAGAGCAGCCTGTCACTGATAGAGCAGCCTGTCACTGATAGAGCAGCCTGTCACTGATAGAGCAGTCTGTCACTGATAGAGCAGTCTGTCACTGATGGAGCAGTCTGTCACTGATAGAGCAGCCTGTCACTGATAGAGCAGCCTGTCACTGATAGAGCAGTCTGTCACTGATAGAGCAGCCTGTCACTGATAGAGCAGCCTGTCACTGATGGAGCAGCCTGTCACTGATAGAGCAGTCTGTCACTGATGGAGCAGTCTGTCACTGATAGAGCAGCCTGTCACTGATAGAGCAGCCTGTCACTGATAGAGCAGTCTGTCACTGATGGAGCAGTCTGTCACTGATAGAGCAGTCTGTCACTGATGGAGCAGCCTGTCACTGATGGAGCAGCCTGTCACTGATAGAGCAGTCTGTCACTGATGGAGCAGTCTGTCACTGATAGAGCAGTCTGTCACTGATGGAGCAGCCTGTCACTGATAGAGCAGCCTGTCACTGATGGAGCAGTCTGTCACTGATAGAGCAGTCTGTCACTGATGGAGCAGTCTGTCACTGATAGAGCAGCCTGTCACTGATAGAGCAGTCTGTCACTGATAGAGCAGTCTGTCACTGATAGAGCAGCCTGTCACTGATGGAGCAGTCTGTCACTGATAGAGCAGCCTGTCACTGATGGAGCAGTCTGTCACTGATAGAGCAGTCTGTCACTGATGGAGCAGTCTGTCACTGATAGAGCAGCCTGTCACTGATGGAGCAGTCTGTCACTGATAGAGCAGTCTGTCACTGATAGAGCAGTCTGTCACTGATAGAGCAGCCTGTCACTGATGGAGCAGTCTGTCACTGATAGAGCAGCCTGTCACTGATAGAGCAGTCTGTCACTGATAGAGCAGTCTGTCACTGATGGAGCAGTCTGTCACTGATAGAGCAGCCTGTCACTGATAGAGCAGCCTGTCACTGATAGAGCAGTCTGTCACTGATGGAGCAGTCTGTCACTGATAGAGCAGTCTGTCACTGATGGAGCAGCCTGTCACTGATGGAGCAGCCTGTCACTGATAGAGCAGTCTGTCACTGATGGAGCAGTCTGTCACTGATAGAGCAGTCTGTCACTGATGGAGCAGCCTGTCACTGATGGAGCAGTCTGTCACTGATAGAGCAGTCTGTCACTGATGGAGCAGTCTGTCACTGATGGAGCAGTCTGTCACTGATAGAGCAGTCTGTCACTGATGGAGCAGCCTGTCACTGATGGAGCTCTGCAGTGCAGTGAGTGTCTTCATACAAGGAACTTACGCACACACAAATTCACAGCCTTGAATATGATTACCTGGTTACACACTGGGACATCACACACTTAATTTTTCATGTAAAGCAGTATGTTGTGCTTCAGTTCTAGAGAAGATCTTTAAAAAGCAAGTGAGTGCAAAACTGAAAAGCTTTTGTTTTGTTTTTATCTAAACTGAGTCAGTGATCTCCATTTTAAACATCTTGTCTTTGTGGCACGTAAAACCTGTGGAAATATACATTTTGTTCTAACTCAGCAAGTTTTTGCCATTAATGTTATATAACCTTTTGACCTTCTTTGGAACCCATTTATATGCAGATTGACTACCAGTGAAACAACCACAAGATGATCTTAAATTGACGGGGTGGATGACGGCTTCTAATGATTACAAGTAAGATCAAGCTGTTAAATGAGCCAAACTCTGATGTGGTCGTTGGCTGGCTGGGCAATAGAAGTCAGGACGCCTCTCGTCTTGCTGTATATCACACTCAAAACATCTCATAAGAGATGTAAAGCAGACAAAATATCTCAAAATTATGCAAAATGATTACATTTGGACACATAATGATCCATAAGAAAACCAAAAGTCTAAAAAAGAGGCAAAAACGACAAAGATGATACAGGAAATGAACAAGAAAAGAAGTTGCAAAGATCAGGAAGATACACAACATTTCTAAATATTATAGATGGTTTAAGATGGTCTCTTCTGTAGCTCTGTCACTGGTTCTTAACACTTGGAAAAGAAATGGCGCCTGTGTATGGCATTGCTTCAGCTGCTTGGTGTACGGCAATATTTCAGCCATCATAGTTTGTAATGTAATTCTTTTTCTTTTCTGCAATAAGCTTGTTTTACAATCGGGGCGTGCTGCACACTACATGCAGGCTGATGAACTCAGACTCCTTTTCTTCATCAAAGTAACAAATGATAAAGTTTGGTCAGCCAAAATCTTTCTATTGTATTTTGATTTATCGACGTTGCAGGAGTCTTCTTAAATGATTTTACAGATTTTTTAGCATCTATTATCAAAATGGAGAACCAAATATCAGAATTTTCTGTACTGACTCTTTTAAAAACCAGCTGAAGACATTTTCATACAGAAAAGCCTTTAATTAATTAATTTGTTGCTTCACAGTATGTTGTGTTTTATTTTATTTTATTTTTTTCTGTTTTATCTGTGAAGCACAACTGTGAAAAATGCTGTGTAAATAAAATGTACATATTAATCAGGGGGGGTCTCCTCTGTGTTTCATATCTGCCACCATGAGGACATTAAAAGACTTCTGTCCTGTAATCTGAACGTCTCGGGTCCTTCTCTGTTCTACCTCTGACATGTCTGCGCACTTTTATTTTGAAACTCAAGACAGGAAGCGCAGGTCTGTCCAAAGGTTCGAACGTTCGAACGTGAACACAGTCTGTGGGCCACGCAGCAGGGTCAAACACTGAGTGTCAGTGGAGGACAGGTTGGTAAGTTAAAGCCAGAGTTTTAACCGGAAAGCGTTTCCTGCCGTTCTGTTCAGATGCTTCCTGCTTCTCCTGCTTCCGTTTGCTCTGCGGAGTCTTTATCAGGACGAAGCACCGTCGTGTGTAGGTTTGTGTGACTGACTAAATTAAAGTTTTACTGTCAGCTTTAAAGGTTCTCAATCAAACCTTCTGTAAGGCCTGTTAACAGAAAGCTAAATGTATTGTCACAAAGAAGAAGAAGCAGGTTATATTTGATCTTGTGAGCATCAGGAACTCCTGTTTTGCTGTGTATCTACAGCATTATACTGAGAGTATTGGGGTTCAAACTGTGGAGGAAGCACACAAGCCTGACTCTAAACTAGTTCTCCTGACACTGAGTCAGACTGTCCCAGGACTTTTGGACACAACGCTTTCCTCACACTCTGTGAGTCATTAGAAGGTGCAAAGTACACATGTGGGCTATAACTTCCTGAATCCAGCTTTAAAGATGATTTATTTAGGAGAAAAGATGTGATTATGACAGAACTGCTGCACTTTCTCTTTGTGCCTGCGCCCCACCTCCACACTGTCGCCTCTGACGGAGGGGTTTCCTTCTGTGGTTAGCTCTGACCGTAGCTGTAATGTTATATCCTCACATGTAAGTCACTTTGGAGAAAAGCGGCTGCTAAACTACTATTTTCCCTCAGCACTGAACATTGTGCTTTTGCAAAACATCCATCTATTTTCTAAAGTCGTGGCCTCACAGCAGAGGGTTCCGGGTTCTAATCCCTGCTGGTTCTGTCTGTGTGGAGTCATGTTCTCCCCGTGTCTGCGTGGGTTCTCTCCGGCTTCCTCCCACCACCCAAAAGCATGCCTGTCAGGTTAACTGGTGACTCTGAATTGTCTTTAGGAATGAGTGTGCGTGGTCGTTCGTCTCTGTGTGGCCCTGTGATGGACGGGCGACCTGTCCAGGTGTACCCCGCCTCTCGCCCAATGACAGCTGGGATGGGCCCCCCTCCATCCATTTTCTGTACCCGCTTAATCCAACTGTAAGGTCGCGAGGGGCTGCCTTTGGGTGACACACAATTAACCACCAGTGAGCCTGACATGCATGCTTTTGGATGTGGGAGGAAGCCGGAGAACCCGGAGAGAACCCACGCATACACGGGGGGGACCAGCCGGGAGCTGCTCCAGCCCTCCAGCGGCCCTAAAATTGGATTCAGCGCGTATAGAAAATGGAAGGATGTTTGTTGTGGAGCATCTCTTCATGCCTTATGGAACCTTTACACTGACTGATCGTGATGCTTTGGCAGACACACCATGACCTTTGCTTCTTATCCAATCAACGCTCTAATTATTGTTACCTAATAAATTCAAAATGAATCACAGGCATGAGCTGATGAACAGAAGGGCTTCAAAATAAGGGCGTAGATCCTCGGTTCTGTGCGGTGAAAAGTTCAACATCAAATTGCCACGCTGATGCCTGGATAGAAAGATAAATGATGGAATATTAATCCCACGTGGAAAATAGTAACTGGAAAATGGTTTAAAGGTATTGATTATATACCCAGTGTAATTAAGGTCAAATAAATGACTGAAAACATGAATACCAGATATACAGATGAATGCAAAAACAGATGCAGCTGTGTGAATATTTCTCTTGTGATCCTGTGTGTCTGTTAAAGGTTAAACTGGACTTAAGCACAGGACTCAGTTTGCAGATGCTACCTCTAGCTGTACTCGTGTCTTCTTTAGAGTCTGCATGACACCATGAAGCCCTCCCAGCTGCTGCTGCTGCTGCTGCTGCTGCTGCTGCTGGAGGTCAGCTATGTGCTTCTCCAGGAAAACAACAAGCCCAATTTTGTCCTGATGATGGTGGATGATCTGGGAATCGGAGATCTGGGCTGTTATGGCAATAAAACACTGAGGTAAAAACATGGTTGTGCTCTCACTTTGTGAAGCTGCAGAGCTTAAGAAAATTCACAGGGACGAGTTATTCTGGCTGCTGCTTGCAGAGCTGTACAATATTTACACACACACACACACACACACACACAGGGCAGTTTCTGGTGCGTGAAGGTGAGTCAAAGCCAGGACTCGGCATATGAATGCCTCTACTCTAACTCTGACCCTCTGATCAGTATCAGCTCATTTCCATAAGGTTTTATTAGGGTAATCAGCAGTGATGCTTAATGATGATGACAAAGAAATGAAGTTTTCTTTTATTTTGATGATTTAGAAATCAAGGCAGACTTCCATCTTTAGCAGTTTGTCTTTATTTCAGTGAAGAACATCTCTGGTTGGATCTGGGTTCTATGAACCCGCGTCTCATGGAGCATTGTTACACAGAAAGACTACTGCAGCATACGTCAGACCCTGTGCTCCACTCTTCTGATGGTGGTGGTGCGGATCAGCCTCTTGCTCCTTTATAAGCATGAGGAATGCAGCTGCCTGGTTTTTGTATGGGACACCGTCATGCAGTGAAAAGTGTTGCTTTGAAGAAAACCCAACTAAACAGACGGAGCATGCATAGAATACAGATGTGTGCCTGCGCTCTGAATAAAGCAGCACATCGAAGGCAGTGTTGCCCCATGCTCAAACGTTCTATTCCAAATCCACTCCCTAATCTGCTTTTTAGATGTGCTTCTGCTTTCAAGATTAAAACATAATCACATGATATAACTGCTGCAATCTTTAATTGAGTTATTAAAAATTAAAACATCCACCTGCAGTTCTTTTCTCCAATTCCTTCCCATTTTCACTGAGAACCCACTTTAGGCTTTCAAACAGTCCAGCAGCAGCAGCAGCAGCTGACTCTTCTCACCATTCTAACCCAATCTATCCGTCTGCTCGGTTCACAGATAAAACACTTCCCTTTCACTGCATGATGCCATCCTTTGCTCCAGTTGCACTACGGTTTCAGTCTGCTGCTTTTATAGAATATTCCTCCTGATGTTTCCAGCTTACTTACTGTCCAAAAATGTGCTGTTTTTACTTTTCTTCAGGAGCGGTGACTTTTAGGCCGTCTTTGTGCCCTCGAAGTGCAAAGCCAGAATAAATCTGATTATTAGACAGGGCTGGTCATTATTTTCCCTCCTTTTCAACACCTTCTGTTGAAGTTCTGCTCTTAGACTCCTAAACTAAAAGAATGCTGACAGATCCTAAAAGTGGGGATCCTATTCCAGTCAAATCAACCACTTAGAGAAATTTCATCATTTGAACCTTCAACAACATACATATCTACAGATGTGGACAAATTTGTTGGTCCCCTTAGACTGGCCCCCCTTATTATTTGTTCCATATTTAAAGCAAATCAGACTTTGCTTGTAATTTACTCAGTTGAATATTGTATTTAATTAAACAAAAAAGATGAGTCATCTGTCTGCATTAGCCAGCAGGTAGTTTGGCAAACCACTCAGGTTTGAAGTCTCCAAACTGCAATTTTCTGATCTTGAGATATTGAGTAGAACTGAGATCTGGGCTCACAGAGGGCCATTAAGAACAGTCCAGTGTGTTTTCTCAGTCATGCTTGAGTGTTTTTAGCTGAACGTTTTGGGTCATTATCCTGTTGGAGGACCCAATGACCTGTGACTGAGGCTGAGCTATCTAAAAGTGGGCAGGATGTTTCGCACCAGGGTGCCTTGGTAGTCTTGAGACGTTATTGGTTCCCCAGCAAAGCAGCCCCCCCTCCATGTTTCACAGGAGGTATGGTTTTCTTTTTAAGTGTGTCAACACATAGCTGAAGGCTCCTGTTCTGTCACATCAGTCCAAAGGACATTCTCCAGGACACTTTGGAGCTTGTCAACACGTTGTTTAATTGTCTGTCTTTCTGCCAGTAGTGGAGCCAACCCTCTTCCAATATAATTAAAAAGGTGGTGCGATCAGAAAGTGATGTAACTTGACCTTGGAGTTCAGCCTGAATGGTTTTGGCTGGTTTGCTTGACTCTTGGATGGTTTTCTTGACACTTGGATGGTTTCCTTGACTCTTGGATGGTTTCCTTGACTCTGGGATGGTTTCCTTGACTCTTGGATGGTTTCCTTGACTCCTGAATGGTTTCCTTGACTCTTGGATGATTTCCTTGACTCTCGGATGGTTTCCTTGACTCTCGGATGGTTTCCTTGACTCCTGAATGGTTTCCTTGACTTCTGGATGGTTTCCTTGACTCTTGGATGGTTTCCTTGACTCTTGGATGGTTTCCTTGACTCTTGGATGGTTTCCTTGACTCTTGAATGGTTTCCTTGACTCTTGAATGGTTTCCTTGACTCTTGGATGGTTTCCTTGACTCTTGGATGATTTCCTTGACTCTTGGATGGTTTCCTTGGCTTTCGGATGATTTCCTTGACTCCTGGATGGTTTCCTTGACTCTCGGATGATTTCCTTGACTCTCGGATGGTTTCCGTGACTCCTGGATGGTTTCCTTGACTCCTGGATGGTTTCCTTGACTCTTGGATGGTTTCCTTGACTCTTGGATGGTTTCCTTGACTCTTGGATGATTTCCTTGACTCTTGGATGGTTTCCTTGGCTTTCGGATGATTTCCTTGACTCCTGGATGGTTTCCTTGACTCTTGGATGGGTTCCTTGACTCCTGGATGGTTTCCTTGACTCTCGGATGGTTTCCTTGACTCTCGGATGGTTTCCTTGACTCCTGAATGGTTTCCTTGACTCCTGAATGGTTTCCTTGACTTCTGGATGATTTCCTGGACTCTTGGATGGTTTCCTTGACTCCTGGATGGTTTCCTTGACTCTTGGATGATTTCCTTGACTCTTGGATGGTTTCCTTGGCTTTCGGATGATTTCCTTGACTCTTGGATGGTTTCCTTGACTCCTGGATGGTTTCCTTGACTCTCGGATGGTTTCCTTGACTCTCGGATGGTTTCCTTGACTCTCGGATGGCTTCCTTGACTCTTTGATGGTTTCCTTGGCTCTTGGATGGTTTCCTTGACACTTGGATGGAGCCTATCCCAGCGGTCTACTTTAGCATATTTTTGTAAAATAAACCATTTTATTGGTTAATTCGATAGAATACTGAAGGCATGCAGGTTTACATTGGACCGTTACTTTTAATTTAATTAATTTTCAGGAGAAATCAAGCCTTGTTTCATTGAGCTGTAGTGGTACCAACAAATTAGTCCATGTTTGTTCGTGCATACGTACACGACAGAACACTTACATTCCTCTCAAAATGTGTGTAAAGACCATTGAAATTTTGGCTGTGAATCTAAAATTAGATGGTGAATCCAAATGATTTCAGAAAGTCTTTAGATGTTGAGCATGTTCTGTGATTTGCAGAACACCCAATATTGACCAGTTGGCGCTGGAAGGAGTGAAGCTGACCCACCACATCGCTGCAGCGAGCCTCTGCACTCCAAGCAGGGCGGCATTTCTCACAGGACGATACCCAATAAGATCAGGCTAGTTCAACTCAGAATACCTTCACTGACTGATCCACAGCTTCATGGCAGTAAGAGAGCTGTTTGACCTCATATGATGGGAAGCAAACCCAGTCCACACAGATCCCAGCCCAAATCCACAGGACCCAGACAGAAATATCCAGTTCTGAGACTGCAGATGTTCATTGTCCATTTGTTCTTTTGGTGACTTCTGCTCAGTTTCAGGCAGGTGGTCACATCTTATACGGCTTATTGATTAAGTAGGACACACTTATATCCAAGAAATCTTTCTGAGCCCCTAAACTTCCTCACAACCCATCAGCCGTAAAACATCCCTTCTGTGGTTCTAATTTGTGGTTTCTTCATGATAAATATTCATCTCAACCAGAAAGAAATGAACAAAATAAAGATAGGGCCAAATGCATGTTATGAAATCAGTTCGAGACTCTAACTGCATTTTAAGATAAGACGTATTACTCTGATCTTGGCTAATATTGAAATAAATGAAGTGTTTCTTCTCTTCCAGGTTTAACTGGTACTTTGAGGCCTGGCGTCTTCTTTTTTAACGCAGCGTCTGGAGGTCTTCCCAGTAAGGAGGTGACCTTTGCTAAGATTGCCAGACAACAAGGCTATGAGACTGCTCTTATAGGTACGCAGGACCTACACTAACCTTCAGCTACTGTTAGCCGCTGTGTGTTGAAGGCTTCCCCTTCAGTTTGGAAACAGCGTAATCTCACCATAATGTTCTGTACGTCCTCTTTCTTTTGGTTCCTGTCCTGTGCCAAGGACAGGTGTGCAGATCCATGGCCTTTGGTTATAGCTCCACTTCGCTGTTCATGTAGGTGATATCACAGACTAAGAATGTGGGGTGATGTCTTGTTGTGGACGCGGCGCATTACCACCATCAGCCTCAGTGAATCACTTGTGTCAACAGCTCTATCTAATTACAGTCAAAACCAGAAAGTTCCAGAAAAAGACCCCAAAACATTTTCTTCTTGCTTGTATTAGTTTAGTACAACATGTACACCCACTTCCTCAGTATGTGGCAGCGTTGCCTTAAAACAAACATTTTGGGTGTCCTTCCACAAGCTTCTCACAGTTTGCAGGAATGTTGGCCCACTCCTCTGGACAGAACCGGTGGAACTGAGTCAGGCCTGTAGGCCTTCTTGCTCCCACACGCCTCTTCAGTGCTGCCCACATCTTTTCCACAGGATTGAGGCCAGGGCTCTGTGATGGCCACTCCAGTACCTTGACTTTGTTGTCCTTAAGCCCCTGTGGAACTAACCTGGAGGTATGTTTGGGGTCATTGTCCATTTGGAAGACCCATTTGTTTCCCAAGCTGGCTGATGTCTTCAGGTGTTGCTTCAATACATCCACATCACCTTCCTTTCTCATGATGCCATCTGTTCTGTGAAGGGCACCAGTCCCTTCTGCTGCCCCACAGCACGATGCAGCCACCCCCGTGCTTCACAGTTGGGATGGTGTTCTGCAAGCTTTCCCCCTTTCCTCCAAACATACCGTTGATCATTAAGGCCAAACGGTTCAGTTTTGGGTTCGTCAGACCACAGGACATGTCTCCAGAAATGAAGATCTTTGTCCCCATGTGCAGCTGCACACTGTAGTCTGGCTTTTTCATGGTGGCTTTCTCCTGACTCAGTGGCCTTTCAGCTCATGTTTTACTCTGGATAATCAGACTATCCGACCAGTTTCAGCAGCATCTTCACAAGGTCTTTTCCCCCAAAACCTGTTCATCTCTGGGACTCAGATGCGTCTCCTTCCTGAGCGGTATTACGCTGGCGTTAATGTTTGAACGGATGAACGTGCAACCTTCAGGCATCTGGAAATTGAAGCAGACTCTTGATTTTCCCGTGATGTCACAGAAAGAGGCTCTGGGATGGAGGCGTGCCTTAGAATACGTCCACAGGTGTCAATCAGCTGGAATTTCCTTTGTTGCTTAAAGACACGATAAACCTCTGACTTTGAAAGTAATATAAAGATTCTTTATTGAATCCTGTCTGTCTTGAATTCTGACATTTAACAAACAGAAGAAGTTTGCACTCATTTCGGGATCTTTTTCTGAAGTCTGTGTGAACCTCAGCTGCATGTCTGAATACTGTTCACCGCTTTCTGGAGTGTTCTCGTGTCTGATGAGGACTTCCTGGATCGTACAGACTAATAAAACCAACCTAACTGTTTCTGTGGCGTGTGCAGAATGACTCCCTGCGTGTTCAGCGTCCCCCAAAGCCAAACACTTACACCAGCGTTTGAGCACCACCGTATGTCACAGTTTCCTGTGATAGTTTTCTCTTTTTATTAAGTAACTTGATAAATGTATAGTATTTTCCACACCACAAGGCACACCTGATTACAAGGCACACCCTCAATTATGGGGTCCATTTCTGTACTTAACCTATACATAAGGCGCACCTGATTATAAGGCGCATGCTAAAACATATAGTCTACAAAAAAAAAAGGTCACGGAAGCAAAACAGTGAGTTTATTTGAACTTTATTCTAGTATCTACTATTATTCTACTATCTAACAATACTCACATTATTTTTCAACATTCTTCTGTCACAAATCCATCAAAGTCCTCATCTTCTATGTCTGAATTCAACAGTTGGGCAATTTTGCCATCATACACGCCAGGTTCCCTCTCAACCTTTCCCCCCAGTCTCGTTGCCAGGTGGCTGTTCAGCAATGATGCCAGCTTTTGCAAAAGCTTGGACAACAGTTAAAGTAGATACCTGAGCCCAGGCATCCATTCACATACGGTGGCATAACTCGCCCGGCGCTGCCTCCCCGTCTTAGTGAAGGTGTGTTCGCCGTCTGTCATCCATCGCTCTCAAGCTGCTCGCAAACTTCCCTTTGAACGCCTTGTTTACACCAATGTCCAGCGGTTGGAGTTCTTTTGTTAGTCCTCCCGGAATGATGGCAAGCTCCGAATTAGTTTTTTTGACTTGGTTTTTTACAGTAGCGGTGAGATGTGCGCACATGAAGTCGCAGATCAACAGGGACGGTGATGTGTGGGAAAAACCATCCGGTCTCTTTACATACACTTCTCTCAGCCACTCACTCATTTTCTCCTCGTCCATCCAGCCCTTTTGATTGGCCTTAACGATGACTCCGGCTGGAAACTTTTCTTTTGGCAGCGTCTTCCTCTTAAAAATTACCACGGGTGGTAGTTTCTCTCCGTTACCATGGCAACCAAGAACAACTGGATACCGTCCCCTTCCTCTCCACAGTATGGTTCATGGGGATGTCAAAGGTGAGGGGGACCTCGTCCATGTTGGTGATGTGATTGGGCTGGATCTTTTTTTCGGTTATCTTGTTCATGCAGTCGGTGCGTAGGAGTCCAGCTTTTCTTTGTAATCCGCTGGCAGAGCTGACACCTTTTCATAAAACGAAAGCACCAAGACGGACCTCCGTCAAAGTTTTCGATGTCTTGTGCTATCACTTTTGCCTTCAGCCAAATGGTGACTGTAGAGACGCTTCTCCCGGCTGTTCTTTGTTCAATGACCCATTGCTCGACTTGCTCTTCCAACTGTGGCCACCTCGCTTTGTTTCTGCGGAAACTCAGTTTGGTCTTACTAACTTTGCAGTTCATTTTCTTGTTTCCTCCACTACCATAGATTCATTGATCTTGAATTCTCTCGCAGCTTCTCTATTCCCATGAACATTCTGCAGTTTGAATTGTGCCCCGTAAGCATGTCTCTTCGCTGGTGCCATTTTCGGGGGTCCTTAGACAAACAGATGTTGTTGTGCAGGATCCCGGTAGTATACCTACCGGAGTCTCCGATTGGTTTATCGTTGCCAGCACACGTAGTGTATATATTACGTCCCTGTGTCAGCGGGAAATAGTTCGACGGTCAAAGTCGTTTTTACACTTGCGCGGCTAAAGTGAATGTGGCGGTGAGCGGGGCGAAGGGGGAGTGGTGAGTGTTGCGGAGGGGCTTAATGCCCCGACGACTGCTCGGCGCTCCCACCGGTATATTTGATCAGTGATATTGTGTCTTGGAAGCTGTTAGATAATTGGCAGGTTATCCCTCCTGCAACAATGCAGGTGTCACTTTACCTCAGCAGGTGGCATAGTTACAGCATTTAGTAGGATTTCACTCAAACTTTTCTTATAAATGCATTTTTATTTGTACCATACAAAAACTAATTGTGTTCTACAATGAAATAGATTTGTTCAGCCACATTCAGGCTTTAGTTTAAACTCCTGTGTGGATACCCACCAATTAAAGCTGACTCTTTAAGCTAATTCTTCCTGTGATGAAGGACTGAGTTCATTCTCAGTGGCACCAATTCAAATATCCCAATCCATTTTTTCACGAGACACCACTGATATGTAAGCAGGGAAGAGGAAGGGAAAGTGATTCCTCAGGAGGGGATGATGCACCACAGAATGTCACCTCAGGTCAGGCTTTCATCGCTCATCTCAGCTTAGTTTTTTAGAAACAAAAGTCTAACTCAAAGTGCTTTACATCGCAAAGGCAATACAGTTGGCAAGTTTAGATTTTTTTAAAAAGAGTATTTATAACAATAGATGTTAAGAAAAACAAATGCAGTTAAATGTGCAGGAGACAAACCCACAGGGAGATCAGAACGTGAGAAGGAAACTCTGTCAAAGAGGAAGGCTTGGTGTCCACAGGGGCCGGGAAGCTAAAGGCTCCGCCTCCCGCTCTGGACCTGAGGTTCTGGAAGGTCTGAGAGCGAAGAACTCGCAGATAGTCCCAGCTTGTCATTTTCCCCCTTCCAGCTCTCTGACAAACGAGATGCTAAGAAATGAAGACGTGTCCCTGCAGTGATGAGTCAGGTCAAACTTTGGTTCCCAGAGGCAGAACTTCTCAGGCTTGAATTTCTCCGTTTCCTCTCTGCAGGAAAATGGCACCTAGGACTCAGCTGTGAGAGCAGAGACGATCACTGCCACCACCCCAGCATCCACGGCTTTAACTACTTCTTTGGCATCCCGTTGACTAACTTGCGAGACTGCCAGCCCGGACACGGCACTGTTTTCCAGCTTCATAAGTACTTACCATGCTGGACACTTGGAATGGTGGTGGCCACTGCGGTTGCACTCCACCTCATCGGGGTCCTCCCTCTCCGCAGAGGGATGCTGCAGGGTCTGCTGGTGCTGGTGGTCGCAGTCACAGGACTGACAGCAGGATTTATCAGGATGATCCCGTATTTCAACTGTGTTCTCTTCAGAGATCACAGCATTGTGGAGCAGCCGTTCTCACTTGAAAACCTGACACGGAGGATGACTCGCGAAGCGGTGGACTTCATAGACAGGTACGTGTCATCTCTGAATTCATGCCAGGAACGGGACATGGGAACAGAGCTCTCCGAGCACCCAAACAAGGACGTAAGTTACAGTTTTGATACAAGGTAACGGTCACCTATATTCATAACCACACTGACATTAATGGTAATGATCCCGGGCTGAAATCCTCTCAAAGTGACATTTTAAAGAGCATAAAGCAGCATGAAAAAAAGGGACAACTTGTGTTCATCCCAATTCATCCTGTCACACGTCCGGTTAGAGAAAAGGTGAATGCGATGGAAATTGACTTGTTGAGTTTGTCGTCCCTACAGAAATTCAGCTGGGCCTTTCCTGCTGTTTGTCTCCTTCCTCCAAGTGCACACAGCCATGTTCGCTTCTGCAGCATTCAGAGGAACCAGCCGCCACGGCATCTATGGAGACGCTGTCCATGAAGTGGACTGGAGCGTAGGTGGGTCAGTGGAACCGGCTGATGATCTTATATGTTATTGGAGGCATGAATATGGAAACAAGCTGCAGGAGAAATAAAATAGTTTCATGAGATGAAATGTGCACTGAAGCTAAAGTAGATCCAGTCCTGACTACACCAGATTAAACAAGACCACCATTCCATAAGCTGGTGTGAGGTGAAGGAGTGAAAAACACTGCATTTTGTGACAGTGGGGAGGAGACATCTCATAGAATTAGACCCACAGTCGACGGCCATCTGCCTCGACCAGACGAGAGGAAAGAACAGGAATAGAGGAGCAGTGAGAGCAGGTTAGTCAGATCTGTAAGTACAGGTATCTGATCTGTGCCTACAGGTCTGACTAACCTGAGATACCTGCAGAAATGTACTGGCAGAGAAAAGCATAGACACGTGACAGCAGACTCCATTCAGTTTCTTCATGTAGCGCCAAATCAGTCCAAAGATACAGTCCAGTTCAAGCCGATTACAGTCTGATTAGTTGTAATCCAACCATATCCGATGAATACAGAAAACTTCTGCATCCAAAGTTCTCTTTAATCCAATCCCCCATCCTGAGCGTGCACAAGACAGCAGTGGAAGGAAAAAACTCTCCTTTAACAGGAAGAAACCTCCATCAGAACCATCTGCCTGGACCATCTGGGGGTTGAGAGGACAGGAAAGAGGGGACAACGAGCAGCGTAACACCAGGCCAGAGACACCTGCTGAGAGGACAGGAAAGAGGGGGCAACGAGCAGCGTAACACCAGGCCAGAGATACCTGCTGAGAGGACAGGAAAGAGGGGACACCAAGCAGCGTAACACCAGGCCAGAGATACCTACTGAGAGGACAGGAAAGAGGGGGCAACGAGCAGCGTAACACCAGGCCAGAGACACCTGCTGAGAGGACAGGAAAGAGGGGGCAACAAGCAGCGTAACACCAGGCCAGAGATACCTGCTGAGAGGACAGGAAAGAGGGGACAACAAACAGCGTAACACCAGGCCAGAGACACCTGCTGAGAGGACAGGAAAGAGGGGGCAACGAGCAGCGTAACACCAGGCCAGAGATACCTGCTGAGAGGACAGGAAAGAGGGGACAACAAGCAGCGTAACACCAGGCCAGAGACGCCTGCTGAGAGGACAGGAAAGAGGGGACAACGAGCAGCGTAACACCAGGCCAGAGACACCTGCTGAGAGGACAGGAAAGAGGGGGCAATGAGCAGCGTAACACCAGGCCAGAGACACCTGCTGAGAGGACAGGAAAGAGGGGACAACAAGCAGCGTAACACCAGGCCAGAGACGCCTGCTGAGAGGACAGGAAAGAGGGGACAACAAGCAGCGTAACACCAGGCCAGAGACACCTGCTGAGAGGACAGGAAAGAGGGGGCAACGAGCAGCGTAACACCAGGCCAGAGACACCTGCTGAGAGGACAGGAAAGAGGGGACAACGAGCAGCGTAACACCAGGCCAGAGATACCTGCTGAGAGGACAGGAAAGAGGGGACAACAAGCAGCGTAACACCAGGCCAGAGACACCTGCTGAGAGGACAGGAAAGAGGGGACAACAAGCAGCGTAACACCAGGCCAGAGACACCTGCTGAGAGGACAGGAAAGAGGGGACAACAAGCAGCGTAACACCAGGCCAGAGACACCTGCTGAGAGGACAGGAAAGAGGGGACAACAAGCAGCGTAACACCAGGCCAGAGATACCTGCTGAGAGGACAGGAAAGAGGGGACAACAAGCAGCGTAACACCAGGCCAGAGATACCTGCTGAGAGGACAGGAAAGAGGGGACAACAAGCAGCGTAACACCAGGCCAGAGACACCTGCTGAGAGGACAGGAAAGAGGGGACAACAAGCAGCGTAACACCAGGCCAGAGATACCTGCTGAGAGGACAGGAAAGAGGGGACAACAAGCAGCGTAACACCAGGCCAGAGACACCTGCTGAGAGGACAGGAAAGAGGGGGCAACGAGCAGCGTAACACCAGGCCAGAGATACCTGCTGAGAGGACAGGAAAGAGGGGACACCAAGCAGCGTAACACCAGGCCAGAGATACCTACTGAGAGGACAGGAAAGAGGGGGCAACGAGCAGCGTAACACCAGGCCAGAGACACCTGCTGAGAGGACAGGAAAGAGGGGGCAACAAGCAGCGTAACACCAGGCCAGAGACACCTGCTGAGAGGACAGGAAAGAGGGGACAACAAGCAGCGTAACACCAGGCCAGAGACACCTGCTGAGAGGACAGGAAAGAGGGGACAACAAGCAGCGTAACACCAGGCCAGAGACACCTGCTGAGAGGACAGGAAAGAGGGGGCAACGAGCAGCGTAACACCAGGCCAGAGATACCTGCTGAGAGGACAGGAAAGAGGGGACAACAAGCAGCGTAACACCAGGCCAGAGACGCCTGCTGAGAGGACAGGAAAGAGGGGGCAACGAGCAGCGTAACACCAGGCCAGAGACGCCTGCTGAGAGGACAGGAAAGAGGGGACAACAAGCAGCGTAACACCAGGCCAGAGACACCTGCTGAGAGGACAGGAAAGAGGGGGCAACGAGCAGCGTAACACCAGGCCAGAGACACCTGCTGAGAGGACAGGAAAGAGGGGACAACGAGCAGCGTAACACCAGGCCAGAGATACCTGCTGAGAGGACAGGAAAGAGGGGACAACAAGCAGCGTAACACCAGGCCAGAGACACCTGCTGAGAGGACAGGAAAGAGGGGACAACAAGCAGCGTAACACCAGGCCAGAGACACCTGCTGAGAGGACAGGAAAGAGGGGACAACAAGCAGCGTAACACCAGGCCAGAGACACCTGCTGAGAGGACAGGAAAGAGGGGACAACAAGCAGCGTAACACCAGGCCAGAGATACCTGCTGAGAGGACAGGAAAGAGGGGACAACAAGCAGCGTAACACCAGGCCAGAGATACCTGCTGAGAGGACAGGAAAGAGGGGACAACAAGCAGCGTAACACCAGGCCAGAGACACCTGCTGAGAGGACAGGAAAGAGGGGACAACAAGCAGCGTAACACCAGGCCAGAGACACCTGCTGAGAGGACAGGAAAAAGCAGCGTAACACCAGGCCAGAGATACCTGCTGAGAGGACAGGAAAGAGGGGACAACAAGCAGCGTAACACCAGGCCAGAGACACCTGCTGAGAGGACAGGAAAGAGGGGACAACAAGCAGCGTAACACCAGGCCAGAGACACCTGCTGAGAGGACAGGAAAGAGGGGACAACAAGCAGCGTAACACCAGGCCAGAGATACCTGCTGAGAGGACAGGAAAGAGTGGACAACAAGCAGCGTAACACCAGGCCAGAGACACCTGCTGAGAGGACAGGAAAGAGGGGACAACAAGCAGCGTAACACCAGGCCAGAGACACCTGCTGAGAGGACAGGAAAGAGGGGGCAACGAGCAGCGTAACACCAGGCCAGAGATACCTGCTGAGAGGACAGGAAAGAGGGGACAACGAGCAGCGTAACACCAGGCCAGAGATACCTGCTGAGAGGACAGGAAAGAGGGGACAACAAACAGCGTAACACCAGGCCAGAGACACCTGCTGAGAGGACAGGAAAGAGGGGACAACAAGCAGCGTAACACCAGGCCAGAGACACCTGCTGAGAGGACAGGAAAGAGGGGACAACAAGCAGCGTAACACCAGGCCAGAGACACCTGCTGAGAGGACAGGAAAGAGGGGACAACAAGCAGCGTAACACCAGGCCAGAGATACCTGCTGAGAGGACAGGAAAGAGGGGGCAACGAGCAGCGTAACACCAGGCCAGAGATACCTGCTGAGAGGACAGGAAAGAGGGGGCAACGAGCAGCGTAACACCAGGCCAGAGATACCTGCTGAGAGGACAGGAAAGAGGGGACAACAAGCAGCGTAACACCAGGCCAGAGATACCTGCTGAGAGGACAGGAAAGAGGGGACAACAAGCAGCGTAACACCAGGCCAGAGATACCTGCTGAGAGGACAGGAAAGAGGGGACAACAAGCAGCGTAACACCAGGCCAGAGACACCTGCTGAGAGGACAGGAAAGAGGGGACAACAAACAGCGTAACACCAGGCCAGAGATACCTGCTGAGAGGACAGGAAAGAGGGGACAACAAGCAGCGTAACACCAGGCCAGAGACACCTGCTGAGAGGACAGGAAAGAGGGGACAACAAGCAGCGTAACACCAGGCCAGAGACACCTGCTGAGAGGACAGGAAAGAGGGGGCAACGAGCAGCGTAACACCAGGCCAGAGACACCTGCTGAGAGGACAGGAAAGAGGGGACAACTAGCAGCGTAACACCAGGCCAGAGACACCTGCTGAGAGGACAGGAAAGAGGGGACAACAAGCAGCGTAACACCAGGCCAGAGATACCTGCTGAGAGGACAGGAAAGAGGGGACAACAAGCAGCGTAACACCAGGCCAGAGACACCTGCTGAGAGGACAGGAAAGAGGGGGCAACGAGCAGCGTAACACCAGGCCAGAGATACCTGCTGAGAGGACAGGAAAGAGGGGGCAACGAGCAGCGTAACACCAGGCCAGAGACACCTGCTGAGAGGACAGGAAAGAGGGGACAACAAGCAGCGTAACACCAGGCCAGAGACACCTGCTGAGAGGACAGGAAAGAGGGGACAACAAGCAGCGTAACACCAGGCCAGAGACACCTGCTGAGAGGACAGGAAAGAGGGGGCAACGAGCAGCGTAACACCAGGCCAGAGACACCTGCTGAGAGGACAGGAAAGAGGGGACAACAAGCAGCGTAACACCAGGCCAGAGACACCTGCTGAGAGGACAGGAAAGAGGGGACAACTAACAGCGTAACACCAGGCCAGAGATACCTGCTGAGAGGACAGGAAAGAGGGGACAACAAGCAGCGTAACACCAGGCCAGAGATACCTGCTGAGAGGACAGGAAAGAGGGGACAACAAGCAGCGTAACACCAGGCCAGAGACACCTGCTGAGAGGACAGGAAAGAGGGGGCAACGAGCAGCGTAACACCAGGCCAGAGACACCTGCTGAGAGGACAGGAAAAAGGGGACAACAAGCAGCGTAACACCAGGCCGGAGATACCTGCTGAGAGGACAGGAAAGAGGGGACAACACGCATCGTAACACCAGGCCAGAGACACCTGCTGAGAGGACAGGAAAAAGGGGACAACAAGCAGCGTAACACCAGGCCAGAGACACCTGCTGAGAGGACAGGAAAGAGGGGACAACAAGCAGCGTAACACCAGGCCAGAGACACCTGCTGAGAGGACAGGAAAGAGGGGACAACAAGCAGCGTAACACCAGGCCAGAGACACCTGCTGAGAGGACAGGAAAGAGGGGGCAACGAGCAGCGTAACACCAGGCCAGAGACACCTGCTGAGAGGACAGGAAAGAGGGGACAACGAGCAGCGTAACACCAGGCCAGAGACACCTGCTGAGAGGACAGGAAAGAGGGGGCAACGAGCAGCGTAACACCAGGCCAGAGACACCTGCTGAGAGGACAGGAAAAAGGGGACAACGAGCAGCGTAACACCAGGCCAGAGATACCTGCTGAGAGGACAGGAAAGAGGGGACAACAAGCAGCGTAACACCAGGCCAGAGATACCTGCTGAGAGGACAGGAAAAAGGGGACAACAAGCAGCGTAACACCAGGCCAGAGATACCTGCTGAGAGAGAAAAACACAAGTTAATGACAGCAATGATGTCATATGTACATGGAGGGAGGAGAGGTGCATCATGGGAGCTCCCCCAGCAGGCTGGGCCTATAGCAGCAGAAGTATGGGATGTTTCAGGCTCACCTGAGCCATCCCTAACTATAAGCTTTATCAGAAAGGAAAGTTTCAGCCTGATCTTAAAGGTAGAGAGGGTGTCTGCTTCCTGAAGCCAAACTGGTTCCACAGAGAGGGGCCTGATAACTGAAGGCTCTGCCTCCCATTCTGCTTTTAGAAACTCTGGGAACAACAAGTAAACCTGCAGTTTGGGAGCGAAGTGCTCTGTTAGGAAAATATCTTACAATGAGATCTTTAAGATATGATGGAGCTCGGTCATTAAGAGCTTTATATGTGAGGAGAAGAATCTTAAATTCTATTCTGAATTCAACAGGGAGCCAATGAAGAGAAGCTAAAACTGGAGAAACATGATCTCTCCTGTTAGTTCTCATCAGAACTCTGGCTGCAGGGTTTTGGATCAGCTGGAGGCTTTTCAGAGAATATGTGGGACAGCCCAATAATAAGGAATTACAGTAGTCCAATCTTGAAGTAACAAATGCATGAACTAGTTTCTCTGCATCACCCTGAGACAGGATGTTCCTGATTTTAGCAATATTACCAAGGTGAAAGGATCTGCCAGAGCCCCAAAACAGATTCCAAACTTTCTGACTGACCAACAATTACTCTGAGGTTCCTCAAGAACTGGGAAGTGAGTATCAGGCTCACAAAGAAACGGGGATTTGTCTCTCAGATATGGAAGAAAGCAGCCTAGTTTGGTTTCTGTAATCTTAATGTTGCGTTCGTTTCTCCTCATGTACACCAGTGGGTGCCGACAGCTTCTACTGACACTAACACACATTGTGCTTGTTTCCAGGTCAGATCATGCAGGCGCTGGAGCGGCTGGAGCTGAGAGAGAACACTCTGGTTTATCTGACTTCAGATCAGGGGGCTCACCAGGAGGAAGGGCTCCACGGAGGGTGGAACGGAATATATAAAGGTAGAGCATGAGGAGCTTTGGCTTTTTATGACGGAAACTAATTGCTTTGGTCTTTAGATTTCTGCCAGGACACAAACATGAAAGATTCCACAGTTTCTTGCAGCCGTGTCCATCACAGGTTGCGTGTAGATACGCCCGGACTTTCCTTGTGTCGTGATGAGTATGGGAGAGGAAAAGGAGTCGGTGAGGTCTTATTTACCTGAAGCTGTGGCTCAGACAGGGATGGTGCAGCTGCATCAGAGGGGAAGAAGGCAGGAAACTTTTAGTTTGGTTGACTTACACCTAACGTATGACCTCTGGGAGGAGCTGTTAATCAGAGCTGTACAGCAGCATCCAAAGATAACGTCATGGGGAACAGATCCACGAGGCTGCTGAAGCAGCGTTGGCTAAAAACAGCACGACTCCTCTGGAGCACGCTCAGCTGCAGCCGCTCTGCTCACTTCTTTAAGCCTGGCCTCTTCCCTTTGGCTCCACAGAGCATCCCATCCTCGGCCGTGAAGTAGGCCAATGATTTAATGATGGCTTCATCCTGACGTGCTCTATCCATCTTCTCTTCCTCACCGTTGTAAACAGGATTAACTGACCTGAATCCCTGCCTCCCTCTTGTTTCTTTGATGCTGCCTCATACATAACCAATGAAGAGAAAACGCTGCCAAGTCCAAAGCCCGAATAATTGAAATGGAACAACACTTTAATGTAACACATTCCACCTCAGGACTGGCGGTGCAGCTCACTCTGTGTGCAGGACCATGAACGCCCCCCGGGAAGCTAAACGTGTGTCTGCGCTCTCTTTAGAGCGGGGGGCATGTGTGGAGAGCAGGTCTCCTCTCTGAGGGCCAGTGCTCCGGAGATGAAAGCAGGCCATGGATTGTGGGACTTTGATTGGATTGAGTCTGACTTGTTAGTATTTTGGCATTGTGTTCTTGTCCGTCTGTTTCTGCTTTGCCTCCTGGCTGTGGTTTTATATCCTGGTTTTATAGGTCTGTTCTTGTGTTTTTCTGTCAGTCCTGATCTCAGTTCAGCTTCCAGTGAGTTCTGTCCTCAGCCCGGGTTTATTCTGCGTCTGTGTTCGCTTCAGGGCTTTTTTTGCTGTCCTCTTTTATTTTGAAAGTCACTTTCCGGTTTCCCCTCTTCTGAGTTGTGCCTGGTAGCTGATGTGTTTCCTTCGTCTTCATTTTGTGGTAAAATAATGACTTCTGGGCAGCTCCAGTTCTGCCTCCATCTGCCTGCTTTTGGGTCCAAACCTTCCAGCTTCAGCCAGGGATGCTTTGAATTTTGGTCGACATTCCTGGAATCTGCTCTCATTGTCTGTCTTTACTGAGCCGATAACTGCTGTGAAAGGCAGTTACACAGCAGTAAGAATAAAGAATGACGTATAACTCATCATCACCAAGGCATTCTGTGTGGTTCTTTTCTCCTTTGGACAGCCGGGAAGTCCACGAACTGGGAAGGAGGGATCCGGGTCCCAGGAATTCTTCGCTGGCCGGGGAAAATCCCCAGTGGCAGACAGATAGATGAGCCCACCAGCAACATGGACCTGTTTCCTACGGTGGTGCAGCTGAGTGGAGCCTCCGTCCCTCAGGACAGGTTAGGCTGTGCAGCGCTGACATAGCTCTGCTCCTTCCTGTCAGTCAAAACAAGTGCAGCGTGAAATCTAGGCTGGATTTAAAGAAGGAGGAGGCAGAGAGTCAGTGAGGGGTTCAGTGAGGGGTTCAGTGAGGGGTTCAGTGAGGGGTTCAGTGAGGGGTTCAGTGAGGGCTTCAGTGAGGGCTTCAGTGAGGGCTTCAGTGAGGGCTTCAGTGAGGGGTTCAGTGAGGGGTTCAGTGAGGGGTTCAGTGAGGGCTTCAGTGAGGGGTTCAGTGAGGGGTTCAGTGAGGGGTTCAGTGAGGGGTTCAGTGAGGGCTTCAGTGAGGGCTTCAGTGAGGGGTTCAGTGGGTGGAGGAGGGGGGCAGGGAACGCAGAGAGGGAGATATTTGTTGATTTGTTCCGGTCTAATGAATGCTTTTTGCTTTGTAGAGAAATAGACGGCCGTGATCTCCTGGATCTGCTGCAGAGGAGACAGGACAGAGCTCACCATGAATTCCTCTTCCATTACTGTAACTCCTACCTGAATGCAGTCAGGTGGAAACCCCAAAACAGTAAGTCCTATCCGTCACCCAGTCTGATGCAGGGCAGCGGTACAAAGGGGGGATATGAAATCCAGAAACACATGAAATATGCTGGCTTCATATGGTCTGTGATGAAATGTGGGAACAATTTATTCACAGCGTTCTACATGCTTATTGGACCATGAAACGGGACATTTCTAGCTTTGATCTGTTTCTTCAGGTAGCTCGGTGTGGAAAGCCTTTTACTTCACACCAAACTTCTTCCCAAAGGACCAAACGACCTGTTTCCACACACACGTCTGCTTTTGCACTCCGGAATACGTGACCTACCACGATCCTCCACTACTCTACGATCTCTGGAGGGATCCATCGGAGGCCGTGCCGCTGTCTCCTGACACTGAGCCAGCCTTCCACACCGTCGTTGCTGTGATGAAGGAAGCTGTGGAGGCGCATCAGAGGTCAGTGAAGCCTGTGGAGAGCCAGTTATCTGCTGCACACCTGATGTGGAAGCCCTGGCTGCAGCCCTGCTGCTCCACACTCACACAGCTCTGTCAGTGCCACCGCAACCAGGAGGCTTCTACCCAGCATGGGTAAAAACACCAAAACCATCACTGACGTGAAGACTTTCAATCAGTGCAGTTGTTATTTGACCTGTTCTCCAGTATCAGAGAGAGTGACGGGCATCCTACTGTTTCCAGAGCCCGAAACATCCATGTAAGCATCTGTACAGTGTGTTATTGCTCAGTAATAACAGAGGTGTGTGTATGTCATGAAACCCGCGATATGCTTTCCCATCGTTCCACTGGTCAACAGTCGTGCTGTAATGCACCAAGAGGTGCAGCTTACATGCTACTAGTCACAGATATGAACAAAGAGGGCATTCAAACATGAACTTAACAAATGTTACCTGTCATTAGAAGCAGCAGGGTGTTCTTCCCACCATCCTGACCGGTTGTTGTCGTAGTTTCTGTTCTTTTAAACACTTATTATGTGTGTTATAATGAGTTGATGTACTGATTTAAACTCTATTTGAATATTAGATCAATCAAATCCTGCTACAAATGTCTACATATGCAAAGACATAAAGTTTGTAATCTAAGGCTGTTTTTAAGTGGATAAAATCATGGAAAAGTGTTTCCAGGCTATTTTCTTCTTCTTTTGTTTTCGAAAAGATAAAAATGTGAATGCCTGAAGTTCCCCACCAATCACAATGTTTACGGTTCAATCCGCAGCCTCTCCAGATGCTGCGATGTTTGAGCCTGAACTTATACGGTAGAAGTCTGTCTGCCTTGTGTTCTGTGCAACCAGAATCAATACGCCCTGCTGACCGTTACACAGGGATTAAGGAGCCTTTTCCACTGGCTTCACTTTTCAAATCTGAAAGCAATCCATTTACTCTCAGTCTGTGGTTGCTCATGGTGGTTGAAGCAGGCAGCTAATGAGGGCCCACCACTGTGTGGGAGAGGATCAGTCCCAGTGAGCCAGATGTTGTAGAAAGCTTTAGGTTGTGCCCACCGTACATAAATAAATATAAATATTTCACTTTTTAAATCAGATTTTTGATTCTTGACTAAAGATATTGGGAAAGCAAAGCATAACACTGCTGCTTAGATGGAGACGAGCTAACAGGAGAAAAGCAACCAAAGTAAAAATGTTACTCACTCTTATTTGTTACTCATCTCAAACCTGGCCTGAAAAGATTACATAAAATTACATGTGGAAAAGTCTGGAATTTTGAAATGAACACTATGTAGGAACGCTGGTATTCCTCTTAGTGATGCATTTAATCTACATTTACATACGTTACCTGTCATCAACACCTGGACAGCTGCTGTGTGATTTAATGCAGTAACACAGAGATAATGAAGCTGTTCTTCCAGTCAGACCAGAAACACTCCAGCTCTATATATAGATACAGATAGTTACTCTATTGATCCCAGAGGGAAACAGGTTAGCAGTTAGCTGTAAGTTAGCAGTTAGCTGAAAGTTAGCAGTAGATGCTAGCAAACAATGCTTTCTCATCAACAGTAATGGACCAAGCCGGAGATGTGCACAGCGTAACTCGCAGTAATGCATGTGTTCCGTTAATTACTGCGTTTAAACATTTTGGATATATTAACCTATTGTACTTTATCAGAAACATGCAGATAATGTAATGTTAACACACTGAGAGCGGTATGCAGCGTTCAATGTAGCAACGAAAGTGAGGAAAGGAGGCGGAGTCAACTTAAGCAGTGACGTACTTTAGAAATAAAAATCAAAACGGCTCGTTAAATGAGGCACTTTCAAAAAAAGAGGAACTAAATAAACACCTGGGTTGTGTTTTTGTAGAGTTTTACACCTGCTGGTGACTTCAGACGCCCTGATGTATGCTCCCAGGAACAGGAAGAAGGGATTTTAAACTTCAGACGCCCTGATATATGCTCCCAGGAACAGGAAGAAGGGATTTTAAACTTCAGACGCCCTGATGTATGCTCCCAGGAACAGGAAGAAGGGATTTTACACTTCAGACGCCCTGATATATGCTCCCAGGAACAGGAAGAAGGAATTTTACACTTCAGACGCCCTGATATATGCTCCCAGGAACAGGAAGAAGGGATTTTAAACTTCAGACGCCCTGATATATGCTCCCAGGAACAGGAAGAAGGGATTTTACACTTCAGACGCCCTGATATATGCTCCCAGGAACAGGAAGAAGGAGTTTTACACTTCAGACGCCCTGATATATGCTCCCAGGAACAGGAAGAAGGGATTTTAAACTTCAGACGCCATGATGTATGCTCCCAGGAACAGGAAGAAGGGATTTTACACTTCAGACGCCCTGATATATGCTCCCAGGAACAGGACGAAGGGATTTTAAACTTCAGACGCCCTGATATATGCTCCCAGGAACAGGAAGAAGGGATTTTAAACTTCAGACGCCCTGATGTATGTTCCCAGGAACAGGAAGAAGGGATTTTAAACTTCAGACGCCCTGATATATGCTCCCAGGAACAGGAAGAAGGGATTTTAAACTTCAGACGCCCTGATGTATGCTCCCAGGAACAGGAAGAAGGGATTTTAAACTTCAGACGCCCTGATGTATGCTCCCAGGAACAGGAAGAAGGGATTTTAAACTTCAGACGCCCTGATATATGCTCCCAGGAACAGGAAGAAGGGATTTTAAACTTCAGACGCCCTGATATATGCTCCCAGGAACAGGAAGAAGGGATTTTACACTTCAGACGCCCTGATATATGCTCCCAGGAACAGGAAGAAGGGATTTTAAACTTCAGACGCCCTGATATATGCTCCCAGGAACAGGAAGAAGGTATTTTAAACTTCAGACGCCCTGATATATGCTCCCAGGAACAGGAAGAAGGGATTTTAAACTTCAGACACCCTGATATATGCTCCCAGGAACAGGAAGAAGGGATTTTAAACTTCAGACGCCCTGATATCTGCTCCCAGGAACAGGAAGAAGGGATTTTAAACTTCAGACGCCCTGATATATGCTCCCAGGAACAGGAAGAAGGGATTTTAAACTTCAGACGCCCTGATATATGCTCCCAGGAACAGGAAGAAGGGATTTTACACTTCAGACGCCCTGATATATGCTCCCAGGAACAGGAAGAAGGGATTTTACACTTCAGACGCCCTGATATATGCTCCCAGGAACAGGAAGAAGGGATTTTAAACTTCAGACGCCATGATGTATGCTCCCAGGAACAGGAAGAAGGGATTTTACACTTCAGACGCCCTGATATATGCTCCCAGGAACAGGAAGAAGGGATTTTAAACTTCAGACGCCATGATGTATGCTCCCAGGAACAGGAAGAAGGAATTTTACACTTCAGACGCCCTGATATATGCTCCCAGGAACAGGAAGAAGGGATTTTAAACTTCAGACGCCCTGATATATGCTCCCAGGAACAGGAAGAAGGGATTTTACACTTCAGACGCCCTGATATATGCTCCCAGGAACAGGAAGAAGGGATTTTAAACTTCAGACGCCATGATGTATGCTCCCAGGAACAGGAAGAAGGGATTTTACACTTCAGACGCCCTGATATATGCTCCCAGGAACAGGACGAAGGGATTTTAAACTTCAGACGCCCTGATATAATCTCCCAGGAACAGGAAGAAGGGATTTTAAACTTCAGACGCCCTGATGTATGCTCCCAGGAACAGGAAGAAGGGATTTTAAACTTCAGACGCCCTGATATATGCTCCCAGGAACAGGAAGAAGGGATTTTAAACTTCAGACGCCCTGATGTATGCTCCCAGGAACAGGAAGAAGGGATTTTAAACTTCAGACGCCCTGATGTATGCTCCCAGGAACAGGAAGAAGGGATTTTAAACTTCAGACGCCCTGATATATGCTCCCAGGAACAGGAAGAAGGGATTTTAAACTTCAGACGCCCTGATATATGCTCCCAGGAACAGGAAGAAGGGATTTTACACTTCAGACGCCCTGATATATGCTCCCAGGAACAGGAAGAAGGGATTTTAAACTTCAGACACCCTGATATATGCTCCCAGGAACAGGAAGAAGGGATTTTAAACTTCAGACACCCTGATATATGCTCCCAGGAACAGGAAGAAGGGATTTTAAACTTCAGACGCCCTGATATCTGCTCCCAGGAACAGGAAGAAGGGATTTTAAACTTCAGACGCCCTGATATATGCTCCCAGGAACAGGAAGAAGGGATTTTAAACTTCAGACGCCCTGATATATGCTCCCAGGAACAGGAAGAAGGGATTTTAAACTTCAGACGCCCTGATATATGCTCCCAGGAACAGGAAGAAGGGATTTTACACTTCAGACGCCCTGATATATGCTCCCAGGAACAGGAAGAAGGGATTTTACACTTCAGACGCCCTGATATATGCTCCCAGGAACAGGAAGAAGGGATTTTAAACTTCAGACGCCCTGATATATGCTCCCAGGAACAGGAAGAAGGGATTTTACACTTCAGACGCCCTGATATATGCTCCCAGGAACAGGAAGAAGGGATTTTACACTTCAGACGCCCTGATATATGCTCCCAGGAACAGGAAGAAGGGATTTTAAACTTCAGACGCCCTGATATATGCTCCCAGGAACAGGACGAAGGGATTTTGCACAATATGTCACCTTTAAGTTCCAGAGTCTTTTCATTGTGTCCTGATGTGTAAAACATTAAAACTAAAGTAGAGGGTGTTCTGTCTTTCTAACATGACTTTTTATCAGGTCCAACAACGAAGTCAGCTCGAACACCTTCATTCGAACAATGCAATGAAAACTGTCAGTCCACCTGTTAGCACTGAGAATAAGCCACCTTACTCTGACTGCATGTAATATATGCAATGAAAACTTCCTCCACATTGCTTCTGGCTCTGACTTTATTTCAGGGACTATGGAGGATTTTCTCATGCTGCTGCGTATGAATACAGTCCACAGACTAACAGAGCCCTCCTTAAACAGTCGCACATCGCATCTAACTGACTGACCAACGTCTGGTCTCCTGGTCCGTGATGCCATACTGGCTCACTGACGCTGATGATGGCGTATTACTGACTTCACATGTTAACTTTGACGTAGATATCCACTCCGTATGGCAGCTGTGACGCAGGTAACGGCAGGCTTGGCTGTTCAGTTGCTCACAGCAGCAACGGTAATCTGTGCTTTGACCATGTTTGACATTAGTGTTTCTCTTGGAGCAGGCCTGACTCCCTGACAACACCGCTTCGTGGGGTGTGTTTCTGTGCAACCTTTGTGTTCTGCTGCAGCTTAATCACATCAGACTGAACCCACAGCCCACTGACAGAGAGCAGTTACAGCAACGTTACAGCACACACCTTTCTGCCGGCGTTGGTATGAACAGAATTATGCAATCCATTTTCAGTAAATTTGTGCTGATAATGCTGTGCACCGTACTTTGTGTTCACCTGCCCAGGGGCCACAGGTAGAAACGAGTCTGTGGCTGAAGCAGGTGCAGTGCACCACTTCTCCTGTGAGACTGATGATCTTCTGAATGTCCCCTGACAAACAAACAGAAACAGCTGCCATTTGATTTGTTCCTTTGTCAGCACAGCATGAATGAATCCTCTGGTATGATACCTTCTTGTTGAAAGCTCAGTAAGAGACAACAGTAGCAGATTAAAGCAGAATTTCTGCCTCAGATTCAGTCTCTGCTGAAACAACGGCTGCTTCCTGCACTGTGGCCGTTTTACCCGCTGCTTTGGATCTCTTGGCAGCTCTGTGGCTCAGCACTAACCTGGACCACAGTCATTTAATTTCAGGCCACAATCACATCTCCCACAACAAGTAACGCAGCGGACAGAAGCCCAGCCTTCCATACATCCTCTGCGAGGAGCCTCAGAATGGGTTTCCAGCAGAAAACGATGACAAATGTTCGCCTCTGTGAGCAGCTATTGGCTGCTGTGTAGCGAGTGTGAACGCGCTTATCGCACACTGCAGTTGTGTGGTGTGTTGTCTGGACATTTCTCCGAATGAATTTTCCATCCAAAGATGAGCTGAATCACGCCGGGGCATCATCATCATCATCATCGGGTGGAAGCTGTGGCTCCAGGGAAACCTTAAGCACATAATGATGGAGGTGAGGGTGAAACATCTGAGTGTTAATCTGAAGCTGATCGTTTTACTGAGTATCTTTAGCCTTAGGACTATAGATATTAAGGATCTAAAGGTGCTTTTTAATCATCTTTTAAGTGTGGCATTGATGAACTGAACCAGCAGCTCAGGTCTCTCACACATTTCCACAGAATATTCAGCCAGTTGACTTGTTGCCCTTTTTATCAGAAGTAAAAAGGAGCTGATCGCAGTCAAAGAGAATCATCTCAGCAGGCTGCAGAGCCTTCTCTTTCCTGACTGGCTCTGCTTGTTGATCGGATGGTGGGAGTTCAGCATCAGAGACGGACGGATGCTTTTAAAGGTTCCTCTGCTGTCTCAGATGGTTTCTGTGTGGAATCAATCTCTCACGGATCATGCTCAGGGGTTCTAGTCTCTTTGACATTTCTATTCTTTAGCCCTTCTTTTTTCAGAAGACACAAAATGAGCCATCTCTGCTTATAGCTTCTGTCATGTGGAATTCTAATTCTGCACGTTTCTGAGTAAACGGCAGCGATGGTTTTTCTCCATGAACACGGCCAGTTTGAACCTATTCAGGCAGTATTTTGTGGATCCATCCATCACCTCAGCTGAAAGCAGTGTGCTCCTGAACACACTCGGTCTCCTCTTCCATCCTTCCCATATGATTTGGCACCGCTGCGGTCTCAGACCTGTGTCATCTTTGTGGACACTTTCTATTGCAAACTTGCTGTCAGCATTTACACCGAGCCCATCTGCCTCCAGACGCTCGTTTCAGCCTCCATTATCCTTACTTCTCAGCAGCTGGTGTTGTTTTCAGCATGGTTATCATGACCTTGATAATGGAGGCACATTTTTGGACATTTCTGCAAATAATCTTAAAGGATTCAGGTCATGGTCCTTTTACTCATGTCACAGCAGAAACAAAAAGAGGTTGAGATGCACATTGAAAGTGTCCTGGAGTGCCGTGGGCCGCAGTTCTCAGCGGTTTCCACTTTGCTTTATGGTACATTTTTGATGGCCTCGTCACCATGGCAACACATTCCTGTGTGTGGCTGTACATGTAACAGCAACGATGGTGAAGCTGTCACTCAACTTTCAGCTTGGTGACATGGTCTCCAGTAGAAGGAATTTCCCTTGGTTTTTTTAGGAGCATCAATCTGATAACATAGTAGACCTTAAATTGGACAGAACCACCCAATCACATCCTCAGGTGTGGCATAAACCGACTTTATTTTGCCCTTTTCAAAGTCACGTTACAGGTTTATCGGTAATGGGCAGAGACAGCGATGCTCCCTCTAAGAGTCTGAGGATGGTTTTGATTTTATGCGGGAATAAAACACTTCATTTTTACTCTATGAACTCACTGACCCGATGATGTTGCTGCAGAGCTGAGCCGTGTTAACCTCTCCTCAGTGAAGCAGCAGTGAGGAGGAGCTGCTCATGACTCCCAACATGGATACCATTCACTGTTCCACCGTTTTAAGGGACAGGAAATGAGATGCCTTCCATGAAAGGACCTTCATTGTGTTCTGATGCTGTTCCATTTAGGAAAAAAGAATAGCAAAACACAATAAATGCAGAAAAACATGTCAAAGTCAGTCGATGTGCTTCATCAGCTCATCAAGGCCTCTCTCTTCAGGAACCTCACAGCGTCGGTGAAACCTTCTTCGCATAAAGAGTTCATGGTTCTGGAGGACGGAGGGAACAGAGCCTGGTTCAAACGTTTGATGTTCTCCACCGAAAACTGAGGAAACAAATAACAAATGTAAATATTAAAGGCAATAACACGATTAGTGTTTGAATTCTAATCAGCCAGAAAGTGGATTCAGTTGCTTTTTCACTAAATTTCACAAAGTTCCACCTTTCTGCACCTTTTAGTAAAAATGGACAGAACGTAGCAGAACGTTCCCTTTCCGAAAGTATTCCTTTTTTCTCTTGACAGCGCGAGTTATCCGGTTTTGAACTAGATCAAATAATGTGTCTACTTACATTGCAAAGACTAAAGTTGTGCTCAAAAGGCGTGCGCAGACCACCTGTGCGCCGGTAAGCTAAAGCTACAGTGCACATGTGCGACAGGCACTAAGCAGAATATCCCACTATCATGGTTCTGATGTTGCCTGATTCCAGACAGTCTCTCCTACACAAATATGACACATTTTCTCTACTGACAGCATCCTATGATGAGATGCATGTAAAACAACAATTTCATAAGACTTTTTTTCTTCATATATAAGCTAATAGAAATGATTAGATTATTTTTATATTCATTCATTTATTGTTTTGTTTGTTTCTTATCGTGGAATTTCACTGGTATTTGTATCGACTACTAACTGTCTGGTATCGTGCAGATAAACCACAGCATGAAGAATGCACCTGACACACCACCTTCCTCAGATGGAGAAGATGCATACGAATGTGTGACCTTACATCCCTCAAATGTAAGAGAAAGCTTCCAGAGATAATCAGACCGGATCGGAACCCCAGCTGGTCGAGGCGGATGGCCACCCTTCCTGGTTCTGCCAGATGTTTCTTCCTGGTTCTGGTTCTGCCAGAGGTTTCTTCCTGTTAAAGGGAGTCGTTCCTTTCCACAGTCCCTCAGGCTCAGGACGGGAGATTGGACTGAAGACAAGTTTCGGTGCAATCTGTTGGTTTCCTTAGCTAGGATATTATTTTTTAATTGGCTCTATGTGAATTAATTGGATTATGATTACAATGAATTGAATTACAATTGGCTTGAATTGGACTATATTACTTAAGTGCCTTGAGATGACAATTGTTGTAATCTGGCGCTATATAAATATAATGTAAAGTCAGTTTTTTTTAATTCCTGGCATTACAATACAATCTCTATGGGTTCTGGGATACGTAACGTGACGATAGCTGGCCACGCGCTACGGTAGAGTGTACGGAGTAACCACTGAAAGAAAACGAGCTCCTGGAAAGCATGCCAGCGGTCATCAGGGGACATTTCACGGAGGAGGTCAAGTCTCCTGATTTGGTCGTCATCCAAGCGTATACCTGGGTGGTATTGCCAGTTTTTTTACCCGGTCCCCTAAACGCACCAGCATACTTGACTAAATGCACGAAGGCTACCAGCTGCAGAAGAACACTGATGCAGTCTTCATCAAGCTGCCCTCCAGAGCTTTACAAGCAGTGTGCAGGCCATAAGGCAAGAAAAAACGATATTGTTCAGTCCTTTTGAATGCAGGTACAGATGTGCAGTCTAACTCAATCCAATACAAAAGCTCTGCTGTAATTCTACATTTTCAGTTTTTCTTAACATTTTTGTTAACATTAAAAAAGTGATAATTCTACTTTATGTTTATTACTGAGGTCACAGTGGGTGATGGCGATGTATTACTGAGAATTATATTAACCGGTGTTCCTAATATTTTGTCCATTCATGAACATACAAAATAATAGAAATGCTTTTCAAAATATGATAATAATAATAAATTAAATCAACAGCAGCAGGAAGTACCAACAGGAACCACAAGACCAAGGAGAGCCTTGGGAGAAGAGGATAAGCAGAGGCTGTCTGAGGAGATCTGCACACCAAAGAAAGGTTCTCCTTCAGCGACCACCTTGAGTGCCTCGCTGCTGCAGGCAGAGATGTTTGAGCAGCACTGCAGTGCTTTTCCTGTTGAGGCTCTGCATTGGAGGGCATATCCCATGCTTAGCAAGGCAAAGCTCCAGGCAGAATTATCTCTGATCTATGAGAATCCAGAGTTCAGGGACCGCTGTGCTGCACTGGCGCTGTACCAGGTTCTGCAGAGGTACAAGCTCCAGGAGACATTTTCAGAGACTGTAGCTCTCTTGAGCATTCTTATTACCATGACAACGGCTGAAGCTGAGAGGTGTTTCTCTACACTGAAGACAATCAAGACGTTCCTGTGCAATGCAATGGGCCAGGAACTAGTCAGGAAAACGGAAGATTTCAATGAAAGGGTTATCGCTCACTCTGCTTCTTTGAAAGAGAGACGGGTTCAAATGGTCTCTCTCTCTCTCACACGCACATGTTGTTTCCTCACAAAATCACTTTTTTTTCAAAAGCTGCATTTCTCAAACAGTGTGTTTAAGATCCAAAGTAATTGTTCCCAGGGATGCACAACATCCTAAACTATATGGAGATATTTCAGTTGGAGGCAATACCGTTATCCCCTTGCTTTAAGGGCACCTGAAGTAAAAACTGGCACGACTTACCCCACTCTACGGGTTTTGTGCGTAAAGAGATCATTGGATATAATCGAAATAATTGGATAAAAAGAATCTGAGCAAGTGAATTCAGATTCATAATATCACACTAAGTTTCCAGTTCACTGGAAAACAACTTTACTCTAATAATGCAGTTCTTTATGTCAAACCCCATCGTCAGACCCCATGCAAGGTCTGACCAGCCCAGGGGCCACTGAACCCCCATCTGTGAACACCAAGCAGCCTTACAAAGCAGGTCACACTTCACCTTACCGACCGATTTGAAGATGAACTACTCACCATTATGTTCATGTTGGCAAGTTTGAGCTGGGTGTTGAAGCGCCCCCTGTGGACAGGACACACATCTTGGAGTCCAGCAAAGGGAGACACAGTAATGGTTCGTCCCACAGGCAGTACAGGCAGGCTGTCGGTGAAGCCTCCATCGATCCACCTCTAATGAAACAAAGCCAGAGAGTTTAATGTCTTCAGGGTCATGCAATCACCTATAAGTAAAGTTTTAGACTTAACATATGAGACATATAAAGGCAAATTTCACATCCTCAGCAGATAACACAGCAAATTACTGACAGTGACAGAATGATATGGTAAAGATATCTTCATCCCAGAATGGCGCCGCCCTACAGGCAGCAGCCTGCCACAGCAGCTCTGGACAAACTATTCCTTTCTTTGCATCATCTTGATATTTTTTCTGTGAAAACTGCTGGTAACTCTGGCAATTTCCTTCATCCCTGTGCAACCCTGATGTGTAACCATGGCAACAGGAACGTTGTACAGCTGTTAGAGCAGCGAACTGAGCTTTCCAAATCCTGGAATACGACCCCAAATTAAGATGAGTAGGAGAGGAGACGTCTGGATGCAGAGCAGAAACAAGGAGGAGGAAGTTTAAACCATTTCTTCCCTTGATCATCATGGGAAATGTTTATGTTTCATGTGAGATCATAAAATGGAAAGGCTTGGACCACTGATAAGGACACAGCAGGAATATCAGGAAGAGACCTGGCTGCAGGAACAACTAACACTTCTCTGCTCAGCTTTAAGACTATCCAAAATTTCTCTTTCACCCCCTTCTCTGTTAAAGAGGTTCTTACAGCCTTAAAAGACCTAGACCCTCGAAAATCAGCAGGCCCTGATAATCTTCCCCCTTACTTTTTACGTTTGGCCGCACAGCCTGTATCTCACATTTTTAATCTTTCTATCCAGAGCAACGTCATTCCAGATGTGTGGAAAACTGCTCATGTCCTCCCACACCTGAAAGGGGGTGACCCCACTTTATTGAATAATTATAGACCCATCTCCAAGCTCTCGATTTTAGCAAAAGTTCTTGAAAGGCTGGTGAATGACCAGGTCAAGGACTACCTGAGCCTGAACAATATTTTATCTCCCTTTCAGTCAGGTTTTAGGAAGCGGCATAGTACAGCAACTGCTGCCGTTAAGGTGATAAATGATAATGTGGAAGCCATGGATGCCAAGAAATACTGCACTGCCCTTTTTATTGATCTTTCAAAGGCATTTGATACAGTCGATCAGAGTATTTTATATCAGCGACTGTCTACCATTGGAATGTCAGACCATGCTGTTGGCTGGTTCTCCAACTACCTTTCCGGCCGCAAGCAGTGTGTGCAGTCCGATGGTCTTAGCTCCGGGTTCCTAAACACTTTAAATGGTGTGCCGCAAGGTTCCGTCTTAGGACCCACTCTTTTTGTTATTTATGTGAATGGGGTAGGCCAAAACATAAATGCATCTGTGCATCTTTATGCTGATGATACTGTTGTCTATTGTTGCGCATCTTCTGTCGCCCAGGTGTTCAAAGAACTGCAGTCTGCTTTTGACACCATTCAGGCACAATTGTCTCATCTCAGGCTAGTTCTAAATGCAGGTAAAACTAAGTCTATGTTCTTTTCAAATAAAAAGAAGGTGCCTGCTGTTTTACCCTGTATTATGTCTGCTCAGGGTACCCATATTGAGTCTGTGGCCACTTATAAATACCTTGGCATTACATTGGACGATAGCCTTTCTTTTAAATGCCATATTGACCAATTACTGAAGAAACTTCAATTAAAACTGGGGTTTTTCTTTGGAAATAGAGCCTGTTTTTCTTTTAATGCAAGAAAACATATTGTTGCAGCCACTTTCTTGCCACTCCTGGATTATGGTGATGTTGTTTATATGAAAGCCTCTGCTCACTCCCTACATCTACTGGATGTTGCATATCACGGATCTTTGAGATTCATAACTGGTTGTAAACACATCACTGCACTTTGTACTCTCTCACTGACTGGTCTTCACTTTCCATGCGCAGAACCACCCACTGGTATCTATTTATCTACAAATCCATCATTGGACTACTCCCCTCATATTTGTCCACATACTTGACATGGAAACAGTCTGATCATAGCCTCCGGTCCCTGGATTTCATCACATTTGCCATCCCCTCAGTCCGTACTGAACTTGGCAAAAAGGCGTTCTCCTATGCTGCGCCTGTAACATGGAACAGGCTCCAACAGAAGCTGAAGCTGTCCAGTTTTATTTCACTGGAGGACTTCAAATTACTTGTAGGAAGGCTGGTGAGACAGTCAGTGGGGGTTTATTATTATTAATTATCATATGTTCCTGTTTTTGTCTCTTGTACGTTCAGTTAATCTGTAACTTTGTGTTTTGCTGCTGCCTACCTAAAACAGGTCTCTCTTGCAAATGAGACCCTGGGTCTCAATGACATTTTACCTGTATAAATAAAGGTTAATAAATAAAAATCCGGGCAGACAGAGACTGCAGACAGAGTGGTAACAGTAAGGGAGGAGGATTACAGAGCCGGTTAACAACTGATGGTGGAATCCTGGACCTGGCTACAGGAACAACTCTAACAGCTCTTTGCTCAGCTTTAAAACTATCCGAGCAGACAGAGACTGCAGACAGAGCGCTAACAGTAAAGGAGGAGGATCACAGAGCTGGTTAACAACAGATGGTGGAATCCTGGACCTGGCTGCAGGAACAACTCTAACAGCTCTCTGCTCAGCTTTATGACTGTCCGGGCAGACAGAGACTGCAGACAGAGCGCTAACAGTAAAGGAGGAGGATCACAGAGCTGGTTAACAACAGATGGTGGAATCCTGGACCTGGCTGCAGGAACAACTCTAACAGCTCTCTGCTCAGCTTTAAGACTATCCGGACAGACAGAGACTGCAGACAGAGCAGTAACAGTAAAGGAGGAGGAATGCAGAGCTGGTTAACAACAGATGGTGTAATCCTGGACCTGGCTGCAGGAACAACTCTAACAGCTCTCTGCTCAGCTTTAAGACTATCCAGGCAGACAGAGACTGCATACAGAGCGCTAACAGTAAAGGAGGAGGAATGCAGAGCTGGTTAACAACAGATGGTGTAATCCTGGACCTGGCTGCAGGAACAACTCTAACAGCTCTCTGCTCAGCTTTAAGACTATCCAGGCAGACAGAGACTGCAGACAGAGCGCTGACAGTAAAGGAGGAGGATCACAGAGCTGGTTAACAACAGATGGTGGAATCCTGGACGTGTCACTGAGAAGGAGCGTCTCTGCAGCCCAGATGTTGAACTGCTGGCTGTGAGTTTCTGTCCATGTTGTCTGCTGAGAGTTCACCTGAGTTACCTGCTGACGCTGTGTGTGACATCATCAGCTGAGTTGTCGCTAAGCAAAAACAACACCCCAACCCATAGAAGGCGACCTCTTAAGATTTGTACCAAACCTTCCTCTCTGCTGATTTATATTTTATTCGGTTATCTGTCTAGAACAACAGCATATCTTTAAAAATAATTAATACAGCAGAAATACAATTTCCCTTTGGGGATTAATACATTTTCATTGAACTGAATTGAAATAATTAATCTGTGTTTTTCAGATAAGCCTCATTATTTAGACAGACCACAGAAAAAGCAAATTACCTCTCCTCTAAACTCCAGCGGTTTTAGTCCAGCATAGACGGGCACAAAGCTGCTGGCTAGCAGAGCCTGAAGAGGTCACAGGACCAGAGGGTTATGAAGACATTCATTAAACAAGACTTTATTCATTCCATTTTAGGGTCAAAGCAGTAAAAACAGAGCGAGAGAGATGCCGCTTACCTTTATGAGCTCATCCCTGGAGTTAAACCTGGACACAATGTGATTTTTGCCACTTTTGGAGTGTGTTATTGAGATATGAAGGCGATCACAGGCCAGACTGTGAGCATCTCTGGGCAGAATCTCATCTATCCCCTCCCTGCAGAGTAGCCACACACAGATGCTCATTTGTTAGGGTTTTATTAATGATATCCCCATATGGTTTTACAAACACAATACTTTGTACAGCAACATGTAATTACCACTCAAGCTGTTGAATGTATGCAACCCTAACTCTAACTTACATACTAACACAGCGCCGCTTATCAGACAACAGAGATGCTTTATGAATGCACTCGGCACCTTTGAATCATTCTATTACCACGTCATTCTGAAACCTGTTATTTCCTGTAGTTCTAACTGATAATACTTTTGTTTTTCTGGAGTAAATGAAACAATCATTTTTAGCCATCTGCCAGCAGTGATCAACATTTGTCTCAGAGAGTCTCAGAGACACAAGCTACAACAGAAACACACACATTAGATGAGAGCTGCTTCCACATGTGAGTGGGCACAGCAGTCAGAGACTCGCAGCTCGGTGTCCTCTGGTGTTCAAAGAGGTAGACAAATGTCGAGGACACGGTATATAACAGCATCACTCAGCCTTTGGTCTATAGCCCTTGGTAGTAAAGTCAGTTTTGCCGTGGTTGACAAGGCTCACACCATCTACTGCAGGAGGAGGTCCGAGCTGGCGTGGAGGAGAAGTGAGTGAGCAGCAGGGAGCGCGGCGCTCTGCAGAATAAGGTCTCATTGGCAGACTGCCATCATGTCTGGTTCCTTGTGAAAGCCGTCAACGATGCCCTTCCAAGCCCGGCAAACGTCCATGCCTGGGGGAAGAGGTTGACACCCTCCTGGCCTCTTTGCACTGGAAGAGCCTCATTAGAAAATCAGCAGCTGCCCAAAGGCTCTCGTGGATGACCACCATCACTGGCGCCACGACCAGCAGCTTAAGGAAGTTGCTCAGAGTCAGGTCTCGACCATCAGCGCCAGCAAACAACATCAAAGCTGGTGAGAAAACCCGGGCAGAGGCAGAAACAACAGGTCTCCTCAACAAAGCCTCTGACAGCAGTAACAGAGGTCGGCTACAGAAGACTTAAAGGACGCTCACCCTGCAGAGTCAAAGAGCAGCAAGAAGAGGGCCATCAGATCCACAAGTGAGGCCCCAGAGAAAGCCATGAGGTGCCTTTAGATGAAGAAGGCTGATCAGCTCCAAACCTGCGTTGATTTTCTTCTTTTAAGTGATCATCAAAGACTTCCTTCTGACCACATTTCTTCCTTAAAGATGATAGCTGACTCCTATTCATTTCATTATATAGCAATTCTTTTTTTGTCTCATCGGTACATTCTTCAGCTGCTGGACAATTTGACTTTCCCTCATGGGGTACGAATTAAGTGTTTTCTGTTCTATTCCTTTAGGTTTCATTGATGTGTTGATAGCTTTCAATCCAACTTTGGCAGTTTCAGCAGTCTCCTTTGTTGTTTTGTCTGCTTGATGCAGCCCAATAATCCGACCCTTGTGAAACAGAGGAAGCTGATTTCTCCAACCACAGGAAGCGTCCTCTGACATGGCCGTGACAGAAAGGAGAACGTTCAATGACTAGCTGCCTTAAACAGTGTATCTGTTGTTTGGTATCATCATCAGAGCATTGCACAGATCCCACCTCTGGTCTAATGATGGTGCAACACAAAAAAAACCATTCATCTTGAGGGTGACAACAATCTTAGAGAAAAAAATCAATGTTCAAACTAAATGTGAACTGATATTTAGTCTCTCCTGCAGTTCTTGGGATAAGTTCCCAGCATGTGTTCATTTTGCTTCATATAATGTTCTAATCTACTGAGTTATGGTAAAACTAAGATGTTTGGTCTGATGTGATCACCTCAGAGTGAGCATGAAGTTGTATCCTGGGGTGACGGCTCCAAACCTCTGCCGTCTCACACTCTCAGCGAAGCTGTGGGTGAATTCTTTACAGTGCTGGAAGAAGGAAACATCACCACACCGTCCTCATCCAAACACTTCCATTAAAAACTCAAGCATTTAACTACTGCTTTGAACAATGGTCAACAATCTCTCAGCACCATTTTCCTACTAAAGGGGAAAGCAACCTGCACAACACAGTTTTCCTGCTGGAAAGTTAAAATGTTGAATATCTTACAACATGCTGACAAAGTTCTAAATTCCACACTCACTATTCACATAAGACAGAAGTTTTGATCGCGAAACACGAATAAAATTCCATTTCTACGTTGTCCATGAAGTTATGGAGATACCTGAAAGCCCAACACCACCTCGTTGACCCCTACATGTCCTACCTCCAGCTTATCAGGGGCGGTGATCATCACAGCAGCCACAAGCGCTCCAGCTGAGGCCCCTGCACAGGCCCTAAGAGAGCCCAGCAGCTTGTCCCCGTGCCGGAGAAAGGCCCCCACAGCACCCAGGTGGTAGATCCCCACAAACCCACAAGCAGCAAAGGACAGGTTCAGGACTGTCATCCTCACCACCTACATGTGAGTTTAGAAAGGACAAAGTAAAAATGGGAGTTTTCTGTGTAATACATACATGTAGTGGGCACTGGTCAAGGCTGGAAAATAAGAGCTCTACATTCAAAAAAATCATTTATATACCGCTGAGTATTATTCTCTGTGTTGGTAGCTGCAGACCCTAATTTCAGAACATCTTTGTAGATGTATAAAGTTGTGATATCAATACCACCAGCTGAAAAATTAGAGGCATCACATTTACAGTTAAATAAGAAATGAGAGCACAACAGAAGTGAAGTATCAAGCCATCCATCCATGGCAGAACCGCATCATCCTCCAAAAGCAGAGACGTAACCCTGAGTTTCCCAAACCAGATGCCATCCTTTCCCACTACTACACCTCCAGATCCTGTCCATGAAAACCACAAACTGGATCAGTGGAGACTCTCAGATTACAGCAGTAATGGAACTACTGAAGTCCAAATAGTAACTTTGTCCTCTTCTCTGTCATAACAGGAGGTGGTACACAACGTGATATAGCTAAAAAAGAAACTAGCTCTGACATGAATTATTTTTATCATCTGTTCATTCTGTGTTCATGAAAATAACTAATCCGGCTCATCACCTTTGACTCGTCATAGCATTGATCAAACATACAGGAGTCTGACCTTACTGGGCCTGTACTAAGAAGCAGGTTCAACATATGCAGGGTAGCTTCAGGTCATCAGGCTTAACTAACCCTGACTTTGGAGATCTCACCAAGCTGTACAAAGACAATGATTATCAACTCGTCAGTGAGGCAAGGTTTTCTGACTATCGGACTCTACCCGACTCTATCTGACTTTACCTGACTCTCTGACTCTACCCGACTCTACCCGACTCTATCTGACTTTACCTGACTTTCTCTGACTCTACCTGACTTAATCTGACTATCTGACTTAATCTGACTCTATCTGACTTAATCCGACTCTACCTGACTTAATCTGACTATCTGACTTAATCTGACTCTATCTGACTTAATCTGACTCTACTTGACTTAATCTGACTCTATCTGACTTAATCTGACTCTACCTGACTTAATCTGACTCTACCTGACTCTACCTGACTCTACCTGACTTAATCTGACTTAATCTGACTCTACCTGACTTAATCTGACTCTACCTGACTTAATCTGACTCTACCTGACTTAATCTGACTTAATCTGACTCTACCTGACTTAATCTGACTCTACCTGACTTAATCTGACTCTACCTGACTCTACCTGACTCTGACTCTACCTGAATCTACCTGACTCTATCCGAATCTCTCCAACTCTATTTGAATCTATCCGACTCTATACAACTTTACCCAGGCATCTCATATACAGAGATTTAATTAATAATAATTAATAGGAAGGATGAAAAAATTAATAAGAATGCACTTTTTGTAGATTAGAACGTCAAACAGCATCACAGAGCTAAACCTGAAGTTTCCTCGCTCAGCCACTCATCCTGCCTCAAAGACTTGATCTCTTCCTCCAGCCTCATCAGAGTAGCACATGTTCATTTGTTATAGATAAATAGCTCCAATTTCTGACAGCTCAGGTCTGATTGGACTGATTTTCATTACTTTCTGTCCATTTCAGGTGGCTGATTTCTCTGTTTAGTTTGGAAAGTTGTAAGGAAACACGGACAGGAAGGACACAGAGGTTCTGTAAGAATGAAATACATCCTCACAGCGTCTTTGGTATAGGTTAACGTACAGAAATAAAAAACATTGACTTTAAATGAAGAGAGAAAGATTTGAACGGTCCTGAGCTTTGAACTGATCCATTCTTAGAACCTGGGTGGATGGACCCAGGTAGGCTGACTGCAGACACAGAACTCTGACTCATGCAACTGTACTGAAGAGGTGGGCTGAAACTAGCAGAGAAGCCCGACTTTCTTGTCATTGTCAACCATTTTGGCAGTGTTCATGTCCTTTTAATGACATTAAATGCCATCTGACCTGATGGTGAAGCTGAAGTGGGAATGACAGCTCCGGCTCAGCAGCTGCTAATCAGCCAAACAGCAGCATCAGACGCCAGTACATTTCAGCTCCGTGCTCACACAGGATCCTGATGTCATTTGCTTGCATGTTTCAACAACACAATTCTCAGATTTTCTTTCAACATTGAACATTGTTCAAAAGACAGAAAAAAAACGTTCTCGTGTGAAGACTTTCTTCTGCTCACGAGAACGTTTTTTTTCTTTCCCCCGGTTGGTCCTCGTGTGGCCCTCTGGATCTTGGCCTGGTTTGGGACTGGTTCACCGGTGGCTCCTTGTTCTCCTTTGTATTCTTTGTTATTGGTTGAGCTCTATTATCATTACTTTTATTCTCATTATCGTGAATCGTTTTACTATCATTATCATCAGCATTATTAATTCATCTACATTTCACTTTTAGCTTTTATTTTTAGGTTTTACTGTAATGTTCAGCTTGGTCATAAATCCTTTTCTGTCTTTATCGGTTGATAAATAGATCAATTTTTGCTGACTCTACCATGGAGGCATGAAATAGAGCTGAATCAATCACCAGCTAAAATTGCTTCATCGTGACCCCAGCAATGATAAAACAGCAATAAAATCTTTTTAGCTTAATATCAGATGGTAAAATACTCAAGTTTGAAAGGAACCTAAAATGATCCCTTAAGAAGCCATTAGAGGTGAGAGAAGTGGTTGATAAATGCTTTGATTTCCCCAAAAGTAACAGTGAGCGACCGTAATGACAAAAAGAATGCAGAATCTAATGAATACAGTTAAGAAACTGATTTACTTCTGTGTTGTCCTATGTCTTGTTTAAAGTTGTCTGATTGCTTTAATAATCAAAAGCAGACCTGCCATGTGAGTGACAACGTTCGGTCTGACGTCTCCCAGCCTGTTAAAGCACAGAAAACAAAGCCAGCCAAAGTCACAACAAGCTAACATGCTAACACTGACAACGTACCGTGTTTCGGTCCCAGCGTAGTCAGCCTGTGAGTTAAAATGACTCCGAATTACTGAGAAATATAAAGAATCAACAGCCTTTTTGAAACAGAACTCATATTGCTTAACTGCTCTCTAAGAACCGGAAGTAAATAGCATTCCTTCCGCTTTCAAAATAAAAGGTTTACCGTCATGAGCAATCTGACGCGCACCGTGACAGGAATTCATTTACTTCCCCTTTCAGATAAAATGTTTTTATCGGTACAGTTCACGACTCAAATATAAAACTTTAACAGCAGAAGACCACTGTAATAAAACAGAAAAATACTGTGGGGACTATATCATAAATATATTCTAAAGTTTTCAAGAAATAAACAGCCTGCTCAGCAAGTAACTATGTCACAGTTTTATCTTTCATCTGTCATGTGCCGTCTATCCTCTCACCAGCCTTTATTTCAGCTTGTGCAACTCAACAACATTCATGACAGATTTTAGAATTATACAGGAAAAAATCTCATTGAGTTCATATAGCATTTAGTCTAAGTTCATGCGATTTATTGGGCGGTACCGTATCGAGTCAATCCTCTTTATTCACATGTTGGCAGGAAAATTCGAAGATAAGTTCTGCAATTTACTGAATAATTTACTGAACAATACAAACGTAAATTTAACTATTATTTATATGGTCAAAAAAAATAATTAAAGATAAAACAGTCAGTACTTGAACACCTTTATTTTTCAATACAGCCTGAATCCCTTTCTTATAATTTCTTTAAAAGGTGACATATTCAGTAAAAAACCCTTCTTCCTGTTCCTGGGAGCATATATCAGGGTGTCTGTGTCGTGAACGAATCAATACTGTTTCCTGTGCGAGGAGCCGTAACCCGAGGAGTTGAGTCGTGAACGAATCAATCCTGTTTCCTGTGCGAGGAGCCGTAACCCGAGGAGTTGAGTCGTGAACGAATCAATACTGTTTCCTGTGCGAGGAGTCGTAACCCGAGGAGTTGAGTCGTGAACGAATCAATACTGTTTCCTGTGCGAGGAGTCGTAACCGAGGAGTTGAGTCGTGAACGAATCAATACTGTTTCCTGTGCGAGGAGCAGTAACCCGAGGAGTTGAGTCGTGAAGGAATCAAAATTGTTTCCTGTCCTGCTGACTGAGCTTATGCAGCTGCCGCCTGCCATGTGGCGAGAGAGGGTACTGCATGGAAATGAATTAATCATTTCTGTTTCCTGTCGTGCTGACTGAGTTTATGCAGCAGCTGCCGAAGGGTACTGCATGAAAATTAACGAATCACTCACTGAGACGACTCGTTACTCCCTAATCATATAAAAGATTAGTTGATATCGAACGAATCATTCGCGAACGATACATCACTACCCTGCTGGACGAATGAAGCCAGCTTCTGGTGGAAATGTTCTGCTGTCAGCTGTACTGAGGAGCATGCATCTTCCATCCAGCAGCAGCCTCAGAGGATATAAGAGCCCAGTGGATAAACTATATCTGAGGCTAATGTTCCAGCAGAGTTAGCTAAAGACTGAATGTGCAGCAGCCACTTTTCATCCCACTGTTTTAACAACTTGGTCCAGTTCAACGCTGGACTGAAGGAACTGAGCCACAAAGAGGATCAGTTCCAGCTCTCAGAGCCTGAACTTCAGAGCAGGGAAATGGAAGCATCTGAGAAATAACTCCTCATGGTTTATTTATTGATTTATTTCTTCCTTTAGCAGCAGCTAACGCTAACAGCTTAGCTAATGAAGATGACGTACACCAACTTCTAAGGAGTTACTGCTGTTCCTTTCTGAAAGATGAACATTATTGTTCCCGCATTACTTTGTTAGCTGAAGCTTTCTAGTTGAACGGTTCCGTTCTGTAACTCAGACAACCTGCAGCTGTGTTTAAGGTGTGTTTCCAACACAACACCGGTCCTCTCCTCACTCTCGTTTCTAAACATTTGTTAAATGCACGTATTAATTAATAGTATAGGCATTAGTTATGGCACCACAGTGTTAGAATAAAGTCAGGAAGAATCTCATGAGAGTTGTGGTGCTCTCCCGTGATCTCGTTCCTTCTGTGTAAGGTGGTCATAAAATTCAATCCAGGCTGTTTTAAGGCGGTCTTTCTCCCAACTTGGGGTTACGACTAAATCAGACATGTTTAATATTATGCAAATTGTGTTGTTAAATGACGCATTCTGCGTTTTTAACCAGTAAGTGTCGCTGTTGTCACGTCCAAACAGGAAGCAGGGGAAGCTGTGCTTGAGAATTACCATGACGACGAGGCAAAAACTGTACGGTTCAACCGTACGGTTTTTGCCTCGTCGTCATGGTAATACAGTTTTTGAAGGAGGACTAACTACATTATGACAACAGCAAGAATGTCTCTACAATGTTTCTTCTCATTTTAACCAAAACAGAATGAAGAAAAAGTGGGAAGAAGCTGATCCAGCAGTAGATTCACTCCACATTCTACGGTGTCATTTTCTTATTCACTGCTGTTTTTTCTGCACACAACACGGCACTTAAAAGTTGTCCAGTGTATGAGAGGCTTAAAATACAAGAAAAAGACTTGACCTGCTACAGCCACAAACTGAATGTCCTCTCACAGTCAGCAGAGATGATCCATCCTTTTTCTGTACCCGCTTAACCTGATACTTCGGTGGCTGTCTTTTACAGGACAGACACAGAAACCATGCATGTTTACTCTTATGGACCTAATGTTGACCCCTGAGTATAAAATCTTTATCAACATGTTACAAAGTCTATATAACTCTGCAATGGAGTTAATGATACATTCCACTTAAAAAACATGTAATAAAGTTTTTCGTTTGACTCAAATCAGGTTAAACAGACGAACAGATTTCATGTCTTATCCAGACACTTTGATTCATTCATTGGTACCTTGACTCCTGTCTTTTTGACAGCTAAGGTCTAAATTCAATTCAATTCAATTCAATTCAATTCAATTCAATTCAATTCAATTCAATTCAATTCAATTCAATTCAATTCAATTCAATTTTATTTATATAGCGCCAGATTACAACAATTGTCATCTCAAGGCACTTAAGTAATATAGTCCAATTCAAGCCAATTGGAATTCAATTCATTGTAATCATAATCCAATTAATTCATATAGAGCTAATTAAAAAAATAATATCCTAGCTAAGGAAACCAACAGATTGCACTGAAACTTGTCTTCAGTCCAATCTCCCGTCCTGAGCGTGCCTGTGGTGACTGTGGAAAGGAACGACTCCCTTTTAACAGGAAGAAACCTCTGGCAGAACCAGACTCAGGAAGAAACCTCTGGCAGAACCAGAACCAGGAAGAAACAACCAGCTGGGGTTTGAGAAGACAGAAAAGAGGGAAAAGAGGGGGGAAAAACACCATAACGCCATTCAAAGGATACCTGCTGGAACAGGGAAACACAAGTTAATAACCACAATAATGTCACATGTACATAATATCATTTGTGAAATTAAACTGACTGGAGGAAAGGTGTGACAGATGAGGTCCCCCAGCAGTCTAAGCCTACAGCAGCTTAACTATGGGATGTTTCAGGATTACCTGAGCCATCCCTAACTATAAGCTTTATCAAAAAGGAAAGTTTTAAGCCTAATCTTAAAAGTGGAAAGGGTGTCTGCTTCCCGGACATTTACTGGCAGCTTATTCCACAGAGAGGGGCCTGATAACTGAAGGCTCTGCCTCCCATTCTACTTTTAGAAACTCTGGGAACAACAAGTAAACCTGCAGTTTGGGAGCGAAGTGCTCTGTTAGGAAAATATCTTACAATGAGATCTTTAAGATATGATGGAGCTCGGTCATTAAGAGCTTTATATGTGAGGAGAAGAATCTTAAATTCTATTCTGAATTTCACAGGGAGCCAATGAAGAGAAGCTATAACTGGAGAAACATGATCTCTCCTGTTAGTTCTCTCATAGTTCTCAAATCAGTGGGTCTACATGATGAGATGAACTGGATTATAGCTATAGTTGGGTTTTGCTCCTTATCTGAGGGTAATTATGCTTGGATATATGGCAGTGAATGAATGGAATCACTGGCACAAAGCATGTCATACCCTGGTACGATAGGTGGCGCTGTACCCATTTCAGCTATCGCTAATAGAGCCACTTCCTGTTGACGTCTTCACCACCAACAACAACAAACTCAGGCATTCAGAAAGATGGCGAACGCGGAGCGAGATGAAGCTGCGTCCCTCTCCATCTGTGATGAGCTGGTTATGGCACAGACGATGCACAACGGCGCATTCTCCATCTCGTTGTTTGTTTCTTTCTGACGGCAGCGACAGCAACAGTAATATCGTCTCCTTCCACTTCCGGGTGACAATCACGGGGAAAAATCTGGAGCATGCGCAGAACGCTTGATCCGATCCACGGTCATCTCCAGGCACGTTAAGTGGACATTTGGATCGAGTTATCTCAGGGTCTTAATTCGATCACAAGTAACCCGATCCGATTCAACTTCTTGTCAGATTAGGTTTGTTACATGAACTGAATAACTCAGTCTTATTGTAATTTAGCCATTAATCCGATCCAATTGCCCGCATGTAACCGCACTGTGTGTTGACGGCTTCCTCACATCGGAGCATTAGCTGAACAGCACAGATGCATCGTCTCACTTCCACTGATGCTTCAGTTTACAGTCAACTTTCAGAATTTAGATTCTGAAGAAAGCAGCTAAACTTCAACCCAAAATGTGGCCATGGTACTCCTCTTAAACATTGAATATGAATATTTCATAGTTCCATTATTTAAAAGCCCAAATAATTAACCAGCATGCACTTTTTCTGTTAGCTCTAGCTTGAGTTTTCTCTCCTAAAGCTGTGTTCCTGGAGTGTAATTCTTCCTCTTTATTCCACTTCAGTCAGCATTTACTTCCCTTGGACCGTCTGCCATCAGTATTCTCTGTATTATGCTCTTGTCCTGCTTTCCTGGCATGTCAGCACAAATTAGCATTTTTTTTACTGTTGCCTATAATCATTTGTTGCAAAAATAGTGAATAAGGGGTGTTTACACGGGAAAGACAGAGCTGAACTGAATGATCAGGGGAATAAAACACCACTTCTTCATGTCATTTTGAAGAATTTAATATGTAGATTTCATCCTCATCAATATCACACAACTTAATCCAGTAATATTAGTTACTGTTTGCTCATCAGATTATTCTGCTTTTCAGTCTGTAATTCCTAATCTGCATGGCAAGGACATCTGAACTCTCCAGTCATCTGGTACATATGGTGTCACAGAGGGAGAGTGAGTGGAGTATAAAACAAATACTGTCATGATTATATATATAATACTATAATACTAGATAAATACTATGCTGATTAATTATACTTATTTATTTCTGTAAGACCTGTCACGTCACGTTTTGAGTTCTGTTTTGTCTTGTCTTGTTTTCAGGTTTTAGGTTAATCTGTTGTCATGTTTTTCACGTTAGGTTCACTCAAGTCCATCACCAATCACCTCCCTAAGTATTTAGTTTCCCCAGTCACGGTGCAGAATCGTTACCTCACCTTTCCCCATGGTTCACGGTCACAGTTTGTCAGGTCAGGTGTTGCCTCTTAATTTTCATAGTCTCATCTTGTTTCATTAGCCATAGTCTTGTTATGTGTCACAGTTTAAGATTTTTGGTATCTGGCTCAGCCGCGCTTTATGTTCTCGTTTTTGTAATAAATCAAGTTTTGCTTAAGTTCTGCATCTGGGTCCTCCCTTCAACACCACGTTCTGACAAGACCAGAATTACAAACCACTATATACAGATGCCATATGGCAAATATTGCTGACTGACAGTCAATACCTAAGTTTTCCTTGTGTTATATAAAAATCTACTAAACATCAAAACAAAAGACAGATGAATAGGTGGCTGTAGCTCCTGTGAAAAGGTAATCTGCTAATCAGTGGTTTGTTTCTCATCCTCCCTGGACCACATATCAAAGTGTCCTTGGGCAACTCTCAGCCACATTACCACCATCTGTGTGTAAATGTGAAAAAAGGCACTGTGTAGCCTAAATGTCCTCTCCAGTATAGACTGAATGGGTAAAATGTAGCTCGTAGAGTAAAAAAAGCTGGACTAGAAGGGTCCAGCTCATTGAACATGGTGATATCAGCAAAATATTAGCAGTGCATCGTGTAGTGCAGCCGCTTAATGGATGAGGGAAATATTAGCAGTGCATCGTGCAGTGCAGCCGCTTAATGGATGAGGGAAATATTAGCAGTGCAGTGCAGCCGCTTAATGGATGAGGGAAATATTAGCAGGGCATCGTGCAGTGCAGCCCCTTAATGGATGAAGGAAATATTAGCAGGGCATCGTGCAGTGCAGCCCCTTAATGGATGAAGGAAATATTAGCAGTGCATCGTGCAGTGCAGCCCCTTAATGGATGAGGGAAATATTAGCAGTGCATCGTGCAGTGCAGCCGCTTAATGGATGAGGGAAATATTAGCAGGGCATCGTTCAGTGCAGCCGCTTAATGGATGAGGGAAATATTAGCAGTGCATCGTGCAGTGCAGCCGCTTAATGGATGAGGGAAATATTAGCAGGGCATCGTGCAGTGCAGCCCCTTAATGGATGAAGGAAATATTAGCAGGGCATCGTGCAGTGCAGCCCCTTAATGGATGAAGGAAATATTAGCAGTGCATCGTGCAGTGCAGCCCCTTAATGGATGAGGGAAATATTAGCAGTGCATCGTGCAGTGCAGCCGCTTAATGGATGAGGGAAATATTAGCAGGGCATCGTGCAGTGCAGCCCCTTAATGGATGAAGGAAATATTAGCAGTGCATCGTGCAGTGCAGCCGCTTAATGGATGAGGGAAATATTAGCAGTGCATCGGTGCAGTGCAGCCCCTTAATGGATGGGGGAAATATTAGCAGTGCATCGGTGCAGTGCAGCCGCTTAATGGATGAGGGAAATATTAGCAGTGCATCGGTGCAGTGCAGCCCCTTAATGGATGAGGGAAATATTAGCAGTGCATCGTGCAGTGCAGCCGCTTAATGGATGAGGGAAATATTAGCAGTGCATCGTGCAGTGCAGCCCCTTAATGGATGAGGGAAATATTAGCAGTGCATCGTGCAGTGCAGCCCCTTAATGGATGAGGGAAATATTAGCAGTGCATCGTGCAGTGCAGCCCCTTAATGGATGAGGGAAATATTAGCAGTGCATCGGTGCAGTGCAGCCCCTTAATGGATGAAGGAAATATTAGCAGTGCATCGTGCAGTGCAGCCGCTTAATGGATGAGGGAAATATTAGCAGTGCATCGTGCAGTGCAGCCCCTTAATGGATGAGGGAAATATTAGCAGTGCATCGTGCAGTGCAGCCCCTTAATGGATGAGGGAAATATTAGCAGTGCATCGTGCAGTGCAGCCCCTTAATGGATGAGGGAAATATTAGCAGTGCATCGGTGCAGTGCAGCCCCTTAATGGATGAAGGAAATATTAGCAGTGCATCGTGCAGTGCAGCCCCTTAATGGATGAAGGAAATATTAGCAGTGCATCGTGCAGTGCAGCCGCTTAATGGATGAGGGAAATATTAGCAGTGCATCGTGCAGTGCAGCCCCTTAATGGATGGGGGAAATATTACCAGTGCATCGGTGCAGCCATTTAATGGATGAGTAAAATATCAGCAGTACATCGTGCAGTGCAGCCACGTAATGGATGAGCTCCTTAAACTGTAAAGTAAAACCCCGCTTTATATAAAGCCAGAGCTGTTTTCGACACAGAGCCAGCCTTCTTAATGTTTTTCATGTGTAAAGGATATGAAACATCAGCTTGGTCTGTTTTCCAGCTGAACTCCAAGTTTTACTGGAAATCTAAGATGAACTGGGAGAAATGGTGAGAGTACAACCTCTGTGCTTCTGCCTTCTTACTCGGACACAAAACCTTTCAGCCTCACAACCTGTTTTCTGGAGCTTCTCACATAGCAGTGCAGGTTAAATCATACCAAAACAATTACATTGTCAAGTCCAGCAGTTGTAGCAGGGCTTTATCAAAGGAATCTTAAATGAAAAAGTATGTGTGTGACAGAGGACCCCTGGCTGTCCCCAGCTGGTCACTGTGTTTTTTGGCTTCAACAGATGAAGCATGTAGTTCTTTGTCTCTGCCAAAGCGTTTGTTTTTGCAGGCAAAAATAGCCGATTCAAGATTATTCTTCTTGTCACAGTAAAATTAGATTTTATTGCACCTTCTTAGAAATCGATGAAAGTCAAAGAAAAATATATAAATTACGAGAAGAAATAAGAATTAAAGAATAACATTTTTAAAAGTCGCCAACATATGTTGTAAACATGAAAAAATAACTGTAATTACCAGCTTATTTATTGCTTCACAGCAACATTCAGGTCAGTGCTGGCCTTTGAGTAGAAACTGTTTAAAAGTCTAGAAGGGTGTGTCATTAATGCCTCGTATCGTCTGCCTGAAGGCAGAAGTTCAGACAGAGATGGTGGGCAGGGAGAGATGAGCCTCTTACGATGTCCGTTGCTTTGTAGAAGCTACAGGAGGGAAAGATATCTTCCAGAGCAGGTAGGTGTATGTCAGTTACTGTCTGCAGGGCCTTTTTGTCAGCTGCAGAGCTTCTGCTCTACCTCACCAACCTGCCATAGGTCAGGATACTCTCTATGTAGCAGTAACAGAAAGACACCAGCAGATGTGGCAGGTTGGTCTTCCTGAGAACTCTCAGGAAGGATAATCAGTGCTGTGCCTTCCTGATTAAACAGTTTGAGTTGTCTGATATGTATGTGCCCAGGAACCCGAATGTTGACAGCTTCTCCACACCAGAGGCTTGTGACTGATGAGTCACTGATGAGCTTCTTTTGTTTTCTTGGTGTTTAAGGTCAGCTTGTGAACTGCACACCAGGTGTCAACCTCCTCCCTGTCTGTTGTCTCATCTCCTCTGATGATTAGGCCTAACACAGTTGTGTCATCAGCAAATTTAACATGACATTGCTATTCTGGACTGGCTTAAAATCATGTGTGTACAGGGAGTACGAGAAAGGACCTAGGACACAGCCTTGTGGTGCTCCTGCACTGACAGACACTGAAGAGGAGTGTTGGGGGCATATTAACAGACAAACCCTCATCCAAAAGGCAGACGTTGTGGTGGAGGCCTAGGTCGGCATTTTGTGGAACAGTATGCATTCAATCCCAATCTTCAGTCCACAAGTAGCAACCTGACATATGTCCCTGGTTGTTCCAGGTGGACCAGAGTGGTGTGGAGGGTGGTAGAGATTTGAATAATGCATCATTAAAGGTGACAGTTGCATCATAAATAACACCTATATTAGATCCAGTGTCACAGCTGTGAAGCACAACTTTTCAAAGAAAATGCAGTACTGGGGCGTTATACTGGCCCAGTATACAGCAGCCTTGCAGGCAGCTGCATTAAAACAAAAGCTCTATCCCAAAATTTATCCCAAAGGCAGCAAGTAGGAGCCAAAATGAACCAAAATGAGGTACAACACCACAAATGGGGGCTTAGGGAGAAGAGTACTGGATATCTCCCAATGGACACAGGAAAAGACCCCTCTGACAAATGTGATTTAAACCATGACAAAACTGTACCTTTAAGACAAACAACATGAATGACAGAAGAATGTTGTGTTTAACTGTGTCAAAGACAGCATTTAAATCTAAAATAACTAAAACAGCAGAGCAGCTCGTGTCAGCTGTGAAAAGAAGATCATTAAAAACTCTTGAAAGTGCTGTCACAGTGCTATGACGGACCCGGTGTTTAAAAGCTGAAGCTGATGAACCTTTTCCAAAATGTTCGACTGTCTGAAAAGTTTGCTTATTATCACTATATAAAAGTCACAGCCAGAGAGGCCATTTCATATCAAAACTTCTCAAGGAGAAGTTTGGAGACAAAGAGAACTGTGTTTTAAGAAGGAATGTTGTCTCCCCACGGATCGTTATCTTTATAGCTCCCCAAATAAGGAGATGCCTCCAAACTCAGGAGATATACCAGACCTGGGCACATAGAGGATTGTATGTATGTGTGTGTGTGTCACCTAATAAAAGAGCAAGGGAGGCCACCACTCGTTGGAGAACTCTTAGGAATCAGCAGAGAGAAGGTTCGTGTGTTGTTCTCCCCTTGCAAGTGAAATACTGAGGCCTCTGAGGGATTTCTGGGTTTCATACTGTTGTCTGTGAGTGAATTTTTCTAACATCGACTTAAATGGTAGTTTGGATATTGGCCAATAGTCACAAGCTTTTTCTTTTTGATAAGAGGCTGCAACATCTGCATTATCTAAAGCACCTGGTACACAGCCTGATGATAACGAATACCAGCCCAATAATGTGTCCTTAAAAGGGGGATATTTTTTAGATTAAGACTTAATTGTCATGTAGATAAACATAATTACTCTCCACATTTAGCCCATCCAGGTTGGCACCTGTTGAACACACACATGCACAAGGTCACAGACAGATGCCTTACACTGGAGTAGTGGGCAGACATTCACAGCACCTGGGGAGCACCAATCTTTGAGCAGTGAGAGTGGGAATCAAACCACCAACCATGGCTCACTCTCACCACTGAGCCAAGAATCTGCACCTGACGGCCCCCTTTTCAGCCACCAACACCTTACCTTTGTGCAGGCCGTAGCCTTGTGTTATGTTAACCTTGGTTTATACAGTGATCCTTGTTTAAGTTGTTCCTTAGTTTTAGCCTTTGGTTCAGCCTTGTACGGGAGGGCGGCCATTTTCTTTTTTTACTGTAACCTCTTTCTTCTGTTTATGTTGAAGTTAGGGATGTAAGTTGTAGGTTTGTATATCTTTGGGTTAGGGTTTGTCTTCACAGTTTAGTCAGTTATGCTTTTTATTCATAGTTTGGGATGTTTAGCTCTTTGTGTTGTGTTGGTCTCGGCTCTCGCTGAGGAGATGGTGCCTCTCTCTTTTTAAACAAAGAACTAAATAAATTAAGGGAAACCTGCTCAGACTGTCTCCTTATGTTCCCTGACTTTGAAAATTGTCAGTCAGCACTATCCACAGTTACATGTTGGTCCGTTAGAGTACAGATTATGTATATTTAACGATCAGAGAATGCAAACAAAGCCCATGTTACAACCATATGAACTTTCATGAAAAGTTCATGTAAAATCTTTTAAGAGAAACAGTTCAGAGAACATAAGCTGATAGGTGGAAGTAAACAGGTGTTAACAAAGACAAATGAATAGTTTCTGTTTCTGAACATACACCAGAGACATGCTAACCCGAGTCCTACCGGCAGAGATCAAACGCATGATACCATAACTCTGAGCTGTGACTCTATCATCTCTCTGTGAGCTGTGGAGTTACTGAGTGGAGTCTGCAGGAAAGCTGTGCTGTAAGAGTGGAGCACAATGTCATCCCAAATCTATGAAATTCATCAATAAAAAATGTAATGAAGCAGCCTAATGTAATGAATCAAAGTCATTGTCCAGAGCCAAATTATGATTAAGAAAAAAAAGGAAGAAAACATAATCAAAGTCCATTCACTGTCAGGACTGGAGGGGACGTCTCTGTGTTTGGTCCAGCTGATTAAAGCCTGCAGCAGCTCCTCTCTTCTTCTCTGCCTTAATGTGCTGTTGGAAAGGCACTGCAAGGTCAAACAGATAAAATAAATCTGTTAAAAGATCAAATAGACCCTTCAGAAAACAAACAAACGCAGAGCCAAGGCAAGAGGTGAGGAATTCAAAGTGAAACTGAAAGCAGAGCAGAGCAGCTGTAGCTGTGAGAGTGGACGCTGTGAGCGCCAAACAACAGCCCAACAGACTGCATGTGACAGAAGAGGAGGCAGAAATGGCTTTCAGCTTTCTGAAAGGCTGTTGGAACAATCTCATCAACATGTGTCTGTCATGTATTTACAGCTCTGCATACTGAGTGTGAGGAGATGGCGATCAGAGGCATTTCACTGGGATTTCTAGATCCTGTTTCACTAATTAAAGACAGATAGAGAGTTGCTTATTAGAATTCACAACATGCAATCTTGATTGATAGAGTGTGAAAATTCAGGTTTTTAGGTGTGATGATTGATGATAAATTGACATGGAAAGCTCATATAGCCCAGTTAAAATCAAAAGTGAGTAAAGATATTTTGTTCTGAAAAAGGCTAAGTATATGTTAAATTATAAAGCAATGAGAATTTTATATTGCTCACTAATTTTGCCTTGTTTAAGTTATTGTGCTGCAGTTTGGGGTAATACACACTCTACCAGTATGATTCCTCTAAGTTAGACTTATTCATAATGTGGGTTATAGAGAACACAGCAATGGGTTATTTATTGAATCAAGAGTACTAAAACTCGATGATTTGGTCAAACTCCAGACACTCACAGTCATGTTCATGGAAAAATGGAAAAATTTACCAGCAAATTTGCAAAATTTGTGTATTTTTAGTTCTGATAATGAAGATCATCACAGGAAATTTAATTTTAAGCACCAATTTGCAAGAACAACTTTAAAACAGATGTGCACTTCTGTTGCTGGAGTTGAGCTGTGGAATTCCTGACAGAATGATTTAAAGGGTTGTTTGAACATATTTCAGTTTAAAAGTAAATTGTATTGGGTAACTGTAGTTGTGCAGACCATCTGTTTCTAATAAATAAATTTGTCCTGAGGGAGGGGCAGGAAAAATAAGATTTTCTTCTTCCTGCTCCTCTCTGGTCATGGAATACGTTTTAGTTAATAGCTGTGTTTGTATGATTCGAATATGGCTGATCAGAACAAATAAAGAAATGAAATGAAATACCATCATAGCAAAGAATGAGCTCACACCTACATGGCAGTTCGATGCCAGGACATCAGTCACGAGCGTGATCCACTGCTTGTTATATTTGGTTCTGTTATGCGTTGTGTGTTTGGTTTAAGTTGCATGTTTATTTATGTTTTGTGTTTTTGTTACAATTGTGTTTACTATGATTTGAGTTCTTGCATGTATTGTTTTTTTCTGTTAACAAGTAAGTGGATCCACCTGATTGGCTGACTGCGGCGCCAGCCAATCGGGTGCCGGGACTGGCGCCTGGATTGTTTTTAAGGAGGCCAGGTAGCCGGAACAGAGGAAAAAATATGCGTGAGAAGGAGCGTTTGGTCGGCGAGAGGCGGCGGCGGCAGGAGGGAGTCGAGGGTTGGCCAGAGACGCCGGAGCAGCGCTTTGGAAGCTCCTGTGAGTCCCTGGTGTACAATGCGCTGTTAGCTGTAGGGTCAGGCCCACTCTGGAGGAGGGCGAGTGACCCTCCTGTCCGCATAGTGGTCTGCCGCCCATGTTCTTTGTTTTTTTAGGTCCGAGTCCGGTGCTGGGACCAGTGGGGAGCACCGGGGACCAGTGGGGACCAGCGGGGAGCACCGGGGACCAGCGGGGAGCGCTGGGGACCAGCGGGGAGCACCGGGGACCAGCGGGGAGCACCGGGGAGCACCGGTGACCAGCGGGGAGCACCGGGGACCAGCGGGGAGCACCGGGGACCAGCGGGGAGCACTGGGGAGCACCGGGGACCAGCGGGGAGCACCGGGGACCAGCGGGGACCAGTGGGGAGCACCGGGGACCAGCGGGGAGCACCGGGAACCAGCGGGGAGCACCGGGGACCAGCGGGGAGCACCGGGGACCAGCGGGGAGCACCGGGGACCAGCGGGGACCAGCGGGGAGCACCGGGGACCAGCGGGGAGCACCGGGGACCAGCGGGGAGCACCGGGGAGCACCGGGGACCAGCGGGGAGCACCGGGGACCAGCGGGGAGCACCGGGAACCAGCGGGGAGCAACGGGGACCAGCGGGGAGCACCGGGGACCAGCGGGGAGCACCGGGGACCAGCGGGGAGCACCGGGAACCAGCGGGGAGCACCGGGGACCAGCGGGGAGCACCGGGGACCAGTGGGGAGCACCGGGGAGCACCGGAGACCAACGGGGAGCACCGGGGACCAGCGGGGAGCACCGGGGACCAGCGGGGAGCACCGGGGACCAGTGGGGACCAGCGGGGAGCACCGGGGACCAGTGGGGAGCACCGGGGAGCACCGGAGACCAGCGGGGAGCACCGGGGACCAGCGGGGAGCACCGGGGACCAGCGGGGAGCACCGGGGACCAGTGGGGACCAGCGGGGAGCACCGGGGACCAGCGGGGAGCACCGGGGACCAGCGGGGAGCACCGGGGACCAGCGGGGTTGGCTGGGATTGGCTGGCAGGGACAGTGGTCGTGGCGCACAGACTGTATTTTTAGTAAAGTTTTAATTGTTTTTATTTTAACAGAGGGAACCCAACTCTTTTTAAGGACATTGTTTTGTTTTTTTTAATGTGGTTTTTAATTGTGCATCTAAGCTGCGGCTCATCAGTACCGCTCACCATCGTAGCTTTAAGGAGGGAGCTGCGATCGGTGGAGAGGGCTGGTTTGCGAGCCATGCGTGTCGTTATGGCGGGAGAACGACCACCGACGACCACCCCCTCCTTCACCCTGTGACACATCGGTGTTCTGAGGCAACAGACGTGTAGTGATCACAGGAATGAGCTGTAGCGCACCATCTCTGAGCAATATCTGTAATTTAACTGTAAATGTTTACTTGTACTATCAACTCAATCGTGTCATCTTCCTTCTGCACACATTGTGATGCATTTTCAATATGCAGGTAGCTGGAAACATTGTGCACCTCCTCATGCCAATGGCAGCAGTGAGGGTGCACTTTCTTATTTGGATCATGACACGGTGTAATATGTCACGTGTTGCTCTTCATCTGAGGATCAGATGATTTAAAAAAAAAAAAACTATTATGTCCTGATTTGCAAAATCTTTGAACACAAAAGTTGCATTAAATAACTGAAGGTAAGAATTGTATAAGCACCTCCCAGTGTTTACTTACAGGTTCTCTTATTGTAAAACCAACTTTAACTTAATCTATATATTAAAAAACATCAGAAGTCAAAATGTACCTCCAACAGACAGAAATGGTCACAAATTGCAGCTACTTACCAAACTGTGCTGCCAGTTGAAAGGCTGTGTCCTCACACTGCAGGTTGTTCAAGCTCATTAAAAATTCATACTCTCTTCCAAAAATACAAGTTAAAATCCATCACTGATTTGGAGAAGATGGTAGGGTTTTTGTTTCATTAACAGCCCCAAAAGCCATTCTCATTTCTCCCAAGTTTCATGATCATATAATGTTACATTTCACTGCAGCACGGCCTCTACTTACAAACTCGATCAATAAGCAAAGTAGCTCGTATCATTTCTGTTGTCCACTTCACACCTGCACTTACTGAACAACCCTCACTGTATGGCATCCTCGGCATATTGTTCTAACACTGCAACTCAGACTGGGTCCAGAGGAAATTTGCTTAAGCAACTTACTTTCCCACACCACTAAATTGAAGGTGCATAGTCATTGGTACCAGTTAGTAATGGGACCATCCAGTATTGAAGGGAACTTCACACTTTTCATATTTTACCTGCATTACACTTAGAATAAAATGAAACCTGCGACATATTGACATTTGACGTAAAGTGTTAGTCAAACTCTAGATCAGCCCAGTTTCACCAGAACCAGTGTAATACGTACATTTGTTCACTTGTCAGATGGTAACATATCCTATGTTGGGACAATATAGGATAATCACTCCTGCCTGAAAACCACAACGGAAAAAAACTCAATATTTAGTCAAACACTTATATATACAGTCAATCCTAAAATGATTCATACCCTTTGCAAACTGTCACAGGCTTTGGGAAAATCCAAAGTTCTATACTCTGTTAGAGCCAGTTACATGTTGAGAAAATTATTTGGATTTAAAAAAGCCCTGCATTCAGCATGTGGTTGGCCAGTGAACAGGATGATGGCAGCAGAATCAGGGGTGTGTTCTGAGCTTTGATAGACAGTTGTGGGGCGCACAGGCTCATGGTGTGGACAGCTAGCTGCTGTTCTGAGCCCGAGTCAGAGCCTACGATGCTCTCCACTGTATACCAGTGTTTACTCAGCTGCCGAAAGAAGCTCACAACAGAAGATTCTTCGTCCTGTGAAGTGATGCACATCCAAGCAGCTGTGAACACGAAGTCACCAGAGGAGGTTGCACCACAAATTAATTAAAAAAATTGCAAGAAAGGTTGTCTTATTTAAACTTAAAGTCTGAAGATGAGACTTTTAATGACTTTAAATGAGTCAGTAATTTATTCTTTACCCATCATTGTGACATAATTTTACACTCAGTGTGGTTACATGTGGGCCATCGGATCGGATTAATGGCTAAATTACAATAAGACTGAGTTATTCAATTCACGTAGACAGCTTAATCCGACAAGAAGTTGAATCGGATCGGGTTACTCACAATCAAATTAAGACCCGGAGATAACTCGATCCAAATGCCCGCTGAACGTGCCTGCAGACGACAGTGGATCGGATCGAGCGTTCTGCGCACGCTCCAGATTTTTCCCCGCGATCGTCACCCGGAACTCAAAGGAGACGATATTACTGTTGTTGTCGCCGCCGTCAGAAAGAAACAAACAACGCCAACAGGAAGTGGCTCTATTAGCGATAGCTGAAATGGGTACAGCGCCACCTATGGTACCGGGGTATGACCTGCTTTGTGCCAGTGATTCCATTCATTCACTGCCATATATCCAAGCATAATTACCCTCAGATAAGGAGCAGAACCCAACTATAGCTATAATCCAGTTAATCTCATCATGTAGACACACTGACTGTTGCATTAAAAGAATCAGTTATGGACAAAATATGATAACTTTTTTACTTTAAAAAGACTGAAAACAATAATGATTAAGCCTTAAAAGGATGTACATGTGTAGAATATATGTGTAAAAAAACTAGACAGTAAGAGCTTGCACACACAAAGGTGTAGATAAATGACAGCATCATGCATGGCTAATTACATCAGTTACTAAACAGGAAAATAAATCAGATCAGAACAGATTACTCAGTACTGACGCGCATATTCAAGACACATTGATTCATTGCTTTGTTGAGGGTTTAATATTAGCTTTTATTGTACATATTTATGCACTGTGCTTATACAGAGTTGTTACACTCCTTTTTGAAGGGAGCAAGCACTGACCCCCACGGTGTTAAGGGTTAAAACTGGAAAGAAAAACTGCTACATGCTTACAGGGAGAGTCCAAACAAGTGGGATGAAGCCTATAGTGGAAAAGTACCGGCCACAGGGAGATAGGGAGGAGTTTCCCACACAGGGAGAAGACATCTGAATGGAGCAGAGATGGGGTACGAGGCTGATATCGGACCAAAGGCAAGTCTAAACCACGGCTTCTCTCCAACTTTTGGACCAATAATATTTGTATGGAAATATAAAAGTTTATTATACCCTTTTTCTGATCAGACCACCTGGCAGAGAGAGGTCCACAGCGCTGTGGAACTCAAACCTTGAACCATTCAATACATTCTGAGCTAGACTCTGAGTTTGTGTTTCTTCTCTCAGACAGACAAACACGACAAATTGAATATCAGGAACTACAAAGACAGGCAAGATAAGTCCCACAGTTAATGCATTACCAGACCAATGTACACCCCACACCCTGAAAAATAGAGTATTTTTCAATTGAACTGAGTTCAGTTCAATTGAAACTAAACAAAAACATAAAGTTTAACGACCACAAAGTATCTGTAATCATCGGCCGTCTGGATGTGTTGCAGAATTTGCCTTCCAAATGATCTCCAACACTTATATGAAATATTTATTTCAGGGATGATGGGTTTATGCTCTGAAACTCAGAGTCATTTCCAAGATTGTGTTGCTCCAGGTGAGAATTTTAACAACTACATGGAGGTAATGTTTGTATTCTGTCAGAATGAAACTTGTATTTAAGCGGCCCAAATCTTATTTAAAACAAAGCAGAAGGCTCAGATGTGCTTTTTGTCACATTTCTAATGTGCATTGGGGATTTTTTTCTCCTGCATTACAGATAACAACAGTTTGTGCTTGTATGCTGCAGGTTGAACAAGTCTCTAAGGAGACAGATGCCATGTCCTGGGTAATTTGAACAACATACAAACTGGTAACAAATAAGAGCCTGCAAGCATTCCCTGTTTCAATGCTCAATCACAGCATGAAAGAACATAGCAAGACCCCACGGAGCGCCATGAATAAAGAATAATCAATATCAAGAAAGACATCCACTGACTGACATTACCTATTCCAGTCTTTTGTTTAGGCCGCCGGTCAAAAAGAGTTGTTCTCTTGATAATTTCATTGATCACTGCCAAGAAATGCTGAACAAGGAAGTCTGCATAATCTGCTACAGCATTAATTTAAAGTGGCCTGAAACACATAGAAAGTATCACAGGCCTCATTTAAATTCATACACAGAGCAGTTCACAGGTCATTTCCTCACTGACATGTTAATTAGTTCATTTGATTAATTCTAAAAGTACAGATTCACTTAAGATGAATTTCATTAAATCAGCTCATTTGCATTTAGTTTACACACTTCGTCAGTGTAAGAGGAAAAATAGTCCATTTTCAGACTGCTGCAAATACAAAGCAGAAGATTGATTTGATTATTAGAACACAGTTCCATGAGCATGTTAGTTCTCTGAAAAACATTATTATTTGTAATACTTTCTCCAGACAGACACATGACCCCTCATGTACATGAAAAAGAATCCACTATAAACATCCATCTATCCATTTTCTACACCCACTTAATCTAACTGTCGGGTTGTGGGGGGCTGGAGCCCATCCCAGCGGTCATTGGGTGAGAGGCGGGGTACACCCTGGACAGTTTGCCAGTCTGAACCTGTGTCCTCAAGTGTTCCCCAAGGTTCTGTTGTGAGCTCAGAGTTATTTGCACCATACAGACTCTTACTGTCATTTAAAGGTAGATCCTATCATTGTTTTGACTTGTAGGTTTCTTTTAATCCTGGTGATGCCTCAGAGCTGCATACAGTCCATAAAAGATTGGATGGCGAACAACCTTCTTCAACTAAACAGAAAAAAAACGAGTTGGTTTTGGCCCAAATGTGACAGACAATCTTCATCTTCAGTAAAAACATCTTTACATAATCTGGGGATTTCTATGGGCCATGATTTTAGACTGGAACAGCATGTAAATAGTTTAGTTTGCTTCTGTTTTTACTAATGTAGGAATATTGGTAAAACCAGGCCTGCTCCCTTTCCTGTAACTTTTCCAGATTCCAGCTGCCAGGCTTCTGAGGTCCCATACAACAGCAGTCTACATGGAGGCTGGTCAAACCCCTAAATATTTGTTAGACTCTCTGAAGCCTGAAAACTCCAATAAGACCCTGAGATCCTTTGATCATTGGTTGATGGTTTGTAATTGTTGCCCCTAAACTGTGGAACTTCCATTGGACTTAAGATATTTGAACAGTGTGGATACTACAAAGCAGCCCAATACCCATTTACTGATGGACTTTTATGTCTATAGTCTTATTCTATGTTTTTATCATTATGTTTTTTATTTTCATTACTATATTTTTAAAGCACTGTGTCTCATTAATTTCCCATATTTACTTGTTGTTTAACCAACTGATTGGCTTCATCTGGCCAAAAGGGTATACCTGAGTATCATCTGTTTTCCAATAGAAATGTATTCATTACTACTAATGGAAGTCAAACTAAAAAGCATCTTTCCGAGAACAGAGTGCGTATAAGTAACTCTGATGTGTAAGCTAACTGGAATCTACCTGATAATACAACTCTTAACCAGCCTATTGCAGCTCCTTTAATCCCAATTATGTTTAAACCCCTATAATGGGATGTTATGATCAATCGTATCATTGACAGCACCGAGGTCCAACAGGACAAGCAGAGGACAAAGAGATGATGTTGGAAAGATGCTTTGAGTATGGATGCAACCAAAACAGAACTTCCTGGTTTATTTGAAAACAGGGAAAAGATAAACCCCACATTTCAACATAATACTCATGAGAACATCACCCTGTCAGTGAAACATTGATAACATGTTTTACACCAGCAAATTCTGCATGTAAACCAGATATCAGCAAAAAGCAGGTAATGAGCCAATGGTTCACATTACTGAACTTATTTTCCAAAGAAACAGACAGTTTTAAAAGGTTATGGTGTTCCTATGTTAGGCCGAAACTCTTTTAAAACATTTTGGACTTGTTGGTGGATGCTCAAAGGTTAGGGCAGCAGACCACCTTCATCCTATGTCCAACGGTGTCTACCAGGTATACAGAATCCTCCAAGTTATTGGAACCAATGTGGATAACCATCGCAGAGAAGGAAATATATCAGCTATGGTCCATCCATTTTCTATACCTGCTTAATCCAAGTCAGGGTCATGGGTGGGGAGGGCTGGAGCCTATCCCAGCTGTCATTGGGTAAGAGGCAGAGTAACCCTGAACAGGTTGCCAGTCCATCACAGGGCCACACAGAGACAAACAATCATCCACTCTCACACTCACTCCTAGGGTCAATTAGACTCATCAATTAACCTGACAGTAGGGCTGGGCAATAAAGCGATAACGATAGCTATAGAGTAATAACTTTTCCTCCATAGAGATATGAAACATGTTCGATATACTTTTCAATAGATTACATCTGTCCATCTTTTTTTCCCCCTTGTCCTGTCCAGCATTATGGCAGCAGAATTGTAGTCTGAATACCTTTTATGCCAAACAGATTTGCTTTGCCAAGGGAGGGTTTTATAAATTAAAGCTCCCCTTGATGCCCATCAACTGCCCATTTATTTATTTTTGTTTACAATATTTCACATGTAATAGAGTCAACAAGGAAAGAAGAAGAGCAAAGAAGAGGAAACAGAACAAAAATAGAAACAAAAACCAGACAACCAGCTGCTACACCTGTAAAAACAAAACAGACAACAATCCACAGCCTTTGTGGGGAATCCAGCCTTAGAGCCTCCAGGAGCACCTGAAAGCAGACAAGCAGAGAAAAAACAAACACACAAACAAACAAAAACAAGCACAAGTAGCAGCAATCGCATACGAACAAGTGCTAATCTTCCCCCAATGACAACGCCTGTAGCAGTAACAGAAGGCCTTGGAGTCTGCTTTATCCAGCACCGTATGACAAAAAAATCTAAGAGACACCGTCGTATTACAAATGCTGAAGCTTATTGTGTTTCAAAAGACGTGCTAACAATAAGCACAGTGGAAAATAATGGGTTCAAGTGGATGCTAAAAGTTATCGACCCGATATATATTGATATCGACCGATTTAAAAAACATATTGTGATATGACTTCTTCACATAGCCCTACCTGACAATTTAGAGTCACCGATTAACCCAACATGCATGTTTTACGATGGTGGGAGGAAGCCGGAGAACCCAGAGAGAACCCACGCATACACGGGGAGAACATGCAGACTCCACACAGAAACAACCAGTCGGGATTACAACCCTCTGCTGTGAGGTGACGGTGCTAACCACCACCCCACCCTGCAGCCCTCAGCTATGTCCTCATGGATGTCATTACTTTCACACATGCACCTGAGAGACAGACTGCTGCAGATGGCCACAAAAAACTGCGAAAACTGTGCTCCCAGCTATAGTGGGGGCAGGAGAGTCGGCAGTCCATGGCTGTGGTGGCAGCAGGTGCAGATTCAGGAGGTGCATGGTATATATTGGTTCACCTGGAGTGAAAATGAACATGATGTGAACCACCTTTTCAGAATAAATCTGAAGTTACCTTGATAACACTGAGTTCTACTTCACAGAGCATCATCACTGTGAGAGTATTTAGGTTTAGCTTCTTTCGAGCACTTTGTAAAGTGCTAAATGACAAATACAACGATTCCTTTATTTTTTATAAACCCACCAAAACATGTTTTGATACAGATATGGAGGACTGCTACTTAATATTAATTTTGTCACATTCTGAATGTGAAGAAAACTGCATCTGTATTTCATATGATACATTTCATCTACTTTTTCCAACATATGATTTAACAAAAAAATCTGATGGATATTTGACATTTACTCAATTTTGTACAGTGCAACCAAAGTGTTGTTAAAGGGCAATTCCAGGAGGTCAACCACTGTGAATCTTAGGATTACAGCTAACATTACTGATGGGAAATACATATCTCCACATGCTTAAACACCTCAAGAGAACAAGTAACATTTTCATGTCAGCAGCATTAGGCTAGAATCAGCAAGGGTTTATAAATCCCTCCTGGTGGTGCATTCATATTCTGAAGTGACAGTCTGACGACAAAGCTCCACATTCAACTGTAACATACGATTGCTTTGCATTAAGAAGGTGTGATATTGGGAACTCTGCCCTGAATATGAATATGAGGGATTTACGAAAGTTATTTGATTAACTTCAGAGTAGAGATATATTTCGACAACATAACACAAGACAATGGACAATTCTGCACACTCACAATATTACTGTCGCAGGTAAAATGAAAAGAAAACCATTTATTTTAAACAAAAGCCAGATAACCATTTCCAAAACAGAGAGTGGGTGATGCCAGGAGTTTAAACACAGAGGAAGGTGATTGGTGAGTGAAGACAGCTAAGAGACATAACACAGGGGAAGGGAGTGCAGCTGATGAGACACTGAGGAAGTGAACAGGACTGAGACAAGACAGAATCATGACAATAACATCATGATCAAACAACGATGGCAGAGACACCTGAGCTCAACTGCAACAGAAAACATTACAGATGGTCATTCACAGCAATACATCTGCACAAAGCCTTGTTTACAGGGACTTTTGACTTCTAACTGTTTTGATCATTTATGCGGCAAAATGAATTTCCCATTTTGGAATTAATAAATTTAAAATCTAATAGTCTTCAAAGAGTTTCCACCAATACCGAGCCAAATTTAAGATTCAGAACGACTCCTTAAACGAGGAACTTTTAATGGAACACGAAAAAGAAAATTGTGTTTTTGAGGAGTTTTACACTTGCTGGTAACTTCAGACACTCTGATATATGCGTATGTCTTCCAGAATACACAATGCTGCCAAAAGTATTCACTCACCCATCAAAATAAATACATTCAGGTGTTCCAATCACTTCCATGGCCACAGGTGTATGAATTCAAGCATCTAGGCATGCAGACTGCTTCTACAAACATCTGTGAAAGAATGGGTCGCTCTCAGGATTGTTGTTCAGGTTGTTTTTCAGGAACTGAGTTTGGCGGTTGCCAGGGGAACGGTACTTGTCTGACTGCATTGTGCCAGGTGTAAGATTTGGTGGAGGGGGGGATTATGGTGTGGGGCTGTTCTTCAGGAGCTGGGCTTGGCCCCTTAGTTCCAGTGAAAGGAACTCTGAAAGCTTCAGCATACCAAGAGATTTTGGACCATTTCATGCTCCCAACTTTATGGAAACAGTTTGGGGATGACCCCTTCCTGTTCCAACATGACTGTGCACCAGAGCACAAAGCAAGGTCCATAAAGACATGGAGGAGCAGGTTTGGTGTGGAAGAACTTCACTGCCCTGCACAGAGTCCTGACCTCAACCCAAAAGACCACCTTTAGGATGAATTAGAGCAGAGACTGTGAGCCTTCTGTCCAACATCAGTGTCTGACCTCACAAATGTGCTTCTGGAACAATGGTCAAAAACTCCCATAAACACACTCCTAAACCCTATGGAAAGCTTAAACCATTTGGTCCCCACAACGTGTCAGACCTCAGAAGTGTGGTGGGATTAATTGCTGCTTCAGTTCTTCATCACTTAAGGCTACATGGCCAAGAGCACTTCTTGTCACTTATGAATGTACAAGCTACCACTTTTTCTATCACTTTCTGGTGCATGAGACTGCTGAATATTGACTTTATCCTTCTGTGGAGGTAGGTGACACATCGGCTGTGCCAGATGGAAACTGTGTAAGGAAAACATTATTCCATAGTGCTGTTCTATCAAAAACTAACTGTGGAGAGGAATAGGTCGACATCTTATCTTTGGGTTTTTCACCTTTTTGTTCTCCAGTCTGTCTCCTGACCTCCCTCAATCTGCATCTGTAGTACTTCCTTACACATTAGAAGTTTGTGGTTAATGTAAGAAAAACATCATGGTTAAATTTACTGTTGCCATGGCTATGTGTACTGCAACTGTTACGTCACCAGTTCAGGAAAACCCTGCTCATTCAAGGTGAATCTTTTTTTTTTCCATAATCACAAGCTACCCCAGCCTCTCACCAACTGCTCACCAGTCATAGCGGGGTGGGGATACAAACCCTGGTTCGGGTAGAGGGTAGAAATAGAAGAGGCAAAGATAAGTGGGAATGGGATGCTCATACAAAAGTGATGCTTTGGGAGCATCCTCTGTGTTCAAAACGGGCGCAGGGGGCTCGTGACCAAGCATCAGTTAGTGAACAGACCAAAGATGTTTGATTATGTCAAGATCTGATGATCACAGAGGCCAATCCAAGTGTTCTGCATTGCATTATTATGCTGCACCCAAAACTGAAAAATACAACTTTGAAGTAACTCAACCATGCAGTGCTATTACATTTCCAACATTATTCCGTGGGATACATCCCTAACCATCACAGAAGTGCCTCAGACAATCCAAACCAGAAGCTTCTGTGGGTGTTTTCTGTACATATGTTTGTCCCGAACAAAGAGAAAGCATGAAAGATGATGTTTTTTTTTATGACATCAGTACTTGATGTCTAGTAAAATGTCCACTTCTCCAGGTCCTTGTACTATAATTTGAATTGTTCCACATTGACCCTTGGACCATTTTCAGCTTCCCTGAGCTCTCGAACGGACTGTTTTTGTTGAAACTGTGATGGAGAGATGTTGGTTTCACTTAGGAGCCTTCTCCAGTTAAACTGAAATCATTGTCTGTGGCCCACAGAAACAAAGAGGAAGTGTTATCAGTCACCTTGAGACTCTCTCTCTAAAACCTAATATTCAAATTAGAAATCTAGGGGTAATATTGGACTCAGACTTGAACTTTAACAGCCACATTAAATCAATAACATCAGCAGCTTTTTACCATCTATAAAACATTGCCAGAATCAAAGGAATGGTGTCTAAACCAGACTTAGAAAGACTAATCCGTGCATTTGTCTCCAGCAGGTTAGACTACTGTAACAACCTGCTCACTGGGCTCTAAACAGGCTGTAAGACAGCTGCAGAACATCCAGAACGCTGCTGCTCCAGTCCTGACCAGAACCAGGAAATACGACCATATTATCCAGAGCTCAGGGGTCTGCACTGGCTTCCTGTCGCTCAGAGAATAGACTTTAGAACAGCTCTGCTCGTGCACAAGTCTCTTCATGGTCTAAGTACATCTCTGACACGTTAGAGCCATATGAACCAACTGAAAACTGAAAACAGTTCTTTTTAACTGTGCATATGACAACTGAAAGTATTGTATCTGCACTCTTCACTTGTAATTTAAGTAATACATTTTATGTTTTAATGATTTTATTTGCCTACTTGTGATTTTATGTAGCTGTAAAGCACTTTGAGTTGTGCTCTACAAATAAACTTGCCTTGCCTTGAGTAGCTTTAATTCTGTGATTTCCCGACACACGTTCAGTGACTGCATGTCACTGAACCGCTGTCTTCATTAAACAGTTTCACCATGTAAACCCCAGTACATGCTGAAATATTGGTTTCATATTTGACACTAAATTCACAGGCACACATTTTTGTTGCCTGCACAACTTCATGTATTCTATCTTATTCGTTCAGAAAGTAAAGAAAGGAGACACTAAAGCCAGTCTCTGCTACAAATTAAGGATGTTGCTGTTGAAGTTCTAGCACATAATAAATCATGCAGTTTTTGTTGAAAAATATATATCGATATCCCCAGTATCACGCACTAGACTTGTTTATTTCAGTGAAATTATGGTTGATATGAGTTCTGAAAGCCCACATGGACACTCACAGTTTGTTCCTTTAACCAGCTGGTCCTCAAACCAGTGAATTTACAACTCAGAACATACTGAGCATCATACTTCCTCTGCTGCTATCATTTTTGGCCTTCTGTGTGCACATAGATCCATTCTAAGAGTAATTGCCTGGTTAGTATTGATCTAGTTGTAACTAACGGTTAGCAAAAACAAGGGAACTATGATGCTATATCAGCTCCTGTTCTTTTAAACATCTACATGTTTTTCCATTCATTATGATGTTAATTTGCTTTTATTCAGTTTGTTTTTGTAAGACGCTGCTTCACCTGCAGTAATCAATGAGACAAGATGACAAAATGTTAAAGCAAGAACAGCTGACTTTCAGCGTTTCTCAGCCAAATTCTTGAGGAATGAATATATCTTTCGATGACATTTGAGAGCAATAACTTAGTTTTGACAGAGCAGAACAGTCTCTGTCAGTGAGCAGAATGCCGATAGCCTTTCCCTCACTTATTTCTATTCCCCTGTGGAACTCACCTGAAAAGGTTAGACCACAATTCCAGAAAAGTCAAGCTGCTGCTCAGCCTTGTGGTTTTCTTTTGAAAAAAATGACACTTGATGTTTTCCCCCCAGCTCTGGAATCTTATTTACCAGCAGTTTTACACAGTGGAGGCATGAGAAACTAAAATCAGGACACTTTAAATGAGCTCATTCAGCCCAACTTTTTCCTGTTTGGTCAGTTTCTGACAGTATTTTCTCATAGCTTCTGTGTATGATGCAGTCAGATGAATGTCTTGTAAAGACTATGAATATCCACTATTAATGAAAAATAAATCAAGTGACATTTCTGTTTAACATTACCTTGAAATGGTTAGATATGGCTTAATTATACTGTATTAAAGTCATGTCAATGAAAATGATTGATGATTTAACAGTGGGTTTTACACAAATGGTAAAATAATTTGAATCGTCTGGGTTTACTACTACTACTGTTCTTCTACTTATATAGTGTCAGTCAGCTTGAATTTGAGGGCTGCAGGGTGGGGTGGTGGTTAGCACCGTCTCCTCACAGCAGAGGGTTCCAGGTTAGAATCCCAGCTGGTTGTTTCTGTGTGGAGTTTGCATGTTCTCCCCGTGTATGTGTGGGTTCTCTCTGGGAATCCATCCAAAAACATGCATGTTAGGTTAACTGGAAAATTAAATTGTACCCCGCCTCTCTCCCAAAGACAACTGGGATAGGCTCCGGCTCAGGCCCCCCACAACCCTAAACTGGATCACGATGGAAGATTGTAAATAAATAAATAGCACAACACAGTAAAATATTACTGAACATAGTAATCATAGTAGTTATTAGGCTCCTCTCAGGTACTATAGTATTACATAATAGTAAAAGGCAATCTGAGATTTTACAAGTGAAGCAACATTATTTCTGGCTTTTTGAGAACTAGGCCATTGCACCAACATCCACTCATCCAGCCGCAGCCTGCTGAGAATGGCTGGTGTCTTATCTTTCAAGGGGACCACACATTAGTTATTAGTGTCAGGGAGCCACCTGGGAAAAGGCCATTTTTGTGTGTTATAATGTCATCTTTTCACTGCTGATGTGGACATGAGTAACGTTCACGTTTCTCTGGGTGTAGGAGTGTTTGTGCAGGGTATTTGTTTTTTTAAGTGCATATCTGTGAGGATTCGCTCTACAGATTACATCTGATGCGTAGGTGGATTCTTACCATGAGCACTGCTTCTGGGATGTCTGGAGACACATATGTGTAGTACCACCTGCTGTCATGTGGGGGAGCAGTTGCTCTGCAGTTGAACTTTGTGATTCCTCTGGATCTGCTTGTTATTCAGCTCTCTATCACATCAAAAGAATGGTACTCTGAAATAGATGTGCTTTAGTCCCGTCAGTTGCCGTAATACAATCACTTACCTTTAAGAGATGTTACCGATATCCATCTATGCAGGGACAGCAGACTGATTTTGCAGTCAGCATAAAACATCCCATAGTCACTGTTGCTATAGCGATCCTCCACATCTCTGCCTGCTATGAGAGCACATTTTGTCAAGGTGGATGGATTTGCAAACAACAAAATGGATGTTGTGAGAGTGAAAAAGCAGTTATGTCACTGCTGGTTGAGAGAAAGTTGGTGCTTCTCAGGGACAGAGGCTGATGCTGGATCATGCAGATGATCCTGTAAAAGAGGTCACCGTTCTTTTTTGGATTTTCAGCTCTTTCCACACACTCATGGGGGAGTTTTCACCCAGAGATTATACAGCAACTTGATCCATTATTCATGACTCAGCAAAAGTAATAATGCATCCTCCTAGGGGAAACAACCGAGTCCTCTTTTTAAGGATTCTATGTTCCCAGAGGTCTCCATTATAAGTTATGAATCTTAATGTATATGAAAGTGTTAAGGTGGGAAGCTCTGTACACCATGACAAACTGTGAGCCTCCAGGCTCAGTGGTGAGCACTCTGGTTTGCAGTCACTTGAGGCACACGAGTCGCTACCACCAGAGTGTCTATCTGCTGTGCATTGTGGTGTGAAAAAAGCTTTTACACTTCCATGACTGATGCCCTACACCATTTTAAATCTCCCCTTGGAATTATATCAAAGACCGTAGGAAGTTCAGGTCACTGAGGAGAGAAAGTTTGACTCTCAGACATGATTAATCAGGTTAGAGTGATTATTAATAAGTTGACAATTAATCTTTTATTGCCAGAGATATTAATGGGAGACATACTCAAACATACACAGACTCACATTGAAAAGTGTGTCAGGAGAAATGTGTGTTTCAGTATCTTTCTCATGACCACTTTCATTCATGGTGGGAGTTAAAATCAAACCACTAAACCACCAAACATCTGGATAAGGCTCCACCACCAAGCCACATTCAAATGCTGCATGACTGAATTTTCTGTTTTTAAATTCAGGCAAAACTGAAGTTACTGTCTTTGGACCTGAGTACCTCAGGGAAACACTATCTTGCTGTAAAGTTAGATCACATTATCTCAGCTTTTAATTGTTTTTTCTGACCAGGATCTGTCCTCTGACGCACATATAAAACTGGTTTCTAGGACTGCCTTCTTTCACCTTCGTAATATTGCTAAAATCAGGAACATCCTGTCTCAGGGTGATGCAGAGAAACTAGTTCATGCATTTGTTACTTCAAGATTGGACTCCTGTAATTCCTTATTATTGGGCTGGCCCACATATTCTCTGAAAAGCCTCCAGCTGATCCAAAATGCTGCAGCCAGAGTTCTCATGAGAACTAACAGCAGAGATCATGTTTCTCCAGTTTTAGCTTCTCTTCATTGGCTCCCTGTTAAATTCAGAATAGAATTTAAGATTCTTCTCCTCACATATAAAGCTCTTAATGACCGAGCTCCATCATATCTTAAAGAGTTCACTGAGTTTCAGCTCCCTGAGGCGCATGAGTAGCATTTATCACTTGGGGTAATCTTAATGATATTTTCCTGGATCATTGTTGTTTTGTCTTGGATCGTTTCTATGACACTCAATTACCCCTGGCCTCTCACGTTGTACTTAGTATACAGTCTCCCGGTCCTGGACTTGAGGTGAAACCCTCCACACAATGTGGAACGTTTTCTTCATATCAGGGGCTTCTGTCTCCTCCTTTGACAATTTATTGCCAATTTCTTGTAAATGGACATTAAAAAGAGCAAGGTTAAGAAAAAGAAAGCTGTTGGAGAAAATCTGTTCACAAAAGGACAAACGAGCAGTGAACAACTGATGACTCGAAGTAAATGAGTACGTATGTAGATTTGTGCCTGTTAAATTATGGCAAAAGAGGTGCAACACCGCCATCTATTGGCGCAGTGGTTGATTTGGGTACTGCACAGAGAAAAGAAGACTTCACTGTAGTGTTGTTCAGATTGTTCCGAGACTGTGATGCCAACTTTCCCACACCACTGCGGTGCTGTATGCTTTGTTGCAGAAAAGAGCTGTAATTAACATCCCACAATCCACCTGGTCGTCATCTGTGATCTGTAGAAGTGTGGAGCTGCATCTCACAGATAGCTGTGATCCATAACATGTAATATTTAATCAAAGCGACCCTGACGGAAGAGTCCTGAAGTTTGATTACTCATCCTAAACCACAGGATGTGAACAGGTTTTTCAGTTACCATCCTCAGCAGCCACAAACTCCTTAAGTAGCAAAAGTGTTTCACAGCATGGAACCAACCACAAGTGGCTGACATTCAGTGGAAAAACTTATCTTTATTGCTCTGTGTTTAGCACCTGCTGCAAGTGATAGCCCTTTCAAAAAGGGAGGTATGAATACATGGAAACATGCTCATCAAAGGAGAAGCATGAAAAAAGTAAGATTCACAGGGATAGTGCTGGTGCTTGCTTTCTAATGGTCAATAAGGCAGATGTAAAAAGCCTTTGAAAGACAAACAAATGTCTATACATAATGAAGTCAATCATGGCAACTTTCTGGTTGATAATGCTTTTGAGTGGGTATGATCTGTGTCTTCAACAGCACATTAACAGCTGTGTTGAGCAAAGCAAGAAGCGTTATGACACTAGTGCAAGAGGTTCTCTTGTCATTTTACTATCAAAAGACATTATAGGTAAAGTTGTGAGTGTGATCAGTCAGGTGATAAAGGACACGATTGCTGATGAAGTGAGAGGGCAGGAATGTTCTCAGTCCAGATAGATACTACCCAAAATTTAAATTTAAAAGAACAATGTACAATTATTTCAAGATATGTTTCACACGCCATCCATGAGTGACTGGTTGCTGTGATGGACTGTGAAAGATCCACAGGCTAGTATTTCACAGAGCTGCTAAAACAGACATTGCTCAAACTCAACATTAACACTAGTATGTGTGTGGGTAATCCTACTGATGGTGCAGCCAATATGCAGGGACAATATCAAGGGTTCGGGTTCATGTCTGGTGTTATGCACATATTCTGAATCTGGTATTGGCAGACACAATAGGCACTGTTGTAGAGGCCGCATCTCTCTTTTGATGTCGCAGTTTGTCCCAAAGAATCATACAACCGTTTGCAAGTGTGGGAAGAGACAAGTAATAACATATGTCAGAGAGGGCTGTCTCCAGTTGGGGAAACAAGATGGTGGGCTAAGGACCAGGCTCTGACTAAGGTCTTTGGATGCCTTGTTTGTTGACCTACTGCTGACCCTAGCCTTAGTTGAGGGAGACATGAGTATGAAGCCAACAGTAAGGGTCAAAGCAAAGGGAGACATTGAAGCCCTTCTAAAGTATGAGACAGTCCTCAGCAGCTCAAACACCTATAGGCCTATAGACACAGGGACTGGATATTATGGCAGCTCACAGCCTGGTTGAGGGGACAGAGCACAGCCTCAAGATATACATCAGAGACTTTGAGGGAGTGAAAAGAGCAGGTGATGAGTTTGTGGGTTTGGGCCGATAAAAAGCTGCAAGATATGGATAGATGTGAGCTGCTGATGCAGACTGCTCTTCCAGGGAAACAAATTAGAAAAAAGAAAAAAAATGCCAGGAGAAGTTTTACAAGATGACCCACAAACCTGAGTTCATCAGCAAATGCCTACTGAAGTTTGATGACAGCTACAGTTGGCACATTAGAAACTGAGCTATGTAGGCTGAAGAGGTCCCCTCTGGAGCAGCACAGTGTTAGGACAGGTTTAATGATACCACCAGCAAGTGAAGAAGATAAACGTGCTCATGTTCCGTCTGTGTTCATCTCACCCTCTCACAGTATAACCTACTCACTGATGCCTACCATGTAATTGGACTGACATATAAGTTTTTGTTGACACATTCAATCATTCAATCAGTATTTGGAGGCCCTCATGCTAATTTCTACTGAAAAGGAAATCCACATGTCCATTGACAATGACACAGGTATAAACAAAGGGAAAACTGGATTATTTTGCCATCACCTGTCCAGGTGATGGCAAAATAATTAGACATTGTGGAGGTCAAAAAGTACAGAAGAAGGCAGCAGTGATAGAAAGGCTGGTCTGAAACACAGCCCAGAGGCCCTAATCATGGCAGCTCAAGAACAGGCTCTGAGCACAAGATCAATAGAGACCAGGGTCTACCATCCCGGACAGGACCCCGGGTGCAGGCTGTGCAAAGAGGCCTCTGAGACAGTCCAGCACATAGTAGAGGGTCTAAAGATGCAGGCAGGTACAGCACACATGGAAGCCATAACCAAGTGGCAGGAAGAGCGTACAGGAACATCTGGGCTGAGTATGGATTGGAAGTCCCAAAGTCAATGTGGAAGATACCTCCAAAGGCGGTTCAAAGAGAATTCAAAGAGGATTAAATTCAATTCAATTCAGTTTGATTTTATAGTGCCAAATTACAAGAAACATCCTCTCAAGACACTTCAATAATACAGTCCAAATCAAGCCAATTGGAGTTCAATTCATTGTAATCATAATCCAATCAAATCCAATTAATTCAATTCAAAATTAGTCCAATTCATTCATGCTGAGCCATTTCGAAAATAATATCCTAGCTAAGGAAACCAACAGATTGCACCGGAACTTCTCTTCAGTTCAATCTCCCGTCCTGAGATGCATGGGGCGACTGTGGAGAGAAACGACTCCCTTTTAACAGGAAGAAACTGTCAAGATCCATGTATTTTTTGTGTTTAGTCTTTTAGTCCTTTAGTCTTGTCATTTCCTCACCTTTCCTCAGTTCCCTCCTGCCAGTCGTCAGCTCCAGTGTGTTCACCTGTGTTCATTATCATCAGCTGCACTCACTCACCAATCGCCTGCTTTGTTCATGCCAGTTGTCAGATCCTTACCATCACCCATGTTAAGTCAGGTTTGTCATGTTACTGTTCACGGTCTGCTCAAGTTATTGTTATTCACGTCAGTCAGGTTTGTTTGTTACTCGGTTTTTGTTTGATCTGTTTTGTTGTCTGGAATTCCGGCTTTGACGCGTTTTTTATTACAATTTCTTTTAATAAATCAAGTTTTCACTTATAATCTGCATACGGGTCTTCACCTCCTCGCCTACACTACACATCATGATAGAAACCTCTGGCAGAACCAGACTCAGGAAGGGTGGCCATTTGCCTCGACCAGCTGGGTGACAAAATGGCAGAGCTAAGATCCTGTGGGACTGACAAACAGGTGATGGCTAACCAACCGAACATTGTGGTGGTCGACAAACTGCAGAAGAAGGCAGTGCTGACTGATGTAGCTATTCCAAGTGACAAGAAGGAGGAACACGAGAAGCTTGAAAAATACCAAGGGCTGAAGGAGGAAGTTGAAAAGATGTGGGAATTGAAGGCAGCAGTGGTAAATGGTGTATTAGGGGCTGTGACCCCCAAATGGAGAGAGTAGCTCCAGAAGATCCTGGAAACAACATCAGAGTTCTTCCCTCTCCTCTCTCTTAGTACAGCTAAGATACGGTGTAGAACCCTTGAGCTCCTAGGCCTCTGGACCCAAGCTTGAAAGTAGGGTACCGCCCACAAGAAGGGCGAGTGTGGAGTTTTTTATGAAACAATGTCAGAGTGGATAAATACTCATATCAACTTTATTCAGTCAAATTTACACTGACATACAATGTTGACTGGGCAGCAAGGACACACTCAAAAGCATATGGTTCAAATTCAACTCAAAGATTATTCAATAACTAACTTGGTCATGGTTTTAAAGAGCTGTGGGCTGTTATGATATACAATTATGTATGGATGGAGCTTTTGAACTGATCTGGAGTTTAGAATTGAACTGCCTAATGCTCTCATTAGCAGAGTGAGCTTCACACTCACAGATTATCTGTATGCACACAGTCACATTACTCAGCTGGAGAAAAGGTGACACCAGCATGCTAATTAGTAAGGGGTATCTGCTCTTTGAACAATTCTTGATTTTTCAGTAATCATTAAAATGCTTTGATTTTAAGTCGTGTAAAAAAAAAGGCAGAGGAAGTTATTTCCTGCCATCTCCCAAAAAACAATAAATTCTGGGGAGTGATGATTGAAGCACTAATTAATGCAAACTAAGCAAATGGCCCCCTTTAATTACCACAATTATAACAGTCATTTGTCATGTTATCATTTTTTTTCAGACATTGGTGCACAGAGAAGTACAATGTGTGTTTTTTTCTGCAACAGAAGATAAGTGAGATGCCTGTGTTTCAGCCTTCAGGGTCTGTATCCCCAGTGCATCATGCAAATAGCAGACAAAAAAACTGACAGCGAGGAATCACAGGGCTGTGTGAACAGAAGGCCTGTAGGGTCTTCTACATATCAATAATGAAGGATGAGCTGCAGCTCTGACGTGTCTCGGGTCCTTCTCAGGAGGATTCATTCATGAGGTGGATGCTGGTGCCCTTAGCGGGCTCACTTTAACCCCCAGGTTCCACGTGGGATCGCAGGTTCAGTGTTTTTCTGTTCTCTTGGCATTTGATGAGCACGCTGTACCGACTGATAAAATGAAACAAAAAGTAGGCCAAGGATTCTTTTAACATTTCAAGGAAGGATTGAATATTGTTTCAGTCATTTTTGCGGTAGTTGTGTTACTTTTGTTGGCTATTTTGCTATTTTGTGTTTTTGTTTCCTATTGATCATTTTTATGCGACAGTACTTGAGGAGCAACAGCCAGTCACTTCAGAGACTATTCCACATATCCTAATGTATCAAAAGTTCTATTATCTGTCATTGCAATTAAATCGATCGTATTTTAGAGATTTATTTTGAGACACCCATAAGTGGGTAAATCATCAGATTTAAAATAATGGGTACTGGCTGAGACTGCATATTTTGAGTCCATGTTCGACCAACTAAATAGTAAAACGGTCGACAAGAGAGAGCCTCTTAGGATCATTTTTGGACATGCAGAAAAACTAATAAATGATGCGGATACAGCCTGAACCTTGGGAAGGGCCATAAATATTGAATAGCTGTCTTGAATAGTGTCGGTCTCATCTGTCTTTTTGTTATGTTAAAAAAGAAAAAAAATGGAGAATATGGAAGAACAAAACCCTCCAAACGTTTTCACAAAAAGCCAAAATCAAACACTGACTGAAAGAATTTCATTTATTCTTTTTGTACACAAAATAAGAAAAGGATCACCCAAGAAAAAAGAGAAAACTGTGCAAATGTGTTCAAAATCCAGTGTGGCGTAATCTGTGACATCAGTGATGTCATCAAATGCAAATTAGATTATTAAATCTTCTACTTTTAGAAACTTTGGGTCTCATTTACAGTTTACCTTTATTTCTGAGCACTTTTAAGCAGTTGCCTTTTAAATTCTATTCAAGATATAAAGTTTTCAAAAATCCTGGCATTTAAAGGGTAATGGTCCATGACTGAGCCAGAGGGTGGGATTACAGATGTATGACAGGGAGAATGTGCAGGGTCTGTGTCACTGGAGGAAAGGGATGAGCGTGTTGGGTGCTGATCTGAACTGGATCTATTGAAATTCTTATTTAGCTCACTGGCTCTGTCCAGGCTTCCACCAGTCTGATCCTCTTTTTAAAGCCTGTGATCTTTTTCATCCATGACCACACATGCCTCATGTTGTTTTTCTGGAATTTACTCTCCAGCTTTGTCTTCTTTTTCAGCTGCCCTGAAACAATAACTCCCTGTGTCGCTCCCTGAAGGCTTTTACAGGTCACTGGTGATCCTCACTCTCCTTGTGGGAATAATACTCTGTACACAGATGTTATTGTAGAGTCACACACTCAGCCACAGCTTTGGTATCTTAATGTGCATCACAGAGTGCATTCCACTTTGTTTACTCAAAGCATCCCCGCAGATCCTCTTCAGCTGTTTGTTTTTAAAAGCCCATACACGGACAGGTTGCTGAGGAACAATGATTGTACAGTTCAAGGTGAGGAGAACCAGATTATCATTGATCATCTTTTACTTTTGCATCATATAAATCCAACTTTTAATTATCTTTGGAGGAGCAGTTGACAAAACTGTTGGGATGTAGAAAGTGTAGCAGAGTCCAGAAATCACTCTGAACGCATTGGATTGTTGTGTTTACTGCCTGGCAAGAACTGAGCTTGTGTTGTCACAGATAGTGTCAGCAGGTAATGTATGCTCCACTAGCAGAATAACACAGGGGAACTCTCTCAGTTGATGATGTGGATGTAAAATCACAGCAAGCAGGTCAATGTCCTGGGTGCAGATCCTGTTCTTAACAGTGACATGTTCAGGATTAATCCAGGTCCAATCCAGGCAGCATGGTAAGGATTAGATTCTTTGATTTCTCCTGTGATTTTAATACTATTCAGCCTGTACCTGTTATGTAGGAAGCTGCAGAAAATACAGGTGAATATACTATCCAATAACCTCCTGGATTACCTGACAAACAGGTAGCTTGTGATACTAAAGGATTGTGTGCCTGAGAAGGTGGTCAGCAGCACAGAAGCACCACAGGGGACTGTACTCTCATCGTATCGCTTCACTCTGTACACTTCAGACTTCCTGTACAACTCAGAGTCCTGCCATATCCAGAAATACTCAGATGACTCTGCAGCTGTTTGGTGTATCAGTGACGGGCAAGAGGCTCAGTACAGGGAATTGGTCGATCACTTCTTAACGAAGCTAAAGTCCTTAAATGTTGGGAGAAGGCGCACTCAGCCCAGTGCTTTACACCACTGCATCCGATGCTTTGCATTGCACTTGGTGATGTATGGCTTGGATGCAGTTACCATGGAAACCCAGTCCCTGAAGCTCTCTACGCACTGTTCTTGAGCTAATCTGAAGCCACATGATGTTTGGAGGTCTGTAGCGATCGACTTTGCAGAAAGTTGGCGACCTCTGCACACTCTGCACCTCAGTATCTGCTGACCCCACTCTGTCATTTTACGTGGCCAACCACTTCGCCACCACCATGGTGTTTGCTCCCAACAAGTCAATCAAGGATTTGGGGTCTTTTTTCAAGCTTAAATTCACATTCACTGCTATTGTTTGTAAATGACTCTTGCGTTGGCATGGTAACTCATAACATGCCTTGAGATTATAGTTATGCTGGTTTGGGCTATATAAATAAAAATGTATTGAATTGAAGTGAATTGTTTCCCATGTTCTCCTCATGCATGTGTGGATTCTCTCTGGGTACTTCCACTTCCTCCCACCAGCCAAAAACATGCATGTGATTCAAAATTAAACATAGGAGTGTGAGTGTGCATGAATGTTTGCCTCTTTTGTCTTTTTGTGGCCTAGCGATGGACTAGTCCAGGGTGTACCTCCGCCTGTCGCTCAATGGCAGCCGGGAATGGCTCCAGTCCCCCCAACGACCCTGGATTTGAACATATAGAAAATTGATGGATTGATGAATAAAAGACATTGAAAAGTATCAAAATATGAGGGAAATTCACTCAAGCAGCACAGCTGCCAAAGCAGTGAAGAAATGTTTTAAAACATTTCAGTTTTGTAAGAAAAAAAAAGCTGAGTGTAAATTAGATAAATATGACCAAACCAGTGGCTTGGTGTTGTTCCTTTGTATGAGCTCAGTGCTTTGCTTTCCCCTTCCTCCATAGAAAGATTAGCAACACTGGAGAGTCCATGGGACAGCAGTGCTTCTATCTGTAGAAACAGTCATTGTTTTTAAAGGAACAACACCAACAACACCACTGGTTCAGATATGTGGACGACACCTGGGTCAAGATCAGAACTCAAGTGGAGGCTTTCATGGAGCACATCAACTTGGTGGAACATCTAGGTCAGGAGGGAGGATGCAAAAGATGACAAGCTTCCTTTTTTGTGTGCTATCAACATTGAAGAGGATGGAATTCTCAACACTGAAGTTCACAGGAAAGCCACACATACTGACCAGTACCTGCTTGTTGACTCACATCATGCACTAGAACACAAACTGGCTGTCGTCAGAACCCTACACCATCTGGTGGAGAGTGTACCCACCAAGGCTGAGGGAAAACAAAAGAGAGAAAGCTCTGTAATGATGCACAAACCTGTGGATATCCCAACCATCATGGTAGAGAAGCTAAGAAGAACAGGTCCAAACATACTGTAATTCCATATCTAGCAGGAGTCTCAGAGAAACTTCTCCAAACATGACATTCCAGTGCACTTCAAACCAAAGAACCCCCTCAGACAGAGACTGCTTCACCCAAAGGACAGAACACTCAGACACAAACTGAGTAGCATGGTGTATGCAGAGCGGTGCAATGGAAGGGTGTACAGACCTCTGTGTAGGAGAGACCGAACAACAGCCCCACAAGAGCATGGCACAGCGCAGGAGAGCCAGCTCTTCAGGTCCAGACCCAGCAGGGCACCTACATCTGAAGGAGAAGGCACACTGAGGACAGTAATGTCCTCATTCTGGACAGAGAAGACAGGTGGTTTGAGAGAGGAGTCAAGGAAGCCATCTATGTTAAACTGGAAAAACCATGTTTGAACAGAGGAGGTGGTCTCAGGTATCACCTTCCCAGCACCTACACTGTAGCATTGTCTCTCCTCCCAGGCAGTTTCACAACCATTCGAACCCTGGATCCTGTGACCAAAACTCACCCTTTCAGTCAGGGAGACAGTTCAGAGGTGATAATGACTCTAACAACATGCACATTGGTCAGGGGGTTCAGTGACACGTGACTGTAATGACCCTCACTGCTTATAAGCTGATTCTCCTCTAGTTCAGAACTGAAGAAGCTTTTCAGATGAGAAATTAAACATCTTCAAGATCCATGAAGAAGTCCAATTGCTTGTTCAAGCTCTTATGATTGAAGGAATGGATTGAAACTTTCCAGTCTGCAGGATTTTGTAGCACACTCCGCCAGGTATGTGGCTACTTCCTGGACTGCCTTAAAGGGATATCCATTGCAGAGATATGTGCAGCTGCATCATAGAGTTTCCCACATCCTTTTTCTATATTTTATAGCATCTATAAGGCAGGGCTGATACCTCTCACTTCAGCTGTACTGTTTCAAACAGGACAGCTCAGTGTCCGTGTGGAGTCCTCTTTTTCTTATGACCCTGATGGTATTACTCATCCAAGATAAAAGACCATGATGAAGGTCTAAGTGAGGTACATCATACGTTATGACTATAACTATGAATGTGGCCAAACGAGGATGTCACTCTCTCTTGTCCCTCGGGACAGGGTGAGGTGTTCCACCGGAAGGAAAAGGCTTGTTCTCCCGTATGAATGGGCTGTGAACGTAGCCTTTTAAGGTCAGTCACATGACTGTGTTGATATCAGGTCTCGAAGAAAGGTGGAGGAATGGCATCATTCAAAGTCAGAGACCATAATGACGGTCAACGTTTGTCCAGTAGGTCCAGAGTTATAATGATAACTTACTTTATTTTGACCTCAATCATTATCTGTGACTTCATTCTGCCCATTCATTATCTGTTGACCTAACCTAACACTTTCAAAGAAAAAACTTGATCAAGCTACGCGTAACTCTACCTGCCTCAATTCGTCTTCATTACAAATCATGGAAGCATTGAGTATAAATTGCTCCCATCTGATGGAATCTTTTTATCACCCTGAACAACCAGGCAGCCTAAGCCATTGGATAAGAATATGTCAACTTAAACAGCTTAACCCATCTCTTGTGTTTTAATATAAAATCTACTTATTCATACTGATTGTACTTATTTCTTTCTTGCATAGATTGTAAGGTGTTATTTAATTACTTAGTCATTTGATTAGCCATCTACACTGTCTAATTTACATTTGGTGAAATTTACCTTTGTTAACTTTCTGTCTTGGTTACATATATTCTGATATTTATGCCTTTATTTCTTTGTTTTTCAGTATACAGCCTCTTGAGGTCATGTGTAAAGAGATGTGATACATAAATACTTGAGTAACTCTACCAGAAGCTAACTAAAGGCAAAATAACATATATTTTCAGAATATCTCTCTACTGTCAGAGATAAAAAAGCAGTGACATCATCATTGTTCAGACTGACATGCACGTCCTCCTACAAATAAAAATATGAATTAATTAAGGAAAATTATTTAACAGTGTCAATGTGCTCTGAGTACTGAAACATTATCATAACAACACATCAAAGTTTTTTTCATGTTTTATAGTAAATACAAAAATCACAGCCATGGTTTATGCACAAAAAATTTCGTTTCTACCACCCTGACATGGTAAACTGTTATATCTGGCACCCCAGGCCCCCCAGAATCGCCACTGCGCACGACCCTGAACTGGACTAAACAGGTATAGAACATTTTCTTATGGATTTTCTTATTACCTGTCCTCTCCCAACAAAGTTTCATGAGCTGTTACAAAACATCTTAAACCTTTTTCACCTTACCTGAATTTTTAAAAACCGGATTCCTGTTGCAGACAAATGACTCTGATATGAGGCAAATTGGTGGTTTGATTGGAGGTCATCAATTCCTATAAGTGAACTTTTCCAAGATGGGATTTGAGAGGCTAATGGACACATCTTTGATATTCTGGAGTCTTAAGCACTGTGATGATTAGGTTGCTTCACAGTTTACAACAAGATGTCAGTAGTGGTTAGTCATTAGACTGATAATACATGTTTGGGAGGTGGAAGTGTGGGGCAAATGAGAGGGAAGTTAAAAAGAAAAAAAGAACTGTAATGGGGCGGCTGTAGCTCAGGAGGACGAGCAGTCGGCCACCCATAGGAAGGTCAGTGGTTCGACTCTGGCTTCCCTGGGCTACATGTCGAAGCGTCCTTGGGCAAGACACTGAACCCCATGTTGCCTAATGATGTGTGTGAATGTGTGTGAATGAGTAGAAAACATGTAGTTATAGACTAAGACGTGCTGTGTGAGTGAATGGCTGAATGTGGCATGTAGTGTTGAAGCGCTTTGAGTGGTCAGTTAGACTAGAATAGTACAGTCCATTTACCATTTAATGGCATACATGTTGAAATGAGCAACAGAGTTTGTTGGTGAGTTAAATAGTAAGACAACTTTGTATTAAAAAAGTGGTACCAGAAGTAAAAGAGCTGCAATGTAAATCTGGATGCTCACTGTGCTCCAAAGAAAATGGAGAGCCACAAGAGATTTGTGTTTCATTCCCACATACCACAGCAACATGAGCCCTGTGAGATATTTCTGACTGGCCCGAAGCTTGAAGCGCAGTTATGCTATTTAGGTACACTGAGGGACTCAATGATCTGAGATCGTTTTTGGAGTGGAGAGTAAAAAGGTCAGAGGAAGGCTGCAGAGAGAAACAGAGGTCACGCTGGATGGAGCTATCACTGCCAGGCCATTAGGGTATTTGACATTTGCGAAATTCAACATAATCTTAAGTATTGTCCAGCCTTAGGAAAGCAACATTCTCAATGACAGCCAAATAACCATTTTGTTAAGCAATAATTCTCAAAAAACTGTAGACTGAGTGACCAGGCACATTCAGGCTGAGAATGAACAGTAAAGGAAAGGATGCAGCACCTGTTCTTCTCTGCTGGGGACTTGTCCCCCCGCTGGGTGATTAAGCCTGTGAGGATGCACAGCTGTTGAAAAGAGTAAACCACATTAATGTAACTGTGAGTACAGTAAGTGACTCTGTTAACTCCACAGTCCAAAGTTATACAGATGTATTCACAGGCTTTGGTCTGCTACCATTTACATGTAAAAATAAATGAGAGAAGAGTTTCAGCACCTCTAAGAGATCAAGTAAAGAGAGAAGTTGAAAAGATGGCCAATGTGGGTGTGATTAGGAGGTAGAGGAACAATAAGAAGAATGGGGAGTTCAGAACATAAATGGACCCAAAAGATCTAAGTGAAAACAACAAACGTGAACACTACCAACTACCCAAGGGTGAAGACATCATCAGCGAAATGTCAGGTGCTAGTTATTTCACAAACTGGATGCATCTGGATGCCTCAAGTTACAGGATTGGTGCAGTGCTCTTGCAGGCTGAGGGCAAGCTTTTGAAACCATTGACCTTGACATTGAGGTCCATGACCCATGCCGGATTTGTTTCACAATTACGTTCATGGCCTACCCTCATTCACAGTAAAAACATCACTGTTCACTGGTTGCCATCATAAACAAGAACATGAATGAGATGTCACCAAGCATCCAGTGCATGATGATGACCATTCAGAGATTCAGACACTTTGAAATGAGCTCCACACCAGGGGAGTACTTGATACTTCTCTGAGATGGTTCTACTGTCAAGCACATCATCGGTCAGCGTTATCACACATGCAGAATCAGTTTTTGCCAGACACAGCATACCACACACAGTGGTAAGCAATATTGGTCCCTTTTTCAACAGCAGAGAATGGAAGGAGTTTACAGTGTGACTTATATCATCAAGTCCCCTTCATGCTCAGTCCAGTGGAAAGGCTGAAAAACACGTCTATATTCTAAAGCAACAACTGATGATCTTATGACTATGGAAGCGAATCTTGACCATAATTCAAATTAAAATGTATTTGCAGAAATGCTTTTTCATTTTAAGAATGTGGCTGCATTATTTGACTCATAAATTAAATTAGTAACCAATCATCCTATTTGCATTTTGATTTTCTTCTTCAAGAGAGCTCAATCTTTCACTTAATTAAAATTAAAAAGAAATAGACATTTGAGATTTAATTTTCAAAATAAGCCCCAGCAAATAGATACCAAAATTCAATTTGAAATGTAAAATCTGAAAATTAAAATGCATTTGCAGAAATGCTTTTTCATTTTAAGAATGTGGCTGCATTGTTGGACTCATGAATAAAATTAGTAATTAATCATTCCATTTGCATTTTCTTCTTAAAGACTGCACATTATTGCTTTTTCGTTTTCATGGTCTGCCCGCAAAGTACTGCCCATGACCAGTAGGATTGATTACTAATTTAATTTATGAGTCAAATAATGCAGCCACATTCTTAAAATGAAAAAGCATTTCTGCAAATGCATTTTAATTTGAATTATGGTCAAGATTTGCTTCCATATCTGACAGCCAAGAAACGTCCATTATTGTCAAGCAACAACACGGTCAGGACTGAAGAGCCTAATGGAAAGAGAATCAAACTCCGTGTTTCTTCAGGAAGTGGCTCCAAAGTAAGTCACTGTTTGAGCAGAGGAAGGGCAGCTCCTAAGACAAAGAAAGAAACAAGACAAGACAAGAAAAAAAGTTGCGACCCAATAAGTAAATGGAACTGTGATCAAGGACCGGGAATACACAAAAAACAGGTCATTTATTATCTATAGCCCTCAAAGTACAACCCCTGCTTTATTTGGTAAAGACTAATGCATCGAGTCATTAACTGCTGAGGAATTAACTCTTTTTTGCTTGTTTTTAGTATATTTTTGAAGGCATATTTTATTAATCAACGATATTCTGCTGTTAAATTAAACACTTTGGTATAATATCTCTGCTTCTTCTTTATTTTCACAAAATAAAACAACTGAATGAACATCCTCCAGGAGTAGTGATTCCTTCCAGGGAAAAAGTGTTAAACAATGTTCATTTTTTCATGTTCACTCCCCCATTTCAGAAGATAAACACACGCATAAGTCCATAAACGAGCAAGGTCACAGCTCTCAGCTGCAGTTTCAGATATTGACAGCAAAAGGCAGTAGCTCTCCATCATTCGATTATGTCTGATGATGGTGACTGTCTAGTTCCTCAAGGGACACAATGGCAGGCCGTGCTTAAATGCTGAAAAATTGGGAAGGAGAGCAGAGTTTTCTAATGGCTTTTTCTCTGAAATTTTGCCGTCAGTCCTAAAAATTCTGCCTTCTTTTGGTTTATAATTATTCAGGAATCCACTTTAATAAATGTTGCATATTTTTTTACTAAAAAGGAAGTATGTCGATGCAATGGGAAAGGGATTCTAATGAATAACTCTAATGAAGTAGCACGCTTAATTTAGAAATGATATATTGAAGAGGGTATACGTTCCTGTAAATCCCTGTGTTTCCATAAGAATTTATGATTAACCTCCCTGTGGTTCCAGGCTCTGCTTAGTGTAAAACATTTCCTCTATTCTCTATATGCAAGTGTGTAGAATGTAGAAAGGCTCTCAGTGTCATTCAGCCTCTGTCACATCAGTCCTGTCATTTCCACAAAGCGACAGTATCCAACACTGCATTGTCCTATATTCCCTATAAGTAGCAATTCATTCAGTAGACTTTCCACTCAGTTGCTGCTAAATCCTCATAACCTTTAATTAATGGAACAGTCTAAACAGATAAAAAAGTTCTGACAAAAACACAGCCTCCTCATTCATTTGGCATTTGATTTTCATTTCTAAGATCACAGAGCAGGCATAATTCAAGATTGTTTCAGAGTCAATACGATTAGACATATAAGGAAATATCAGTCTAGAATATCAATCAAGCAAACAGATGATGTTAATATTCATTAAACTGTGGTGACCCACGTGTGAAAACCTATTTTCTCATTTTGCTTCGCAAAGAACTTCCCCTGCCAGATGATGGGGAGAACAACAGGTTCCAGAGAACGCCATACCTTGCCCACACCCTTCAGCTCACATTGAAAGATGCCGTGAAGCACCCTAATGCTGATTCACTTATAAGAAACCTGGTACATGCTGTTTGGAAATCATTAGTGGCAAATGAAGCAATGATCAAAAAGTGTGGCGAACTCTGGATTGTAGTACATGCTGGAACAGCACTTTGGATATGCTGAGAAGACTGCTGGAGATCAGGGCTGAACTAAACCAAGTACTTGAGGAGTTGGGCACAGACACACTTCTCACAAGTGATTGGGCTAAGCTTGAGAACCTGGTCAAGGTATTAGATCCCTTTGCCATTTACACAGATCAGCTTCAGAGTGACAGCCAATCACACTCACAAGTAGTGCCATGCGTGCTCAACCTTGAGGCCCACCTGCTGACGACTACTGCTGGAGAGCAATTAGCACAAGTGCTGCTGAAGTCCTTGCGAGAACGTTTTGCTGCCATTCTTAACCCTGATTCTCCACAGTTTGATGCTTCCCCAGCAGCAGCCTGCCTAATGGATCCAAGTGTTTCCCTGGTTCTTCAAAGACCAGACACAGAGCCACTAAGGAGAGCAGCTCAGTCATTTGTGCAAAATCTGGTTGCTCAGAATAACCCAGCTACTGCCCCTCAGGATGATTTTACCACTGCAAAGGCCAGTCAAATTCCAACAAGTTCCCCTTCTTCTGTTCTACAGAAATACCGCTTCCTTGCATCCCGTATGGAGGTCAGTGTGTCTGTGACAAATCAGCCTGATGTGGCCAATAGTCTGTTGACTGAAATGTTGATGATGTCAAACAGGGTATCTTTAATGAGACACCACTGCAGTTCTGGAGATCAAGAGAGGCTGTCTATCCAAAACTCGTCCTTGTGACATTAGACCTTGTGAGTGCACAACACACACACACACACACACACACACACACAGTCACAGACATATTGTCAGTTGCCCATACACTGTCACAGTAACACAAAATCTTGAAAAGCTGAAACTGAGATTGTCCATCCATAACGCAAAGGCTTAAATTAGTTTTAGTTTACAATGTTGAACAGAAGGTTATGTAAATTCCACACAAAAGAAAACCAGATACATGTGCACTTTCAGTGTCTAAAACCTTCACCATATGTCAAAATGTAACATGTGAGGTACTGTACTGTCAATCAACTGCAGTGATTTGCACTGAAGCAACTGCACCTTGAATGCAATTAGTTGTGTAGTTGATTTTGAGCTGGTTCATCTAAATTGATTAAACCTCTAGTTTAGAGGTTGTTGGGTTTTTGAGGTTGTTTGAGGTTTAGCTCCCTGAGACTCCTGGCTTCGAAGCACTGTGACTTATCTCATGAATTGCTCCATGTTATGTTCATGTATGTCTTTAATCTGTTGGGATTTTTTACCCAGCACACTATGTGCATCTAACCTCAGGAGCAGCATTGCACACATTTTGTATCTTGTTGGCTGCAGTCTTATTTGTGTATGGCTGTATGTTCATTTCTTCATATGATTTCTGTAAGGAAGATCCAGACATCCTAGAGTCATCTTGACATGTCATAAAGTTTCTGTAAACCTCCTGGTACCATATATCTCAAGACAAACCCTTCAAAGTCATGCAGCATCAATCAGGTCTGCTTTCTCCCAAAACATACTATCAGAAGACATGATGAAGACAGAGCAGACATCCCAAACTGTGAGTATTTGAATTGGGATTAGCAAAAGAGTTTTTAGAGCAAACCGTTAAACTGACCGCTTACTGACAGTTTCATGGTATAACACAGTTTGTAAAATAAATAAATTAATCAAACAACTGTCTCCTTTAACTGTACTCAGCTGTAGTTATCATTCTCTCGCTGGGTCGCACTGTCCTGACATGATACTTCAACTGTGGGGATCCCAGAAACAGCTGATGCGCAGTGCTAAGCAGTGAAATCTATCATTCTGCCCACAGAAATCAGTCTTTATCTCTGTTTTTCTTGTTCTTAGAGTCTCTTACATTCTATTTGACAAACTCTCTGCTTCAAGCTCAGAGTTGTGTCTGTCTTTATGCTCAACGATAAAGGCTTCATTAATGCAGTGGTACTGTAATAGTTCTTCGATTCCCGCAGGGATCTTTTGATGCTCTGCTGAAGAGACCACTGGATCCTTGTTTACTTCCTCACCAAGGTCTTTCTTGCTCAAGTGACTGAGGTCAGTGTTAACTCATATGTATGTATGTATTACTCGTGATCGTTTCTGGGCTTCACATAAAACTACGGTCATACGCTCAGGCGGTGACCGCTGAAAGTGAGAGGAGCCCAGGGAGCTGGATATTAGCTCAACGGAGCAACAGGTGGCGACTTCCCTGCAGTCCAAAGGGATTGACCTGGACTGTGACAACATCGACGCATGCCACCCTCTGACAAGAAGAAGCACCAGTGACAAATCAGCTGTCATAAGGTTTGTAAACAGGAAACACAAGAACATGCAACTTAAACAGGGAAGAAAACTAATAGACTCACCAAGCACCATGGCAAAATAGCCAAAAGACCACAGTATCTTAAGAAACTGGGAAAAAAATCTAAATACTTGCACTATGAGCTGTAAAATATTCATCAAACTAAACATAACGCAGAAGGAAGCTAATGACTTCGGCCAATTTTTTTGCCTAAATCATCTCCTCATGATGCTGGCCTCCTCCTACCCCTGTGGTATGTACATATATAAATATACATATATATATCAATACTTTTTTGTCAAGGGTGTGACTTAGGCTGTTTTATTTTGCCTAAGTCAAAAGGTAATGTGAGTTAGGCAATTTTACGAGCTTTTCAAGATGGTCACTGCTTCAAAAATGAATACCTACCAAGTTGCTAAAGTTATTTCCATGATTCAGGACTCATCCCCTACTAGTAAGTGATGAGGTTTACTATAATATGGGCTAGGCTATAAATATTGCAGTTTTTTTATTCATTCATTTTTGTTCTGCATTTTAGTCAGTAAAATAGCGAAGCCCGTAAAGCTAGTATTGAGCTAGTTTTGGCTCCAGAATCGGTGGTTGTACAAGTATAAGGCTTTCTGTTAACTCTTTTGTCTTTTCAAACAATATTTCATCCACAGTTTTGTCTAATCTTTGCCCATAACCTAATAAAAAAAGATTTGAATTTCGTTTTTCAATCTAACAGCTAGAAGTGATGTTTTACTAAATAATTACAAAGGATCCTCATTACTTATGTGCTGTTATTTAATGAAAATCTCATTTGAAATTAATATCAGTAATCATAACATCATTTGACTGGTGTTATAGTAAGCCTGTTGCACAGTGTAGACGCTGTGTCACGGCCTCAGGACACAGGACACAAATGCAGGGTTGGTTCAGATGCAAAGAGGTTTATTTCATAAACACAGCAAGGCATGTTGAGGATTTTCTCACAGAACAAATGATGTGAATGTGAAAAACCTAAGTGCTCTCCTTAATGTTTATACATTTGGCAGACACTGTTATCCAAAGCAACTTACAGGTAGGGTAAGGGGGTCTTGCCTAAGAACCCCTACTGCAGATAGTATCTTTCATGCAGGGGATTTAAACCCAGATCTCCCACATGAAAGGTGGCAATCCTACCACTATGCTATCCCAGTATCACAGTAAATATAATAAATATGTCTGATAATGAGTGCAGCTATGAAAGTTGACAAATAGAAATCTCTCCACTGGGAGGAAAACAGAAAAGCTATGAAAGATATCAAAACAAAGTCACGCTCTTCTCATGAGGCTGATTTGAAAAAACAGAGGCGCTATGAAACTTTAACTGTAAACGAAAAACGCATCTTTAACGGTGGCAGAAGATCTTTCAAAAAACGAAAACACAAAACCGCTCCGCTAGGAGAGGAACTATGAAACATTTACAAATCAAAACTCTCCAAAAACAGAGGAACAGACCAGAGCTATGAAACTTACCGAGGATTAATAAATACATAAACTATGACTATGGATAATTTACAAATAAATATGCTCTGCAGGACAGTCGCTTGACTGCAGACTCGAGGCAAGGCTATGGCTGTGAAACATGAGGCGAGTTATGCAGGTCGAAACAGGACGCAACATACTGGCACAGGACAAAGGGAGACTATTTGAGCACATAAGAGTCAAGGGGAACAGGTGGAAACACTTTGGGAATCAGGGAAGACGATCAGACACTTGACACGGGAGGAAGTGCAAGATACCTGGAATGAGAGGGGAAAGTTAGTATTTCAATATAAAACAGGAAATGATGAGACATGAAACAGAACGTAAATCGTGACACGCTGATTGTGTACACCACTTTGGAAATCCCTGATGTTGCTTAGTACAAATGATCACACATTTATAACTGTACACCTAAAATGGTTTTCTTTTTTGGTAGGAGATGAACTTGACAATACTGATACTAGTGGAAGTTTCATTGAAGTGTCATTGAAGAAATAAAGCCACATGCACCAAGCCAAGACTCTGTTTCAGATGGAGCACAAAATACCTTAAATCCTCCCTCTGATGTTGAACATGCCAAGCCGAAACATCCACACATGAAGAGGACAAATCTGATGATGATCTTATTGGTGATCCAGACTATACCCCACCTTGTGATGAGTTCTCTGCTCCTGAAAATGACGACAGCCTAATCTCGGTGGCAACAAATCAAGAACAGCAGGACAAGGATGAGGATGTTGATTTAAACAATATGGTCACAGGGAAAAGAAATAAACGCCCTTGTCCAACAACATGGAAGCAACATGAATCCAAGGTCAAATGTCAAAGGGATGGCATACAAGAGCAAGGGTGATCACAGAAGATCAAGAGCAGCAGCAGGGGATTTTTCAGAAGGTTTGGGCAATGAACACCTGGGAAGAATGTCAGTTATACATCACAGCTTTGGTCAAAAGGGTTAACATAAAGCAAAAGAAAGTTGCTGAGGGATCCAGACGCAATTCATCGATGCCCTAGCACCTGAAGCTTCAAGATGGGACTTAAAGTGTGCAAGGCACTTTGTTCCTCTGGTCAAGTCAAGTCAAGTCAAATTTATTTGTATAGCACATTTTATGTACAAAACAATTCCAAGTGCTTTATATAAAATAAAAGCATTGCAGTGCAGAGTGGAAGAAGCATTATATATACATAAAAAAATATAAAAAGAAAGAAAGAAAATAATTCAAATAAATTTAGAATTATTAAAAACAAGCAACAGTTTAGATAAATTAAAACACACCGTGCTCTACTCTGGGTCTCCCTGAAAGAACCATTACACACTGGCTGAACCAAGACAACATCGACCAAGATAAACCAGCGGCAACACCGCTGTCTAAATCTGGACCTAAGAGTACCAAGCATGCAAAGCTAGAAGCTCATGTCAAGGATTTCCTCAAGGACTGGCTGAGGAACCTGACCACCGTTGATTCACACTACTGCAGAAGCAAAGAGAAGAAGTTTCTGCATGCAGGCACAACCATCTCCCATGATAAACAAGTCCAAGGACCTCCTTTCTCAGCTTGACAGCTTCCCTCACTGCTGGCGTCTACCAGCGGGTTGTTCGGTTTCCGCCATGACAACCACCGACAGCCACCGACAGCCACCGACAGCCACCGACAGCCACCGACAGCCACTGGCAGCCACCGGCAGTCACCGGCAGCCACCACCTTCAACCTTCACCACAACCTTCAGGCCACAACTCTTAGAGGCAGCATCCACAATGAAAGTCCTGAACATGGTCCATTTGGATTCCATGTCTCCAACCTCCCTTGGTATGCGAGGGAAATTCTCTCGAAGGTGCAAGTTAAAGTTTGTTTGTCTAGCAGTCTCTCCCCCCAACAGATCCAACTCACCATCAGGTGGTGATCCGTTGACAGCTCTGCCCCTCTCTTCACCCGAGTATCTAAGACATACGGCCACAGGTCTGATGACAATCAATCACTGACCTTTGGCCTAAGGTGGCATGGCACTAAGTATACTTATGAGCACCATTATGCTTGAACATGGCGTTTGTGATGGACAATCCATTCCCAATCACACCTCTCCAGGTCACTTCACCTCATGGGCATTGAAGTACTCCAAAAGAACAATGGAATCCCCAGGTAACACCCTCTCCAGGATGCCTTCCCTGCAACCTTCCCTCTTGCGACTTGCAGCTGCAGTGAGCCGATCCTTTCTCTCACTGGGGAGAACTCCAACGCGGAGGCGTTGAGAGGAGGGCTTGTGAGTATCCCCGACGCCTCTCTCCATAGCAACTCCAGAGTATGAATTAATCCAGCCCTTCCCCAGGAGTTTGGTTCCAGAGCCAATGCTGTGTGTGGAGGTGAGCCCAACTATATCTCGTTGGTACTGCTCCACCTCACACACCAGCTCAGGCTCATTCCCTACCAGCAAGGTGACATTCCAGATCCCTAGAGCCAGTTTGCATTGCCAGCGATTGGCAAACCCAGGTCCCTGCCTTCGCCTGCCGCACAGCTCACTTTTCACCCGACCTCGAATTTCCTCCCTGTGAGGGGTGGGCTCATGTGGAGGTGGCTTCCTGAAACTTCTTTGGGCTAAGTCCGACCAAGCCCCAGGAGCCAAGGCTCGGCCACCAGGCGCTCGCCGGCAAGCTTTTGGTTAAATTCATTGAAGGTATTTTAGAACCATACATACATCTACAATTTATAATTTCAAACTGGTATATTTCCTGACAAAATAAAAAGGACCAGAGTTATACCGGCATAAATCTGGGGACAAACACCACTTCACCAACTACAGACACATTTCTTTATTCTCTCAATTTTCAAAAATTCTGTTTAATAATCAACTGGAAATATTAATGGAGAACCATAAGTTACTCATCAACAGTCAGTGTGAATTTAAACCAGGCAGCTCAACATCTCTGGCATTATCAGACTTAAGAGAATACATGACTAATTCCATAGACAGGAAACCATATGTGGCTGGGTTATTCAATGACTTAAAAAATGCATTTGATACAATAGATCATGAAGTATTAATGAAAAAACTGAAATATTGTGGCATCGGATAGTTTTAAATTGGGTTGTGAGTTATTTGTCTAACAGACAGCAGTTGAAGTTGAATCATTGCTACTCCTCATGTATGGACACTTGTGACATCCCACAGGGGTCAGTGTTGGGACCCAAACTGTTCATTCTGTCCATCAATGACGTATCCAATGTGTCTCAAATATTGAAATTGATACTGTTTGCTGATGATGTCACTATTTTCTGCTCTGGCGCTATATTGCGGCATTTACTGGATTAGACAACTACTGAAGTGAATAAATTGAAGATTTGTAAACATGTAAACAAACTGTCTTTAAATTTGAATAAAAGAAAAATAATTTTATTAAGAAATAGAAGATTAAATGCACATTCAAAGATTAAAATAAATGGGGTTGATTTTGAAAGAGTTAATGAAAACAGATTTCTTGGGGTGATGATAGATGACAGACTTAGCTGGAAAGGTCATAATAAATACATTTGTTCTAAAATATCCAGAAGCTTTGCAGTTTCAAGGAAAGCCAAACCGGTGTTAGATTGTTCATCCCTCTATATTCTCTTCTGTTCACTTGTTTGACCATATTTAAGTTATGAAACAGAGGTGCGGGGCAACAACTACAGAAGGACAGTACAATCACTTTTTATACTTATAAAAAAAAGCAGTCATGTTAATCTGCAATGCAGGTTATAGGGACTGTTCATACATCTTCAATTATTGAAAATGGCTGATTTGAACAAAATAAAAACAGTGCAACTATTGTTAAAATAGTTAATGTACGCACTACAAGAAAAGCCTTTGTGTTTCTGTGAGTGGAGTGAAATTGTGGAACAGCTTGTGTGTGGAGGTGAAGAGGTATTTTGGTATAACTGTTCAGAAATGTAGAAACACAAGGTCCATATGAGATTTTTTCTTTTTTCCCCCTTGTCCTGTCCAGCATTATGGCAGCAGAATTGTAGTCTGAATACCTTTGATGCCAAACAGATTTGCTTTGCCAAGGGAAGTTTTATAAATGCCCATTTATTTATTTCTGTTTACAATATATGACATGTAATAGAACTGAACCGGACCGGGGGACAAGGAAAGAAGAAGAGGAAAGAAGGGGAAACAGAACAAAAATAGAAACAAAAACCAGACAACCAGCTGCTACACCTGTAAAAACAAAACAGACAACAATCCATGGCCTCTGAGGGGAATCCAGCCTTAGCGCCACCAGGAGCACCTGAAAGCAGACAAGCAGAGAAAAAACAAACACACCAACAAACAAAAACAAGCACAAGAAGCGGTAATCGCATACAACACAACTGTGGATATAGATGACCTGAGACGACATGATAATACATCAACTGCTTAGCGAGCATGCTACTGGACTAATAAATGTGTGTGTGTGTGTGTGTGTGTGTGTGAGAACATGCAACACCCATGGCAGAGGACCTACATGATAACCGTGCTTAGTTATGAGTGTATAAGCGTACAGAGCCACAATCCACAGCCCCCCCCCCCAGCAATCAGAAGCAGGCAGAGAGGGCCACAAGACCCAGGCCACCAGCAGCCCCCACGGAGCACAGAACCCAGGAAGCCCACCGCAGGGGCAACCACGCATCCACCCAGAAGACTGCAGAGGAAGCCCCCGGACAGAGCCCCCATAAGCATAGGGCAGAGGCCCTCCGGGAGCCAGGGGCAACAGCCCACCGACCCCGCCAGGCCCCAGCCGCCCAGACATGGGCCGTGCACTGGACCCGGGCCCCGGGAGCCCGAGCGCCCCCAAACCCCCCGGCAGAGGCCCCACCCAATACCCAGGAGGGCCAAGCGCCCCAGACAGCCACACAGTGGGTCAGCGCTTGCCCCAGCGCCCCTGGCCAAGTGCCCTGGGAGTCAAGAGGTGCCCACAGGTGGGTGAAGTCGCGAGCAGCGGGGAGAGGCAACGCCGCCCCCCCATCGGGAGAAGCACAAGCAGGCCAGGCGACAGCAAGTCCCAGATCCAGGCCCAATCATCACCACACACACTTTCACGTCCCATACATCCACACGTCCTCCCTCCCTCAACTCCGCTGGGGTGTAGCGCAGCGGGCACACCAGGGGGCCAGCAGCCCCCCAGCCACCACAGACCCCGAACCAGCAGAACAATTAATTAATCCTCTTGGCCCCTCCCGCCCCGAGCAGCAACCAGGAAGCAGGGGTGTGGGAAGAAGACCCCTCCCCTCACCCTTCTGGCTCTTCAATATTTTCTAATAGTGAGTGATTAAAATTGAGGGGCAGCCAAACTTGTAGAACTGGGAGCGAGGCCCTCTGGGCAGCCTACATACCCAAAGAGTCCCGCCCACCAGATGCCACTCAGTGTAACCACCCCCCAAGACCTAATGTGTGTGTGTGAGTGTGTTTGATAAGTAGTAATGTCTAAGGTGTAATTAAAACAGGGGCGGGGAACTGCACCTACGTGGCCCCATCCACTACACCCCACAGAACACACACGCCCCCAAAACCCTTCATGTGTGAGTGTGTGCTGTGTACAGGAGCCAGAAGGGAGAGGGGTATGGGGGTATAGACCGGGGGGAGAGGGCAGCCAGGGACTGGCTGCAATGGGCATCCCGCTACCTGGGAGCCAACCCAGGGCAGGAGGGGCTGATGTCCACCAGGCACCCCCCCCCCACCCCCCCCCCCCCCCCCCACCCACCGCACGCTCCAACACCCTGAAAAAAAAACAACCATCTACGGACAGCTTGGAGGTCCCAGAGCAACAAGCCCGGCACTGTGGCGTGTCCAGGACAACCCAGCTCCCCCAGGCAGAGGCAGAGGCCTAATTTGGGTTCATAATCAAAGCTTCTTGGCAGGGGAAAAAGATGCTTTTTTGCTGAGTTTTAGTTTATTTTTAGAAATTTCTCTCATTCCTTTTATGTAAGCAGCAGTAGCTAAGATAGCAATGATTGTTACCCGGTGGAAACTGTTAACAACTGTTGTTAACACGAGGGTTGTGCGATTGGATCAGAAGCTGTCAGTGCTTACGGTAACATATGGTATCAAAATGCATCTCATCTGTGATCCACCTGTGGTCTGCAACCCAAACAATCAGTTGTGGTAGACAAAAAACTGCAATAGCAGGTCCAATGATGTTAATCCAATTACACGAAGGAAATGTGGTTACCCAAACTATATCATTGTAGATTCAAAACTTTTATGAAAGTGAATTTGTTCTCCATTATCATTGTTGTAAAAGCATTTGTTCTTTACCTAATTGTTGATTTTGTTGTCCCTTTTGCTTTTTTTTCTTTGCTTATTTGTTTAGTTTGGTGAGCTGTCTCAGGGATTATTCTATTTAATTACAACACATTTACGTTTCAAGTTTGAATCTGTCTAATTACTTACTATATCTTGCAAAGCTCAGAATGAGTGCACCAGTTTCACAGAAGCCCTCGCAAAAATATATTATCTATTAATTAAATGGTAAATAACCTGTACTTATATCGTGTTTTTCTAGTCTAGCTGACCATTCAAAGTGCTTTTACGTTACAATCCACATTCACACATACAACACGTCTTAGTCTATACAAAGTTACAGACGACACAGCACTTTTTCTCCTCTATCATACAGAACTCACACACCGATGGAAGCATCAGAGGCAACGTGGGGTTCAGATTCTTGTCGAAAGACACTTTATATAATTTCCTTTTGTAATAAATAAAGTTTTGTTTAATTTATTCACAAAAGCCAGGAATCGAACTGCCAGCCTGCCAATTGACAGATAATTGTTCTTACCCCTGAGCCACATCCATCACCAGAAACATCACAGTTTGCTGATGAAAGTGGACACGGTCTCAAGGCATTTTGTAAACATGTCATTAAATGGAGTGCGCATAACATTTAACACACATTGGAGGGTTTGATGATGCAGCTGCAGAAATAACTGCTGATCTGGAGTTTAACTCCCATCCATCAGGTTCCAAATTTCTGTTAAAAAGTACATGGTTAGGCTTAAAAATATTACCCCATGAGTTCAAATTGGCACTGTAATAACACACTGAATTAAAATATCCATCTCCCAAATCATTAGGTGATGTTTCCCATCCCTTTAGCAAAAGACAGAAAACTTTTTGGGGACTAGGGCTGTAGCAAACTATCATTTAGGTAATCGAGTATTCTATCGATTAATTGAAAAATCGGATAAGAAATACTTCTGCAAAAACTACAATTTAACAGAGAAAAAGTGACATTAAGAACTAGCTTTAACATACAACAACAATTAGGGCTGGGTGATACAGCCAAACAACATATTTTTGGAAAAATATTCCTCCTCCTGATATAGATAACAGGACTATAGATCAGCAGGTAATAGCTTTCTAGCTCATTTCCAGCTGTGTTAACATCTGTTAGCTTCTCTTAACATCTGTTAGCTTCTCTCCTACTGTCTCTGCTCTCATAAACTGTATTTTAATGCAGCTGAAATGCTAATAAAGCCTCTGTTTTATTGTCTGTTATCAGAGAATACAGTGATTCAGAAACAGAGAGTGAAATAACAGCAGCTAACACCTTAGCCAGCAGGCTCTGATTTTACAGATACAACATGGTCTGCTAAAATTAGCTGTTTTTATTCTGGTTGGAGTTTGATGTGACTCAGAATATTAGTTCACATTAACAGCTTACAGGCTGAAGCTGCTCTGATGGCCAGAGGCACATTGAGGACAATACGTTGTGCTTATGATAGGGGGGTAGTTCTGGTGACATTTCAACAGAAATTAGTCACTATTTGTCCAACACGATAAGCACAAGTTGCCTCAGCCTCCATCTGTTCTCTGCGGTTACATGCCGACATTCCGACATGGGCCTCAAGTTGTCGGAATGGCGACACTTAATTCTCTATCAAACATCCCGCTATTCCGACAATTCCTTTCATAGCCTATTAAAGCCTATTTTTTTTAGAGGAACTCCACAACCTTCCAAACCAACTATAATAAATTATTATCAAAATTCAAATATCAAAATGCTTGCATTAATATAAATTGGGCGATTAATATTAATGTAAATCTTTTGCACGCTGGCATCAAATGCAACATTAATAATTACAGACATCAATGACAGCTCACCTGTTTTGGACGTCCTGGTGCTGCAAATAAAACCAATTTCATATATTAGGCTACTCAAAATGTATTATTATTATTATTTTTTATTAGATTATTAGTTTTAAATCAATCAATGTTTGTCACTCCTTTTTCTGTAATAAACTATTTGAATATCATTAATTTGCTTTTGAAGTGCGTTTTGAAAATTACCACGGATTCATGACACTGTCAGGATCTGACGGTATCCGACACACCTGTTACACGCACACCCCAGATTTATAGTGAAATTGTAACAACACAGCCCTTATGGATGGATCCTCAATGCCATCATCTTTTATTTTTACTTTTAAAATTCGAAATAAGCCCACATCCACCTGATTCTCCCCACTGACTGCAGATTTCCCCTATAAATCATCATTCAGTATCAATTTAATATCATTCAAACATCACAAGCTTTGAAGAATAACAAGCAGAGAGAGAGGGGGAGAGGCTTTAATTGCGCTTTAAAAGACTGTATCACATCTGTACACATGTCTTAAAACATGTAAAATGCATGAATAGAAAGAAGGGACTCACCTGTTGAGTAACGCACATTTCCATATACGGAAAGGCTTGTCAGAATGGTGGGACATTTGCATGTCAGAATGGCAGAATGGTGGGATGTCGGAATGATGGGATGCTGGAATGGGTGTTGCCGCCCGTTCTCTGCTAGCTTCCTTCTCAGCTAACAAGCCAACTGATTTCCATTAAAATGCTAACGTGAAACATTCCCTTGTGTTTGTTCTGCTCAGTGGACTCCATATGTGAACTGGCTGCTTTCTGCTGAGATGCTGTAACATTGACGCCGTGCTATCGTGCTAAGCTAACTGGCTTTTACAATGGACACATTGTACAGTATTTTCTCTTTTCTTTTGATTGAAATGATCCCAAATTAGACATTTTTCCCCTCTTTCTCTGATTTTGCTCCTCGTTGTTTTCTCCGCTTTCCTCCATCAAATCAAGCTGCTACAAATGCAGCACGTGTGCAGTTGTGAGACAGAAATCACTGTCAGTGTGAAACAGTAAAGTGAACGATGCATTTTTTTTGTAACTCAGTTATTCATTTCAGCCCTATTGGAGACACAAACTAAAGCTCCCACTGAAATACGAGACGTTAAAAGTCGTGCTATGTGGTGAGAAACAAATGAACAATTCATGTCCTTCAGTACAAATAAAACATTTTTTTTATGTGATTATATTAGCTGAACACAGATATGCTAATTATTCTTAACTATCACAGTGCAGCAATGTGAAGAAAAACCTGTAAAACTATATACACTGCTGGCCATTATGATAAATAACCAAACAGCCTGTTATACGCTCGTGAGCAGCATCCATGTAATGACAGATTTGTGAAGCTGAGGAGCTCAGTGTCAGCACACCTCTGCTGAATGATGACACTGACACTAAGGCTAAAAACTCTAATGGGTGGCAAATGAATACCTGGGATGTGTCACCCTTGTAATGCACAGCAGTACAGTTGGTCTGATGCCTCTCATTAATTTTTGTTATGTTATATAAACATACCAGTTTTGAGGAGCAGAAAAATACATGCCTGAGCTCTAAACATAGAGAAAAAGGTATTTCTTAGGGTGAATAGGACCGATCTGAAGCTCACAGCTATTTTGTTCACTGCAGTTGTGGAACTGAATACAGAGGATGAGCAGGTTTGCTGTTAATGATAGGCCCTGTGTGTTTAGACTCGTTTTTATACTGTATTTTTAGGAACATTAGGAGTATGAAAGAAAAAAACCCGTAGAAGAAAAATCTCTTAGCGGATACTGTGCCACCTGCATGGAAGTCAGGCTACCAGGGGGTCCATTCGTCTGCACTGTTTTAAGATTGAGCTGTAAGCTGTAACCTTTAATTATATGGATTTATTATCTAGAATGTGCTAACTACAAATAACAAAGTCCACTCACAATATTCACAATTTCTCAAAATGCAGAACAAATCTGTTTCTTTATAGTTTGTTCCAATTAAGTTAAAGAGAAGTTTTAAAACATAATCTTCCTTCTCAATACTTCTTTTCTGAGGCTGTCCAGGTATTCAACCTGCCTTCCATTTTAGTGAAAGAGCTCTCATCTTGTTGCCTTGAAAGAGCTGAATGTCGTGACCCTTTATTACCTGGACAGCAGGGATCTCATGACAGCTTCTCCCCCTGCTTTCTTGTGACATGGCAGCATGTTCTGTCTGTGGGAAAAGGAGGCAATTCTGCAATGTACTGCACCTGCCTTAACTTTAAACTGATCCCGTTTTTCTCTCGGCAGCTTTGGAAAAGATTGGCCACAGCTTTGCTTTTTAACACTGACTAAACATTTCTCTGGCACAGCCCATGTGATTAAGTATAATTACTTAAGAAGGGGAAAAACACTAAAATGTAGCATGTTGCCATACAGTTACAGATTTTTGTTGAGTTGGACATTAAAACAAGGTAAACCATGGTTTAAGGCCCCACAATCACACCCTGCAGCTCAGATACAATTAATATTATTTTTTAATATGAAGCTAAATAATATCAAACTGTCAAGAAGCACAGCCACGCATATAAACACTGCTTCTGTTTCAATATTGCTCTGACTTAATATATAGATAAGCCTCATATTGGTTATTGAGCTAAAATAGTTCAGAAGTGCAAACTAAAATGATTGGTAATGTGATAGGCAGCATTTTAGAAATAGTCTTCCTAAATCCATGCAGACCAAATCAGATTTTATAAGGGGCAGGCAATCACACACCGATATGAGATGTCTATCCAGCCTCATCATTGTGTCTCGAAGATATCACCTCAACATCATAATGGCAACACTTAACAACGAAGGCATTCTGTGAATCAAAACCTTCTATAATCCCAATTCCAAAAAAGGTTGGGACACTATAAGATGAGATAAAAACAGAAAACAGTGATTTGCAGTTCTAAAAAACAAAGGAACACAGAAAGCCTCAAATGTTGAAAGAGGGATATTTTACTGCTTGGCTCATGTTATTTTCAATGGACGCAACACTGCTGTCTTAGGACCAATTTGCAATACACCTAGCATTTACCACAGGGATTTCGAGGCCTGTCTACCCTCACTGCCATGTGTTCAGTTAAACATCCTACTTCTTTCTTTGTTGTTCATATAACTCCATCTCTCACTGAGGCCATTCCTTTAAACTGTATTTTCGACATAAAGTCATGGATAGCAGAGAATTTCTTACAGCTCAACCAGGACAAGACTGAAGCTTTAATTATCATCCTGAAGACAAGAGAAAGAGATAATTTTCCCAAAACTACAGAACTTTAAATCTTCTCAATATCTGAAAAATCTGGGTGTTTTGAGCTGGATTTTATTCCTCATATTAGAAATGTCACATGTGCCAGAGTCAGCCCATTTCTCTCTCTTGGAGGTGTTGATGCATGCTTTTATTTCTGGTAGACTAGATAATTGTAATGCCCTGCTCTCTGGTTTTCCCCAAAAAAGTATTTCTAACCAACAATTACTTCAGAATTTAGCTGCATGTGTTCTGATGAGGACCAGAGGGCGGGAACACATGACACCACTTTTAAAATCGCCACATCGGCTCCCCATGCGTTTCAGGATTGATTTAAGGTTCTTTTAGTTGTTTATAAATGTCTTAATGGTCTTGGGCCTTATTTGTCTGAGCCCTCGCGGACCCTAAGGTCCTCTGGTACCGGCCTTTTAGTTATTCCTAAAGTTCAAACTAAAACTTATGGTGAGACCTCGTTCCACTATTATGGACCTCATCTGTTGAACAGGCTGCCAGAGAACCTCAGGGCTGCAGAGACTGTTGATGCTTTTAAGAGACTCAAGACCTACCTTTTTATTTAATTTATTTATCTATCTATTTATTTTGTGTGTTTTAGTTTATTTTCATCTATGAATTTATTATTTTAAATATTTGTCTTTTAATTATTTGTTTCAAAGTAAACACAAGAAACTTGTGCTAAAGAAAAAATGGACCAGACTCAAAATGGACCAGTGAACAGTGCTGACCAACATGTCATTGGGGTCATCAGGTGGGAACCTCCTTTCATCAGTGTTTCGTCTAGTTGGGCCCACAACACCTCCAGGAGGCTACACAGTGATCACTGGCGTCCCAGAGTCACTCCCCTAATGCCAGCCATCACTGCTCCTCACACCACAACAACCATCTTTTTTCCACAACCACAAGCTGCCCCAGCCTCTCACCAACTTCACACCAGCCATAGTGGGGTGGGGATACAAACCCTGGTTCGGGGAGGGGGTAATGAAAGGAAAGAGGGTGCTAGAGGTGGAGGCAGGACAAGACACACTAGCAGATTCAGCAGACAAACTCACCTAAATAGTCCTACAATCACAAAAAATTCCAGCAAAAACAATGCTATACAGGCCAACTCACCTGAAATGGCCACCTGGTTTCAAAAGCCAGGCCTGGCCACCAGGCCCAGCCCAGGCTCCACCATCAGCCACAAGGTGAGACTCTCATTGTACTGCTAGACCACAAGACTATGTGCTTATATAGTAGTATATATCGGGCCTTAGATTTGTAGAGGCTATTTCCTGGGGAACAACAAGCTTCCTTCCTAAGTCTACCTGCATCTCCTAGTCACAAGCATCCTCTAAGCTGCCTTGCCTCCTTATTGTCTTATTAACTTTCTCCCCCTCTTGAACAAACTGAATTGCCACTCTCTTCATCTTAGACCCACCTAAATTTACCTGACTTCGTTTATCTTAAATACCTGCAACCAAGCTTCTTAATACTTGCTTATGTCACCACGTATACCGGCCTTGTGACAGACTAACCTTACAGCCTGACAAAATATGCCTTAGAGTTGCAGTACCTGAATATAACAAACATAGCGCTTCTCCATTTACCCAAAGTTTTAGGTTCTGGGGATTTGGCAATACAACTGTTGATTATATACTTATTGTATACTTATTTTCCAGTGTTTTTCCTCATGGGCATCTTCCACACTAGGGACTGTGCCTACTCGGTCTGAGGGGTCGTTGCTGTGGGGATGGCCCTGGTCAGGGTGGCTGGGGGATCCTGCACTGCAGCCCTGGCTGTGGTTATTTATTGACGCCGGCCTGCCCTAATTTAGGCGGTTCCCCCATGGTGATAGCATCTGTGGTCCTTGGTGGGTTGGCTCGTGGTGTGGACAGCTCAGCTCAGTGTCAGGCCAGATCTCCAGCTTTATTTTTGGATTGATGTATAAGGTATAGAGACAGTCAATAACAGTCAGAGCTCATGTTGGGGGGTGGGGGGTGTTTTCTGTGGTTGTCAGTGTGTTGTTGTGTGTGAGTTTATGTATGTATTGATTTTATTATGTGTAGCTTCTGTATAAAAATACCTATATATGTAAAGTTTTATTTGGTTTGATTTTAAGTAGTAGTATATGAAGTAGTTTCCATGTGAAGAACCTCCATTTGACACATCAGCTCCTGGGTGTCTTCTGCCTTTGTAAGCCAAATGCACTGGGTGCAGTGGCTAGAAAACTTGCCCATGTAAAAATGATGTGACTCACTGAGGACTGGTCAAATCAATAATCCAGGTCCCTCTCCTCAAACCAACTAAAAGGAAAAAGAGAAAAACACTGAACTTGTTTGGAGCAGCTGTTTCCAAAGAAATAAAATAGAAGGAAAATAAAGGTAAATCCTCAAGCTGTAAGGTGTGTTCTTGTTTGGCTGAATCTTTTATAATGGTTATGTGCACTAAAGATTGGAAGGGAAACACAGCACATTCTCCTTAAATCACATAAACAAAAAATAATTACCCTGTATGGGTCTGTCATTTCACAGCATGACACAAGTCTCATCTATTTGTGCCACAGCTAATCTGACATGAAGGCCTGTAAAGCACAACACAAGTAACTAATATATAAGCATGAAAGCACACTATATAATAATAAAACACAGAGAAGTATTTACTGAAAGTCTATAAATCTTGTACACATTGCAAAGCATTCCCATTTAGGGTGCCCCATTGAGGTATACTCTGCTTTTTGGCCAAACTGAACTGAACAACGGTGATTTCTGTGAGCAGCATTCATCCACCAGGCCTGGCCAACAGGCCCAGTCCAGGCTCCACCATCAACAACCAGGCATAGCCACCAGGCCAAGCCCAGGCTCCACCATGAGCCACAAGGCCCAGCCACCTGGCCCAGCCATCTGGCCCTGCCACCAGGCTCAGCCACCAAGCCTAGTCACCAAGCCCAGCCACCAGGCTCAGCCAACTGGCTCCACCATCAGCCAACAGGCCCAGCCCAGGCTCCACCATCAGCAACCAGGCATAGCCACCAGGCCAAGCCCAGGCCCAGCCCAGGCTCCACCATCAGCAACCAGGCATAGCCACCAGGCCAAGCCCAGGCTCCACCATCAGCAACCAGGCATAGCCACCAGGCCAAGCCCAGGCCCAGCCCAGGCTCCACCATCAGCCAACAGGCCCAGCCCAGGCTCCACCATCAGCAACCAGCCATAGCCACCAGGCCAAGCCCAGGCTCCACCATCAGCAACCAGGCATAGCCACCAGGCCAAGCCCAGGCCCAGCCCAGGCTCTACCATCAGCCAACAGGCCCAGCCCAGGCTCCACCATCAGCAACCAGGCATAGCCACCAGGCCAAGCCCAGGCCCAGCCCAGGCTCCACCATCAGCCACAAGGCCCAGCCACCTGGCCTAGTCACCAAGCCCAGCCACTAGGCTCAGCCAACTGGCTCCACCATCAGCCAACAGGCCCAGCCCAGGCTCCACCATCAGCAACCAGGCCTAGCCACCAGGCCCAGCCCAGGCTCCACCATCAGTCAACAGACCCAGCCCAGGCTCCACACCGCTACCTGGTCGACACTCAATACAGGTCAAACATTAATTTGACTTGCACTGCCACTTCACCACAAGCAGCTCCAACCTTGGCCTCCACTTCTGCTCCTTTTCCTCTTTTTGTCTTACTCTGCTTCTTGACTGCCTTAGAGGGCAGACTGACTCCTTCACCTGGGAGTGAACTTGAGACTGCGTCATTATCAACAGTATCCTTGTAAAGGATCAAGTGTGACTCATGAACAGTTTTACTCCACTCTATCCAAACCTACCATGGTGGGCACGTATGTTTTTTCTGCTCAGTATCCATCTATCATGATTCAACAGGATTATTTTTTTAGGTGCCACCCACTCTCTGCTAGGCATGGTTAAATACTGCCATGCAAAATATATTTCATGTAGTGTCATAAAGAGATTTCTTATCTTTCTGTTCTTGCTGATATCAGGAAATGTGCATTCAAATCCAGGCCGAAATCATAAAAGTCACACTTAAATGTGTGTAGCATTTTATCAAAAATGGATTTTATAAGAGAAGGGGAAATGTAAAATATATTTTTACAAATTCAGTTAAAAATGTCAGGTTACACACTAGCGTGTGCCTTCATGCAATCTGAATTATGTACACTACATTTCCCACCTACTGACATTAATTCACCAGTGAATTTCCACAGACAGACTCGTATTGTTTCTGTCAAAGGGCGTTGGTCAGAGCGCCCCAGCAATACAGCCAAACAGCCAATCATGTACTGTTGCCAGGGCAAATTAATAAATATTTAGCCAATCAGTTGTGCAGAATTTTATGGTCTTGGGGAGCTGAAAATATCCCCCCAGCAGCAGATTTCAGTTTAAAAAAAAAAAGACTTGTGCAGCGTGGTAAATCAGTCGGATGATGGCGAACTTCACGAGCGAGGTGCAGCGAATTTGGTGAGATGTAGAGAAACTATTGCTGTTGTTAGCTCAGAGAGATGAACTGGACAGAAGTTGTCTAAATACAAATCAGGTTCGAAAGATACTTCTAAAGCTGCTCTACTTGATGATACATCAGTGATAATAGTGGGAAGGATCCCATCAATCTTCTCTCTGATAGAAACAATTTTATTGATAAAGAATCTCATGAACTCATCACTGCTGAGAGTTAAAGGAATACATGGCTCAACAGAGCTCGGACTCTTTGTCAGCCTGGCTACAGTGCTGACAAGAACTGACAAGAACCTCTTCTATCAGTGATGAATAATAAGCAGTTCTCGCTTTACGAAGGGCTTTCTTATACGTTACTAAACTATCTTTCCAGACTAATTGAGACTTCTAAATTAGAGGAACACCACTGTCTCTCCAGCTTTCTTGTAGTCTGTTTTAAAGCACACAGCTGTGAATAATAACATCCAGTAATAATAACAGCCGCAGACACTGGAAGTGTGGAAGGCTAACAGTGGAAGATAGCTTAACTCATAGTCAGAACAGTGGTCTAAATGTAACCAGTTGTGTAGCCTAGACTTTTGTTCTAACTCTATGAAGACCAAGTATACTTTCAGCAAATAAATCAGTGACTAAGAGAACACAAGCTGTCACAGTCTGTTAGATAAACAAGCTATTTGTAGTCTAGCTTCGGTACGATAAGTAACGTTTTGCTACTATGGGTTTCAGGGAGCATTTTGTGATGTACGATGTTCCTGCACCCTGATGATCAACCAATGGTTGAAAAGCTGAGCCCATAATCACACCCTGAAAGACAGGGGTGACGGTGTAAAGGGGAAATAATAGAGATTATTATACATTGATAAATGAAAATAAAGTTAAAAAAACTTTCGTAAAATTCAATAAGATACTGACAAAATAAATATCATGGAAAATAATACAGAAATAAATATTGAATATTCTGCATCTACATCATGCTTTTAGTTGAACTGACTTTACACTACAAGCCACATTTACCCACTGCAACACACACACTCAGTGGGTCTACATGATGAGATTAACTGGATTATAGCTATAGTTGGGTTATGCTCCTTATCAGAGGGTAACTATCCTTGGATATATGGCGGTGAATGAATCGAATCACTGGCACAAAGCAGGTCATACCCCGGTACGATAGGTAGCGCTGGACCCATTTCAACTATGGCTAACAGAGCCACTTCCTGTTGACGTCTTCACCACCACCACCGATAACAACAACAAAACTAAGGCATTCGAGAAAGATGACGAACGAAGAGCGAGATGAAGCTACGTCCCTCTACATTTGTGCTGAGCTGGTTATGGCACAAACGTGATACACAACGGCGCATTCTCCATCATGTTGTTTATTTCTTTCCAACGGTGGCGACAGTAATATCCTGTGACGATCCCGGGATAAAATCTCAAGCATGCGCAGTGTGCATTTGGATCAAGTTATCTCGGGGTCTTAATTCGATTGCAAGTAACCCAATCCGATTCGATTTCTTGTCAGAGCAAGTCAATCTTATTGTAATTTAGCCATTAATCCGATGGCACCCATGTAACCGCACTGATTTACAACACATTGTTGAATGACTGCAATTGAAAATTAAGGTGAATTATTTAATATTCTTTACATTTAGTATTGCATTCATTGTTTGATTCATTTTAGCAGCAATTATCACATCATTTATTGAGCTATATCATATATTTTTGCATTTATTTCAGATTATGGAATAATACAAATACATAGTTCCAGTCCTCCATAGACAAATACTTCAATTGAAAAAGATTTAATTTAAAAATGCTTCATAATCTGGTCCGATATTCTGCTCAAACCACAAACAGAACTTTGTTTAAAGGTGCAAATATAACGGGGAAAGAAGCTAGCTGTTACATTAGGCTACTCTATCAAGCGGCTAGTGCTTGTGGTGTCAGTACCAGAGAGGGATTCAGGACGCAGACGCAGGGTCGTGCGGTTTCAAGAGGTTTTATTATCAACACAAGACAACAGATGACAGCACTGCAGGGCGATCTCCCGCAGCGCAAACGAAAAGGGCTATAAACGCCTAAGCGCTCTCCTCTGTAACTAAGGTGGAGAAGAGCGCGGCTATGTTGCCATTGTATACTGTTGTTAACTGTGCGAAGAAAAAGCAAGGATTTGGCTATAACCCCTGAAACCACACAAACACACAGCCACACCCCCATAGCAGCATGACGGTGAATTGCAGATCTTCGAATGCTCAATGACAGTGTCATGTCGTACGCCATGGAAAGGAGGTGTTCTTATTCCAAACGAGAAAGAGTCCTTGGACCTGAGTCAGTTCTGGATGATCTCGCTCATAAATATAGAGGGGAAGATTTTCTTTAGTGTAGTTGCACAGAGATTAGCTAGTTATTTAGAAAGGAATAGCTTAATAGATACTATTGTGCAGAAGGCAGGAATACCAGGTTTCACATGGGTGTTTAGAGCACACTAACATGATTTGGCATCAGATTCAGACAGCCAAGATTGAGAAAAGAGACTTGCATGTTATATTTCTGGATCTAGCAAATGCATTTGGTTCAGTGCCACATAGCCTTATTTGGAAAGCGTTTGAATATTTTAGAGTGCCTGTAGAAGTTGTTTACTTAGTAAGAGCATATTTTCAGGATTTTAGACTGTGCCTAAGTACAGCAGATTTCACAACAGGTTGGCAGAGGCTAGAAATAGACATTATGGCAGGGTGTATGTTTTCTCCATTAGCATTTACAATGGCGATGGGGATAATTATTAGGTAGTTGTAGGTGGAGAGTGACGTCAGGATGGCATGCACCTTACACCAATTAGGGCCTACATGTATGATATGATGTTGGTGACTACAACAGTGCCATGAATATTTGAGAGACTTGATCAAAATCTAAAGTGGGCTGGTATGAAAATCAAACCTACTAAGTCTAGAAGTATCTCAGGGAAATTAAGTGATAGAAAGTTTGTAATAGACAAAGATAAAATTCTAATAATTAGGGAAAAGGCAGTAAAGAGTTAAGGTAGGTGGTACCAGACAGACATGAATGATGGAGAGCAAGCAGTGTAGTTTCAGAAAGATGTTGCTGAGGGACTGGATAGAATAGATAGGTCAGGGCTTCCAGGAAAGTTGAAGCTGTGGTGTCTGGATTGTTTCCTCGGTTGATGTGGCCACTGTCTGTGTATGAGATTCCATTATCTGTTGCAGAAAAAATGGAAAGATTAGTTAGCTTTTACATTAGGAAGTGGCTACGTGTTCCTAGATGCTTAAGTACTATGGCACTGTATGGGAAAGGCATACTCCAGCTCCCAGTATCTAGTCTAACAGATGAGTTTAAATGTACTAAAGTTAAGACAGAGCTCCTGTTAGCTGGGAGTAAAGATGTGGTAGTTAGTAAGGTGGTTCCAAACCCAACCAAAAGGAGGAAATGGAACGCGTTGCTCTGCAATTCACCATGAGGGGTGTGGCTGTGTGTTTGTGTGGTTTCACGGGTTCTAGCCAAATCCTTGCTTTTTCTTCCGGTCACAGTTAACAACAGTAAACAATGGCAACCGAGGCAACAGAGAAGATGTTTGCGGAGGTGGTCTGTACGACCACTAAACTGGTCGAGGCTGGGAATGGGTGAATTTACAACACTGGTTCACCCACTGAGGGACCTGGATGAACAAATGCACTTTCGATACTTGAGAATGTCAACGGGACGATTTGACTTATACAGCCATTAAGACCAGAAAAAGCAACTGCCTTAAATTATGTTCTGAGTGGACCAATCACAGCCCTTGCGGTCTGTCAACTTGACCCCGTGGTTAGGATTTTTTGGAGGTGCACGTCAGGCTACGGCGTTGGGGTCCACGTCCACGGCGTAGCTACGACTTGAAGCAGAAGCATAAACTAGGCTTTAGACAGAGATTGTGGTAATGTTCAAATAGGCTGGGGAGGCTTGCGGCTTGGCCCAGGCAAACCGGTGTGGAGTAGAGCAGGTCCCAAGGAGAAGAGAAAGCTAGTTGTTCAGCAGGTTCATAGACAGGAGGAAATGTTAAGGGGTACAAAGGCAGTGGCTCAGGCTAAGCAGGGACAGTAATTGAATTGGGAAGATGTAGACAAGAAAAAGCTTAGTTGGAAAGAGCTGTGGAGCATGTAGGAAAGGAGTATTAGATTTTTGATAGGAGCAACATATAATGTATTGCCAACTTCCCCTGAACGTAAAACTCTGGGTAAATAGAGACCCCTTATGTTTGTTATGTTCAGATACTGCAACTCTAAGGCATATTTTGTCAAGTTGTAAGGTTAGTGCTAACATCATCCTGCTACAGAAACCAGGAAAAGACCCCATACTTCCATCCAGCTACCTCCCAATAACTCTAATAAATGCAGACCTCAAAATAATTTGTAAAGCCCTCGCCAAAAGAATAGAAAAAATAACTCCACTTATAATACATCCTGACCAGACAGGTTTCATAAAGGGTAGACACTCATCCACTAACACACGCAGGCTAATTAATCTCATAGACTATTCTACCATCGACAACCTGGAAACCACAATAGTCTCTCTAGATGCAGAAAAAGCATTTGATGGAGTGAACTGGAAATTTTTATTCGCAGCATTAAACAAATTTGGGTTTGGGTCACACTTCATCAACTGGATAAGGATATTATATAGCTCCCCAAATGCGTGTGTCAGGACAAAGGATCAAACTTCTCCAAGCTTCAGACTGCAGAGAGGTACCCAGGGTTGCCCACTTTCTCCATCACTTTTTGCTATTTTCATCGAGCCTTTAGCAGCTGCTATCAGATAAGATAGAAATATTAAAGGCATCCAACCCCGAAATATTGAGCATAAAATAAGTCTTTATGCTGATGATGTATTACTTTTCCTTCAGAACTCACAGACGTCTCTCACTCACACGATCACACTCATAAATAAATTCTCAGCACTTTCTGACTACTCTATCAATTGGTCTAAGACCACAGTTCTGCCCATTAACTGTAGGGTCCAGAATATACCTGCGATCACTTTACAGTCAGGAAATATTAGATATTTAGGCATAAACATTTCCTCCAGGCTCTCAGAGCTAACAAAGCTAAATTATGTGCAATTATTAAAGACAGTAGAGGACGATCTCTCTCGTTGGAAGTCCTTACCTATATCACTTATGGGGAGAGTTACAACCATTAAAATGATGATACTGCCAAAAGTTAATTATTTGTTCTCAATGATCCCCATAAAACCATCTGCTACTTGGTTTAAGTCACTAGATTCATGCATCTCCAAATTTCTGTGGAAAAACAAACCACCACGTATTAGTTTAAAAACCCTACAGAAGACCAAGGAAAGTGGTGGATTAGATTTACCTAATTTTCAGCACTATTCCTTAGCCAATAGGTAACAGTATATATCAAAATGGTTTAAACCTAGCCCAATAGACGAACCATGGATAAATATAGAACAAGCATTGTGTGATAATCTGGAAATCTCTGACCTGCCACTTATTAGTCAAAACGTAAAAAATCACAAATATTTCAAAAGCATTAACATCAGCACCTCTCTGACAGCCTGGTGGGAGTTTCTTAAAATAACAAAGTCTTCACTTGTCCCGTGTAAGCTTACACCCATCTGGAACAATCCTGACATCCTGCAAAACAAAAAAATGCTAAACTTTACTCTGTGGAAGATCAAAGGAATCAAACATCTGGAACATATAATCCAAAATGGAAATTTTATTTCATTTGATGAGCTCATATCACAACATGAGATAGGCAGCAATACATTCCTAGAATATCAACAACTTAAGTCTATAATAAGAAAGACGCCCAAAGTGTGGCTTTGGGGGGTCTGGGTTGCCCTGAAAACGCCACAGTATGGGTGGGTTGGTGCAGGTCCTGGTGCCGGGCTTTTTGCTCTGGGACCTCCAAGGTGTCCGCAGGTGGTTGTTTTTTTTAGGGTGTTGGGGTGCGGTGGGGGGGGGGGGGGGGGGGTGCTTTTCCCCTGTTGGGGGGTGCTTGGGTGATGGTGGGTCACCAGCCTCTGCTGCGACTGGTGTGACCGGGTGGTTTGTTTGTTTTTTGTAGAGGTCCTCCGGGGTGGGGTGGGGCGCGATGGGTACCTTCTGGATGTACAGTAGCTCCCGGAATATGGTCACTGCAGGCCCCGAGCCTGGTGGACATCAGGCCCTCCTGCCCTGTGTTGGCTCCCAGGTAGCGGGGATGCCCATTGCAGCCAGTCCCTGGCTTCCCTCTCTGGGGGAGAGTAGTTGTATATCCCTAGTGTATATCCCTATACCCCTCTCCCTTCTGGCTCCTGTACACAGCACACACTCACACATGAAGGGTTTTGGGGGCGTGTGTGTTCGGTGGGGTGTAGTGGATGGGGCCACATAGATGGTCCCCTTTGGTTGCACTCTGCAGTTCCCCGCGACTGTTTTAATTACACCTTAGACATTACTACTTATCAAACACACACACACACACACATTAGGTCTTGGGGGGTGGTTACACTGAGTGGCATCTGGTGGGCGGGACTCTTTGGGTATGTAGGCTGCCCAGAGGGCCGCGCTCCCAGTTCTACAAGGTTGGCTGCCCCTCAATTTTAATCGCTCACTATTAGAAAATATTGAAGAGCCAGAAGGGTGAGGGGAGGGGTCTTCTTCCCACACCCCTGCGTCCTGGTTGCTGCTCGGGGCGGGAGGGGCCAGGAGGATTAATTAATTATTCTGCTGGTTCGGGGTCTGTGGTGGCTGGGGGGCTGCTGGCCTCCAGGTGTGCCCGCTGCACTACACCCCAGCGGAGTTGAGGGAGGGAGGACGTGTGGATGTATGGGACGTGAAAGTGTGTGTGGTGATGATTGGGCCTGGGTCTGGGACTTGCTGTCGCCTGGCCTGCTTGTGCTTCTCCCGGTGGGGGGGTGGCGTTGCCTCTCCCCGCTGCTCATGACTTCACCCACCTGTGGGCACTTCTTGACTCCCAGGGCACTTGGCCAGGGGCGCTGGGGAAGGCGCTGACCCACTGTGTGGCTGTCTGGGGCGCTTGGCCCTCCCTGGTATTGGGTGGGGCCTCTGCCGGGGGGTTTGGGGGCGCTCGAGCTCCTGGGGCCTGGGTCCGGTGCACGGCCCATGTCTGGGTGGCTGGGGCCTGGCGGGGTCGGTGGGCTGTTGCCACTGGCTCCCGGGGGGCCTCTGCCCTATGCTTATGGGGGCTCTGTCCGGGGGCTTCCTCTGCAGTGGGTTCTGTGCTCCGTGGGGGCTGCTGGTGGCCTGGGTCTTGTGGCCCTCTCTGCCTGCTTCTGATTGCTTGGGGGGGGGGCTGTGGATTGTGTCTCTGTACACTTATACACTCATAACTAAGCACGGTTATCATGTAGGTCCTGTGCCATGGGTGTTGCATGTTCTCACACACACACACACACATTCATTAGCCCAGTAGCATGCTCGCTAAGCAGTTGATGCATTATCATGTCGTCTCAGGTCATCTATATCCACAGCTGTGTTGTATGCGATTGCCGCTTCTTGTGCTTGTTTTTGTTTGTTTGTGTGTTTGTTTTTTCTCTGCTTGTCTGCTTTCAGGTGCTCCTGGTGGCGCTAAGGCTGGATTCCCCTCAGAGGCCATGGATTGTTGTCTGTTTTGTTTTTACAGGTGTAGCAGCTGGTTGTCTGGTTTTTGTTTCTATTTCTGTTCTGTTCCCTCTTCTTTCCTCTTCTTCTTTCCTTGTCCCCCGGTCCAGTTCAGCTCTATTACATGTTATATATTGTAAACAGAAATAAATAAATGGGCATCAAGGGGAGCTTTACATTTATAAAACTTCCCTTGGCAAAGCAAATCGGTTTGGCATCAAAGGTATTCAGACTACAATTCTGCTTCCATAATGCTGAACAGGACAAGGGAAAAAAAAAAAGGTTGTAAGGTTAGTCTGTCACAAGGCCGGTATATGTGGCAGGATAACCAAGTATTAAGAAGCTTAGCTGCAGGTAAACTAAGGCAGGCAAACTTAGGAGGTCTAAGGTGAAGAGATTGGCAATTCAGTTCGTTCAAGAGGGGGAGAAAGTTAATAAAAAGATGGTTGTTGTGGTGTAAGAAGCAGTGATGGCTGGCATTAGGGGAGTGTCTGTGGGATGACAGTGATCACTGTGTAGCCTCCTGGAGGTGTCATGGGCCCATCGAGATGAAACACAGATGAAAGGAAGTTCCCACCTGATGACCCCAATGACATGTTGGCCAGCACTGCTCACTGGTCTACATAGAGATTATAGAGAATTATTCACCGAGTCTGGTCCATTTTTACTTTCGCACAAGTTTCTTGTGTTAACCTTGAACAATGGAAGAAAAGATAATTATAGCAACGTTATAAAGTTTTCCCACATAAAGTTTTATAGACCAAGTACATAAAATGATCTCAACAAACCACCACTAATAACAGCAGGAGATACTTTGGAAACAATATTGTGCCTGGTGTGAGGAATTAAAAGAAAAGTTGATGCATATAAATCTATATCTATATATATATCATCTTCTTTTGTGGCAATCTACACAACCCTTATACTTGTTGAATGTACGAGTGCATATATATACTATATTTGATACTGACACACAGCGCACTAAATTCATCAGAGAGGTTTCGTCATCATCACAGTATATTACACTGTACACCTGTAGCTATACAGAGATATTATGTAAAATCATATCTGACTCTTATTAGGACTGCTAATAACATTTATGCCAGCAGCTCACTGCACCATTGACCTCCTCTATACAGTGTTCATCTTTATCGAAGAGTTGTTTCTCAATAATTTACACAAATAATTTGTAACACACAAATGATACAGAAATACATGCTAAATTAGGTCTGAATTTAGATAGAGTTTAAATATACAGTAGGCATTAGAATTGTCGAGGTAGCTTCTGCCTTGCCGAACAAACTTATTAAGGGCACATGGCAGAGGAGATGTGCCGAGAAGTTTGCTTCAAATAATAGACATGAGATATTCAAGAGTAAGGGGAAAAGTCTTGAGGGACTTAATTTGTCTTACTCCACTATGAGAAGAGAAAGGATTTTCTGAAAATCAAACTAGCTGCATTGCTGTAATACTGATGCTAACTGCTCTCAACCCATTCACCAAAAAGAAGGTTTTGCTAAACTTTTATTTGCCAACATGTAGAAACCATGAATGTCATCTACCTATAAGATTACTATCTCATTAACTAGCACTGAATGCTGGCAGTGGATTTTCTCAATTTATTTAGCATTTTTTCTTCTCAGCGAGGTTTTTTCTAGTTTAATAAATGTTTTTATATCTACAAAATTCACACTATTACAACTGTAGCACTGAAGAATTTATTTTCTGTTCTTTCATTTTGACCTCAGTGACTCCAATATCAATGTGTCCTTGCAGTTTCAGCTGCAACTGTTGCAGATGTGCAGATGTTGCAGTTTGATTGATTTTTAAAGGAGTAAAAATGCTTCTTTGTTGGCCCATCTCTTGTCTGATTACGTGATTCCTCTGATTTGCTGACGATATCTACTGTGCAATAGCAGTACTGTGGAATGAGTTTGGTAATTACCCAACCAGCTCCAAAGACCCAACAGCCAGGGGCGCAGATGGGAATTTTGAACTCGGGGGGTGGCAGGGCAAGCTGTCAACAAATGATTTCAACTCATTAACTGGCACTCAAGTAGTTACTTTTGAAATACCCTATGGGCCGATAGTTTGCACTAAAAAGCCATTGTAGAATTATTTGAAATCATGGATAAACAACAATGAACATTATGTAACAAAGGCCTACCTGACTAACACCAGCCATACATTATGAAACTGTCTGGAATATCAATCACCCACCAAAACCTCATGCTTTACGCAAAATACGTTTCATTTAAACGTTTGTGTGTGAACTCAGAAGTGGAAACCACAACGTATTTTTATGAATAAAAATAAATATGCATACTGTCAATGAAACTCACATTTTAAATGACATTAGTGGTACTATCAGGCATTCCCTATAGTGCAGCCAAACAAATTTCTAGAAGCAGACTCAATGAAGGACCCAAAAACATCTGTCCTCCTTTCATTACCCTGTGCAGCAATGCGTTCCTCTTTAGGACCCTGTGATGGTAAATTTTATGTCTCAGGACTGACAGACCCTCCAATCCACATTAACCATTTGTATCACCCAGACACGCTAATTGTTTTAAACTATCTACTTCTTAATTAACACTCAGACAAGATAATTGTTTTAACCTCCTGTTTCTTAAACATCAAGACTGCATCCTACCCCTCCCCCCCAGAGGTGTGGTTACACACCTAAAGAACAAAGCCCCATTCCTCAGGTATAAATCCTCTGTGTTCCTTTTGTCTGTATCTTTTCATACCATTGCCGCTGAATGGTGTGGACTGATCTTTTCCTTGCAACGAAGAATAAAAAGCTCATCAGAGGTATTAGGAAGGAAGCGATTGAATACTTCCATAACAACCCTGGGGAGTGACAATCGTCCCTTTGATGCATTAATTTACAATGAAACTCGGAACATGGAGCTTAGAACAATGTGACCCCAAAGTTGATCCTCCCAGCGCATCCCAGCCTTACAAACATACAAAAAAAGCATGTAACTACTGTTTATGTGAGTAGCAAATAGCATGAATTCTATGTAGGGCTGGTAAAATTAATCCGACTTTCTGAGCCGGATCCGACTTCACATGGGGTTCAGATTAAAAATCTGACTTGGAGCTAGGAAATTCCGACATCCGTGTACAAATGAAACACATCATTAGTTGTAGCACACAAACGCCAGACTCTCAATGTACGCTGCAATGTGAATTAGTCAAAGTAACAGGACATCAATCACCGGTTTTATCTGCGATGTTTGCCGCCTTAAGTACGGATGTGATGGGGGGGACGGATTGAGGTCACTAGGAATCTGGGGGGGTCATGTCATCTGCATCCATGCCAACAGCAACACTCCACACAAGTGCGACAAACATGAGATAAAACACGTTGAAAGTCAAAACATTGTGTTCCTGTGATAACTTTAACATGAAACTTAAACTTTACTTCTCAACAGTCTTCTCCATGCATACCTGCTTACTACATTAATAACTGGAACCTGGAACTAAGGCATACATTGTTTTATGAAACTACAGCACCCAAACTAATCAGCAGGAACTTGCCTTTCATCTTCGTGCTTTGTGAAGCTCATAATCTTTTACTTAACACCTTTCCAAAGGTACAGCTACCTGACAGACAGCCATGATCTCTACAGTCCCTGATGGATTGTACATAAAAATGAAGCTTTTTGTAAATATGATCCATCAGTGTTAAATAAAGCACAGAGAGCTTGTATTATGCTGAATAATTCTCCAAGGGATAAGCACTACAATCACAGCGCACGTGGCACTTGCTTTCACAGGGAATGCTTTGAGCACTCATGCATCCTAATTTCCCCAGAATACATTAAAACTGTCCTCTAGTGCTCCCATGGTGACAGTGGAAATTATACATTTTTATGAGGAGATCCGAGGAGAAGCAGAACACAGAGCCCGCAGTATTACAGAGCCATGAATTTTCACTCCACTTCAGATTAAAAGTTAATGGGAAGAGCTGAAAATGGGATGTGACGAGGTCGTGTTTGCCTGCAGTTTTCCCCACCACGGATGCTTCCCTGACTTTGCTCTTCAACTCTGTGATTCACAGATTATGACGGCTCCCTCCAGTGCTTCTTTGATCATGAGCAGCAGAATCAGACCCTGACGGAGATAATCAGAGACATTTTTTTCCAGAAACAACTGTCCACATGCAGCTACACCAAGAACCACTACATATATCACCATCACACTGCTTCATTGCCCTGCTCACACACTTAAACCAGCCTTTACATACAAAATGTTCGTTTTTACTCCTCCACCCAGTTTCCGCTTTCGTGGAAATATCCAGGAGAGAACAACTGGTGTCTTTTGATATAATTCATCAGGTATAGTAGCTCACATGCCCTTTGAACAAGAAAGTCTGATGGAAATTTGTGAAGCTGTTACTGAATGTAGTCTGTTGATTCATGTCCTGAGACACAAATTTCTCTTTTTTGAGCAGGAATTTATTTCATGTCACCAAGTGTTTATCAGCTTTAAGAGCTGAAAGGGTCTGTCAGCAGTTGCATGCACAGTCCTTGTCCCAATATGTATGCATGAGAGGGGATTCAGTTTATTGACTGAAGTGCTTCTGATGCTGCAAGGCTGTTGACTGTTAGAGAAAATGTTCGACACTGCGGGAGATCACGGTACACCTACGCGTGGCTGAATTCATTGCAGACGTCTTTATAGGGGAACTCTGGTATTTTTAGACCTAGACCTTATTTCTGGCATGAAATACGTTCATCTACTCACCGAGAACAGTTTGGCGAAAGTTAGCGTCCTTCGGAAGCTATTTAGAAAACTTGCGATCGGCCTATATCCATATAACGGAGTGAACAGGGCAGGGACGATGCAGCCTCTAAATAAGGCATTATCTGTCTTTATTTCACCAATACTTTAAGAAGAATGAATGAATGAACGTGTTCTATAGCTCTGTTAGCTCATAGCTGCGGTTATGTGGCTACTTGCAGCTATAGGAGAGCTAATGGAGGGAATTCTACACACACCTCTACTGGGACTCCTACTTTGTTTTGCTAGTTTTGTTGGGGAATCTGTACAGGAGTTAGGGTTAGAGTTCAGGCTTGTGGTGACCTTTTTTCTTTTTTTTTTTTTCTCCCCCTTGTCCTGTTCAGCATTATGGCAGCAGAATTGTAGTCTGAATACCTTTGATGCCAAACATATTTGCTTTGCCAAGGGAAGTTTTATAAATGTAAAGCTCCCCTTGATAACCATTTATTTATTTCTGTTGACAATATATGACATGTAATAGAACTGAACCGGACCGGGGGACAAGGAAAGAAGAAGAGGAAAGAAGGGAAAACAGAACAAAAATAGAAACAAAAGCCAGACAACCAGCTGCTACACCTGTAAAAAGCAAAACAGACAACAATCCATGGCCTCTGAGGGGAATCCAGCCTTAGAGCCTCCAGGAGCACCTGAAAGCAGACAAGCAGAGAAAAAACAAACACACAAACAAACAAAAACAAGCACAAGAAGCGGCAATCGCATACAACACAGCTGTGGATATAGATGACCTGAGACGACATGATAATACATCAACTGCTTAGCGAGCATGCTACTGGGCTAATAAATGTGTGTGTGTGTGTGAGAACATGCAACACCCATGGCACAGGACCTACATGATAACCGTGCTTAGTTATGAGTGTATAAGTGTACAGGGCCAAATCCACAGCCCCCCCCCCAGCAATCAGAAGCAGGCAGAGAGGGCCACAAGACCCAGGCCACCAGCAGCCCCCACGGAGCACAGAACCCAGGAAGCCCACCGCAGGGACAACCACGCATCCACCCAGAAGACTGCAGAGGAAGCCCCCGGACAGAGCCCCCATAAGCATAGGGCAGAGGCCCTCTGGGAGCCAGGGGCAACAGCCCACCGACCCCGCCAGGCCCCAGCCACCCAGACATGGGCCGTGCACCGGACCTGGGCCCCGGGAGCCCGAGCGCCCCCAAACCCCCCGGCAGAGGCCCCACCCAATACCCAGGAGGGCCAAGCGCCCCAGACAGCCACACAGTGGGCCAAGTGCCCTGGGAGTCAAGATGTGCCCACAGGTGGGTGAAGTCGCGAGCAGCGGGGAGAGGCAACGCCGCCCCCCCATCGGGAGAAGCACAAGCAGGCCAGGCGACAGCAAGACCCAGATCCAGGCCCAATCATTACCACACACACTTTCACGTCCCATACATCCACACATCCTCCCTCCCTCAACTCCGCTGGGGTGTAGCGCAGCGGGCACACCAGGGGGCCAGCAGCCCCCCAGCCACCACAGACCCCGAGCCAGCAGAACAATTAATTAATCCTCTTGGCCCCTCCCGCCCCGAGCAGCAACCAGGAAGCAGGGGTGTGGGAAGAAGACCCCTCCCCTCACCCTTCTGGCTCTTCAATATTTTCCAATAGTGAGCGATTAAAATTGAGGGGCAGCCAAACTTGTAGAACTGGGAGCGCGGCCCTCTGGGCAGCCTACATACCCAAAGAGCCCCGCCCACCAGATGCCACTCAGTGTAACCACCCCCCAAGACCTAATGTGTGTGTGTGAGTGTGTTTGATAAGTAGTGATGTCTAAGGTGTAATTAAAACAGGGGCGGGGAACTGCAGAGTGCAACCAAAGGGGACCACCTATGTGACCCCATCCACTACACCCCCCCGAACACACACGCCCCCAAAACCCTTCATGTGTGAGTGTGTGCTGTGTACAGGAGCCAGAAGGGAGAGGGGTATGGGGATATACACCGGGGGAGCTACTCTCCCCCGGAGAGTGCAGCCAAGGAGTGGCTGCAATGGGCATCCCCGCTACCTGGGAGCCAACCCAGGGAAGGAGGGGCTGATGTCCACCAGGCTCGGGGCCTGCAGCGACCATATTCCGGGAGCTACTGTACCCCCAGAAGGTACCCATCGCGCCCCACCCCACCCTGGAGGACCTCTACAAAAAACAAACAAACAACAACAAAAAACAAACAAACAAACCACCCGGTCACACCAGTCGCAGCAGCCCGGGCCTGAGACCCACCATCACCCAGGCCCCCCAGGCCCCCCCCAACAGCCCCCCCCCCCACCGCACGCCCCAACACCCTGAAAAAAAAACAACCATCTTCGGACACCTTGGAGGTCCAAGAGCAACAAGCTCGGCACCAGGACCTGCACCAACCCACCCATACTGTGGCACGTCCAGGGCAACCCAGCCCCCCCAGGCACAGGCAGGGCCCCACCACCATCACCCACGCCAGAGCGGCCCGGCCACCCGGCATAGAGCCAGCAGCCACCACCCCAAGGCCCCTAAGGGACCCCGCCCCACACCGCAAGACAGCCCCACCCGCAAGCCCCCAAAACTGCCCTCCAAGCCCGACACACAGTCCCCCCCAGCAATGACCAACCCGGTCCCCACGACCCGAGAGACCACCAGACGCCCAAAGCCACACAGCCCCCCCCCCAGCACACACCCAACCGCCCAGAGCGACGGGACATCAACCCACCACCACCACTATGTGATAAAGCTAATCAGAGGGGACCAGAGAGAATTAAATTCAGCCAGTTGATGTTTTGAGGAGGCAGACATTGTTTCCATGCTAATATAGTTTAAAAGAAAATTTCTAAACTGGTTAATACACAGATTGTTCTTCGCTTTCCAGTTCATGAGAATAGTTTTCTTTGCGATACATAACACTGTGAGAACCATGTGTGCTGAGTTAATTTCCATGTTGATGTTGTCTAAGTCACCCAGTATGCACAGTGTGGGGCATGCAGGGATGCTACACTTTAGCCATGTTGATAGGTCCGCACAGACTTCAAGCCAGAACTTCTGGACAGGCGCACAAAACCACAAAGCGTGTGCATAATCATCAGGTGTGTTATCTGTGCAATGTGAGCAGATGTTTGAGTGTGTCAGACCCATCCTGAACATCCTTTGTCCTGTATAGTGTGTTCTATGAAGGATTTTGTATTGTATGAGCTGTAAATTAGGATTCTGAGTCATTCTGAAGGTGTTCAAACATATTTGTGGCCAGGACCTATGACTACAACTGATGGATAAATCTGTCTCCCATTTTGAAGATGGAAGAAACATTGTGTCATCTATTTTAGACAATAATTTATATATTTTTGATAGTAGTTTTGGGGTGCAGATGCTTAGAAATTCTGCTACCCTAGTCGGGAGTAATAAGTCTGGTTGGTGGAGGATATATTTCTTTGTTATTATAGACTTAAGTTGTTGATATTCTAGGAATTTATTGCTGCCTATCTCGTGTTGTGATATGAGCTCATCAAATGAAATAAAATTTCCATTTTGGATTATATGTTCCAGATGTTTGATTCCTTTGATCTTCCACAGAGTAAAGTTTAGCATTTTTTTGTTTTGCAGGATGTCAGGATTGTTCCAGATGGGTGTAAGCTTACACGGGACAAGTGAAGACTTTGTTATTTTAAGAAATTCCCACCAGGCTGTCAGAGAGGTGCTGATGTTAATGCTTTTGAAACATTTGTGATTTTTAACGTTTTGACTAATAAGTGGAAGGTCAGAGATTTCCAGATTATCACACAATGCTTGTTCTATATTTATCCATGGTTCATCTATTGGGCTAGGTTTAAACCATTTTGATATATACTGTAACTTATTGGATAAGGAATAGTGCTGAAAATTAGGTAAATCTAATCCACCACAGTCCTTGGTCTTCTGTAGGGTTTTTAAACTAATACGTGGTGGTTTGTTTTTCCACAGAAATTTAGAGATGCATGAATCTAGTGACTTAAACCAAGTAGCAGATGGTTTTATGGGGATCATTGAGAACAAATAATTAACTTTTGGTAGTATCATCATTTTAATGGTTGTAACTCTCCCCATAAGTGATATAGGTAAGGACTTCCAACGAGAGAGATCGTCCTCTACTGTCTGTAATAATTGCACATAATTTAGCTTTGTTAGCTCTGAGAGCCTGGAGGAAATGTTTATGCCTAAATATCTAATATTTCCTGACTGTAAAGTGATCGCAGGTATATTCTGGACTCTGCAGTTAATGGGCAGAACTGTGGTCTTAGACCAATTGATAGAGTAGTCAGAAAGTGCTGAGAATTTATTTATGAGTGTGATCGTGTGAGTGAGAGACGTCTGTGAGTTGTGGAGGAAAAGTAATACATCATCAGTATAAGACTTATTTTATGCTCAATATTTTGGGGTTGGATGCCTTTAATATTTCGTTCTTGTCTGATAGCAGCTGCTAACGGTTCGATGAAAATAGCAAAAAGTGAGGGAGAAAGTGGGCAACCCTGTCTTGTACCTCTCTGCAGACTGAAGCTTGGAGAGGTTTGATCATTTGTCCTGACACTTGCATTTGAGGAGCTATATAATATCCTTATCCAGTTGATGAAGTGTGACCCAAACCCAAATTTGTTTAATGCTGCGAATAAAAATTTCCAGTTCACTCCATCAAATGCTTTTTCTGCATCTAGAGAGACTATAGTGGTTTCCAGGTTGTCGATGGTAGAATAGTCTATGAGATTAATTAGCCTGCGTGTGTTAGTGGATGAGTGTCTACCCTTTATGAAACCTGTCTGGTCAGGATGTATTATAAGTGGAGTTATTTTTTCCATTCTTTTGGCAAGGGCTTTACAAATTATTTTGAGGTCTGCATTTATTAGAGATATTGGGCGGTAGCTGGATGGAAGTATGGGGTCTTTTCCTGGTTTCTGTAGCAGGATAATGTTAGCAGAGTTCATGTGGGGATAATCTGCCATTCTGCTTCACTTGTAATACCATTTTGTGAAATGCAGGTGCCATAACAGTCCAAAATTCTTTGTAGAACTCTGCTGGAAAACCATCTGGTCCTGGGGCTTTGTTACTAGGCATATGTTGAAGGGCTTCATGGAGTTCTCCTATTGAAAGAGGTGAATCCAGAGCCATTGCCTGTTCGGTTTGTAATTTTGGAAGGTTGATATTACTAAGGAACTGATCTATGTTACTGTCTGAGGGATCATTTTGTGATGAATATAAGGTTTTATAGAAGTCCCTAAAAGCATTGTTGATTACATCGGGGTCATGGGTGACATTTCCTTTTGAGTCTTTAACAGAAGTGATTGTTATTTTCTCTTTGTTTCTCTTTAGTTGGTTAGCTAGGAACCTTCCAGATTTATTGCCGTGCTCAAAGTTCTCCAAGTGAAGTCTTTGTATCAGAAACTGTGTTTATTTATCAATAATTTTGTTTAATTCAAGTTTAGCTTTTCTTAGTCTTCTTATTCAGTGTGTGTTCCTCTTTGGAGGTACTGTAGACAATTTCTAATGATTTAATCCTGAGTTCTAAATCTGATATCCTTGAACTTTCCCTCTTTTTCTTATTTGATGAAAAAGAGATTATTTTGCCTCTCATAACTGCTTTTCCGGCTTCCCAAAGAGTACAAGCTGACATTCCTGGCAGGTCATTATTTTCTAAATATACAGACCATTCCCTTTTGAAATAATTAATAAAATCAGGGTCTTTTAGTAATGATGTATTAAATCTCCAATTCCTAGCTGGTGGTATAACTCTGTTATTCTTCAGTGTGATAGAAACTGGAGCGTGATCACTGATAGTGATGGGGTGGATTTTGGAGTCTGAAATATCCCTCATCAAGGAACTGCTAACTAAGAAATAATCTATTCTTGAATATGAGTGGTGTACCGGTGAGAAGATGGTGTATTCTCTAAGAGTGGGGTGGTGGGAGCGCCAAGCATCACAAAGACCAAAATCTTTCATATACTGTTTAACAATATTCGTGGACTGCCAGTTCCGCTGACTTCCTGAAGTACTGAGTCTGTCTACTCCTGAGTCTAATACCATGTTAAAGTCCCCTCCTATGATGAGTGTGTTATCTGAGTGATCAGAGAGTGAAGTGAAAAAGGAGTGAAAAAATGAGGGGTCATCCACATTTGGACCATATATATTTGCAATGCATAAATTTATATTTTGAATAGATAAATTAACTATTAGAAATCTACCTTCTGGATCTATAACTGTGTTGTTTACGGTGAAATTTACTCTTCTATTTATCAGAATGGCTACACCTCTTTGTCTGGTGTACACCTCTTTTTTTCTAACGCACACACTCCTCTAGGCGTTTGTCATTAACCATCTTTTAGCAACTTTAGTTTTTTTCTATTTGAATGGGTTACTGGGAGAAATGTCAGCAGGTGACAGTTACAGAAAGCTTAAAGAAATAGAAGAATTAAACCTTTTAAATTACTAATACAGTGCACACAGTTGTGTTCATTGCTGAGTAGCTGAAATCAGCTGCTTTGTCTTAGCCTGAAGTAGCTTTTATCTTAACCAAAGGCTGTAAGACACTCATCCGTGTGACTGACAGCTGGGGCTGAAAATATACCAAGTGAAGAAGAGAAGGGCAGCACAGGCAATGAAAAGGCTATTCCTGGACTTCACATTACTCTGTCATTCGTTTCCCATACCTGTTTCATCCTGTTTAGGGTTGCTGGGGAGATTGGAGCTGCCATCACATGAGAGGCAGGGTACATTTAGTCCAAACAGAGACAAACAGTATGCTTACACTCACTCCTATATTCAATTCACCAACCTCACATGCTTTTTATAAGGCTGTTGAGTGAAGCCGCTGTACCCAGAGAGAACATGTGCATGTACACAAAGAACGTGCAGACTTCACTAAAAAAGGCCCCTGCTGAGAGTCAAACAGAGTGTCAAAACACACTAAGTGGTCAACCAAACTAGAAAAGTGCAATATATACGCAGTCAACTTAACAGAAGTCATGAAAATGTCATGTTTATTACTCTCAACCTACACCAGTTTGCTTTCAGAACAAACAGGGCTTCCGTGGCTCAGTGGGTCGTCCAATAACCGGAAGGTTGGCGATTTGATTCTCACTCTCGCCACTCAAAAAAGATTGGTTACACTGACAGCTGGAGGGGTGGCAGTCCCCCTTCTTGTCACAGCCGAGGTGCCCTTGAGCAAGGCACCGCACCCCCATGATCCCCGGGCGCTGTGATTGGTTGTGAATGGCCATTGTATATGTCATCTGTCTCCATGACCTGTGCATGTGTGTTCAACAGGTGCCAACCCCCGGATGGGTTAAGATTTCGTCACTTTGCCTTGAGCGAGCTCACAGCCTCCTCACGGACCCATCACACCCTGAGCAGCACCTGCTTGATCTGTTGCCCTCTGAAACACATTTCAGGACAAATGATGAGAATAAAAATCAGAGTAATGACATAAGATGAGACATAATGAAATAAAAAAGTTGAAACAGACAGTTTTTTTACCATTATCACTCAAAAGTGCAATATCAGAATGTGATTTTTAAGCATCGATTTTCTCATTTTTGTTGTTTTTTACATTGTGCGTCTCTTTTTTTTGTTGCTTTCCTTGTACTGTACGTGTGCATTACAATGCAAATGAAGGTCTTTCTATATCTAAAAATAAGGTTTTACATATGAAGTTTCTTTCAGCTCAAAGATTTCAGGTTCCTACAACCTCAGATGACAAAAAACTAAGCCAAAATGCAGAATGGTGTGACAAACTAAGCACTGCCATTCATTCAACAGCTTGTAGAAACACCTTTAGCAGCAGTAAGTTGAAGTAATGGTTTTCTGTGTGACGTTATCAGTCTGACGTGGCTGTGGAGGAATTTTGTCCCACTCTTCTTTACAAGGACGCTTCAGTTCACTGAGGCGTCACCTCGGCAAGTCTGGAACAATCTAAGTTCAAAGATACTCAGAAATTGTTTAGCTGTAACAGTGGTAAATGTAGAATCAGGAGACAAAGATAAGATTCTGTAGACTGCAATGTGCAAGCAGGGTGCATTTATATGTCAGACAGACGCTGCGGCCCAGAGCTCCCAGTCTCACAGCATCATTTTCGTATTGAGTTTACTCATTTGTGCACTCGGAGCAAGTTCACATGGCAGAGGTGCCACACTGCTTGAAAATACCATTCACTGCCAAGATGAATTCAATTAAGTTTATTTAAATAGCAGCAAATCACAACAAATGTCATCTCAAGGCACTTCAGTGATACAGTCCAATTCATTGTAATCATAATCCAATCAAATCCAATTATTTCCGTTCAAAATTAGTCCAATTCATCCAAACAGAGCCAATTCAAAAAAAGACACTAGTGTCAGATCAGCCCCAGCGGTGGAGCCACCACACCGCCCGCGAGACAGGCCTATGAGCTAACCCATGTTGACCATCCCTGCCGAGACTCTTTCTCACCAACTCACGGTCACTCGTCAGCAACAAGGATAAAATAGAATGAGTACTACTTCACACTGCTTGGACAGCTGAGTGATGATAATTACAGAGACTTGGCTGGATAACGCCATTCCCATTCAAGTTAGAAGTTCACATCACACTGTTTATCAAGCCGACAGGACCACAGACTCCAGTAAGAGCGGAGGCAGAGGAGTAACCTCTGGCGTTCAGGAGTAACCACGGCCAGAGAACATTCTGTGAAATATTTTGTGCAGAGCCACAGTGATTGAGATGAGATACACTGCTACCTGCTGACTCGTTTTTCACCTGATACTCAAACTTCAGCAACTTTTTCTGGATAAAGCTGGTATCAACAGATACAAACACGTACTACTGCCACCACCAGACAGAATCTCTCACTCCCCAGCATGCCTGCTCATCCAGGGGACTGTCATGTCCAGGGACATCTAAGAAACTAAGCATAAAATTAAAGATAAAGTGTTTGGTCTGAGATCTCAGATTATTTGTTTAATTTATACGGTTATTACATCAGGGGTTATCAAGTACTACAGATCTCAAAAGAGGCCCACCCTTAGGAAGAGAGTCAGGGGTCTCTAAAAGCTCCTTAAATGATACACCTGAATACAGGTGTAATTTTTACCAAATGCATGAGACAGACATTTCAATGAGACTTCCAATGAGGATTTCTGCATGGACTGGTGTGTGAGGTGTGTCTTATTTTATACATACCAGTCCATATACTGGGAAAGACATGCATTGCTTTTGTGTATATCTTTTGTGGATAACTAATTCCACTTGGATGACAGTTTTCTAGCAGTTGACTTTACTCATATCAAATCTTGAAAGACAGGTTGTCATTACTGTTAATGTTGTACATATTTCAGGAGACGTGATCAGATGTTTAAAACACATTATTTAGAGGTAAATCAGCATTTAAAATACCAATCAAAAGCATGTAGAAAGAGAGAAAAAACATTACAAGACCAAAACAAGGAAAAATAGCATGATCACGACCAGGAAATGTTTGGTGAACAAGAGGAGAGAAAATACTTCAGCTGGTTGTAGGAGCTGAGAGTTGGCATAACTCTGACTCAAAGCACTTTTATCCTACACCTACATATCTGATTTAATGTTCACATTACTGTAATATTCATTACTTTCATTTGTGTGAAAACAGTTTTTATGGAAAACATATTTGAATTATAGGAGTGGTGCATAACTAATTAATATGTATATATGACTAAGTTCTGTGAATACGTGTCAATGTATAATCGCAGTGAGGATGAAGCAAGCCAACATTTAGGAGCAGAGAATGATGCATCTTTTTAAATGACATTATTATAGGATTACTAACCTGTACAAGGGGATCATATTCTATTTTAATATATTTGGGGTAACCAGTAGTTTTTCAGTGGATGTGATAACAGATGATAATTTCATAGTCACAGCAAAACATTGATTAAATGTTTGGTATTTGCTTGGGCCAAAAATATGTGTTTTGATAGGCATATACTTAAAAGTTACCACTTTACCTGAAGTGATCTTTAATATCTTCGTGGTTCCCTCTGATTATGTACACTTTTCTCTGCAATGAAGATATTTCTCCAAGTTTCACAGATGGAGAACGCACGGTCAGCATTTTCCATCCCATGGTGTCCACAAACCTAAGAGAAGTGAATATGAGCATAGTGGGTCTCTTGGCCCACTATGGAATACAGGGATACAGTAGATATAATTGGCCATATTAGGTCATTAGAAAATAATAATATGAAACTCACTGTGAATCATGGGGAAGACTGGTCCAAATTTCAAAGTCTGACAGTGTATTAAGCAGACGTCAATATTTTGAACACATGTGGCCACTAACTACCCCTTAAAACATGTTTGAATTATTTCATCCAGCTTGGTCTTAATAAGGGTCTGAGAAAGTACACCTCAAAGGGCCTTGCTTTTGAGCAAGATGAATTAAACTTTGGTGTAGGACAAAAGTGAAGACATCGTTGGAAAGATCTTGAGCTCTGTTGAGCCATGTATTCCTTTAACTCTCAGCAGTGATGATTTCATGAGATTCTTCATCAATAAAATTGTTTCTATCAGAGAGAAGATTAATGGAATCCTTCCCATTATTATCACTGATGTATCATCAAGTAGAGCAGCTTTAGAAGTATCTTTCGAACCTGATTTGTATTTAGATGGCTTCTGCCCAGTTGATCTTTCTGAGCTAACAACAGCAATAGTCTCTTCTAAACCATCAACTTGTATGTTAGACCCAATCCCAACCAGACTGTTCAAGGAGGTTTTCCCCTTAATTGACACTTCCATATTGGATTTGATCAATCGGTCTTTGTTGATAGGATATGTACCTCAGACTTTTAAGGTTGCTGTAATTAAACCTTTACTTAAAAAACCTACTCTTGATTCAGAAGTGTTGGCTAATTATCGACCTATATCCAATCTCCCTTTTTTGTCCAAAGTTCTTGAAAAAATAGTTGCAGTTCAACTTTGTGATCATTTACATAGAAATAATCTGTTTGAAGAGTTTCAGTCAGGATTCAGAGTGCATCATAGCACAGAAACGGCACTGGTGAAAGTTACCAATGATCTCCTGTTAGCTTCTGATAGCGGACTTGTTTCTGTGCTTGTCCTGTTGGATCTCAGTGCTGCATTTGATACGATCGATCACAGCATTCTGTTACAGAGACTTGAACATGTTATTGGGATTAAAGGAACTGCATTAGGCTGGTTTAAGTCATATTTATCTGATAGATTCCAGTTTGTTCTTGTAAATGAGGAATCTTCCTCACACGTTGGAGTAAGTCATGGAGTTCCTCAGGGTTCTGTGCTTGGACCGATTCTTTTTACTTTATACATGCTTCCATTAGGTAACATTATCAGACAGCATGGCATAAATTTCCATTGTTATGCTGATGATACTCAGCTGTACTTATCTATGAAACCAGATGAAACCTACAGGTTGGTCAGGCTACAAGCCTGTCTTAAAGACATAAAGACCTGGATGACTCAGAACTGTCTGCTTTTAAATTCAGACAAAACTGAAGTTGTTCTCTTTGGACCTGAGCGCTTCAGGGAGAAATTGTCTAGTTATATAGTTACTCTAGATGGTATTTCCTTGGCTTCTAGTTCTACAGTGAGGAACCTTGGAGTTATTTTTGACCAGAATTTATCATTTGACGCACATATAAAACTGGTTTCTAGGACTGCCTTCTTTCACCTTCGTAATATTGCCAAAATCAGGAACATCCTGTCTCAAGGTGATGCAGAGAAACTAGTTCATGCATTTGTTACTTCAAGATTGGACTACTGTAATTCCTTATTATTGGGCTGTCCCACATATTCTCTGAAAAGCCTCCAGCTGATCCAAAATGCTGCAGCCAGAGTTCTGATGAGAACTAACAGGAGAGATCATGTTTCTCCAGTTTTAGCTTCTCTTCATTGGCTCCCTGTTAAATTCAGAATAGAATTTAAGATTCTTCTCCTCACATATAAAGCTCTTACTGACCGAACTCCATCATATCTTAAAGATCTCATTGTACAATATTTTCCTAACAGAGCACTTCGCTCCCAAACTGCAGGTTTACTTGTTGTTCCCAGAGTTTCTAAAAGTAGAATGGGAGGTAGAGCCTTCAGTTATCAGGCCCCTCTCTTGTGGAATAAGCTGCCAGTAAATGTCCGGGAAGCAGACACCCTTTCCACTTTTAAGATTAGGCTTAAAACTTTTCTTTTCGATAAAGCTTATAGTTAGGGATGGCTCAGGTAATCCTGAAACATCCCATAGTTAAGCTGCTATAGGCTTAGACTGCTGGGGGACCTCATCTGTCACACCTTTCCTCACTTTGCTCTCTTTTTCCCCCTGTTTAATTTCAAAATTGATTTTATGTACATGTGACATTATTGTGGTTATTAACCTATGTTTCCCTGTTCCAACAGATATCCTTTGAATGGCGTTATGGTGTTTTTCCCCCCTCTTTTCCCTCTTTTCTGTCTTCTCAAACCCCAGCTGGTCGAGGCGGATGGCCACCCTTCCTGAGTCTGGTTCTGCCAGAGGTTTCTTCCTGTTAAAAGGGAGTCGTTCCTTTCCACAGTTGCCACAGGCACGCTCAGGACGGGAGATTGGACTGAAGACACATTTCGGTGCAATCTGTTGGTTTCCTTAGCTAGGATATTAATTTTTTTAATTAGCTCTATATGAATTAATTGGATTATGATTACAATGAATTGAATTCCAATTGGCTTGAATTGGACTATATTACTTAAGTGCCTTGAGATGACAATTGTTGTAATCTGGCGCTATATAAATAAAATTGAATTGAATTGAATTGAATTGAAATTGACCTAGAATGAAAATTGTGACCTTTGAACCTTGAACCTGAGACACTTTTGAATGCTTACAGAGCAGCAACAAAATGTGTTACAGACCAGTTGTAAACAGTTTTGGAAAGCTCTTGACCTATAAATACCATCATGTGGGACACCTGTAGGGGGCGCCACTAAGTAGGGTCAAAACCCAGAAAAAACATGAATTCACCCCTTTAACTATAAGCAAGATCAAATCTGACTAAACAGATGTGCTTCCCAACCACAAAACCTGTAATAAGTCTGAAAGTTTCCTGGCCACAATTTCACAAATTAGAGGACACACATTCAAACTGCAAAACATATGGCACTACCCGCCACTGTGTACGACAATTTAGTACAAATTGTACAATTGTTTTTATATCGTGCTTCCAGGTTAGGGTCAAGGTTGCAAAATTAGGGTTTAAAAAACATATATCTGCGTATTCTTCAACTGAAAAAGTATAACTCTAACATGTACGTTTATGTCGTGAGAAAAGCTATTATATGAAAACATAAAAATATGCTAATTTAGACATGATTCCTGACACTCTGTTTCGCCGACAGAAAGGGGCGTGTTCAATAGCTGAACTGATTGCGCAACGTCACAAAACCAACTTCCGGGCCTCATCCCTCTGTTTGTCTTTGTTGTGATCATAGACTGTTCATAAAAGGTAACACTCCCATCCCCCAGAGGTGCGACATACAATGCAAAATCTGACTTTCAAACAAGACAATAAGATGGATTAATAATAGCTATTAGCAGGTTCAAGTAGCTAGGAATAGGCCATTTAGCTTTTGAATGTTGAATGTTGTTGAATGTGCCACAACAAAAAGAAGAAGCAGTCGGACTCTTGCTGTCATCTGTACCCTTACATTTGCATGGTCAATGAATCAAGGTCATTTAGTCTGATTTATTATCATTATTAACTTATTTATTGTCATTTCATCACAAACAGGGTTGCAAAAATAAAATGAAAGATGTAGAGCTTTCCATATCACACACATGATTTTGTTTTCTCAGTACCTGTACTTTGTGCAATGACAATAAAGTTGAATATAATCTAAAACATTACCACTACTGTTACCATTTCATCATTCATTGGTACTTGTATAGTGCTTTTCTAGTCTAGTTAGAAAACTAGTCTAGTCTAGTCCACTCAAAGTGCTTCACTACATGCCGCATTCACCCCACACACATTCATACAGCACGTCTTAACTACGTGCTTTTTCTAATCATTCATACACATTCATACCCCAGTGTGTGGGGTTCAGTGTCTTGCCCAAGGACGCTTCTACAAGTATCCTGGGGAAGCCAGAGTCGAACCACCGACCTTCCGATTGGTGGGCGACTGCTCTTCCTCCTGAGCTACAGCCGCCCCATAATTGTAATTGTACAATATGTTTCTGTTGATTTGTTCTGTGACATCTATTACACGTCTGTCCATACTGGGAAAGGGATCCCTCCTCTGTGGCTCTTCCTGAGGTTTCTTCCACTTTTTTCCAGTTAAAAGATTTTTTATAGGCAAGTTTTTCCTAACCCGAGCCAAGGGGCTAAGGACAGAGGGTGTCGCTCACTGTACAGATTGTAAAGCCCTCCAAGGCAAAATGTGTTTTGTGAATTTGGACTATACAAATAAAATTGCATTTGATTTGAAATTTGACAGAGAATATAGCGTAAGTTGAGCATAGGGGTAAGTTAAGCGACCCATTTTTGCGAGGATACCGTAAAAACTTGACATTGTGACCAAATATTTAGGAGGAAGGCATCACTTCCTGGTGGTAAAAACCAAGCGCTAGTAGAGTCCATAGTAACCGCCATAGCAACGATAGAAACCTTGAAAAATATTCGGAATAACTAACAAACGAAAGATCATATACATTCACTGAAGGAATAATATGAGAACAAAATGCAGATTTTTCACTAGAAATGTTATCAAAACACACTTTAAGGCCAAAACTATCTTAAAATGCTACATTTTCCACTATGAATTAAATGAATGGAAACCATTTTTCACTGCAGGGAATTGCGCATGCACACTGGCCGCTTGTGTCATTGGCTACTCGTAAGATAATGCACGAAAATCTGTACATAACTTTTTGTATGTTTCCATACGAACCGTTTCATGAGAATACGTCGAATTCCTCCAGCGAGTTCTGGGTCTGCCCTGGGGCCTCATGAGCCACCGCAGCTGACTCTTTTTGATGTGGAGGAGAAGCGGCTCTCCCTCGAGCTCTAAGACTGATCATTACTTCAGCCACTCTGGAGGAAACTCATTACAGCTGATTGTATCCACGACCTCATTCTTTGGGTCACTACTCAGATCTATGACCATAAGTAAGGGTTGGAACAAAGATGGAGCAGTTAATCCCTGACCTAGAGTACTCACTCACTTTTTCTGGTTGAGAGCCATGCTTTTGGGTTTGGAAGAGCTGATTCTTATCCCAGACACATCCCACTCTGCTGTGAAACATCTGCAGTGCAGCTGAAGGTCATGACTTGAAGAAGCCACAGGATGTGGATTTTTAAACATGGTGGTCATACATATCAGTTGGTCTGGTTTGGCTCCATAACTCATCCCCTGCTGCTGGGCTTTGACCCAGTAAAGAGTTTGTGCCAGTGGAGCCCTAGTTTTTCAGGTCTGGAACCAGTGCTTTGGCGATCGAGACAGACATTAAGAAGAACTGTCTTTGTTTATTTTTTTCCTACCTTCCTTCCCACCCTCAGTCCCTTTTTTTGGGGGGTTTCCCTCCCCCAGTGCCCCAGTTGGCTTAAACTCAGAAGAAAGGATCAACATTTCTGCACAGTGTGTGAGGAATCATTAAACAAGTACTTATCACACTCCTCACATTCTCTAACACATTCCACTGTTGTGTTCTTGTGCGGTTAACAGTTGTTTTTAATTGAAACAAATTAAGTTCTGTCTGTAGCATACTAAGTACGCTGTGACAATATGAGACACTAAACTTGTCACAGTTTAGCCATCCAACCATCAGTAATTTTCCATTGATCCAGCTTCTGCCCCACACACCTCATCAGTTAACTCCACTCACCTGTGCACACAGCTGCCTCTCATAACATGCAATCAGCCCAGCATATAGTCACCAGCTCCACACTCTATCCTTTGCCAGATTGTTCTTTGCCATGCAAGTCTTTCCAGCGTTCTCCTGCCAGCTTTACCGGTACCGACCTCGCCTGTCCCTGATTACCTGCTTCGTCTGCCTCCTGGTAATTCGACCCAGCCTTCTGTCCCTGACCAAGAACTTTGCCTCTCCTCTCCTGATTCCTGTTTGCCGGTTTCTAAACCGTTTGTCTGCCTGCCAGAGTCTCAGTAAAGCCTTGAACTTTTTACCACTGTCTTCTGACTCCTTTGTACTGCAATTGGGTCCATACACCACCTGTTACAAAACTGCATCAATGTGTGTATTTCTGCATTAGATCCTCAGTACATAGATCATTTGTAAGGTTAATCATTTCAGAATTCCTCATATTTTTCCTAAACTTGCCAATCTGTTATTTGCTCTAGACCTTGTTTTCACCTGGCTAGAGCACCATGGTAACATGTACTTATAACAGGCTTTGGAACAATTGTCCAGTGTTTCGAATTAAACCGTCTGAAAAAAGGTCACAGATTTCTTGGATTCTTGTCCTGATGATATCCCAGCAGACTGCAACAACATTTAAACATCACTAAGCGGGATGTACTGTGGCTTCACCAGCGGACCAATCACAGCCCTTACGGCCCGTTGTGTTTTTAGAAATTGAGACTGGTTTGGTTTCGCCTGTACCGGCCGTTTATTCTCTCCTGTATAACACACGCGAGAATGCTGGTCAGGCACGGTTAACTCACACAAGCTCGGACGCATCTGTCCCAATACTGACATATACACAATGAACAAAATACACATTTACCTGTATAACACACGCGAGAATGCTGGTCAGGCACGGTTAACTCACACAAGCTGCAGAGGAATGGAAATACTTAATAAAGGAATTTAAAAATAACTAGCATACAAACTGCTAACAAGGAACCGACTTACCTCGGACGCATCCGTCCCAATACTGACGTCCATCAGATGCAACTGATGACGTAACCACGCCAGCATTAAGGAGGACACCCCCAAGAGCCAACACACCACACACAACAACAATAAACGCAAGTGGAATGACAACCATTCACTCCGTTACACCCGCGTCTACACAATGTGTAGTTAGAATTTCTTGGAGGTGCACGTCAGGCTACGGCGGAGGGGTCCACGTCAATGATGTTGAAGCATAAACTACGACTAAGCCTATAGCAGCTTAACTATGGGATGTTTCAGGGTCACCTGAGCCATCCCTAACTATAATCTTTATCAAAAAGGAAAGTTTCAGCCTGATCTTAAAGGTAGAGAGGGTGTCTGCTTCCTGAAGCCAAACTGGCAGCTGGTTCGACTGAGAGGGGCCTGATAACTGAAGGCTTCTACTTTTAGAAACTCTGGGAACAACAAATAAACCTGCAGTTTGGGAGCGAAGTGCTCTGTTAGGAAAATATCTTACAATGAGATCTTTAAGATATGATGGAGCTCGGTCATTAAGAGCTTTATATGTAAGGAGAAGAATCTTAAATTATATTCTGAATTTAACAGGGAGCCAATGAAGAGATGCTAAAACTGGAGAAACATGATCTCTCCTGTTAGTTCTCATCAGAACTCTGGCTGCAGCATTTTGGATCAGCTGGAGGCTTTTCAGAGAATATGTGGGACAGCCCAATAATAAAGAATTACAGTAGTAGGGATTGTTCTTATTCTCTTCTATCAATGATGAATAATAAGCAGTTCTAGCTTTACGAAGGGCTTTCTTATACGTTATTAAACTATCTTTCCAGACTAATTGAGACTCTTCTAAATTAGAGGAACGCCACTGTCTGTCCAGCTTTCTTTCAGTCTGCTTTAAAGCAGCTGTGAATTATACCAAGGAGCCAACCTCTTCTGACTGATTACCTTCCTTTTCAGAGGGACAACACTGTCCAGTGTTGTACGCATTGAACAGCAAAACACTGGGTATTTGAATAAACTGTGAATCAGGCATAACATTATATTATTGGACTACAACTGATACCACTTAAAAAGAAAGAAAAACATTGTTTTCATGATATGTTTTTAATGCGTGTAAATACTGACTAACATTCAAACTGGCTCTAACAAATGAATGTTTTAGTTAATTCACTTTACACGGAAATAGATGAGCATTTGTCTTGATAAATGAGCCCATTTTATGCATTTCCATGGTGTATTTGTGAGAAAGGACAGAGTTGCCCTGCGTTAAGTCAACAACAGCTCACAGGAACATTGGCCTGCTTGATTTTGCTCTTGATTTATGTCACTGTCATTGCTGACGTGCAGTGACCCCTGAGCAGCCCAATAAAATATTCATACAGTGTTTATGGGATGCACTAAAACCCTTCATACCCTTGTTGTTCTTCACAGAAAGCTCTGGCATTTTCCACAGCATCGAGTAGCATCCTTTAAGGTGACAGGAAACCTCTACAGCCTTATGTTTTGAACAAACTCTGGATGATGTGTCTCTGATTAGCTGTAACTAACAAGCCTTCACGTAAATGAAAGGAATTCTTTGAAATCAAGGTGATCGGTCTTGAAACTTGATACTTCACCATATATCAAATAAGTTATGATTTTCAATTTGTTTTCCTCTTTAAGTAAAATCAGGAAATTAAAAACAAGTCAAGCCCAGAGGGATGAATAGCAGAGTAACTTGTTATAACTGACATATCAAACCTTAGTTTGGGTCATGGATACTCAATTATTTCTACATGATTATATGAGTATCAGCTCTCAACTGCAACACATTCACTTGACAGTGTTTATTCTTATACTATTATAGTATTCTCTTTTCCATTCCAAAGGTATCCTCTGCCATCTTCCTCACCATGGCTTTGAGGCTGAGTCTGGTCTTCACTGAGCATTCAACATCATTGATCCAGCTTCTTGCTCCCAGCTATAGCTCAATACTGTTTAGTTTGTTCAGCTAAGAGAAGCCCCTTTCTGTCACCCCAGCTCCCTCTTAGCTCTGATTGTGTTGGTGATAGAACAACTTAAGATCCTTTCAAATCGATGATTCTATGTAGAAGGTGTGCAGCCTTGTCCATGATGTTGATCAGTTTTCATATCAACAGTAGTCCCCAGCACAGAGCCAGTCCTCCTGTTGACTGCCTTAGTATGCATTAGTAGTTGGGTCTGTTGCCAGCTGAACACCAAGGTACCTGTAGTCCTCTACCTCTTCTCCCAGGACATAAAAAGAGTTTGGCTCATTCCTTTTGTTATTCCGCATTTAGATTTTTTTAAAGTGTGTTTTTCAACCTCTGACATACACAGTGACAGTGTGAAGACAATGTTCTCAGGTGAAATACACATCATATTTGCCCTGAGTTGACAACAACTATGCTCTTACTGTAGGGCATTAATTTTTCCCTGTGTAATGTTCAACAAACTGAAACATATTGGAAAGGGATATTTCAGCTGCCTCCATCCACCACCCGCATAGTTTTCAATATGAACTAATCTTTTATATGACTAGGAAATAACGAGTAGTCTCAGTGAGTGATTCGTTCATTTTCATGCAGTACCCTCTCTCGCCACATGGCATACGACAGCTGAATAAGCTCAGTCAGCAGAACAGGAAACAGAAATGATTCGTTCACGACTCACTCAACTCTGTGGGTCCTCGGACAGGAAACAGAAATTATTCGTTCACGACTCATCAACTCTGTGGGTCCTCGGACAGGAAACAGAAATGATTCGTTCACGACTCACTCAACTCTGTGGGTCCTCGGACAGGAAACAGAAATTATTCGTTCATGACTCACTCAACTCTGTGGGTCCTCGGACAGGAAACAGAAATGATTCGTTCACGACTCACTCAACTCCGTGGGTCCTCGGACAGGAAACAGAAATGATTCGTTCACGACTCACTCAACTCTGTGGGTCCTCGGACAGGAAACAGAAATGATTCGTTCACGACTCACTCAACTCCGTGGGTCCTCGGACAGGAAACAGAAATGATTCGTTCACGACTCACTCAACTCCGTGGGTCCTCGGACAGGAAACAGAAATGATTCGTTCACGACTCACTCAACTCTGTGGGTCCTCGGACAGGAAACAGAAATGATTCGTTCACGACTCACTCAACTCTGTGGGTCCTCGGACAGGAAACAGAAATGATTCGTTCACGACTCACTCAACTCTGTGGGTCCTCGGACAGGAAACAGAAATTATTCGTTCACGACTCACTCAACTCTGTGGGTCCTTGGACAGGAAACAGAAATGATTCGTTCACGACTCACTCAACTCTGTGGGTCCTCGGACAGGAAACAGAAATGATTCGTTCACGACTCACTCAAATTACAAACAAAGATAGCAATGTAGGAGGATCGCTCAACTACAGGCTCATGGATACAAGACTGTGAATTTCTGTGGGACAGGGACGCAAGAGCGAGGAACAAGACAGGTTACAACACACTGGCACAAGACAAGGGAGACGCAGACTATTTGAGCACATGAGGAGCAATGGGGAACAGGTGGAAACACTTTGGAATCAGGGAAGACAATAAAACGCTTGACATAGGAGGAAGGGCAAGGTGCCTGAATCAAGTTAATATTTGAAAATAAAACAGGACATTATAAGACAAGACATGAATCAAAACCTAAAATGTGACGGTTCTTGTGTATATAATGTGTGAAGTGTGTAAATAAATAAATTATAATGTAATAATGTGAATAAATACTTTCAAAAATTACAACAGGTTGATTTTGTGTTATACTCTACCATAAAATAAAATAATAATAATAATAATAGGACACAATAAATGCACCATGTAACATTTTAAGGAACTTATTGTTACTTTTTTTTTAGTTAATTGTGTTACTAATTGTCAAAATCAATGTGAGTTTTACATTCACTTGTCGTCTACCAGCTGTGACGTGACAGGGCTGAACGATCGTTCTCGTTCGTTAATTTGTCCCGTGACAGCTACTGAGTCAGTGTCGGGCTTTAAACAACAATGGCAGGGAGGATACAGACACAAGTCACCTTATTGTGTATTTGCTTTCCCAGGTTTTCACATGGTTTGAATTGTTTGTAGCATTTTGTACATTGTACTTTATCAGCTCAGCTGAAGCAAACTATTTTGCTTTCAGTGTTAAGTGTTTAGAACCGTGGCCATTTAGTGCAACGTCCACAGTAGGGCTACAGCGCCACCTGCTGGAAAAATGGACGAAATGATTCGTTCAATTTACTGTTCGAGAGTAAACGATCCGAGTCAGTAAAAACAATCAAACTTCCCAACACTACACTAATGGGACATTTTACAGCAACATGTGATGTTGTTAGAAAACTGTGGCTCTATTAGCACTGTTATACCGGACTTCATGCACTCTCAAATCTGGCTTGAATCATAAATATCACGCAGGCTCCAAGACTCTTCCTGTCACTTTCACAGGCCTATGTGAATAAAGGACAAACAACATAACTGGAAAAGTGACAAATGTGTGAACAAATGAATGCCACTGCTTTATATTTATGTTTATGCATTTTGCAGATGCTTTTATCCACAGCCACTTACACTTATATCTCAAGTACGTAGGCAGATAGGGTAAGGGGGTCTTGCCAAAGGACCCCTACTGGAGGTAATACCTCATCATGGTGGGATCAAGGTGGGATTTGAACCCCAGGTCACCCACATGACTTGGGGATCTTGTGAATCTTGTGAAAAGGACTTATGATGTTTTGCAGAGTTTTGCTCATTGGTTTCAAAGAAAGTCAGTCTTTGCTTCGAAGTTGACCTGTTGATGTTTGCAAATCAAATAATTGTCCATGCAAAATTATGCAAATTATGTAAAGCAATCCAGGTACATGTTGCCAGACAAAGAGAACATTTGGGGATGACTACTCTCTGGTTGCCAGAAGGATGCTGCTGTTTATGTGCATCCAAGTTGATAAGGGGCTTAAGCCATTGTTATTTATTCCAATAGCTTAGCAGAATACTATGAAATGATAAAAAGTCAAATTCAGTCTGATGCACATCTTTCTCATTGGGTTTACCAGGGAGAAATGGATGACTCATCTAACATTACTTCCCATATTTACACTCCAGTAATTAGAAATTACAATGTCAGATCCTCATCACTGGATCTTTTATCAGTGAGATTAATTGTCTTGTCACAAGTGTATAATTCTAATGGGTAAGTGGATAGAGCCACAAGGATGGAAAATAAAAGAGGTGAAAAAGGCAATTTAATTACACCATTCCAGTCATGTAAAACAGACACACACACATACACAATCTGAGTGATTACATGCAGAATGCACACTCACACATCAAGCACAAACATAATAAGATCCAAAAATACGTGAAAACTTCAACAAGAGCAGGAGGCTGAGGAAGAGCGGGAGGTTGAGGAAGAGCGGGAGGTTCTGGAAGAGCCGGAGGTTTTGGAAGAACCGGAGATTGAGGAAGAGCAGGAGGCTGAGGGAGAGCGGGAGGTTGAGGAAGAGCGGGAGGTTCTGGAAGAGCCAGAGGTTTTGGAAGAGTGGAAGGTTGAGGAAGAGAGGGAGGCTGAGGAAGAGCAGGAGGTTGAGGAAGAGCAGGAGATTGAGGAAGAGCAGGAGGCTGAGGGAGAGCGGGAGGTTGAGGAAGAGCGGGAGGTTCTGGAAGAGCCGGAGATTGAGGAAGAGCAGGAGGCTGAGGGAGAGCGGGAGGTTGAGGAAGAGCGGGAGGTTTTGGAAGCGCCGGAGATTGAGGAAGAGCAGGAGGCTGAGGGAGAGCGGGAGGTTGAGGAAGAGCGGGAGGTTCTGGAAGAGCAGGAGATTGAGGAAGAGCAGGAGGCTGAGGAAGAGCAGGAGGTTGAGGAAGAGCAGGAGGCTGAGGGAGAGCGGGAGGTTCTGGAAGAGCCAGAGGTTTTGGAAGAGCCGGAGATTGAGGAAGAGCAGGAGATTGAGGAAGAGCAGGTGGTTGAGGAAGAGCAGGTGGTTGAGGAAGAGCAGGAGGTTGAGCGGGAGGTTGAGGAAGAGTAGGAGGCTGAGGTAGAGCAGTAGGTTGTGGGAGAGCGGGAGGTTTAGGAAGAGCGGGAGGTTGAGGGAGAGTGGGAGGCTGAGGAAGAGCAGGAGGTTGAGGAAGAGCAGGAGGCTGAGGGAGAGCGGGAGGTTCTGGAAGAGCCAGAGGTTTTGGAAGAGCCGGAGATTGAGGAAGAGCAGGAGATTGAGGAAGAGCAGGTGGTTGAGGAAGAGCAGGTGGTTGAGGAAGAGCAGGAGGTTGAGCGGGAGGTTGAGGAAGAGTAGGAGGCTGAGGTAGAGCGGTAGGTTGTGGGAGAGCGGGAGGTTTAGGAAGAGAGGGAGGCTGAGGGAGAGCGGGAGGTTCTGGAAGAGCCAGAGGTTTTGGAAGAGTGGAAGGTTGAGGAAGAGAGGGAGGCTGAGGAAGAGCAGGAGATTGAGGAAGAGCAGGAGGCTGAGGGAGAGCGGGAGGTTGAGGAAGAGCGGGAGGTTCTGGAAGAGCAGGAGGCTGAGGGAGAGCGGGAGGTTGAGGAAGAGCGGGAGGTTCTGGAAGAGCAGGAGATTGAGGAAGAGCAGGAGGCTGAGGAAGAGCAGGAGGTTGAGGAAGAGCAGGAGGCTGAGGGAGAGCGGGAGGTTCTGGAAGAGCCAGAGGTTTTGGAAGAGCCGGAGATTGAGGAAGAGCAGGAGATTGAGGAAGAGCAGGTGGTTGAGGAAGAGCAGGTGGTTGAGGAAGAGCAGGAGGTTGAGCGGGAGGTTGAGGAAGAGTAGGAGGCTGAGGTAGAGCGGTAGGTTGTGGGAGAGCGGGAGGTTTAGGAAGAGCGGGAGGTTGAGGGAGAGTGGGAGGTTGAGGAAGAGCGGGAGGTTCTGGAAGAGCCGCAGGTTTTGGAAGAGCCGGAGATTGAAGAAGAGCAGGAGATCGAGGAAGAGCAGGAGGTTGAGGAAGAGCAGGAGGTTGAGGAAGAGCAGGAGGCCGAGGAAGAGCAGGAGGCTGAGGAAGAGCAGGAGATTGAGGAAGAGCAGGAGGTTGAGGAAGAGCAGGAGGTTGAGGAAGAGCAGGAGACTGAGGAAGGGCAGGAGGCTGAGGGAGAGCGGGAGGTTGAGGAAGAGTAGGAGGCTGAGGGAGAGCAGAAGGTTGAGGAAGAGCAGGAGGTTGAGGAAGAGTAGGAGGTTGTGGAAGAGCTGGAGGTTTTGGAAGAGCAAGAGGTTGAGGGAGAGCAGGAGGTTGTGGAAGAGCCGGAGGTTTTGGAGCCAAATGCAGGAATGAGGAGACGAGGACAGGTGATGAAGAAAACAAAGGGTTTAATTGACAACTAAACTAAAGGCGCTGAAACGAAAGAACAGGGTCTACCAAAATAAAATAGGAAAACCAGAACGTTCAGAACACAAAAATAACATATTCTAACAAGACTGTAAATTAAGATATATTCCTGACGCGTCTATAAGCTGAATTCCTCCCTGAATAATGACTAATAATACTTCTTTTTCCAAGTGTTGGCGACTTACTTAAGACAACATGTGCTAGCTAGCATAAGTTGGCCTATACTACATGGCTTATGGACAATCAAAGTCAACCACTCAGCTAAATCAAACATTACACACAGAACCAGAAAATGAATATAAGTCACTATTGTTTATTTTCATCACACCTAAAACCCATCAATAACTATGTGTATAGGAAGCTGATTGGTCAGAACCTTTGTAATGCGCAGCCTGGCGAAACTGATCATGAGAGTGAACAAAATAATCTAGAGAGAATCCTGCTGCTTGGTTTAGATCCATTTGCAATACCTACTATATGCTGTACATGTTGTGGGATAGGAGCATATCAGGGTGAGCCCTTCCCCTGCACACACTGGACAAGAGACCTAACATATGGAACAGCCATGCACACTCAATCACACCTCTGCATACAAATTTACAATCACCAATTAACATAACATATATATGGTAGGAAAGAAGAGCACTCTGAGAAAGCCCAAGCAGGCACTCAGAGAACCCACCTAAGGATTGAACCATGAACCTTCTTCTTTACAGTGTAAGGGAACACCATTATCATTGTTATGCTCCTACAAATTCACTTAAATCCACCTTATTGAAGTGACATCCCAGCAGCTGATATGATGCATTAGTGATAAAACAGCCATGATGTAGAGAGAATTGTCCACCAGTCTTCAGGAGGAAATTGTAAAAGCACAGATCTGCAGAAGGATAGCACATTTCTGAAGCAATTAAAAGTGACATTATGGAAAAGTCCCTTTTTTTCTGTCTGTGGGAGTATATATCGGGGGTCCTGAAGTCACCCGCAAGTGTAAAACTCCACAAATACACATGGCATTTTTTTGTTTGAAAGTTCCTCATGTAACGAGCCGTTCTGATTTTCTTTACAAATATACGTCACTTCTCAAGTTGACTCCACCTCTTCTGCTAAGCCACGCCCACTCACATCCACCCTGCTGGACGGATGAAGCCAGCTTCTGGTGGAAATGTTCTGCTGTCAGCTGTACTGAGGAGCATGCATCTTCCATCCAGCAGCAGCCTCAGAGGATATAAGAGCCCAGTGGATAAACTATATCTGAGGCTAATGTTCCAGCAGAGTTAGCTAAAGACTGTGAATGTGCAGCAACCACTTTTCATCCCACTGTTTTAACAACTTGGTCCAGTTCAACGCTAGAGGGATCAGTTCCAACTCTCAGAGCCTGAACTTCAGAGCAGGGAAATTGAAGTATCTGAGAAATAATTCCTCATGGTTTATTTATTGATATATTTTCTCTTTTAGCAGTAGCTAACGCTAACAGCTAAGTTGTTGCTGTTCCTTTCTGAAAGATGAACATTATTGTTCCCACATTACTTTGTTAGCTGAAGCTAACGCTAACAGCTTAGCTAATGAAGATGACGTACACCAACTTCTAAGGAGGTATTGCTGTTCCTTTCTGAAAGATGAACATTATTGTTCCCACATTACTTTGTTAGCTGAAGCTAACGCTAACAGCTAAGCTAATGAAGATGACGTACACCAACTTCTAAGGAGTTACTGCTGTTCCTTTCTGAAAGATGAACATTATTGTCACCACATTACTTTGTTAACAATAGTATTTAGTTGAACAGTGAGTAGCTTCTGATCTCACAGAAACAGCGTGGTTGAACACTTGCTAAGTGTCCATCCCAAAGAAATATTTTTTTTAAATTTCAAATACAAAAGATGCAAAAAACTTCTTTACAATGGTGGATCAAATTCATAACACGTACCATCTTTAAAAATGGAGCTGTGCTGGTGTTGGGATTTCAGCAAATTTGCAGTCTTGACTCATCATATCAGGCATTTAAGGTTAATTGGATGAATTAATCCATGATTTTGAAACAATAAGGTTGACAAAAGTTACACAAGTGTTGGTAGAGGGGAGAAATATGTGCCTCTGAAAAGAATAAGGAAAATAAACATTTAAACCGATTAAAGAGTTCTCCCCTAACTTTCTCAAACTTAACAGTGACAAAGCCGAGCTCCTTCTCATTGACACTAAATCCACCCTCTCAAAGATAAACAACTTCTCTACCTCCTTAGTTTGCTCTTCCCTTCAGGTTCAGAGCCTGAGTGTCATCGTCGACAGCACTTTATCATTCCAGTCCCACATAAATAGTGTCACTTGCTCAGCTTACTTCCATCTACGTAACATCTCACATCTGCGGCCGTGTCTCACACCCAACAGTGCTGCTATTCTGTTCCACACCCACCTTAATCATTGTAACTCCCCTCTTTTTGGTTTAGCTTACAGGTCCATCCATAAACTGCAACTGGTTCAAAACTGCCACCCAAATTATTTCCAGACCCCCTTCCTTTAGTCACATTGCACCTGTCCTGCTGCATCTCCATTGGCTTCCTGTAAAATACTGCATCACTTATAAAATTTTACTTTACACTTTCAAAGCCATCAACAACCTTGCCCATCTGTATATTTCTGAGCTCCTTCACACTAACATACCGAGCCGTACTCTTAGGTCCTCCTCGTCCATCTAACTCATTTGACCTCGAGTGTCCTGACAGGCACCTGTAAATAAAATGTATTGTTATTCTTATCATTATTACTGTTGATGAGAAAGCATTGTTTGCTAGCTGTTGCTAACTTCCAACTACCACTTACCCGCTCAGATCAATAGAGTAACTATCTATATTTAAATAAAAAGAGTGTTTTTTGTATACCTGAACGAATAGCTTCATTATGTTTGTGTTCACTGCATGAAATTGCACCACAGATGCCCAGGATTTGATAATGGGACATGTATGGTAACACATTTGCAAATGTAAACTAACCCTTCACTGATGTTCTGTTGCAGCCTTAGTGGTTGAACTTCTCTGTTCAACCACTCCTGTTCAGGGCCTTCTCTGGTTAGAACTAATACAGTGTCTCCAAACCCCTCCAAACAGCCTGATTTCTGCAGAGGTGTTTCAGAAGGGGCTGGAGAAGGCCCACTGTGATTACACCAACAGGTATTTTGATCAAAGCATGTCTCATCCATTTAAATAAAACCTCAGGAAATTGTCAGCTTGTTAAAAAAGGGCATAATATGTCATCTTTAATGCTTGATTGTGGGCAGGCTTGACATTTTGAATTAAAGTGACAATCTGTCACGAGATAAGACATGACAAATCAGGTGATTTAATTGGCCACACAAGCAAAGTGAAGCCACATGCCTATCATTTAATGTGCCAGTGAGATCAGTCTGCTCAAGGTGAATAAGAAACACCACTTAAGATGTAGCCTTTGTGTAAATCCAACCTGAGGTCATGTATACTTAGTGGGAAAACATGCTAAATAACCTTAATAAGGAACCATCTTGTTAACACTTTATAATACCTGTCAGTTATAACTACTTAATAGATCATTAGTAAACTGTTAATTTATTTAACTTATTAATGACTTGTTAAGTGTTTGTTAACAGTTTGTTAAGGATTTATGACGATGCCTTCTAAATAGTTTATAGACATTAATAAACTGTTAGTTAATGAGTCATAAATTACATGTTAACTGTATGTTAATTATTTCAAACTTACAAACTTTATAAACTAGTAATAGATCATGAACAAGCTATTAGTGAATTACTTACTAATGACTTGCTAAGTATCAGTTAATAGTATATTAACTCACACTTTAAAGATCAGTTGTTAATAATTTGTTAACCATCCACTAATACCAAACAACTTGTAGAACAACAAATGGGTACAGAAATTTGATGTGATATTTAAAATATCAATTTTTATTTACCTCAACCTTTTCCACCCATAGGCTTTTCTGTGTACTGTATTTTACCAAAGACACATCATAGATGAAATGTTGAACATTGTGTTTAACGTATAGAAACACAGATACTGAGCCATCACATAGCAGCATAGCAGTACACAGCAGTATACAAATGTGGTTTGGGCACGTGTTGTGCAGGACAACATAAAAATAAATCAAAATCAAGCCATTGGCATTATTCGTATGAACACGTCGTAGCACAACTTGGACCCTCTATACTTAATGAACCAGCCCCGAGCTACAACCGAGCTGCTCTAGGGCACCATCTCGCAGTGACACAACACCGAAGCTTTCTTAGACAGAGGAATCAGTTTCCCCTTTTTCTTTTGATGTTCAGCATCCCTGAAAAGGTTTGGATCATTAATCAACACTTCCAGACATTTTTTGGCAAAGTCCAGCAGTCGCTGCTGGGTGTCTGAGCAACCAGCAGCTGAGCAACCAAATCCTTGTATTTCTTTGGGGCCACAACAGCCAGCTCACAGATCGGGGCATTGGCGACAACAGTGTTTCGGTCAACACCAACCTTTCAATATGCCACACTCAGCTTTCTTCCTTTCTTGTACGCCTTAAGGATTTTCCTGTATCTCTCCTCAGGATGACGTGCTGAAACAGATAGAAATTTAGTTAAGTAAACAAACATACAAGTTGTCAAGGCCGTAACTACCATAGAGGACACCGAGGTCGTGTCCTCTGTATTTTTATTTATTTTTTTGCTTAAATTGTGGTGATTTTATATTTGAAGATCCAAGAGTAGCGCGACTGTTTAATAAAGCAGTGGCTCAGTTTGGGCAGACGTGCTGCCCGTCATCAACAACATGCTCTGTCGCTATGGTAACTACCACACACATGTTGGACTTTGATGTCACCGCTACCGTTAGTGAGTCAGTCAGTCACACCAGTCACTGGAAGAGGAGCACATCAAGCTAAACATGTAGGTGGAGAGCAGTTTAAGTGGTAGATGACCGTGAGAAAAAAAAGCATTTTAATGTGGAGATATTTTTATTGCAGCCCAGCGTACTACTCGGATAGCAAGGAAACATGAATCAAAGTTTAATTTAGGTTAACTCCGTCAGTACCGGTCGTCAATCAATTTCCACCGGTTGAGTCAACATTCATTTTGTGATTGAAATGTCAGCGACGTCTTCCATTGAAAATGAAACGTTTATTCAGTGTTGATTTCTCAATGCTGGATGCTGAACCTGTGTCAGAAAAATTCTCTCAAAATTAGGCTCAGAGTCGCTGGATACGATTGACACAAAACATTTATTTCTTGCAAGAAAGAGACGAGTCCGCACGACCTGTCAGGAAGCTGGCTCAGAGTTGTCTGACAACAAAATGGTGCTCTTACTATTTATATTGTTTATGCTTGCTGGCCACACAATGTTATGGCAAAGGGACGTTCAATGTTATGGGAAAAGGCATTACTAGCCATTTAATGTTATGGGAAGCCAAGTTCAGACAGTCAAAACACTTTTGCTTGCTACATAGTATTATGAGAACCAAAAGACAGGAGGAGGCCTCCCCCCATCACAGAAACTCTTATTCTTGCTGCTTTTCTCATAGTATAACTATATGATTTTATAATTTTTCTAACAACCTGTTCTATATTTCTGCCGGATGCCGGAGCACAACACAGCAACACGGCACAGAGAAGATCGTGCAGGACAGGAAGTCGTGCGCAGAAATAAAATAAAACACCCGGTTAATTTTCAAAATAATAATAAATAATTTTCTGTGGTAACTTGCCCTTACTTCACGAGTCACCATAACGGTCCTTAAAAAAGCCTCAGAATGCCCCATTTTTACCTCAAAATTCAAAAGCTCCGCACCGCCCTCAAGGTTTTTTAAGATTTCTGACACATCTGAAAACATGATGCTGAAATAGAGTATTGTTTTCATTTCTATCAGTTTAGTATCTGACTGTGTTTATAGATTCAAGAGTTTTACTTGTCCCATACATAATCATACATAGTACAATGTGCAGTGAAATTTTCTTTTTACCTGCTACCAAGAATCAAGGATAAGAATTTAAATATAAATATGTCGAATAAATAAAACCTTGGCACAATAATTCCACCCAAAATAAGAAAATAAGAAAAATGCTTCAGTTAAAAAGTGTTGAGTGTAGGGTATTAAAATATAAGTGTAAAAATTTACAATATTAACAATATTATTGATGTTAGCATTAAGGTGCAGGTGAGTGAGATAGTCCAGTTTTTTATATTCACTAAAGGGAAAACAGGATAGGGAGGAAAAGGCTGAGCCAAACCAAGCTCATCTTTGGGCCAAGCAGCAAGAAGAGGAGTGAACAGATTAGGCACTATCATCAACATGATAGTGTAATAGGGCTTGGGTATCTATTTTAAATACTGAAGGAAATATAAAGCGTTTGTATATATTATCCCTCTGTCCCAGGACAGTTCATTCCTTTTTATTCCTAATCCATGACTTGATGAAATTCATTCTCCAGTTTTACAATGTAACTCATTTGCAAATCATTTAGGATGAGGCTGATGTTCTCTGATAACAAGCAAAACAAATAAGCCTAAAGGTCATTATGATGTTGTTTTTGTTCCTTTAAGACTCTGAAAATGGCCAGGTTTAAATAACGGAATTAAAAAAATTTCCAGGGGAGCCCCTGAACCCGACTAGAAGTTCTGACTCATGACCTCAGCATTGTTTGGGCCCTGCAAGTAGTGAATCGACACAGAGAAACACACATAGATGCAAAGTGGTTGCAAAAAGTAGTGAAAGTTATATGGGCACAGGGCAATTGGAGGGTCCAAGATAATAAACCCACCAGGAAGCACGTTTTGGAAAATAAACTTTCTACATAGAGAGAGAGAGACATACAGATGTCGTGATGTCTTCATGCCTGACACACATGAGGGGAGCAGCCTTATTTCTTGTTTTCTCTTTATGTTTGTTTTTTTTTATTTAATGTCTGTATTGCTGTCATTTGCTTTGTCAAAACTGTATTTTAACAGTCATACTAATAAAGCGCTTTGAATTGAATTGAACACACACAGACAGATGTTGTGATGTCTACATGCCTGACACACATGAGGCTGCTCCCTCATTGCCTTCTTCTCTTCACACTTACCTCTCTGCTTGCCATGTTGCCTTTTTCTTCTCTTTTTTGTCCTTTTTCTTGTGACTCTGGTGGTGGTGCTTCTTTTTCTTTTTGCGTCTTTTCTTCGATGTCTTGTCTGAATCGGAAAACTCAGTTGATGAGGATGAGGAGCTGGATGAAGGGGAGTTGGATGGATTAGAGGATGAAGAGAAAGAAGATGCACCAGGAGACGATTTGGCCGAGGAAGATGTGTCAATTGTCCCACCATCATCTGTATCTACAACATAGTAGAAATACAATACCAAATGCATTATGATGATACAAGTCAAGTCACATACATTCTGATCAACATTTACATTTATTAAGACTTTCAGTTTCACTGATTCATCAAATCACGATCTCATCAGTTGGACAGATGTGTCTGCTGTCAATCACTGCTACAGGTATTATCTTCCAGGTATTAACTGTCCATTTGTATTGTTTGGGTAATAACACGCTCATGCTCTGATGAAGGTCTTGTCACTGTCAGAGGTGGACAGACTACACAACTTCACTACTTGAGTATAAGTACAGATACTCCTTGTCAAATATTACTCCAATACAAGTAAAAGTAGCTTAGTCAAAATATTACTTCAGTTAAGTATTTGCTTTAAAAATGAAATGTGATGTATTTAAAAAAGTATCTCAGAAAATACAGAAAAGGAATTGTCATTATAACATGTTTATAACCCAAAAAGAGAACAATTAAAGGCAAGAAGCCTCAGAACACAGACTCAACTGCATCCATCAACAAATGACATTTCTACATGTTGTAGTTACATTTGAACATCTCATTAAGTATACTTACCCGGACCTTAACATTTATCATTTTACAGCATTTATTGTAACATTCAGTGTGTCCTTTGGTTGGCTAATTAGCTTTTATCTTGCCAGTTCAAATTTGTATCAAATTAGAATATTGTTTTTAAATGAACGGGATTCAGAACAAAAAAATCAGAACAACAAGTCTATTGGATCTGATGTTGCGTGCATGTTTAGTTGCGCGCGCACACACAAAATGAATCACTGGACACTTCACTAATCTGGTTGAATTATGAAGTACAAATCTATCAGTCCGTGTTATCCTGATCAAACATCTTTAATGAAAAGATAACAGCAGTCTTACTTGCCGTAACCGTTGTTGTCAGCAAGTGTACTTTTCTTTTTGCTGGAAGTACCCGCTGTTGTGTCTTTCTCTTTCTCCCGTCAGTTCCGTCAGATGTATCTCGGTATTTTGCGCATCGCCGATGGCAACACTGGCATCGGACATTTTACCAGACCGTGTATTCATTCTTTTAAATCAATACTAATGTTAGCTGCCGATCCAATAAAGAATTTCCTGAGTGAGTGAAGGATGGACATGTCGTTTGTCACTCATCAAAGTACATAGGTGATGCCAGGTGATTGACAGGTTAACAGCCAGCCAATATGATGGAGGAGGCCGGATGGCTCCTCCTCCAGCCCTCAATACAGTTATGATTGTCTTTCACAATCATAACTGTATTGTATCATAACTGTATTTCACCCTCATCACCCCCGACCTACAATAGACTAGCTCCAGGCAGTGTTGCCAGGTGTACGATAATTATCGTATTTGTACGATAATTTTGCCCTGTGTACGATGTACATCAATAATCACAAAAAAGGCTAAATATACAATCATTTGACCATTCTGTGAATGTGTGGGTGTCATTGGTACAATTCAATTCAATTCAGTTTTATTTATGTAGCGCCAAATTACAACAAATCAAGGCACTTAAATAATATAGTCCAATTCAAGCCAATTCATTTATTTCAAAATAATCCAATTCATTCATATGGAGCCAATTCAAAAATAATATCCTAGCTAAGGAAACCAACAGATTGCACCGAAACGTGTCTTCAGTCCAATCTCCCGTCCTGAGCGTGCCTGTGGCAACTGTGGAAAGGAACGACTCCCTTTAACAGGAAGAAACTTCTGGCAGAACCAGAACCAGGAAGGGTGGCCATCCGCCTCGACCAGCTGGGGTTTGAGAAGACAGAAAAGAGGGAAAAGAGGGGGGAAAAACACCATAACGCCATTCAAAGGATATCTGTTGGAACAGGGAAACACAAGTTAATAACCACAATAATGTCACATGTACATAAAATCATTTGAGAAATTAAACAGGGGGAAAAAAGAGAGCAAAGTGAGGAAAGGTGTGACAGATGAGGTCCCCCAGCAGTCTAAGCCTATAGCAGCTTAACTATGGGATGTTTCAGGAGTACCTGAGCCATCCCTAACTATAAGCTTTATCAGAAAGGAAAGTTTTAAGCCTAATCTTAAAAGTGGAAAGGGTGTCTGCTTCCCGGACATTTACTGGCAGCTTATTCCACAAGAGAGGGGCCTGATAACTGAAGGCTCTACCTCCCATTCTACTTTTAGAAACTCTGGGAACCACAAGTAAACCTGCAGTTTGGGAGCGAAGTGCTCTGTTAGGAAAATATCTTACAATTAAATCTTTAAGATATGATGGAGCTCGGTCATTAAGAACTTTATATGTGAGAAGAAGAATCTTAAATTCTATTCTGAATTTAACAGGGAGCCAATGAAGAGAAGCTAAAACTGGAGAAACATGATCTCTCCTGTTAGTTCTCATCAGAACTCTGGCTGCAGCATTTTGGATCAGCTGGAGGCTTTTCAGAGAATATGTGGGACAGCCCAATAAGAAGGAATTACAGTAGTCCAATCTTGAAGTAACAAATGCATGAACTAGTTTCTCTGCATCACCCTGAGACAGGATGTTCCTGATTTTAGCAATATTACGAAGGTGAAAGAAGGCAGTCCTAGAAACCAGTTTTATATGTGCGTCAAATGATAAATTCTGGTAAAAAATAACTCCAAGGTTCCTCACTGTAGAACTAGAAGCCAAGGAAATACCATCTAGAGTAACTATATAACTAGACAATTTCTCCCTGAAGCGCTCAGGTCCAAAGAGAACAACTTCAGTTTTGTCTGAATTTAAAAGCAGACAGTTCTGAGTCATCCAGGTCTTTATGTCTTTAAGACAGGCTTGTAGTCTGACCAACCTATTGGTTTCATCTGGTTTCATAGATAAGTACAGCTGAGTATCATCAGCATAACAATGGAAATGTATACCATGCTATCTAATAATGTTACAGAATGGAAGAAGAGGGCTGCATTGGGATTGGGTCCCGCGGGACCAACTCAAATCTCGTGGGAGCGGGCGGTATGAACTTAGCTGCGGGAGGGCGCGGGCGGCTAAAAAAACCCAATGCAGGATCGGAATGCAGTGTTGCCAGGTCACGTGTACGATAATGATCGTATTTGTATGATAATTTTGCCCTGTATACGATGTACGATCAATAATCCCAAAAAAGGATCATTTGACCATTCTGTGATTTTTTGTGAACCCTGAAGACATTTCCATTTCCATGTGACAAGTTTCAAGCCAATCATGCTTTTCTATGTGAGCTACAGTGACGTGCTTTGATTTGGCTCATTAGTTCCCACTCGTCATTGTTTACGGGGATATTTAGCCTAACGCAACTGTGGGGCTGCTGATGCAAAGCCGTGAGTGCCTGTTAGACGCTATTCAACACGAGAGTGACTATAGCGCATCAATAGACTTGTTATTTTAGTTATGATAGGTGTACGATAATTTCCCTCAAAATACGATAATTTTATGTCTCTCGTACGATAATACTACATTTCCCACCTGGCAACACTGGCTCCAGGGTGAATCTGCCTTCAGCCGCCGACTTCCAGGCTGATGTCAATGGGCTGCGCAAGCGCCATAACCAATCAGCTCACACGGTATCCATCGAGCGCGACTCCTAACCAATCAGATCGCGAGCTACAGTAAATAGCTTAAATAGCGAACTCACAAAGTTCGCTCAGTGGCTAAATATAAATAAATGTGATCTGCCAGCAGTTAAAAACTGTGACGTTCGCTCCATCTGCAACATTACAGTTAAAGATGAAGTCAAATGTCCAGGCCTTACAATCACCAAGAATCCAAAGACAAGATCCACCCTAACTTTGTGAGCTTATAGATCTGCTATTTTCAGAAAAAAATACTGAAAAAAATGTAACACTTTTGAAACATATTACCACACATTTTATGGGGGTTCCTGGCACAAAATATTTTCAGATGGGGTCCATGGCCAAATACACATTCATTTGGGGTCCTTGACATGAAAATGTTTGAGAATCACTGCTCCAGCCACTACCCTGGCCTGTGTCATTCTTATCTTTTTTATATTTTTCTTCAGGGTTTGCAAACACCATAACCACAAAGGGAGGCAACTGAAGAGGTCAATTAGACACTGTCATGTCATGTTTTGAATTTTGTCATGTCTTGTTTTCAGGTTTTATTTTTACTCAATAGTTTTTTTTAATAATTATGTTTTCCCTTGCCACATTAGGTTCACTTGAGTCACCTGTCTTTGTTTCACAGCTGCACTCCATCACCAATCACCTCCCCACAGTGATTTAGTTTCCAGGTTCCCTTAGTTCTTTGTCAGATCCTTACCGCTGATCACTACCATTCATGTTGTCAGGTTGGTCTGTACTCATTCTTACTGACAGTCATTGTTTCATAGTTCATGCCAAGTTTTGTTTAGTTACTTTTGCATAGTAATAGTTATTTTTTTGTAATCTGGCTCAGCTGTGATAATAAATTGAGTTTTCTTTATAAATATCTGCATCCGGGTTCTCCCTCCACACCAGCCATGACAGACACAAATCTATATTCAGCAAGTCAAAGGCCTCCCTCTTCAACTGGATGCACTTTATGTACAGGTACACTATGGCATTGGTATATGATTTTAGTCTGTCTATGATGAAAAGTGTTTATTTCAATAGAAAAACTGTATAACTATGCTGTGCTAAACAACAACTGGTGACTATGTAGTAAAGCTTGTGATTATTATGTTATGGAGCATCTCTAGACTCATGATGACAACAGGTGCTTGGAGTTATTTCACTTATGATTTATTTTGCTAAAAAGTGTAATTTACAGCTTGAATTCTTTACAACTGAATTATGGAAATATATTGAATTACTGTTACTTATGGGATGCTGTGTTGGTCAGCATTAGGTTTGGAGCAACATGAGTGTCTGACCCTGCCTCTTGAAGCTCAATGGCAATTGGCTCTCTCAATCATTAGGCTCTGGCAATTAATATCAGAAATAGGATTTTACAAATATCCTACAGTATTATTAGTCCCAAATGTATTGACAGAGCTCTGAAAATAACACAAAATAGATTTTCCCTTATTATTGCTGTTTTTGTCTATACAGTAGTGGACAATTGTCATATCCGCAGGTGCAGTAGATTAAAGATTAAATAGAACTGTGGTATGATAATTATTTTCCTTGTTCTATCAGATTTGCACAAGGTCTGCGTCAAGTGGACATGATCAATGATGACATCTCTGGAAGCTCAGCAACCCTGTCCAAGATGGTTCAAAAGCTGTGAGACGTGTGCTCTACTGCAATGGACAGATATCAGCGAGCAAGAGGCCAGTACATTGGGGGACGGCAGCAGTTTGTCACCGTTGATGAGAGCCACTTCAGACACAAAAGAAAGCCAAGCAGCAAGCACTATTATCAAGATATTAATGCACATTACCATTGAATGAAAGATTATTCATTTTGTTTAAAGAAGAATAATTCCTAATGTTTTATGTTTTCAACAGTACGGCTGGGGACGAATGGCTGGAAGAGGAAGAAGTGGGTGTTTGGGATGCTAGGTGTGAACCGGAGAGGGAGAAGACATGCAAAGCCTGTTCTTCGCTTAGTCGAGAGAAGGAGGAGTAGAGATCTGGTGCCACTCATAGCTCACCATGTTAAAGTGGGATCTACAATAAGTGATGAGTGGTGGGCTTATCGCAATGCTTTACCCCAGCTAGGATACACACATTTCACTGTCAATCAGTGTGTCATATGTAGATGCCCAAACAGGTGCACATACTCAGCACATAGAGAGGGCCTGGAGAACGGTTAAGGAAAATGTGTCGAGACTCAGGGGGAATCGTACAGAGGAGTTACTGGTAGACCATCTCAGTTATTGAAGGGCATGAGTGGCTTGCCCGTAAGCATCGCAAAGGGCCATTAGGATGGATAATCCATGACATTGCTGTGATGAATGGACATTAAATATCCCTCTGAAATTCTGTTTATCCAGGATTTAGCACAAAAAGTGCCCAAACCTAATGGGTTTGTATACTGTTGTATACTGCTCTCAGTATGTGTGTTTCTATACATTAAACACAATATTCAACATTTCATCTTTGTCTTTGAAATACAGAAAAGGCCAAGGTACGAGTCGAGGTACAAAAATGTATTTCAAGTAGTGGTAACTGGCAATTTTTACATCTGCTATGATGCGTAACCAACTCACGATCATGCTTGGCTGTTTTGAAAATTAGTCAGGAAATTGGTGACCTTGTCCATGAGATGTCTCTGAATGAAGGTGGGCAACGGGTGCAGCTACCTCACCCTTTACCGTCTGCAAAAGGTTGAGCTACAAAGAGGTTGGTTACAAGTTGTGATGTTTTTGTTGGTTGTGTTGTATATAATGCATTTTAATCTGATGTGTTTGTGTGGCTGCTTTGTTGACCTGCTCTCAGGACTTTTTATTCCCAGTGGCACTTCCTGGTAAGGTATCAAAATGAGAATCCAAAGTTTAACCCATCTTTTAATTATAAATCTGTCTCACCCTCACTCCTGTGACAAACAGGAAAATACTAAATTCTGGAAACATGAATCCACCCCTCCTGTCAGCAGCCTTGTAATTGACAGTGGAGATGCCTCCATATGTGCCTAATCATTTATGTCATCTGAGGGGAAGCAACTTCATAAACAGTTTGTTTCTTCTCGCTGCCATTCAACCCAGTATATCATTATATATGCAATGATACTGTACATACAAATGCATATGAGCCCTGATCAGTAGTATATATGATGATATGTTTTCCTATACTTTGTCCCGGGTTTTTCAATTGTTTGCATTTTCTTTTTCAATTATTCCCAGCTCCTGTTTCCAGCCTGGTTAGATCAAAACAGCACCTCAGCACCTCCACATTGCCATCAAGCAATACTTCAATGCCTCATTTTCAAAAGATGTCTCAAAATAAGTTCAGCATGACGCTCTCTGCCTTTGAAGTAACAAGATCCCATTGATCCCGCAGCCTGCTCCAGCACTGATCACATTTTTGCTAAACTATAGAAGTTTACACAGACAGAAGTGTTGACGGTCCTGGTCTGAACTAGATTGTATATTTAGAATCAACTAAGTTAAACTGAACTAAAGGAGGGTGTACATTATTTTTCACATAACGTTGTAAAGTGGGCAGGAAAGACATGTCCCCATCCTTATCACAGGACAGCTGATAAATCACTGTAATGTAGAGGTTATACTTCTAACTTGAGAGTCCTCAGAGGACTGTGTTCCACATCTATTCCACCTTTCATTGCCTTGCTGTTTCCTGAGGCTCTGGTCTTGAAATTTGCATGTTCATTTAAAAGAGCTTTGCCTGACAGATTGTGACAAAGTTGAAGTTGCCTGTTTATTTCTGGTCTCAGCATCTATTTAAAGGTTGATATAAATCAAATTTTTAGCTGGAGGAGAAGCCATCACAGGAAGGAAGAGTATCACACCAGCAAACACAATGAAGAGCTAAAGGAGCAGACGCTAATGTATCCTGGTAAACTTGACTCAGCACAGGACAGGAAAATGTTTTTATTCTGAACAATAAAATCTACAGCTCAGCTGAGGAACTACATAGAAATAAAACTATAAAATAGAAAAAGAAGGATTTTCTGCTCACTGCAACTGAACTCCGACACATCCAGGGAACGCTATCGAATGTCCACTGTGTGTCACGCCCATGAGAGCCATGAAGGTGGACTCTAAAGCAGAACACCAGATAAAGTAAATAAGGTTTATTAAGTAAGGTAAGAGGATCCAGCCCTGGGTCATGGAAGTGATCCAGGTCGGCGGTCTGAATCTTTGTCAGGTTGGAAGTTTCCTTCTTGGGGGGAAGGCGCTGGCTGTGATGAGGAGGAATTGAGCCGTCAGAGGGTGAGCAGGCAGGTAAGTTGTGGAGGTGAGTTCTCCAAGATATCTCAGCAGGGAATAGACTGAACCGCTGATAAGAATCAGCATAGGGTTCCACGGAGGAAGCTGATGGACAAAAAGCGAGGCAAGGTTACAATTCAGATTCAGGGTTTAGTCATGAGAGAGAACTGATTACCTCGTAAAGGATGCTGGCAAAGGCTGTCTGCTCCTGCTGGTCCTTAAAAGGACCCCTGATGAGGTAGAATGAGGCGCAGGTGTGCATGCAGGTGCCGGCCAGACTCCGCCCAGGAAAACGTCTGATAACTGCTCCACACCGACCTATGGCTCAGATCACACAGCAGCACCACAGCCAGGCATTATCATAACACTGTGGGTTATAAACCACAAATGATTGATCCTAAATAATAGGGTTCATACTTCCCGGTTCACACATTTTAAATCTTCATAAACATTTTCAAATAAACAGAAACAAAATTCAATAAAACAAATAACCGTAGTGGTTCTCCCGAATAAAAAAACATAGTCCACAAACCATACAGTTAACCATAACATTTACACATTTTGATCAAAAGGTTTCCATGAATATATTAAAAGAATACATTCAAATGTTCAGTTCAGCAACAAAGAGTCAGCGACTCCTTCACCATCAGCACTGGTCTCAGAGGGTCTGTGTAGCAGTCATTACAGGAGTTTCTGCAAAACAAATTTCCTCTAATATTTCAGTGCAAAAGTACATGTAAACAGGATTTTTACCATGACATAATAAGCCGTCCTAAGGTAAGATGACTTCCTGGATCCTGTCTGACTCTGTTTGGCTTCCAAGGCAGCCATGCACTCACAGGGGCACTCACTCATCTGGTGTCCCACCCGACCACATTAAACTTTGTGCAAATATAGCAAACTACATGCATGAAGACCAAACTATAGTCTGGTGTCTGGTAGCTTCCACTACAATACTTAATTCAGCTATGATGTGTTGAACAGCTTGGGTGAACGTTTAAAGTGAAAGATAATCCTTTGATTTACAGATATGTCTCACCTGAAGCATTGACACTTCCAGCCAAAACTGCCCTCAGGTATTTAGAATTAAATTTTCACGCTCGCAAACAGGGTATCAACCCAATGATAAACTCTTTGGCCACATCGAGATGTAATTTCACAGAATGTGCCCACCAGCTTTATAGAGACTGAACTGCGATGAACAGAAGATTGATAGGTTGAGAGAGTTGATGTATAAAATCAATCCATCTACCTTTTTAACATACAAAGTGCACCTGTTCATGTGTCTGCTCTTTTTAATCCCATTAATGGCAACCCAGATAATTTCATGTAACAGATCAATTAAATGTGGCAAAGTAGTGTTTCTATTTAAAAAGACTAGCTTTGTACATAGTATCTGTTTCTGGTTGCACTGCACGACCGCTGCTCTGACGAGGGCTCCATGTCAAGTCAGCAAAATTGAGAGGATTTATTCTTTATTACTTGCTGTTATTGCTCAGTTCAGTTCAGTGATTCTCTCAGCTGTTTATATTTCCACAAAAGCTGTTAAACCTGAACAAACTGTATGGCTTTTTAAACACTAGAGAACATCTCTGAGGCAGAGGCATTGTTTTACAAAAAACAATATTGCCCATGATAGGAGATCTGATCCCTTGATCAATATTACACCTGATTTAGGGACTACTACAAATCCCTCCGTGTCTTTCTTTTGCAATGGCGAACCACTGCTTCATCCTTCTGCTGCTTGCATCGAGGCAGAAATGGAAAGAGAAAGAAGTTTTAGGTTCATCTACTAATGCGTCAAAGAGGCTGAAAGGGTCTAATGGGACTGCTTTGAGATGATAGACTCATTTATTATGGCTATACCGGTAACTTACAGACCAGGTAAGTGCGTTGATTCAGGTGTTTTCTTCCCTCTTGTGTTATTTTCCTCTTTTCCTTGTGTGTGTGTTGAATTGTCTCCCTCTGCTGAGTGTCTGGTGCAGTACCAGCAGGTTCTCTCGGCACAGCTGACTTCCATCAGACTAATTAACCCTGCTGCAAGTCGTCTCATGTCACCTCCACTCAGTGCCAGAACGTTGTAACTCCTGGTACAACCAGCCATCTGAGTCAATGAGTAATTATTTACTTGCCTTACCATGTTTTCCTTTGTTCTCCAGAAAAATCCCCTTTTGGAAAGCTGTCTGTTGTGAACTCTGGTATCCCGTTGCACACGTCTGGAGAGAAGACTCACCTGCTGAGGCCCTCTCATAACCACCAGCTCAGAGGAACACTTCCTGGAGACATTTACCTGCCACCTTTCAGACCCCCGGATCTGGAAATGCATACCTACCTGAAAACCACACCCGTCTGCCCGCTCGCCAAAGCTCGCTCCTGTTCCCTGGACTCTGGGTCCCCGAATCTACAAGAGACTTAGTATCAATCCCAGGTTGCAGCCAGTAATATAAAAATTCACTAATAGACCTGTTTGCATTTTATTCCATCTTCAATCTGCTCTTTGGGTCCAAACTTGCCTCCTTGTGACTTTGATGATGACAATGTTGACCCCAAAAAGCAATGTCTGTACATACTCAAATCAGAAGTCCTGGATCAAAGCTACACCTTTTATGTTAAATTGTACTCGTGCAAGTGAAGAGGTTGTCATGCTGACCAGAGAAATTGCTGACGTGATGAAGTCCTTTAGAAGGATCAGTCAATAAAAAGTAGAGCCTGTTGGTATCCCAGGCCACGGGGTGGAAGGGTTTACCAACATAAGAAAACATTCATAGAAAATCATGGTCCCCACTTACCTTAGAGCATCAACAGCCATTCCTTTTCTTGAGATACAAATGTTTAGCACCATGTCACGCATTCGATTATCATGTAGTGTTTTGAGCATCTTGTCAAAAACCTAATCTGCTCTTACCTTCCTTTAGTCTCTTCAGTCTGCATTCAGATGAAATACATACCGTCCTTACCCACCTGACAAATGATGCACTTCTGAGAGAAAATTCCTCACTGACTACAGCTCAAAACTTGCCACCAAGCTTTCTAATCTTGGCTTGGTGGTGTTCATCTAACACTGGAAATTCAAATTTCTGAGAGGGAAAGCCACAGAGGGGGAGAACTGGCTGTCACGTCTCCTCTTGCTACTCCTAAACATGGGCCTATGTGCTCAAATCCCTCATGCACTTCTTGTTCTCCTGTGGCTGTGCTGCTAAAATAGGAGGTGAAGGCCACCGACCTTACTGTCAGAATTTGTAAAACCAAGAAGATAATAATGGACTTCAGGAAACTGTGTGGAGTGTCAAACAGTGGACCTCTGTGATGTAAAGGGAGTAAGACGTTGCAATGAGGCACACTTTTCAACTGAAAAGCCGTTCTAGGTGACTGGATAGTGTAGTGGTAAGATTGTTGCCTTTTTTGTCACCGTTCATGCTGACTGGAGTTGGAATCCTGAGCCCTGCGTGACTTAGGCAAGACCCCGTTACACTACCTGCCTATGGTAGTGTAAAGGGGATATGAGTGTAAGTCGCTTTGGATAAAAGTGTCTGCCAAATGCATAAACAAAACAGCTGATATCCATATAAAGCTGATAGAGAGAGCATGCAAGGCTGTCATAGAAAAACATCACTTATATCCTTTTTTGTTTACTACCATTCTGTCAACTTTACGTTTCTATTTCGTGTGTGTGTCTGTGTGTATGTAGAGATATATATCCATCCATATTGACCCTAGGTTTGCTATTTCTTTGTTGACAATTGGATTTGTCAATCGAGCATGGTTTAGGACTAATAGCCAGTGGTGAAACATCGAGTCAGTAAGCATTCTGGCTCATCCAATCCATCCTTCGGCTCTCTAAAATCATGGTAAATAGTAAATTAACTGTACTTCCGTTACGGTTTTCAAGTCTAATTGACCGCTCAAAGTATTTTTACACTACTAGCCAAATTAACCCTTTGACACATTCATACAGAGCATCTCAATCTATTCAATATTACCAACCACACAGTACAGAGTTTCTCTCTATCACACACATTCACACACCCTGGATGCATCAGAGGCAACTTGGGGTTCAGTGTATTGCCCAAGTACTTCGAACCACTGACATTCCAATTGGCAGACGAGCTACAGCCACCCTGTACTTTTTAAACAATATTCTAAAAGCCTAAAAGGTTAATACGAAGGAACATCTCACAAGTATTTTTGCTATAGTTGTTTTATAGCAGATCATAGGCTACAATTATTATAGAGACCATGTTTGAAGACATGAAAAGTTTTAACCTTGTTAAAATGACCATATTGTGTTATGTTTTGCCAGATATCACAGCAATCTTTGGACAATCCATATGAAAAACAATTCATACAGGCAGAGTTATATCACGAAGGAACAAATTCCATTCCATTGTGAATGAGAGTTGAAGCTGGTGACTAGAACAAGGCTACTATGAGCAACATCCATCATCCATCCATCCATTTTCTATATCCACTTAATTCAACTCAGGGTAACGGGGGGGCTGGAGCCTATCCCAGCTGTCATTAGACAGGGTACTCCCTGGACATGTCGCCAGTCCATCAGAGGGCCACACAGAGACCAACAAGACCAATAACTATCCACGCTCACTCCTAGGTTCAATTTAGAGTCACCAATTAACCTCACATGCATGTTTTTTCGGTAGTGGGAGGAAGCTGGAGTACCCAGAGAGAATCCATGTATACATGGCGATAACATGCAAACTCCACACAAAAAGGCCTCAGCCAGGATTCTAACCAGGAAGCCTCTTGCTGTGTGCTAACCACGACACCACCGTGCAGCCCCCTGGCAGGGTCTCATCGGCAAATTAATCTTAAGAGAGGGGTCAGACTAAGAGCAATTCAAAGACCTCGATGGATCATTCTGTATTATATCTGTTGGATAACATAGTCAAGTCTAGGGTTTATGATTTCTCTTAGTCTATATCCAAATGTGTGTAATGCATTAAATGCAACACCATTTTACATTGACCTATTGGTAATTTGCTCCTCTTTCTTTTCAGAATTGCTTTCAGATTTAAACATGTATAGCTGATCTAGTCCAGAGTTACATATCGTTTTTGTTTCAGATAAAGTTGTATATATGTTGAAAGTGAGCCACTGACAAGCGACGGAGATACAGGTGGCGAACAATTTGAAAAAAGGAGGTGAATGTGTCATTATGTAAGGGATTATTTTCATTTGTTAAAGTGTGTTTTCTGAGTTCAATCGTTGCCAGGAGAACTTTCAGGTCTGTGGAATCAGTCACTTGGAGAGTATTTGTTCAGTCGCAAGCCATGATAGTTTTTGTTTTGCAAAGAAATGCCATGTCTTTCACTAACTGCTCAAGGACAACACTTTGTGCCACGTACTGCTTTACTTCACTCCCCTGGGTGAACAGTATTGATCTTAGTTGCTGAATTAGCATTTCATATCACCTTTCCTCATTTAAAATGGTGATTGCTGATATCTCATCCAGGATAAATGGTTGACTGGGGAATTGCAGCTGAGGGTGATACCGATCAGCCACAGAGAGTTAACAAGCTTATCATCCAAATGTAAAAGCATTGTGTGTGTGTGTGTGTGTGTGGGTGTGTGTGTGTGTTGATTGCTTGAGGGCACTCCCTCATGTCGAAGTGTCATGGTTGGTAATCAGAGGATAAACTGGAGGAGAATTACAAATGACTGTATCATGTGTGCTTGTGACAGAGACTCCTTCAAGAGATGATCATCCTTGGCTTTTTGTCAAAACGTAAGAAGAACAAATTTATCAACAGGGTTTCGGCTGGAATAGTAATGACACAGAATGTGCTTATCGATTCCTGTCCACCAGGTCAAAGTTGATTTATTTGCCAAGCAGATCTACTGGTTGTCAATGTCATAGGGTTTTAGGTGTAAGAATGCAAAAGTTCATTGACTGTCAGATGACCCAGTACTATAATCACTGGTCATGGACAGCCAGAGCCCTTCTTGCAAATACTGAAGGCTACTCAGATGGACAAACCCTCAGGATGTGAAATGCACATTTATGAATTGTATGTTTAGAGATGTACCCTGAGCTAAGAAGAGCTACAAGAACAGGAATGAGATAGTAATGTTTTCTGCGTTTTATCAGTTCCTTCTTGTGTCTTTAAAACATAATCTGCATCTCCTGAGATTTCTTTGCATGACTTAAATTCATCTACTGGCTTGCAGCTGGTTTGCAATAACTTTCATTACTGATATCAAGTTTACTTTGTAAATGAGGATGGAAAGAGAGCGTCATAAATAGTGTAGTATTGTTAATGTTATTGATGTTATCATTATTCTATTTTATTATCTTATTGAACAGATTTGTGATGTAGTTAGGACATTTGACCTCTGCCGGAACTACGGGTTAGTGACAGACTTCCTGTGTTGTAGTCAGAGAGTTCCGGTTTCAGTTCAGCCCTGTGTTTTGATTGCTCACTTGCTCTGGTGTAGACTGAAGTCTGTCTGCACTGGAGCTAGAGCATTTGGCTGTGAATGTAACTCACCTGTTGCTGCCGTCCTCCAGTAAAGTGAGTCAAAGCGAGATATTCCTCTCAAGAGTGGTCCTTTCTTCTGCACGCAGCCACCGTAATCTCCTGTTAGCGGAGCTAACAATAGTAATGATCTGAAACTGATACTGATTATTTTGTAAGAAACCCGCTGATACTTGATATTTCATGTTGATGTTCATTATGTATCCAAGTCCTCTCTACATATATACTGTATATCTCTGCCTTGGATCTGGATCTTGGAATAGATTTTTTTTACCTATCGATCTATTGCAAATCCTATTGCAACAAAATAGAACCTAAGAAGACTGCACATTTTATATTTCAAAACAAAGCGGGAAAGTAGATGTTTTAGAACAAAATAAATTACAACGTTCCAATTTTTCTGTCTCCGCTGTAGAATGTCCACCTTAATGTGGTGAAGGGGTATGAGTATCCCCATGGTCCTGAGACCAGGGTGTTAGTCACTGGCAGGGTCCATCCATCCATCCTTTTTCTATAGTCACTTAATCCAACTCAGGGTTACGGAGGGCTTGAGCCTATCCCAGCCGTCATTGGACGAGAGGCAGGGTACACCTTGGACACGTCGCCAGTCCATCACAAGGTCACACAGAGACAAAGAGACAAACCAAACCAGTAGATGCTATGGCATTAGACCGTGGGCTACTCAGTCAAGTGATGCACTGCACCCAGGTGGTGAGGATGTCCTTCCCTGACCACCACACAGAGAGCCTGACTTTTCATCTTTTTCACTCACCTCAATATCCTCTGGTTCTGGGATTTCCTTGGCTAAAATAGCATAACCCCAGTCTGGACTGGGTCACTGGGCAAGTTATCAGATGGGGTTATGGCTGTTTTAGTTCCAAACCTGTTCTTGGTTGTACTAAGATCCAGAAGCCCCAGTCCGTTCCTGAGCTTGGGGTCCCAGTCCTGGAAGATCTAGACCTATCCCAGGTCCCAAGCTGTTATCACGATCTGAAAGAGATTTTAGCTCGCGCTTTGTCTCTCCCTCCTCATCGTCCCTACGATTGTGGCATAGATTTACAACCCGGCTCATCTCCTCCTAGAGGCACACTTTATTCCCTGTCAGGTCCGGAGTTAAAAGCCATGAAAGACTACATAGATTCCTCCCTGGCTTCGGGCATCATTTGGCCATCACCGTCTGCGGCCGGAACTGGCTTATTTTTCATGGGAAAGAAGGATGGATCTCTCCGGCCATGCATAGACTACAGAGGACAACATCACCGTCAAGAACAGGTATCCCCTCCCTCTCATGTCGAGTGCATTTGAACTTTTAGAAGGAGCTAAGGTTTTTACTAAATTAGACCTCAGGAATGCCTTTCGCTTAGTCAGGACTAGGGAGGGGGATGAGTGAAAAACTGCCTTTAACACACCCACAGGACATTATGAGTATCTTGTTATGCCTTTTGGACTTACTAATGCTCCAGCAGTTTTTCAGACCTTCATCAACGATGTGCTCAGAGATATGATCAATGAATATGTTTGTTTATCTTTGCTTATATTTTGATTTTCTCGCAAGACATGATGAATGCTTCTCACATTCATCATGTCCAGTCTGTCCTCCAGTGGCTGCTGGAGAATAATCTCTTTGTCAAAGCTGAAAAATGTGAGTTTCATGTGTCCTTTTTGGGGTTTTCTGTGGCAAAGGGTGAAGTGCACATGGAACCTGAAAAGGTTAGTTGCTGAATGGCCTCTCCCAACTAACCACAAGCAGATCCAGCGGTTCTTGGGATTTGCAAACTTTTATCGTCGCTTTATCAGAGGATTCAGCACAGTGGCAGCCCCGCTTCACACACTTACCTCTTCCAAGGTTTGGTTTGTCTGGACCCCAGAGGCCGAGAGGGCGTTCCAGGACCTCAAGCTCTATTTTACCTCTGCTCCATTCTCGTCCTTCCCGACCCCATGCAGCAGTTTGTGGTGGAGGTGGATGCCTCCAACATGGGTGTAGGTGTGGTGCTCTCCTCCAAAGACAATAAATTACACCCCTGTGCTTTTCTCTCCCATAAACTGTCACAGGCAGAGATGAACTATCCGGTGGGAGAACGTGAACTTCTCACCATTAAGGTGGCCTTAGAGGAGTGGCGACACTGGCTAGAGGGGGCTGAAGTGCCTTTTGTGGTATGGACTGATCACAAGAATTTGGAATATCTGAGATCCGCTAAGAGATTAAACTCACGTCAGGCTAGATGGAACCTGTACTTTAACCATTTTAACTTTCATCTCTCCTACAGACCAGGTTCCGAGAATCTCAAACCAGATGCTCTCTCTCGGATATTTGACCAGAGTGTGGCTACTAGAGGTCCAGGGCCTATTGTCCCAGAATTCTGTATGGTGGGAGCCATGACTTGGGAGATTGCATCCTGGGTTAAACAGACTCTTGTTGGGGTTCAAATTCTAGAAGCCTGTCCTCCGGAAAGAATGTCCATTCCCCCCCATCTTCAAGGTCAGGTTAATCATTGAGGCCATGCTTCAAGTTTTTCCTGCCATACGAAGTCAGGAGGACTGTTTTTATTATATCCCAGAGGTTCTGGTGGCCTGCCATAGAGAAAGAGGTGGGAAGGTATGTGGCCACATGTGATAGTTGTGCTCGTTGCAAAGTCTCTAGGACACATCCTGCTGGTGTTCTGCATCCTCTTCCCCTACCCACTAGACCCTGGGCTGACATTTCCTTGGACTTTGTTACCGGTCTCCCTTCATCTGATGGTAGTACCACTATACACCGCTTTTCGAAAATGGTTCACTTTGTTCCTTTGCCAAAGTTACCTTCCGCTAGAGAGACTGCTGAGGCCTTGCTTAATCATGTGGTCATGGTTTCCGAGAAGTATTGTCGCTGATCAAGGTCCCCAGTTCATCTCCCGGTTCTGGACAACCTTCTGCTCGCTGACTGGAGCCCAAGTGACCCTATCGTCGTGGTATCATCGACAATATAACGGCCAGACAGAGAGACTTAACCAGGAACTGCTTACAGGTTTGAGGGTTTTGGCTGCGCAAAGCTCTAAATCATGGAGTAGAGGCAGACGGTTCTGGGTTCGGGCTCGTCAAAATCTCCTGAAACTGTCTGGCCACAACAAGTCGGCTGCTGACCGCAGGCGAGTATCCACTCCCTCTCTCCAGGCGGGACAGAGGGTTTGGCTTTCTACACAAAAACTCAACCTACGTGGAGTGTCACGGAAGCTCGCACTTCGCTTTGTTGGACCGTTCCCCATTTCTAAGATTATCAATCCTGTGTCGGTCAGGCTGAAATTCCCCAAAACCATGAGGGTTCACCCCACATTCCATGTTAGCTGTGTTAAGCCTGCTTTGGAGAGCGACCTCGTCCCACGCTCAAGGCCTCCTCCTCCTCCTCACATCATTGATGGGGGTCCTGTCTACACGGTCCGACACCTGTTGGACATTTGGCAGTCACTTCCTGTCACAGTCTTATTGTCATCAACCTAATCAACCTAGTTCAGAGCGTGATAAGAGGTACCACTCTCTAGAAATCTTAAGTCATATTTATCATATAATCCTGATGGTCAGCAGTGGCTCTTTAACACACAAAGAATTAGTCTTATATTTCCATAAGGTTTGTTGACATGTACAAAACTCTTCAGTTTCTACGTGTTTCATATTGGCAATATGAAGAGGAACCACAAAAACTTCTCATTACTGTGTAAATAACACGATGTTTAACTTGTTCTATGAAACCAAATGAGGCAAAAACAAACAACATGAACATTCTTAGACTGATGCTGGAAAAACTCAACCATTTGTTACTTCTAGACTGGACTAATTGGTAACTATTTGAAAGTCCCAGTAACTCTCAGAAAAGCTTCCAGTGAATTGCCAAGTGAGATCATCAATCATATTAGTTGCTCTTTAACTACTCTCCAAACAAAAAATATCCTTTAAAATCCTGTATGTATAAGGCCATTTTACCGTGTTCCATTGCATTAAAAACATCTAATATCATCATATTTTCCTAATAGCCCCTGCTCTCAAACTGCAGGCTCAAGATGACATTTTTTGCTTCCTAATTAAATAAGCTTTTCAAGTGCTGTGAGTCTCGACTTCACAGCTATCAGAAAGCCTGCAACTCAAACGATGATTAAAGTACAGCACTCACCCACATTCGGTGTAAGTCAGCAATCTCCTCCCAGAAATGGGCCTTTCTGTAATTTTTGCCTGACACAACTTACAATAGTGATATACGCAATTTAGTCTCAGCAAAAACCAGGATGTTGTTGGTGGGTTCTGTGTTGGATGATGTAGCAGCAAAGTCTGCAGTGCATTCTGACACCTGCATTCTTCAGCTGTCGTCCACCTTTGTCATGTCAACATTTGGCACACATACTGATGTCAAACCCAAGAGATATTGTAAAAAATAAAGCATCTACTAACTAAATGCAAGGTTCACAGTCTTTTTGCACCTGCTTGCAGCTTGCAGAGCTGCCCCGGTTTCTTTGAGCAGGTCAAAGAGCAGCTGAGAATGGAGCCAGCACAGGCCTCTCCACTGATTAAGACTGAAGCTGTTCCAACCGTTCACCCAGGAAACACACGCATATCAATCATTCCGTAGGTTTACTTTTCTAATATCTTCTCTCTTTGTCCCACTCCTGTTGGAGAAGATGAACCCTTTCGTCATTTTTTGGGGTTTTAAATACAGCAACTTTGCCATCAGAATTCACAGAATTCTGCCTTTTCCATCCAAAATAAGATATTTTATGACTCTAAATGATCATAAACTGCTAAACTAAAGAGTTCTAATCGGTTTACATTTATTTAACATCACATGAAACAATATCATCTTAGAACTGTATTCTGGTGCAGAAGTCATTGCATAGTTGGGAGCCTCTGCTGGAGCTTGGTCCTGCCTGGTCGATGCAGATCTCTGTAGTTTATTCAGCAGTACTATAAAAGTATAAATACAAGTCTGGATTGGGCTATATTGAATTGCCTGCTGAGGTGTACAGCCAACACCAAGTCTGTCAGTGTAGAAAGGCAGTGTGCTACTTTCAACTCTAACTCAAGAAAAAGAAAGTTTCTCAACACAGCAGTTCTGTTCAGCTCTGCAGCTCTGCAGCTGAACCCCACAAACTCAACGGACAGGTAAAAGTCACAGCCTGGCCAAATGCTCACTTCTAAAATGAAGGTTCTGTGAGTGAGCGGTGTCACGTGGACAGTTCTCACATGCCGCCACTTCAGATCATCTCTACAACATGTCAGGAATTCAGTGATTAACACAATCAACATATGTCCTAACTTTCTCAAAGTAGTAATGTTTTAGTTTAGCTTCTGATTATATGTGATTATATCGTAAACTATGTGTCATCCATCATCTGCTAAATTAACTGTACTTGTGTAGCACTTTTATAGTCCAGCTGACCATTCAAAGCGCTTTTACACTTCATGCCACATTCACCCACACACTCATACAGCACGTCTTAGTTCAGGGAGCTACACGGTGCTTCATCTCTGGACGCATTGCTAGGCAACATAGGGTTCAGTGTCTTGCCCAAGGATGCTTGGAGTTGAACCACTGCCCCTCAATTGGCAGGTGACTTGGCAGCTGCCCCAAAACAATGACTTTTAATGCCTGAATGTTGTTCTGAGATCAGAATAATGTTTGTGTAGATCTCTTTCATAATAATGATGCAGCATTCATAGAGCTTGAGCGACGACTCACCTAACTATGACAGTGTTTCTGCAGCAGTCCCACTCCAGAGAGTGTTTCTGGCTGTGACTTCACCGCTACACTATTTATATCTACAGACACACGGTTTCAGTCAGAGAGCAAAGTGTCGCTCCAGGCTAGCTTCACAGCAGCCTCCTGCTGCTTCTTCCAGACTGTCATCTTTGTGTTGTTGTGTTGATCTGTGGTATTAGAGACATCTTCAGACTTATCCTCTTTTCCTGTGTGGTTTCTTCTGCACTCGCGATCTTATTGCAAGAAGAAGTCTTGTCAGAGCTGGCATGATACAAATAAACACAAACCTTCAATCAGTACATCACAATCTTCTTTAGTGCTCCTCCGTTCAGCATTATTCCTGCTCCGACTTAGTGTCCGAGCTCACAGTGAGTCTCACCAGACTCTCAAACTATGCAGTTTGGTACAAACCACAACACAACAAATATCAACAGCTTCATTTCATTCTGATCATTGCTCTTACAGATCTTGAATACAGAAGTTCATTAGATTATGTGTGTTACAGAATGCTTTCATTTCCTTTACATCGCTTTCTCACTGAGAGGACAAGCTTTCCCTTTAATTCAGAGAGGAACAGCAGTGCTGGCTGGTAACAATGTAGCAAACAGCCATTTGTCAGTAACTTTCAACCATCCTCCGCAACCTCTAATTCTTTGGATATATGAAATGCAAGATACAGTTTAAGAAAGATGTTTGTTCTTTTATCATGTTAACAAGCAATGTATCAGAGACACGTCAGAAGAAAAACACTTAATCCTTCCTAAAGGGAAATTATATAAGAATGGCCTTAAAGCTGAGTAGAGAAGTGTTAGGATTGTTTCTGCAGCTCCTTCCTCCTCCTTTTTCTCCATTCTGTTCCTGCTCTGCATCCTAGTCGTCTCCTCTTGAACTCTTTCAAAAGCTCAGGTAGCTGTTCTGACAGGTTAACAACTTTTCTGTTGCCATGGTTGCGCATCATAACAGATTAAATTCCCAGAGTTCCCAGCAGAAGTCCGTCCAGCAGCTCAGCATCCGAACCGGTGCAGTAATCTATGTTTTTACTGAAAACAGCTCAGTAGAAAATCTCAAGAACATGGAAATGAAGTGATTTCACAGAAGGTTTGGAGGTGTCACATTCGAGGTGATAACTTATGAAGTTGTTGTGATGTCATTTCACATTCCAGGTGTGCAGACAACACATCTGTAACAGCAATAATAAACATTCTATAAGAGTCTGGGGAAATATGCCACTGACATGAATTGTGGGAAATAAAGAATCATTACTTTCAACTGCACATTAATTCTTTTGTTTCCGTTGTAAAAAGTAGTTGTTGCTGGGTGAACCTTGCTTCACACGGCGTATAAAGATGGATGCCACTTTTTCCTCTCACTGTGCTGATCATGTGTGGACACAGATTAAAAAGGCACATTTTTGAGCCCAGAGGACGGTCTTCATCAGGGCTTGGCAGACCATCATCAGGACCATTAGAGCACCCAGATGCTGGAAGCTGCTGGTGCAAGATGGCAGCTTGCAGTTTTTGGATATTTGGCTCAGCATTCTGGAAATATCAGAGTCTGGAATCTGACATCTGAAAATTTAAAGAGAGCATTTTGAACCCAAATACAGAAACAAAGAGCAATTAGCCCTGTGAAGAAATGTAGTGGGGTAATAGCATCCTTACAGAGAGATGGCATTGTCAGTATGTGTTGTAATTCAAGCTCCTCTGTTCTACTACTTTCTGGGGTACAATCACAGAATGAATCTAAACTTTATTAAAGTACGTATATGTATTTATCTTTAAATAGGCGTCCCTGGAGTCCAGTTTCTTTACTTGTTTTTCTTGCCCCATCCTGTTTCTTTCCCTCCTTCAGGCTCTCTTATCTTCCAGGTATCAATAACCCCTGTGGATACTCATCTGCCTGACCACTGCATCTGAGCTCCCCATTACCTCTAAACATAAAGCCAGATATCATCCCAACTGTACTGCACTGCACTGAATCCATATTAATTCTTGACACTGAAACCAAATTGAAAGTGATTATCATGAATGATGGGGGAAAAAATCAACCAAATATATATCTTCATTAATACATTAATTCACTAGGTTTTAAATATTTTGTTCTATTTTGTCATGATTTGCTACAAAGTGTAATTTACACTGCTTATGTTACTAATTTGAGTATCAGCATCAGCTTCACATCTCATACCAGGTCCATATTATAATCTACAGTTTATGTGTACAATAAATTACCAGAAAATAAAAAAAATAAATCAATAAAACACACGTGTTGTTGTGTAGATCTCACACAAGTAGACACTTCAGAGAAGAACAACAGAAAAGCTAGAAAACAGTAGCAGGGGAATGGAGGAATTTCGCACTTCACATCGTTGATAATGTGCATTTGAAAAAGTGAATAAAAACAACCAATATAAATATATTATATCCAATAATATATAAAACTGTTGATAGAAGACACAAAACTTTTCAGAACCTTAAAAAAACACACTGAAATGTACTCATGTGTACTTCACTTCCCACAAGCCACTGCGACAGGTCGATTAAAGCGTATCCCTGGGCAAACTGAAGCTAATTTCAAAGCATTACGTTTCTTCTATTGCTGGATTGCATTAACTGACTCTGATAAACAACTGTGTCATTTCGAAAGCTGCCGTTATTAGCATTTTTATTGTGTAATTTGTGCTTCCGTGTTAGTTTTTTGCGCCCTGCTGCCATATATTTGTCGCGGAAGCACACTCATGTGTGAAACATGTCTGTGTCAAACAGCAGCTGCAAACCTGTGAGCCATGTTATCTTCGACATGGATGGATTATTACTGGGTATTGAAACATATCTACAATTGTAATTCTTATGGTTTTGTTTAATTTATTAGTCGCATCTATGCTAGAACAGAAACTCACTAATTCCGTTCGTTTTCATAATGGTATAACAAACCTCATAGGAAAAATAGGTGTTCATTATGTTTTTTAAAGCTTTATGAGATAGCGCATCATATCAAACATCTTTAACAAAAAGATTGATGCTTTATCATTTTTTTGTGAATCCGGCTTACATTTCAATGATCTATCATCACTGCAAATTGTAAATATCAACGTTTACTATTCTTATGACTGTGAGGTAACTAACGTAAAGTCACCAACCGACGCTGACCCAGTTTCAACAGTGGAGAATTTACTGACAAATTAAACTTCTTGTTAATATAGACAAATGCCGAATTGAAGGGATGGCATCTACTGGTCATGTTATAATAATAGTATTAAACCATATATTATGAGGCTTGCGTATGAACCGCTTAGCTCGGCGGATGAATGAGTTTTTAAAGTTATGTTTGGCGTGAAGGAAACGTTCCTTTTAAGGACTATCAGTGGAAGGTTGGGGCTCTACTGTAAGGTGACCAGACTTCTGAAATGAAAATCGGGGACATTTTCATTGCAGTGGTGAAAAATCATAAAATAGCATCATTATGAAATAAAAAACGGGGACAAGTACTTTTTCATGTATCTTAACCAGCTTTTATTACACAAAAGGTGGAAATCAAAAAAATGAGTGACATTACAGTTATCTCCACATTCATCCACCTCCACCTCAGGAGCCTGGGTACGATAAGAGCAGAGGAGAACATGAGAAAAACATGTCATCACCTGGTAATCTCATGCTAATGTTAACGTTACAGCTTCACTAATGAAGGATATGAAAACAGTGCCATAATATTAACGTTCACTGACTTTTGTAACCTGAGGTTAGGTCTTTAATTCAGAAAAACAATCATCCTTACTTTAATGTTACATCACTTCACACACACTCACAGCCAAGTCTACTGCCAGTTCACACAAAATAAATAAGTTAATACACACCATAACATTTTCTTTCCCTTTTGCCGCCTCTAGATTGCTGTTGTTGACGCTGCTGCGTCTCCACGTCATATGACGCCGTCTATGGCGATGCGTTAAATGGCTACCGTAATAACTGGTATTACTTTGAGTCTGCGCGCATTTCCCCAGTTCAGTGTCAAAATCGGGGACATTTTCGGGGACAGCTTTGACCGGGGACAGGTCATCCAAAACAGGGATTGTCCCCAGAAATTGGGGATGTCTGGTCACCTTACTCTATTGTCATGTACATCTGACTCTTTTATTTCTGATCACAGGAAACTGAACATTTCCCCGTATTCAGTTTGAATGCTAAAATACCAAAAACCCCAACATTAAAAATGTGATCATGACTTATTTCTATATTTCATTTTAGACACAGAGCGACTTTACACCGTGTCCTTCCAGGAAATATGTGACCGCTTCGGAAAGCAGTATACATGGGACGTGAAGTCATCGGTAATGGGTAAAAAGGCCCTGGATGCTGCCCAGGTTATTCGGGATGCTCTGGAGCTTCCCATGACGGCTGAGGAACTCCTCGCTGAAAGCAGGCAAATACAAGAAAGGATCTTTCCCTCTGCCAAACTCATGCCAGGTATCACTTATTTACCACTCACTCTGCATGTTCACTGCAGGACATCTTTTAGACCTTTCACTACTACTACAATCACTGACCAAGTTGGTAACCTTGGAGTGTTGATAGACTCAGATCTGACTTTCAGCAGCCACATCAAAGCTGTCACCAAGGCAGCTTTTTACCAACTCAGAAACATCAACAGAATTAAAGGTTTTCTCTCCCAAAAAGACCAGGAGAAACTCATCCATGCATTCATCTCCAGTAGACTCCATTACTGTAACGGTCTTTTAACTGGACTTCCCAAAAAGAGCTTTAAACATCTGCAGTTCATCCAGAACGCTGCTGCTGGAGTTTTAACCAGGACTAAGAGATCTGAACACATCACACCAGTTTTAAAATCTTTACTCTGGCTTCCAGTCAGTCACAGAACAGATTTTAAAAGCCTGCTGATGGTTTACAAATCCCAGAATCTGTGATATGTTCAGAGAATATAAACCCAGCAGAGCTCATAGATCCAAGGACTCGGGTCAGCTGGTCCAGTCCAGAGTCCAGACTAAACCTGGAGAAGCAGCATTTAGCTGTTATGCTGCAAACAAGTGGAACAAACTGCCAGAGGAGATTAAAGTGTCACCAAATGTAGACATTTTTAAATCCAGGTTAACAACATTTCTTTTCTCATGTGTCTTTGCATGAAATCTGCACAACATATTTTAATTTATCTAGACTGTTGCTTGTTTTCATTTTAATTATTTTATTTCCTTCTATTTATATCTTTTACATATTTTTAATGCTTCTTCCGCTCCCCCTCCCTATGTAAAGCACTTTGAATTGTTTTGTGCATGAAATGTGCAATACAAAAAAATTTGACTTGACTACAGAGTACATGAACACAGATAATAAACTCAGATGAAGAGTTTCCCATCATTAGCTTTTATGAAGGCTGAGGAGTACTGCGTCTTTTGCTTGATTATATGTGTACAACTCTTAGGCTGTGTGTGATAATAATTGACAATCATTTCCTCTGATAATCAACTAAAATAATTACCAATAGTGAGCTCAGGTCCATCTTTTATGAGACAGTTAAGGGTCCGTCATCATTTCTGAGTGAGGATTCTTCTAATCCAGTCGTCTGCTGTAAACTCATGTTATAAGTAGTCAATCAACCATAAACTGGAGCTATTAATAATATAATAATATTAATAAACTATTAATATCAGTGTGAATATCATTAATCAAAAGCATATTTGCCTCATATGAACGGTGACTGGGCAGCAATCTCTTATGAGATAATTCTTTGACTGAAGCCTGGATTTCATTCAGAGTATCATGTCATCATTAACCCTTTATTTGGAGCGTATCATTTGTGCTGCTGATGCAACTGAACAAAGAGAACATCATGATTGTCAGTGGGCTAAGCAGAACCATTAGTATTCTTCCTCCTACTTCCTCCAACTGTTGTACTGTTGGAGCAGCTAACTGAGCTTTCCAAAGCCCATGTGATTCCTGAAAAAATACCCCAAATCAAGAGGAGTCGAAAAGGAGACGTCTAGGATGCAGAGCAGGAATACAGTGGGGAAAAGGGAGAAGGAAGTTAAAACCATTTCTTTCCTTGGTCATCATGGAAAAGTGTGAGATCATTGGTGGATAAAATGGATGAGCTTGGAGCCCTGATGAGGACACAGCAGCACATATCAGGAAGAGACCTGGCTGCAGGAACAACTCTAACAGCTCTCTGCTGAGCTTTAAGACTATCCGGACTGACAGAGACTGCAGACAGAGGTAACAGTAAAGGAGGAGGATCACAGAGCTGGTTAACAACAGATGGTGGAATCCTTGACCTGGCTGCAGGAACAACTCTAACAGCTCTTTGCTCAGCTTTAAGACTATCCGGGCAGACAGAGACTGCAGACAGAGCGCTAACAGTAAAGGAGGAGGATAACAGAGCTGGTTAACAACAGATGGTGTAATCCTGGACCTGGCTGCAGGAACAACTCTAACAGCTCTCTGCTCAGCTTTAAGACTATCCGGGCAGACAGAGACTGCAGACAGAGCGGTAACAGTGAAGGAGGAGGATCACAGAGCTGGTTAACAACAGATGGTGTAATCCCTGACCTGGCTGCAGGAACAACTCTAACAGTTCTCTCCTCAGCTTTAAGACTATCCGGACTGACAGAGACTGCAGAGAGAGCGGTAACAGTAAAGGAGGAGGATCACAGAGCTGGTTAACAACAGATGGTGTAATCCTGGACCTGGCTGCAGGAACAACTCTAAAAGCTCTTTGCTCAGCTTTAAGACTATCCGGGCAGACAAAGACTGCAGACAGAGCGCTAACAGTAAAGGAGGAGGATCACAGAGCTGGTTAACAACACATGATGTAATCCTGGACCTGGCTGCAGGAACAACTGGAACAGCTCTTTGCTCAGCTTTAAGACTATCCGGGCAGACAGAGACTGCAGACAGAGCAGTAACAGTAAAGGAGGAGGAATGCAGAGCTGGTTAACAACAGATGGTGTAATCCTGGACGTGGCTGCAGGAACAACTCTAACAGCTCTTTGCTCAGCTTTAAGACTATCCGGGCAGACAGAGACTGCAGACAGAGCGCTAACAGTAAAGGTCACAGAGCTGGTTAACAACAGATGGTGTAATCCTGGACCTGGCTGCAGAAACAACTCTAACAGCTCTCTTCTCAGCTTTAAGACTATCCGGACTGACAGAGACTGCAGACAGAGAGGTAACAGTAAAGGAGGAGGATTACAGAGCTGGTTAACAACAGATGGTGGAATCCTGGACCTGGCTGCAGGAACAACTCTAACAGCTCTCTGCTCAGCTTTAAGACTATCCGGGCAGACAGAGGCTGCAGACAGAGCGCTAACAGTAAAGGAGGAGGATCACAGAGCTGGTTAACAACAGATGGTGTAATCCCTGACCTGGCTGCAGGAACAACTCTAACAGCTCTTTGCTCAGCTTTAAAACTATCCGAGCAGACAGAGACTGCAGACAGAGCGCTAACAGTAAAGGAGGAGGATCACAGAGCTGGTTAACAACAGATGGTGGAATCCTGGACCTGGCTGCAGGAACAACTCTAACAGCTCTCTGCTCAGCTTTAAGACTATCCGGGCAGACAGAGACTGCAGGCAGTGGTAACAGTAAAGGAGGAGGATCACAGAGCTGGTTAACAACAGATGGTGGAATCCTGGACCTGGCTGCAGGAACAACTCTAACAGCTCTCTGCTCAGCTTTAAGACTATCCGGGCAGACAGAGGCTGCAGACAGAGCGCTAACAGTAAAGGAGGAGGATCACAGAGCTGGTTAACAACAGATGGTGTAATTCCTGACCTGGCTGCAGGAACAACTCTAACAGCTCTTTGCTCAGCTTTAAAACTATCCGAGCAGACAGAGACTGCAGACAGAGCGCTAACAGTAAAGGAGGAGGATCACAGAGCTGGTTAACAACAGATGGTGGAATCCTGGACCTGGCTGCAGGAACAACTCTAACAGCTCTCTGCTCAGCTTTAAGACTATCCGGGCAGACAGAGACTGCAGACAGAGCGCTAACAGTAAAGGAGGAGGATCACAGTGCTGGTTAACAACAGATGGTGGAATCCTGGACGTGTCACTGAGAAGGAACGTCTCTGCACCCCAGATGTTGAACTGCTGGCTGTGAGTTTCTGTCCATGTTGTCTGCTGACGCTGTGTGTGACATCATCAGCTGAGTTGTTGCTAAGCTACAACCCACTGATGGAGACCTCTGAAGGTTTCTACCACACCTTCCTCTCTGCTGCATTGATTTCTATTTCATTTTGTTATTTATCTGTAACAACAGCATCACCTTAATAATAACGAATGCAGCAGTGATGTAATTTCCCTTCGGGGATTGATAAAGTATTATTAAACTGAGCTGAATTGTACATGGTGTGTACCTACAGTATTTTGGTACCAGGCTGCTGATGAAACGTGTGTTTTATAAAGGGTGGTGGAGACCTGATGAAGCTGAGTCATAGCTAAAAACAGGCTACTTTGACAAACCCACGGTGTTAAACCCACTTTGGAGTGTCCTACTGTTAACAGATATTTTTTGTGTGTCAGGCGTGGACAAACTTATGAATCATCTGCTGAGGCACAATATCCCCACTGCCGTGGCGACCAGCTCGGCCGGTGTGACGTTCACATTGAAGAGCAGCCAACACAAGGACTTCTTCGCTCTGTTTGACCACATCGTTCTGGGTGACGATCCTGACGTAAAGAATAGCAAACCTCAGCCGGACTCCTTCCTGGTGTGTGCCAGCAGATTCAACCCCCCAGTTTCCCCAGAGAAGGTAAAAACTGCAGATGAATCTGTGTCTTTCATTCTTTCATCCTCTATTGAGAATCCAGCGTGGTTGTTTGGAGTGAATGCTCTTATCGAAATGAAGAAATGGGTCATGCATGACGTGATTGTAAGCTGGTCAGCCTATGTGTAAGTAAACTTCCTGTTCCAGGAGATGCTCCTGTGGAGAAGCAGCGAAGCTGCGAGCTGAGTCTTATTTTACATTAGTAAGATTTAAGTATGCCAAATGACCTCTTAACAGCTAACAGTGGTAATTATGAGATCCTGACTTACAATCCCACTCCTGATCATCTCTGAAATTGCTCTCTCAGAATGAGGAGATAAGGCACATGAGACTAATGGGGCTGGAATTAGAAGGCTTCTGAAGCTGTCTGGGAGCCGCAGGTTTAGGGAGTTTGTCTTGCCTGGCTTCAGACCCCAGACGCTATCACGGTGTCAGAGGGAGGAGTGTGGCAGCGTGACATGACCCAGTCAGCTTTACGATTAGCCTGTCAGCACCACAGACACGACCAACATTGTTGTCAAGAGACATGATGTGTTTGTTGTTATCTGCTTTTCCATGAATTCTTGTTGGCATGAAACAGTGATAACAACAGTTTCTCTTTTGTGTGTGTGGTGAAGGCCACTGTTTCTTGTTCTCGTTCGGCTTCAAATGAAAAACCAGCACTCTGTTTATTACTGCCATGTGTGATGTAGCCCGCCTGCTCACACCATCGTTTGCAACCTTGTTTGTTCATTCCACACCAGTTAATGGAAGGCCATCAACTTGCCCCTGCACAGTATATTTCCAAAGTGTAAACCGAAACCATTTGACTGGAGATGTTAAATGGGGGAGACATATGTGGGAGAGGTACTCCAAGTGTGGTGGCAGGGTGAACGTGCACTTTGCTTTTGAGGACATAAATACCTTGAAATGTAAGTGAATGATAGCATGCAAATGTACAGGACTGTTCATTCAAAGGCAAAGCAAACTGATCAGTAAGGAGTGTAGCTGAGCTTTTCAGCTCTTAATGTGCGCCAAAATCAGCTCATTTTGAAGCAGTTTCCATGACATTTAACAGCATTTATCACATGACAGGCATGCAGGCAACAGACATTCCTCTCCCCTAGTGGCATTTTCCTGCTCTTCCTGGGGAACTCAAGGCGTTCCCAGGTCAGATTAAGTATTATAATCCCTTCAGTGTGTTCTGGGGCTGCCCAAGAGTTTCCTCCCAGTCGAACGTGCACAAAAAACCCCAAAAGGAGGTTACTGAGGCATCCCGATCACATGCCGGAACCGCCTCAGCTGACTCAGGCATCCCGATCACATGCCGGAACCGCCTCAGCTGACTCAGGCATCCCGATCACATGCCGGAACCGCCTCAGCTGACTCAGGCATCCCGATCAGATGCCCGAACCGCCTCAGCTGACTCAGGCATCCCGATCACATGCCGGAACCTCCTCAGCTGACTCAGGCATCCCGATCACATGCCGGAACCGCCTCAGCTGACTCAGGCATCCCGATCAGATGCCCGAACCGCCTCAGCTGACTCAGGCATCCCGATCACATGCCGGAACCGCCTCAGCTGACTCAGGCATCCCGATCACATGCCCGAACCGCCTCAGCTGACTCAGGCATCCCGATCACATGCCGGAACCGCCTCAGCTGACTCAGGCATCCCGATCAGATGCCCGAACCGCCTCAGCTGACTCAGGCATCCCGATCACATGCCGGAACCGCCTCAGCTGACTCAGGCATCCCGATCACATGCCGGAACCGCCTCAGCTGACTCAGGCATCCCGATCAGATGCCCGAACCGGCTCAGCTGACTCAGGCATCCCGATCACATGCCCGAACCGCCTCAGCTGACTCAGGCATCCCGATCAGATGCCCGAACCGGCTCAGCTGACTCAGGCATCCCGATCACATGCCGGAACCGCCTCAGCTGACTCAGGCATCCCGATCACATGCCGGAACCGCCTCAGCTGACTCAGGCATCCCGATCAGATGCCCGAACCGCCTCAGCTGACTCAGGCATCCCGATCACATGCCGGAACCGCCTCAGCTGACTCAGGCATCCCGATCACATGCCGGAACCGCCTCAGCTGACTCAGGCATCCCGATCACATGCGGGAACCGCCTCAGCTGACTCAGGCATCCCGATCAGATGCCCGAACCGCCTCAGCTGACTCAGGCATCCCGATCACATGCCGGAACCGCCTCAGCTGACTCAAGCATCCCGATCACATGCCCGAACCGCCTCAGCTGACTCAGGCATCCCGATCACATGGCGGAACCGCCTCAGCTGACTCAGGCATCCCGATCACATGCCGGAACCGCCTCAGCTGACTCCGTCATCCCGATCACATGCCCGAACCGCCTCAGCTGACTCAGGCATCCCGATCACATGGCGGAACCGCCTCAGCTGACTCAGGCATCCCGATCACATGGCGGAACCGCCTCAGCTGACTCAGGCATCCCGATCACATGCCAGAACCGCCTCAGCTGACTCAGGCATCCCGATCACATGCCGGAACCGCCTCAGCTGACTCAGGCATCCCGATCACATGCCAGAACCGCCTCAGCTGACTCAGGCATCCCGATCAGATATTCACTATCTGTAAGGCTGAGCCCAGCCACCCAATGAAGTAGATTAATTTCAGTCGCTTATATCGATGATCTCGTTTCATTAGTCACTGCCATGAGCATTGGTGACAGATGGAACAAAAATGATCTTGTAAAAGCTTTGACACACAACGCTCTTACGGCTTGAAAAGCTCAAATCCATCTGTTCATCTCCTACCATCACCTTTGAGCAAGATCCCCGAGATACTTAAGACACCTCTGCTTGATGCAAAGCTCCATCCCTGAGCTGGAGGAGCACGCCAGAGGACATGGCACAGGAAATGTCATGGAGCGTTGCTGCGTGTCACACAGTGCGCCTTATTAACACAGACCGCACAACGAGAAAGCATTCAGTAGACAAAGTTCTGGTGTAACAATGAAGTTACTTTTTCAGAAGGTACGTTAATAACTCCCCAGAAGTTTACATCAACTTCTTTACCTAAGCTGTCAGCATTAGCTCCTGCTAAACAGCCATTAAAAAACCTAGCAGAACTATTCCCCTGACGCTTACATTTCTCTTGTCTGAAGTCCAGGAGCTGGACATCATCCCCATTTGAGGAACAATTTCTTTGAAATTACATAATTGAACTGGTAAAACTGTCAAGTGTTTTTTTTTTTTATAGAAATATGAACATCTACTGGAACATTACCCTCAAATAGAAAGTTTACCCTCTGGGCTCTTATGTCCTCTGAGGCTGGAGTAGATGCAGTATAAGATGCAGGCTCCTCAGTACAGCTGACAGCAGCTTCATCACTGTTGCATGTAGGATGGCTGTTGCCTTTAAAATTCAGTGTTTGACAGAAAAATTCATGCTTGACACACACCATAACACCATTCAAAGGATACCTGTTGGAACAGGGAAACACAAGTTAATAACCACAATAATGTCACATGGACATAAAATCATTTGAGAACAAAGTGAGGAAAGGTGTGACAGATGAGGTCCCCCAGCAGTCTAAGCCTATAGCAGCTTAACTATGGGATGTTTCAGGATTACCTGAGCCATCCCTAACTATAAGCTTTATCAAAAAGGAAAGTTTCAGCCTGATCTTAAAGGTAGAGAGGGTGTCTGCTTCCTGAAGCCAAACTGGCAGCTGGTTCCACAGAGAGGGGCCTGATAACTGAAGGCTCTACCTCCCATTCTACTTTTAGAAACTCTGGGAACAACAAGTAAACCTGCAGTTTGGGAGCGAAGTGCTCTGTTAGGAAAATATCTTACAATGAGATCTTTAAGATATGATGGAGTTCAGTCATTAAGAGCTTTATATGTGAGGAGAAGAATCTTAAATTCTATTCTGAATTTAACAGGGAGCCAATGAAGAGAAGCTAAAACTGGAGAAACATGATCTCTCCTGTTAGTTCTCATCAGAACTCTTGAAGTAACAAATGCATGAACTAGTTTCTCTGCATCACCCTGAGACAGGATGTCCCTGATTTTAACAATATTATGAAGGTGGAAGAAGGCAGTCCTAGAAACCAGTTTTATATGTGCGTCAGAGGACAGATCCTGATAATTTCCTTTCAGTTCACATTGTGATGTGTTTCTCATTAACTCTCATGTAGCAACCATATCAGCAAATGAGGAGCAATGTGGAGACCAGCGTTTTCAGTCTGTTAACTTTCATTTCCACATCAAGCCATTAAGATAACTGTGATTACAATGAAACGTGTTGGAATCTGTCAGCTGTACGTGTTGCTGCTGTGACTCTGCTGGCTGAGAAGGTCACATTGGAATGTGATGGACTGAAAACACAGCGAGCTGCTGCCCAGCTCCAACACCTGAACTATTATAACTGTTATAATATAATAACTGTTATAACCTCAGGTTAATTCTCCTGCCCATCACACGTGGAGCGGTACAACCAGCGTGTCATTTCCTGTTCTTTTAAAGATGACGCTCTAAATGACGGAAATCTTCATCTTGAAAAGTGTTGATTTATTGGACCGGGGACATTTCAGCAGAGCTCTGCAGCAGCTGTCACGTATTTAAATGACATGTTTGTGGTTGGACTCAACATAATGTAGCCTCCACTGTTGTTCATGTTTTTCTGTTCATCCGGGCTTTTATTTTCCTCATTTTAACACCTGGTGAGCACAACACACGTCCTGAGGCGTTAAGAATGTTAAACAGCTGACATCACGGCGCTTTGATCATCAGCATCAGATCTACCAGAGAAACTGTTGGACATGGACACACATTTTTTATCTTCAATAAGTCCTGTTCTGGAGGAGCACACAGGGAGAATGAAGTGGAAATCACTGATTTGACACCATTTAAGTCCAGCTTCACCGCTGGTGACGTACTGATCTGTTGCTGGATCAGAACTCCTGTTTAGTTTCACTTCCCATCCTGCTGTGGCGCAGCTGGTTTTCTCCGTGTGAAGCTCCATCTGTAGGTAATTTTTAGTTTGGGACTCGCGGCTCAGTTCTGGCAGAAATCTGCTCCAAACTTCACAGCACCGGACTCACAGCTGGAGCCGGGAAGTCGGGACAAAGGAGGCAGCGGCTCGCCCTGTCAGTCATGTTGTCACTTCTGGTGTCAGTAAGTCCTGAACAAAGCTGTTAAAATTCACATAAATTTGGGCGTACAGTAGTTTGACTACTCAGATCTGGGCAGAGTTGTTCCAAAGAGGCTGTAGATCCATTAGTACCTGCTTGATGGGCAGCACTGAAATAATGCCACGTTAGTGGAAAGATTAATGAGATGTAGTAGCATCCTTTTGTTTAACCAGGAAAAAACTCTTGAAATTAAAACCTCTTGTCCGAGAGTGACCTCGTCAAGGCAGCAGCGTGAAACACACAACAGTTCCATGAAAAATACCCTGGAGATGTCACAAAGCATTAAACATCAGGGCCATCACAGGAGCCAAGGGAGCTAATGTCTCTGTCCTTAAAAATTCAGTTTTTAATCCTTTTGCATATTATTCCAGGTAGCAAGGGCAGAAAATTCAAAGGCATCCCAGCCTAGCTGTTAAGAGGTCATTTGGCATCCCTTTTTACCCAATTCAATTCTGACTTCCCGAGAGCGCAGACCATAATGGCCGAAGTTTCCACACAGAAGTGAGCGAAAATATGTGGGAAGAAGAACACAGCCAGTGTTCTGGCTGGTCAGTATCTGCGGCCGCTCAGTATCTGCAGTCGCTCAGTATCTGGTTGCTCAGTATCTGGTTGCTCAGTATCTGCAGTCGCTCAGTATCTGGTTGCTCAGTATCTGGTTGCTCAGTATCTGGTCGCTCAGTATCTGCAGTCGCTCAGTATCTGGTCGCTCAGTATCTGGTCGCTCAGTATCTGGTTGCTCAGTATCTGGTTGCTCAGTATCTGGCCGCTGAGTATCTGGTTGCTCAGTATCTAGTCGCTCAGTATCTGGTTGCTCAGTATCTGGTTGCTCAGTATCTGGTTGCTCAGTATCTGCAGTCGCTCAGTATCTGGCCGCTCAGTATCTGGTTGCTCAGTATCTGCAGTCGCTCAGTATCTGCAGTCGCTCAGTATCTGGTTGCTCAGTATCTGGTTGCTCAGTATCTGGTTGCTCAGTATCTGGTTGCTCAGTATCTGCAGTCGCTCAGTATCTGCAGTCGCTCAGTATCTGGTTGCTCAGTATCTGGTTGCTCAGTATCTGGTTGCTCAGTATCTGGTTGCTCAGTATCTGGTTGCTCAGTATCTGGCCGCTGAGTATCTGGTTGCTCAGTATCTAGTCGCTCAGTATCTGGTTGCTCAATATCTGGTTGCTCAATATCTGGCCGCTCAGTATCTGGTTGCTCAGTATCTGGTTGCTTAGTATCTGGTCGCTCAGTATCTGGCCGCTCAGTATCTGGCCGCTCAGTATCTGGCCGCTCAGTATCTGGCCGCTCAGTATCTGGCCGCTCAGTATCTGGTCGCTCAGTATCTGGTCGCTCAGTATCTGGTCGCTCAGTATCTGGCCGCTCAGTATCTGGCCGCTCAGTATCTGCAGTCGCTCAGTATCTGGTTGCTCAGTATCTGGCCGCTCAGTATCTTGCCGCTCAGTATCTGGCCGCTCAGTATCTGGTCGCTCAGTATCTGGTGGCTCAGTATCTGGCCGCTCAGCATCTGCAGTCGCTCAGTATCTGGTTGCTCAGTATCTTGTCGCTCAGTATCTGGTCGCTCAGTATCTGGCCGCTCAGTATCTGGTTGCTTAGTATCTGGCCGCTCAGTATCTGGCCGCTCAGTATCTGGCCGCTCAGTATCTGGCCGCTCAGTATCTGGCCGCTCAGTATCTGGCCGCTCAGTATCTAGCCGCTCAGTATCTGGTTGCTCAGTATCTGGTTGCTCAGTATCTAGTCGCTCAGTATCTGGTTGCTCAGTATCTGGCCGCTCAGTATCTGCAGTCGCTCAGTATCTGTCTGCTCAGTATCTGGCCGCTCAGTATCTGGTTGCTCAGTATCTGGTTGCTCAGTATCTGGCCGCTCAGTATCTAGTCGCTCAGTATCTGGTTGCTCAGTGTCTGGCCGCTCAGTATCTGCAGTTGCTCAGTATCTGGTTGCTCAGTATCTGGCCGCTCAGTATCTGGTTCCTCAGTATCTGGCCGCTCAGTATCTGGTTGCTCAGTATCTGGCCGCTCAGTATCTGGCCCCTCAGTATCTGCAGTCGCTCAGTATCTGGCCGCCCAGTATCTGGCCGCTCAGTGTCTGGTTGCTCAGTATCTGGCCGCTCAGTATCTGGTTGCTCAGTATCTGGTTGCTCAGTATCTGGTTGCTCAATATCTGGTTGCTCAGTATCTGGTTGCTCAGTATCTGGTTGCTCAGTATCTGGTCGCTTAGTATCTGCAGTCGCTCAGTATCTGGTTGCTCAGTATCTGCAGTCGCTCAGTATCTGGTTGCTCAGTATCTGCGGCCGCTCAGTATCTGGTTGCTCAGTATCTGGTCGCTTAGTATCTGCAGTCGCTCAGTATCTGGTTGCTCAGTATCTGGTTGCTCAGTATCTGGCCGCTCAGTATCTGGTTGCTCAGTATCTGGCCGCTCAGTATCTGCAGTCACTCAGTATCTGGTTGCTCAGTATCTGGTTGCTCAGTATCTGGCCGCTCAGTATCGGGTTGCTCAGTATCTGGCCGCTCAATATCTGGTTGCTCAGTATCTGGCCGCTCAGTATCTGCAGTCGCTCAGTATCTGCAGTCGCTCAGTATCTGGCCGCTCAGTATCTGGTCGCTCAGTATCTGCAGTCGCTCAGTATCTGGTTGCTCAGTATCTGGCCGCTCAGTATCTGGTTGCTCAGTATCTGGCCGCTCAGTATCTTGCCGCTCAGTATCTGCAGTCACTCAGTATCTGGTTGCTCAGTATCTGGTTGCTCAGTATCTGGCCGCTCAGTATCGGGTTGCTCAGTATCTGGCCGCTCAATATCTGGTTGCTCAGTATCTGGCCGCTCAGTATCTGCAGTCGCTCAGTATCTGCAGTCGCTCAGTATCTGGCCGCTCAGTATCTGGTCGCTCAGTATCTGCAGTCGCTCAGTATCTGCAGTCGCTCAGTATCTGGTTGCTCAGTATCTGGTTGCTCAGTATCTGGTTGCTCAGTATCTGGCCGCTCAGTATCTGGTTGCTCAGTATCTGGCCGCTCAGTATCTTGCCGCTCAGTATCTGGCCGCTCAGTATCTGGTCGCTCAGTATCTGGTGGCTCAGTATCTGGCCGCTCAGCATCTGCAGTCGCTCAGTATCTGGTTGCTCAGTATCTTGTCGCTCAGTATCTGGTCGCTCAGTATCTGGCCGCTCAGTATCTGGTTGCTTAGTATCTGGCCGCTCAGTATCTGGCCGCTCAGTATCTGGCCGCTCAGTATCTGGCCGCTCAGTATCTGGCCGCTCAGTATCTGGCCGCTCAGTATCTAGCCGCTCAGTATCTGGTTGCTCAGTATCTGGTTGCTCAGTATCTAGTCGCTCAGTATCTGGTTGCTCAGTGTCTGGCCGCTCAGTATCTGCAGTTGCTCAGTATCTGGTTGCTCAGTATCTGGCCGCTCAGTATCTGGTTCCTCAGTATCTGGCCGCTCAGTATCTGGCCGCTCAGTATCTGGCCCCTCAGTATCTGCAGTCGCTCAGTATCTGGCCGCCCAGTATCTGGCCGCTCAGTATCTGGTTGCTCAGTATCTGGCCGCTCAGTATCTGGCCGCTCAGTATCTGGTTGCTCAGTATCTGGTTGCTCAATATCTGGTTGCTCAGTATCTGGTTGCTCAGTATCTGGTTGCTCAGTATCTGGTCGCTTAGTATCTGCAGTCGCTCAGTATCTGGTTGCTCAGTATCTGCAGTCGCTCAGTATCTGGTTGCTCAGTATCTGCGGCCGCTCAGTATCTGGTTGCTCAGTATCTGGTCGCTTAGTATCTGCAGTCGCTCAGTATCTGGTTGCTCAGTATCTGGCCGCTCAGTATCTGCAGTCACTCAGTATCTGGTTGCTCAGTATCTGGTTGCTCAGTATCTGGCCGCTCAGTATCGGGTTGCTCAGTATCTGGCCGCTCAATATCTGGTTGCTCAGTATCTGGCCGCTCAGTATCTGCAGTCGCTCAGTATCTGCAGTCGCTCAGTATCTGGCCGCTCAGTATCTGGTCGCTCAGTATCTGCAGTCGCTCAGTATCTGGTTGCTCAGTATCTGGTTGCTCAGTATCTGGCCGCTCAGTATCTGGTTGCTCAGTATCTGGTTGCTCAGTATCTGGCCGCTCAGTATCTGGTTGCTCAGTATCTGGTCGCTCAGTATCTGGTTGCTCAGTATCTGGTCGCTCAGTATCTGGTTGCTCAGTATCTGGTTGCTCAGTATCTGGTTGCTCAGTATCTGGCCGCTCAGTATCTGGTCGCTCAGTATCTGGTTGCTCAGTATCTGGTTGCTCAGTATCTGGTTGCTCAGTATCTGGCCGCTCAGTATCTGGTTGCTCAGTATCTGGCCGCTCAGTATCTGCAGTCGCTCAGTATCTGGCCGCTCAGTATCTGGTTGCTCAGTATCTGGCCGCTCAGTATCTGCAGTCGCTCAGTATCTGGCCGCTCAGTATCTGGTCGCTCAGTATCTGCAGTCGCTCAGTATCTGGTTGCTCAGTGTCTGGTTGCTCAGTATCTGGCCGCTCAGTATCTGGTTGCTCAGTATCTGGTTGCTCAGTATCTGGCCGCTCAGTATCTGGTTGCTCAGTATCTGGTCGCTCAGTATCTGGTTGCTCAGTATCTGGTTGCTCAGTATCTGGTTGCTCAGTATCTGGCCGCTCAGTATCTGGTCGCTCAGTATCTGGCCGCTCAGTATCTGCAGTCACTCAGTATCTGGTTGCTCAGTATCTGGCCGCTCAGTATCTGCAGTCGCTCAGTATCTGGCCGCTCAGTATCTGGTTGCTCAGTATCTGGCCGCTCAGTATCTGCAGTCGCTTAGTATTTGTAGTGTAAAATGTACACTTGAGCAGGATATTCACCTTTTCTGCTGTCATTTCCCACTGGTTGAGGAGCACTGATTAAAAATCGGATTTGACTGAAATCAACAGCAGACAGGAGACACAGAGCAGCATGTCAGCACCACGTCAAAGAATCTGTGCCCTACTTTATTTGTACGTAGCTTCCTGTGAGTGAGTCAGCTGCTTTTTATTTGCATCTGATTTGCTCCATTTGCAGGCAGGACTTCATGTCTCTGCACTGACAGATGCACACTTCTCATGCACCACTTTGATCAAAAGTAGTGAGCTTTCAGGGTTCCAGGGCTGTTTGAGATGTATTTACAGACACTCAGGGAGCCTGGAGTCAGTCTAAAATAGTTACCAAATATCTCACTAAACGCCAGCTAACTGTACGGTCTGACCCACTTTCAGGAAAACACTCCCGAATGTTCACAGAATTAGAATGTTTTAAATGAACTCTGTATAATGTAGGGGGAAATGGCTCTAATGGGAGCAGAGAGAGGACAGTGTAGCAAGAGCAGAACTCGCTAAGAAATGAAATGCTGTTGGATTTAAATTGAAATGATTAATTTCCCACTGAACATGCATGCAAAGGATTTATCCTCCTGGGAAAAGCAGATAAAAGCCGATGATAATGGTTTGCGACAAATACTCAGTGGAAGGCTGAACTTCTGGAGCAGTCTGAGATGGTGGAAGGACTGAGAAAAAGGAATCGACTTCTAAATATGTTTGATGTAGTTTCTGCCGGAACTTGTTTCCCAGTGGTTACGGGCCAAACAAAGTGCAGTGCTCTGTGATGCTGTTTGACCCAAAGCACAATGTTTCATGTCCAGGTTCAGTGTCCATCCACACCCACACAGAGTCGTGTCTGACACACCCGAGAGGAGTCAGGCTGCATAAGGATGTTTTGAACGGGTAGGAAGTTTGGTTTTGCTTGTGGATGGATTTATTCAGATGTTCTGAGTGTTGGGAAGTCATTTCCTGCACAGTGATACTATTAGCAGCATACAGCACCGATCCTAACAAGTTAAAACCAAAGTATTCCTCATCGGCAACTGTCCAGCTGCATCAGTTATTGTGTTCATTGTTGGTGCTATCCTCTGTTTTTGGATTTCATGTGACTGTTTTCATGAACTTTTAAATCTCAATCGGTACAGCTGTGGGACCAAATGACACCCAGAGCTTCAGAAATGTGATGAACAGGATTTTAAGGTGAACAAACAACATTGAGCTTTGTTAGCTCAGATGTTAACTGGAGTGACATGAGGCTGTAACAGGTTGGTCAAAATATGATCCTTTTGCCCGTCTTTGCTTCTCTTCATCGGCTTTCTGTTCAGGTTCGGGCAGATTAGAAAGTCCTCTGTTTTTTAATTCAGCACACCATGCTGAGATATGCCAAGTTTTCAGCTAAAAGCTCTTTGGGAATCTGCAGAAATCCTATTTTCTGTCTGTCAAACTGTGTTTTCTTTGCTGTTTTTCATAGATGCAGCTAAAGAAATGGGAACAAATGATGTGTCTCTGTGACAGGCTGCTGGTAACAAAGTGCCTAAAGATCCAGTTTAAAATGGCTTTGCTAAGTTGTCTGTTCTGTGTCGACACAACACTGGTTCATCCCTTGAGTTAGGAGCCTTTTTCCTGCTTGAATCATTCATTGGTCAGAGTTAAGTGGCTTTTAAAAAAGAGATTGGACTGAAAATGAGTAGAAAGAAAACAGCTAATATCTTTAACAGCCTGGGGGAATTATTGCTGAAGGCCACTTTGAGAAGAAAGATCCTTGGAAGTTAAATATAAAGAAAGGAGTACAGGCTCAAAGCCTGAATGAGAAGTAGGCTTAACATGCAGAGTCCAAGTTGAATCCAGTAATGATCATTATCAGGCTCCAATAAATGTCCTAATCAATGCAAATTCCTTTGCAATAAGAACTGTTGTCATAGCTGTTAGCCTTATTAGCATAAACGTTGTGGACAGAATATCAGAAACAGTTATCGAGCTGCCACAGTCCATATGATGAGTTGAATCAGTGTTTTTCTGCAAATGTTTTAAAAAAACTCAACATTTGAACCTAAATGAACAAAAGCATGTTTACAGCTGTACTTGTTAGATGTATTGGCACACTGTTACAGCATATCATTTTAGATTTCGTAAGGTCCAGCTTCAGCTTGGGGTGTTTCCTGAAGCTTGAAATCCACTGTGCTGTCCTGTGTGGTGTTTCAATGCAGAGCATAGTACACAGCTGTTAGGTTTATTCAAATCTGAAAAGCAATGTGAGACTTCAGTATTTTAATGGCCAATGTGTCTCACACTGTGCTGAGAATAAACCTGTTTTGGGTAAAATAGCAATCATTGAAACGTCATTTACGTGAATGAATAACTCACATGATACCAAATGTATTTATGTGTGCATTAAACGAGAAAACTTGTTGCAGAATTGCATGGAAAACAGTCTACATCTGCTGTGTGTCGTGTGTAAAGCTTTTCTTTCAGTTCATGAACTTTCTGCAGGCAGCAGGGGACACACTGCTTGCTTAGCACACATAGGTTGACCGTGACAGCCACCTGTTCACTGCGTTAACCTTAGTCAGTGGAAAGTTACAGCGGGCTGATATGAGCAGAAATGAAACAGTGACATAAATCATTTATTCATTTTTATTCCATTTATTTTGGTTCCCAGTTAAATAAATGCACAAAATCTTCTTCCAGCTGCAGAATTGAGGCACTTTGTGTGCACGTGTGCTGATCTCTTCCATTTACTCTATATTGTAGGAAGTGTTACATGGTTTAAAAACGATACACAGACCTTAATATGTTCACCCTCTGATACCAAAATCTACAGTGAGAAGAATGCATGAAATATTTCAATTATTTTCAACATCCTTAAAGTTCATTGTAAATTTTAAGTTTATATTATATGCACAGTGTACACTGGTTTGATACTGATGCAAAATGACGTTATAGTTCACTGGCCAGCAGTAAAGATTGAATTTCAGTGTCTCACTGTGCTGCTTTACATTTACAAGCAACCGGTGAAGTAAGACAAGTCTTCACATCTTTCCTGGATAAGAATCGGAGCAAAAAAAGTCCCTAAACTCATGTGGCTGTGTGCTTGTGATTTCTTTTCTGATTCAGTTGATGCTTTTGTCAAAAGAAAAAGAAAAAGAAACAAAAGCTCATAGGCGTTGCCTGTCATAGGAATCTTTATCTATCTGTCATGATGTTATGATGTTTGGCTTTGATGCACCACATAAGAGCGAGAGCTATTGTGTATTGACAGAATGGTGTGCCACAATGCTTTTATGGGTGGCTTGGATTTATGCCCCTGAAAGTCACTGTTCGTTCACAGTTAACCGTGTTCAGTTTGTTGAATTTAACTCCTCTCAGCCATTCAAACCTTGAAAACGTTCACATGCAGCTGAACTAAACCCCAGTTGCATCATAAATCTCCCATTTGGACTTAAGTTTAACAGTCCCATGAGTCTTTGGACTAACCATGGGACCGTCAAAGTCAAAGTCGCTGACATAAGGTGAAGCTCCTCCATCAGCATTTGCTGCAGAGACACACACTTTACTGCTCTCTGATCTCCATCTTGATGTCCAGTCCAAATAAAGTCTTAAGTCTCATCTTCACCAGTCTTGCTCCACTTGAGTTTGAATGAAAATGCTGAACAGAAGTCATATTTAAGCCACTGTAATTTTCAGATACCAAATGGACCTTAGACCACTACCATGCACAATGCATTGCGGCATAAACAATATTGGTACACCATAATTGAAATGATTTTTTAAGATACTGTAATAAGTGCAACAGTGGACCAGATCTTTACTGTTGTTTAGTTACTAGGGGGGTCATGGGAGTTTGACTATCAAGTCTACATGTGTTTCCTGGACTTGGAGAAGGCTTATGACCGTGTCCCTCAAGGGATTTTGTTGGGGATGCTGCAGGAGTACGAGTTACTGAAGTCGTTTTTGTGGATTATTTGGTCCCTGGGTAAGACCAAGAGCTGTGTCCACATTCTTTGCACAAGGTCATACTTGTTTATTGTGGCTGTTAGACTCTTGGACCCCTCGTTACGATCCTGATCGTGATTTTCATTAACACGATCTCGAGGTGTAGTTGACGCGAGGAGGGTGTTTGGTTTGGGAACCTCAGGGTTACATCTCAAATTTTTGCTGATGATGTGGTTCTGTTGGCTTCTTTAAACGACGAACTGGAGCCGTTTGCAGCTGAAGTGGCCCGCAAGAAAGTCATCTCTTCCAAATCCGAGGCTTCAGAGTGCTTCCTCTGGGTTGGGGAGGAGTTCCTGCTTCAAGCGGAGAAATTTAAGTATCTCGGGATCTTGTTCACGAATGATGGCAGGTTGGACCGAGAGATGGATAGACGGATAGAGGCTTCATCAGCATTAATGAGGGCAATGCTCTGGTCCATTGTGATGAAGAGGGTTTTCAGTTTACTGCTCCACCTTTGTCCCAACCCTCACATATGGTCACAGATCTGGTTAGTGACCCAAAGAATGAGGTGGATACAAGCGACTGAAATGAGTTTCCTTCAGAGGGGAGCTGGGCTCAGCCTTAGAGATAGGGGGAGGAGCTCCACCATCCGGAGCTTGGGGTAGAGTTGCTGCTTCTCTGCATCGAAAACAGTTAGCTGAGGTGGTTCAGGCGTGTGGTTGGGATGCCTTCTAGTCGCCTCCCTTTGGAGGTTTTTTGGGCAAAACAGACTGGAAGGAGGCTCTGGGGCAGATCCAGAACTTGCTGGAGGAATTATCTATTCCTTCTGGCCTGGGAACACCTTTGGATTAACCAGCAGAAGCTGGAGAGTGTCTCTGGGAAGAGGGATGTCCACGTTTCCTTCCTGGAACTGTTGCCTCCACGACCCGACCTCGGATAAGTGGTAGTCCATGGATAGATTGATGATACCAAGCCGTCTAAAGCCTATTTTACCAAAGCCAGTGCCAATCTAATAAGACATACAAGTCATATTAGTTGGGGATCCATTGAAGGTTCTGTTATGTAGTGGAAGGACTCACCTTCAATGTCCTTGTTTGTTATCCAAACATTTTTTAAAGTAGCTCCTGTTTTTCATTGATAAGTGTAGATACTGTACTGCACAAAATGGGGTGTAAGCTAAGTTTGGAGACCAGGGGCCTCATGTACAAAGACTTGTGTGGATTTCCTACTGAAACATGGCGTACGCTCAAACCAAAATGCCCTCCAACGTATAAAAATAACCAGATGTATCAATGTGTGCGCACGCATGAATCCAAGCACATTTCTTTTGTACATCCCAATCAACGTGGAACTGAGCGCACATGTCGGAGTACCCGACTCCTCCCTGTCCACGCCCCTACTTAAATATGCAAATCATATTTAAATTAGCCCCCCACCTGCGATTCCTCTCTCTGCACGATCAGAAAATAAAGAAAAAAGAATGCGTAAAACGGAAAAAAGAATAACTTAACGGAAATCGAGATGGCGGTGCTACTCTCTGAAGTGGAGGCCCGCAAAAATGTGCTCTTTGGCACGCTGGCCTACGATATAAGCAGCAAACATAAGAGGAGTGGGTGGGAGAGCGTGAGCCTTTAATGCTGTGGGGTCTGAGAAGCTCACACAAGCAGAGGTGAAAAAGAAGTGTTCCGATATTAAGGTGGATGTGAAGCGGAGACTGGCTGCCCACCGCCGAAGTGTGGCCAAAACAGGCGGGGGGGTTATTTTACTTTACGTACGGGGTTATTAACATTTGCACACAGACACGATCAGGGGCTTGTTAGAAAGATCTTAAGATGTTGTTTAACCAGCAAAAAACAGCAAGTTACTAACTTTAACCACCAACTATGATGCTGTGAAGACGGGATAGAAATTGGGGGGGGGGGGGGGGGGGGGGTGGGGGCACATGCTCAATGCAGGTCACGGGGAATAATATTAGGACAATTACACGAATAAAGTTACTCACCAAGAAGCCACCCATCGCGCACAGTGCCAGCTTGTAGTCTGTTCCCAACAATGCTGTTACTGAATGTATGAATCGTGCGTTGAACCACTCAGATGTCAGATGTCTCAGATGTGCACATCACTCAGTCTGAGGACAAATTGTGTTCACATTTATTCATTATAGCAGTTTCCCAACATCACCTCTAAGTGTCGCCAAAGAAACAACAGCTGTAGAAAAGTGCGTACGACAGCCCTGAAATTTGCGTGAGGCACCGCACATTTCCACGGTCATTTCGCTCTTGATACATCTGATCGTTGACGTGAAAAAGTGTGTACGCCACGTACCCTTTGTACATGAGGCCCCAGATCATTACCTGGTACATCAGATCTAGAGCTGTATTATTAATATTTATTTTGTATATAATAGAAAACAAAAAAACAATACATTTTCTTACTTTGTGGGTATCACTACAGCTAAAATGTGAAATTCCTAAAATGTTTTTTGGAGCAGTGTGTCCCTGATTCTAGTCCACGAGTCACGGTGCCCTGCATTTTTTTCAATGCTTCCCTGCTTCGGATTCAAATGAATGGGTTTTCATCAGCCTTCTGCAGAGCTTAAAGAGCTGACCCATTTATTTGATTTAGGTTTGTTGGAGTGAGGACACATGGAAAACACGCAGGGCAGTGTTCCTTGAAGACCAGAGTTGGGAAACACTAACTTAGAAAAGCCACATGTTGCCAGACTGGTAGGCAGGTTTACAATGTTGTTTCAGTGTCCACCCTTTACCAAAAACATAGATGTATTGAAGTGATTGTTGTTGACTCATCTTTTTGCCCATTATGCAATCATAACAAATCATCACCCTCTTCTAGACCTGCCATCATTGTTTGCATAACCCTTAACCTTAATTAAGCGTAATTATAAAGCCCTTAATGTTCATTATCGACTTCTTGATGATGTAAAAATCCTGGCACAGACAACAAGCAGTCCTCTAAAAGGTGAGCAATAATGGGATTGTATTAATGCAGCTGTTGGACATTTAGAACCTAGAGATATTAAAGGCATCTGAAAGATGTCCTCTGACTTGAAAGGCTTTCTGCTGTTGCACAACACACCTGATTTTTAAAATCTGGAGTCAGCCGCAGGCATTTTGCTTGATGAGATATGAAACTTTGGCTCAGAGGGGGAATCGACAGTGTTCTGTGGGATAACAAATGATGATGCATCGTTCGCCGACTTCGTCTCTGTGACAAAGGGAGGGGGGAGGAGGAGAGAACCTCGCAGATTGAGGTGAATTGTAGCCCGGAGGATGGGTAGGGTAATATGAGCACAAGAAAAAAAGGTAGTCACACATATCCAGTGGTCAGCTCTTACTGTTTTAATCTAAACTTCGATGTCAACCAAGAAAAAAAAGAAACCTTGTAAACAAAGGAGAAACTTTGCTAATCGCTACATTTTAAAGTCCAACCCTACATGAGCAGTAAGACAAACCGTCACTACAGAACTTACAGCAGGACGCCTCTGGTTAATATGCCAAGTATCTACAACACTACAGGTGATGTTGTGTTTTAGCTCCTCACGGTATATGTTTTTCTGTGTACTCACCTGTTAAAAGGTGCAGATGTGACAGTGTAGTGAAATTCCAACTAAGGCAGAAAATATCTGCTCCAAGAACTAGAAAAGGTAATGATGCCCACAGCACTCCTCTTTTATTACCCACTGCTAATTGCTTTTCTTTGTACACAATACGTGAAGTGTGATGTCATGTTTCTGAGCAGTTATAGAAGCAGCAAATGGATACTTCTATTTGCCTTGTGAACAAATGTATTAACACAAAGAACTGCAGTACTAATTACCCGTAGCTGTCTTTGCACCGATGATCTTTGTACTAAAATGTGTATTACGTCTTTAGGGAATCTGAAAAGAGTCTTCTTTTCCTAACAACTGAAAAACGCATTTTCTTAGAAACAAAAGCAAAGTGCCCTGCTCTGAGACATACTATTCAATCATTTGTAGATTGCGGTGCAAAAGCTTCCACTTTTAAAATGGTTGCAGTGGATAACTTACACACTGCAGCTGGGGCACACAGCCTGGAAAATGTGACCATGTGAGACAAATCGGATGCATATAGTGGCCACATTGCTTAAAAAAAAAAAAAAAAAAAAAAAACATGAGTTTGAGACCACTAAAAAAAAACAAATTCCTTCTGCATAATTAGCAAAACATGCCAATAACTCTCTATTTTTTTTAGCTTTGGGTGATGTTTAAGGTGATAATACATCATTTTAACACTGTAGATAAGCTAAAAAAAGCATGTGATGGGCCCTTTAAGTGAAAAAAAAAACAAAAAAAAACAAAAAAACATTGAATGAATAGCCAGTGAATAAATGCATTGTGACTTCTTTCTGACATCTTTGTCAAGAAGTCAGAAATAAGTCATGGTCACACTGACCCTGTCTGAGTACAGGCTGACATCAGTAACTCCCAGTATTACTGTCCCTTAAAGATGACATATTGTGTAAAAATCCCTTCTTCCTGTTCCTGGGAGCATATATCAGGGCATCTGAAGACACCAGCAGGTGTAAAACTCAACCCTGATATTTATTTAGTTCTCCTTTGTTTGAAAATCCCTCATTTAATGAGCCATTTTCATTTTTAAAGTACGTCACTCCTTAAGTTGACTCCGCCTCTTCTGCTAAGCCCCGCCTACTCACATCCACCCTGCTGGACGGATGAAGCCAGCTTCTGGTGGAAATGTTCTGCTGTCAGCTGTACTGAGGAGCATGCATCTTCCATCCAGCAGCAGCCTCAGAGGATATAAGAGCCCAGTGGATAAACTATATCTGAGGCTAATGTTCCAGCAGAGTTAGCTAAAGACTGTGAATGTGCAGCAGCCACTTTTCATCCCACTGTTTTAACAACTTGGTCCAGTTCAACGCTGGACTGAAGGAACTGAGCCACAAAGAGGATCAGTTCCAACTCTCAGAGCCTGAACTTCAGAGCAGGGAAATGGAAGCATCTGAGAAATAATTCCTCATGGTTTATTTACTGATTTATTTCTTCCTTTAGCAGCAGCTAACGCTAACAGCTTAGCTAATGAAGATGAGGTACACCAACTTCTAAGGAGTTGTTGCTGTTCCTTTCTGAAAGATGAACATTATTGTTCCCACATTACTTTGTTAGCTGAAGCTTTCTAGTTGAACGGTTCCGTTCTGTAACTCAGACAACCTGTAGCTGTGTTTAAGGTGTGTTTCCAACACAACACCGGTCCTCTCCTCACTCTCGCTGTGCTAACGTTACATTATCGGCATGTTTCTGATAAAGATGGAGGTCTCCAGGTACAATTGTTTAATGAGGTTAATATATCCAAAATGTTTAAACGCAGTAATTAACGGTACACATGCATTACTACGAGTTACGCTGTGCACATCTCCGGCTTGGTCCATTACTGTTGATGAGAAAGCATTGTTTGCTAGCATCTGCTGCTAACTTACAGCTAACTGCTAAATATTTCCCTCTGGGATCAATAGAGTAACTATCTATATCTACATATAGAGCTGGAGTGTTTCTGGTCTCACTGGAAGAACAGCTTCATTATGACACTAAATGATTTATGCACTAAATCACACAGCAGACATCCAGATGTTGATGACAGGTAACGTACATAAACACACTGTAACTCTCCACAGCAGCATGACAGCGTGTCCTCAGCCAATGTACAGACATACAGAAACTAACCCTTCACCAACATCCTGTTGCGGCCCTGATGGTTGAAGCTCTTTGACGCTCCAAGACTCTGGTTCAAACTGATATAATTCCTCAGTTTTGTCAGAGACAGTCACTTTCTATTGGGAAACGTTCTTCATGCTGCTTTATTTGGGCTGTTCAAAAACAGACGGTCAACACAGTGCTGAGACAGAGAGCCTTTGGTCAGGTATTTTAACCAAAGCCTGTCTGATACATCTCAATAAGACCTCAGAAAATCGTGTTAAATTGTTAAAAAGAGCATGATATGATATGGCCATGTCCTACACAAAGGACATACTAATCTCAGAGGTGAACTGAAAATATTATCCTATTAGCATGTAGGATGTAATGTGACGATTGTACAGTTTTGTTTAAGATCAGCATTAGTGCAGTGAACAATATATACAAAGTGAGTAAAGTTAGGAAATTCTCTGATCTTCAGTCTCTTTGTGTAAAGTGATTAAACTGTGTAGGGGGAGTGTTATTAATCACATGACTCTTTAAAGGGGAACTCTGGTATTTTTAAACCTAGACCTTATTTCTGGCATGAAATACATTCATCTACTCACCGAGAACAGTTTGGCGAAAGTCGACGTCCTTCGGAAGATATTTAGATAACTCAAGATCAGCGTATATCCATGTAACAGAGTGAACAGGGCAGGGACGATGCAGCCAATTTTTCACCAATACTTTAAGAAGAATGAATGAATGAACGTGTGCTATAGCTCTGTTAGCTCATAGCTGCTGTTATGTGGCTACTTGCAGCTAAAGGAGAGCTAACGGAGGGATTTCTACACAGGCACTCTACTGGGACCACTTCATCCACACGCCCCCCTGGAGCACAGGGGGGCTCCCCTGTGTTCTTATCGGAGTGAATGAGCTGTGCTGCAGCCATGCCTGTCAATGAAGTGGTCCCAGTAGAGGTGTGTGTAGAATTCATTGATCTTAAAGTATTGGTGAAATAAAGACAGATAATGCCTTATTTAGAGGCTGCATCGTCTCAGTCCCATTCATTCCTTTATATGGATCTCCAGTTATCTAAATATCTTCCAAAGGATGCCGACTTTCACCAAACTGTTCTCGGTAACTAGATGAACGTATTTCATGCCAGAAATAAGGTCCAGGTTTAAAAATACCGGAGTTCCCCTTTAAGTTAATCATAATCATTGTGAAGTAGGTTGTGTGGCGTGATGGTGAGGAAGGACCCGGATGCAGATAGTTCAAAATAAAAACACTTGATTCATTTAAATAAACCGAAACAAAAGCGCGGCTGAGTCGGAATTCCAAAAAAAGTACGAGAATACAAAATCTGACTATGACTGTGAAAAACAAAAGGACAGACCGTGTGACATGGCATCAGTGACGGTGGCATGGATGATGGTGAGGATCTGGCACTGAACATGAGAAAACCTGGAGACGATCCGCTGAAGGGAGGTGATTGGTGAGTGAAGGCAGCTGAGGGGAAAAGCACAGGCGACGTGAGTGAAGCTGATGGCAGGGCAGAAGAAAACATGGCAAAAACCAAAATCTAACCGGGAACATAAAACATGACAAAATGAACTGCATGTTTTTCATGTGTTGAAATTGACATGTGGAAGAATTTCAATGCAAATATGTTCCATTCAAATGAACTATCGTCACCAGTACTTTCCCTTTAAGACAGTTAACCTGGTAGTTGTTTTTGGAGGTAAGTGAGTAATCTTGGAGGTACAAATGAACTGAATTCAGAACTCTATGTGAAAATAAACAAAGCAGTATAGATAGGCCCAGTAAGTGGATGCCGACAGAGGTGTCTGTCATGCATGATGTTCTGTGTGTGCGTGCAACACGAGCACACTGGCTCAGGGCTCCAGCCTAACTTTGTCTGCTTCAGCACTAAACTTAAAACTCAGTTAACAGAAATGAGCAAACTTCTTTTGTTTTCTGTTTGAGCTCACAAATTGTGTTTTGGTGTCAGATACACTTGAACTCCGTCTTTTTTCGGAGCAATTAAGCAAGACCCGTGAATGCTTCCGTCTCAGTGTGGGTGGATGTATTGAGCTCGACTTTCTTCTGCAGGCTGATTAGATGGTTCCTGCCCTTCAAAGCACTGCTGGCAGACGTGCAGCAGTTGATCATTGCGTCTGATACTTGTCACCATGTTGCTGTACTTTACAGATTTGATGTTTAGGTTTTGTGGTCAGCAGATTATAGATATCCACATGAAATGCAGGGCTTATACTGGAAGGAGACGATATTCACCTTTTTCAGTGTGAGACCATGCCCCGCATCTATTTATCAGCAGAGAGTTGGCACTGTCATGGCACAGGAGGCTCTGAACGCTCCTTTCTTTTTAAAAATCAATCAATTGTTCAAAGTGACGAGCAAAGTGAGGGTGACATTAAGCAGCTCACTGACCAGAAGTAAGTTGATGACAACCTACACAGTTTGTCCCCTCCCCCCGGCGTTGTTACTATAACAACAGGCTTGCATTAATTCTCAAGACTCTTTCACTCACACAAGACAAACAACACACCTCTTCCCCTTAATAATACCCCTAATGACAAAGTTATTAGCTCAAACTCTCTCAGTACTTTTCAGATGCTGCTTGACAGTTGGGCAACTTATAGTGGTAAACCTGTAGCAGGATGTTTTCTGTGTAGCTAATCACACACACATTACCCCATGTTTAGTCACTTTCATCTCCGAAACACAATACTGGAGAGCAGCTGATGTAGAGTGAAAAACACTGTAGGAAAGTTTAAAACGAGTTGACCAAAATGCTGTGAAAATGTGGCACAAAAATAGCAATGATTACAACACAAGTTTATGTATATGTTTATGTTTATGTATTTAGCAGATGCTTTTATCCAAAGCGACTTACAAATGAATATAAAAGTAATATTAAAAGCATGCAAAAGCAGAGAGCAACAAAGTAAAAAGAAGCTAGTGGTTTAATGCGGATTCAGGCAAAGATTTCTAGCTTTGGGTGCGACAGAGTAATTCTTTATATTTATGTTTATGTTTCTGTATTTATCAGACGCTTTTATCCAAAGCGACTTACAAATGAAGATATAACAGCTTTATAAAAAGCTAACAATAAGCTACATAGAAGGAACCCAGGAGTCCGACTCTGTCAGAGGTGACAGAGTAGAGATAGGGTGCAGGCATAGAAGGAAGTGCAGAAAGATAAAGTGCAGAGATAGAGGGGGTAGGGAAGTACAAGGTAAGTGCTGGGATAGGAGATGCTCTCTGAAGAGCTGGGTTTTCAGGAGCTTCTTGAAGATAGACAGGGACGCCCCTGTTCTGGTAGCGCTCGGTAGGTCATTCCACCATCGTGGGACGACACATGAACAGAGTTTGGATTGTCTTAGGCGTGGTGTAGGAGCTGCTAGACGACAATCCTGGGACCAACGGAGGGACCCAGTTGGGACAGAAGCCTTTGCAAGAGCGTTCAAGTAGATGGGAGCCGTTCCATTAAGCACTTTGTAGCTAACATCAGTGACTTGAACCTGATGCGGGCGGCTAAGGGCAGCCAGTGGAGTTCAATGAACAGAGGGGGGACGTGTTCTTTTAGGCTGATCCAAGATCAGACGCGCCGCCGCGTTCTGGACCATCTGCAGAGGTTTCACAGCACAGGCTGGAGACCAGTTAGGAGAGCATCGCAGTAGTCAAGGTGGGAGATGACCATGGCCTGCACCAGGAGCTGGGGGGCATATTGGGTCAGGTATGGTCTGATCTTTCTTATGTTTAGTAATGCAAAGCGGCATGAACGAGCAACCGAGGTAACGTGATCTTTGAAGGTTAGTTGGTCATCAGTCATTACACCCAAGTTTCTAGCAACCTTTGATGGAGCCAGAGATAGGGATTCAGTTTGGATGCAAATGCTGTGGTGCATGGTTGGTTTGGCTGGGAAGACAAGCAGTTCAGTTTTTGGGAGGTTAAGTTGGAGGTGATGGGCTTTCATCCATGTTGATATGTCAGAGAGACAGTCTGAGATTCGTGCTGAGACCGTGTGGTCGTCAGGTGGGAATGACAGATAGAGCTGGGTATCATCAGCATAACATTGGTATGAGAAGCCATGTGATCGGATGATCTGTCCTAATGAGTTGGTGTATATGGCAAAGAGAAGAGGTCCTAGTACTGAACCTTGGGGGACCCCTGTGGCGAGGTGGTGCGCTGCAGAAGTGTGACTAAGCCAGGATACTTTGAAAAACCGACCAGTGAGGTATGATTCAAACCAGGAGTGTGCTCTCCCTGTGATGCCCATGCTAGAGAGTATGGACAAAAGGATACTGTGGCTGACAGTTTCAAATCGAGCAGGATAAGTACAAAGGACTTAGCTGTCGCTCTGGCTTCTTTTAAGGCTTCTGTCACAGCCAACAGAGCCGTTTCGGTGGAGTGTCCACTTTTAAACCCAGATTGGTTTGGGTCAAGGAGGTTGTTATGAGAGAGGTAATCGTTGACCTGCTTAAAGAACGCCCTTTCAATGATTTTAGACAGAAACGGGAGGAGAGAGACCGGACGATAATTCTCCACAAGTTGGAGGGAGGGAAGGTTTCTTAAGCAGCGGTGTAACCTGAGCTTGCTTGAATGTGGTAGGAAATGTGCCCGATGTCAGTGAAGCATTAATCACATGCGTGACTGCTGCAGTTACAGTAGGAGCAATGGATTGGAGAAGATTAGTAGGAACGGGGTCCAGCGGGCATGTAGTAGGACGGCTACATGTGAGAAGTTTAGACACACTGCTCTGAGTGAGAGGGGTAAATGAGGAAAATGATGCAGTAGGACTTCTGCATGCAGATTTTGTGGTACCAGGTTCGGTAAACTGTTTGCTTATAGCTGCCACTTTGTCAGTAAAAAATGAGGCAAAGGAGTCTGCTGTTAGATTGGTAGCAGGTGGCGGAGGCAGAGGATTAAGTAGAGTTTTGAAGGTGGAAAAAAGGTGTCAGTAGTACTATGAATCTTGTTGATGTAGAATGACTTTTTTGCATCAGTAACACTGGATGCGAATGATGACAGTAGCGCCTGGAGTTTAGCTAGATCTGCCGGATCTTTTGACTTGTGCCATTTCCTTTCGGCAGCTCTGAGATGAATAAGGCGCAATTAAACCAAATAAGACATACCAGCCAGCCTTCTTTATCAGTTTGTTTCTGACTCTGATGCTGCTGTCCCAAAAGATGCTGCAAAGCAGATTGAACTCTCCACCACAGACTGATAGAATATAATAACTTCTTAATGCAAATGATGCAGGACTAATAGGTACAGTCTGCTGTGTCCCTCCCTGTAAACAGAATGGGTGTTTTATTTCCACTTCAGTTTGTTATCCAGGTCGAACTCCCAGGTATCTAGACTCCACCACCTCCATCTCCTCTCCCATGATAGAAATAATGTTTGGCTTATTCAAATTTCTCTAAAAATCCACAATTATATCCGGTTTATTACATTGAAGATGGGATGATTGTTGCCACAGAGGAGAAACTCAAAGTGTCCTTAAATGAGAAAAAAAGGCTTCAATGAGAATTTTGTCAGTTTCAGGATTTATTTCATAAATCTGTTAGATATTTTTTTAATCACTGGCATTTTACCTATTATTTTGTGCTGATTTATTTGATTATTCGTCTGTTTTTGATATTGGAAAAAATAGATAACAGCAATCCATGTAATGGCCCCATTACGCTGTGGAGGTGCTTTACTGAATTAGGGCAGCTACACTTTGCAAAACAGATGGTGAAAATGCGCAGACAGTCTCTGTCTGCCCGGATAGTCTTAAAGCTGAGCAGAGAGCTGTTAGAGTTGTTCCTGCAGCCAGGTCCAGGATTCCACCATCTGTTGTTAACCAGCTCTGTGATCCTCCTCCTTTACTGTTAGCACTCTGTCTGCAGTCTCTGTCTGCCCGGATAGTCTTAAAGCTGAGCAGAGAGCTGTTAGAGTTGTTCCTGCAGCCAGGTCCAGGATTCCACCATCTGTTGTTAACCAGCTCTGTGATCCTCCTCCTTTACTGTTAGCGCTCTGTCTGCAGTCTCTGTCTGCCCGGATAGTCTTAAAGCTGAGCAGAGAGCTGTTAGAGTTGTTCCTGCAGCCAGGTCCAGGATTCCACCATCTGTTGTTAACCAGCTCTGTGATCCTCCTCCTTTACTGTTAGCGCTCTGTCTGCAGTCTCTGTCTGCCCGGATAGTCTTAAAGCTGAGCAGAGAGCTGTTAGAGTTGTTCCTGCAGCCAGGTCCAGGATTACACCATCTGTTGTTAACCAGCTCTGTAATCCTCCTCCTTTACTGTTAGCGCTCTGTCTGCAGTCTCTGTCTGCCCGGATAGTCTTAAAGCTGAGCAGAGAGCTGTTAGAGTTGTTCCTGCAGCCAGGTCCAGGATTCCACCATCTGTTGTTAACCAGCTCTGTGATCCTCCTCCTTTACTGTTAGTGCTCTGTCTGCAGTCTCTGTCTGCCCGGATAGTCTTAAAGCTGAGCAGAGAGCTGTTAGAGTTGTTCCTGCAGCCAGGTCTCTTCCTGATATTCCTGCTGTGTCCTCATCAGGGCTCCAAGCTCATCCATTTTATCCACCAATGATCTCAGACTTTCACATAATGATCAAGGGAAGAAATGGTTTAAACTTCCTTCTCCCGTTTCTGCATTTTGTTCCTACTCAGCATCCTAGACGTCTCCTCTTCAACTCATCTTGGTTTTGGATCTTATTCCAGGCATTACTTGTACTTGGGCTCAGTTAGTCAACTTTCCTGTTGCCATTGTTACGCATCATAACAGATATAAATAGTTGCCACTTACCAGCAGCACAGCATCCAAACCAGCTCAGAGAAATGTTTCAGAAATATGTTTTTACAGAAAAAACCTCAGTAGAAAATCTCAAGAAGATGCAAAGAAAGTGTCACAGTCTGCTCTATAAGTTTATGTTATGTCACAGTTTGTTTAATCATGTTATGTTCTAGTCCTGTTTTTGCCCTGCCACCTCGGTTCACTCACGGCACCTGGCTCATTGTTCACAGCTGCACCTCATTCACTGATCACTCCCTCCACAGTATTTAGTCTTCTGGTTTTCTTTCAGTCACTGCAGAATCCTCACCTCACTATCCCTTCATGCTTCCACGGAAAAAGATCGGTTTGGTTACCTGCCTCATAGCCTGTTTGAAATAGCCAGTCATAGTGTTTTTTCATAGCCTTGTTTAGTGTTTTTTTTCATGTTAAGTATTTTTGATAATCCGGCCTTTTGTTCCTGCTCCCCGTTTTGGAAATAAACCTTTTGATTTTGGAAAAGAACTGCATCTGGGTCCTACCTCCTCCAACGAACCGGGACAGAAAGACCTCACCTTGGTAGGTTATCTACAAACCCTCTGTCCTTTCAGATTGATGTGGTTCTATTTGTGCTGTCAGAAAAACTAAGTAGGACTTCATTCTATATATTACATAGCATGATCAAAAATGGCAAGGTTTGATCTTATATATAAAATAGTTGGAGCAGAGCAAAGAAAACCTCCTGAATACTGCAGGCCACTGGACTTAAGAGACGTTAAAGCTGTGGTCTGAGCTGACCCAAAGTGCCAGAAAAAGCCATGCTCTCCTTTACAGGAAGAGTCAGGACATTCTTCCCAAACCTGAAGGAAAGCTGTTGATGAGACTCGAGATTTTTTCAAAGCTGTGCTCTGCGGCCTGAATAAGATTAATGAAACATGAAAGTAAACTAGTTCATGCTCACACTGATAAGGAGGGAGAGATGGAGTTCTTCCACTGTCATTAATCAAACATCTGGGAAAGCTTCATAATCCAGATGTTCATAACAGGGATAATTAAGACATGAAAGTTTTATGTTTGAACATCAATTTGGTCTCTTATTACTTATTCTCCCTTTACAACAGGCTTTAGACAGTCATAGGCATGTGTTTTATAGTTAAGTGAAAATGTTGACTGTGCAACAGTCAGAATTCAGACGCTACCATTGCTGTGGCTGTTTGCTTAGCTGCTTTGGCTGATGTTTGTATCATATGCTTTGCAGACTTGTGCTGCATTCCTACCTGTTTTTCTGCCTTGAGATCGTGCGTGAAATAAAGGGCTGTGCAGAACAAAGAGCCCACTTTACCTTCACTGTCATTCTGGGGAGGCTGTAGTTCAGGGGAGCTACTCGCTCCACGCTGAGGCTACTCGCTCCACGCTGAGGCTACTCGCTCCGGACTGAGGCTACTCGCTCCGGGCTGAGGCTACTCGCTCCAGACTGAGGCTACTCGCTCCAGACTGAGGCTACTCGCTCCGGGCTGAGGCTACTCGCTCCGGGCTGAGGCTACTCGCTCCGGGCTGAGGCTACTCGCTCCGGGCTGAGGCTACTCGCTCCGGGCTGAGGCTACTCGCTCCGGGCTGAGGCTACTCGCTCCGGGCTGAGGCTACTCGCTCCAGACTGAGGCTACCCGCTCCAGACTGAGGCTACCCGCTCCAGACTGAGGCCACTCGCTCCAGACTGAGGCTACCCGCTCCAGACTGAGGCTACTCGCTCCGGACTGAGGCTACTCGCTCCAGACTGAGGCTACTCGCTCCGGGCTGAGGCTACTCGCTCCGGGCTGAGGCTACTCGCTCCGGGCTGAGGCTACTCGCTCCAGACTGAGGCTACTCGCTCCAGACTGAGGCTACTCGCTCCGGGCCGAGGCTACTCGCTCCGGGCCGAGGCTACTCGCTCCAGACTGAGGCTACTCGCTCCAGACTGAGGCTACTCGCTCCGGACTGAGGCTACTCGCTCCAGACTGAGGCTACTCGCTCCGGGCTGAGGCTACTCGCTCCGGGCTGAGGCTACTCGCTCCGGGCTGAGGCTACTCGCTCCGGGCTGAGGCCACTCGCTCCGGGCTGAGGCTACCCGCTCCGGGCTGAGGCTACTCGCTCCGGACTGAGGCCACTCGCTCCGGACTGAGGCCACTCGCTCCGGACTGAGGCCACTCGCTCCGGGCTGAGGCTACTCGCTCCGGGCTGAGGCTACTCGCTCCGGGCTGAGGCTACTCGCTCCAGACTGAGGCTACCCGCTCCAGGCTGAGGCTACCCGCTCCGGGCTGAGGCTACTCGCTCCAGACTGAGGCTACCCGCTCCGGACTGAGGCTACCCGCTCCAGGCTGAGGCTACTCGCTCCGGACTGAGGCTACTCGCTCCAGACCGAGGCCACTCGCTCCGGACCGAGGCCACTCGCTCCGGACCGAGGCCACTCGCTCCGGACCGAGGCCACTCGCTCCGGACCGAGGCCACTCGCTCCGGGCCGAGGCCACTCGCTCCGGGCCGAGGCCACTCGCTCCGGGCCGAGGCCACTCGCTCCGGGCCGAGGCCACTCGCTCCGGGCCGAGGCCACTCGCTCCGGGCCGAGGCCACTCGCTCCGGGCCGAGGCCACTCGCTCCGGACCGAGGCCACTCGCTCCGGACCGAGGCCACTCGCTCCGGACCGAGGCCACTCGCTCCGGACCGAGGCCACTCGCTCCGGACCGAGGCCACTCGCTCCGGACCGAGGCCACTCGCTCCGGGCCGAGGCCACTCGCTCCGGACCGAGGCCACTCGCTCCGGACCGAGGCCACTCGCTCCGGACCGAGGCCACTCGCTCCGGACCGAGGCCACTCGCTCCGGACCGAGGCCACTCGCTCCGGGCCGAGGCCACTCGCTCCGGGCCGAGGCCACTCGCTCCGGGCCGAGGCCACTCGCTCCGGGCCGAGGCCACTCGCTCCGGGCCGAGGCCACTCGCTCCGGGCCGAGGCCACTCGCTCCGGGCCGAGGCCACTCGCTCCGGGCCGAGGCCACTCGCTCCGGACCGAGGCACAGATAATGTGCAACCTAACCCTGGCCCTGAGCTGCAGTGTATCCAGACACCATCTGATTCTGAATCTTTGTCTGGTCTTAAAATTGTTCATCACATGGTTAGGATTTGGGCTAAATCAACAGGTGCTGATATTGTTGCAGCTGATAGATATTAGCTTCATCCTTCTGAAACCACCAGGACTTCACAAGGATTATTAAGATGAAGAAACTGAAAAATCAGGTTTTCATGAAATGATCAAAAACTGTTCTGGAAGGTGTTAAATGTTAATCAGTATGAATGGCGTCTTTCTGCTATATTTACACAGTAAACCACCTAGCTCATATTGTGTAGCATATAAACTGCATGACGTGCAACCAAAATCTTAGAATGCTGTGTAAAATGTAAATAAACAGAATCCTCGGCCAGTATTTGATTAACTGTGGAACTAAATCAGGACGGACAACATAAGGTCCGAGCATCTTCGGCCAATGGATTCTCACTTCAGAAACAGGAAATAGAATAAATAGAAATAAAAAACAAGTAGTCACAACTGAATATGTAAATCTGTCTGTCTTCCCTGTTTGTGTTCCTGAAGCTGGATTCTTTATCACCACAAACTTCAAATGATCGGCTAAATCCTGCTGCAGGCACTTCCTCAGATCAGCAAAGCAAAGGAACGCAGGGTGGCTGTGAGATTTGCAGCCACTCATTTAGCTTATTATGATATTTGATGAAGTCCCTGGGTAGTCCATGGACTTTTCTGAGCATTTTGCTTTGTGTTTAACCTCAGCTCGGTGGTAAGTTATCTCCTAATGAAACGCCTGCTCAGTAACTGCTCAGTTGTGAATCCACCGGACAGTTAATTTGGGCGTTCTTTGTTTGTTTCCACCTGGTCAGTTCAGATTACGTTGACATTGAGTAAGAATCTAATATTTCTTTGTTGATACAGAAAGCTTCAGAGAAGAATTAAAGGATTTAATCCTTGTGATGACTTTTTATCAATCTAAAACACATGCCCTCCGTAGGCTGAGAAAGTGGCTTTGAAGTAACCGCAGAGCAGTTAGGCAATGTGACTTTGGGTTCTGAGGTTGGAAGGTGTGGCGTTTCAGATGACTGTGACCAGGAACATTTCAGTTCACCGGGGAAGCAAATCTGAAGCAATCTTTTACCCACAAAGAAATGTGGGGTCTTGAACCTGGGACGATGACACACAGTCATGTCACTTTATGGTTGGGAAGCGAGTTAGTCGTGTTATTTTAATCTGTGCCAGGTTAACATCGGGGTTAGAAATGCCTCCATCTCCATCTGTCAGTATCAGTGAACTCAAGCTTTTGATTGTCTATTGGTGTAAAACAGCTTGACTATGAATCATGTGAAATGTCAAATTGTGTTTAGTGTGAAACCTGGATTTCCAGTTTAGGACGACACCAACTTGACCTCATGGCAGTACAATATACAGCGTGCCCAGCTAACGAATGCCGTTTGGATGCAGAAAAGCCAGAGTTCTTTCACTTTGATTCAATCTGGTGGGAATTAGTTCAACACTAGGCCAAAGCCACATGAATTTGTCCTTTACGAAATGTGGGCTGGTACGACAGCATGAGACTGTCTGCTTTTGCCTTTTCTTCATATTATGGTTTGAGTTCATAACTAACATTTGATGTCAAATGATGCCTTTTGTGTAGCTCTCTTTAGAATTAGCTTTGAGGAGACAAAGCCTGAGGTTTTGACCATCAGTGCTGGCTTTATTTCTGCTCTCCGTGGCATGTTACACACTTTCCTCATGCCACCCAAGGCTCCAGGATCATTTAAAGAATGCGATGTGCAATAAGTCGTTTATTCACTGGCCCCTCCATGTAGGACACAAACACACTAAATTAGTTTGGCCTCATATAACACAGGAGCGTGTTATAATGTATATTTGATAAATATGGGAGCGTGTCTGAGTTTTACATCACAGCTGCTGTACCATCTGGATTTATTACCACTGTTTCATGCGTCTGTTGGAGAGAGCAACACTCAGTCAGTCAGTCACAACAGTCGGAGATGGTGATGAGTCATATATGTGTGTGATTTGTCTGTGAAATGCTTGACATGAATGTCAGCAGATGATACTGTGTGGGCATGAAAGTAAAGTCTGACTGTTTTTTAACTAAACCCTAAGGATATATTTGCAAAGTATTTAAATTTAGCTGCATCAGTTGGGAGAAGAAAGCAGTCCAGGAGAGTGCTGTCACCATGGCAACCTGATCTGACCATGTAAAGAGAATTATACCCTAATCTCAGTGTCAGTGCAGAAAAAGGTTGCTGAGACTAAATCTCAGTTTTAAAGATTTAAAATCCATGTGTTAACTTTTGTGAGACTTAGTCTGAAGATCACCTGTTCGAGTTTGGTTGAAGATTAAAGCGACTTTGGATCGTCCAAACTTGACTGTGCAGTTTCCATTCGCTAGCAAAGAAGATCTCAAATGATTATTTAAAAAGCTAGAGGAAAAACTATAACCTGAAGCAAAACCAGAAGCGCAACCAGGTCTGCTCTTTGGTGGTGGTCTGCTGTTTGTTGGTGGTCTGCTCTTTGGTGGTGGTCTGCTGTTTGGTGATGGTCTGCTGTTTGTTGGTGGTCTGCTCTTTGGTGGTGGTCTGCTGTTTGTTGGTGGTCTGCTCTTTGATGGTGGTCTGCTCTTTGATGGTGGTCTGCTGTTTGCTGATGGTCTGCTGTTTGTTGGTGGTCTGCTGTTTGATGGTGGTCTGCTGTTTGGTGGTGGTCTGCTGTTTGTTGGTGGTCTGCTCTTTGGTGGTGGTCTGCTGTTTGATGGTGGTCTGCTGTTTGGTGATGGTCTGCTGTTTGTTGGTGGTCTGCTCTTTGATGGTGGTCTGCTCTTTGATGGTGGTCTGCTGTTTGCTGATGGTCTGCTGTTTGTTGGTGGTCTGCTGTTTGATGGTGGTCTGCTGTTTGGTGGTGGTCTGCTCTTTGGTGATGGTCTGCTGTTTGGTGGTGGTCTGCTCTTTGATGGTGGTCTGCTGTTTGTTGGTGGTCTGCTGTTTGATGGTGGTCTGCTGTTTGGTGGTGGTCTGCTGTTTGGTGGTGGTCTGCTCTTTGATGGTGGTCTGCTGTTTGTTGGTGGTCTGCTGTTTGATGGTGGTCTGCTGTTTGGTGGTGGTCTGCTGTTTGGTGGTGGTCTGCTCTTTGGTGATGGTCTGCTGTTTGGTGGTGGTCTGCTCTTTGGTGATGGTCTGCTGTTTGGTGGTGGTCTGCTGTTTGGTGGTGGTCTGCTGTTTGTTGGTGGTCTGCTGTTTGTTGGTGGTCTGCTCTTTGGTGATGGTCTGCTGTTTGGTGGTAGTCTGCTGTTTGTTGGTGGTCTGCTGTTTGGTGATGGTCTGCTGTTTGGTGATGGTCTGCTCTTTGGTGGTGGTCTGCTGTTTGGTGGTGGTCTGCTGTTTGGTGATGGTCTGCTGTTTGGTGATGGTGGTCTGCTGTTTGATGGTGGTCTGCTGTTTGGTGATGGTCTGCTCTTTGGTGGTGGTCTGCTGTTTGGTGGTGGTCTGCTGTTTGGTGATGGTGGTCTGCTGTTTTGTGGTAGTCTGCTGTTTGATGGTGGTCTGCTGTTTGATGGTGGTCTGCTGTTTGGTGATGGTCTGCTGTTTGATGGTGGTCTGCTGTTTGCTGATGGTCTGCTGTTTGGTGGTGGTCTGCTGTTTGGTGGTGGTCTGCTGTTTGGTGGTGGTCTGCTCTTTGGTGATGGTCTGCTGTTTGGTGGTGGTCTGCTCTTTGGTGATGGTCTGCTGTTTGTTGGTGGTCTGCTGTTTGTTGGTGGTCTGCTGTTTGTTGGTGGTCTGCTGTTTGTTGGTGGTCTGCTGTTTGTTGGTGGTCTGCTGTTTGGTGGTGGTCTGCTGTTTGGTGATGGTCTGCTGTTTGGTGGTGGTCTGCTCTTTAATGGTGGTCTGCTGTTTGGTGATGGTCTGCTGTTTGTTGGTGGTCTGCTGTTTGTTGGTGGTCTGCTGTTTGTTGGTGGTCTGCTGTTTGGTGATGGTCTGCTCTTTGGTGGTGGTCTGCTGTTTGTTGGTGGTCTGCTCTTTGGTGATGGTCTGCTGTTTGTTGGTGGTCTGCTGTTTGGTGATGGTCTGCTCTTTGGTGGTGGTCTGCTGTTTGGTGATGGTCTGCTGTTTGTTGGTGGTCTGCTGTTTGTTGGTGGTCTGCTGTTTGGTGATGGTCTGCTCTTTGGTGGTGGTCTGCTGTTTGTTGGTGGTCTGCTCTTTGGTGATGGTCTGCTGTTTGTTGGTGGTCTGCTCTTTGGTGATGGTCTGCTGTTTGTTGGTGGTCTGCTGTTTGTTGGTGGTCTGCTCTTTGGTGATGGTCTGCTGTTTGTTGGTGGTCTGCTCTTTGGTGATGGTCTGCTGTTTGGTGGTGGTCTGCTGTTTGTTGGTGGTCTGCTCTTTGGTGGTGGTCTGCTGTTTGTTGGTGGTCTGCTCTTTGGTGGTGGTCTGCTGTTTGGTGGTGGTCTGCTGTTTGGTGGTGGTCTGCTCTTTGGTGGTGGTCTGCTGTTTGGTGGTGGTCTGCTGTTTGTTGGTGGTCTGCTCTTTGGTGGTGGTCTGCTGTTTGGTGGTGGTCTGCTGTTTGTTGGTGGTCTGCTGTTTGTTGGTATTCTACTGTTTGTTGGTGGTCTGCTCTTTGGTGGTGGTCTGCTGTTTGTTGGTATTCTACTGTTTGTTGGTGGTCTGCTCTTTGGTGGTGGTCTGCTGTTTGTTGGTGGTCTGCTGTTTGGTGGTGGTCTGCTGTTTGGTGGCGGTTGTAATTTCTCATTTCTGTTCTCTCTCGCTTTTAACCAGAACCGCACATTGTCAGAATTTTAGTCAGCACGACATGCCACTTTGGCTTTTTTGTTGTGTCCAGACTCTTGTTAGGCTTGGCTCAGTGTGTCTGCATGGCACAGCATTCTTGAAATTGGAGATTAAATTGATATTCCAGCAGGCAGAGGTCAACATTAACCCTCTGAGGAATGTCAAGTTGAATACATTTAAATTGAAATGGTTCTCTTGTTTGTTTTTTGGAGTGAAAATCTGTTAACTTAACAAACTTGTAGGATAATATCTATGTTTTTGCCCCTCCTTTTCTTTGCTTAGTGCTTGGTGTTTGAAGATGCTCCCAATGGTGTGAAGGCGGCCCTAGCTGCAGGGATGCAGGTGGTGATGATTCCTGACGACAACCTGGACCCCCGCCTTACCCAGGAGGCTACACTGCGACTCAGGAGCATGGAGGAGTTCGAGCCTCAGCTCTTTGGCCTGCCGGCATATGACTGAGGCAGATATCGAGGATAAAAGCACACTGTGTCAGGCTCTGTGTTTACCTCATTCTCACTCCTTGAAGGAAAGTAATCTATCACTTTGCAGAGTTAAAATCCAGCTGATTGTTTTTCTGCCTGTTTTAACCTTTTGGGGGGATGCTGACATTTTTTTGAATTTTTGCCAGGAAATGACATTTAACAGCCATCTCTTTCAGATATGTCCTGTTGTTTCATTAAACCCTGAAGTTTTTAAGACTGTACCAGTTGTCAATATATGTCACATAAGAAAAGCTGAGGGTTTGGTTTTTACATGTGTGCCTCCTAAGCTTCTGCTACCATCCTGTAAAGTGCACATGTACCATATCTAATGTAATGGGGCTCATTAAATGGGATTATTTGGAACTCTGAGCAGTGAAAAGAACATTCTGGGTGTTACAGGAATATCACTGTAACTCGTGCTGTGGTTATGTGGATAAAACATGTCCTTTGTGTCTGAACACTAAAACGACTGCTGTTTTCTTATTTGACTGGGCTGACACTCACTGTTTGAGTGCCACAAACACTGTAGTCATCATATCAAATCTCACATCATGTCACTGGCTGTTCATCAGTGGGTATTTCCAAAGGAAGTTATTTTGCACACACTGTTGTGACATCCAGTTTCTAATGAGCGCAGTTTTGTTGCCGACACAATAAAGAACGTTTGTTAAAAACCCACACCTGTTGTTTGGACCTATAATACCATATAATGCACAGTAGATTAGTTCCACCACCTGTGTCCCAAACTAAGACGTGAGGCTTTGTCTCAGCCTGTTGGGCTGTGGTTAGATTTGCATCACTTTGTTACATAAAGCTTTGCGCTCGGGTACTTCATGTGACCAGCTTGTGGCCCGCCCACACAATAACCAATGAGGCTGAGAATGGATAAAAGAAGTACCACAGTGGCAGGGTTTATCTCTTCTCAAAACTCTGCTCTAATATCCAGGAGTTCTACACCATGTCTTCTGGAAAATACAATGTCACAGCTCACAGTAACTGGATAAATTAGTGGTGAAGAAGGATGCAAGTGGACATCTGTAAAACTCCACCCAAAAACAAGAAACACTTCATTCTCAAAGTTGTTCCATCAAGTCTTTTCCTAAACGGGGGAAGTATCTGGTTCTGTGTTGGATTATGTTGTTGTGAACCCCGTACAACATGCTGACACCTCAGGATTATCCGAGCACATACTGCGCATGTATGTGCAGATATGTAAAAAGACGATGTCTCCTGTTGCCATATCAACAAATGGGAGATCAGGCCGTCTGACCCGGGGACCCAACTAAAGGCCGGAACCTTTACTTCAGCGGCTCAGGGTGCGAGGCCGCTGCTGGAGAAAATTCTCATCAGTCTGACAGTTTTCTACAGTGCCTCAAAGCAAAGTCTGGAACGATGCACATGAACATTTGTGCCCCATTTTCACATTGTGTGTTTATGTGCAAGTCAACCAGATATCCATCCATTTCTACAGGGAGCTCTGTAATCAGGACCACAGTTTGAAACACCACTGACGTTTCCGCTCCTCCAGCATTTATTAGCCTTGAGTACATTGAAATTTTGCAGTAGGTTGTAGAGAGAGATGAAGAGCGAACTCTCAGGTTGACAGGCTGTGACACTTCCTGTGTGGTATTAAAGCAACATGGCTTCTGGATTCAAATGGATAGAAACCTTTATTTAGACAGATGTACATCCATAAAATGTAACAGCCTACCTGGCTAAAGTTATCTGAAATGGTTTATGAAGGAATGACTGCATCAAAACTTCAATCCCCCATCCTGAGCTGCACGAGGCGACTGTGGAGAGAAAATCTCCCTTTTAACAGGAAGAAACCTCCATCAGAACCAGAACCAGGAAGGGTCCATCTGCCTCGACCAGCTGGGGCTGAGAGGACAGGAAAGAGGGGACAACAAGCACCACATAACATAGCACAAACTAATCTTGGGTCTCGGACTGATTAGTAACCCTGATCTGAAGATAGCTGCCACTCCTCCTCCTCTGCCTGTGGTTGGAGGAACGTGAACATTTAAATAGTCAGAGGGAGTTGATTCATTAATGCTAACATGATCCTCCTGCTGCAGCCAGGTTTCTGTAAGACAAAATATATCAATATGATGATCACAGATCAAATCATTCACTAACAGAGACTTCCAAAGGAGAGATCTAATATTCAGCAAACCACATTTAACAGTTTGATGTTTTTGTTCAGTTAAAGTTTTTGTTTGAAATTTTTTTTTTTGCACAAGAGGATTTGCTCCTTTTGTGTTTTTTGACTGGGGGGGGGTATAAAGGTTCTGTATTAGATCAGCCTCTATTCATTTATATCAGCTTCACTTCTAATTGAATGTAATGTTTTATTTGAGAAAATGCTGTACTTAGAATATCTTTGACTATTTTAAGAATCTTTACTTTGGGGGCGCATTAGATTCGATGTACCATCTCTCATCTTCTTATATCTGCCTCTGCACTTGAAACAGCGCATATGTAAACGGACCCTTTGCAGAGTAGGCCTCAACAGGAGTGGAGCCAGAACTCCCGAAGTGAGAACTCCTGTTCACGACTTCCTGGCTTTCTGATTTCCCTCCCTCCTTTTCTTTCTCCTGCATACAGCTGATCACTATCTGGTTAACATTCTCCTGGCCTGAATGGGGATTGTTTTATTTGGAGGTTTGTTCATGTGGTGAAAGTGTGTCCTGGAGGTGTTTCTTTCAGGTTGAAATTAGAAAAGAAATCGCACAGGCCTAATTATTCTGTTTAAACTTACTTTCTTCATGACTTTGATTTCAGATTTATTTCGGTTATTTTCAGGCGCGTGTACTGTATGCGCTCCTTCATTTTTGCTCTTATAATTTGATATAAGTGGAACGTCTTGTGGTTGTGTAGTGAGAGGAGAAACAAACATGAAGCTCTACAAAAATATCTTCCACATTTTGGCATTTATTACTGCTACTTGTGTCACATTACAACCTATAATTGAAAAGAATATGCTTTTATGTTCTATATCTACACAAAATTAGTGCTGAAATTGAAATAAAGTCTTGTAAAATGTTCACATGATGTCAGTATGTACAGTGTGAGATGATGTCGGGGGGAGGAGATGAGTTATTGTTCAGTGAAGTCTGCGAGGGGGAGAGGAGGAAGAGACGACGACTAAAGGGGATAAATATCTTAGCATCTCACTGCCGGGTTTACAGAACTTCTCCTGAAATGGAATACATCAAGTGTAGGACTATATAAGCTAATCTCCATCAATGACTTTTTATCAAAGTGATACATATTACAGAAAAGGCCAAGATAAAAGAAAAATGAGCAGAGCAGAATAAAAGCTGCTTTTGACCCCAGACACTGTCCTGAACTTCAGTTCGGTGAGGCCATCATGGGTCGCATTTCAGTTCATCATTTTATGTCGGGAAGAATCTTAATTCAAAAGCATTTGAGGTTGTTTTAACCTCAGTGTAAGCCATTCTAGTACTTTTGAAAGAAAAATTAAGCCACATAAAAGCGACAGCTCCTTCTGATGTCTGAGAGACGGACTGTCTGCCGCACACGGCGGTTTCCTCACCGTTAGCGACATGCAGCCACAGCTACATGTGCAGCTGATGTAGCTGTTATTCAGCTTGATTAAAAGCAATCAAGACACCAAATGTTGTGTCAAGTTTGGCTTCAGACTTGCTTTACATGCAGAGGTTTCTGCCTTTCATGGTGAAGAGCCTTGTGTTGCTACCGTGTAAGAATTACAGGTCAGGGCTCCGTGGAGGACAAAGGGAATCTTTTCATATCTGCAGCCACCAAACATCTTTACAGGCACTGAACGCATCTCCATCCGTCATCAACATTCTTACTGATGCCTGTTTACATGCAGTAAAGTCCAGCATGTGGCAAGTGATGTGGAGCACAACGTTTTTTTCTCTGACCCATTTCAAGATAATTGTTTCCAGCTGAGGGACCAGATAAATGTTTTAAAAGGGCTATTCATCGAGCCTCCGAGCTGCAGCCAATCTGACATGCACAACATCTTTTTACTTAGCTAAAATAAAATCTGCGAGGGCGCCTTGGACAGGTAACTAAGACTCAGATGAAATTTATTGTCATGCATATAGTAATACACATGAAATTTCTCCTCCGCTTTTAACCCATTCAGGTTGGCAGCTGTTGAACACACATGCAAAGGGTCACACACTCATAGAGACAGATGCCGTACACTGGAGTGGGTGCGATGCCTTGCTCAAGGGCACCTCAGTTGTGGCAAGGAGTTGGACTGACACTCCTCCAGCTGAGGGGCGAGAGTGGGAACCACCAACCTTCCGGTTATTGGATGACCCACTCTACCCACCAAGCCATGGCCGACCCATAGGGCGACATCACAGAGCCACAAACGAGACAAACAACCATCCTAACTCACTCCAAGGGACAATTTTAGAGTCACCAGTTAACCCAGTGTTTCCCAATCCTGGTCCTAGAGGCACCCCGCCCTGCATGTTTTCCATGGTTCCCTGCTCCAGCACACCTGATTCAAATGAATGGGTCAGGTGTTTAAGCTCTGCAGAAGGCTGAGGACGACCCATTGCAGGACGGTGTGCCTTGAGGACCAGGATTGGGAAACACTGAGTTAACATGTATGATTTTGGATGGTGGGAGGAAGCCGCAGTAACCTGGAGAAAAAACATCAAAATGTTTGCATTTAAAAACATTGCAATAACTTCTTTCTGTTACTAGCTTCAAATGAATCCTTTATTTTCAGGGCCAAAACAAATAACTCTACGTGCACAGTGGCACAGCTTCAGATGGAACACTGAGCAAACTCATATCTAGAGTCGGCATATCTCTAAAGCACAGCCTACTGCTGAATTGCCAAGAAGGGAAAAGCACAGAAGAATTCCTAAATCAGATGAAAGTATTTCTGCGAGATGCCATTTTGTATTCCACTGCCAATGTGAGCAACCTCAGCTTGAACCAAAAGGGATTTTAAGGAGACGAAGATATCGCAGGGCTCTGACTACAAGAAACACTTTAAGGTGCAGACACTTCGTTTTCTGCTCTCTCTCCGAGACTCAGTGCTTCTTCAGTGATGCAAATACACCTCATGTTTTATTCAGGTTCAAGTAATGAGGGAATGAATTTGATTAAAGGAGCAGGTGATGGAGAGGAATGAATACAGAAAGGTATTCAAAGGCCAGACAATGTCAGATTAAGCTGTTTCATAATAACACTTTGTGGAATTAAACAGAAACATCTTTGTTATCTTTTTGGTATCTTAAGAGGTCTGATGTCTTGAAGGAATAAGGATTCATCTGGATCTTTGTTTACACCAAAGGATGGAGTACTGGATGGAGCGACTGTCGCTCAGGAGGAAGAGCAGTCATCTGCTAATCAGAAAGTGCTTCATCTCCCAGCCTCCACATGACGAAGCATCCTTGGGTAAGACACGGACCCCCACATTGCCTTCTGATGCGTCCATCAGTGTATGATAATGACTCCGTGCAGCCTGTAAAGCTGTTATATATATACACATATACGTATATACAGACACTTTCTGAAGCTGTGTCATCCCTAAAATGCATGGAAAAGATAGTTAGATAAATCCAGCTGGAGAATCACAGATTCATTATATTGAAAACTACTAGAAGATACAGGACGCTGTCAGTACTAAATGTAGAAGTTTCTTAAAAAAGACTGAAGAGAAATATTCATATGCTTTCTTTTTACATTATTCTTTCAATTCAATTTATTTATTTCTAAAGCACCTTTCATACGCCATGTAACACAAAGTGTTCTACATAAACACAATTATGACACAATAAAAACAGGTCTTCACACACTCAGACAATTGACCTAAGAAATGCTAAAAAGCCCCCCCGATCATCTTAATCTCTCGCTCACATGCACTCATGTACACACACACCATCCCACAGTTTCTGTCTCTTCAGCTGAATAAAAATATGAAAGTGAACATCTGGCCTGATGCTGCTGTGAGGAAAAGATATCACAGCAGCCCCCCCACCCATGACCACAGAGGCCGCCGCCACTGGAAACCCCAGATCAGGACAGGCCAGGGTCCACACCATAGCCGTAGGGCTGCAGTCACAGATGAAGAATTCCCAGGATGGAGGATCCCCATGAGGAAAAAAATGTTGGACAATAAGACCAAATAAAAGCAACAGGTATAAAATACCAATTAAAAACAGAAGCCACATTAATAGGTATTAAAAATAAATAATAAATACTTAAGATATAAAACCATAAAATGATGAAAAGCAAATAAGATAAAAAAAAAAATAAATATAATAAATAATTTCTTTTAATTAAAAGGCTAAAAGGTTGGAAAGGTCGGTCTTGAGGTTCTTTTTAAACTAATCCCCAGTTTCTGCAGCCCTGAGGTTCTCTGGCAGGCTGTTCCACAGACGAGGACCGTAATAGCAGAACGAGATCTCAATTAATGAATTTAACCTCTTAAATGCCACAGAATCATTTATAAAGATGAACGAGGGGATGGCCATACAACACTCTGAGCATCATCCGACCCAATTCCTCTTTTCAACTTCACCTCACAGCCAACAGTTCAGCGTCTGGTCCTCTCTTTCACAGTGATAGACATGGCAGCTCCTCGCCCCTTACTGCTCTGTCTACAGTCTCTGATAAAGGTAAAGAGGCGTCCATGTTTCTGTTAAACACATCACAGCCACACAGCCAACAGTTCAGCGTCTGGTCCTCTCTTTCACAGTGATAGACATGGCAGCTCCTCGCCCCTTACTGCTCTGTCTACAGTCTCTGGTAAAGGTAAAGAGGCGTCCATGTTTCTGTTAAACACATCACAGCCACAAAGCCAACAGTTCAGCGTCTGGTCCTCTCTTTCACAGTGATAGACATGGCAGCTCCTCGCCCCTTACTGCTCTGTCTACAGTCTCTGGTAAAGGTAAAGAGGCGTCCATGTTTCTGTTAAACACATCACAGCCACACAGCCAACAGTTCAGCGTCTGGTCCTCTCTTTCACAGTGATAGACATGGCAGCTCCTCGCCCCTTACTGCTCTGTCTACAGTCTCTGGTAAAGGTAAAGAAGCGTCCATGTTTCTGTTAAACACATCACAGCCACACAGCCAACAGTTCAGCGTCTGGTCCTCTCTTTCACAGTGATAGACATGGCAGCTCCTCGCCCCTTACTGCTCTGTCTACAGTCTCTGGTAAAGGTAAAGAGGCGACCATGTTTCTGTTAAACACATCACAGTCACACAGCCAACAGTTCAGCATCTGGTCCTCACTTTCACAGTGATAGACATGGCAGCTCCTCGCCCCTTACTGCTCTGTCTACAGTCTCTGGTAAAGGTAAAGAGGCGTCCATGTTTCTGTTAAACACATCACAGCCACACAGCCAACAGTTCAGCGTCTGGTCCTCTCTTTCACAGTGATAGACATGGCAGCTCCTCGCCCCTTACTGCTCTGTCTGCAGTCTCTGGTAAAGGTAAAGAGGCGTCCATGTTTCTGTTAAACACATCACAGCCACACAGCCAACAGTTCAGCGTCTGGTCCTCTCTTTCACAGTGATAGACATGGCAGCTCCTCGCCCCTTACTGCTCTGTCTATAGTCTCTGGTAAAGGTAAAGAAGCGTCCATGTTTCTGTTAAACACATCACAGCCACACAGCCAACAGTTCAGCGTCTGGTCCTCTCTTTCACAGTGATAGACATGGCAGCTCCTCGCCCCTTACTGCTCTGTCTACAGTCTCTGGTAAAGGTAAAGAGGCGTCCATGTTTCTGTTAAACACATCACAGTCACACAGCCAACAGTTCAGCGTCTGGTCCTCTCTTTCACAGTGATAGACATGGCAGCTCCTCGCCCCTTACTGCTCTGTCTACAGTGTCTGGTAAAGGTAAAGAGGCGACCATGTTTCTGTTAAACACATCACAGTCACACAGCCAACAGTTCAGCGTCTGGTCCTCTCTTTCACAGTGATAGACATGGCAGCTCCTCGCCCCTTACTGCTCTGTCTACAGTCTCTGGTAAAGGTAAAGAGGCGTCCATGTTTCTGTTAAACACATCACAGTCACACAGCCAACAGTTCAGCGTCTGGTCCTCTCTTTCACAGTGATAGACATGGCAGCTCCTCGCCCCTTACTGCTCTGTCTACAGTGTCTGGTAAAGGTAAAGAGGCGACCATGTTTCTGTTAAACACATCACAGTCACACAGCCAACAGTTCAGCGTCTGGTCCTCACTTTCACAGTGATAGACATGGCAGCTCCTCGCCCCTTACTGCTCTGTCTACAGTCTCTGGTAAAGGTAAAGAGGCGTCCATGTTTCTGTTAAACACATCACAGCCACACAGCCAACAGTTCAGCGTCTGGTCCTCTCTTTCACAGTGATAGACATGGCAGCTCCTCGCCCCTTACTGCTCTGTCTACAGTCTCTGGTAAAGGTAAAGAGGCGTCCATGTTTCTGTTAAACACATCACAGCCACACAGCCAACAGTTCAGCGTCTGGTCCTCTCTTTCACAGTGATAGACATGGCAGCTCCTCACCCCTTACTGCTTTGTCTACAGTCTCTGGTAAAGGTAAAGAGGCGTCCATGTTTCTGTTAAACACATCACAGCCACATAGCCAACAGTTCAGCGTCTGGTCCTCTCTTTCACAGTGATAGACATGGCAGCTCCTCGCCCCTTACTGCTTTGTCTACAGTCTCTGGTAAAGGTAAAGAGGCGTCCATGTTTCTGTTAAACACATCACAGCCACACAGCCAACAGTTCAGCGTCTGGTCCTCTCTTTCACAGTGATAGACATGGCAGCTCCTCGCCCCTTACTGCTCTGTCTACAGTCTCTGGTAAAGGTAAAGAGGCGTCCATGTTTCTGTTAAACACATCACAGCCACACAGCCAACAGTTCAGCGTCTGGTCCTCTCTTTCACAGTGATAGACATGGCAGCTCCTCGCCCCTTACTGCTCTGTCTACAGTCTCTGGTAAAGGTAAAGAGGCGTCCATGTTTCTGTTAAACACATCACAGCCACACAGCCAACAGTTCAGCGTCTGGTCCTCTCTTTCACAGTGATAGACATGGCAGCTCCTCGCCCCTTACTGCTCTGTCTACAGTCTCTGGTAAAGGTAAAGAGGCGTCCATGTTTCTGTTAAACACATCACAGCCACACAGCCAACAGTTCAGCGTCTGGTCCTCTCTTTCACAGTGATAGACATGGCAGCTCCTCGCCCCTTACTGCTCTGTCTACAGTCTCTGGTAAAGGTAAAGAGGCGACCATGTTTCTGTTAAACACATCACAGCCACACAGCCAACAGTTCAGCGTCTGGTCCTCTCTTTCACAGTGATAGACATGGCAGCTCCTCGCCCCTTACTGCTCTGTCTGCAGTCTCTGGTAAAGGTAAAGAGGCGTCCATGTTTCTGTTAAACACATCACAGCCACACAGCCAACAGTTCAGCGTCTGGTCCTCTCTTTCACAGTGATAGACATGGCAGCTCCTCGCCCCTTACTGCTCTGTCTACAGTCTCTGGTAAAGGTAAAGAGGCGTCCATGTTTCTGTTAAACACATCACAGCCACACAGCCAACAGTTCAGCATCTGGTCCTCTCTTTCACAGTGATAGACATGGCAGCTCCTCGCCCCTTACTGCTCTGTCTACAGTCTCTGGTAAAGGTAAAGAGGCGTCCATGTTTCTGTTAAACACATCACAGCCACACAGCCAACAGTTCAGCGTCTGGTCCTCTCTTTCACAGTGATAGACATGGCAGCTCCTCGCCCCTTACTGCTCTGTCTACAGTCTCTGGTAAAGGTAAAGAGGCGACCATGTTTCTGTTAAACACATCACAGCCACACAGCCAACAGTTCAGCGTCTGGTCCTCTCTTTCACAGTGATAGACATGGCAGCTCCTCGCCCCTTACTGCTCTGTCTACAGTCTCTGGTAAAGGTAAAGAGGCGTCCATGTTTCTGTTAAACACATCACAGCCACACAGCCAACAGTTCAGCATCTGGTCCTCTCTTTCACAGTGATAGACATGGCAGCTCCTCGCCCCTTACTGCTCTGTCTACAGTCTCTGGTAAAGGTAAAGAGGCGTCCATGTTTCTGTTAAACACATCACAGCCACACAGCCAACAGTTCAGCGTCTGGTCCTCTCTTTCACAGTGATAGACATGGCAGCTCCTCGCCCCTTACTGCTCTGTCTACAGTCTCTGGTAAAGGTAAAGAGGCGTCCATGTTTCTGTTAAACACATCACAGCCACACAGCCAACAGTTCAGCGTCTGGTCCTCTCTTTCACAGTGATAGACATGGCAGCTCCTCGCCCCTTACTGCTCTGTCTACAGTCTCTGATAAAGGTAAAGAGGCGTCCATGTTTCTGTTAAACACATCACAGCCACACAGCCAACAGTTCAGCGTCTGGTCCTCTCTTTCACAGTGATAGACATGGCAGCTCCTCGCCCCTTACTGCTCTGTCTACAGTCTCTGGTAAAGGTAAAGAGGCGTCATTGTTTCTGTTAAACACATCACAGCCACACAGCCAACAGTTCAGCGTCTGGTCCTCTCTTTCACAGTGATAGACATGGCAGCTCCTCGCCCCTTACTGCTCTGTCTACAGTCTCTGGTAAAGGTAAAGAGGCGTCCATGTTTCTGTTAAACACATCACAGCCACACAGCCAACAGTTCAGCGTCTGGTCCTCTCTTTCACAGTGATAGACATGGCAGCTCCTCGCCCCTTACTGCTCTGTCTACAGTCTCTGGTAAAGGTAAAGAAGCGTCCATGTTTCTGTTAAACACATCACAGCCACACAGCCAACAGTTCAGCGTCTGGTCCTCTCTTTCACAGTGATAGACATGGCAGCTCCTCGCCCCTTACTGCTCTGTCTACAGTCTCTGGTAAAGGTAAAGAGGCGACCATGTTTCTGTTAAACACATCACAGTCACACAGCCAACAGTTCAGCATCTGGTCCTCACTTTCACAGTGATAGACATGGCAGCTCCTCGCCCCTTACTGCTCTGTCTACAGTCTCTGGTAAAGGTAAAGAGGCGTCCATGTTTCTGTTAAACACATCACAGCCACACAGCCAACAGTTCAGCGTCTGGTCCTCACTTTCACAGTGATAGACATGGCAGCTCCTCGCCCCTTACTGCTCTGTCTACAGTCTCTGGTAAAGGTAAAGAGGCGACCATGTTTCTGTTAAACACATCACAGTCACACAGCCAACAGTTCAGCATCTGGTCCTCACTTTCACAGTGATAGACATGGCAGCTCCTCGCCCCTTACTGCTCTGTCTACAGTCTCTGGTAAAGGTAAAGAGGCGTCCATGTTTCTGTTAAACACATCACAGCCACACAGCCAACAGTTCAGCGTCTGGTACTCTCTTTCACAGTGATAGACATGGCAGCTCCTCGCCCCTTACTGCTCTGTCTACAGTCTCTGGTAAAGGTAAAGAGGCGTCCATGTTTCTGTTAAACACATCACAGCCACACAGCCAACAGTTCAGCGTCTGGTCCTCTCTTTCACAGTGATAGACATGGCAGCTCCTCACCCCTTACTGCTCTGTCTACAGTCTCTGGTAAAGGTAAAGAGGCGTCCATGTTTCTGTTAAACACATCACAGCCACACAGCCAACAGTTCAGCGTCTGGTCCTCTCTTTCACAGTGATAGACATGGCAGCTCCTCGCCCCTTACTGCTCTGTCTATAGTCTCTGGTAAAGGTAAAGAAGCGTCCATGTTTCTGTTAAACACATCACAGCCACACAGCCAACAGTTCAGCGTCTGGTCCTCTCTTTCACAGTGATAGACATGGCAGCTCCTCGCCCCTTACTGCTCTGTCTACAGTCTCTGGTAAAGGTAAAGAGGCGTCCATGTTTCTGTTAAACACATCACAGTCACACAGCCAACAGTTCAGCGTCTGGTCCTCTCTTTCACAGTGATAGACATGGCAGCTCCTCGCCCCTTACTGCTCTGTCTACAGTGTCTGGTAAAGGTAAAGAGGCGACCATGTTTCTGTTAAACACATCACAGTCACACAGCCAACAGTTCAGCGTCTGGTCCTCACTTTCACAGTGATAGACATGGCAGCTCCTCGCCCCTTACTGCTCTGTCTACAGTCTCTGGTAAAGGTAAAGAGGCGTCCATGTTTCTGTTAAACACATCACAGCCACACAGCCAACAGTTCAGCGTCTGGTCCTCACTTTCACAGTGATAGACATGGCAGCTCCTCGCCCCTTACTGCTCTGTCTACAGTCTCTGGTAAAGGTAAAGAGGCGTCCATGTTTCTGTTAAACACATCACAGCCACACAGCCAACAGTTCAGCGTCTGGTCCTCTCTTTCACAGTGATAGACATGGCAGCTCCTCGCCCCTTACTGCTCTGTCTACAGTCTCTGGTAAAGGTAAAGAGGCGTCCATGTTTCTGTTAAACACATCACAGCCACACAGCCAACAGTTCAGCGTCTGGTCCTCTCTTTCACAGTGATAGACATGGCAGCTCCTCGCCCCTTACTGCTCTGTCTACAGTCTCTGGTAAAGGTAAAGAGGCGTCCATGTTTCTGTTAAACACATCACAGCCACACAGCCAACAGTTCAGCGTCTGGTCCTCACTTTCACAGTGATAGACATGGCAGCTCCTCGCCCCTTACTGCTCTGTCTACAGTCTCTGGTAAAGGTAAAGAGGCGTCCATGTTTCTGTTAAACACATCACAGCCACACAGCCAACAGTTCAGCGTCTGGTCCTCTCTTTCACAGTGATAGACATGGCAGCTCCTCACCCCTTACTGCTTTGTCTACAGTCTCTGGTAAAGGTAAAGAGGCGTCCATGTTTCTGTTAAACACATCACAGCCACACAGCCAACAGTTCAGCGTCTGGTCCTCTCTTTCACAGTGATAGACATGGCAGCTCCTCGCCCCTTACTGCTTTGTCTACAGTCTCTGGTAAAGGTAAAGAGGCGTCCATGTTTCTGTTAAACACATCACAGCCACACAGCCAACAGTTCAGCGTCTGGTCCTCTCTTTCACAGTGATAGACATGGCAGCTCCTCGCCCCTTACTGCTCTGTCTACAGTCTCTGATAAAGGTAAAGAGGCGTCCATGTTTCTGTTAAACACATCACAGCCACACAGCCAACAGTTCAGCGTCTGGTCCTCTCTTTCACAGTGATAGACATGGCAGCTCCTCGCCCCTTACTTCTCTGTCTACAGTCTCTGGTAAAGGTAAAGAGGCGTCCATGTTTCTGTTAAACACATCACAGCCACACAGCCAACAGTTCAGCGTCTGGTCCTCTCTTTCACAGTGATAGACATGGCAGCTCCTCGCCCCTTACTGCTCTGTCTACAGTCTCTGGTAAAGGTAAAGAGGCGTCCATGTTTCTGTTAAACACATCACAGCCACACAGCCAACAGTTCAGCGTCTGGTCCTCTCTTTCACAGTGATAGACATGGCAGCTCCTCGCCCCTTACTGCTCTGTCTACAGTCTCTGGTAAAGGTAAAGAGGCGACCATGTTTCTGTTAAACACATCACAGCCACACAGCCAACAGTTCAGCGTCTGGTCCTCTCTTTCACAGTGATAGACATGGCAGCTCCTCGCCCCTTACTGCTCTGTCTGCAGTCTCTGGTAAAGGTAAAGAGGCGTCCATGTTTCTGTTAAACACATCACAGCCACACAGCCAACAGTTCAGCATCTGGTCCTCTCTTTCACAGTGATAGACATGGCAGCTCCTCGCCCCTTACTGCTCTGTCTACAGTCTCTGGTAAAGGTAAAGAGGCGTCCATGTTTCTGTTAAACACATCACAGCCACACAGCCAACAGTTCAGCGTCTGGTCCTCACTTTCACAGTGATAGACATGGCAGCTCCTCGCCCCTTACTGCTCTGTCTGCAGTCTCTGATAAAGGTAAAGAGGCGTCCATGTTTCTTTTAAACACATCACAGCCACACAGCCAACAGTTCAGCGTCTGGTCCTCTCTTTCACAGTGATAGACATGGCAGCTCCTCGCCCCTTACTGCTCTGTCTACAGTCTCTGGTAAAGGTAAAGAGGCGTCCATGTTTCTGTTAAACACATCACAGCCACACAGCCAACAGTTCAGCGTCTGGTCCTCTCTTTCACAGTGATAGACATGGCAGCTCCTCGCCCCTTACTGCTCTGTCTACAGTCTCTGGTAAAGATAAAGAGGCGTCCATGTTTCTGTTAAACACATCACAGCACATCACCGATCAACCTGCTGTGTCCATTTTATCTCTCACTGATCTCACATTCAGCATGAACATCAAGGGAAGGGATGGTTCAAATTTCCTCCTTGTTACATACGATACATTTCCATTTCAAGTTGTCTGCCTTCCGGGGACTTAATCACAGCAATCGTCTAGTCTTTGAGCATTCAGTTTGCTGCTTCAATAACTAAAAAACTTTCTTGTGGTATAGCTGCTCCTCATAAAAGATGTTTAAATGTGCCCAAAGCAGCAGGAGAAATATTTCCAGCAGCACAACATCCAAACATAAACCAGAACAAATCTCAGCAAAGAATCTTAAGACACAAAGAGAGACACAATCGGACCAGAGCTGCTGCTGCAGGGGTCCGGTTGTAGAGCATCGCTCTGGACCGACAGTGTTAGGATTTTATTGGTACTTTCTGATAAACTGACAGTTCATTTCTCTGTAAAACAGCCCCCTCTGCGCCTTTCTGCTTTAAGCACACAAAGGGACATTTTGTAGTTTGTGACTGCTAATGTTACCAAGTAAATGTGGCAGCTTACTGTTGGACCACAGTCTGTTCACTGAGTGGCAAAATAAACAAGCAACAGGGCAGCTGACAAGGATGTGAATGTGAGTAAAGGGGCAGAGAAGCTTTCCACAGATGGTTTGGTTTCTGAGAAATGTTTAATACTGTCGCTGATGGTGTATAAAACCTCCATATGAAAGTGCTTTTCTTTGGATACAAATACCCAGAAATTAACATATTATGGGGTGCAAAGTCTTTCCCACGGACATGACAACATGTGGATGGGAACTGAACTGAACCTGCATGTTATCGGCTGGAGGACAAGCACCCTGTCCACTGAGCCATGGCTACGAGATTGAGCACACTTATGGAAAATAATAAGAGGCATTTGGACAATTTGTCTGCCAAAAATGAAGCAGAAATCAACATATAAAAGGCTCATATTTATGCTAGCTTATTTGGGTTCATACTCTGCAGTCACAAAATGTGAACAATATTTTCTTTTTGCAGGTCTTAGTTTGTCTTATGACCAAATGGCACAACACATGGAGGTCCTGTGTGATGCAGCCACCCTCACAACTCCACTGCCTTGTTTTCACCGTCCCTCCCAGGAGCCCCTCTCTCTTTGTTTTTAGCAGTAAAATGACCCCATTTAAAGATGAATAACAGAGTTTTATAAGCTTTCGATCTGACCCTGCACTAGTATTTGATCTATTATGGTAGGAATTCATTCCTGGCCTGTCTTTTAATCCAACTTTTCACTTGTGTGACACAGACAGAATTATATTGGCAGGGGAATGTCTCAGCAGATGTTCTGTGTGCAGAGGACAGTGTTGAGTATCAGCATCTGTTCTCTACGATCGTCACATGCTCTCAGAGCCGTCCCTCTGTTTAGTTAGATCCTCACTGTTAATCTGGGTGTGGCTTAAAGACTGCAATGAAGTGAGCAAATGCCTCTTCCATCCCTGTAAAGATGAGCATGAGACCATAAGGGCGATTGCTGCTGCCTTCTACTTGTCCCTGTGATAGCGATGAAACCGAATTGAATATACATGTGTGCAGTTGAGAGAATACAGCAGTCTGACATGAAGTAAAGAGGTAGTTTGAGTTCAATAAGAAGCGCCTCAGGCCACAAAGAAACACTCGAGGAGCCAGTGATTTGCTGAAATATGTAAGTGGCAAAGTGCTAGAAGCAACATTTCATCTGAAATCTAAAATAGCTGAAACACAACCAAATCCGTAGAAATATCGTTTTATCTGTAATTCGTGTGTGGTTTAATAGGTGTCTGATGCTGAATGCACCATAGAGGCAACTTTCATGCTTTGATTCTACAACTTAACAAGATTTTAAAAGTGCAGGGCATATTCTGTCACAAGATTAAGACTTTTAATAAGCTTGTATGTGATGTTATCCACCTGTTTTTAAGGTAGTTAAATAAAGAAGCGACGCTGCGGTGTGGATTAGGACAGAAAGTACATGTTCACTCAGATCAATGGCATTTTTTTAGGTGCGTTACGCCCCCAGCTCTCTAGGGCAAACAGGGAGGTAACTTAAAGGAAAATAAAAAAAAGATTCAGAAAAGTAGCCATGATTTAATGGACAAAAATAAGAAGGATCTAACAAAAGAAAACTCAAAGTGCTCTCTCTCCCTCTCAACAACCAAGTAGACACAGACAATATCTCAAAGTGCCTCCAAACAAATGTCCCAAATGGGATGGCACCACAGAGTCTTTCCAGCTGGCCCCTGAACCCCAGCAACAATCGGCTTTAAATGTCCTTGGCTGGCTCCAGGGTTGGTGCAGCTGTAGAGGACCTGAAGTGGAATGGACCAGTCCCGGACAGGCAACCGCACAGCCTCTGATGAATAGGAAATGAAGGGAGACGAACCGGTCCTGGATGGGTTTACCACACAGCCGCTGCAACAAAAAAACCTAGAACCATGGGTCATAACAGCTGTTAAAGCCAGATTCCATTAAGATGTTATTCAAGCAATCTCAAAATGAATAAGTAACTGTGGCAGCTGTAATACATATACAATACTGCTGAAACTTTTGAATAAACCGATCCATTAATTCTGAATTTGTATGCATAGAAGTATACATTTTTCATGAGATTTTTTTATATGCATGCGCATGCTAGATCTTTCTGTCTGACAAGTCCGATCAACAGTCATTTATAAAGTGATTTAACAGGGAGGGAAAACGTGCTGAAATGAAACCCAAGCGTGTTTTAGCTTCTCCTCCACTGATGTGTGCATTTTCTGGGTGAAGGGACATTAGCTACACACCAATGCCAAATCAGAGACATCTGTCAAGGAAATATAGCGACTTGATACAAAGGAAATGGTGATGGATGGATTTAGATGAGCTTTTCATGACACTGAAACTATCACTACAAGCGGAAATTTGATGTCTTGTTTTATCTGATTTCTCTGATTATTAAGGAGTTGGTGAAACGGCAGCTGCTGAGCAAATATGAGCGACCTTCGGACCAACTTCATCACTGAAGGACTGCTCCAAAACCAGCTGAGGGAGTCACTCCACTCAGCAGAAGTCAAAGGTTCCACTGTCTAAGGAAAGATACTCCTGAAAGCAGCACATCTCCTAAACAGCTGATGAATAATCTCCAGCTTTTTAAAACATATTAAAATGGGACAAATTGGCTATTTATTATCTATGAAATGATGAATTGCATTAACGTCCACACATAATGTAGCGTGGTACAAAGTGAAGTTGTCCTCCACTACACATTTAATTTGAAAGTCTTTTATTTTTGTTCCGCATAAAGCCAGAAATATATTTTATTTCTCGCGTTGCGCCACACACATCTTCACACTCAGGTGTGTGTTCCCGTTCTCACAGAATATTCACATAACACAGAAAAATGATGAACATCTGCACAAAACATCCAAACAATAATCACGACCGTTACATTGCTATTCCAGACCAGTTGTCTTATTTTGTACATTCAATATCAATTTGTTTCTCTATCTTAACTTATTTATTTATCTATTAACAATACGCGAACGGTCCGGGCTCTTTACACCGGCTCATAGCTTTCTCCAGCCTTACGCTTGCTCACGGTTGCTAGGCAACGAGTACTATCAACTGATAGACCGTTCGGTTTTATAAACAAGTAAAGTTTCTGAACAATATGATCTAAAATCCAACAGAGACCATAAACTCACACTTAACACATTCACCCATCAACCACACAATTACCACTCTCCTCTCTTACCTGCAAAAAGCCAAAAATATATATTATTTATCGCGTTACGCCACACACATCTTCACACAAGTGTGTGTTCCCGTTCTCACAGCGTATTCTCGCGAGATTTCCGTTGTCCCTGTTCATAGTGTAGCGAACGCGCCCTCTGCTGGTGCGACTTTGATACTGCATCACTACATGTGTCAAACAATAAATCAGATCAGACAACACACAGACAATTTTCAACGAACTCATCACCTTATCTTAATGCAAGTAATATTAACCATATAAATAATAACAATGTTGGTATATCACTGATGGCTCTATATACCACAATAACGCTTAAGTTTTAATGTTAGCCTACCTAAAAATCAAGATGGCGACGCACACAGTTGCTGTGTTTTGTTGCCATTTCGGTGTTTGGTACGGCTGTTACGGACCAGAGCCCGTTCCACATTCTGCTGGGCGAACTACCGTTACAGCCGACACCATCTTCTTAAGTACAAGTGTTATGGTTGAATTCATCCACTCGCACAATATCCTGGTGGACAGAGCAAGGATCCCTGGCTCCTCTTGGATTATCATTATCAGTAATTACCACTGTCATTGTGGGTGCATCAACAGGAACAGACTCACAGACTGTGGACACTGCTGACCTAGAGTATAACTGTGAAATGCAGACCTAGCTACCGAGCTGAGCGAGTTCACTGTAGTGATGATCACCGCTGTTTACGTTGCCCTGACTGCTCTAGTGCTAACTCAGCCCTGAGACACCTATACAATAGCATTAGCAACTAGCTGAACCTCCATCCATTGCAGAGGACTTCAAGCACGCAGATTTAAAAGCAGTGCTCCCCAAACTCCACCAGCATGTTAAATGTGCTACTGGAGGAGTCAAAACGCTACATAAGGTCGAATAGAACATCAAGATGTGATACAGTGATAAACAGCTGCCAGGTGATAACATCTGGCTCAGTCTGACCATTTCTCACTGCTGATGATTCCAGCATACACCCCTCTCAGGAAATCTTCTGCTACCACCTCAAGAGCCATTACAACTTGATCTGATGATACTTCTCAACAGCTGCAGGACTGTTTTGACTGGACTAATTTGGACATTTTTTGGGTTAGGATCCCGTTGTCCTGTTGGATCTCAGTGCTGCATTTGATACGATCGATCACAGCATTCTGTTACAGAGACTTGAACATGTTATTGGGATTAAAGGAGCTGCATTAGGCTGGTTTAAGTCATATTCATCTGATAGATTCCAGTTTGTTCTTGTAAATGAAGAATCTTCCTCACACATTGGAGTAAGTCATGGAGTTCCTCAGGGTTCTGTGCTTGGACCGATTCTTTTTACTTTATACATGCTTCCATTAGGTAACATTATTAGACAGCATGGCATAAATTTCTATTATTATGCTGATGATACTCAGCTGTACTTATCTATGAAACCAGATGAAACCAATAGGTTGGTCCGACTACAAGCCTGTCTTAAAGACATAAAGACCTGGATGACTCAGAACTGTCTGCTTCTAAATTCAGACAAAACTGAAGTTGTTCTCTTTGGACCTGAGTGCTTCAGGGAGAAATTTTCTAGTTATATAGTTACTCTATATGGTATTTCATTGGCTTCTAGTACGTCAGTGAGGAACCTTGGAGTTATTTCTGACCAGGATCTGTCCTCTGACTCACATCTAAAACTGGTTTCTAGGACTGCCTTCTTCCACCTTTGTAATATTGCTAAAATCAGTAACATCCTGTCTCAGGGTGATGCAGAAAAACTGCTCCCTTGCATTTGTTCCTTCAGGATTGGACTATTGTAATTCTATATTATTGGGCTGTCCCGAAATATTTTATTCTAACTCCTCTTTAAAAATGGCAGTTCACCGTAGTAAAATGTAAAAGCAGTTACAAAACTTGATGCTGGACCACCATTAAAGAGCATGTCGCTACCCCTTAACAAGAGAGGAGGAGGAGTGGATTCCGTCACGTCACATTCTCTTTATTGGCTACTACGGGGGGAGCTCCCACGATGCACCTCTCCTCCCTCCATGTACAGATGACATCATTGCTGTCATTAACTTGTGTTTCTCTCTCTCAGCAGGTGTCTCTGACCTGGTGTTACGATGCGTGTTGTCCCTTCTTCCTCGTCCCCTGTCCTCTCAGCCCCCAGCTGGTCGAGGCAGATGGGTTTTCAGTTTCCTTAACTAGGTAACCTTTTTTTTTTAACTGGCTCTGTATGAATTGGACCAATTTAGAATTTAGTTTAATTTGAATGGATAATGACTATATTACAAATAATTTGGACAGTATCTTTAAGATTTGTTGGGATTTGGTGTAAATAAAACGGAATTGAATTGAATTACTTGAAATTCGGCTCATCTTTAATGTGTATCCTTTTTATCCCATTAGCATTGTTTTTCTTAGATGTTATGACCCTCAGTGAATATTTCATGAAATAATAAAATGTGTCCTTTCAAAAATGATATGTTTTCAATGTCCTATTGTCAATAAATCCTGGTTTAGACGCTTTGCAAACCATTACATTCTGGTGAAATCAAAGCAATTTGCTGTCTCGTCACAAACACTCATGTTAGAGTGCTCGCTTACCTGAAGTCGTGCCAGGCGAGTGTGTTCACAGATGGCCGGAGAACTCATGACTCACCACATGACATTCACAACGAGTTCAGTCAGCGCTGATGACTGAGATGACTGTGCACTCATGAGAGCTTTTTGTACATCACTGTGGCAGGATTTCTCATGCCTCCCAGTGTTGTAGAGCTAATGATTGGATTTTACATATATTATAGACTGCAGAAGGGAGGATGAAGCAAGAAATGTCACATCATCGCATTGACTGGACATCTAATGACTTAGTCAGAGCAGTTTTTTAGTCATGAGTATGTGCTCCGTTTTGTGTGTGTTGAATGGAAATGATCACTCTGCTCAAAAAGCGGTGCTGTTTATGTATATAGGTTATATTTATACATATTTATATATATACATTTAGATAGATAGAGAATTGAGAAATGTACTGTATGATGGGGATCCTGATGCAATGCTAAATTACACACTTTTATCTCTGTGTCAATGCATTTTGCCTTTTTCACATATATCAGAATTATATAGGGAATTTTATTCACAAATGTTTGTGATGTTTTACTTAAGCTCTCTTCCTGCTGATGCAAGACACCAATTTATGTTTTCAAGTAGATGGAAAACCCAGATCGGATCAGACAGTACAGATGTGGACTCACAAAATGTGAGATGCACAACATGGCTGCACAGACTTTGTTCATTCTGTTCAGCATGGCAGGAGGATTTCATGAGATGAACAACTCTCTCAAAAACTGGTTACAACAGATCAGGGAACCTGCACATGTGGACATGTACCATCATGCACCATGTTCTAACATTGTGGATCTGCTGCTTCTTTCCAACCCAGTGAGCTTATTGCCTTCACCTATCTGATTACTATTTGAATGGTGCAGGAGAAATTTAACAGACATTATCATTCCAAACATCATTCACGAGTCTAAACTGAAAATATTGATCAAGATAGAATCCTTTAAATTGTTTATGATGAGGTGTATTCAGGTCCAGACTCCAACTCATCATTTTAAATGGTTCCAGTATGATCACCAAAAATGGACATGATTAATATCTGGGCATGCTAAACTGGTGCAGTTCTGATTATTTTATCGAAAACTTGGCTCAGCAAATCAGTTTTAAACAGTGGAGAATGCATGGAAATGATTCTGTGATGGTTTTATTATAGTGTAGTAAAACGACAAATAAATGCTCCCCTCAGTAAATACTTAGTTAAAAGCAGAAACAATGCATGATTTACCCCTGAATTGTATTATTCATTGCATTAACAGTATGTTGGCATGCCAAAGATAAGAGAAACTAGTCTTAATTCAGCCTGGGTACTCTTCAGGAAGCTGCCAAACTCATGCAGTGCTGCTGTTTAAAAGGCAAAGGCTGACCATACTTTCTTAAAGAAATGTCAAATAATCCAAACAATCGGGGATTTTTGGAAAACCATTAAATTGATAGATGGAATTAAAATAGATGGAACGCTGAAATTCCTCCATGTGTTGTTTTGCACTCTCAAAAGATCTCTGAAATGGAATGTGACTGGTATCGTCTGCAGAATATTAATTTTTAAGGTATTTTTGCTCATGTCAAATTTACTATTACAGTGATTAACTTGTTTAGTTACAGTAAATGTGTGCCAGAGAGTTCCATATAGCTGATGCAGACCCTTGTGTGTCAGTTTGGTTACATGCGGGCAATCAGATCGGATTAATGGCTAAATTAAAATAAGATTGAGTTATTCAGTTCATGTAGACACCTGAATCTGACAAGAAATCGAATCGGATCGGGTTACTTGCGATCGAATTAAGATCCCAAGATAACTCGATCCAAATGACCGCTGAATGTGCCTGGAGACGACCGTGGATCGGATCGAGCGTTCTGCGCATGCTCCAGATTTTTTCCCGCGATCATCACCCGGAAGTGGAAGGAGACGATATTACTGTTGTTGTCGTCAGAAAGAAAGAAACAACGCGATGGAGAATGCGCCGTTGTGCATCGTCTGTGCCATAACCAGCTCATCACAGATGTAGAGGGACGCAGCTTCATCTCGCTCTGCGTTCGCCATCTTTCTGAATGCCTGAGTTTGTTGTTGTTGGTGGTGAAGACGTCAACAGGAAGTGGCTCTATTAGCGATAGCTGAAATGGGTACAGCGCCACCTATGGTACCGGGGTATGACATGCTTTGTGCCAGTGATTCCATTCATTCACCGCCATATATCCAAGGATAATTACCCTCAGATAAGGAGCAGAACCCAACTATAGCTGTAATCCAGTTAATCTCATCATGTAGACCCACTGAGTGAGCTTTGATTTAGAGGTGATTCACTGGTGGTCCCAGCAGGGGATGTTGCACTCTTTTCCCCTCACTCAAGTGCTGGTTTTCTTCTTCCATTTGTTCCCGTTATGATAGTGGCTTGCCAACACTTCTCATCACCACCAAAATTCCATCCCTACACAAGCATGTTGGTGGCAGCATCAAGCAGCTGTGCAGATGATTTTATCAGCAGGGACGGGGAAACTGGTCAGAATTGATTGCACGATGGATGGTACTAAATACAGAGGACAACTACTGTATTTTGCGCACTATAAGGCTCACCTGATTATAAAGCGCACCCTCAATCATGGGGTCCATTTCTGTACTTAACCCATACATAAGGTGCACCTGATTATAAGGCGTACGTATTACCTAATGTTCTCTGATTGGTTTATCGCTGCCAGCACACGTAGTGCATGTATTACGTCCCTGTGTCAGCGGGAAATGGTCATGGTCCGATGGTCAAAGAAAACATGATCGGTCGTTTTTTCACTTATAAACTTATAAAATGCACATCGGTCTGCATCACCCATCTCACTGGGACATGGGCAGAAGCATTAATGATGACATGATTCAATCGCTAAGTACGAGCTCCATACAATCTTCGCCCCATTCAGAGTGAATGGCTGGGATCCGCCAGACCCTGGATTCACACCGACCGCAAAGCGAGCGACAGAAGTGACCAGTTGTCATTCTTTTCCAATGTTTGAGAGCGAAGAGGTGCAGCAAAAGTGAACTTGATGGTGAGTGGCGTGAAGGGAGAGCTGAGTGATGTGGAGGGGGCTTAATGCCTCGATGAATGCTCGGCGCTCCCCGCGGTAAATTCAAAATGGCGGTATCCATGACAGATTTTGGAATCCAGTGCACACATAAAGCACACCGGATTATATGGCGCACGGCCGTTTTTTTGTGAAAATTTAAGGCTTTTAGGTGCGCCTTATGGTGCAGAAAATACGGTAATTAAATTTGTTGGAATGGCAGAGTCCAGACCTGTAACGACTGAGTGGTAACGGGGCTAAAAGATAACTGACTTTACTGGTGCGGGTTGGCAGCAGGTGAGGGCGTCCCAGTACTGGGGAGCCAAAGTTCCTTTATCTTAACACAGAATGATTCAGAAATCACAGGAGTCCAATTCCACACTGAAGAGAAAAAAACTGATTCATTAACAAGTTCAGGGAGCAAGCAAGAATCAAGAATCTCAGTCCAAAGGTTTCAGAAAAATCCAAATTTACAATCCAAAAAGTCCAAAAGGAGGCAGAAAAAGGTCAAGACAGGGCAGACAGGTCAGAAAAGTTACAGAGCCGATCAGGGATTTGGGCAGAGATCAGGGTCAAAAACCGGTCCAGTGTAACACTAGATAATAAGACAGAGGTTAACGCTGGAGAGTGAACTCACAAGAAATTGGCACAATCTGGCAACAGGCAAGAGCTGTAGACCTGTATATGAAGGGGAGAGGACAGGTGAGAATGATAGTGTTGATTGCCAGAAAGGAGGTCGGCACAGGAAGTGAGCTGGAAACCATGACAATACTTTATTCTGATCATGACTCTATGGCATGACTTAAAGACTGCTGTCCTCCAGCTGAACCCATCCAACTTGAAGGTGCTGGACCAGTTGGGCTTTGAACAATGGGTAAAAATCCCAGTAGCGATATCTACAATGGCTCAACAAAATACTGACCATGGGGGGTGAACAGATATGTATGCACCACTTTCATCTTAATTTATTTTTCCTTTCACCAAATCATTTTGAATTAATTTTGTATTTTTTTTGTTTTTTACATAAAATCTCCCCAAAAATCCATTCACATGACAGATTTAAACCCTAAAACCGCTGTATTTGTAGATTTGTCTGCTTCGTTTCTGTCACTTTCTGTGTTTTAGCTCTTCCTGCTTCTGAAGAGTGCAGACGCGTCTCTGCTTCCTCCTGCTGCTTACTGTTTTATTTGCTTTTAAATCATTCTACTTCTTTCAACTAGTCTTGGATATAATTTTATTCTTTTTCTTTTAAGTGTATATTTCTAAACAGTATTAGTCCTGAGAATCGGACAGAACAATGTCTCCTAACCCTGCAGTATCAGTGAGCTGCACAGAGTGTGAGCGACTCTCTGTGAGGATAACACAGTTCGAGAAGAGGATTGAAACGCTGCAAGAAATCCATGCGAGTGAGGAATTTTTTGACTCTATTATAGCTCCTGTGCAGGCTGTGGAGCCTTCATGTGCCAAAGGACTAACTGAGATTTTCCTACACAGGATCACAGCTGATGTGGAGCCTCACGCTGCAGACCTGGCTGACACACTTCCCTGGATGTGTCCAAATGACACTGGAATATCTGGTGAAGCTCCCAAACCGGCCGGTCCGACTGATATCTCTTACTGGAACAGTGTTGGTGCCAAACCAAAGTCATCAACCCCAGCCAGGACCTGGTCTCATGTGATCCGTCGCAGAGGTAAACCCAGCATGAAACCTAAACCTCCAGCACTCACTCCACCACCTGAAGTACAATTGCATAATAGATACGATCCGTTGACTCCAAATACAATGTGTGATGATGAATGTAATACAAAAATTAATAAAAACAAGAGAAATGGCCCCAAAACTCAGCCAAGGGGTAACCAGAACATTAGGAGAAGCCCAAATCCCACAACCAAGGTGAGGACTACAGAAGCAATCGACACTTCCACAAAATGGAATAGATACCATTCTAATTGGTGACTCTGTAACACAGCATGTCAGAATGGCAAAGACGGAAAATATAACATTTTCTGATACATCAGTCAGGGAACTGATAGATATCTTGCCGACCATTCTGTCTACACATCCAGATGGCATGAGGATCATTATCCACACGGGGTCTTTAGATATTCTGAGAAGGAAGACTGGCTCTGAGATCCTGAAGAAAGACTTTTCTCTGCAGTTGGAGAGGCTGTGTCACTATGGGGCACACTGTGTCTCCATTTCAGGCCCCATTCCTACTGTGGGTAAAGGAATTGAACTTTTCAGCAGACCTCTTGGCCTGAACACATGGTTATCAAATGCATGCATCGCCCATGGGATTAAGTTCATTGATAACTTCGATATCTTTTGGAACTGTAAGGAGCGTTTCAGACCTGATGACATGCATCCAAATCGAACTGGATGCATATTACTTGGTGCACACTTACGTCATACTGTTGGGATGGAAAACCCAAACATGACTGTACAGATTAGGGTGAAGGACACAGCAGCGAGGCAAACAACCCCCAGCCCTCCCCCCTCACCAGACCCCTTACTCCACATCACCCAAGGCCTCCAAAGGATGTCTCTATCCCAGCCAGGACTCCAGCAACCACCATTTATCAGGAAACGCAATGGCACCCCCTGCTCTTACATCATCTGTCCTGGCAGAGCAGGGCACAAGGGGGATGTGCAGGATGTTCAAGGAGCAGCAGCAGAGTAAAAAACAAAGATTACATGCCATGATGCGTTCAGGGTCTCTGCTTTAGTAGTCTTACTAGGATTCCTGTATTAGTTAGTAAAAGAAGGAATCGAAAACAGTCATCTTGCTGGGTGAATCTATCTAATCTGTTAACGGTACCACGTACAACTCAGAATACAACAGAGACCAGTGTAAACTCCACAAAGCTAGGTCTACTTAATATTAGATCTCTGTCCAATAAGTTACTTTTAGTTAATGACTTCATATTTCACACAATTTTGATTTTCTTTTCCTGACAGAAACATGGTTAACAGAGAGCACAAGTGCTACTGTTCTTAATGAAACAGCACCCCCAAATTTTAGTTTCATGGATAAATGCCGAAATGGGAGGAAAGGTGGGGGAGCAGCTGCCTTATTTAAAGATACATTCCAGTGTAAAGACATCTCATTTATTGATTTCACTTCTTTTGAATATCTTAGTTTTATTTTAATGGGTGTTTCTAAAGTTCTATTCTTAATCACTTACAGATCTCCAGGATACTGTGCAAGTTTTATTGATGAATTTTCTGAATTACTGTCTGTTATCTCGACTGATTTTAACCATTTTATCTGGGGGCGACCAGGGATTTTAACATTCACATAGATAATATGACAGATGGTAATGCCAAATAATTTTCTTCTGTGCTGGACATGTTTGGTTTGTGGCAACATGTAACAGAACTGACCCACCTTAGAGGTCACACTCTGGACCTGGTCATTTCTAAAGGTGTTGATATTTCTTCTGTTGTGGTTATTGATTTGGCCTTGTCTGACCATTTCTTTATTTTATTTGATTTATTGAATACTCAGAAAGTTCAAACAACCAGCTTCTCAGTTGAGAAGAGGTACATTAATGACAGAACAAGTGCTCAGTTTAAGGAGGTCATAGCTATGTTACCAGCACTGAGCGCATAGTCGGTTGACGGACTGCTGAATCATTTCAACTTAAGAATTTTAAATGTAATGGAAGCTGCTGCACAGATAAGAATCAAGAGCACCTTAAGCAAACAGAAAACACCATGGAGAAACACCACTATCAAAGGTAAAAAACCACACGCCACAGTATGGGTGGGTTGGTGCAGGTCCTGGTGCCGGGCTTGTTGCTCTGGGACCTCCAAGGTGTCCACAGGTGGTTGTTTTTTTTAGGGTGTTGGGGCGTGCAGTGGGGTTGGGGGTCCTGGGTGATGGTGGGTCTCAGGCCCGGGCTGCTGTGACTGGTGTGACCGGGTGGTTTGTTTGTTTGTTTTTTGTTGTTGTTTGTTTGTTTTTTGTAGAGGTCCTCCGGGGTGGGGTGGGGCGGGATGGGTACCTTCTGGGGGTACAGGGGCTCCCGGAATATGGTCGCTGCAGGCCCCGAGCCTGGTGGACATCAGCCCCTCCTGCCCTGGGTTGGCTCCCAGGTAGCGGGGATGCCCATTGCAGCCAGTCCCTGGCTGCCCTCTCCGGGGGAGAGTAGCTCCCCCGGTGTATATCCCCATACCCCTCTCCCTTCTGGCTCCTGTACACAGCACATACTCACACATGAAGGGTTTTGGGAGCGTGTGTGTTCGGTGGGGTGTAGTGGATGGGGCCACGTAGGTGGTCCCCTTTGGTTGCACTCTGAAGTTCCCTGCCCCTGTTTTAATTACACCTTAGACATTACTACTTATCAAACACACTCACACACACACATTAGGTCTTGGGGGGTGGTTACACTGAGTGGCATCTGGTGGGCGGGGCTCTTTGGGTATGTAGGCTGCCCAGAGGGCCTCGCTCCCAGTTCTACAAGTTTGGCTGCCCCTCAATTTTAATCGCTCACTATTAGAAAATATTGAAGAGCCAGAAGGGTGAGGGGAGGGGTCTTCTTCTTCTTCTTCTGCTGCTCGGGGCGGGAGGGGCCAGGAGGATTAATTAATTGTTCTGCTGGTTCGGGGTCTGTGGTGGCTGGGGGGCTGCTGGCCCCCTGGTGTGCCCGCTGCGCTACACCCCAGCGGAGTTGAGGGAGGGAGGACGTGTGGATGTATGGGACGTGAAAGTGTGTGTGGTGATGATTGGGCCTGGGTCTGGGACTTGCTGTCGCCTGGCCTGCTTGTGCTTCTCCCGATGGGGGGGGGCGACGTTGCCTCCCCCCGCTGCTCGCGACTTCACCCACCTGTGGGCATTTCTTGACTCCCAGGGCACTTGGCCAGGGGTGCTGGGGCAGGTGCTGACCCACTGCGTGGCTGTCTGGGGCGCTTGGCTCTCCTGGGTATTGGGTGGGGCCTCTGCCGGGGGGTTTGGGGGCGCTCGAGCTCCTGGGGCCTGGGTCCGGTGCACGGCCCATGTCTGGGTGGCTGGGGCCTGGAGGGGTCGGTGGGCTGTTGCCCCTGGCTCCCGGGGGGCCTCTGCCCTATGCTTATGGGGGCTCTGTCCGGGGGCTTCCTCTGCAGTCTTCTGGGTGCAGAAGACTGCACTCATAACTAAGCACGGTTATCATGTAGGTCCTGTGCCATGGGTGTTGCATGTTCTCACACACACACACACAACACACATTCATTAGTCCAGTAGCATGGTCGCTAAGCAGTTGATGTATTATCATGTCGTCTCAGGTCATCTATATCCACAGCTGTGTTGTATGTGATTGCTGCTTCTTGTGCTTGTTTTTGTTTGTTGGTGTGTTTGTTTTTTCTCTGCTTGTCTGCTTTCAGGTGCTCCTGGTGGCTCTAAGGCTGGATTCCCCTCAGAGGCCATGGATTGTTGTCTGTTTTGTTTTTTACAGGTGTAGCAGCTGGTAAAAAACCTGAAAAGAGAATGCAGGAAGGCTGAACGTAGGTGGAGGAAAACAAAGCTTCAGATTCACGATGAGCTGTAAAAACTAAGTCAGCGTAGTTCTAACAATTAGCTGTGCAAGGCCAGAGAGCTGCATTTATCTGAATTGATTAAAAAGAATGTAAACAATTCTCAAACTCTGTTTGCCATGGTTGAAAAACTCACAAATCCTCCTAAACAGTTAAACCCAGACCTCCTATCCACTGAGAAATGCAACGAATTTGCCAACTTTTTTAGCCAAAAAATCAAAGCTCACTGATATCAGGCACTGGCATCAGGCATTTTTCCCAAGTCACTAAAGACAGCTGCCATTAAGCCACTCCTAAAGAAGAGGACTCTAGATGCCTCTGTGATGAACAACTACAGACCTGTCTCTAACCTCTCTTTTATATCCAAGATTATTGAGAAAGTTACATCTAACCAGCTCGATGACTTTCTGGATGAAAGTGGAAGTCTCGATAACTTTCAATCAGGCTTCCAACGTCATCACAGCACTGAAACAGCTCTGGTCAAAGTGTTAAACGACATCGGGCTGAAGACTGATTCTGGTTATGTTTCTGTCCTGGTTCTGTTGGATCTCAGTGCTTCATTTGATACTGTAGATCACAGAATCCTGTTGCACAGGCTGGAAAACTGGGTTGGACTTTCTGGAGTGGTCCTTAACAGGTTCAGGTCCTATTTAGAAGGCCGGAGTTATTTTGTTACAATTGGCAGTTATGAATCTGAGTTAGTGGCCATGACTTGTGGAGTCCCCCAGGGCCCACCGACCACCCCTTTTACATATTTTTAATGCTTCTTCCACTCCCCGCTGCAATGCTTTTATTTTATTCAATTCAGTTCAATTCAGTTTTATATAGCACCAAATTACAACAAATGTCATCTCAAGGCACTTAAATAATAAAGTCCAATTCAAGCCATTTGGAATTCAATTCACTGTAATCATAATCCAATGAAATTCAATTAATTAATTTATGAAATAATCCAATGAAATTCATATAGAGCCAATTCAAAAACAATATCCTAGCAAAGGAAACCAACAGATTGCACCGAAACTTGTCTTCAGTCCAATCTCCCGTCCTGAGCCTGAGGGACTGTGGAAAGGAACGACTCCCTTTAACAGGAAGAAACCTCTGGCAGAACCAGAACCAGGAAGAAACCTCTGGCAGAACCAGAACCAGGAAGAAACCTCTGGCAGAACCAGACTCAGGAAGGGTGGCCAGCTGGGGTTTGAGAAGACAGAAAAGAAGGGGGAAAAACACCATAACACCATTCAAAGGATACCTGTTGGAACAGGGAAACACAAGTTAATAACCACAATAATGTAACCACATTTATGTAAAGCACTTTGAATTGTTTTGTACATGAAATGTGCTATACAGTTAAATTTTACTTGACTTGACTAGTGAACCATTGAAAAATAATTTTTTATGTTAACTATCAATCTGGTTTTAGGAAAATACAACTGAGAGTAAAAGATAATTTTGTTGAATCTCTCGACAACAGGCTACACGGTGCTGCTCTTTTTATTGATCTGAGAGTCGTCACTGCAGCAATGACTCTCAGATCATGCTGTAATACAACTAGTCAGGCCCATCTCTGTGTGTGTAAGCAGGACGTTTAACTTCTGGTGTACTTGATGTGACCTTGGGTGCACCACATGGGTCAGTCCTGGGACCACTCTTATTAATTCTATAGATAAACAGTCTTGATTAAAATGTTCTAATGCACATTTTCACTTTCACACTGATGACACAGCGACATATTGCTCTGTGCTCTCATGTAGGCTCCCATTTCCCATCTGAAATTATTCAGTACAGTTCAACAGACTCTTGCCCTCGTCTACCCTCTTGGTGTGTGTGTCTGTCAGTTTGTTTGATTTAAAACTTGTTTTGAATGCCAACTCAACTAAAATCATGATGTTATGTTCCAATAAAAAATCTAGATAGCTACATGTTAAACCAATACTACTTTGTTCAGGGAAGTTATATCTGTAGCTCATGATAAACAGCTCAGAGGAGACTGTGGCAGGTAAGTGATGCTGTAGTGTTGTGGGAATTCACCAGATTTATCGGTAGAATTCAACATAGCGAGCTGCTAAACAAACAATCTGGAGCTATTTCTCCCCCAGGAAGAAAGCAGAGATGCTCTTGTCCATTGACAACAGATTATCCAACTTTGATGCTCATTTGTCCCTCCTGGAACTGCTCCACAAAGAGTTTCAGGCTCTGCGGGAGTCCCTGGAGTTCAGCCAGCAACAAGTCCAATGCTGCCCTCAAGGAGCTGGTGAAATCCCTTACCGAGGGAATGACCCGACTCCTAGAGGAAAAAGAAACACATCAAAGAGATGCTGATTGATCTCCAGGCATGTGGGACAATCTTTTCAGGTATTCCGGAGCAGGCACTGTGTCCTCCTTTTCTGGAGGACACAGTGCAGAGGTCTGTTTCACAAAGCAGGTTTAGTGAAAACTCTGAGTTTATTAACCCTGAAAAGAGGGAAACTCTGAGTGTTCTGTTTCACAAAGGGAGGTAACTCAAACCAGAGAAAGAGGGGTAACTCTAACCTGTTTCAGAGAGAAGTAACTTAAGCTCTCGGTCAGTTGCCGTAGTAACAGACTCTATGAACCTAACCTGGTTTTTCTCAGTGAACCTCGAGTTTCTTTCTGTCTCCGCCAATTTGATTTCCTCATTCATTCAGTCAGCAGGCGGGTTTTGGCGTAGCTTAGTTCTTCTAGTTCTCGAAGTCCATTAGGCACAGTAGGAGGCAACTTTTTTTCACGAACATGGCATGTCCTTTTGACAACGATCCCGTGGATGAAGGTGCAGCATTACTGCGCAGAGAATTAAATATTCATCGGGAGATGGTTATCAGACCGCACATAGATGTTTTAGCATTTCCAGACAATTATCTTTTTGAGCGACACCATCAGAATCTGTCGGGACAAAAGAAAAAAAAAATCTTTTATGAATAGGCTTAAAAAGATATCTATAGGCCTATTACAAGGCACTTGTGTCTTGGGGGGATGAGCTCCTTCCAGGGATCCCCTCAGCCACTGGCCTTCCAATGTTCTGGTTTAGGTCCAGCTCCTCTGCTTCCGTTAGAGGTGACGGTGCAGGGCCACCCCCTGTTTTATGGGCATCTGCCTTCTTTCTGTTGGCTGAGTAGAAGTCTGTGTTAGTTTAAATAGGCTTAATTATTTAACAGAACATGATATATATGTGAAGACATTTATGTGTGTGAAAACCGTATTATGTTGGGATAAAACAGCTGCACAGTCAAATAGCCACTTAATATTTACTTTCCAGTGTAAAACATGATCTAAATGAGGTGCCTCCATGCCGAGGTCTGACCTGTTTGAACCTGTTTTTTATATTTAATCTTAAACTGCTGCCAAGTGCACTTCTCCCCCACAGGACTGCACCTATATTAAATAAATGAATAGGCTACCATGCAAGCAGTGTTCCCCTGTAACATTATTGTGATTGCAAAGGACTACATTTAAACTTACGCACTGACCCGAGCAGCAATGTTCTTCCACTCCGTCTCCCTCTCTGTTGTAGCTGCAGTGGTGTTGCACTTCTTTCTAAAAACTTGTTGAAACTCGCCGTGTGAGCGCATTAATATTTCTAATTCGAGGTTGGTGAAAAACGTAGCCGTCCTCTTCCCCGTTGCCATGGTGACTCATTGAATCGGGGCTCCATTGATGCTGGCTTTTTATAGTTGTGGCGCACGCTCTTAACTCCAGGTGAAACTACTCAGTTGACTAAACTAACTCAAATCAGCGTTTCTGGAACCGGAAAGTCAGTTTTCTATCTCAGAGTAGATCAACTCAGAGCTTAGGATAAGACTCAGAATTTGATAAAGCTGCTTTGTGAAATGGACCCCAGAATACTGCCTTTCACCAAGTTCACCACCTGGGAGGTGAACTTGGTGGTCTGAGACCAATTGTGGTCAAATTACAAAATTTCAAGCAGAATGAGCAGGTGCAGAGAGCTGAAAGGATGGGACTTCAGCTTCAATTACCAGTTCCAAAGAGAGAGCCTGGAGCAACTTCAGGTTCTGTTCCCAATCCAGAGAGAGCTTCTAGATGGAGGCTTGCATGCAGTCATCCACGTGCACAGCCGGTCATCAGCTCTACTGCAATCTGAAAAGCACTCTGTGGCTCTTGTAAACTTAGCTGCAGGCTGTAAATTCTTTCTGTTTTCTCACTATTGGTGATGAATATATACACTTCATCAAAACTAAAACTAATGACTGCCTCTGGGATTACATGTTTTTCTGTTATTTTTCTTTTCTTTCCTTTCACTTCAGCCCAACCAGCTACATCTTTGCTTTTTGTATGGCACACACTTCCAAACACAACACACCTATAATACAGGCAGTGGCTCTACACACACCTATATTACACACACACAAGCACACACATAGAAGCATACATCCGACACTCACTCCACTAATCTGACCATGAGCACACTGAGGTTTCTTACATGAAATGTGCGTGGAGCTGGTTCCAGGAAGAAGAGGTTCAAAAATTTCACTCAATTATAAGAACTAAAGGCATATATCATCTTATTACAAGAGACTCATTTATCATAGATGTACTCACTACAGCACAGTTTCTCATGCCTGTTACAACTCCAGACAAAGAGGTGTAGCCATTCATTTTACTGAAAACAGCACAATTACCCTGCAGGGAGATTTCTAATAGTTCATTTATCTATTCAAGATATGAAGTTTTGTATTGTTAATATATATGGTCCAAATGTTGCCACCCCTCTTTTTTCACTCCTTTTTCACTTCTTCACTCTCTGAAGTGGACAGACCTGTACCACAGGTACTCTTCGGAACTGTCCACAGTCAAACAACCTATGAATGATTTTGTTCTTTGTGATGCATGGCACTCCCACCACACCCCACCCTCAGAGATGACACCTTTTTTTCACCAGTACACCACTCATATCCCAGATTACATTATTTCCTAGTTAGCAGTTTGTGGAGGGGGCGCATCAGCTGCAGGAGAGAGCTCGGGGGAGCAGGACTGGGTCAGTGATTAGTACACCAGTATTGTCTAATCACTCTCCTCTTTTAAAAACTTAGTAGCGTGCTGGACATGGTGGCTGGAGCAGAGACAAGAGCAAAGTTGAGTCGGCAGCGCGAACCAGGAGGGAAGGCCTGTGAACGACTCCACAGATTGTCCGTACAGTGTGAAATAACCCACATGTTAAACCATCCTCCGTCTCTGAGTCTCGCTGAAAGAACCCGTAGTGGTATCAGGCACGCCACATTGGCACCCAACTGGGATTCGGAACCGCAACAGCTCTGGTCCAAATGCTGGCAGAGGTCACGGCGATGAACCGGGATCAGGCGGCTCTCGGCAGGCAGCAGCTGTCCACACTGCAGGGCCAGGCGGAACGGCAGACGGAACTGCTGGAAACACTGGTGGCTCGAGTCGGGCATCAGTCGGTGTATCAGCTGCAGGAGAGAGGTCTGGAGAGAGCTCAGGGGAGCAGGACGAGGTGAGTAATTAGTACTCCGGCATTCACTTGTCTAATCACTCTCCTCTTTTAAAAACTCAGTAGCGTGCTGGACGTGGTGGCTGGAGTAGAGACAAGAGCAAAGTATATCACTCTGGTGTATAAGAGAACATCTTGTTATGGAAGTTTTTAAATCGCTTCCCTGGAATTTGGAAGTTTTGTTATTGTGAAGCGGGGATTTCTGTTTGGAGCAATGGTTTTGTCAGTGGTGGCAACAATCAAGTGCCAATCGTGTGGGCCGCAGGGGTCTCTGCATAGGTATTTGTCATACTTGGCATAATATGCCTGAACCCGTCCTGATCGCCAAATTTCAGGGTAAACGAGGCAGGTGAATGTTGCACTTTGACCTTCTGTCAAAGTGACAGTCCTGGCAGGTTTGTAGGTGTAAGCCTCCATCAGCTGTGCCAAACATGACAGCATCAGAATCAGGTGATGCATGGTGGAGTTTGGTGGAACACGTCTAGTTGGTGTTTGTTGAATCCACAGGGCCAATTCCACGGGTCGTCCTCTTTGGCGTCTGTGCGTCTTTGCACCGTCCGTCCTCTTTGGCCTCTGCTCGTCCTCGTGTCGTCTGTCACCGTGTCGATCAGGTTGGCAGCTGGGCTCCTCCGTTGGCTCGGGGATCTTCCTGCAGTGGATGGCGTGAACCCACGTTGCCCTCTCGGTTATCTTCAGTGGTATGCGTCGTCAGAATGGACCTCGTCACCGTTTGGAATTCCAGTGCTCCTTTCTGAAGTCGTTTCTCACCACCCAGGTTGGAAATCTGCAGAGAGAGAGAGGGAGAATAAGTTTTTTGCAATATTGTAGCATATATCCTCACATAGGCCAGTGGAGGGGAGTGGCCTGGTTACAGGTTTTACTCCCAGAGATGGAGGTCTGCCAAAATTGAAATTTTGATTTCAGAGTGCCATTTTCTCGTTTGTCAACGTCTCTACTGGCAGGGTGTTATACACAATGTTGTCTGAGGTTAATGGTAAGAAATTCACTAATTTGGGTTATTGCAGAATTGACAAAGTGAAAGCCATTATCGCTGCTCAGTTATGGTGTAGTTGTAGTTCCCAGATGGAGAGTAATCTCTGTTAGCAGAGCCTTTGCTACCACTTGGCTACTCTGGTGTTTTGCTGGAAATACTTCAATCTATTTTGACCACGTCAACTATTACTAAGCAGCGTTTCTTTCCTTCTCCTGGTGACAGTTCTATGAAATCCATCCTTAAGTGTTCGAATGGTCTGTCTGGTGATGGGTGAGCGATGTGTGTGACTGCTTTGGTTTTACCTGTTATGCGTTGCACAAACCATACGCGGGTGACTGATCTTCTGCTGCATGAACTGAAAATCCTTTGGTGAACCAGTGCTGGGTTATGGCATCCATCATCCCCCCTTTTGACACATGGTCCAATCCATGTGTCAATTTCGCGAAATGAGGGAAAAAATGTTTAGGTAGACAAGGCTTATTATCGGTTCCTCACCACACATCTTCCTGTGGTGTGGCAAAAGATTGCACCGTTGTGAGAGAGGTGGAAATAGTGACAGGGATAAATTATAGTGGGTAGGAGTGTAGCTTCTTTTTCAGCAGCATCCGCTCTTGCATTTCCTTGAGAGACAGGACCTGTGTTGTTAGTGTGAGCAAAGCATTTACAAACAGAGATTGACTTTTTGGAGTAAAATGGCATCAAGAAGAGCTGTGACTTTGTCATGATGGAGAATGGGTTTGCTGTTAGATTTTAGGAATTGTCTGTGTTTCCACAGAGTGTCAAAATCCTGGACAACCCAAACATGTGTCTGGAATCAGATTAGATGGTTACTGCTTTGTTGTTAGCTAGCCTGCATGCCTCTGCCATTGCTATCAGTTCTGCCGCCTGTGCAGAATGGTGAGGGGGGAGTGAGCTGGAGAGAAGAGTTTCATGGTTAGTGACAACAGCAAACCCAACTCTGTTGTGACCAGTTTGTGGGTCCCGTGAAGCTGATTCATCTACAAAGAGAACCAAATCAGGATTTGTTAATGGTGTTTCTTGTAGATCAGGCCTTGGTGAGCAAGCCTGTTGGAGGACAGCAACACAGTTATGCTGTTCTCCATCGTCTGGTGTGGGGAGCAGAGTGGCAGAGTTTGACAGTGATGTTAGACATTTCTAAAAGTACTGTGTTGTATTGTAGCCAGCGTGCTGTGGAGAGATGGGAAGTTTTTTGTTCAAGTAAAATCATGGACACATCATGTGGGACCAGGAGAGTTACATCAGAATAGCCCACAATGTCTCTGGAGGCCATAACTGCCTTTTCAGCTGCCGCCACAGATCTGATACATCTTGGGAGACCTGCAGCCACGGGGTCCAGTTTTGAAGAAAAATAAGCTACAGGCCGCAGCTTATTTCCATTATCCTGCAATAACACAGAAGTCATACATCCATCTTTTTCATCTACTGTTTGAGTGAACGGTCTGGTAGGGTCAGGCAGGCCCAAAGTTGGAGTGCTTTGTAAAGCAAGTTTTAGTTCTGTGAAAGATTGTTCCGCTTCAGGAGTCCATTTGATCTCATGTTTTGCTTGCAGGCCCTTGCCATGAATGAGGGAGGCGAGTGGAGCTTCATGAATGGCATAGTTAGAAATTAATTGTCGACAGTAAGAGCACATACCAAGAAATGACATCATCTGCTTCTTTGTGATGGGTTTTGGAAGGTTCTGAATTGCATCCACTCTTTTTGGTGAAAGAAGTGATGACATGACCTAAGAAGACAACCCTTTCCTGGACAAATTGGAGTTTTGTCAAGCTGGCTTTGTGACCAGTTTTAACCAGATGTTTCAAGGGTTTGACTGTGTTGGCTTCACACTGCTCTTTAGTCGGACTGCAGATCATGAGGTCATCCACATACTGTAGCAAGGCAGTGCCTGGGGAGAGAACAAAGGGTTCAAGACTGTCTGAGAGCTTCAATGCAAATGGTGGGACTTTCACAGTATCCTTGGCACAGACGTGTGAATGTGTAGTCCCTCCTATTGAATTTGAAAGCAAACCAGAATTAGCTTCCTGGGTGACCTGGAACACTGGAGGTGTCTGAAAGGTTGACCACTGAAAAGAATTTTGCATTAGTTGGTTGCATCACCTGCTTGCAGATCCTGAATATAGCGCCAGTCTGTTGGTTGATCTTTGCCTCTGATTTTAAACAAAGGCGTGCGTATTGGAGAATCGTTACGTGGAACAATTACTCCTGCTGCCTTAAGAGACTCAAAGAATGGTGGTATATTATCAATGGCTTTTTGTTTAAGTGAGTATTGAGCCTTGCAAGGTTTAAAGTCTGATTTTAGAATGATGAAAATATTTTCACAATTTTTGACAAGGTTAACATCATACTTTCTGTTGACTGTTCTTTGTGTGTGCACAAAAGATGTCAGTGAAGGTGAAAAAATAATAGATCTATCAGATGTTTGCCTTTCGGCTGTAGGCTTACACAATTTCATAACTGGGCTCAAATCTTCCCAGCTATCCGATGTGTGTTTTTCTAGTGGGATGTGTGGGACTGAGTAGTCCATGGTGTACATGTTACGTTGAGCTGGTGTGAGAGAGACTGACACAGCATATTTATGTTCTGTCCAAAAAATGTGTGTCAGTGTTAGTTTGTCAAACCTCTCCCTCAACCAGCTTTCCTCGTACGATTCGTCAGATTCTGGTGACAGATGGGAGGTACACTGCAGGTCCTCTTTGGCCATGAAGTCTGTGAAAAGATGTTTTTTGCTGAAACAAACTCAGGGAAGGTTGTTAGTGGTTGCAGATGCATATGTCATGTTCGAGGTGTGGAGGACAACTGGGGTTGGGATTATCATTTACACATCCAGTTCCTGTCTGTCAGGTTACTGGGACAGATTTTAGAAAGCAACTTTTTTTTTTTTTTTTTTTTAAATCAGTTTCTCTTCTAGTTTTTCTGTTTTTCTTTGTTTTGTTTTTTTTTTTCTTTTAAACTAAGGGACCCCCCTATTGGGAATCTGAGCTCATTTGTCCATAAATTTTAATATTTTAACCTTTTATCCCCAAATCTCTTTTTCATAATTTCCACAATTGGCCCCTCCGCAGACTGGACCGCTTCTACGGAAAATTTACTCCCCATTCTGAATGAAGAGGTCGTACGACGAGAGCCAATTAGTTATGCTACAACTGGCAAAAGCGACATTTCGATTTCAGCTTCAAATGACAAACAAAGCTAACTGTTTCCATTGCTACAAACAGATAAATAGCGACATTTCGAGTTTAGCTTCAAATGGCGAATAAAGCTAACTGTTTTGATTGCTACAAACAGATAAATAGCGACATTTCGAGTTTAGCTTCAAATGGCGAATAAAGCTAACTGTTTTGATTGCTAAAAACAGATAAATAGCTGGCCAACTGTGAAGACTATGAGAAATGAAATTGTTGTCTAATTAAAATCCAAATTTGAAAGAAAATGCAATAAGTCAATATTTCAACACTCACCAGACGAGTTTTGCTGAACTCTGTTCTTGGAACCCCGGTGGCAGCGACTCAGGACGTGTTACCGGTTAGCCCTCCCGTCTCACAAATTAATCGAGGTTCGGAGGCTGGAAATGATCTATTTCTCCAGGTTGGCCTGTCGCTTTCCGTGCCTCGTCCTGAACGGCTGCTCACGGGGTCCTGCCAACAACGCCAAACTGTTATGGAAGTTTTTAATCGCTTCCTTCCTAATACTTCTGATGAGCAATGAAATAGAGAAACTTACTTTTTCTGCCGGCCGGCTAAGTTTTTATTCTTCGTTGCAAGGAAAAAGATCAGTCCACACCATTCAGCAGCAATGGTATGAAAAAGATACAGACAAAAGGAACACAAAGCATTTATACCTGAGGAGGTGGGCTTTGTTCTTTAGGTGTGTAACCACACCTCCAGGGGGGGTAGGATGCAGTCTTGATAATAATTAAGAAACAGGAGGTTAAAACAATTATCTTGTCTGAGTGTTAATAGTTTAAAACAATTAGCGTGTCTGGGTGATACAAGTGGTTAATGTGGATTGGAGAGTCTGTCAGTCCTGAGACATAAAATTTACCATCACAATCTCGAAATTGGAGATTTAATCCATCAAAACTTAAAGATCCCGATTTTATTTATTCAAAAAAGAGTGTGGTCTAGGTATTTGGAAAATAATGACCTATATCAGCAAGTCAGGAAAAGCAATAATGAAAGGTAAAATAGTCTCTTTTTCATTACATAAGAAAAATAAAGAGAATTCAGAGACGTCAGAATTAGAACTAAAAATCGAATCATTATAGGATGCTTATGGTGCCTCCCCAGATGAATAAATACAGCTAAACTGGGAATAAATAAAAAATTGACAGAAAAAACAACAACACACAGTTCCTTGTGCAAAGACTTCGCTCAGAGAACTTTGAACATAGCAACAGGTCTGGGAGATATCTCGCTAACCAATTAATAACAAACAACTGCAGCCTCAGTTAAGGACGCATCCGGATCCTTCTACAACAAATTATACTCATCACAAATGAACCCACCTTCAACGGTGACCAGTTTGTCAGTAACATAAGCCTTCCAAACTTACATCCTGAACAGGCTTTGGATTCACCTCTCTCAATAGGAGACTCCATGAAGCCCTCCAACATATGCCAAGTAATAAAGCCCCAGGTCCAGATGGTTTTCCAGCAGAGTTCTACAAAGAATTTTGGTACACATTTTATAAAATGTTATTGCAAATTAAAGAGAATAATGCTCTACCTCCAGACATGAACTCTGCGAACATGAGCCTACCTTGAAGGTGCTAAAGATAATCTGTAAAGCTCTTGCTAGAAGATTAGAAAAAATAACCCCTTCATTAAACATCCTGACCAAACAGGTTTTATAAAGGTTAAACATTCTTCCACTAACACACGCAGACTAATTAACATCATAGACTACTCCACCATAACCTATTTACAAACCACAATCATCTCTATAGATGCAGAAAAAGCATTTGATCTGGTTAACTGGAATTTTTTTACTGGCAACTCTGCTCATCTTTCATTAACTGGATAAAGAGACGATCCACCTCTCCCACATGCATGTGTCAGGACAGATGATCAAGATTCTTCAAGCTTCAGTCTGCAGAGAGGTACCAGACAGGGTTGCCCACTTTCCCCCTCACTTTTTGCTGTATTTATTGAACCTTTATCAGCTGCTATCAGACAAAATAAGAATATTAAAGGCATTCAAGGCATTCAAAAAAGTAGAACATAAAATAAGTCTTTATGCTGATGATAAACTACTTTTCCTCCAGAACTCACAAACCTCTCTTTCCCAGACAATCATACTCATCAATTTCTGACTAATCTATCAAGTGGTTCAATTACTTAAAAAAGTCCGCATTTCTGTCATTTAACTGCACTTTGTATATTATACCCACTTCCACACGCACTACAAGATATTTAGGCATAAACATTTCCCCAAGGCTTTCAGAGCTAACAAAACCATATCACTCATGGGGAGAGTTTCCACCATTAAAATAATGATACTACCAAAAATCAATGACCACTTCTCAATGAGACCCATCAGACAGTTCCCTAACTGCACTGTAAAAAATGTAATAAAACAGAATTTCTGTTTATTTTACAGATTCTTTCTGTATTTTTGAAATACCATTCAATTTACAAAAATAGACTGTGATTTTACATGACACATGTAAAATAACATGAAATCACTGTAACTGTGAAAACGCACAATATTTCTGTTCTTTAAAAAAAACAACAACATTAGAAATACATGTATTTATTGTTAAAATATGTTCCAATGTATCGTAATTTCACAAATATTTGTCTGTTATTTAATGGACTAAACTGTAAAATTCAAATTTAAAACCCTAAAAAAAGTAAAAAATCATTTAAATTGACTGAAAAATTAATAGTAAAACAACTTTTTAATTTGTAATTTTTACTATAATTTCTTGTTAATTGACTATTTTTTTTCATTGAAAATAACTACAGTTACTGTAATTTCCTAGATGGTTAAATTTATTTACATTAGTGTAACATTTATTATGGGGCACCAGCACTACCAAGTGAGCTGCAATTAAATGTTTTCAATAAAGCATTTCACTGATAGATATGCTGCTACTTTATTGCAGTTGCTGCTCCAGAACTGGAAACACTGCTTTATGACTGGATGTTCTCGTGTCATTTGTAGCATGTTCATATTGTCAAGGGAAGTTAATTAGCCATACTGTAAATCAGTTGAGGCCTATCAAAGTTAGGATCAGATTCAGTCCCATTAACACTGACATTTGTGTATAATAATATTTTTGGTACTCAGACTGCAAACTCAGACTTTTTCCTGGATTAAAATAAGGTGGTGGTACTGTAACCTAACATCCCCCTACCCACCACCATTTTTGATAATCCGGCTGTGTGTCTGTGCCTCTGTGTCTCTGTGCCTGTGCCCCTGTGTCTGTGCCTGTGCCTCTGCCTCTGTGTCTGTGCCTGTGTCTGTGCCCCTGTGTCTGTGCCTGTGCCTCGGTGTCTGTGCCTGTGTCTGTGCCCCTGTGTCTGTGCCTGTGTCTGTGCCCCTGTGTCTGTGCCTGTGCCTCGGTGTCTGTGCCTGTGTCTGTGCCCCTGTGTCTGTGCCTGTGCCTCTGTGTCTGTGTCTGTGCCTGTGTCTGTGCCCCTGTGTCTGTGCCTGTGTGCCTGTGCCTCGTTGCCTGTGTGTCTGTGCCTCTGTATTTGTGCCTCTGTGTCTGTGCCCCTGTGTCTGTGCCTGTGTGTCTGTGCCTCTGTGTCTGTGCCTCTGTGTCTGTGCCTGTGTGTCTGTGCCTGTGTGTCTGTGCCTCTGTGCCTGTGCCTCTGTGCCTGCGTCTGTGCCTGTGTGTCTGTGCCTGTGTGTCTGTGCCTCTGTGCCTGTACCTCTGCCTCTGTGCCTGTGTCTGTGCCTGAGTGTCTGTGCCTGTGTGTCTGTGCCTCTGTGCCTGTGCCTCTGCCTCTGTGCCTGTGTCTGTGCCTGTGTCCGTACCCCTGTGTCTGTGCCTGTGTGTCTGTGCCTCTGTGCCTGTGCCTCTGCCTCTGTGCCTGTGCCTGTGCCTGTGTCTGTGCCTGTGCCCCTGTGTCTGTGCCTGTGTGTCTGTGCCTCTGTGTCTGTGCTTCTGTGCCTGTGTCTGTGCCTGTGTCTCTGTGTCTCTGTGCCTGTGTCTGTGCCTGTGTCTGTGCCTGTGCCTCTGTGTCTGTGCCTGTGTGTCTGTGCCTATGTGTTTGTGCCTGTGTGTCTGTGCCTCTGTGTCTGTGCCTCTGTGCCTGTGTCTGTGCCTCTGTGTCTGTGCCTGTGTGTCTGTGCCTATGTGTTTGTGCTTGTGTGTCTGTGCCTCTGTGTCTGTGCCTCTGTGCCTGTGCCTCTGTGCCTGTGTCTGTGCCTGTGTCTCTGTGTCTGTGCCTCTGTGCCTGTGTATGTGCCCCTGTGTCTGTGCCTGTGTGTCTGTGCCTCTGTGTCTGTGCCTCTGAGCCTGTGCCTCTGCCTCTGTGCCTGTGCCTGTGTGTCTGTGCCTCTGTGTCTGTGCCTCTGTGCCTGTGTGTCTGTGCCCGTGCCTCTGCCTCTGTGCCTGTGTGTCTGTGCCTGTGTCTGTGTGTCTGTGCCTGTGTGTCTGTGCCTCTGTGCCTGTGCCTCTGTGTCTGTGCCTGTGTGTCTGTGCCTCTGTGCCTGTGCCTCTGTGTCTGTGCCTGTGTGTCTGTGCCTCTGTGCCTGTGTCTGTGTGTCTGTGCCTCTGTGCCTCTGTGCCTGTGTGTCTGTGCCTCTGCCTCTGTGTCTGTGCCTGTGTGTCTGTGCCTCTGTGCCTGTGTCTGTGCCTCTGTGCCTGTGTCTGTGCCTGTGTCTGTGCCTGTGTCTGTGTGCCTGTGTCTGTGTGCCTGTGTCTGTGTGTCTGTGCCTGTGTGTCTGTGCCTGTGTCTGTGCCTGTGTCTGTGCCCCTGTGTCTGTGCCTGTGTCTGTGCCTGTGTCTGTGTGTCTGTGCCTCTGTGCCTGTGTCTCTGTGTCTGTGCCTCTGTGTCTGTGCCTGTGTGTCTGTGCCTCTGTGCCTGTGCCTGTGTCTGTGTGTCTGTGCCTCTGTGCCTGTGTCTGTGCCTCTGTGCCTGTGTCTGTGCCTGTGTCTGTGCCCCTGTGTCTGTGCCTGTGTCTGTGCCTCTGTGCTATGCCTGTGTGTCTGTGCCTGTGCCTCTGCCTCTGTGTCTGTGTATGTGCCTCTGTACCTGTGCCTCTGTGCCTTTGTGCCTCTGTTCCTGTGCCTCTGTGCCTCTGTGTCTGTGCCTCTGTGTCTGTGCCTCTGTGCCTGGTCCTCTGTGCGTCTGTGCCTGTGCCTCTTTGTCTGTGCCTGTGCGTCTGTGCCTGTACCTCTTTGTCTGTGCCTGTGCCTCTTTGCCTGTGTGCCTGTGCCTCTTTGTCTGTGCCTGTGCGTCTGTGCCTGTACCTCTTTGTCTGTGCCTGTGCCTCTTTGCCTGTGTGTCTGTGCCTCTGTGTCTGTGCCTGGTCCTCTGTGCGTCTGTGCCTGTGCCTCTTTGTCTGTGCCTGTGCGTCTGTGCCTGTACCTCTTTGTCTGTGCCTGTGCCTCTTTGCCTGTGTGTCTGTGCCTCTGTGTCTGTGCCTCTGTGTCTGTGCCTCTGTGCCTGGTCCTTTGTGCGTCTGTGCCTCTGTGCCTGTGCCTCTTTGTCTGTGTCTGTGCCTCTGTGCCTGGTCCTCTGTGCGTCTGTGCCTCTGTGCCTGTGCCTCTGTGTCTGTGCCTGTGTCTCTGTGTCTGTGTCTCTGTGCCTCTGTGTCTGTGCCTCTGTGTCTGTGTCTGTATGTGAATGGTTTGTGTGTTTGTCGACTTCGGAACATCATAGGCGACACTGCTGTCAATCTCACAATACTCCAAATAATGAATCCATGTTTACTGCAAATAACTCAGCTGACCTGACCTAATGAGACTAAATGTTTCTGCCATTTTGGGAAACAGTAAATTAACATCATAAACTTATCTGTGGGGTGAACGAAACCATCTCAAAGAGTGAAGGAGTACCCTTTGATCAAGTACTGCCTCAACTCTGTGTCCTGGAGCTGCACTGTCATCATGGATAAAAAGTCTATGAAATTTTATACTGTAGATGAACGTCTGGTTTCTGTTCCATCAGTACGAAGGCCTTATTGAAAATCAAAATCATTTTCAGTCAAGTTGAAAATTATATTAGAAGAGATATCAAGTGTTGTGGATTCTTTTTTTGTTTTTGTTTTCCAATTCAGTTGAATTTAATTTTCAGAACCAGTTACTGTATGGTTACCTGTTACAGTTAAGCATATATATGTATACAGAATAAAAATACATGGAATGGGAAATTGTAATTGTTCTTGTTCAGCTTAGTCTCGTTCAAACACAATTCATTTAAGCCCCTTTTCTGACTGGCCAAAAAACAGTTTAAACCATTTAAAACTGAAATATGTCACAGTTTATGTTTTTTGTCACAGTTTATGTTGGGATCTTCCTGTTTTCAGGTTATGTTCTTGCCATGTTTTTCCCCTGCCACCTAGTTTCACTCATATCACCTGCTTCATTGTCATCAGCTGCACTTCATCACTAATCACTCCCTCCACAGCATTTAGTCTCCTGGTTTCCTTTCACTCATTGCAGAATCTTCACTAACCTTTCATGCCACAGCCACGATTGCCAAGTCAGGTTTTTGCAATCATAGCCACAGTAATTTCATAGTCTTGTTAACCATAGTTCTTTTGTTATTTATCCATAGTGTTGTCTTGTTTCTCTAACACTAAGTATTTTGATAATCCGGCTCAGCCGCGCTTTGTTTTTATGCCTTGTCTTGTGTTTGGAATAAACCTTTTGAATTTGAAGAACTGCATCTGGGTCCTACCTGTCACAGTTCTTGACAAAATAATTATGGTGTTATTAGGTGAGTATAGTTATTTAAGTTGAAAGTGCTTAAATATTCAGTAAATTGTTGCAATTGTACACCCAATATGTAGGTTTTCTTAAATGTTTTTAAAGATTTTATTGTTATACTGTTATTACAACTAATATAAAATAATATACAGCCTTTTTACACAATAATGCCATTAAAACCAACTAATAACAGCAGATTTCTGTAAATTTAAGCATTATTATTCATAACTATGTTAATTTTGTCATGATCTGAGTTGGCTTGGAGGTGTGTTTTGAGTTTCAGGCTGGGTGAGCAGGTTTCCACGGTTACCTGGGTGGAGTCTGGTGGCTGCCTGCTGACACACCTGTGGTGCATCTACCATCATCAAGAGCCCATCTTAAGGAGCAGCAGGAGCACCAGTCTTCGCCAGATCGTTTTGCCATCTCTGTGGTAACTTGGCCAGCTCTATCCTGAGTGTTTCCAGTTCCAAAGGAATATATTGTTAACCTTACCATGTCTCCTCGTCCCAGCCTCAGTTCTGCCTCGTCCTCCTGAGTCTTAAGGATTCCCTGGTTCTCTTCGCGTTCCTCATATCCGTCTGCTCACCCACCGCTACTCTGGATTACACCTTCCAGCTAGTCAGTCACTACCTCGCCCTCCTGCCGCGGTTTCCTCAGACCAAATGCTCCAGCCGCTCTGGACCCTTGTGATACCTGTCTTCTCCAGCATTTTCCCAGAACACAGATTCAGCACCTTTTCTAGTCTCCATTTGTGTAAAATAAAGTCTCTCTGAATTTGAATCTGCTATTGAGTCCTATCTGTATTTTGGCAGTCACCCCATGACAAATTTACCATCTTCATGGGTAATTTGTTTTAAAACGTAATATGTTTGTAATTGTTAAAATGTAAAATAAATATACATCTATGTTATCTGAAATTAACAGTAAATTCTTGCATTTGTAAACCAAATATCTAGTTCAAGTTTTTTTTTGTTTGTTTTGAAAGTTTGTTTACTGTTATATTACAAATATAAATTATTCAACTTTCTATAAAATGTCATTAACAGCACATTTCTGTAAATGTAAGCATTTTTTATTTCAATTTTATTTTATTTACCATTTTCTAGGTAATTTAATTGTTTTAAAATGTGAAAATGTTTCTAATTGCTATACAATCTGAAAATAAGGCAAAATCTTGTCAAAATTACAACTACAAACTATTTTAATTATGGAAAATAACCGTATTTTTATGAGAAAGTAATTTTCTGTTTATTTCACAGTATTTTTCTGGTGCCCCAGCTGCCAGAAAATTAGTTTTTTTTTTTTAACGGTCTGGTAAACTTCGCTCATGGCTGTGTGGCCCCTTCTAGGCCCTCCTCTGCTGTTCACTGGACTGGAGCATGGCTTTCATGTGATGGGCTGCCTGGTTTCTCTCTTCCTTGCTTCATGGAGGTTGCTGGTTGCCCAGGTCCGGGGGCCTTTCCTGTCTGCTCTTCATCTCCAGAGTGGGGTGTGGTTGTGGTCCCCTCCCCCCATTACTATACACATTTCATGTCGAGCCTTTGGCATATATCTGACACACACACACACATGCACAAGCATTCATTCACTCCCATGCTTCCGCCACATGTGACTTTGTGGCTTTAATGATAATCAGTAACTGCAGTGACTTTCCTTATAATATACTTGCTGCTGGTGATGTTGTTGCTGTTTCTCCCCCTTAATGTTTCTGCAGGTGCTCCTGACAATCCTGTGCATGGCCACAGTTTGCTCTCTTTGCTCTCCACAGATGCAGCTGTTGGTTACCTTGGTTACCTGGTTATTGGCTGTTGGTGTCTCTATCTTTTCGAGCTTTTTCCTTCCCCCTCACCTCACTCCCCCTCTTTCTTCTGTTTCTCTATTCAAGTATTTTAGAACAAACAAAAATACAATGGTGCTGCAAACTATGATGAGAACACTGGCTCTGTGGGCTTTGCTCTGCTGATGCTTCTGAGTACAGCCAAAAATTAAATATATCTCTGGCTTATAATAGATGATTCTTTATCTTTTATGCCTCATATCCAGCAACCAGTGTGAAAACTTAAATTTCAAAAGTCTGTCCAACCTTTGATTTAATCCTAAAAAGAGGCTGTAATCTAATGTCTGGGCTGTATTATGGTCTCATTGTTCTTGTTTGCACGTGTGTTTCCTCATAATGTTTACATGCATTAGATACAGTCTGTCATGGAGCGCACGGTTTTATGTCTAATTATGAATTTCTAACTCACAGCTGCTTGTGTATGCTCATAGTGGTTGATCAGCTTTGTCTACGTTAAGATTCATTGATTGGTGTGTTCTTATCTAACAGACTATTTCTGGCCTGCTTCCTTCTCAGGGAGATATTCTTTGAGTATTTAGGATTAATTCCTGCTCTCTGTTACCAGATCACACACTGAATTAGGAAAAAGAACATTTAATTGATCTATTTCCATTTGCATGGAATCAACTTAAAATATGTCAAAGTTAAAGAGGCTGATCTCAGAGACTTTAAAATGCGCACAGCTGCGGCTCAAACCAGCAACCCTCCAACTGGCAGATGACTGTTCTTTCTCCTGAACTACAGCTGCCCCATAATCCTGACCGGGTGGAGTGTTTGCTATTCGATCAGCCATATCAAGGGCACATGTCAGTCCATTACTCACTGATCTCTACTGATCTCCTCCAGCTATTTTCTGTCAGAAAATTATTGGCTATACCCTCAGTAACATCGGACATGTGTATGAGTTCAGAGCCAGAGGGCAAAGAGTATTTTGGCAGCTAATAATCCACTCCACCATGAGTTTAGCCTCCTGTGTGGAAGAAGGTACGTTATAGAGTTTTATAGGTCTAAGAGATACTTCAGACTATCGACTAACTGTAGGAGTACAAATTCTTAGAATACACAGTTGAGATTTATTGAAGATGTTATGGTTATTTTATGTTGTTTATGACTATTCGTCCTGGGAGCATTAAAGATTATCCAGTCCAGTTCAATTCACAGTGCTATTGTGTGCCAAAAGAGTGACTTCAGGTTTTTCACTGAGCTATTTAAACCCAATCATAGAGGGTGCTGCCTCTTCTCAACCACTTTGTTCCTGTCAGGAACATTGTCTGCTACTGCCATCAGACTAACTCCAGACTATTTTCATTTATAGCTCCCCAATGATGGATTGAGCTACCAAGTGCTGTCATCTCTACCTTGAAGAATCTCTTTAATACTCATCTCTAACACACCTAACTTTTCATAATCATCATCTGTTGAATGAATAAACGTCAATGTACTAACACAATGTTCTTTACACTTCATACTATAATCAGAGTTGACCCCTCAGAGGTTGTGTGATAACATGACGGGTAATATACTGCTGTAATAAAACACATTACTTGTCATGTCACAGCTAAAACATTTGTTTGTGTGTGAGTAAAGGAAGATTTTGATGGTGAATTTCGTTTTAACTTGATTTTCAAGCCAAAACTAAATGATCCAAAAGGCTGTTATGCTATCATGGAAGGAGATTTTCAGCCATTTCTGTCATGTGAGGGTAAATTTAGTGCAGAAACAGTGGAGCAGTGGTGGAATGACAGCCAATTACAAATCCACTGTGCTTGGTAGCCTTACTTATTACTACAGTATCAAATAAAAGTCAAAGCCCCAACAGACTGACATGGCTTCTGAAGACAATCCTTTGTCCTACCAGAGAACCCTTCAACCACATCAGATACAACATTTGTAGCAGAATGGGGATATTATTCCTTTTATACAATGCGGAGCAGGGCCAGATGTAACACAAACCGCTCCCAGACTGGAATTCATTTTAGACATCAGAGCAATTAGGGTCGTTTAAAAAACCTTCACTGCCAATAGACTCCCTCGTTAATTCGACAGATTCTGTATTTATCAAAAGGGATCCTGTACAGACATTTTTGTTGGGAAGGCTGACCGGAGAAAAGAGCAAAGGGGATCCTGTACAGATCAAAGGGGATCCTGTACAGAGCAAAGGGGATCCTGTACAGATCAAAGGGGATCCTGTGCAGAGCAAAGGGGATCCTGTACAGAGCAAAGGGGATCCTGTACAGAGCAAAGAAGGATCCTCTGCAGAGCAAAGGGGATCCTGTACAGAGCAAAGGGGATCCTGTGCAGAGCAAAGGGGATCCTATACAGAGCAAAGGGGATCCTGTACATATCAAAGGGGATCCTGTACAGAGCAAAGAAGGATCCTCTGCAGAGCAAAGGGGATCCTATACAGAGCAAAGGGGATCCTGTGCAGAGCAATGGGGATCCTATACAGATAAAAGGGGATCCTGTACAGAGCAAAGGGGATCCTGTACAGAGCAAAAGGGATCCTGTACAGAGCAAAGGGGATCCTGTGCAGAGCAATGGGGATCCTATACAGATAAAAGGGGATCCTGTACAGAGCAAAGGGGATCCTGTACAGAGCAAAGTGGATCCTGTGGAGAGCAATGGGGATCCTGTACAGAGCAAAAGGGATCCTGTACATATCAAAGGGGATCCTGTACAGAGCAAAGAAGGATCCTCTGCAGAGTAAAGGGGATCCTGTGCAGATGAAAGGGGATCCTGTACAGAGCAAAGGGGATCCTGTGCAGATGAAAGGGGATCCTGTACAGAGCAAAGAAGGATCCTCTGCAGATCAAAGGGAATTTTTGTTGGGAAAATACATTTTTGTCGCTCTAATAAACATGCAGTCTATCTCACAGCTGAGCAACAAACAGAAAATCAGTAGGTCTGTTCATGTTTCTCACAAATGACCTCAATTCTCATTATTCAGATTTGCTTAATGTAAAGTTTTGTAAGTATTTCATGTATTTCTTATACTAACAATTCAACCAGTTATGTAACAGACACAATGTGTAGGAAGTCAAATAAAAATGCTGTGATGTGCTGTTCAGTGTCATCTTTTTGTCACTTTTTGCTGACTAAAGACACACAAACTGAAACTTTTAAACCCTCTTTTTCATTCTGAACCCGTCTCCGATCAAACAGTAACTGTGTTCCCTCCAGCGTATTGTAGACTTGCTCCAAAGCTCCATGATAAGCACTGCTGTGTTACATTAAAACTCTGACTCTGAGGAACAGAACAATGCACAGCTTTCTGAAAATGTAGGACGGGTGACCACAACCAACACAGACTTCTGGCAATGCGTTTACAGCCTTGCTTGGTGTTGATGAAAACACACAAACCAAAGCTTTAAAGCGTCTGCAGGTCTTATGCTTTATGTGACAGCTGAAGCAGAGTTACAACGAACTGGATGTACTGGCTTGGAATGGTGGCTATTTTTTTGTTAGATCTTTTCTTTTGTCCGGCAGCATCATGTTTACCAAATCCTCTTCTCCTCTGGGTGTCTGATGTCTACTGAATGTCGTCTTTCCTCATCTTTTCCATCGTCTTCTCTCCTCTCGCTTTCTTTTTTTATATATACCTTTTATTTCAGCGTGGAAGGCTTTCTACAAATTACATTTTTCCTTAAGGTCTCCATTGAAGGCTTTCTGTATGACTTCCTACTCCAACCCTGTGGCTTGCCATTGCTTGAATGTTTGCCCTCTTTGTTTTTGCATTTCCTCCTATTCTATCTTGAAGCAGCCTAATCATTGCATTATTTTCATCATCATAGTCCTTTCTCTTGATATATTGTTCTCTAACTTTCTACCTTTTTCCATATTGTCTTTCTCCTACTGGAAAGTATCGCCAACTTACAAATGTCTCTCTTTTGTAAAGCTTTTTTTTTATGGTAAAGGCCTTTCTTTCTCTCTGTTTTGCCCTGAGTTCTTTCTTAAAGGCCTGCTTTTCTTTTCTCAGTTGACCTTCACCAAATGAAGGACATTCCTGCTCAGAATCACTTGTGCTTTCTCTCTGAGAGAGCTCCCTCTCTTTGGCCTTTCTTCAGCTAGTCTTTCATCTTGTTTATGCATCCCTCTTTACACAGAAGTCTCCTCCAGGTTCCCCCAAGAGAATGAGGAGAAAGAAGAGCGAGGATTTTGGCTTCTGCATCCATCTGGGCCTCCAGCCAATCTTTCTTCAGAGCAAGATGAAAACTGCAGTTTGATTTGTAAGATTCTCCTCATCTCTGCTGCTCTGGTTGGGATGCTAACAGTGTCACTACTACCACCACAGGCTTGAGGTATTGATATTGTGTTCTATATGTGTAATTTTCTAAGAGAAAGCACACTTTAACATATCACTGGAAAAACAACCTCTCTCCTAACTCATTCAAATGATTATTATATCATTTGTGATGCCCTGAAGAGCTACAGAGCATAAACAGCCTTTACTTCTCTCTGGTGATCGTGTTCTGTAACCTGGTAAAAAAGTTATTCTAGGGAAAAGGTACCAAATAAAACTGAGAATGTAACATTCAGTAATTTAGCTTCTTTGCTCAAGCAAGTACATTCATTCAAGTGGAGGACGCAGAAACACTGCTGGGCCTTCATGTGTTCTTAACTGCTGAACACATAGATTCATACAAGGAAGAGTCCAACTCTCTGTTACTCACACACACTTATATGGTTAAAATCACATCAGAGTAAAACTAAAGTAGAACTTTAAAGCTCCCTTTGAAATTCAGGTGTATCGATGGTGTTTCTGGGGAGATTTGAGGACACTAGCTATGCCTCACTCCCTTTCTATTCAGGCCATCATCATCTCTGAATGTTGGAATTCTATGTTGCTCAAATACAGAACCCTAAGGAACCATATGGGTTTATTCTACGTTGTATGAAAATGAAATACTTCAATCACAAAGGAAAGGTGATAAACTGGAGTACATGATGTTTATCATTAACATTTAATGCACTGCTTTTTCTCTCCCATTGCAGCGACTCCCATTTAGTTGCTATTTGCTTGTATTTTGTGATATTTTCCATCCATGCTTTGTTAGTTAGTTTAGCGCACAGCCGATAAAAGCTGATTAACATCGGTCTACAAAGCAGTTCTGTAGATACAAGCTACTTTGATCAGACGCACTCTATGGATTGTTGTCAGCTACATAAAGTGGCAGAGACAGCATAGAAGTGAGGCCGACAAACTGGCATGCTAGCCAGACTGAGGAAGCAGCCATGCAAACCAGCACTCCTGTCCCTGTTTCCTCTGAGATCCAAGATCCATCACACCCACGATGATGGAGCTTCAGATAGCCACCGACACCGCTGTACGGAACAGTTGTGTGAGGATTATGACCGAAACCTGGCTTCGCCCTGTAACTCCCGACGCTGCTGTGCAACAACCCAGACACGTTTTTCCCCTCAAATATGAATTCAGTTATGGCAACACCCTCCACCACAGCCTCTTCAGGGAATAGTGGTTAGAGGGCTCCTTTTCTACGTGTAAACCTTTGGTTTTTTAAGTTGAAGGAGGGATTACTGACCTGACCAGCCACCTCCCTTCGAAACACTGACCCATCTCCCCCAGAAATCAGTCCAATAACTTTGGTATCATCCACAAACTTACTTAATACTGCGATTATTTTGGGAAGCGACACAGTAGTGGGTGAAAAGGGTATACAGCCTGGGACTTATGAAAAGACGTACAAGTTGTTAAGCTCATTTGACATCCTTGAGCCTCTGCCTCTGTGACCTGCGATGTCATCGAGTCTCGGCCACACGCGTCCACAGTGGCCTTCTCGTTGAAGTCTGTATTCATTTGGGGCTTTCCTGCCGACTCAGCGTAGGTCATCTGGAGCTGAGCTCCTCTGCAGGCAGGAAGGAACTTCAGAGAATTGTTAACACACCTCAGAGGATTGTTGGTTGCCCTCTGTCCTTCTATGAAAGAGCATGCCAGCTCCTGCTGCCTAACAAAGTCCAAATCCGTCCTCTGAGACGCCTTTCACCCAGCACCTAGTCTGTTTGACTTGTTGTGCTACAGGTCAATAAAAGCAGACATCTTCAGACTCATAAACAGTTTCTTTAACTGGGTCATATGAACACTAAGCAAACAATAATCTTCTAAATATGCAGGTGCAAATATGCAAGCAAATGATAACTACATTGTTTATCTAAAATGTATATATATAGCATCCTGGCGGATTTCCTTTAGCTTCCTGAGACTATTTCTTCAAAATCTTCATGAACAAAGGTTGTATGTGTTCAGTATATGGGGTTGATGGCATGTAAAGGACCAGTAGAAATGTTAGTCCTTACCTTCACAGTAAAGCCACAGATGTACAGTAATATTGAGGATGCCTTTCCATTCCTTCCATCAAATTTTCAGGATGATAATACATGTAGTTACAGAGCAAGTGGGGTCTTCAGGAAAGCTACATCAACTAAACGACACAGCCAGCAAACAGTCCAGATCTCAATTCAAACAAAAAAAGAGGTCCATGATAAGGCTCCATTCTGCAAAAATGATCTGTCAACTACCGTACAATAAAGTTGGAACCTAAATGAGTATATATATATATATCCATATATATATCCATATATATATAAAATATATAGAAATAAAATCACTTATACAATTATAATATTGTCTGAAGTCCCCTACATATGTAAAACTCCCCCAAAACACAACCCTAGCATTGTTTTTAGTTCCCGTGTTTGAAAGTTCTTCATTTAGTTTTGAAGTTGACTCCACCTCCTCTGCTAAGTCCCGCCCACTCACATCCACCCTGCTGGACGGATGAAGCCAGCTTCTGGTGGAAATGTTCTGCTGTCAGCTGTACTGAGGAGCATGCATCTTCCATCCAGCAGCAGCCTCAGAGGATATAAGAGCCCAGTGGATAAACTATATCTGAGGCTAATGTTCCAGCAGAGTTAGCTAAAGACTGTGAATGTGCAGCAGCCACTTTTCATCCCACTGTTTTAACAACTTGGTCCAGTTCAACGCTGGACTGAAGGAACTGAGCCACAAAGAGGATCAGTTCCAACTCTCAGAGCCTGAACTTCAGAGCAGGGAAATGGAAGCATCTGAGAAATAACTCCTCATGGTTTATTTACTGATTTATTTCTTCCTTTAGCAGCAGCTAACGCTAACAGCTTAGCTAATGAAGATGACGTACACCAACTTCTAAGGAGTTGTTGCTGTTCCTTTCTGAAAGATGAACATTATTGTTCCCACATTACTTTGTTAGCTGAAGCTTTCTAGCTGAACGGTTCCGTTCTGTAACTCAGACAACCTGCAGCTGTGTTTAAGGTGTGTTTCCAACACAACACCGGTCCTCTCCTCACTCTCGCTGTGTTAACGTTACATTATCGGCATGTTTCTGATAAAGATGGAGGTCTCCAGGTACAACTGTTTAATGAGGTTAATATATCCAAAATGTTTAAACGCAGTAATTAACGGAACACATGCATTACTACGAGTTACGCTGTGCACATCTCCGGCTTGGTCCATTACTGTTGATGAGAAAGCATTGTTTGCTAGCATCTGCTGCTAACTTCCAGCTAACTGCTAAACTGTTTCCCTCTGGGATCAATAGAGTAACTATCTATATCTATAAAGAGAGCTGGAGTGTTTCTGGTCTGACTGGAGGAACAGCTTTATTATGTCTGTGTTACTACATTAAATCTGCTGACCTGACCAAAACGGTGAAGTTGACTCCGGCCCGAAAACAGAATGTTCACAGAGAAGTGTCAAAATAGGGTTTCGATAGAGAGCCACTGTGCTTAAACCAACAAGCATTTTGACTAGAAGCTGTCTCGTACATCTCAATAAGGCCTCTCAATAAGTGACAGAAGTGAAGTGAAGCCTCTCCTGCTTCTCAGACAAGCTTTGACCAAAAAGCAGTATTGGGCACCCTGTTTCAGAAAATACTAAACATTTGCTGAGGGAGCTAGCATGGCCTGAGGCTTAAGTGGTCTTTTAGAAGAAGCTGTGGTTGAGTTCAGTGTAACATTATTGATTTATAATCACTGCTGTACTCCACTCCGTGACCTCTACTGTACATGGGGAAGACCAGGCCTGTTTCTAAGAGCAGAATAAGATTGGATCTAACATCTTATTTTCATTCAGCCCCTGGCTTAGCTGTAGCCCACTGCAGCCTCCTCTCACCCACCATACCTTTATTTACCAGAGGAAGCATGCTGCATTTTTATAAAAGCCCATGTCTGGAAGAATTAATGCAATCCCTAACCAAGAAGAGGAGTTTCAATTAGGGAGCAGGACAAGTTCGAATAGGATGAATTCAAGCAAAAATTTCACTGGCACTTCATCCCATACATGAGAGGAATATACAATCCAGCACACAAGCTGCTGAAGCTGCTTCCTTATTTCTGCCTCAGTGACTGACTGTGCTCCATCCACATTCGCAGTATCATTTCCATGCAGTGCATCCTTCCTCTCTTAACTTGATGGACTGTCAGAATGCTGCTCATTTCTGCACATTATCCACTCGTTTTTTCTGTGAGGACTTTCAAAGTGATGTTGAGTGGAGATAAAAATTCAAAGATGGTTCATTCATACTTTCAGAAGAGTCACACATTGGACTAATACACAGAAGATGTGTGTTTCTCCTGAAATTTGCCTCCAGAGCTGATTAAACTGGACAGGCTACAGTGTAGTCAGGGATCCTCTATCATTTCTTTAGCCTCCTTACTTACTGCCTATCTTCACCTAACCATCCCAGCCTGATGCTCTATTCATGTCATTTCTTTGCTTTTCCCCTCACCTCTTCCTCACTCTTTTTTCCCATAATGCACCATTTTCTTTTTCTTTCAACCTCATTTTTGATCCCATCCTTTTCCTTTTGGCTTTCATCTTCCCTCATTGTCTTTTGTTCCTTTCTGACTGATTTTATGACCTTCATATTGTCTTTTCCTCCCCTTTTAATTTTCTGATGTGTCTTTGTCTTCATTGCCTCACCTCTCTTGTTTTTTCCTGCATCCCTTCCCTCCCATCGTTTTCTTTCTCTGCTTTTATCATCTTCCCCATCATTCAACTCCCATTTTTACATTGTTGACCTCTACCATCTTTTCCATCTACTGTGTGCTGTTTTTTCATTGCTTGTCCTCCCCTCTCTTCATTCCGCTTCTCTTCTCCTCTTCCATTGTTGCCTACCGCCTTCTAATGCTTTTCATCATTCCTCTCCTTTTCCCATACTTTCCAATCATGAAAGTATATTGTCTCATGTCATTCACTTACATCTTTCACCTGTTCCTCTCTATTTCTGTCCTCATTTGTCTTCTTTCCTCCTCACGCCTGTTTTACATTCTCTGTTGACCTTTATCATCTTCAGCATGTTTTCCTTGTCTTTGACTCCCTGGAGTAGTAATGTACCCCTCTCTTTCTTTACTCTCTCTTTGCTTCTGCTCATCCCAGTAAAAGAATGCAACAAAACCAGCGATTTAAAAATAAATTAAAAACAAAATTACGGAGACCTGCATCAAAAAGATGAATAGAGTTGCTCACTCTGCCTCCAACAACTCCCCAGATACCAAGCTGATGGGATCTGGTGGCATCTGTGAGAAGCAAGCCCAATCCACAGATCCCACCCCACGATTCACAAATCTACTGAATGATCTATTGGCAACTTTCCAGCGTCAGAAACTCCTGCTTATGTCCACAGATGTTTTTTTTCAGAGCTCTTTTGAAAGAAAGAGGGTTACCAATATTGATATAATTATTTAACAATGCGGTGCAATTCACTGTTTTCTTTACAATAAATTGAGAATACCAGATGAGACTCCTTATTGTGTTTATATGTACTCATACATTTTAGCATCCAGTGCATGTGTGAAAACAGACACTCAGTGGGTCTACATGATGAGATTAACTGGATTACAGCTATAGTTGGGTTCTGCTCCTTATCTGAGGGTAATTATCCTTGGATATATGGCGGTGAATGAATGGAATCACTGGCACAAAGCATGTCACACCCCGGTACGATAGGTGGCGCTGTACCCATTTCAGCTATCGCTAATAGAGACACTTCCTGTTGGCGTCTTCACCACCAACAACAACAAACTCAGGCATTCAGAAAGATGGCGAACGCAGAGCGAGATGAAGCTGCGTCCCTCTACATCTGTGATGAGCTGGTTATGGCACAGACGATGCACAACGGCGCATTCTCCATCGAGTTGTTTGTTTCTTTCTGATGGCAGCGACATCAACAGTAATATTGTCTCCTTCCACTTCTGGGTGACGATCGCGGGAAAGAATCTGGAGCATGCACAGAACGCTCGATCCGATCCACTGTCGTCTCCAGGCACGTTCAGCGGTCATTTGGATGGAGTTATCTCGGGGTCTTAATTCGATCGCAAGTAACCCGATCCGATTAAATTTCTTGTCGGATTAAGCTTGTTACATGAGCTGAATAACTCAGTCTTATTGTAATTTAGCCATTAATCCGATCCGATTGCCCGCATGTAACCGCACTGACTGACACCACTTCTGCCTCCCTCTCTCGCCTGTCTGTCTGCAGTAATTGATGAAGCTAAAGAGACTAAACAGAAGCAAGGCTGCAGGTTCAGATAGTGTTAGCCCCAGGGTCCTTAAGCCCACCAAGGAGGAGCTATTTGGGATTCTACAGCACCTTAAACTGAGTCAGGAGAAGATTCCAGTGCTGTGGATGAAGAAAAATGCTGCAGAAGTTATGAAACATAATGGACAATACTGCACACCCTCTACATAACATAGGATCAGACAGTGAAGTGTGTTCATTGAGAGGTTTCTTTCAATTGATGCAAACATTTATTCAAAGACCATTGATATTAACTCACTCTATGTTTGCTACACACACTGTAAAATTAGATGATGCCAAATAATTTGCTAAACATAAATGGCCCGAGATTATATGGTGCTGTTGGACCTATTCTGGGTTCTAACCACATTTTCAACTCTAAGTCGTCAGATACTGCTGCTTGGTCAAGAGCTCCTCACATTAATTTCCAACACATCTGGCACCCTTTAGCATCAAACAGTGTAAACACACTGACAACTGCTCTGCAGCAGCACCTCGTCGTTTATCCTTCTGCAGCTGGAACACAACGGCTGCACCAATTGTTGTCACGGCTAGGTTTACTAGCCATTCCTTTAAACAATGAGAACCCAAATGCAGACACTGCAAGCAGAGGTGAAGGAAGTTAACAGGATTAACTGAGTCGAGGTGGTGATTGCAGATTGTTGGGGAGCTCCAGGAAAAGAAACGCTCTGAATAAGGAGAGAGGTGGTTAGGAGGGTTGTAAGGAACGATAAATCAACAAGCGATTGCTGGTTTGTCCTTACGGTGACCAGAGGGGAATCCAGGTAGGAGAGCAGGGTGCTGGCTGTGGTACTGTGGCTCTGAGTCAGCAGTGGGGCGAGAAGGCGGGTAAGTGAAGCGGATGGCAGTGGAGGATCCAACAGCCATGTCGATCCAGACACGAGCAACCTGAGCTTGGAGAGCAGGCAACGGGAGTAAGCGCTGAGAAGATTGTCTGAGAACATAGGTAGGCGCCGTATTACCACTCAGGAAGTGAGCTAATCCAGCGAAGACATGAGCTCTGCAGATTCTTAAGAAGGATGTTCTGACGTAGATGGGTAGATGAAGAACAGGTGTGACGGCAGGAGTGATCCAGCCTCCGCCCCAGACTCCCAGGAAACCTGCCCTGCCCTCATCTAAGACTCAGAAACCAAACAGCAACAAACACAGCCAAGCATCATCATGACGGAAAAATGTCCCTCTATAGTGCTGCCTTTTCAACAATCAACATGACCATTAAAGGCAGTCACAGGGGAGGGGGCGGCAGGCACCTGACTTTGAATCATGAAACTCTTATTTAAGTCCAAGCTTGGCATCACTGTTTGTCATTTACAATTTGTTGTCTTTATTTTTACCTCCTTAGCACGACTAAAGCTTATTTTTCTTTATCAAAAGTACTATGTTAAGTCTGGGAAAACATGCTTTGGACACATTTTCCACAACACCATGGAGACGTGTCCAGCAACCACTACATCGCCAGCTCAGGAAACCCTGTCCTTCCAATCAGTTGCATACAGTTTACGTTAACTTGCTCAGTTTACTCCTCTTTCAAATTATGCTTGCTAATTGAGGACATGGATGCTATCAGTAAGCAAGAATAGTTGGAATGCATGGGCTGTTGGTGTTTGTATCAGTTGAATTTTACAATGTTGCCAACAGTAGCTCAGAGGTGCATGTTGTCTGTGGGGTTCGTTAGCGCCCACTCCTTGCTCCTCCTCAGCTCCACCCCATCTAGCCAACATGGAAATAGCCAAAATATTAAATCAAGGCTTCAAATCAGCAGCCCAAAACTGATGGACGAGGTCAAGGAGGGTTTGTTTTTTTAATTATAAACCAGCTATGTTCTGGTGCTGTTCACAAATGTTTGCATTTGAAAAGAATTCAGCCAGCAACTGCACAAAACTGAGACATTTTGGAGACTGATGGCAGCATCGAACAGGAAGAGCCACAGATTCCTCAGATTTTACACAGCATCCTGCTAAGAAAATGAAAGCCTGCATTAGATTTAATGAAATTCCACAAAAATGAGCTGCCCAACAGAAAAAAGCCTGAGCCCAGCTGTTGCTATAGCCAAACACAAATCACGTGTTTGGTTCTATAATTTCCAAATATTTCTCAATCTCTAATCTGATCATTTTTTGCCACTAGCCTGGCCATATTTTGAGACTTCCTCTGAGATTTTACAAAGGCTCAGTCCGGATAATCACACATTTAGGGCATGACTATTGTACTTTCCCATCACTTCTCAGGACACCCATAGTTTGTGCTCAGTTTACTTGCAACTTTTTGTGAAACAGGAAGATTGCATGAAAAGATAACATATCTCTATTGATTTATTGATTTGAGGCACTTTGTCAGCTCCACATTCATGACAACTGCATGGACAACACTCTTATTATTGCCAAAAAAGAGACTTGTACAGTGTAGGAATCAGACATTCGTGTTTTTTTTTCTGTTGCATTCTCACTCAGTTTGAGCTCCCTGTCTGGCCTAACCTACATACCAACCCAAAATACTCATGACTTTACATAATGACATAACAGACAAGGACAGGCATATTTGTGAAAAAGTAGATACAGAGATGTGTCATACAGAAGAATTGTGCTTTAAAGCTACTCATCCAAAATTATTATTCATCACACAAACATGAATTATATAGAAATTTACCCCAGAAACCATAACAGAAGCCTTTTCTGGTAAGATTCTACATTCTTCACAGTTAATTCCCCTCATAAGTGCTACTAATATTCAACTTAAACACAGATTAAAATTTTTAATCTACATTTTATGCATTGCTAACTCTAAGATTTTCTTCAGAGCTGGCAAAAAAGAGTGCGCAGACATCTAGAATGTTACATCAGTAAAGCCACCGCAGTAAATTTTTGATCCTCCTACTTTTTAGATCAGCATCTGCTTCAGATAAGGGAGTTTTGTGCCTGTTTCAGTCAAAGTCTGCTTTAGTTAATATGGTCTGCTGAGTTCATTTTGAGTTTGTGGGGTGTCACTGTATTCCACCATTTATCACCATTTATCTTACAGAAATTCTTTGTACGTGACTTTTATATTAAAGAGGGATATTTCCTACAATCAGTCTTCATTTAAATATCTGATAAAAAGCCATATTTCAGGCTCAATCAATATAGTTCTAGTACAAGATAAAGATAGCATGGATACAGCGAAATGATACTTAGATAATCCAATGGGATCCATTTAAAATGAAATTGGTTATTGTTTAGAGGGATCATTAGTATCATTTTGTGATATTCCTTTTTCCAAGCAGACTTACTTTTGTCACAATTTATGTTCTGTTCCATGTCTTGTCTCGTCATTTCCTGTTTTATTTTGAAAAATCCCTGACTTTCTCCTCTCGTTTCAGGTATCTTGCCCTTCCTCCCATGTCAGGCTTCTGATTGTCTTCCCTGATTCCCAAAGTGTTTCCACCTGTTCCCCTTGGTCCCTCATGTGTTCAAATAGTCTGCGTTAGTCTTCTCTTGTGCCAGTATGTTGTCTCTTCTCATGAGTCTCATTACCAGCCTTACCTTGAGCCATAGTTTGTCACAGTCATTGTTCCACAAGCCTGCAGTGAGCGATCCTCCTGCAGAGCTATCTTGATTTGTAATTCATTCATAGTTTATTTATCAATACCGGTAAGTTTCGTAGCATTGTTTTGTTCCTCCGTTTTTGGAGTGTTTTTTGTTCTTGAGATCCTGTGTGCCGCCGTTAAAGGTGTGTTTAAGTTTACAATTAAAGTTTCATAGTGCCTCTGTTTTTTTTAAGAGCGTCTTTTGTTTAAATCTGCCTCATTAGGAGAGCGTGAGAGTTTGTTTGTTACTGTTCATAGCTTTTCTGTTTCCCTCCTGAGTTGGAGCGGTTTATGCTTTGTAACTTTCATAGCTGCGCTCATCCTCTGCCATAGTTACTGAGGAGAGTGCCTAGGATTTCATAGCCCATTTTTTTGCTCTGCTTGGAGATCCTCGCCCTCTCTTGCTCTATGTGCTTTGTTTAAATAATAAACATCTCTTCGAATCTGAAAAGACCCTGCGTCTGTGTCCTGAGTCCGTGGTCAACTTTTCTTATTATTGTTCCAGTTTCCTGATGAAATGACTCCTCTGTACCGACACACTTAGTCAAAGAGCTATTTAATTTTGCTTCGTACTTTAGTCTGTCCCTAAAAGACACTCATGTGGTTATAATCTCATTTTTCCACTGGAACAGAAAACTCAAATAATGGATGTTTAGAGGCCTTGCAGTTGTATGGATTAATGTACTTAAAATAGACAAGTTGACTGTGAAACTTTTGCAAATATTTGATTTTATTCAAGTTGTCTTGGACATATATCAAATTTCAAATACCATGACTACACTTTAAGTTATGATTATGTTATAGGGCAACCTTTACAAATGATTCTTTCACTAAACAGCTAGTTTTCATTCATAAATCTAAGTAATTTTTCTACCTGAACTTAACCAGGATATTTTGTAGAAACCAATATTAAAGCATCAACCATCAATACAATTAGAAAAAGGAGATACCTATGATATTAGAGGGAAATAAAAGCCTATGTACTATGCAACTGACATTTACAATAGGAAACCTTTACAGGCAGTAACAACTGGAGTAGGTATACTAAGCTTTATAATAACTAAAATGTTAATCACTTGCCTAGAATTGCTCACTAGCCAGTCAATGGTAGTTGCTAGCCTCAGGATACCACTGACTAGCTTAGTCTATATTTGCTAGCGACCGGCATTGTAGTCTAGCCAAAGGATGCTAGTAAAGGATGTTAATAATTAGTTTAAGGGTAATGAAGACATCTAAGTGACTAACGTAGCCCTAAACACTTCTACGTTTATGCTAACATATGTTATTCGTATCATGTAAGTTATGTTCTGTTCCATGTCTTGTCTCGTCATTTCCTGTTTTATTTTGAAAAATCCCTGACAAGCAAGGGCATGTTATTGTGACAGCCCCACACAGTTTCAGCAGAAAAGTCAAAATAAGATTACGCTAATCTTACAGTTTTTCCCTTTAGTTGTCACTCTGTAGGCTGGGAAATAAAAAAATAAAATAAAATAAAAAAAACCCATAATATTACAACATGAAAAAATCATTTTTAAGGAATGGAAATTTTAGGATGTTGTCCTTGTTGTCTGGAAAAACTTCCCCTTGAGATGATCATTTGTGAAATCTAAAATACATTACAAAATTAAAATCATATGAGTTTTGAGAATTTATATTTGTAACAAGTAGTGTTTGGACCCAACTGCAACACACTGACAAGTTGGATTAATTCTAAGCTCACAGTTTACTCTTTTGTCAGGCAACAATTCTGTTAAGGGAGCAGATGGGGGAGGTAGTCCAGGGGAGCAAAAGTCCAAAATCTGACCAGGCAGATAGATTCAAAGGGAAGCAAGTCCACATGATAAAACTTGTAGTCAGAGGCAGAAGGCAGATGGATTTACCAGGAAATAAACAGAGAAGGCAGATCAAAAATAAGCATGGTCGGAAACAGGTGATCAATCCAGGGAAAAAGGCTGCCAAGTCTTGCATCAGAAGAGCAAAAAACAATCTGGCAAGGAGTGAATGAACTAGAGAAGACTTTGTACTGGTTTACTTGGCGAGTGGCGAAGTAGTAGTGCACAGATGAGCTGAGTTGACTGATGAAGTTGACATGGCTGGTTGGCAGAGTGGGGCAGAGGAAGAGTGAGCGGAACGGTACTGGGAGGTGAGCTGATTTGGCTGATGAGGTGGGCGTGGCTGGTTGGCAGAGTGGGGCAGAGGAAGAGTGAGTGGAACAGTACTGGGAGGTGAGCTGATTTGGCTGATGAGGTGGGCGTGGCTGGTTGGCAGAGTGGGGCAGAGGAAGAGTGAGTGGAACAGTATTGGGAGGTGAGCTGATTTGGCTGATGAGGTGGGCGTGGCTGGTTGGCAGAGTGGGGCAGAGGAAGAGTGAGTGGAACAGTACTGGGAGGTGAGCAGATTTGGCTGATGAGGTGGGCGTGGCTGGTTGGCAGAGTGGGGCAGAGGAAGAGTGAGTGGAACAGTATTGGGAGGTGAGCTGATTTGGCTGATGAGGTGGGCGTGGCTGGTTGGCAGAGTGGGGCAGAGGAAGAGTGAGTGGAACAGTACTGGGAGGTGAGCAGATTTGGCTGATGAGGTGGGCGTGGCTGGTTGGCAGAGTGGGGCAGAGGAAGAGTGAGTGGAACAGTATTGGGAGGTGAGCTGATTTGGCTGATGAGGTGGGCGTGGCTGGTTGGCAGAGTGGGGCAGAGGAAGAGTGAGCGGAACGGTACTGGGAGGTGAGCTGATTTGGCTGATGAGGTGGGCGTGGCTGGTTGGCAGAGTGGGGCAGAGGAAGAGTGAGTGGAACAGTACTGGGAGGTGAGCTGATTTGGCTGATGAGGTGGGCGTGGCTGGTTGGCAGAGTGGGGCAGAGGAAGAGTGAGTGGAACAGTACTGGGAGGTGAGCTGATTTGGCTGATGAGGTGGGCGTGGCTGGTTGGCAGAGTGGGGCAGAGGAAGAGTGAGTGGAACAGTACTGGGAGGTGAGCTGATTTGGCTGATGAGGTGGGCGTGGCTGGTTGGCAGAGTGGGGCAGAGGAAGAGTGAGTGGAACAGTACTGGGAGGTCAGCTGATTTGGCTGATGAGGTGGGCGTGGCTGGTTGGCAGAGTGGGGCAGAGGAAGAGTGAGTGGAACAGTACTGGGAGGTGAGCTGATTTGGCTGATGAGGTGGGCGTGGCTGGTTGGCAGAGTGGGGCAGAGGAAGAGTGAGTGGAACAGTATTGGGAGGTGAGCTGATTTGGCTGATGAGGTGGGCGTGGCTGGTTGGCAGAGTGGGGCAGAGGAAGAGTGAGTGGAACAGTACTGGGAGGTGAGCAGATTTGGCTGATGAGGTGGGCGTGGCTGGTTGGCAGAGTGGGGCAGAGGAAGAGTGAGTGGAACAGTATTGGGAGGTGAGCTGATTTGGCTGATGAGGTGGGCGTGGCTGGTTGGCAGAGTGGGGCAGAGGAAGAGTGAGTGGAACAGTACTGGGAGGTGAGCTGATTTGGCTGATGAGGTGGGCGTGGCTGGTTGGCAGAGTGGGGCAGAGGAAGAGTGAGTGGAACAGTACTGGGAGGTGAGCTGATTTGGCTGATGAGGTGGGCGTGGCTGGTTGGCAGAGTGGGGCAGAGGAAGAGTGAGTGGAACAGTACTGGGAGGTGAGCAGATTTGGCTGATGAGGTGGGCGTGGCTGGTTGGCAGAGTGGGGCAGAGGAAGAGTGAGTGGAACAGTATTGGGAGGTGAGCTGATTTGGCTGATGAGGTGGGCGTGGCTGGTTGGCAGAGTGGGGCAGAGGAAGAGTGAGTGGAACAGTACTGGGAGGTGAGCAGATTTGGCTGATGAGGTGGGCGTGGCTGGTTGGCAGAGTGGGGCAGAGGAAGAGTGAGTGGAACAGTATTGGGAGGTGAGCTGATTTGGCTGATGAGGTGGGCGTGGCTGGTTGGCAGAGTGGGGCAGAGGAAGAGTGAGTGGAACAGTACTGGGAGGTGAGCTGATTTGGCTGATGAGGTGGGCGTGGCTGGTTGGCAGAGTGGGGCAGAGGAAGAGTGAGTGGAACAGTACTGGGAGGTGAGCTGATTTGGCTGATGAGGTGGGCGTGGCTGGTTGGCAGAGTGGGGCAGAGGAAGAGTGAGTGGAACAGTACTGGGAGGTGAGCAGATTTGGCTGATGAGGTGGGCGTGGCTGGTTGGCAGAGTGGGGCAGAGGAAGAGTGAGTGGAACAGTATTGGGAGGTGAGCTGATTTGGCTGATGAGGTGGGCGTGGCTGGTTGGCAGAGTGGGGCAGAGGAAGAGTGAGTGGAACAGTACTGGGAGGTGAGCAGATTTGGCTGATGAGGTGGGCGTGGCTGGTTGGCAGAGTGGGGCAGAGGAAGAGTGAGTGGAACAGTATTGGGAGGTGAGCTGATTTGGCTGATGAGGTGGGCGTGGCTGGTTGGCAGAGTGGGGCAGAGGAAGAGTGAGTGGAACAGTACTGGGAGGTGAGCTGATTTGGCTGATGAGGTGGGCGTGGCTGGTTGGCAGAGTGGGGCAGAGGAAGAGTGAGTGGAACAGTACTGGGAGGTGAGCTGATTTGGCTGATGAGGTGGGCGTGGCTGGTTGGCAGAGTGGGGCAGAGGAAGAGTGAGTGGAACAGTACTGGGAGGTGAGCTGATTTGGCTGATGAGGTGGGCGTGGCTGGTTGGCAGAGTGGGGCAGAGGAAGAGTGAGTGGAACAGTACTGGGAGGTGAGCAGATTTGGCTGATGAGGTGGGCGTGGCTGGTTGGCAGAGTGGGGCAGAGGAAGAGTGAGTGGAACAGTATTGGGAGGTGAGCTGATTTGGCTGATGAGGTGGGCGTGGCTGGTTGGCAGAGTGGGGCAGAGGAAGAGTGAGTGGAACAGTACTGGGAGGTGAGCAGATTTGGCTGATGAGGTGGGCGTGGCTGGTTGGCAGAGTGGGGCAGAGGAAGAGTGAGTGGAACAGTATTGGGAGGTGAGCTGATTTGGCTGATGAGGTGGGCGTGGCTGGTTGGCAGAGTGGGGCAGAGGAAGAGTGAGTGGAACAGTACTGGGAGGTGAGCTGATTTGGCTGATGAGGTGGGCGTGGCTGGTTGGCAGAGTGGGGCAGAGGAAGAGTGAGTGGAACAGTACTGGGAGGTGAGCTGATTTGGCTGATGAGGTGGGCGTGGCTGGTTGGCAGAGTGGGGCAGAGGAAGAGTGAGTGGAACAGTACTGGGAGGTGAGCTGATTTGGCTGATGAGGTGGGCGTGGCTGGTTGGCAGAGTGGGGCAGAGGAAGAGTGAGTGGAACAGTACTGGGAGGTGAGGTGAGCCATTGAGCAGAAATGTGATCTGAGGATTTAAGCTGCAGAGTTTAGTTCTGGATGTGATGTAGCTCCTGCCACTTGTACAGAGGCTTCTTAAGAGAATGCCATTATTGGCCATATTTAATCATATGAGTAAATCACCTAAAAGTTTGGGTTAGAAGTCGACAAACAAGTAGACCTTCTCATTATTAATGACACTGGCTCGGTTTGTTTCTGTAACAAAAACTATACACAATCTCCTTACCCAATGGATATTACTTTTATGCAGTTTGGCTCTGATCAAAAACAACTTTTTACCTGGTCTACTGCTGTGGTTAGCCCATTTGTCTTTTCCATTTGGCTGTTTCTGAGAGGGCAGGCTGTGTATGTGTTTGCTTTCCTCCGGTCTTTTAGCTCTCCTCACCTGTGATTCATCTGCTCATTAACTGACTGTAGATCTTTATTTTGCCCCCTCACTGTTCTCTGGCAGTGTCACAGTTTAGTCATCCAACCATCAGTAATTTTCCATCGATCCTGCTTCTGCCCCACACACCTCATCAGTTAACTCCACTCACCTGTGCACACAGCTGCCTCTCATCACATGCAATCAGCCCAGCATATAGTCACCAGCTCCACACTCTATCCTTTGCCAGATTGTTCTTAGCCATGCATGTCTTTCCAGCGTTCTCCTGCCAGCTTTACCGGTACCGACCTCGCCTGTCCCTGATTCCCTGCTTCGTCTGCCTCCTGGTAATTCGACCCAGCCTTCTGTCCCTGACCAAGAACTTTGCCTCTCCTCTCCTGATTCCTGTTTGCCGGTTTCTAAACCGTTTGTCTGCCTGCCAGAGTTTCAGTAAAGCCTTGAACTTTTTACCACTGTCTTCTGACTCCTTTGTACTGCAACTGGGTCCATACACCACCCGTTACAGGCAGTTTGTCGTATGTGCCAGCGATAAACAGATTAATCTGCCTCTGAGTCTGTTGTCTGCACATTTTCATGCTCAGTTCCTGACTTCTTACTTATCTTTTCTCTCCTGTTTTACAGGAGTCAGGCCTGCCTGGAACACAACCTACAACATATCTTCTTGCTTCTGTGTTTTCTCTTGGGTTCACTTGTTTTAACCAAGTATTTGAGTGAATAAACTCCTACTTTCAAATATCAGTCATAAGACTTCAATATTTATGAAATTTACATTTCTTAGTGTATTTTCTTTTTCAGGGCCACGGAAGCAGTACAAGATAAAAACATCTTGCAGCGACAATCCTACTCCACACCCTCAATTTGTAATAATACTAAGTGTAATAATCCAGGATATAAATATGTATGAATATAAACCTACAATCCTAATATTATCTGTCAGGGTTGGTTTATTTCTCTCAGTAAGCACTCTGGAACTGTGTTAAGAAAATAATAAAACAAATAATGAAAGCTGGCTCTATGCTGAGGATGGTTCAAGAACTTATCACGCACAGACAAAGGCATGGGCAAGCTTTCTCATAATGAACAACACTGCAGTCTACATAAGATTGTAAGCAAAGAATAAACTGTATTCAATAAGGTGTTACTTCAACTCTGCTGCAACAAACAACGTCACAGGAGGATATTCCTGCCCACAGCCACTGAATGAGGACAGAGACTAAGAGATGATTTGTCAAACCTGATTAACATGGTTGGAATAATGCCTTTTTTCTGTAATGATTATATGTTGAAATGGCAAGGATCCATAAATATGTCTTAATATGACTATCATTTTGAGCATTAAAGATTACATATTCAGTAAAAATCCCTTCTTCCTGTTCCTGGGAGCATATATCAGGGTGTCTGAAGTCACCAGCAGGTGTAAAACTCCCCAAAACACAACCCTGGTATTTATTTAGTTCCCCTTTGTTTCAAAGCTCCTCATTTAACGAGCCTGTTCTGATTTTCATTTCTCCACCTCCTCCGCTAAACCCCGCCCCCTCACATCCACCCTGCTGGGCGGATGAAGCCAGCTTCTGGTGGAAATGTTCTGCTGTCAGCTGCACTGAGGAGCATGCATCTTCCATCCAGCAGCAGCCTCAGAGGATATAAGAGCCCAGTGGATAAACTATATTGGATCATGGTTCATGGAATTATTTTGACAGCGCTGATTGGATACATTTGTATCGTACGTTTGACAATAAGATTATGCTATTGGCTAATCTGCTACAAAACCCCGCATCCTCGGGGCGAGTTCTTCATTGCCCCAGAGCTGAATTTGAGACATGCAGATAGTGGACGTGCAGGAAAAACTGATTTTACACGATATATTTTTTTTAAACAATATTTTACACATGCTACTGGGTATATCAATATTTTAAACATGAAATTTTGACATTTTTGTAAAATTCTAATGAGTGATGCTTTCTGTTCGGAGGATGGCGCCCTCGGATGGCGCCACTGTTGTTCATATTCTATTTTTCACATCCCGGCCCAGAGATAGAGAAGGCGAGAATGAGATCCACGCCTCTCAGTCACAGACAGTCAGTACAGTCGGGTCTTGGCCTAAAGGAATATGGTGATGTGCGATTGGGCATGGGGAGCAGGGCCGTAAAGTGGGGGGGCCAATGGAGATTTCCAGCTTTCTAGTTGAACGGTTCCGTTCTGTAACTCAGACAACCTGCAGCTGTGTGGATAAGGTGTGTTTCCAACACAACACCAGTCCCCTCTTCACTCTCGCTGCTACATTGAACGCTATGGGAGCCTCCAGGGAACCATGATTGGATGTATGAGCTGTGCAAGTGTGTGTGTGGCGGTTGCCCTCTGCACTCATGATTGAGCACAATTGATGTAACAACCTGGGCCATATATTTAGCATGTTTATGCACATACATTCATTCACCCTGTCACATTCTTATCATACAGCTGCTGTGTCGTCCTGAGGTTTCAAACTATCGGTACCCGCAGTTATGTTCTATGTACTTGCTGCTGGTGTTGTTGCTGTTTGTGTTATTGTTTTGTCTCTGCTGTCTGCTTACAGGTGGTCCTGATGGTTCTCTGCCTGGTTTCCCTACAGAGGCCGTGGGATGTGTTCTGTTTGGTTTCTACAGATGTAGCAGCTAAAGAAACAAAGAAGAAGACATTGAATACAATGAGTGAAATAGAAATAAAACAGTGTTTACGAGATAACAGTTAAGAGATGCCACTCAACCAGATGAAAATAATCAGAGGTCTGACTAGAAAAGGTAAATTAATCCATCTGTAAGCGGTTCAACATTCAACTGAAACTGGGAAATCAAATTTTACAAACTTCCTTCAACAACAACAACAAGTAGTAAAGTAAAATATTGATTTTCTACTGAGAAATATACTCTCAGCCAGATATAACACTTCAGGCCTACATCTCAATTTCAACCCAGGACTTTAAATGCTGTGGCAGATGCTCGACCTTACTGAGCTGCTCAGAATCAATGAGAGCAGAACAAGCTTCTTCTGAAGAGACAGAGGGCAAATAGTGACACTGAAGCAGTGTGTACAGTTTTGGGGCGTGACATCTATATCTAAGAGGCCTAAGAGAACCATACCAGGTGTGCAAAGAACCACAGAAGCATGCTGGGCCTGGGATGAGCCTGGACATTATACAAAGAACTGCCAAAGACCACGAGGAAACTGATCCTCAGCGTGACCAAGGCCAGGCTCTGCAGGGTGGAGCGAGAGGCCCGGCGGATACCTGGGCGGGGCCACACTTTAGGATGGAAATTAACATACAAATATTTCTTATCCCATTGTCTAATGAGACACCAAACACTTTATCAGGGAGAGATGTTTTTTTTATAAATTAAAATGAAAAAATCTGGTAGTCTCCTGTATATTTTGATAAAAATGATTAAAACAAAGCTTCTAATGTTGAAACAAACGGAAACAACTGGTTTCTTTTTGAAAGACATCATTTTTTCAGTTACAAGATGCAACACATATCCGAATCCTGTGTGATGCATCAGTGGTAACAAAACCACAGAGAGGCTGTTATAGCGACAGAGAGCCCACCATAGATCAGCGCTTTTCTCAGTTGGTGAGAAAAGAGCTGAAACTAACTCCAAATTTTCCAAATTAGCCAGAAGACAAAGAGGGAGTCATCAAATAGTTGATTACCTTGAGATATATAAATAAATATATATGATATAGAAGGAGCTATATAAATACAATTTAATTCAATTAACTTTGATTCATACAGGCAGAGTTATTGGTTAAAACACAAAGTGAGTATATTAACAGGTGTAAAACAGAGAAATCCATGTATAGGTTAGAGCTTGATCTGAGAACACTAAATGTTGCAGGTACAGGGTGTGGAGATGCCAAACCCTCACGCTCTCCTGACCAGGGTGCCACCAGATGTTAGTTTTACAGTGTGTTCCATCTCTGTTTTTCTGGATCATTGATGTTTTTCAGAGTTTCTCTGGCTGAGGACTCTCAGTGTTTGTTAGCATTCATACGTTCATTTAGCACAAAGTCGAGTCATGGCTGAGAGAATTAATGAAACCTGGAGCGCCAACACTGACATGATCTATGAACTGTTCCAGGAGTTGTTTCTTACATTAAAGCGTTAATGCGGACATTCTCATGCCAGCACCATAGCTGAGGGGCATCCTTAGGGGGGAAGGAAAGGATAAAACAGCTGATTTCTTCATAATGATTGGTTTTACATCAGTTTTCAAACCCACCCACTAAACCTAATACCTACAAAGAAAATTATTCAAAACAATATTGAGAAGAAAAGTGAGAATATCAAAGCTGATCTGAGGTCAAAGGATGAATGCAAGGTAACAGTGATGAATACCAGTGATGATAACCAACCAAAGATCTGATGTCTGACAACACAAGCACTGCTAAGGAAAGAGTTAGCAGCACAAGGCTCGCCTCAAAAAAGAGATAAATGATGAATTAAGATAAATAGACAAATAAATAAGACCTGTGTTTCTAATTCTAATCTGTATGAAAAGCTGTTGTTGCATCACAAGATGTTGGAAGCAGCTCTGATGTCACACTGTTGGCACCACATGAAGTGTTTCTGATTCAGCTGGAGCAGAAAGACTTAATGCTGATCCTGAACTGTCTGGGGATGGCTCAGCATCACCAAACACAGCCACTGGGGAGAATTAAAGAGAATTTAGTATTAAGCAACAAGTGAGAATTTGATCTAAACTCTCTGAGCTGAATTAAGAGGGGACAGACAATATTTATCCCAACAGGTTCATCAGCTCCTCATTGAGAAGAATCGGCTGCTTTCTTGATGCTGTGCTGCTCCTGAAATAAAATCTAACCACAAACATTTCTGTCCTGCAGCAGACAGCAACACGGAGGAGAAGCTGCAGCGGAAGAGTTCGGCACGATTAACATACTGAGGAGACTAAGCCTCATCGGGGGTGAATGATACAACTATTAGCCATGGGTCACTATAACTTCTCAAGGTTTTTCTCTCATCTTGCTCAGTTTTGTTGATGTGTTCTCTGAATGGTTTGAAGTCATTTCACAGTAAAATAAGTCGATGTTACTGCATTTCTAATTAATGCTTTATAGCAGGTTGGTGAGTATTTTGCTCCTAAAACATGGTTCATATCAACTGGCCAGTTGTTTTCTTTTTGGGTTCATATGAAATCTTGATTGGTCGACCAGTGAACTCTGGGATTGGACCTGTTAAAAGGCAATTCCTGAATGTAGAACACTGTGGAGATGACATGTTGCATTGTTGTGCTGCTCGGTTCTCTCTCCTGCTAACATTCATCCACAGGTTAGTTTAACTGCATCAGCAGCAGAACCAGGTGCCTGAAGTTCTGGAAGATGATGGTGGAACAATCACCCGATCTTCATCCATATGGGCACCGCGAGGGCCCAAAAGGGTGGATGGTGAAGCTAATATTTTTTTCTGAAGAAGTTTTGATGGGTGCCAAGCTGCTGCCTGTCGAGACAGAGAGGCTGTGCTGTGCTGTGCTGAGAGAGCTGCTGAAATATGAGATACTGGCTTGTTCTGTTGAAACCTACATGCTTTAGACAGGACCTCTTATCACACATAAGGCCCGGTTGATCTCTTCAGAATAATGGGAACATGTGATTGAGTGAATTCATTCCACCAAATGGCCACCAAACTTTCAACAATCTACAGCCTTCAACCACGAACAATCAAGTTAGTGATCTTGAAATCACTAACTTTCTCCTCTTGTTTCAGGTATCTTGCCCTTCCTCCTGTGTCAAGCGTCTCATTGTCTTCCCTGATTCCCAAAGTGTTTCCTCCTGTTCCCCTTGGTCCCTCATGTGTTCAAATTGTCTGCATCTCCCTTGTCTTGTGCCAGTATTTAGTCTCTGTCCATGAGCATCATTACCAGCCATCTCCTAAACCACAGCCATAGTTTCCACGAGCCTGCAGTGAGCGATCCTCCTGCAGAGCCATCTTGATTTGTAATTTATCCATAGTCATAGTTTTTGTATTTATTCATTACAGTAAGTAACTTTCATAGCAGCAATCTCCCCAGCCATAGTTATTGTGGAGAGCGCTCTAGGAGTTTCAGCCTGTTGCTTTGCTCTGCTTGGAGATCCTCAGCCTTGTCTTGCTGTGCATTGTTTATCTAATAAACATCCTTTGCATCTGAACCGACCCTGCATTTGTGTCCTGAGGCCCTGACACAGAGCACTTGAGCGGTCAGAGACAGCATACGCATTAATCACTTTAGAGTTTAAGCCTCCATCTTCACCACCACAGCAGTCAAATAAAGAGATGATACACATTTAATTTGGTCTTCTTTATTTCCTACAAATAAAAGCGCTAGTTCAGTTAATGTTCCAATAGTTAACATAATTCATCTGTGACCATGCACTAAACTCTAACTTGTGCTTCAGTATTTCAATTTCCAGATCTGTCTTCCTAATCTGGAGGTCCAAGGACACCATTTCTTTGTCTTTTTTTTTTTTCAGCAGGTGAATTTTACCTCCTGCTGCCCAGCCATGTTCTGTTAAAAAGGATGAGAATGTGTTAATACTTCAGTGGAGGCTAAATGTCATTATATTCAACCAGAATGTTAAGAAATGTGAATGGGAAGAGAACTATCAGTAACATATGAAGATGTTACCTCTATAGGCCTTTCTGGATCCCCCTCTGTAAAGGCGTCAGACACAGTTTCCTCACCCTCTTCATCCCAGATGAGCGGTATGTTTCAGTAAACCTAAACTACCATTTGGTAAAATAAGTATAACTTACAGTTACAAGGCCTGTTGTGGCGTGAGGGGGCTCCACCAGGCAGATAGTACCACCAGAATCTGTTGGGACAAAAGAAAAAAAGACATAAAAGACAAACACATATTTGTATGAATAGGCTTAGAAAATATATCTATAGGCCTGTTACGTTTTATAAAGACATTTGTGTCTTCGGGGGTGGACTCAGAGGATAAGCCCCCTCCAGGGATCACTTCAGCCACCGGCCTTCTTATATTCTGGTTTAGGGCCCGATCCTCTGCTTCCGTTAGAGGTGGCGGTGCTGGGCCACCCCCCCCCCCACTACGGGCATCTGCCTTCTTTCTGTTGGTAGAAGTCTGTGTTAGTTTAAATAGGCTTAATTATTTAACAGAACATGAAATATATGTGAAGACATTTATGTGTGTGAAAACCGTATTATGTTGGGATAAAACAGCTGCACAGTCAAATAGCCACTTAATATTTACTTTCCAGTGTAAAACATGATCTAAATGAGGTGCCTCCATGCCGAGGTCTGACCTGTTTGAACCTGTTTTTTATATTTAATCTTAAACTGCTGCCAAGTGCGCTTCTCCCCCACAGGACTGCACCTAAATGAAATAAATGAATAGGCTACCATTCAAGCAGTTTTCACTGTAACATTATTGTGATTGCAAAGGACTACATTTAAACTTACGCACTGACCCGAGCAGCAATGTTCTTCCACTCCGTCTCCCTCTCTGTTGTAGCTGCAGCGGTGTTGCACTTCATTCTAAAAACTCGCCACATGAGCGCATTAAGATTTCCAGTTCGAGGTTGGTGAAAAACGTAGCCGTCCTCTTCCCCGTTGCCATGGTGACTTGTTGAATCGGGGCTCCATTGATGCTGGCTTTTTATAGTTGTGGCGCACGCTCTTAACTCAAAAGGAAACTACTCAGAGTTGACTAAACTAACTCAAATCAGCGTTTCTGGAACCAATAACTACACTACCGAAAACCGAAATCTATCTCAGAGTAGATCAATTCAGAGTTTAGCATTAGACTAACTTTGTTTAATTTGCTTTGACCCCAGTGCTCTGAGTGTTGTTTGGTTGTTTATTGTTTCTGTCTTTATTTGTGTTATTGTAACTGAGTTAAGGTGTAGTGTGATTCCACTTGCCATAAAAAAGACTCATCACACAACACAAGCCTATTAGTTCTATGGTACCTGAATGCAGCACCCCTGTGATTTAGGGTCGTGCATCTCGGGGGAGAGCAGCAGTCGGACCTTGCTGTCTCCCTGTTAGGTGTGTAAGCGATGTTATTAGTTTTTGTTAATTTCACCATATATACAGTTTTCTCTTACTCACATTTTTTTGTTGATTTCAAATCATATATTTGTTTTTGTAATATTTTTTTAGGAGAGCTTTTATTTTGTAAACGATCTTCTGAGTTGGTCTCTGTGATCGCTGAGGAATGGTGTGTATGAGAGATGGCGAAGCGGCTGTACTTTTGATATATTTGTTTACAGACAGAATAAACCGTCCTCATTTCCTTTCTCCACGACACAACGCAGAGAGGAACACTTTAGCCAGGGTCGAATCACTCCGGCTACAGGTGCACGAGCATGAGCTCCACTTTTGTTTTATATGCTCGTGCTGCATGCTGTTAGCTAACCTGCACTTTCTTTTCATTTGACTTTTTTCAGATGTTTATTGTGTGTGTGTGTGAGGAAATTGCGACTGACTGTATTAATCTGCTACCAGATGTCCAAAATAAACGGCAAGTTGCCAACAGTGAAGGCCTTTTTCTGTGAAGTACACAAGGCAACGAGAGAGGAAAAAACGCTACATTATTACTACCTTAATTGACCAAATTCAACAGTTCATATCGGGACGGTTTGAGTTCAGAGACACAGAGACAGGTTTTTGGAGTTTCAGAGGTCGGGACGGGGTAGTGTTTAATTTTTTTTTTGGTTTTGTTTGGTCACTATTTTCTTTTTTTAATTAGCTCCTTAACTTTAATTTCTTTAGTTTTTTACATTCTTAAATTCAAAGGCAAATTTATTTGTAGCACATTTCATGTACAAAACAATTCAAAGTGCTTTAGATAAAATAAAAGCATTGCATTACATATATGTAAAAAATATAAATATAAAGAAATAAAATAATTAAAATGAAAACAAGCAACAGTCTAGATAAATTAAAATATGTTGTGCAGATTTCATGCAAAGACACATGAGAAAAGAAATGTTGTTAACCTGGATTTAAAAATGTCTACATTTGGTGACACTTTAATCTCCTCTGGCAGTTTGTTCCACTTGTTTGCAGCACAACAGCTAAATGCTGCTTCTCCAGGTTTAGTCTGGACTCTGGACTGGACCAGCTGACCTGAGTCCTTGGATCTAAGAGCTCTGCTGGGTTTATATTCTCTGAACATATCACAGATGTCTTTTGGGCCTAAACCCTTCTGGGATTTGTAAACCATCAGTAGGCTTTTAAAATATATTCTGTGACTGACTGGAAGTGGATTAAATCTCTGATTAATGATTTCAGGGGGGGGGAATGTTAGAGGGGGCAGTGACTTACCACTGCTCACGCCACATATTGTTCACTCAGATTCAGACTGAGACAGTTTATTGTCATTAAAAACCACAGCATGGTAGAATGAAATACAGTTTCTGAGGTCAAGGTTAGCATGAAATATTCAAGCTTGAATACTCTACCTTGAATACAAGGAAAACACAAGACCACTGAGTGAATAATTCCCTATAATCCCTATCTAGACCAGTGCTGACCAGCATGTCATTGGGGTCATCAGGTGGGAACCTCCTTTTATCAGTGTTTCGTCTAGTTGGGCCCACAACACCTCCAGGAGGCCAGACAGTGATCACAGGGGTCCCAGAGACACTCCCCTAATGCCAGCCATCACTGCTCCTCACACCACAACAACCATCTTTTTTCCACAACCACAAGCTGCCCCAGCCTCTCACCAACTGCACGCCAGCCATAGTGGGGTGGGGATACAAACCCTGGTTCGGGGAGGGGATAATGAAAGTATAGAGGGTGCCAGAGGTGGAGGCAGGACAAGACACACCAGCAGATTCAGCAGACAAACTAAACAGTTCTACAATCACTACAAATGTAAGAAAAAACTAGAAAATTTCTGGAAATTTTTATATGGGCATGCCCTACTGCCCATTTCTGCCCCCTTGCTGCTTTGCTTATGAGGTTACAATATGTTGTGGTCCAAATCGTCCCGAGTCTTTGAATGTATGAACGATGTGTGTACGATAAACTATGGCCGAGCAAAAGGCTTCCGAAATCAGCATGTGTATTCATTAGCATTCAAATTACGATAGAATTAACGTTGAAAATTCTCAAAAATTGGAAATGCCACCCCAATGAGACTTTAGGATGTTGTCGTCCAAACCTTCCTGAGTCTTTAAAAGTTTGAACGATGTCTGTACGATAAAGTTTGGCCGAGCAAAGCCTCTTCAAAATCAGCATGTCAATCATTAGCATTAAAATTATGACCAATTTAAAGTGTCATATCTCAAAAACCGTAGTAGCCAGCATAACGAGACACTAATATGTTGTAGTCCAAAGCGTCCCGTGTGTTTGAACATTTGAACGATGTCTCTACGTTATAGTGCGGCCGAGCAAAAGTCCTCCAAAATAATAATAATAATAACCTCATAGCATCAGCTAATAGAGCATGTCTACGTGATGTAACATTAGCATTTTAGGCTTCCCTGCAAAATGCTAATGATGCTAGTATGTTAGCATTTTAGCATGATGTTAGCATCTGCTGGTTCTGTCTAAGTTGGTTCTGGTTATGGCTGAGGTGGCTCTGGTTATATCGCATTCACTCTGAGGCTCCCCCTTAGGAATGCATAGGATTTGTGTTGCCACGGTAACAAGCCTCATGTTAACGGTTGGGCAAAATTTAACGTTAAATTTCTCAGAAACCGTAATAGCCAGCATAATGAGACTGAAATATGTTGTAGTACAACGCGTCCCGGGTTGGGGAACATTTTAATGATTTTTCTACAAGGACCTGTTGCCTAGCAACAAGGGTCCAAAATAAAATTTACACTTTTTTTTTAATTTATACTTTGCTATCGCAAAAACCGGAACACCTAGCATAACGAGGCTTAATGACCATTTAGTACGAAGCAACCCAAGTGTTTAAACGCACGAATGATGTCTCTACGATAAAGTTGGGCCAGGCAATAAGCGTCCAAATTTCTTCGCTTCCTGGCTTCTACCGTTACCATGGTAACGCTTTTGTTTGAGACAAGTAAGGCCCATCGAGGCACGATGGAGATTCACGTAATGACGTATGCATTACGTGGGTTGCGAGTTTCGGTTCGGGCCGAATTAACAGATTAATTTTTTTCGTTTTCGTGGTAACAAAATGTTCAGAATCCTCATAGAAATGCATTGGGATGACTGGACAAAAAAAAAAAATAAATAAAAAATTTAATCACAGCTTCATGAGCTTTGAATATGTTGTAGGCCACAATGGGGCGAGTCGTGGAATATATTAATGATGTCTCTACGACAACCTGTTGCCTAGCAACAAGCGGCCAAAGTCAAAATGATGGTTTTTAAAAATTCAAAGTTCACAATTTCAAAAAGCGTAATAATTCGCATAATGAGGTTGTACGGGCGCTTAGTACCCATTAGCCTGAGTCTTTGAAAGTTTGAACGATGTCTCTACGATAAAGTATAGCCGAGCAATAAGCGCGCAAATGTTCAACCTTTTTTCCGGTTTTCGGCACCTAGCGTTGCCATGGTAACACTTTTGAACAATAAAAGTAATGCCCATCGAGGCATCGTGGAGACGCACGTATTGATGAATGCCATGCGTGGCTTCACGTTGCGGTTCGAGCCGCATTAACGGATGAAAAAGCGTGCGGAATAATAATAATAAAAAGAAAAGGGAAACTTTTCTAGATACTAATAAATCGCCTTCTTTTTTCATGTTTTTCCACGTTTTTTCGGACGTGTTTTTTTATTTATTTTATTTTTTTTATATATCAGAGCGGGACCATAATATACACCCGCTTTTTTTTTCTCGCAATTTTGTTTCAGGGAAGTTCTTGGCATGCGTCCACTGCTCCGCAAAGGGTGTTTACTTTTTTTAGCTAGTGAAAGGCTGAACTGCAAAACTGCCCAAAACAAAATAAAAATATTAGCCTAACAAACAGGTTTTTTCAAATTTCTTCGGATGTTATTTTTTTTTTCACGATTTTTTTTCAGGGAGGTTCTAGGCATGCACCCCCTGCTCTGCAGGGTGTGTCTATTTTTTTAACCTAATGATAGGCGATACATATAGGTTTTTCCGAATTTAATCGTACGTCTTTTTTTTTCCCACATATTTTTTTCAGGTATGTTCTTGACACTCACCTCCTGTTTATTTTTTTTACCTACTTATAGGCGATGGTGCAAAACGGCCCTTTCGGCCCTATCGCAATATGTGCCTGCCAAAAGGGTTTTTCGTCATTTTTTCGTACGTTTTTTTTTTTTTCCAATTTCTTTTTTAGGGAGGCTCTACTTTTATTTACTTTTTTTGTAGTTAGTTAGTGGCCATTTCTTGGCATGCCCATAACAAGGCCTTACAGGCCAACTCACCTAAAATGGTTTCAAAAGGCTCACATGTGCCACACAAATATTAAGAAACAGAACTATATATATACATGTATGTATAAATATGAAACATAAGTAACCTAAATAAATAAAACTAAAGACAAGATTGCTCAACGCACGGCAGAAGCAGGTGTGAGCATAGCAAAGTGAGCAGAATATAGCAGCAATTGGACATGACATGGTGCATTTTTAGTGTAATGTAGGGGGAAGTAAAATGTTTCGAAGATGGGCGGAGCGCTTCAGCAGTCTGACAGCCTCCAGGTAGAAGCTGTTTTTCAGTCTGGATGTCCTAGCTCGGGTGCTGCGCAGCCTCCTTCCAGAAGGCATGGAGGGGGACAGTTGGTGTGCAGGATGAGTGGGATCATGGAGGATGGAGAGAGCTCTTTCTCTGCATCTGGTGGTGTAGATATCCCTGATGGGTGGTAAGCTGCAGCCGATGGTCCTCTAAGACTGTGGACCCCCCTTTTATGGGGTTAGGGTTGCATTTCTTCTGCAGTATTTACTGAAGTGTCTGCCCATGTTCAGAGACGACCAGCATCACCGGCACAACCTGAAAAACTTCAGGAGCTTCTCACACATATTTTTGCATGTTATGGAACTGAGGATATTCACACAAATCCAAACATTTTACTTTCATTCAAAATCAGTCCATCTACATGTAGAATCTGTTGCCATGTTCAGTGTTACTTTAGAAATGAGTTGTAATTTCTTATTCAGTTTGGGTCTGGAGGAAAATGGACCTATTCCAAACATACAGTCTGATAACTTGTGGAAAATGCAGATGTCAGATGTTTTTTTTAGTTTTTTCACTTTCGAATACAAAGAGCATCGTCACGGCTGAGAATGATCAAAGGACTGTTCATATTCATACATTTAGGAAAAAAGTTTACAATGTTAGCCATTTGGACAGAAATATATTAATTGAACAATAAACAAGAATGTGTTCATAAAGGAATGTATTAAAAGCTATTTTTTGTTCAATTTTACAAACATTAGATCATGAACCCATCAAAAAAGTGGTTCACATTGAGCCAACCCTAAAATATTAGCTTCTTTTAAGTTGAGCCAGTGCTTCATTGTTTTCAGTGCACTCTCCTGATGTTTCTGTAATCTGACCCGTTTTTAATATCCATCTGAAAAGATAAATTACTGAGTTTCATTTACATTTACATGTGTGCTTCCTCTGAGAACTCATTCTGGGTAAAGTTACGCCATTCTCCTGATTGCAGGGGTCCCAGGGAAACCTGTCCAACTAACTCTTGCTCCATTTGTGTTTTTGTTATATCCAGCGTCATGATTTAATCCATATTCCATAGTAACAACGTCTGATTGGCCACCAAGTCACGAGCAAAGTCTCTGATTGGTGAACAGCCTTGGCGCACAGCACAGTTTGCAGAGTGTGATTTATGTAACGTACAAATATGGATGTATTTGCTATAATGACCGGACTGACCAAATGTTCTTTGGTCATCTAGATTCATGCTTTGAAATAGCGACGCATTTGCAGTGGTCTGTATTTGGAAAATGAATTTTCTGAAATACGGTTTTCACATGAGAAGCTATCAGCAGGAACATTTTTAGTGCAACATTAAAGGAACCAACGTCGTACATAGATTGATACATTTATTTAAGTCCAGGCCCATTCCAGCAGGACCTGTGTTTTAAAGTAGTTCAATTTATTGTAACCTCGTGTGGTTCTAATGAGCAGCTGATGAGATATGACTATATATTGTTAAAAACACCTTAGTTAACTGCACGATTGATGTTTCAGAATGTTTTTCTTTCCTTTTTCATCTCTTATATTGGAGGACATGCATTTTTCTTCCATTTGTGGGCTTTCTCTTTCACACTGAAGCACACTGGCAGTTTGTTGCCTCTGACTCAGTATTTAATGACCGTGATCATTTGTATCTGCTTCACACTGTTTATCGCCTGCCACATGGATGCTACTCTTAACCCCATGTCACAACGCTACTTCAGCCCATTTGTAATGAAGAGGATAAGGTTGTCTTCTTCTGCAGGTCGCTGGTGTGCACGCAACAGATACTGCTCTAGTCAGCGCTTAAGCTGTGTGGATTGACTCTATATTCAGTGGAACTGAATTACGCAGACTTCACTGTGGAGAGAAATGAATTTCAAGAGGCTTTACACATGCAGAACAATGTTGTATTATTCTCAAATGAAGGATTGAGAACATATTCAGAAGAAGCCTAATTAATCATAATTTTAAAAAAGTACCCCAGTCAAGCAAAGCAGTAATTGGATCTCACATGTGAAGGAGCTGAGAACAGCTTCAACACTGACGTCCAAGCTTAGCTGCTGGTTTCTGTGCAAACTGCTGGACTGGAAAGATTTTAGATCACAGCTGATGGAACACAGTGTGCTGGCCAAATGAATTTACCCTGAAAACGCAGACAGCATGAGATCAATAGTAATTAGATTCCTAATGTGTTTCACTTAGCACAAGTTTATTTACATGGCAGGAGTTTGGTCGTGAAACTTCCAAAGGTGAAACCGTGAAGTCGAGAAGAGATGTTGAAGATTTGAACACATATTCTGCATGAACCTTCAACACCTCTACACTGTGAGTGAGGGCAGAGACCCTCAATAGGTCTGAAGCGTGTTCTGATGCTGCAGCACCAACTTTGCCTCCGTTTGCATTTCACTTTGCTTTCATTCAGCGTCTCATTTGCTTTTATTCATTTTCATTACAGTCAGGAGCTAATGGAAGATTTGCAAATGCACGGTGACACACCGTGCACGATTACTGCGCCGCTATGAGCTGCTTGACAAGTATTTCAGGCCTCCGCCTCAACATACAGCATTTAAGATAAGTTAAATGAGAGCTGTCGCTACATGCATTCAGTTCCAGGTGGAATTATCGTCTCACCAGTGAAAACTCGCAGTGAAACAGTGGCAGTGAGAATGGAAAATTTCACATGAAAGCAGGCAATGGCAGCATCTTCACAAATGTTGCTGGCATTCAAGGGTAACAAATACAGCGTAAACTCTGACTTCAGTGTTGAGCGATCACAAACTTTAAAGACATATTCTTACTGTTATGAATTTCCAGGCACAGATGGCACATGGGCAAAATATCTGCAGGGAGGATGCATTTTCTTTCAAACTCTGTTTCTGTGCCCATCTGTGTACAGCCAGCAGCAGACTGCGGTTGCAATGTCAGAGAATCGTGGCAGTAAAGTTAAACTTTCAGGCCACTGTGGTAAAAAATGAAAAGTTGCCACTAAGCTAGTTTCTGTTTAGCACATTCTGAATAAGGTTTGTCACTAAGATTATTCATCTGATTATAAACAGTGAATTCTGGATTTGCCACTTGATCTAATTTGACTTTGAATGGGAGGGATTTTACAGTTTGAACCCAGTACCCGGGCATGTTTCCCAGTTTCACAGCATCCGACCTTCTCTCCATAGAATAGTTCAGCTGACAGCCAACATTGCTTCACACCAACTACACTCACAAAGCTGTCAGCGCTGCATTCATTTCTATCCTATTCTCTTTCTAAACCTGTCTTTGCTCAAAATGGCAGATTATCAAAAAGTTGAGCTTTGATGTACAACAACAGAACCTCAAGGGGTAGCAGCATCTCAGGAGATAAAGTGGTGTCACACCAGTGGGAAAGTCACTGGGTTGGTTCTCTGTGTCCTTGGGTGAAATACTTTGTGGCTGTGGATGAAAGAATCAGAGAAACTGACGTATTGTGGTACTTTCTTTCACATGGTGTAATGAGATCCAGCTAATTATGTGTTTATGTTCATGTATTTAGCAGACACTTTTATCCACTTACAAATGAGGATATAGCATTACAGCTACTGTAAAATAGTGTACTTAAGAAACCACTAGTCAGGCTCAGTCAGAGGTGATGGGGTGACAGTGTGGAGATAGAGTGCAGGCATAGAGGGAAGTACAGGGTGGGAGATGCTCTCTGAAGAGCTGGGTCTTCAAGAGTTTCTTGATGATAGACAGGTTCTGTTCTGTTCTTGTAGCACTTGTTCTTGTGTACTTTATGTCAATTATATCAGGTGAAATCTTACTCTTGGGTTGCACGGTGGTGTGGTGGTTAGCACTGTCGCCTCACAGCAAAGGCATTCACAGTTCAAACCTTGGATGGTTTTTGTTCTGTGTGGAGTTTGTATGTCCTCCCGGGAAAATGAGCATTCTATTCTATTCCAGTATCTTCTTAGGAAAACATGCGTGTTAGGTCAACTGGTGATCCTAAACTGACTGATGGAAGTATGACCGCATTATTGGCTGAATTCTGTAATAAGAGCCACACATAAATAACACTCTTTAAGGTTAATTAAAGTATTTGAAAAAAATGCGTTCAACGCTAACAGAGATGATGATATTGACTAACAACCTGCTGAAACAGTTCTCCATTCATACAGATATGAGTGGGACTTCATTGCATTATCCCACTCTAAGATGTGCAGAAGATGGCCCCTTTTAAAGAAAAAGGAAAAACGGTGTTCACTCCTCCTGTGGCCCTACAGCTTCCCTGCCACATCTCCACAGTGTCATCCTGCTCTTCAGTCATGGACATTAATTAACACAGCCTCGCCATAGATAGTGGAGTCATAGAGAAATTCTCTTGGCTGCCAGCGCTTTCCTCACCTGGCTGTATTCTTTTCTACATCTGGCTCACATTTGGAAGGAATATCGAAGAAATATGCAGAAACTTGTCTGTCCTGGAACTTTAAGAATGTGGTTACAACAGGTTGTAGTTTTTTTTCAATGCTTAATGTTCATGGGATCAGGAAAGCTGTCTGGAGAGGGGAAATGTGAAAGAAAGATATTTAATCCTCTCAAGTAGTGGAAGGACAAGCGCACGTCAGTGAACTCCTACATGCAACCAGGTATTTACTCAGCCATCACATGTGAGCATTACTGTCAGATTAACATTTGCCTATAAAGTTTTTAAAAGAAAATCACTTGTTGATGGCATTTTGTGACAAATATGGATCATCTCAGGTCCCATGACTTCCAACAGAATCCACCCTCATCATCTACGTCAGTTTCCCCGCAGTCTCCATGACTGGCAAACTGTTAAATTGGTTTCAGGGTCACATCTACCCTGTGGTATATTAATTGTGTTATAATTGGCTGCAGCCGAATGCTGTCAATCACTGAGGAGAAGAGGGCTGTTTGAGGCTGGTGAAAAAAAGGAGGAGGAGATTACAGAGACCAGCTGGTTCATCACCCCGACCTGCTGCGCTGGATGTCAGCCACTTTCTCAACGACTTTACTTCACTCTGTAAGGTGTGAAATGACTTTGATGCAGAATGTGAGAAATCCAGATTAATTGCGAACCCTAGCATGGAACATTGGTCTTTTGAACTTTTTTTCATAGTTGCTGATGAGCTCACAGCAGGACATAGATATGCTGCAGGAAGCCACATCTCTCTGATGTTGTGAGGCCTGGGGCTGACAACATTACTGGACACTGAGCCTTACAAAGTTTCAAGGTCTATATGAAGGGCCTGCGTAAAAGGTGGGTAAGATTCAGTAATTTCAAACTCATTCAATATTACGCTCATACTGGCATTTTTGTCAAAGAGCCAAGTAGGATTGTTAGACCCCTCTGTGACTGAAAATATAGACAATGTAACATGTGAAGCAATATATATATATATATATGGATCACCAGTGACCTAATAAAGCTGCTGAACATGAGGAAGAAAGCCTTCAGGGTGGGAGAGTTATTGAGGACTGTCCAAGATCAACAAACATAGAAAATAACAGAGCACAGGAAGGCGTCCGAAAAAAGTTAGATAGCAAAGCCCCAGCAGAACAACGTGACAGATGTGTGGTCAATTCCGAAAAAGATCACGGCTTTAAGATGAAAGAGGATCAGACGGATGAAAGCCTGAACAGAGCCGATGAGCTGATCAAGTATTTCATTTGCATGCCTAAACTTTGCATACACACAAATGAAATGCTGCCGTGCACATAACATAGACCTGAGAAAACCTCTCTTATAAACTACTGAAACTCTTGAATAATAAACCAGGTAAAACCTTCCAAATGAACACGTCATTTATGTACATGTGAAAAAAACCTTTCATACACACAAGTGAAATTGCATTAACGTCCATCTATTTTGTATGCCCACTTAACCCAATTCAGGGTCACTGCAGCAGGGGGGGCTGGAGGTGAATTACACCTTCACAGGTCGCCAGACCATCACAGGAGCACATCCACGCTCACTCATTCCTAGGGACAATTTAGAGTCCCCACACAACCTAACATGATGTGTACTATATGGTAATGGTATCTATCTTTATGAGATATTGCAGGACTTGATGAGATTGGTTAATTGCACACAATCCAGATTTGGAGCACCTGAAGTCTGAGAGCAGAGGACCTAAGTTCCAGCATCACATGCAGCACTCTCTCTCTATCCTCTCTCTATTACATGAAAGGTTTTCACTAGTTTACATGAAAGGTTTTCACTAGTTTACATGAAAAGTTTTCACTAGTTTACAGGAAAGGTTTTCACTAGTTTACATGAAAGGTTTTCACTAGTTTTTAAAGGTTTTTCACTGCTTTACATGAAAGGTTTTCACTAGTTTACATGAAAGGTTTTCACTATTATTTTTTTTAGTTTTTCACTATTATTTTTTTTAGTTTTTCACTAGTTTTTTTTAAGGTTTTCACTAGTTTTTTTTAAAAGGTTTTAACTAATTTACAGGAAAGGTTTTCACTTGTTTTTTAAAAAGTTTTTCACTAGTTTACATGAAAGGTTTTCACTTGTTTTTTAAAAAGTTTTTCACTAGTTTACATGAAAGGTTTTCACTATTTTTTAAAGTTTTTCACTAGTTTACATGAAAGGTTTTCACTATTTTTTAAAGTTTTTCACTAGTTTACATGAAAGGTTTTCACTATTTTTTTAAAAAAAGGTTTTCACTAGTTTACATGAAAGGTTTTCACTAGTTTTTAAAAAAGGTTTTCACTAGTTTTTTAAAAAAGGTTTTCACTAGTTTACATGAAAGGTTTTCACTAGTTTTTAAAAAAGGTTTTCACTAGTTTTTTAAAAAAGGTTTTCACTAGTTTACATGAAAGGTTTTCACTAGTTTTGTTTAAAGGTTTTCACTAGTTTACATGAAATGTTTTCATTAGTTTTTTGTAAGTTTTTCACTAGTTTACATGAAAGGTTTTCACTAGTATATTTTTAAAATGTTTTCACTAGTTTACATGAAAGGTTTTCACTATTTAAAAAAAAAAGTTTTCACCAGTTTACATTAAATGTTTTCACTATTTTTTAAAAAAAAAAAGGTTTTCACTAGTTTACATGAAAGGTTTTGATTAGATTTTTAAAAGTTTTTTACTACTTTACATGAAAGGTTTTCACTAGTATATTTTTTAAATGTTTTCACTAGTTTACATGAAAGGTTTTCACTATTTTAAAAAAAAAAGGTTTTCACTATTATTTAAAAAAAAAGTTTTCACCAGTTTACATGAAATGTTTTCACTATTTAAAAAAAAAAAGGTTTTCACTATTATTTAAAAAAAAAAGTTTTCACCAGTTTACATGAAATGTTTTCACTATTTTTTTAAAATAGGTTTTCACTAGTTTACATGAAAGGTTTTCACTAGTTTTTAAAAAAGGTTTTCACTAGTTTTTTAAAAAAGGTTTTCACTAATTTACATGAAAGGTTTTCACTAGTTTTTAAAAAAGGTTTTCACTAGTTTACATGAAAGGTTTTCACTAGTTTTTAAAAAAGGTTTTCACTAGTTTTTTAAAAAAGGTTTTCACTAGTTTACATGAAAGGTTTTCACTAGTTTTTTTTAAAGGTTTTCACTAGTTTACATGAAATGTTTTCAGTAGTTTTTTTTTAAGTTTTTCACTAGTTTACATAAAAGGTTTTCACTAGTATATTTTTAAAATGTTTTCACCAGTTTACATGAAATGTTTTCACTATTTTTTTTAAGAAAAGGTTTTCAGTAGTTTACATGAAAGGTTTTCATTAGATTTTTAAAAGTTTTTTACTACTTTACATGAAAGGTTTTCACTAGTATATTTTTTAAATGTTTTCACTAGTTTACATGAAAGGTTTTCACTATTTTTAAAAAAAAAAAAAGGTTTTCACTATTATTTTAAAAAAAGTTTTCACCAGTTTACATGAAAGGTTTTCACTATTTAAAAAAAAAAGTTTTCAACAGTTTACATGAAATGTTTTCACAATTTTTTTAAAAAAAAGGTTTTCACTAGTTTACATGAAAGGTTTTTATTAGATTTTTAAAAGTTTTTTACTACTTTACATGAAAGGTTTTCACTAGTATATTTTTCAAATGTTTTCACTAGTTTACATGAAAGGTTTTCACTATTTTTTAAAAAAAAAGGTTTTCACTATTATTTAAAAAAAAAGTTTTCACCAGTTTACATGAAAGGTTTTAACTAGTTTTTAAAAAAGGTTTTCACTAGTTTTTAAAAAAGGTTTTCACTTGTTTACATGAAAGGTTTTCACTAGTTTTTTAAAAAAAGGTTTTCACTAGTTTACATGAAAGGTTTTCACTAGTTTTTAAAAAAGGTTTTCACTAGTTTTTTAAAAAAGGTTTTCACTAGTTTTTAAAAAAGGTTTTCACTAGTTTTTAAAAAAAGGTTTTCACTAGTTTACATGAAAGGTTTTCACTAGTTTTTTAAAAGTTTTTCACTAGTTTACATGAAAGGATTTCACTAGTATATTTTTAAAATGTTTTCACTAGTTTACATGAAAGGTTTTCACTATTTAAAAAAAAAAAGTTTTCACCAGTTTACATGAAATGTTTTCACTATTTTTTTAAAAAAAAGGTTTTCACTAGTTTACATGAAAGGTTTTCATTAGATTTTTAAAAGTATTTTACTACTTTACATGAAAGGTTTTCACTAGTATATTTTTTAAATGTTTTCAATAGTTTACATGAAAGGTTTTCACTATTTTAAAAAAAAAAGGTTTTCACTATTATTTTGAAAAAAAGTTTTCACCAGTTTACATGATAGGTTTTCACTATATTTAAAAAAAAAGGTTTTCACTAGTTTACATGAAAGGTTTTAACTAGTTTTTAAAAAAGGTTTTCACTATCCATCCATCCATCATCTGCCGCTTATCCGGGGGTCGGGTCGCGGGGGCAGCAGCTTGAGCAGAGAAACCCAGACGTCTCTGTCCCCGGCCACTTCCTCCAGCTCTTCCGGGGGGACCCCGAGGCGTTCCCAGGCCAGCCGAGAGACATAGTCTCTCCAACGTGTCCTGGGTCTCCCCCGAGGTCTCCTCCCAGTGGGACGTGCCCGAAACACCTCCCCAGGGAGGCGCCCAGGGGGCATCCTAACCAGATGCCCGAGCCACCTCATCTGACTCCTCTCAATGCGGAGGAGCAGCGGTTCTACTCCGAGCCCCTCCCGGATGACTGAGCTTCTCACCCTATCTCTAAGGGAGAGCCCAGACACGCTGCGGAGGAAACCCATTTCGGCCGCTTGTATTCGCGATCTTGTTCTTTCTGTCACTACCCAAAACTCGTGACCATAGGTGAGGATGGGAACGTAGATTGACCAGTAAGTAGAGAGCTTCGCCTTCTGGCTCAGCTCCCTCTTCACAACGACGGGTCGGTGCAGAGCCCGCAACACTGCAGACGCCGCATCGATCCGCCTGTCAATCTCCCGTTCCATTCGTCCCTCACTCGTGAACAAGACCCCGAGATACTTGAACTCCTCCACTTGGGGAAGGATCTCATTCCCGACCCGGAGAGAGCATTCCACCCTTTTCCGGCTGAGAACCATAGTCTCGGATTTGGAGGTGCTGATTCTCATCCCAGCCGCTTCATACTCGGCTGTGAATCGCTCCAGTGAGAGCTGAAGGTCACGGCCTGACGACGCTAACAGAACCACATCATCTGCAAAAAGCAGAGACCCGATTCTGAGGTCGCCAAATCGGACACCCTCAACGCCCTGGCTCCGCCTAGAAATTCTGTCCATAAAAGTTAGGAACAGAATCGGTGACAAAGGGCAGCCCTGACGGAGTCCAACTCTCACCGGAAACGTATCCGACTTACTGCCGGCAATGCGGACCAAACTCTGGCACCGGTCATACAGAGACCGAACGGCCCCTATCAAGGGGTCCGGCACTCCATATTCCCGGAGCACCCCCCACAGGACTCCCCGAGGGACACGGTCGAACGCTTTCTCCAAGTCCACAAAACACATGTAGACTGGTTGGGCGAACTCCCATGCACCCTCCAGGATCCTGCCGAGGGTATAGAGCTGGTCCACTGTTCCACGGCCAGGACGAAAGCCACACTGCATCTCCTGAATCCGAGGCTCGATTATCCGACAGATCCTCCTCTCCAATACCCCCGAATAGACCTTACCAGGGAGGCTGAGGAGTGTGATACCCCTATAGTTGGAACACACCCTCCGGTCCCCCTTTTTAAAGAGGGGGACCACCACCCCAATCTGCCAGTCCAGAGGCACTGTCCCCGATGTCCACGCGATGCTGCAGAGGCGTGTCAGCCAAGACAGCCCTACAACATCCAGAGCCTTGAGAAACTCAGGACGAACCTCATCCACCCCCGGGGCCTTGCCACAGAAGAGCTTTTTAACCACCTCGGCAACCTCAGCCCCAGAAATGGGAGGCCCCGTCTCCGAGCTCTCCAACTCTGCCTCTTCCGAGCACGTGTTGGTAGGATTGAGGAGTTCCTCGAAGTACTCCCCCCACCGACTCACAACATCCCTAGTTGAGGTCAGCAAAGCCCCGTCCCCACTGTAAACAGTGTTGACTGTGAGCCGCTTCTTCCCCCTGAGACGCCGGATGGCGGACCAGAATCTCTTCGAGGCCGTCCGGAAATAGTTCTTCATGGTCTCACCGAACTCCTCCCAGGCCCGAGTTTTTACCTCAGCAACCGCCGAAGCCGTGGCCCGTCTGACCTGTCGGTACCTATCAGCTGCTTCCAGGGTCCCACTGGCCAAAAGGTTTTCACTAGTTTACATGAAAGGTTTTCACTAGTTTATATGAAAGGTTTTCACTAGTTTTTAAAAAAGGTTTTCACTAGTTTTTTAAAAAAGGTTTTCACTAGTTTACATGAAAGGTTTTCACTAGTTTTTTAAAAAAGGTTTTCACTAGTTTACATGAAAGGTTTTCACTAGTTTTTTTTTAAAGGTTTTCACTAGTTTACATGAAATATTTTCATTAGTTTTTTTTTTGTTTTTACATGAAAGGTTTTCACTAGTATATTTTTTAAATGTTTTCACTAGTTTACATGAAAGGATTTCACTATTTAAAAAAAAAAAAAAAGATTTTCACTATTTTTTAAAAAAAAGAGGTTTTCACCAGTTTACATGAAAGGTTTTCACTAGTTTTAAAAAAAAGGTTTTCACTAGTTTTTAAAAAAGGTTTTCACTAGTTTACATGAAAGGTTTTCACTATTTTTAAAAAAAAGGTTTTCACTAGTTTACATGAAAGGTTTTCACTATTTTTTAAAAAAAAGGTTTTCACTAGTTTACATGAAAGGTTTTCACTATTATTCTTTTAAAGTTTTTAACTCGTTAACATGAAAGGTTTTTGCTGGTTTACATGAAAGGGTTTCACTAGTTTATAAGAAAGCTTTTCATGCAAGCTTTTCAGCATAGTATGTGAGAAATTTTTTTTTAATATGTGTATTCAAGCTAGTTCTTAATAATGTCCCTAATGGCTCCCCATATAAAGGCTCTCACATGATGCCTGCACATGGTAGCTATCAGTATCTCACATAATGTGTTTGAATATAGACTCAACTGATTAGAATACAAATGTCATTCTGTCTAACAGTGGCCAAAGAGTGAACAAACCATCTGCTTATCCTTAGAAAGTCTTTTTTTTGTAGGGTGCTTCAATAAAATGAGCTCATGTAAAAAATATAGCAATTTCCAACTGAAATAATGCCACATGCTTTAGTTTTTCATCTTAATCACAGCTCAGGGATCCTTAAAGTTTAATGAAACGTGCAGCTTTAACTCCTTTATTAACAGCTGAGGGGACTGAGCTCCATTCAATCAGCTACATATCTGCCTTACATTAATGTTAATTAATTAATACAATATCATTCTAAAGTAAACATCAAACTGTCTGTTTGCTGTGGAAGGATCAGCTGCAACCTGATGATGTAGTTGTTTCTTTAATCTTGTGTCTGATTGTCAGAACTCATTTAGGGTTAGGGTTGAATTGGATTATGCTGGTATAGAAAATGGAAGGATGATATTCTTGGTGTAAAAAGGTTTTGATCCAACTATATGTAAAAAAAAGTTCTAAAGAAAAGAAAAAGATTTTCTCTGGGAACTGGAAAGCAGCCACTTTAGAGAAGGTTGGTCTTTCCAGGGCATCACTATTTTCCATCAGGAAATATGCTACATGTCGATGAACTTCACTTTACTTTGACTGAGTCTCTTCGAAATGGTTCAGCCTTTAGCTCACGGCAGTCTGCCCCTGAGGCAGAGTCGTGGGCAGAGTAAAGAGGGGAGGCAGCAGTGGGATGCAGGTGATGGAAATATGACAGAATGGTCAGACAAAGTCAGGGGGATGTCAGGTGATATCAAAACTAGGTCAGGCTGTTCTGTAGCTTTTTAACAATTTTCTTTTAAATGTTTCCTCAAATTATTACTTTTTCTTGAAGAAAGAACTTTAATAGTCCTTGCACAGGAGAATTAGCCTTCATGCTCAGAACACATAGAACACATCTATTTTTATCCACTGAGATTAGAATAGATGATCGCAACTGTTTATCATGTCCTATTCTCTCCTTTTCCTTTTTTTCCCTTGTCCTGTCCAGCATTATGGCAGCAGAATTGTAGTCTGAATACCTTTTATGCCAAACAGATTTGCTTTCTCAAGGGGAAGCTTTATGAATGTCAACTGCCCATTTATTTTTGTTTACAGCATTTCACATGTAATAGAGCCGAATCAGACCGGGGGACAGGGAAAGAGGAAGAGCAAAGAAGAAGAAACAGACTAAAATAGAAACAAAAACCAGACAACCAGCTGCTACACCTGTAAAAACAAAACAGACAACAATCCATGGCCTCTGAGGGGAATCCAGCCTTAGCGCCACCAGGAGCACCTGAAAGCAGACAAGCAGAGAAAAAACAAACACACAAACAAACAAAAACAAGCACAAGAAGCGGCAATCGCATACAACACAGCTGTGGATATAGATGACCTGAAACCACAGGATAACACATCAACTGCTTAGCGACCATGCTACTGGGCTAATAAATGTGTGTGTGTGTGTGTGTGTTTGATAAGTAGTGATGTCTAAGGTGTAATTAAAACAGGGGCAGAGAACTGCAGAGTGCAACCAAAGGGGACCACCTACGTGGCCCCATCCACTACACCCACGCCCCCAAAACCCTTCATGTGTGAGTGTGTGCTGTGTACAGGAGCCAGAAGGGAGAGGGGTATGGGGGTATAGACCGGGGGAGAGGGCAACCTCTCCTTTTCTAATACAGGGTGCTTAAAGGGCATGTTCTCCCCGTGTATACGCGGGTTTTCTCCGGGTTCTCCGGCTTCCTCCCACTGTCCAAAACCATGCTGTTAGGTTAATTGGTGACTCTAAAATTGTCCTTTGGAGTGAGTGTGAGAGTGTGTGCTTGTTTGTCCCCGTGTGACCCTGTGATGGACTGGTGACCTCTCCAGGGTGTACCCTGCCTCTCGCCCAATGACTGCTGGGATAGGCTCCAGCCCCCTCGCAACCCAACCGACGAATTAATACAGGTATAGATAATGGATGGATATTATTTGGATAATCAATTTGGTTATTTCATTTATGTAAAACAATGACTTTGTATGAAGTTAAGAGTGGTGAAGTAGCTACACAATGTTTCGATTATCCTAAAAAAAAAACCTTGTTCCACCAATCCAATAATATTGGACTCTGACCTGAACTTTAACAGCCACATTAAATCAATAACATCAGCAGCTTTTTACCATCTATAAAACATTGCCAGAATCAAAGGAATGGTGTCTAAACCAGACTTAGAAAGACTAATCCGTGCATTTGTCTCCAGCCGGTTAGAGTACTGTAACAACCTGCTCACTGGGCTCTAAACAGGCTGTAAGACAGCTGCAGAACATCCAGAACGCTGCTGCTCCAGTCCTGACCAGAACCAGGAAATACGACCATATTATCCAGAGCTCAGGGGTCTGCACTGGCTTCCTGTCGCTCAGAGAATAGACTTTAGAACAGTTCTGCTCGTGTGCATCTCTGACATGTTAGAGCCATATGAACCAACTCAGACTCTGAGAACCTCAGGGAGGGGTCTCCTGCTGGTGCCCAGAGTCAGGACTAAACAAGGTGAGGCTGCGTTTCAGTCTTATGCTCCTAAAACCTGGAAGACAGGCCTCAGCTCTGACAATGTTTAAATCCAGACTGAAACCAGTTCTATTTAGCTGTGCATATGACAACTGAAAGTATTTATCTGCACTCTGAGCTTTTAATTGAATTAATTAATTATTATTTTTATGTTTTATTGAATGATTTTATTTGCCTTCTTGTGGTTTTATGTAGCTGTGAAGCAATTTGAATTGTGCTCTACAAATAAATGTATTCTAGGTTTTTATACTATTTACTTCACCACTAATGTTGTTAAGCTGCTGCTGGATGCTTGAATTTCTCCCAAATCAAGTTTGTCATTTGAGACAAATAATAGATTGATGACAAGTTTAATTGCTTAAAACTCAAAGCAGAGAAATGATGAAAACAATGTGACCTCACAACAAAAACTCACCAGTTGATAGGTTTTAAGAACCACATCAGACATCAGACATCTGTTTGTAGATTTATCCTCTTTTATCCATTTTCTCACATCAGCACAAGGGGACACTCAGATCACAGAGACTTTTCACACCAGTATCTGAGTGCCAAGACACTAATCAATTGCAGCAGGCAAATAGCTTTTTGATTAGGATTCCAACGGTGCCTAATAAAGGATGCTCTCTTCTCCATTGCAGCCTTATTGGGGGGTGGAATCTGCTCAGGTGGAGAGCTCTTGTCTGGAGAGGCCACATGGTTGGTGGGAGGCTTGAAGACCTCGGGATGTGAGGGATGAGACGGGGGACGCATTACAGATGGATGGCAGGCAGGGGGTGTATTGATCGCCCCATCAAACTAATCAAAGCCATTCCAAGAATTTGTCTGATGCATCCAGCAGTCAGTCCACCTGTTAATCATCCTTCCATGGGTGGCAAATGACAAATCTGCAGCTGTATGTCATATAAAAATTAAGCAACATGTGAAATGTATCACACCCCTCCCTCCTAATACACTGATAACACTCACATGGCTGTCACATGATCTGTCTGAGCCTGTCATGTCAATACAGATCAAGGTCAGGAAGCTGCCAACAACAGATAGGAACAATCTTAAAATACAGTTACAGACAGAAGGATTAGCAGTGGGGAGATGATCAGATTAACCAGGGCTGGCTCAGAGTGTGTGAATGCATTGACACACCACAGTTTTACCAAATTATGCAGTATGTTGAGGTGCTTTTAATTTGTGTTGCATAACTATATGAAGATGGAAATTTTAAAAAATCAGTCAACACCGTGTAACAAGAGCAGGAATGAGCCAGCAAATCAATGAATAATCAATGAATCAGTAATGATAAGTCAAAAAAGTATCTGATAGTAAAATAATTAAGCCGTTAAGAACGTTTTCCTTGATCTTTTCCACACATACAATTGTATTCCAGAACTACTATTCATCTATGATTTCTATCACATCATCACAACGTGTCCTCTCTAATTATTCAGCAACATCTCATCATAAACAGGTTCAATCACTCCTCACATGCACCACAACTGATCATATTTCTGTGTACTACACTGTAAAGAGTTCCAAAGTCAAGATGGGTATTTTTATCAGTTCATTTATCAACCTACTTTGTTCTCAGTATCACACAACGTGCAGCATTCTCCTTCAGCAAACTTTAGTGTTCTCTGTGTTTTTTATGTGAAGACAGGACTTCAGGACCAAATGCACAGAGGAAGCTGCTGCTCTTTCTTTCCCTGCTGAAACTGAAGCGTTCCACTGACATCCAGCCTCTGGTATCCCTTAACCATGTTGACTCAGTGATGATGGTTTGTGGGATACAACCACAAAGCATTAATTCTTCAGAATCAGAATCAGGCAAGCAGAGTGGGAGTTGAAGAAGAAACAAGGATTTATTTGCAAATTCATACAGCCATGAATACTAATGAGGTAAAGCTATAGAATTATCATGCAGCAAAAGTTTTGAGAATGACACAAATCATATTTTCCCAAAGTTTGCTGCTTCAGTCTTTATGATGTCAGTCTGCATATGCTCCAGAATGTTATGAAGAGTGATCAGATGAAGTCCCTCTTTGTCATGAAATTAACTTCATCCTGAATAACCCATTTCCACTGCATTTCAGCCCTCTCACAAAAGGACCTGCTGACATCATCTCAGTGGTTAACAAAGGTGTGAGTGTTGGCCAGGACGAGGCTGGAGGTCACTCTGCCATGCTGACTGAATTAGAATAGCAGACTGGGTGCTCTAAAAGGAAGGTGATGCTTGAAATCATTGTTCTTCCTCTGTTAACCTCTGTAAAGAAACAGCTGCAGCCATCGTTGCTTTGCATAAAAAAGGGTTTCACAGGTGAGAAGAATGCTGTTAGTAAGACTGCTGCTGCATCAACCATTTATAGATCATCAAGACCTTCAAGGAGAGAGGTTCAGTTGTTGTGAAAAAGGCTTCAGGGCTCCTCAGGGTGAGTCAGCTGTGGGATCAGGGTGCTGGCAGGGTGTGAGGGCATCTGCACACACATCGTGGCCACATCGTGAGGTCAAGGACAGCAAAGCAGCGGCTTCTCTCCAAGAAAAACATGACCGATGTTTTAAAAAAAGTACAGGGATTGGACTGCTGAGGGCTGGGGAAAGTCATTTTCTCTGATGAAGCCCCTTCCCGATTGTTTGGAGCATCCAGACAAATGACTGTCCGGAGAAGAAAAGGTGAGCGCCACCATCAGTCCTGTCATGCCAACAGTAAAGCATCCATGTGTGAGGTTGCTTCTCAACCAAGGGGGTGGGCTCACTCACAGCTTTGTCTAAGAAAACAGTCATGAATAGAGAATGGTACCGAAACCAAACCCAACCATCCAGGAATAGTTTGAAGAGCAATGCTGCTTCCAGCACGATGGAGCACCGGGCCATGAGGCCAAAGTGATGGCCAAGAGGCTCAGGGAACTAAACACTGAAATGCTGGGTCCATGGCCAGAAAACTCCTCAGACCTTAATCTGATTTAGAACTTGTATTCAGTACTCACCAGGTAGGTGGACAAACAAAATCCCACAAATTCTGACCAACTTCAAGCTCTGATTATGCAACAATGGGTTGTTATGAGTCAAGATTTGGGTCAGAAGTTGAGTGACAGCATGCAGGGTGAATTCCAGAAGGGCCAACAGTGAATCTTTGCATAAGCTTCATGTATTTGTCACCAAAAGACGTTGTACACCTGGACAGGTCACCAGTCCATCACAGGCCACACAGAGACAAATGAGACACACAATCATCCAGACTCACTCCGAGGGACAATTTAGAGTCACCAGTTAACCTAACAGCATGTTTTTGGATGGTGGGAGGAAGCCGGAGAAACCCAGAGAGAACCCATGCATACACGGGGAGAACATGCAGACTCCACACAGAAACAACCAGAACCAGGGACCCTCTGCTGTGACGGTGCTGACCAGCACACCACCCTGCAACCTTTCTTTTGTTTGTTTTCAGAAAGATCGGCTAATCAACCTGAAGCCTTCAAATAACCTTTCAATCACAATTGTTTGTGGCTACAAATATTGTTTTTGGTTTATTTTGAATCAACTCACTTTATCCTAGGGCTGCATTAATTAAAAAAAAAGAATGTTATATATATCTATATACTGTATACATATATGTATAGATATTTCTCTCCATGTGTCCAGCTGTGCATCTTGTCTCTACTTGCCCTCCCCAGTTTTGTAAGATGCCTTCTGTGTCAGTGAACTTTCTGCACCCATGCCTCCTGTCCACACCCCAGGGCCGCAGCCTTATTTTATGCATGTCCTCTTCCAGTCACAAGGCCCATAAATGGTGTCTCAGTTGGCAGAAGTGGGCCAGGGCTGCTGCATGTCACTCACATGAACTCTCACAAGGCAGCTGAATACCACTCATGGTCTGCCTTGAGCCTCCCTGACTATGACTGATTAACCCTCCATCCTTTTCCTCATGCCTGCTCCCCTTTTTAAAACACTCATATAGTAAAACTAGAATTGCACAGTTCAAGCATACATTATCATTCATGACTCACACTTGACCCATGGAAAGATCGATTCTAAAAGCCATATGACAAGAGCCTCAAATGACAGGTTTAACAAGAAAAACATACTCTGTATTTATCAAAGTATTCCTGTATGAGCATTGTCAAACTAGGAATGCTGAAGAAAGCAACCAGTGAAAAACACAGCAACTCTGACCAGGAACTGAAGTGTATCTGAGCTGTGGTTGGGTGAGAGGCGGGATGAGAGGCAGGGTGAGGGGAGGGGTGAGAGGTGAGGTGAGATGCGGGGTGAGAGGTGGGGTGAGAGGTGGGGTGAGGGATGAGAGGCGGGGTGAGGTGGGATGAGAGGCAGGGTGAGGGGAGGGGTGAGAGGTGAGGTGAGATGCTGACGGCTTTGCGGTAAGACGTATTGCATCACTTCCTGATGCTTTGTGTGTGCACTGTGACAGTTCTCGCTCTTCTTGAACTACTAATAATCACCTTATTTCTCCCTATAATTTACACATCTTGCATAGTTAACTCTATCCCATACTTGTTATATTCTAACGCTCACTCTTACAAATCTTTAGTTTTTATTTTTCACTTTTTAGCGGTGTATCTGGTTCTCTGGCTTAGCATGGCTACCAGTTCTCTTCCTCTATCTCCTGCTTTCACCTGCTCCGTGTGTCAGATGTTTAGTTACTCCTCTGCCTCCTTTAGTGATAATGGTACATGTAACAAATGTAGTCTTTTTGTAGTTTTGGAGGCAAGGTTATCTGAATTGGAAGCTCGGCTCTGCACTGTTGAAAACCACCCGATAGCGAGCCAGGCCCCTTTAGTCAGTGCGGAGCCACCTAGCGTAGCTAGCTCTGTTAGTCGTCCCCGAGCAGATCCCGAGCAGCCGGGACTTAAGAGTGGCTGGGTGACTGTCAGGAAGAGGGGTCATAGTCCTAAAGTCAAGCCCGTGGTTCACCATCAACCTGTCCACGTTTCTAATAGATTTTCCCCACTCAGCGACACACCCGCTGAGGACAAAACCCTGGTAATTGGCAGCTCTATAGTCAGAAACGTGGCATTAGCGACACCAGCGACCATAGTCAAATGTATTCCAGGGGCCAGAGCGGGCGACATAGAATCCTATTTAAAACTGCTGGCTAAGGAAAAGCGTAAATACGGTAAAATAGTTATTCACGTCGGCGGTAATGACACCCGGTTACGCAAATCGGAGGTCACTAAAATTAATGTTGCATCGGTGTGTAATTTTGCCAAAACAATGTCGGACTCCGTAGTTTTCTCTGGACCCCTGCCAAATCTGACCAGTGATGACATGTTCAGCCGCATGTCCTCCTTCAATCGCTGGTTGTCTAGATGGTGTCCAGCAAACAACGTGGGCTACATAGATAATTGGCAATCTTTCTGGAGAAAACCTGGTCTGATGAGGAGAGACGGCATCCATCCCACTTTGGAAGGAGCTCTTCTCATTTCTAGAAATATGGACGAATTTATTAGTCTTCCAAAAAACACTTCTCTGCGGCTTCCCACCTGATGCTGCCCCCCCCTCAATCAAAAAACACAAAAGGAGCAAATCCTCTTGTGCAAAAAAAATTTAAAACAAAAACTTTAACTGAACAAAAACATCAAACTATTAAATGTGGTTTGCTGAATATTAGATCTCTCCTTTGGAAGTCTCTGTTAGTGAATGATTTGATCTGTGATCATCATATTGATATATTTTGTCTTACAGAAACCTGGCTGCAGCAGGAGGATCATGTTAGCATTAATGAATCAACTCCCTCTGACTATTTAAATGTTCATGTTCCTAGAACCACAGGCAGAGGAGGAGGAGTGGCAGCTATCTTCAGATCAGGGTTACTAATTAGTCCTAGACCCAAGATAAGTTTTAGCTCTTTTGAATCTCTGATTCTCAGTTTTTCCCAAAGTGGAAATCACAAAAACCTCTTGTGTTTGTTGTTGTGTATCGTCCACCTGGCCCTTATTCTGAGTTTCTGTCTGAATTCTCAGAGTTTTTATCCCAGTTAGTGCTGAGTACAGATAAAGTCATTGTAGTGGGTGACTTTAATATTCATGTAGATGTTGAAAATGACAGCCTAAATATTAACTTTAATTCTATATTAGACTCTATTGGATTTTCTCAAAGTGTTCACAGACCTACTCACTGCTTTAATCATACCCTTGACCTTGTGCTGACTTATGGCATTGAGAGTGAACAGTTAACAGTGTTCCCTCATAACCCTGTCTTGTCTGACCATTTTTTAATAACTTTTGAATTTACATTACTTGACTACACGGTTTCTGAGAAGAATTCTACATATAGAAGGTGTCTGTCAGAGAATGCTGTAACCAGATTTAAAGAGTTGATTTCATCATCCTTTTCTTCACTGCCATGTGCAGATATGACAGAGGACGGCTACCTAAATTTTACTCCGGTAGAACTTGACTCTCTTGTTGACAGCACTATAGCTTCAATGCGTACAACACTGGACAGTGTTGTCCCTCTGAAAAGGAAGGTAATCAGTCAGAAGAGGTTGGCTCCTTGGTATAATTCACAGCTGCTTTAAAGCAGACTGCAAGAAAGCTGGACAGACAGTGGCGTTCCTCTAATTTAGAAGAGTCTCAATTAGTCTGGAAAGATAGTTTAATAACGTATAAGAAAGCACTTCGTAAAGCTAGAACTGCTTATTATTCATTATTGATAGAAGAGAATAAGAACAATCCCAGGTTTCTTTTCAGCACTGTTGCCAGGCTGACAAAGAGTCCGAGCTCTGTTGAGCCATGTATTCCTTTAACTCTCAGCAGTGATGAGTTCATGAGATTCTTTATCAATAAAATTGTTTCTATCAGAGAGAAGATTAATGGAATCCTTCCCACTATTATCACTGATGTATCATCAAGTAGAGCAGCTTTAGAAGTATCTTTCGAACCTGAATTGTATTTAGACAGCTTCTGCCCAGTTGATCTTTCTGAGCTAACAACAGCAATAGTCTCTTCTAAACCATCAACTTGTATGTTAGACCCAATCCCAACCAGACTGTTCAAGGAGGTTTTCCCCTTAATTGACACTTCCATTTTGGATTTGATCAATCGGTCTTTGTTGATAGGATATGTACCTCAGACTTTTAAGGTTGCTGTAATTAAACCTTTACTTAAAAAACCTACTCTTGATACAGAAGTATTGGCTAATTATCGACCTATATCCAATCTCCCTTTTTTGTCCAAAGTTCTTGAAAAAATAGTTGCAGTTCAACTTTGTGATCATTTACATAGAAATAATCTGTTTGAAGAGTTTCAGTCAGGATTCAGAGTGCATCATAGCACAGAAACAGCACTGGTGAAAGTTACCAATGATCTCCTCTTAGCCTCTGATAGCGGACTTGTTTCTGTGCTTGTCCTGTTGGATCTCAGTGCTGCATTTGATACGATCGATCACAGCATTCTGTTACAGAGACTTGAACATGTTATTGGGATTAAAGGAACTGCATTAGGCTGCTTTATGTCATATTTATCTGATAGATTCCAGTTTGTTCTTGTAAATGAAGAATCTTCCTCACACGTTGGAGTAAATCATGGAGTTCCTCAGGGTTCTGTGCTTGGACCGATTCTTTTTACTTTATACATGCTTCCATTAGGTAACATTATCAGACAGCATGGCATAAATTTCCATTGTTATGCTGATGATACTCAGCTGTACTTATCTATGAAACCAGATGAAACCTACAGGTTGGTCAGACTACAAGCCTGTCTTAAAGACATAAAGACCTGGATGACTCAGAACTGTCTGCTTTTAAATTCAGACAAAACTGAAGTTGTTCTCTTTGGACCTGAGCGCTTCAGGGAGAAATTGTCTAGTTATATAGTTACTCTAGATGGTATTTCCTTGGCTTCTAGTTATACATTGAGGAACCTTGGAGTTATTTTTGACCAGAATTTATCATTTGACGCACATATAAAACTGGTTTCTAGGACCGCCTTCTTTCACCTTCGTAATATTGCTAAAATCAGGAACATCCTGTCTCAGGGTGATGCAGAGAAACTAGTTCATGCATTTCTTACTTCAGGATTGGACTACTGTAATTCCTTATTATTGGGCTGTCCCACATATTCTCTGAAAAGCCTCCAGCTGATCCAAAATGCTGCAGCCAGAGTTCTGATGAGAACTAACAGGAGAGATCATGTTTCTCCAGTTTTAGCTTCTCTTCATTGGCTCCCTGTTAAATTCAGAATAGAATTTAAGATTCTTCTTCTCACATATAAAGCTCTTAATGACCGAGCTCCATCATATCTTAAAGATCTCATTGTAAGGTATTTTCCTAACAGAGCACTTCGCTCCCAAACTGCAGGTTTACTTGTTGTTCCCAGAGTTTCTAAAAGTAGAATGGGAGGCAGAGCCTTCAGTTATCAGGCCCCTCTCTTGTGGAATAAGCTGCCAGTAAATGTCCGGGAAGCAGACACCCTTTCCACTTTTAAGATTAGGCTTAAAACTTTTCTTTTCGATAAAGCTTATAGTTAGGGATGGCTCAGGTAATCCTGAAACATCCCATAGTTAAGCTGCTATAGGCTTAGACTGCTGGGGGACCTCATCTGTAACACCTTTCCTCACTTTGCTCTCTTTTTCCCCGTGTTTAATTTCTCAAATGATATTATGTCCATGTGACATTATTGTGATTATTAACCTATGTTTCCCTGTTCCAACAGATATCCTTTGAATGGTGTTATGGTGTTTTTCCCCCCTCTTTTCTGTCTTCTCAAACCCCAGCTGGTCGAGGCGGATGGCCACCCTTCCTGAGTCTGGTTCTGCCAGAGGTTTCTTCCTGTTAAAAGGGAGTCGTTCCTTTCCACAGTTGCCACAGGCACGCTCAGGACGGGAGATTAGACTGAAGACACATTTCGGTGCAATGTGTTGGTTTCCTTAGCTAGGATATTAATTTTTTGAATTGGCTCTATATGAATTAATTGGATTATGATTACAATGAATTGAATTCCAATTGGCTTGAATTGGACTATATTACTTAAGTGCCTTGAGATGACAATTGTTGTAATCTGGCGCTATATAAATAAAATTGAATTGAATTGAATTGAATAGATGCGGGGTGAGGGGTGAGAGGCGGGGTGAAGGGCGGCGTGAGGTGAGGTGAGATGCGGGGTGAGGGGAGGGATGAGAGGCGGGGTGAGGAGTGAGAGGCGTGGTGAGAGGCGGGGTGAGGTGAAGGATGAGCAGTGAGGTGAGATTCGGGGTGAGGGGAGGGATGAGAGGTGGGGTGAGGGATGAGAAGCTGGGTGAGGGGTGAGAGGTGGGGTGAGGGGTGAGAGGCTGGGTGAGGGGTGAGAGGCGAGAGGAGTGGTGAGGGGAGGGGTGAGAGGCGAGGTGAGGGGTGGGGTGAGGGGTGAGGGGTTAGAGGCGGGGTGAGGGGTGGGGTGAAGGGTGAGGGGTACACCTTGGTCAGGTCCGTGTCAGACTTGTTGGATAGATTAAAACAATCATCAGGAAACTGCTCAGTAATTACTCTGTTTTTGTGCCTTTCATTTGGTTCATGTCTCATGTCATTATTTGTCATCATCTGAACTTTCCCATCAATCAGTTACCTCACAGTTAGTATGTATTATGAGCTACTTCCAACCACTTGCAGGGAGAAAATTCAATGTCAAGTGACGACGTGACTGGGGAGGCAGGCAGGCAGCAACGTGACCGGAGGACTGCGCACAGGAGGGGACATACCATGCTTCATGTTAAAGGTTTTAACCAATGCTACGTTGTGCTCTGCCCCAGGCTCCTCCTCCAGATCCGCCACGGGAGAGGAGCCAAGGTCTGGAACGCAGCACATCCACGAGATCAGCTGCTGCTCTCAGTCTAGCCCAACATCCCTCACCTCCGTCTACACAATTGTAGCCTTTGTGGGACCGCTTGGAAATCATCCTGCGACAGTCGGTCCACTGGATCCAGGTTTATTCTGATGCTACTGTCAGGGTGGGTGAGAGGTGCTAAGAGGATCCAAAGGAAGTCACCGTAGGCACGAGGTAGTGACAGAACTCAACTCGATTAAACCAAAACTGATCAAACAAAATGCTCAGAATCAACAAAAACCCGACTGTGACAAAATGAGGAGACAATGGCAAGGATCTGAGAAAACTCAGAGAGCCTAAATACTGAGTGGAGTAATGAGTGGAGTAAATGACCAGAACACAATGACCGAGGAAAAATGAGTGCAAAGGACAAACAGAAACCCACAAGACTGATAGAGAAACAAGACTAATCGCATGATAAACAAAGTCACAAATCAGAAGTGGACTGAAGAATGAGCCCATGACTACATAAGATGAAGCAGAACAGTCCACAACAATCCACAAACCCCTACAGAATCAAGCAAAGCAGGGTGACAATGGCTTTTTGTCCTCTTTTTTCTTCTATATATTAGTAATTAATTGTGAGACAGGCGGTGTGGTGGGCGGTCCAAGGCAGTTTCAGGCTCTGGAATGTGCGCAACAAAGGTAGATTTACCGCAACATGCGTCAAAGGCTCAGAGCTTTAGGATTCACACAGACTGGTGCTGCTTTAGAATTAATACAGCACTGTGTTGGCTCTGAAACGGTGTTCCTCACACAAATTAGCTGCACATTGCTTTGTGCTCTCAGAAGAGAACTGTGTTCGTCTCTGGAAATTTAAAGTCATTCCTCAATGCATTTACATCCAGTTACTTTAGCATACTCTGTGGGTGGCCAGACTCATGATAAGTTCCTTATGTTTCCACTGGTCCACCTTGTATTTAAATGCTAAAGATAATGCTTATTTACTGAAATTCTATCCATCCATCTGTCTGTCTGTCTGTCTGACTGTGGGGCAGGCTCCCACATACCTGTGACTACCCCTTTCATCGAGACAGGGAACAGTAAAATGACAGAGGAGAAAATAGAGAAAATGTTGCTGCAAACATGAAATTAAAGTGTAACTGCAACCAAAGCCATTTGTACTACATATAACTGGATGAGAATCGATAAGAGAATCAATAAGGAACCGAATCGATAAGCAATATTGATACAGAATGTTGCAGAATTGCTAAATTCTTAACAATTCCCATCCCTACGAACTAGTGTTGTGCAGATTGATGCTTAAGTAGGACTGCGCACCAGTGCGATCCCAAATGGGTTTGTTTTAGTATTGATGGGGCCATTGATGGGTTGAGAATGGGTTAATCCAAAGATGAAAACAACACGAAAGTAGGGTTAGGGAACATCTGGAACATCTGGACTCACTCGTTCTACAGGTCATTTGCTATCATTTAAAATGAATATGGAGGTTCTCAGTAGATCATTTTATAAGTTCTCTTGTCATCATTTCACATCTTTATTACAACTGAAAATGCTCTATAAATAAATGAGTTTTAGTGTCATTGGGTGGTTAGAGTTTCAAACACAGTTCTTAAAATTCCTTTCTTTTAACATATTAAGCTTTTGTAATAAAGTATGAGCATGAGGTTTAACTTGGTATCAGATCGGAATTAAATTAGTGGTACCACACATTACTACCCCTACCAGCTTCTCTCTGACCACTGTCAGACATAGTCTCTACTCCAACGCGTTTATCAGCAGTACAGGACTTCTGCAGGACAGCCTGTATTCTTCCTCCTAAAGCAAACTCTTACCTGCATCACAGGACTTCTGCAGGACAGCCTGTATTCTTCCTAAAGCAAACTCTTACCTGCATCACAGGACTTCTGCAGGACAGCCTGTATTTTTCCTCCTAAAGCAAACTCTTACCTGCATCACAGGACTTCTGCAGGACAGACTGTATTCTTCCTCCTAAAACAAACTCTTACCTGCATCACAGGACTTCTGCAGGACAGCCTGTATTCTTCCTCCTAAAACAAACTCTTACCTGCATCACAGGACTTCTGCAGGACAGCCTGCATTTTTCCTCCTAAAGCAAACTCTTACCTGCATCACAGGACTTCTGCAGGACAGCCTGTATTCTTCCTCCTAAAGCAAACTCTTACCTGCATCACAGGACTTCTGCAGGACAGCCTGTATTCTTCCTCCTAAAGCAAACTCTTACCTGCATCACAGGACTTCTGCAGGTCAGCCTGTATTCTTCCTCCTAAAGCAAACTCTTACCTGCATCACAGGACTTCTGCAGGACAGCCTGTATTTTTCCTCCTAAAGCAAACTCTTACCTGCATCACAGGACTTCTGCAGGACAGCCTGTATTTTTCCTCCTAAAGCAAACTCTTACCTGCATCACAGGACTTCTGCAGGACAGCCTGTGTTCCTCCTCCTAAAACAAACTCTTACCTGCATCACAGGACTTCTGCAGGACAGCCTGTATTTTTCCTCCTAAAGCAAACTCTTACCTGCATCACAGGACTTCTGCAGGACAGCCTGTATTTTTCCTCCTAAAGCAAACTCTTACCTGCATCACAGGACTTCTGCAGGACAGCCTGTGTTCCTCCTCCTAAAACAAACTCTTACCTGCATCACAGGACTTCTGCAGGACAGCCTGTATTCCTCCTAAAACAAACTCTTACCTGCATCACAGGACTTCTGCAGGACAGTCTGTATTTTTCCTCCTAAAGCAAACTCTTACCTGCATCACAGGACTTCTACAGGACAGCCTGTATTATTCCTCCTAAAGCAAACTCTTACCTGCATCACAGGACTTCTGCAGGACAGCCTGTATTCCTCCTAAAGCAAACTCTTACCTGCATCACAGGACTTCTGCAGGACAGCCTGTATTCTTCCTCCTAAAGCAAACTCTTACCTGCATCACAGGACTTCTGCAGGACAGCCTGTATTCTTCCTCCTAAAGCAAACTCTTACCTGCATCACAGGACTTCTGCAGGACAGCCTGTATTCCTCCTCCTAAAGCAAACTCTTACCTGCATCACAGGACTTCTGCAGGACAGCCTGTATTCTTCCTCCTAAAGCAAACTCTTACCTGCATCACAGGACTTCTGCAGGACAGCCTGTATTCTTCCTCCTAAAGCAAACTCTTACCTGCATCACAGGACTTCTGCAGGACAGCCTGTATTATTCCTCCTAAAGCAAACTCTTACCTGCATCACAGGACTTCTGCAGGACAGCCTGTATTCCTCCTAAAGCAAACTCTTACCTGCATCACAGGACTTCTGCAGGACAGCCTGTATTTTTCCTCCTAAAGCAAACACTTACCTGCATCACAGGACTTCTGCAGGACAGCCTGTATTCTTCCTCCTAAAGCAAACTCTTACATGCATCACAGGACTTCTGCAGGACAGCCTGTATTCCTCCTAAAGCAAACTCTTACATGCCTCACAGGACTTCTGCAGGACAGCCTGTATTCCTCCTAAAGCAAACTCTTACCTGCATCACAGGACTTCTGCAGGACAGCCTGTATTCTTCCTCCTAAAGCAAACACTTACCTGCATCACAGGACTTCTGCAGGACAGCCTGTATTTTTCCTCCTAAAACAAACTCTTACCTGCATCACAGGACTTCTGCAGGACAGCCTGTATTCCTCCTAAAGCAAACTCTTACCTGCATCACAGGACTTCTGCAGGACAGCCTGTATTCTTCCTCCTAAAGCAAACTCTTACCTGCATCACAGGACTTCTGCAGGACAGCCTGTATTCTTCCTCCTAAAGCAAACACTTACCTGCATCACAGGACTTCTGCAGGACAGCCTGTATTCTTCCTCCTAAAGCAAACTCTTACCTGCATCACAGGACTTCTGCAGGACAGCCTGTATTCTTCCTCCTAAAACAAACTCTTACCTGCATCACAGGACTTCTGCAGGACAGCCTGTATTCTTCCTCCTAAAACAAACTCTTACCTGCATCACAGGACTTCTGCAGGACAGCCTGTATTCCTCCTAAAGCAAACTCTTACCTGCATCACAGGACTTCTACAGGACAGCCTGTATTCCTCCTCCTAAAGCAAACTCTTACCTGCATCACAGGACTTCTGCAGGACAGCCTGTATTCTTCCTCCTAAAACAAACTCTTACCTGCATCACAGGACTTCTGCAGGACAGCCTGTATTCTTCCTCCTAAAGCAAACTCTTACCTGCATCACAGGACTTCTACAGGACAGCCTGTATTCTTCCTCCTAAAGCAAACTCTTACCTGCATCACAGGACTTCTGCAGGACAGCCTGTATTCTTCCTCCTAAAGCAAACTCTTACCTGCATCACAGGACTTCTGCAGGACAGCCTGTATTCCTCCTCCTAAAGCAAACTCTTACCTGCATCACAGGACTTCTGCAGGACAGCCTGTATTCTTCCTCCTAAAGCAAACTCTTACCTGCATCACAGGACTTCTGCAGGACAGCCTGTATTCTTCCTCCTAAAGCAAACTCTTACCTGCATCACAGGACTTCTGCAGGACAGCCTGTATTATTCCTCCTAAAGCAAACTCTTACCTGCATCACAGGACTTCTGCAGGACAGCCTGTATTCCTCCTAAAGCAAACTCTTACCTGCATCACAGGACTTCTGCAGGACAGCCTGTATTTTTCCTCCTAAAGCAAACACTTACCTGCATCACAGGACTTCTGCAGGACAGCCTGTATTCTTCCTCCTAAAGCAAACTCTTACATGCATCACAGGACTTCTGCAGGACAGCCTGTATTCCTCCTAAAGCAAACTCTTACATGCCTCACAGGACTTCTGCAGGACAGCCTGTATTCCTCCTAAAGCAAACTCTTACCTGCATCACAGGACTTCTGCAGGACAGCCTGTATTTTTCCTCCTAAAGCAAACTCTTACCTGCATCACAGGACTTCTGCAGGACAGCCTGTATTCTTCCTCCTAAAGCAAACTCTTACCTGCATCACAGGACTTCTGCAGGACAGCCTGTATTCCTCCTAAAGCAAACACTTACCTGCATCACAGGACTTCTGCAGGACAGCCTGTATTCTTCCTCCTAAAGCAAACTCTTACCTGCATCACAGGACTTCTGCAGGACAGCCTGTATTCTTCCTCCTAAAGCAAACTCTTACCTGCATCACAGGACTTCTGCAGGACAGCCTGTATTCTTCCTCCTAAAGCAAACTCTTACCTGCATCACAGGACTTCTGCAGGACAGCCTGTATTCTTCCTCCTAAAACAAACTCTTACCTGCATCACAGGACTTCTGCAGGACAGCCTGTATTCTTCCTCCTAAAGCAAACTCTTACCTGCATCACAGGACTTCTGCAGGACAGCCTGTATTCTTCCTCCTAAAGCAAACACTTACCTGCATCACAGGACTTCTGCAGGACAGCCTGTATTCCTCCTCCTAAAGCAAACTCTTACCTGCATCACAGGACTTCTGCAGGACAGCCTGTATTCTTCCTCCTAAAGCAAACTCTTACCTGCATCACAGGACTTCTGCAGGACAGCCTGTATTCTTCCTCCTAAAACAAACTCTTACCTGCATCACAGGACTTCTGCAGGACAGCCTGTATTCTTCCTCCTAAAGCAAACTCTTACCTGCATCACAGGACTTCTACAGGACAGCCTGTATTCCTCCTCCTAAAGCCAACTCTTACCTGCATCACAGGACTTCTGCAGGACAGCCTGTATTCTTCCTCCTAAAACAAACTCTTACCTGCATCACAGGACTTCTGCAGGACAGCCTGTATTCTTCCTCCTAAAGCAAACTCTTACCTGCATCACAGGACTTCTGCAGGACAGCCTGTATTCTTCCTCCTAAAACAAACTCTTACCTGCATCACAGGACTTCTGCAGGACAGCCTGTATTCCTCCTAAAGCAAACTCTTACCTGCATCACAGGACTTCTACAGGACAGCCTGTATTCCTCCTCCTAAAGCAAACTCTTACCTGCATCACAGGACTTCTGCAGGACAGCCTGTATTCTTCCTCCTAAAACAAACTCTTACCTGCATCACAGGACTTCTGCAGGACAGCCTGTATTCTTCCTCCTAAAGCAAACTCTTACCTGCATCACAGGACTTCTACAGGACAGCCTGTATTCCTCCTCCTAAAGCAAACTCTTACCTGCATCACAGGACTTCTGCAGGTCAGCCTGTATTCTTCCTCCTAAAGCAAACTCTTACCTGCATCACAGGACTTCTGCAGGACAGCCTGTATTCCTCCTAAAGCAAACTCTTACCTGCATCACAGGACTTCTGCAGGACAGCCTGTATTCTTCCTCCTAAAGCAAACTCTTACCTGCATCACAGGACTTCTGCAGGACAGCCTGTATTTTTCCCCCTGAAGCAAACTCTTACCTGCATCACAGGACTTCTGCAGGACAGCCTGTATTCTTCCTCCTAAAACAAACTCTTATCTGCATCACAGGACTTCTGCAGGACAGCCTGTATTCTTCCTCCTAAAGCAAACTTTTACCTGCATCACAGGACTTCTGCAGGACAGCCTGTATTCCTCCTAAAGCAAACTCTTACCTGCATCACAGGACTTCTGCAGGACAGCCTGTATTCTTCCTCCTAAAGCAAACTCTTACCTGCATCACAGGACTTCTACAGGACAGCCTGTATTCCTCCTCCTAAAGCAAACTCTTACCTGCATCACAGGACTTCTGCAGGACAGCCTGTATTCTTCCTCCTAAAACAAACTCTTACCTGCATCACAGGACTTCTGCAGGACAGCCTGTATTCTTCCTCCTAAAGCAAACTCTTACCTGCATCACAGGACTTCTACAGGACAGCCTGTATTCCTCCTCCTAAAGCAAACTCTTACCTGCATCACAGGACTTCTGCAGGTCAGCCTGTATTCTTCCTCCTAAAGCAAACTCTTACCTGCATCACAGGACTTCTGCAGGACAGCCTGTATTCCTCCTAAAGCAAACTCTTACCTGCATCACAGGACTTCTGCAGGACAGCCTGTATTCTTCCTCCTAAAGCAAACTCTTACCTGCATCACAGGACTTCTGCAGGACAGCCTGTATTTTTCCCCCTGAAGCAAACTCTTACCTGCATCACAGGACTTCTGCAGGACAGCCTGTATTCTTCCTCCTAAAACAAACTCTTATCTGCATCACAGGACTTCTGCAGGACAGCCTGTATTCTTCCTCCTAAAGCAAACTTTTACCTGCATCACAGGACTTCTGCAGGACAGCCTGTATTCCTCCTAAAGCAAACTCTTACCTGCATCACAGGACTTCTGCAGGACAGCCTGTATTCTTCCTCCTAAAGCAAACTCTTACCTGCATCACAGGACTTCTGCAGGACAGCCTGTATTCTTCCTCCTAAAGCAAACTCTTACCTGCATCACAGGACTTCTGCAGGACAGCCTGTATTTTTCCCCCTGAAGCAAACTCTTATCTGCATCACAGGACTTCTACAGGACAGCCTGTATTCCTCCTCCTAAAGCAATCTCTTACCTGCATCACAGGACTTCTGCAGGACAGCCTGTATTCTTCCCCCTGAAGCAAACTCTTACCTGCATCACAGGACTTCTGCAGGACAGCCTGTATTCTTCCTCCTAAAGCAAACTCTTACCTGCATCACAGGACTTCTGCAGGACAGCCTGTATTCCTCCTCCTAAAGCAAACTCTTACCTGCATCACAGGACTTCTGCAGGACAGCCTGTGTTCCTCCTCCTAAAACAAACTCTTACCTGCATCACAGGACTTCTGCAGGACAGCCTGTATTCTTCCTCCTAAAACAAACTCTTACCTGCATCACAGGACTTCTGCAGGACAGCCTGTATTCTTCCTCCTAAAGCAAACTCTTACCTGCATCACAGGACTTCTGCAGGACAGCCTGTATTCTTCCTCCTAAAGCAAACTCTTACCTGCATCACAGGACTTCTGCAGGACAGCCTGTATTTTTCCCCCTGAAGCAAACTCTTACCTGCATCACAGGACTTCTGCAGGACAGCCTGTATTCTTCCTCCTAAAGCAAACTCTTACCTGCATCACAGGACTTCTGCAGGACAGCCTGTATTCTTCCTCCTAAAGCAAACTCTTACCTGCATCACAGGACTTCTGCAGGACAGCCTGTATTTTTCCCCCTGAAGCAAACTCTTTCCCCTTCACACTTACACACATCCTCTTTATCCTCTCCTTAAAAGAGTGTTCTCTTTATATAACTGTACATAAAGTACGCAAAGTACATTAAGCGCTCACTTAATATAACAGAATGAATCTCTCTTGCAGTTAAACTATTTCACATTTACTCTATATGAACACAAACTGAAATAATAATCATGGCTGGCTCATAGCTTACCGCTTTAACCGTGAACTTGAACTCTATCATTGTTTCCAATTTTAGCTGTGCGCCCTCCATCAAGGCTACAGCCGTAGCCGTTTTAAAGCTTCACAGTAAAACATATGAGGATGTCACAGCCAAAGTTGAGCTGGCTTTAACTCACATAACATTATGAGCTACATATAATTTCCCTTTAAACATATAAAAGTACATAACACATCATCCTCAGTCTGTTTGGGGCAATAAACAAGTGCTTGCATAGCGCTAACTAGCCGCTAATGTATAGAACCCATAGAAAACGTTAGCATATTTCAATAGTTTAATGCTAATTTGCCAAACAGCCCAGGTAGGGAAAACCCATTTCCCGATTGTTTGCAACATTCAAAATTAACTCACCACGTTGAGCAATGTGTCTGAATATAAGTGAGAAGTATTCTCAAGTTCCATGTAGCCTGCATGCTTCTTCAAATATCGACAAAGAAGTTTTCGTTTTTTCCCCTTTTATTAACTTAACTAAAATCGTCAAGACCCAAATCGATGTAATCTAAACAAAATGTATAACCTCCTGGTGGAGAGGAAGGAGTGAACGCAACATCAATATTATGAATTTAGCAGGTGGAGCATGTAGCCAGATCAAACATCAAATCATAAACTGAAGTGACACTAGCAATTAATCAGTTTACTCAAAAAATGGGGCTGTGTAAAAAAGTAATCCAACCTTTTTCAAGAAATGTACTGGAGTCTTCAAAAGCTTCTTCACTCAGAGCCACCTTAAGATATTTCTGGCTTTCAACTTATCTCACTGTAACCAACATAACATAACATTCTTTTATTTATTAGGCTAGCCCTAAAGCTAGATACTTTTAGAAACTACAAAGAGAGAAAGAAAAAGGTATCTGATTGAATACCAAAGGCTCAATTCAATGGCTTTGTATCATAGGTCTCGAAGAAATGCCAGTGACGTTATGCTCATTGATTGCAGGCTGTGGAGCTTTTCTCTGAGGACTTTAAAGAGGTGCTCTCTCCGAATTCTCGGGCCAGTGGTGTTGATGTTGTCATGGCCTCTTCTTGAAGCATCTGCTCTACCATTTTTAATAATGGAATTACCTTTGAGACAGAGACCATTTTTCCTGAGACAGCTCCACATTAAATGGAGACAGGAGGGACATGCACCCTGTAACATTTGTGCCCTCCTCTGATATCCACATGGATAGATCAGTCTCTAAACTCGCCAAAGCTGCACTGATTGGTTCCCTGAGCTCCACCAGTCTGTGCAGCATTTGAAATGTGCTGTTCCATCTTGTTTCCACTTCCTGGAGCAGTTTGACTTTTGGTCTCCCCATCTGCTCCTGAACAAGCACAAGCTTCTGCTTTTAACACAACAGTAATGTTTTTGTCAGATTTTCAGCAATAAAATACAAATAATGAAAATAACAGTGAACTAACTTTGGCAGTCGTGCTGCTCCTGAAGTACACAACCAGCGAGGGTAGTGCTGAGGTCAAATCAAGAGCCTTCTTGAGCTCTTTGCCACAGGCTATCGTGCTTGCTGCCCCATCACTAACGTGGCATGTCATGTTAGAAGTAATTCCCCATTCCTTTTTGACACAGGCCAAATTTTCTGCAGTGTGCCTGCAGGAACTTCACTATGCCTAATAGAATTTACTTAAACAATGTGTTGCCACCTATGAAATGGCATGTTACGGTCAGGTAAGCATCCATGAAGCATCCATGAAGTTTGACTTCTGACATGTGGTCAGAAGTCAAACTCACGGCAGTGGCTTGCTGGACCTCGGCTTTGGCCTTCTCTTTACCTGTGTGGTATCTGGCTTCAGCCTTAACCTTTACAGCCTAAAGGAAAATAAGAAAATAGTAGTCAACTATTTAAATGCAGTACTACTGTCATGCTTTATCTAGCAAATGCACCTTCCTTGTTGGGAGGACATAGGTTGGGTGTAGAAGTCACCTCCTTCTGGCATTTCTTAGGGACTGAAAAGCTAAAATCAGCTGCATAACTTTTAAAGTTATGCTGCTGATTTAGCATAACTTTAAAACATAAAACAAACATAACTTTAAAAGTTAAAAAGTGTAATAGATACCAGTAGAAATCAATCAAGCAGCCCAACATCCAAACCAGAATTAAAAATATCTTTCAAATATCAGTGTTTTTGCAGAAAAATGCATTTCAGAATATCTGAAAAACAGAAATAAAGAAGACATCATTTGTGTAGAACTAATGCAACTGGGTGGTATGATGGTGGTGCTATTCTGTAACCAAAACAAGCAATTCCAGGTTATTCTCCCATCCAGCTCTACATAATGTACCCATCAAAGAGCTGAAGAAGAGCTGTTAACAATGGTGAAAAAAACCCATCTGTCCCTACCAGACTAGTGGCTATACAAATGTAGCATTTCTTTTACTACACTATTTTTTTAAATCAAAGTTTTCCCATTCAACTAGTTTTTCCATTATTTATATGTAATGTAAAATTTCAGAACATTTTCAAAGTGAAAAATAATCATTTTATATATGTGATCAATATTGGGAGTCTTCGTTATAATATCAATTGTAAAATTTACAGTAAAAGAGGAATATGTATGTATTTGTTATGTATTTATGTAGAATCGAGTGCAAACTAATACAAACTGTGCTCTAATGTCTTCTGTATTAATAATATTTGTTGCCCTACATACAATCCAACCTGCCAAAGACTTGTCAAATTAATGTAACACTCTATACACCTTCAAAAGGTTTAGGTATTTCATATTGCATATTTGCATTAATTTGCTCATTCATAGATGTCAGGATTGGTTAGTTTTCTCTATTTATAGCAATTGTCTAATCAGCGATAGGTGAGAAAATATAGGCTAGAAGAGATTAAGTAAAAAATGCTTGCCATACAGACAAAATCTCAGCAGGTGGTAGATAATAAAGGGTCCAACTGAAGTCCCTGTATTTAATTTATTTAAAGAGTGACAGGTCAGTGCAGACAGCTTTGAACCTCCACCACAGTCCAGATTTAACAGTGAGGTAAATCCCACTGAGACTCGGATCAAAGTGCTGTTGACAGCATTTCCTTTGGATTGTGCTGCAACAACAAAATGATCCACTTCCTCCAGAGGTTGCAAATTCTTACATGGGATATTTTGTTGTTAGTAAACAAATGTTATAAAGTACAGTAATTCATTTCTATAGGTGGTTCCATCATAGTTTTTCATTATGTAAACAATAAGATAATCATTGGATGCTCCACAGATTTGGTCGGATTCAAAAAATAAATCTTTGGTTTGATTATTACTTCTAGAATTTAGATACAGTGTTCTTATGAGTCATATTCATACAGAGTACTGTTACTCTCATGATAGGATACTGCAACTGGTTCTATAATGGTATCAAGAGGGGCAACTGCAGTAATGGAAATAAGACAGAAAGGATAGCTTAAATGGTTTAGGCATAGTAAGTCCTCTACTCAAAATAATACTTTTTCTTGGCGAAAGAAGGTTATATTTCATGTGAAGGTGAATTATGCATACAAAGACGATTCCACCTCTGTCCAAACTTAGGCCAAACAGGAGGAAAATAATTGAGCATCATGTATTATGTAATGTTCTTTCCTTTTCTAATACAGCCAGTCCTCCAATAAATGGTTATTTATGTCTTGGAGAGTAATAGAAATTTGGAGTTTTGGATAATTTCTATTGAAAAGAGCTACTGATATATTCTGAGTGAAAATTAATTAGGTGGTTTATAATTTAAGGGTTTGTAAGTCAAGGAAATTAATTAATATTTTTGGTATTTTGTTGGAACTATGAGACTTTGGAGATCGCCTTGATTAAGTTTAACCAGGTTTAATTAGTCCGGATTGATTGATTGATTGATTGATTGATTGATTGACTGATATTTCTCATTATGATTTGAGTGTTCTATGATCTCGCAGCCACATTAAGCTACAAAATGTTTTGACATTTTTTCATTTAATTTGAAAAATATATACATTGATCTTTTGATTGTTTCTTGATCTACACATCATGTGATTATCTTGGTGCATTCTAGGCTTCTATAACACAGTCTATCTTAAGATAGTATTTTCTTTCTTTTGTACATATGGTAAATGGACTTGTACTTGTATAGCGCTTTTCTAGTCTAACTGACCATACAAAGAGCTTCACTACATGCCGCATTCACCCCACTCACACACATTCATACAGCACGTCTTAAGATACTTAACTACGTGCTTTTCTAATTCATACACACATTCATACACTGGGGGGGGCAACGTGGGGTTCAGTGTCTTGCACAAGGACGCTTCGACATGTAGCCCGGGGAAGCCAGAGTCGAACCACCGACCTTCCGATTGGTGGGCGACTGCTCTTCCTCCTGAGCTACAGCTGGCTTTGTGGGAACATCGAGCTGTTCCAGTGCTAAAAGGGCTGAACCACAAGCAGTGAGTAAAACTGTTTCAAATGTTTGTTTTGTGTTGGCACCAAACATTATAGTTACACTGAGTGAAAATGCAGTTAATGGGGATGACAGTATTTTGTGATAAGTTTATTCACAACACAAGTAAAGTATCCATTATTGTTGCTACTACTGCTCAGAAGCAACTGCACAATTTCAGATACTGAGTGTTATGAGGTGCGAATGGCGATCGCCCTCTTCATCACGGGCCCAGGTGTTTGCTGTCCGCCACTCCACCTCCCGGTGACCGGGTTCAGCGTCACTGAATAACTCACAGACTTTTCCTTGCTGGTTTCTTGGTGGAGCAATTTATTGTGCCCCCTTTGCTCCCCACATGTGTGTTCAGTCCCCAAATTACTATAGTCTGTACATATCTTTTTTACCAATCAAGCCCACATCACCTCCAGCTTTTACATCATTCCCAGCCATTTTTCGCTCCCTTCTCCACCCGTCTTTCTCCATTTAAAGGGCTCGATCTCTTAATTAAACTCCTCCCCCATAATCATCAACCTCCGGGTAACAGGTGCTCCTTATCACCTGCAGCCGACATAGATTCCCCCAATACACAAAAATACTCATACACAACCACCAACATAACAGATTTTAGATTAGCACCCATCAGTGCCAGTGATGTCCCAGTCTCCATACTGATCCAACCCCAAACCCACAGATTAGTAGGTGTGCACCCCTAATAGCCTGCAGACTACAGATCAGGTCCTGGGAAATGAGGGACGGGGTCACTCCGTCACACTGAGGGTTATCACTTAAAAGAGATTGTGAAGGTTTGTCATTTGATGTGCAGGATGAGATTCGGGCCAGAACAGGTAAAGCTGGATCTCATGTGCTGTCATGCTTAAAAATGTTGTGTCCATCAATCCATTTTCTATACTCGCCCACTCCGGTTCATTTGTTGATGAACCCAATAGCTGTGTTGTCGTAGCGTTATCCCCTGGTAAGACCTCCATAGCTATTTGGGTTCAGGTGAGGGGTCAGATAAAGAGTGAATCAAAGACTTCAATAGAGCAGCACAAGTTAAAAACAGACACTTCGTTTGGAAAAGGGAAGCCGGGGCACACCCTGAACCCAGGCCTGGGGGGAGCTCGCTGTCGAGTGCCTGGTGGCTCAGGCCAAAGAAGCAACTGGACACCACTCCCACCACTCATGGGGAGGAAATTCAAGGTTTGATGCATTGCGAGTTGGGTGGCAGGTGAAGGCGGTTAGGGACATTAAAACTGATTTTCATGGATAGGATCTTGAGGCATAGTTGTGGAAAGGAGGGTATCTGGTTTGTGAACCTGAGGGTTGCATCTCTAATTTTTGCAGATGATGTTCTGTTGGCTCCTTCAGACTTTGAAAGCACACCTATTCCAAATCCAAGACCGGAAAAAGATGGAATGCTCTCTCTGAGTCAGAGCTAAGTTCCTGCCTCAGAGATGGATGGATATATTGGGGATTTGTCAGCTGTAATGAGGGCACTGCTCTAGTCTGTTGTGTTTAAGAAGGAGCTGAGCCAGAAAGTAAAGCTTTATATTTACCGGTCCGTCTTTTTTCCAACCCTTACCCAATGGTCATGAGATGTAGGTTGTGACCGAAAGAACGAGGTCATGGATACAAGTGGCTGAAATGGGTTTCCTTCAGAGAGTGGCTGGGCTCAGACCTAGCTATAGGGGGAGGAGCTCAGTCAACTTGAGGGAACTTCAAGTAAGTCGTAGTTTATGCTTTAATGTAATCTTGACGTGGACCCCTCCGCCGTAGCCTGACGTGCACCTCCAAAAAATTCTAACTACACGTTGCATAGATGCGGGCCGTAAGGGCTGTGATTGGTCCGCTCAGAACGTAATTTCCGGCAGTTGTCTTTTCCGGTCTTAATTGCTGTATACGGCGAAGAAGCTCGTTGACATTCGAAATGATCGAAAGTGCATTTGTTCATCCAGGTTGTAAGTTCACCCATTCCCAGCCTTGGCTGGTCGTACAGACCACCTCTGCAAACGTCTTCTCTGTCGCCTGCGCTTCAACATTTGCAATTTAAGCATTTGTTCTTCAATATCGATGAGCTCCAACTGCAAATTCAGCTGCTGCACCTCGGTTGCCATCATTTACTGTTGTTAACTGTGACCGGAAGAAAAAGCTATAACCCCTGAAACCACACAAACACACAGCCACACCCCCCTACCGGCATGGTGAACTGCAGAGCAACGCGTTCCTTCAACGCAGAACTTCGACTGCTCAATGAAGACGTCACGTCGACATTCTGGAAGAGTATAAATGTAGTTTAAGGCTGCTGCTCCTCTGCATTGAAAGGAGTCAGCTGAGGTGGTTCGGGCATCTGATTAGGATCCCTCCTCACTTTGTCGTCTCACTTTGGGGGTTTTACACCAGAACTGGAGGAGGGATTATGTATCACTTCTGGCCTGGGAACGCCTTGGTCTTCCATTTTCCCTGTTCCTGTAGGATACAGGAAGACTGGAGAGTGTTGTTGAGAGGGGAATGTCTGGGTTTATCTCCTGAACCTGTTGCCTCTGTGACCCAACCTCAGATAAGGGGAAAGACAGATGGATGGATGCTTTAACAACTTGGTCCAGTTCAACGCTGGACTGAAGAAACTGAGCTATAAAGAGGGATCAGTTCAAACTCTCAGAGCCTGAACTTCAGAGTTGGGAATTAATAGTTTTTGTGAAAAAAAATCATCATGGTTTATTTATTTTTTCATTTAGAAGTAGCTAATGGTTAGAGCTTGGCAGTTCAACATTATTGTTCTGACATTACTTACTGTGTGGATAACATGTGTTTTCAACACAACACTTGTTCTCTCCCCCCTCTCTTTGCCACACTGAACGCCGGTGTGTAAACATTACATTATTGATATGTTTCTGATAAAGATGTAGGTCTCCAAGGTCAATTGTTTAATGACATTGATATATTCAAAATGTTTCAATGCAGTCATTAACGGTACACATGTATTAGTATGAGTTATGCTGTGTGCATCTCTCCCTTGGTTAATTTCTATTGATGAGAAAGCATATTTTACAAGCATCTGCTTTTAACTTAGGGCTACACTGCTAAACTTTTTCCCTCTTTCGGGAATTTATTACAGGCACAGCAAAAACACATGCCACACGTGCAGCATACAAAGAATTCCTGAAACAATAGATTCTGAGATTCTTTCTGATAACATTCTGTGCCTATAAGGATGTATTATACGTAATTATTCCACTCTCCATTTTTAATAATTGTAATCCATTTTTATTAGTTGTGATCCAAGGAAAAATCAACCCAAACCCTGCCCCAATCTCAATACATGCTTTGAACTCGAAAAGGGTCCCTCTTGGCTGCCCTATTGCATTGAACGTGCCAAACATGCTTATCAATTATGTAATTACCACTCGCTCTTCTATATCTTTCTCTATCGATGTCTGTAGTAAAGTGAGAGATGCAGGGGCCCAAAAGCATCACGCTGGTCAGGAGGTGTACAGAGTACAAGTTGACTTTTATTAACTCAACAAACGTAGCCTTTTAACAAAGGGAAAATGGGGTGTTGCTCTTCCCATAGCACATAAAAACATAACCCCTTCCAACCCCCCTGAACAAATCCCAACAGACATATATACTCTGATACGCCTCCTCTCCACTTCAAATGAGCCTATCAGAGCAGATCTGGGGATAAGAGGACAGACATCATTAACAATGAAATCATACAGATCTTAATTTGTTTGTGCCAACAAATACAAATTAACTCCTGCAAAATAAAGAAAGAAAATATAGTGCATTCAAAACTAATCCCCAAAATGTACAACATAAATAATCCAACTTAATTAATTGAAAATATTTCCACACATTTTGTCCACCAATCACAACAATCCCCGCCTCTTTCTGGTCTCCATAAAGGGAGACCTATAGAGGCGAGCTCCCTCTTTGAGCCCATGCCCAGATGCACACAGGACTGGAGAGACCAGGTGACAAATCACATTGTTTCACATTTACAATCTGACCCAGCATACAGGGAGAAGGTTAGCACTTCGTCACAATGTCCAACCCAAGTATCTCTTTCATTCTGTCATACTTAAACAATACTCACTAGTGTACAAACACCTATCATCGACTGGGCAACACATTCAACAAAACAGTGCTTCCGCATATCCAATAGCTATCGGCTATTGGGAATGTCTCGTCTCTGAAAAGATACAGAGTATAAATTGTCATTGTCATATTTTCACATTGAGCCAGAGGAACTTCTCATACTACATAGGTGTACTGACAAATATATGTGTCATTTTAACGTGTGGAAACTACAATAGTACTGTCTATGTGAACTCCACTGACATATGTAAAACCACCTCTTGCAAAGCACTCAAACTCAGCATTGTAATGTAGAGTACATTACATTATATAGTCAGCAAGAACCCTGTTGTATTGAGGTTAAATTCAGCACATGAGGACTCCAATCAATAACCCTGCCCCTTGTCAAAATGATTATGTAGCCTCTGCGCCCCAAACAACATTCAACACGAAATACCACACATAGGAAGAACAAAGACTCACCCTATATCATTTCAAGGTGTAAAACCTACCTTCTCTGCATTCCCGTTGCTGGACAATGGCATAGTACCTCAAAGTGTGTTTTAGTCACAGGATCCAAGGTGTGAACGGTTGTGAAACTGCCTGGAGAGGAGAGACAATACTGCATTGTATATGCTGGGAAGGTGATACCTGAGACCACCTCTGTTCAAAGATGTTTTTTCCAGTTTAACATAGGTTTCCTGTATTTTTTGACTGCCGACGGCCAGGCAACCAGCCCTGCAAGGTTGAGTGTCTGCTATGGCACATAATGTCCTTGGATCCAATCCATTTTCTATACCCGCTTAATATGTCGGTCAGTACAATCTCCATTGTGGGATTTTTGATAATCTGGGGGATGGTTTGTTGCGATTTGACTTAGACAGGCTAGGAGAACCACTGGCTCAGAACTTCCAGGTTCATCTTCTTTACCTGATAAAGCTACTGGAATCCCAGGATGTTTGAGGGGTGCCTTGTGATTTGGTCATTTTTGATAATGTGGGTGTTGCCCAGGGTGATCAGTGTGAGGGTGGTACCCCTCCAATTTTTTTAGATATTTTTGGCTTGTCTTTAAATGTCCTGGCTGCTTGGCACTAGGTGTGCAACGGATCAAAAAACTCACAGTTCGGATAATTTTTCGAATCAGCAAAAAAAAAAAAAAAAAAAAAAAAGACAAGACAAGACAAATAAACATAAGTTTGGTCTTTTTTTTATCAACACTTTTGAATAATTAAATTAAAATGTATAAAATCATCTTAATGTGAACAAGGCATAATATCTTCTTTTTAACATAATTAATGAAAAACAACTTAAAGTGCAACATAAAAGGCATATTTCCTCTCATTTACCGAATTTGGCCTCATACACCTATAAACACACCCATAGTGTTTGTGATGCTTTAACCGGTTGGATTGTGCAACAAGGGGCTGCATAATTGCTGCGGTGATATGCGGTTGTTGAGCTGCCTTCATTTTCACTCCTGTCAGTGAAACACCGGAGTGATGTTGCTTCAAACACGTTGCCATGCCTGATGTGTTTCCTGTCATTGGACTTTCTTGTGCCACAATGCCGACGCACCGTCGCGCTTTTATCCACTAACCTCTTTTCCCCGGGTGGCAACACCCATTCCGACATCCCACCATTCCGACATCCCACCATTCCGACATCCCACCATTCCGACATCCCACCATTCCGACATTCAAACATCCCACCATTCCGACAAGGTTTTCAGTTTAAGGAAATGTGCGTTACTCAACAGGTGAGTCCCTTCTTTCTGTTCATGCAATTTAAATGTTTAACACATGTTTACAGATAAGCCTTATTAAAAACACAAAGTCTCGGCAACTGGAAGAGGAGAAGCAGACCGCGGTGGTTTTTAATCACACTCCAATGCCACTTGTTTCAACTTCCGAAAATTTAATCCAGGAAAAAAAGGCTTATAAATATGGACCGAAACGGCTCCATAATACGCACAAGAATCCAAAAGAAACGAAAGTTAACTAAAAGAAAGCAAATAAACAGCATGAAGTGGTCAAAATTGGTTTTACGCATGCCTCTGTGCGTCTGGCACATGCGTCTTCGGGTTCTCCCACGTTGGTTTGTGGATGAAAGCCATATGTTCAGCTGTAATGTCACGTAAAACAATCTCTACATGACATCTACTCCCAGGTGTGACCAGTTAGGTCCTTAAGATGTCAACAGGCTGTATAAAGCCTGTGTGTTTATGCCAAATGCGCAAAGCCCATCCGCGCTTCCCATAAGTACTCATAAATCACGTGAATAACACGAATAAACGTTTTTACTGCATTTTGTTGTGTTTTATACGTTCTATGCTGTCATTTCTCTCTTCTCCTATTGGCAAGGCAAGGCAGAGTGCTCGCAACTGTGTCCTGTGCAGTAACCGTGATATCTGTAATTGCAATTATTACTTTTGTATATGATGACAGCGTGCAAAAGACGCATTGGCTCTGTGGAGAGCTCCGCTCCAGCTGGCTGCTGACAGCTCACTGACACTGTATTTCTGCTTCATCAGTTTCAGTCTCGCCAGAGTTACATTAATATCTGTATTTTTATATTTGAAATTCAGGGGATTTTGATAATAGATTATTAAAGTTTGTTTGCGAGGCTGTGGCCTCTGCATGTGCAGAGCTTGTGCGCCAAACTTTAGGGCGTATTTGCGCCGGCATATCATTAGTGCAAAATGTTTTGGGTAAAAAATAGGCTATTAAAAGGAACTGTCGGAATGGCGGTATGTTAAAAAAAAAAAAAAAACATACCGCCATTCCGATCATAGGAGGAAAAAAGTGTCGGAATGGCGGGACGTTTGATAAAAAATTAAGTGTCGCCATTCCGACAATTGGAAACCCATGTCGGAATGGCGAGATGTCTGAATGGCAGCATGTAACCCTTTTCCCCATACAGGGGACTTAAATGATGCGGGGCGTTCAAGCTGCTCCGTTCCTCGCTCGCCATGGAAATGCTGTGAGTGGACTGAACATGCGCACAACTTTTTTTTTCTTCATAAATCAATCCGTGGACCACGTGCGTGCCGAACCAAAGATATTGATCCTCACGGATCAATGATCCGTTGCACGACTACTTGGCACTAATGATTATCATTGGTGTTATATTTATTGCTTCACTTAGTTCCACCACCCCCTGGAACCTGACCAGTAATAATTCATCATTCAGCGGGGTTAACACAATATGACACAAACGTGCAACCAGTTAACAAAAAGGGAACATAGTCATAGACTCTTCAAGTCAAGTTGTGCTACATTTATCACTACTGCCTTCTTCTGCAGTTTGTTGACCAACGCGCAAAGTTTTGGACAGACTCCCTCTCTATATGTTCTACCTTCTTGCACAGTCTCTGACTATAGATATTACCATCACTGGTCGATCGCCTTCTCTCTTCAAACATTCAGTTGGTCAGAACTATGATGAGCACCACTGAATGCCCTCAGCACATTTCAGTTTCTCTGTTTACAGCACTGTATGGCGACAGCATCCACAGCTAAAATATATAAATTCACGGACGAACTACAGAAAAAGTACCCATGTTTTTGTCTTGTTCGTGATGCATGGGAAGCTCAGTGCATGGCGTGCAAAGCAATGGCCAACTTATTCATTTTCTTATTTTAATCTGTGGCCTTATAAAACATATTTTTTTAATATTTATTTTATTGTGATTGCTTTATAAAGGAACAAACATTGACTAGAAAGAATTAGCACTTGGACAAAAGTTATCTTGCTTGAGTGTATTAAAACACCACACTGAAAATGGACTAAGAGTTACACTGTTACACATTTACACTGTGGCCAAATGTTTGATCTTTGGCAAAAAAGAAACAAGACAAGTTGTTGTTTTATGTTGAGAAAAGTTGCCAATATGGAAAAATGGAAAAGCTCAAATGTTCAGCATAAAAAAACAGGCCTTTTGGCCACAATGTTCTTAAAGGCCAAGAGAGCCATTGTCTTATGGTAGAACCCTTGACTGTCGACACATTTGTGTGCATTCACATGGTCATGGTGCCTCGACAAATGTGAAAACATTGCTATACACTACATCTCTCTATTGAAGTGGAAGTACATGTTTTGGGTGTTGGTGAGTTTTGGAATGAATTCTGATATTAACGCTGAAAATTAAGTTGCTTAGCTATTTCTTCACAGTTAACAGAAGCAACCCAGTTGAAAAAGTATATACTTAATGATTTTACTCATCTGACAGCTACTAAATGCTAATAGGCTAAAGCAAAGTTAATTTCCTCACTAGCATGTAGCGTGCCCAAGCTCTGGATCACACAAAGATTTAAACTGGAAAGATCCCATTTTTACTGTAGCGACAGACATTTTAAGAGACGCACTGCATAAAAATGTAAAGTAGAAAGAAAATTGGTTGTTGAAATAGCTTATTCCTCCTTTTTAAAACTGCTAAAAATAATGAATTGATAAATAAGGAATGAGGTTCTCTCACTTCTCCTGTGCTGCCTCACTTTCCCATTTGGCCTCTGAGCTGTTGTTTTCATTGCTGTGTTGCTTTTTTTATGTCATTTGGGCAGTTTATAGGTGGTAATTCTTTCTCCTCTGCCTTTGTTTTAAAGTGTGGGTCAAAGTCTTTTTTTTATAACAGGCTGTCAGATGTTTAATCACACTGAAACTAATCTGCAGTTGATTTGCAGCCACAAAACACAGGAAGTCACCTCTACCTTAAGGGCCCTGACAAAACAACACGTATAAACTCTTTCAAAGGTATGTCATGTGTTCTTTTTTCTTATTTGACTCCTGCTCAAACAGAATCTAATCTCACCATATAAGGTTTAATCTGATTAGTAAGGTTATATCTTTATTTGCATATTAGGGCGAGGTGTGTTTGCCATGACCTATTTTCGTACAGAGGAAAATTAATCTAGTCTGAGGAATCTCGAGGAAGTAGAATATGTCTGTAGCATTTTCTTTTTCAATTTGACTTCCACTGCCAAATAAAGATGGTGGTGCTAAGTCTTAATATCTAAAAGATATTGTTTAGGCTTCATGTTTCATTTGTTTTTCTCATGTAACTTCTTGAGCACATCCTTTTCAGACTGATGAGCAAACAACTTTTACTGAGTCTTAAAAGGCCTCTAAAAATGTCACATCTGGCAATGGCATCACTTTATATAAAAAAGGTAAATACGTAGATCATTTATTTTTTAACTAAATTTTTGTTCATTTAGTCTTTAATTCAGATCAGAACCATGGTTGACATTTGACTTTGGACATGAGCTTACATTTCTCTCTCTAACTCACAATTCAATGTATTTACCCTCTCTCAATGATGTTGAGAGGCAGTCATTCCTTCCTGTGACAAATGGACACCACAACTCCTCCCTTAATGTTTGACACCTTCTATGGTGGATCAGTGCAATTCTAGTTTTATTATTAGTTTTTTTATTCTATTGCTTTTCATGTTCTTTAAATGGGTGCAGTTGTAACGAAATAATTTCTTCCTGGGGATTAGTAAAATATTCTGATTCTGGTATTCTAACTATGTAAAATAACATCACAACAGAGCAACGTGTTTTTAATCACAAAATGCATGCTCAAGACATCTCACTAAATGCTAAACATGCTTCAACAGTAGTGACACTGAAGTGTAACAACTATAAAATGCAAAACAACCACTGCGCTTACCTGAGAGGTGAACAGTGAAAAACAAACACAGGTGACACAGTCACCGTCAGCTCTGCCACATCCAGTGTTGTAATGCACTAACTCAGGCAACATGTCTCGCCTACGGAAAACTCAGGCTTGATCAATCGAGAGCAGATAAAACTTTCAAACAAAGGCTTTGTGAACACAAATTACAACATCAAAAATAACTACAGTTTAGGCACGTCCATTCAGTTCATCCATTTATGGATTTTTTTTATTTCAAGACCACAAATATCGATCACAGACACAGTTTTATCAACTTACAATGCTCTCGCTCCTGTTCTTATTTTACCATGTACTTCCATTGATTAAACCAAATGACTTTGAACCTGATCATCTTAAAACATGCATTCTTTTTTCAGTTTCGCCATCACATTTTTGTCAGGGCTGCAATAGATGATTCTTTATGTCATTTTTAGTTGTTTTTCTTTGTTTTACCAAATTGTTTATTTTATTTCCTTAAATGTCAGAAAAACAATGTTAAAATGAAGTTAGACTTTCATGTAATTTAGCTTTTGTAAAAGTGAATAGAAATATATTTGCCCTTACTAAAAGTCAACACTCTTTTTGCCTCACTGCTGGCATCTACAATGTTTGTTTGTCCATCTGTCTTCCACTTTAACATAGTATGAAGACTTGACTGGCTGGTGAAGGTATATAATATGCTGACAATACCCAGCTCTATCTGTCATCACCTCCAACTAAACCTCTCTAAAACTGAACTGCTCGTCTTCCCAGCCAAACCAACCATACACCACAGCGTCTGCATCCAAACTGAATCCCTATCTCTTGCTCCATCAAAGGTTTCTAGAAACTTGGGTGTCATGATTGATGACCAGCTGACCATCAAAGATCACGTTACCTCGGTTGCTCGTTCATGCCACTTTGCATTACTAAACATAAGAAAGATCAGACCATACCTGACCCAACATGCCCCCCAACTCCTGGTGCAGGCCGTGGTCATCTCCCGCCTTGACTACTGCAATGCTCTCCTAACCGGTCTCCCAGCCTGTGCTATGAAACCTCTGCAGATGATCCAGAATGCGGCGGTGCGTCTGGTCTTGGATCAGCCTAAAAGAACACGTCCCCCCTCTGTTCATTGAACTCCACTGGCTGCCCTTAGCCGCCCGCATCAGATCCAAGTCCCTGATGTTAGCTACAAAGAGCTTAATGGAACGGCTCCCATCTACTTGAATGCTCTCGCAAAGGTTTATGTCACGACTTGGCCACTCCAGTCATGAAAGGATTGTCGTCTAGCAGCTCCTACACCACGCCTAAGACAATCCAAACTCTGTTCATGTGTCGTCCCACGATGGTGGAATGACCTACCGAGCGCTACCAGAACAGGGGCGTCCCTGTCTATCTTCAAGAAACTCTTGAAAACCCAGCTCTTCAGAGAGCATCTCCCATCGTAGCATTTACGCTGTACTTCCCTACCACCTATATCTCTGCACTCTATCTTTCTGTAGTTCCTTCTATGCCTGCACTCTATCGCTACACTGTCACCCCTGACAGAGTCGGATTAGTGGGTTCCTTCCATGTAGCTTATTGTTAGCTTTGATGTTAGCTGCATTGTTATATCCTCATTTGTAAGTCACTTTGGATAAAAGCATCAACATAAACATATAATTATGAGGCAGGGATTTGAATTCAAATAGCATGTATTGCTGTCTGTATCAGGTTCTTAGGTCTGTTGTCCAGCCCAAAAAAAAGAGATGTTCCATGTTATCAGAATATGCAACTATCTGTAACTATCACATCAGTATCTGAAAGTTTTGTTCATTTGTTGGGTCAAATGCCTTGATCTCTCGTTGGTTAAATGGCCGAGGACATAAGAAATACAATTTTACGCCTAATATAGAGTAAGATGTGGATGAAATATAGTGGCAGTGACAAGTCTGGTGTATCTCTAAGTAAGTTAAACCTGAATGTGTGTTCGTGGTACCAAGAAAGAAAGAAAAACCAGATGGTGTGTATGTGTCGACCCCCTTTATTTCTAAATACCTGTCAAGTCCCCAAGAAGTAGGTTCTAGTCAGGTTGGGAACTCTGCTTTGTCTGATTGATATCATGAAATGACTCTGGCACACTGGCTGATTTTTTTCAGTGCTGTAGAACCAAAAAAAGGATTAGTTCCACAGTGTGTTATCTGGTTGGGGGCCCTACAATGGCTTAAAGAAAAGGATTTATGTGTGTGTGTGTGTGTGTGTGTGTGTGTGTGACAAATAGAAATCACAAGGCAATGCAGAAGAAAAACAGCAAAGCTTTACATATTTTCACAGAAATCATTGCAAAATACAATCCAAAAAAATCATTGTAACCACATTATCTAAACTTTTTAGCTACACAGCTCTGTTATGTTGCTCCATTTTCCACTTCTTTAAACTCCTGCACTCTGTCTCACAAGAATCTATCCTTGATTTAATGACATGGACCTTCTCTTCAGACATAAATACTTTTATCAAACTATAACTGCACTCCATTTCACACTTTTAGCAACACAGCACTTCAGCAAAATCCTTCTTTAACCACTGCACTCTGCTCTGTCTCAGAGAAGCTTTTCTCTTTTCTCATATAAACACAGATCACAGCACCCTCTGAAAAAGTACTTCCACTATCTTTCATTTACATAAATCTTAAATAAACCTTCTTTAATTACATTAGCTCTCTTGTTAGGCTGTATGTGCTGAATCTACGTGTGCTTCAGTCACATAATGCGGAGGAAAAAGCGAATGAGGAGAGTGAAGGGATGGAGAGAGTTGGAACCTTGATTTTTCACAAGAAAAACCTTCAAATCCACCCACAGCAGCAGGACTTCACATAGAAGCACAAATAAATACAATCAAACCAGTTTACACACACACCAAGTCAGCAGTCAGTCAGGATTTATTCAACTCTTCACAATTTTTAATTATTTGGTTCTTTTTATATTATTTTCAAGAGATGTTGCCATGGACAATATATGAAATTTAATGTGAAAAATGAATATTAAAAGGTTTCTTTTTTTGTAAACCATTTGGTTTATTCAGGGAATCAGAGGAAACTGACATCCCCTTTATCAGCTTCACATGTGACCTCTTAGAATATATATTTTGCACAAGGTCTAAGATAACTCCAGAGAGTTGTAATCAGATTAGATAATCTGTGCACATATAAACACAACCTGCCGGAGCCAGCAATGAGTCCTTCATTCACAATTCACTCACATAATCTCACATAACAGCACGGCTGGCTTAATTCACAACCACCTGCTTCACAGACACATCTCACAAGCTGCTGTTTGGCCAATTATTGTCCAAATTCAAACACTCAGCACCTCTGTGCTCTCGACAAACAGCCCCCCACCTTGTGGCAGGACTCTCAGAGAAACAGGGTGCACTTCAAACCAAAGAACCCCCTCAGACAGAGACTGCTTCACCCAAAGGACAGAACACTCAGACACAAACTGAGTAGCATGGTGTATGCAGAGCGGTGCAATGGAAGGGTGTACAGACCTCTGTGTAGGAGAGACCGAACAACAGCCCCACAAGAGCATGGCACAGCGCAGGAGAGCCAGCTCTTCAGGTCCAGACCCAGCAGGGCCCTACATCTGAAGGAGAAGGCACACTGAGGACAGTAATGTCCTCATTCTGGACAGAGAAGACAGGTGGTTTGAGAGAGGAGTCAAGGAAGCCATCTATGTCAAACTGGAAAAACCATGTTTGAACAGAGGAGGTGGTCTCAGGTTTCACCTTCCCAGCACCTACACTGTAGCATTGTCTCTCCTCCCCAGGCAGTTTCACAACCATTCGAACCCTGGATCCTGTGACCAAAACTCACCCTTTCAGTCAGGGAGACAGTTCAGAGGTGATAATGACTCTAACAACATGCCCACATGTGATTATAAGCTGATACTCCCCACCATCTAGTTCAGAATTGAAGAAGCCTTTCAGGTGAGAGGCGAAACGTCTTCAAGATCCAAGAAGAAGTCCAGCTACCCTTATTCAAGCTTTTAGGATTACAAGTTAACAAGCTATGCCGTATGCATATCCAGATTGGTCCATTATTGTTGATGAGAAAGCATTGTTTACTGGCATCTGCTGCTAACTTACAGCTACACTGCTAAACTATTTCCCTCTTCAATCTATAGAGTAGCTACCTGTATTTATATAGAGAGGTGCAGTATTTTTCATTTTACTTGAAGAATAGCTTTCTTGTGTTTTCACATTGGATGTCCAGGTTTTGATAACATATCAATATTACATTAATTTATGTCTGATATGTATGATATGATGTGCAATTCAAAAACAAACACAGAAAAATACAGTGTAATGGTGATAAAACTGTAAAATAGAGACCCAGCTGCACCAACGTAGAAAAGAGAAGCTCTGATAAGAACACGAGGAGGAACGGTGACATCGTTCTCTGGTAACGAGTCATCAAGCCAACATATCTTTGCAACATATCCAACGACATGGGAGAACATCCATATAACCATAAAAAGCCATAAATGACCAATGAAGAAGAGTACAGTTTAGAGGTTGCTGAAGAGAAATGGAGGAGTCAATAGTTGTGGATGCTGTTTTGTGCGTTCACATTTGAGAAATGGAGGACCTTTACTGAGATAAAGAATCGAAGTAAATGGACTTTGTATAGTGCTTTTCTAGTCTAACTGACCACTCAAAGCGCTTCACTACATACTGCATTCACCCCACTCATTCATACAGCATATCTTAACTATGTGCTTTTCTAATCATCCATACACATTCATACCCCAGTGATACACTGGGAGGCAACGTGGGGTTCAGTGTCTTGCCCAAGGACTCTTCAACATGTATCCTGGGGAAGCCAGAGTTGAACCACTGACCTTCTGATTGGTGGGTGACTGCTCTTCCTCCTGAGCTACAGCCGCCCAAAAGTGCTACAAAAGTGATTTTGGGATGGATGAAAAGAAATGAATTTATATTGGTGTGAGTTTTCCATGGTGGAAATTTCTGATATTGAACAAAGGTTGAAAGATGGCAACCATTTAGTTTCACAGTAACTAGATAACACCCTTTTTCATGTTATATACAGTTAAGAATAATGATGATAAAAGGGGAGGCTGTTGTCATTACAAATAAACCTCAAGACAAAGACACCCAAGACAAATCTATGGTACTGTCAGAGTTTGTGGTGCAGGAAGGGAGGACCCAGATGCAGATTCCAAACAAAAAGCACAAGGCAAGAACAAAAGACGCGGCTGAGCCGGATATCAAAAACTTAACTGAAAAAACAAAGCAAGGCAAAACAACACAAGACAATGGAACTATGGTTAAATAACGTGAGCAAAAACCTGACCTGACAAGATGTGGATAACAAGGCATGAGAGGTAAGCTGAGGAATCTGCAATGACTGATGGGAACCGGGAAACTAAATGCTGTGGGGAGGTGATTAGTGATGACGTGCAGCTGTGGAACAGAAACAGGTGATGTGAGAGAAACTTGACAAGGATGAACCAAGAACCTGAAAACATGACAAACAAAACTCAAAACGTGACACAGAACAGATATAGTGCATGAGCAAGACATAGGACAAGAATAAAGATCAGATTGGATTTTACTGCTGGAGAGAGCTTAGAAAAAAGAACCGGAAGACGGACAGATGCAAAGTGTGCTTCATCGTTTCTGTCAGTAAGTAGTAACGGACTGGCTGTGTCAGTGAAGTTCTATCATGACTATTTATCCATCTGCTCTGTGAATCAGAGAGGATTAAAGCTGCGGCTGATTCCTGTAATAATGACACCTGTTTACATGTCATAACACCAGCAATGACCTTATCATTACGGTCACCTTCAAATCCTTAAAATCAGAAAACCAAGCTGTATTACAGACACTTAAACTTTTGTTATTGTGAGCATTTTTGCTGAACACATATATTGAAAATAAGCAGCTTAATTTAGGCTACGTCCTGTTAGGTCCTGTAGCATCACCCTAACTTATCTGATGGCATTTTTGGTGGCTTCTGGAAATTTCTTCAAAATGTCTTCAAAGAACAACAGCAGATTCACATGTATGGCTGTGCATGTGCAAGGCTTAGATAGAGCTTTGTTTTTACAACATTGATGCTACATCCCACAACCATAGGGAGAGCTAAAGGGCAAAAAGAAGAAGCCAAATCGTCTAATGATGCTTTTGAATGTCCTGTCCAGCATCACGGCAAGCAGAATGATGGTCTGAATGCCGTGTTGTGCCAAACACATTTGCGTTGCCAAGGGTAGGTTTATGGATGTAGAGCTCCCTTTGATGCTAAAAGTACATGTTAATGCCAAACCTGACAGGGAGAACAAGGGAAGGGGCAAAGTAAAGAGAGAAAAAACAACACAGAGATAGAAAGGAATGATATAAGAAAACAGGACAAAATCTGACAGCCAGCCGATGCATCTTTAGAGAGAACAGAATACATCCTACAGCATCTGTGGGGAAACCAGGCGGGAAACTATCAGAAGCACCTGCAAAAAGGACAAACTGAGAAAAACACAAACAGCAACCGCAACACCAGCAGCAAGAAGATGAAAACATAACTGGGGATACTGAAGGTTCGAAACCACAGGATAACACAGCCAGAGTATAATAACAAGCATGTGAGTGAGTGAATGTGCATGAGAACTATATGGTACGGGTCGAACATTAATTGTGCTCAATAATAGGTGCAGATGATCCCCCTCCTTGCCCTCCTCGCAGAGTCCCCCGAGTTGTACCTCAACTCATCCACCACACCCCACAGAACACGCCCACCCCTCCAAAACCCTGTGTGTGTTGTGTAAATGAGGTGGAAGAGAGAGGGGTTTGGGGATATGTAGGACCTAACTACATAAGTAATGAACATACCTTTTAGGAGACTAAGATGAAGGAATCATACTTTCTTACCGCAACCACAAATCAAAACAGTAGCCATCTCACAGGATTACTTTTCTGCCAAACAATTAATCCATCTTAATCCAGCATGGCAGCTGTGCTAGTGTGGCCTCCCACCGTGCCACTTTCTCTCCAACATACAGAGCTGTAGTGCAGCTATAATGAACATTTGACATAGTTTGTTTCCTCACTCCTGTGACTCACGCAGCCCGGAGACATGTGTGATTACACAAACTAATACCCGCAGCTTATGATTTTAGGTGATTAAACAAAAGTCCTAAAATCCAGGCAGTGTAACTGCTATATCCAGCAACTAATGGGCTGTAGTGACCACAGGCAGAGAGCAGAACGCTGTGAGGTGGAGACTTGGTTTTGCAGGTCAAGGTCATGGACTCGTTTTGTTTCCCCACATCCCAGCATGAGAAGAAGTTGGGGAAATTACCACAGAATTTTAGCAGCTGCTCCACTGATTTGGAGTAGTGGAGTAGTTGCCTTTTCAGACACTTACAGTTTATCTTTCCAGCACAAGAGCTCCCCTTTAAACTGCTGCCACTTGTAGAAGCTGACAGATTAACACCATATTTCTATTCATACAAGTTGGCATTAATGAAATAAGTTAAGTGAGACAAAGACACAGAGGTGGACAGTAAAGCCATATAAATTCCAGGTTCCCAACCCATAGTGAGCTACCAAGACCTAATGTCCCTTTACAACTTTAAGTGATTCTATTCAGATTCTAACCCCAGTTTAAATGAAAATATATCAATAACATGTCAGGACAGGACTCGAGGGGTACATGAAACCAGTTCATCTATCCTTCAGATGCTCACATTAAAAAGGAGAGAGGTGAATGCGATGGATTGGCACAAAATACAAATGAAAAATGATTGACATCCTGTCTTATATGGTGAGACAGAATAGACAGTGTTACAGCACAGCTCTGTGTCAGGCCCACATCAAGAGTGAACCCTGGATCAAATTCAGTTCTGTTTGTTTCAGCTGTAGCACAGAAACATGTGTCCCCTCACACTTAATGACATCCTGTACATATTGTGATCTTCGACACCCCATCTCTGAGTGCACCTGTTTTCTATGACAGCCACCATTTATGATTTGGATCAAAAGCCAAGTTGGTCAGTGGCTGGCTTAGATATTTCCATGATCTATAGTCAGGGGCAAAAAGTAGGCACCATCAATCCGATTACAGGAGCCTCATGGGTGACACGGAATATCTGTAGGTTCTGAGTTGGGGGTAGGGGAGATACCGTTAATATGAAAATAGAATCAAAGATAGAGATGACAAGTAATGGTGATAAGTGGAAACCAAAAAATTAAGGGTCATGTTCTTCAGCTGTTTTTTTTAATGTATTATTTAACATAAAGTGAACACATGTGTGCTTCATCTGCTCTGTAAGCAGGAAGTAGAGTAGAGGTAGAAGTACTAGTTCTCTGGGCAGTCCGGGGCAGTTTGGGGCTGTTAAGTTTATAACGACTATCTAATAACTGTTCTCTGGGCAGTCCGGGGCAGCTTCAGGCTGTTAAGTTTATAATGACTATCTAATAACTGTTCTCTGGGCAGTCCGGGGCAGTTTCAGGCTGTCAAGTTTATAACGACTATCTAATAACTGTTCTCTGGGCAGTCCGGGGCAGTTTCAGGCTGTTAAGTTTATAACGACTATCTAATAACTGTTCTCTGGGCAGTCCGGGGCAGTTTCAGGCTGTTAAGTTTATAACGACTATCTAATAACTGTTCTCTGGGCAGTCCGGGGCAGTTTGGGGCTGTTAAGTTTATAACGACTATCTAATATCTGTTCTCTGGGCAGTCCGGGGCAGTTTCGGGCTGTTAAGTTTATAACGACTATCTAATAACTGTTCTCTGGGCAGTCCGGGGCAGTTTGGGGCTGTTAAGTTTATAACGACTATCTAATATCTGTTCTCTGGGCAGTCCGGGGCAGTTTCAGGCTGTTAAGTTTATAACGACTATCTAATAACTGTTCTCTGGGCAGTCCGGGGCAGTTTGGGGCTGTTAAGTTTATAACGACTATCTAATAACTGTTCTCTGGGCAGTCTGGGGCAGTTTGGGGCTGTTAAGTTTATGATGACTATCTAATAACTGTTCTCTGGGCAGTCCGGGGCAGTTTCAGGCTGTTAAGTTTATAACGACTATATAATAACTGTTCTCTGGGCAGTCCGGGGCAGTTTGGGGCTGTTAAGTTTATAACGACTATCTAATAACTGTTCTCTGGGCAGTCTGGGGCAGTTTGGGGCTGTTAAGTTTATGATGACTATCTAATAACTGTTCTCTGGGCAGTCCGGGGCAGTTTCAGGCTGTTAAGTTTATAACGACTATATAATAACTGTTCTCTGGGCAGTCCGGGGCAGTTTGGGGCTGTTAAGTTTATAACGACTATCTAATAACTGTTCTCTGGGCAGTCTGGGGCAGTTTGGGGCTGTTAAGTTTATGATGACTATCTAATAACTGTTCTCTGGGCAGTCCGGGGCAGTTTGGGGCTGTTAAGTTTATAATGACCAACTAATAACTGTTCTCTGGGCAGTCCGGGGCAGTTTGGGGCTGTTAAGTTTATAACGACTATCTAATATCTGTTCTCTGGGCAGTCCGGGGCAGTTTTGGGCTGTTAAGTTTATAACGACTATCTAATATCTGTTCTCTGGGCAGTCCGGGGCAGTTTCGGGCTGTTAAGTTTATAACGACTATCTAATAACTGTTCTCTGGGCAGTCCGGGGCAGTTTCAGGCTGTTAAGTTTATAACGACTATCTAATAACTGTTCTCTGGGCAGTCCGGGGCAGTTTCGGGCTGTTAAGTTTATAACGACTATCTAATAACTGTTCTCTGGGCAGTCCGGGGCAGTTTCAGGCTGTTAAGTTTATAACGACTATCTATTAACTGTTCTCTGGGCAGTCCGGGGCAGTTTCAGGCTGTTAAGTTTATAACGACTATCTAATAACTGTTCTCTGGGCAGTCCGGGGCAGTTTCGGGCTGTTAAGTTTATAACGACTATCTAATAACTGTTCTCTGGGCAGTCCGGGGCAGTTTCAGGCTGTTAAGTTTATAATGACTATCTAATAACTGTTCTCTGGGCAGTCCGGGGCAGTTTGGGGCTGTTAAGTTTATGATGACTATCTAATAACTGTTCTCTGGGCAGTCCGGGGCAGTTTCCGGCTGTTAAGTTTATAACGACTATCTAATAACTGTTCTCTGGGCAGTCCGGGGCAGTTTGGGGCTGTTAAGTTTATAACGACTATCTAATAACTGTTCTCTGGGCAGTCCGGGGCAGTTTGGGGCTGTTAAGTTTATAACGACTATATAATAACTGTTCTCTGGGCAGTCCGGGGCAGTTTGGGGCTGTTAAGTTTATGATTACTATCTAATAACTGTTCTCTGGGCAGTCTGGGGCAGTTTCCGGCTGTTAAGTTTATAACGACTATCTAATAACTGTTCTCTGGGCAGTCTGGACTGTTCTCTGGATGGCCCTCACGTTCTGGTGGCCATCCATGAAATCGGGGGTTCGGGAGTACATCGGGAGTACATCGGGAGTACATCGGGAGTACATCGGGTTATGCTCGGTCTGCACTCGGAATAAGACCTTATCCAGCCCACGTATGGGTCTCCTGCAGCCTCTCCCCATTCCCTCCAGACCGTGGACAGATGTTTCCATGGACTTCGTCACAGGGCTCCCGGTTTCCAAAGGTAATACCGTCATACCGTCAACGGTAGTCGATCGGTTTTCTATAATGGTCCACTTCATAGCCCTGGCAAAGTTACCCAACGCCAAAGAAACGGTTGACATAATGATGAAAGACGTATTTCGCATTCATGGGTTCCCAAAGGATATTTGTCTCATGGTTCTGGAGGGAGTTCTGCAGGCTCATTGGTGCCAGATCCAGTCTGACATCAGGTTATCACCCCGAGGCGAACGGCCAGGCCAAGCGCCTCAACCAACAACTGGAAACCGGCCTCCGATGCTTGGTGTCCCAGAACCCGGCTTCCTGGAGTTCCCACCTGGTCTGGGTTGAGTATGCGCACAACACCCTGCTTACTTCTGCTACTGGTCTGTCACCATTCCACTGTTTGCACGGTTACCAACCTCCATTGTTTCCAGATTCCGAGACTGAGTCCACAGTTCCCTCCACCCACGCCGTGGTGCGTCGTTGCCATCGCATCTGGGCCGCCACCAGACAGGTGCTAGCACGACAAGGCGATAGGATCAAGGGTTCTGCCGACCGGAGGAGACAGCCCGCCCCAGAGTACCAACCCGGGCAGAAAGTATGGCTGTCTGCAAAACACCTCCGCCTCAAGGTCCCCTCCCCCAAGCTGGCACCCCATTTTGTTAGATCTTACCCCATCTCCAAGATCATCAGTCCCACTGCTGTCCGTCTCCGCCTTCCAACGTCCCTCCGTGTTCATCCTAGCTTCCACGTCTCACAGATCAAACCCACCAAGGACAGCCCGATGGTTCCCCAGCCCAAGCCACCGCCGCCTCTGGAGGCCGCCGATGGGGAACTTCTGTACAAAGTCCGGAAAGTGCTTGCGGTCCACAACCGAGGGCGAGGCAAGCAGTTCCTGGTGGACTGGGAGGGATACGGACCAGAGGAGAGGGAATGAGTACCTCAGAAGAACATTGATGATCCCTCACTCATTCAGGATCTGCTTATGATCCCATGTCAAGGATAGCCACATCCGGTCCTCGAGGGCCGCTGTCCGGCAGGTTTTAGATGTTTCCCTGCTTCAACACACCTGATTCAGATCAATGCCTCATCAGCAGGCTTGTGCAGAACTTAACAATCTTTTGAAGAGATCCATTTAATCTGAATCAGGTGTGTCCACATCTATGCCCATTTAGCATTTAGTATATTGATAATACACTTTTTTTTTCGTGTAAAAAAGACAACAAATGTTTGGATAAACCCACTCATTCTACGGCTGTTCGTAATTGCTCATTTTTACTGTGTTTTAAAACAACACTCGTGGAAATATGTAGTCAAAAAGACTTAACTTTTTGTAAAAAGCTGGTCTTCCTGTTGATAGGCTTACTCAGGAAAGGTGAAAGGCAGCATTTGATAAAAAAAAAGCTTTGTCAACTAGTTACCATGTCCATAGGATGTTTATGTGATTTATTTCAGGTGTTCTATGATTGAGGCAGACTCATAAAGGTGTGGTCAGACAACTTTTATGTCCCCCTTATATGCTGGTGGAAACAGTCATGATTGCCTGCTGGATGGGGCTGTACAGCTGTTTTATATGAACCGTGAGGAACCAATGAAATGAGAAGCTGTGAGAGAACTTGGATTAGTAGACTGTTGTGTCAAAGAGGAGAAGCCAGATGTCACAACAAATGCAATCTCAAAACAGTTTCGAGGTACAGTCCAACTGCAGGCACCTCATTAGTCAAATTCATATGATGCCAAGTTGCCTCGCTAAGGAAACCAACAGATCACTGTGAAAACTAATCCCCCATCTTGAGAGTGCGCAAGGCGACAGTTGGGACAAAAATTTGAAAGGAAGAAACTTGCAGCAGAACCAGGAAGGATGGTCATCTGACTTGACTAGTGATAGCTACTTTGCACATTTGACCCAAAAACAGCTGATCTTTGCTACTAAACAACCATTTATCCAGGCGACACCACGGGTACGAGCAGGTTTGTCAACTGGTGGAATAAATCTTTTAACACGTTTTCTCTTCAGCCCACTCTTGTTGAAGTGTCTTACCCTGTGGACGGGGGTGCAGCCAGCTCAGGCTTTCAGGAGCCTGCTCACATATTCATACAGCAGATCCCCATCCAATGAGTACCACAAAGGTGTTTTACGGTGCTAAAGATGAGTTTTAAGGCTTTAATAACTACTGGAGCGGGACTTTCAAAGAGGATCAGGTCAGCATTCCTTTACTGTGTGAAACATTCCTCTTTCATCATTATCATTGAAAGACAATACAATCCCTCCGCAGCATGCAATAACAATGCTCCTATTGTTTTTTTAAATATCTTTTTCTTTTAATACTAACATGTTTCCTCAGCAATGGTAGACTGAATGGCACTGAATGTGAGAGAAACTGTGAAATATATTGTCTCCCTTTGCATCAATACAGAGATAACAGTTTACCCAAACTCTAACAAAGCTAAATCCACATTTGTTACTGAGTAGTCGCTGAGGAGACCACATCCTCATCTTCATACATCATCAAGTGAACTGGCTGCTCCTGATGAATCCCATCATCATGCCTCAGCAGTCCCTTTACTGCCTTTATGTGTCTGATGGCTACCCTGAGGCGACAGGAATCATCTGTGCTTAAACACAGAGGAGGAGAGGAGTCCTGGCACTTTCATATCCCCCCTAGTCCCTGTCTTTTTGCATTTGATTACTGCCACTGTTTTGTCTCAATCATCAGAGGCAACTTTGTCCTCAGTGAAGTATTAAACGCCACATTCTGCACTCATCTTATGGTTCTGCCCGTCTGCAACTCTGACAGTCTCTTCATTTTCCAAGAGCCCACACAGTTGCACGCTCCTCCCATCCGCATGCATGCAATACACTGCTGGAAGTAGATCATGCTTTACATCGAATGCCGCATTTATCTGATGTAGATGCACACTGTGCACTGACAGGTGTCTGTAAAAGCATATGTGACAGTGTCACACATGCTTATGGATGCATGACAGAGTTTTCATTTCATTTCATACTTAATGAATATACTGCCTCACACTAAGCTTCGACGGAATGCAAACCAAGATGAGTCCAAAGGAATTCAATAGAGACTTTACAATATTATAGTTTGATTTGTTTGAATTTGGATCTATAACAAAATATAATCTGTCAACAAAATAAACAGTTGTCATACACACACACACACACACACAACACACACACATCTATTTGTATATACCCAACATAGCCAAAAGTATAGGCTCATCTGTCCTTACACACATATGAACCTAAGTGACCTCCCATTCTTGATCCATAGGGTTTAATATGACGTCGGTCCACCCTTTGCAGCTATCGGTCCACCGTGGTAAGCTAGCTTCATCCCACATAATGTGCCTTTGACTTTGTTGTCCAATTAAGTGCAATATTGCCATACTTTGCTTCATCTTATTGCTGTTGGTGACATCTTCTCTGGTCTGTTGCTTCCACTATAGGTGCAAACTCCATCAGAAACAAACATGTGCTCCGCATCTCTGCGTAGTGAAGCATAAGTTTCCTCTTAAGTCTCCTCCTAGCCGACACAAACACTGGTCGACTCTCAAAACAAGTACGGTAGTCGACTATGGGCAGCATTCCAACTAACTGCTGAATCGATTAGTCATGCACATCCCTACTTGGATATATACTTTGAACTGTGGTAGTTTTAGTCCTCTATCTCATAATGCTAAATTGGAAAAAACAAGAAAATTTACTGGAGATGACTCTCAAATTATGTTATTTAGACAATATGTTTTCTTTTTTCAGCAATTACCTGAAAGCACAACTTGAACAAGATCATATTTCTTTTCTAAAATATGTACACTTGCTGTACTTGATGAGGAAATGAACAATAGCATTTCCATCGTGTAGTTTGCATGCTAATTCAAGCGACGACAGACCAGTCAGAGGAGGACTGCTACAGGTTGCAGGTGAAGTTGTAATCCTGCTGAGCATTTGATTTGGCTTCACTCAGGCAGCTGTGACCTACCTTCATCAGTCCCATGAAAGTCACCCAGTCAATCTTGGCCAAGCCGCTGACTGAAGCTGATATATACTTCAGAAGCGTGGAGGACACCCCCGACTGCTGAGGCTTATGATGTAGGGAGAGGGAATAAATGATGACGATATCAAAGGGAGGCCTGTCCTCTTTGCAGCTTTCAGCCTGGCTCATCCTCCGGCTCTGACTCCACTTTCGGTCCTGTTGTGTGCTTGCTTTATGTAACATGATGAGAGGTACTGATTATATTCATGTTGATTTGAAATGGGTTTGGCCTTGATATTGGTAGGAATCCCAAGGGGACTTTAAAATCTTTATTGTCAATTACAAATTTAGACAGTTGAAGGAGAAAAAACACGTATCTCTTTGTTTCATTCCCAGAAAACTTTCATACAGCACATTGGTCCACATATATACTTTTTTTACAATGACAAAAAATACCAAACATAAAAAATAATTTGTGATGAATGGAAACTGGATTATCATTAAAGGGATATTTTTGGTAAGGCTATTTGAGTTACTTATGAGTAGTCAGTGTCTTACTTGCTGAAGACAGCAGTGAGCCCACTTTCCATTTGGAGAATCCCAGGAATACTTATATTAATGGATCAAAATGGGGCAACCACGAGAATTTATTTTTGCTATGTAAATGTCAGAGGTGCTGTAGAGTAATTATTTTTCAAGTAACAATTAAGTCTAGTCATTCTACTGAACTCACAAGTTAATGCCGAGGCCAAGACAGATAGGTCATCTTGAGTCAAAGCCTTAGTCAAGACTGCAGGTATTCTGAGAAACCTGACAGATTTATCAACTTTCATTAAAACCTACATCAGCCAATGATGCAGATGGAAAAGTGAACAAAACACTCGGAAGCTTCAACAAGGTGTCATATGTAGCCAAAATGCAAATATTTTCTACAACAGTCATAGGGTTCTTCACAGTGTCTTACTGTTCCTAGAACTGGACTCTTCTCCACAGAGATGTTGTTCCTGGGATCTACTGGAGCCATTCTCCCAGTTTGGAGGTCATGGTCCTGTGCTCACATTACCACTGGTACCACTGCTGCCAGGATTGAAAAAGCAAGGATTCGGCTATAAGCCCTGAAACCGCACAGCCACACCTCGCTACCGGCATGCTGAATTGCAGAGCAAAATTTTCCCTTGACGCAGAACTTCGAATGCTCAATGACGACGTCACGTCTACGCCGTTAACGTTCTGGAGGAGTATAAACAAGGACTTACACTGAGTGCATCAAACACCACTTTCCTGGTTTTTGAAGGCTGAGTCCACTTTTCCTCTCCAGATCCCCAAGATGGAGATGCTTCCCCAAGATGGAGACGCTTCCCTAACCATTAAACGTGTTGAGATCTCCGACCAAGGTACTTACCAATATACAGTAGATAAGCTTTGTGCTTTATACGAACTATGCTAGCGTCCATATGACTTTATTTCTAAAAGTAAATGAAGGCCAATATATTAATTTATTTTTCTTCTTTAAAAAAACTCAATTTAAAAGTTTATATCAGACGCAAAGCGACAGGAGCCATGCAGGTCTCTCACTGTCATCTGGATGCGACACATGGTTTTTCGCGGAGCCTCAGGACAACGACAATTTAGCTAACCATTGTAAGTAACAATTTATATTTTTAAAAGTTAGATTTTACCTGAATTAAAATGTTTGTATTGCGCAATTTGCAAAAGCATGGCTCTGTTTCCCGCATTATGTTTATTACCTTTGCGGCCACCAACCGTTTCTTCGAATGTGCTGTAATCTCAAACAGCTTGTTAACTTTAGCCAAAAGGTGGTTCAGCCTGGTTTTTCATGAGGACCTAAACACAGCAGTTGGCCATAATGGGGTCTCCACATAGTCTAAACCAGGGCGTGGACAATTGCTAGCATGAGTGTCGGCACTGTTAGCTTGTGTGGATTAGTGCATAGCCCGACGTAGAGACATCCCCACTTGTCCAATTGTTACGTTATCCATCACACCGCCTGCAGTAGTACTTCTCAGGTGTTTGTTGTAACAATAAGCTTTGCTATGGACATCCAACAATATCTGCTGCTTACACTGTGGCACATTGACACACTTTCCAGCCACACACTTCTCAGTTATTCCAGTCATTTTCACTTTCACTGAGAGAGGCTGCATCGGTGGCAAACATGGATCAACAGTAATGATTTGAATTTACTAGTCTTACAGCTTAAAAGTGGACTTTGCGCACCTGGTTTCTCTACAAGTTGCGGCATGGTGAAGGTTGCAGCAGCTGCCGCCATTCTCTCCCTGCTCCTGTCGCTCTCTCTCTCTCTCTCTCTCTCTCCTTTATTTCTCTCTGTCGCCAGACTCCTTCTCCGTTTGCTGCTCCACACTACTAACTCGCCTGCTTGCTCCGGCATGCCTCGGCTCAAATTACAATGGAGAGATGTCACACAGCGACGTAAAAAAAAAAAAAAAAGTACTGGTCTCATCCAATCGCAGTATAGTACTGTTTTAAATGCCTCAGTACCCCGGTACCAATTTAGTACTGGGGTTTTCTTGACTAACTTGCAATTTGCGTTAACATCTTTCCTCACGATTTTATAATTAATTTACGTATTAGTTTATGTTTATGTATTTCGCAGACTCTTTTAACCAAAGCGACTTCTAAATGAGGATATAACAATGCAGCTAAATTCAAGGCGAACAACAAGCTACATAGAAGGAAAACACTAGTCAGACTCTGTCCGAGGTGTAGTTGCTGCCAGACGACAATCCTTTGACGACCCGAGTGACCGAGTTGTGAGCAAGTAGAAGGAAGGTGTTCCATTAAGCACTTTGTAGGCTAACATCAGTGACTTGAATTTGATGCGGGCCGCTAACAGTGACGTGTGCTCTGTTAGGCTGATTGAAGACCATGTTAGCCAAGTTCTGGACTATCTGCAAAGGTTTCACAGCACAGGCTGAGAGACCAGTTAGTTAACTGCCTATGTAAGGTGCTGAATGACGATGTATTTTTTGTAGGCCAATCAAAAGTTAGCATCACCCTGGCTCCTTGGCAAGAAGTCAGTGGGGTTTTTACATGATTTTTTGGATTAATGCCGAAAATAACATAAGTAACGGTCAAACATTTGCAGTCTTACAGATTAATGAGTTCCGAAGGTGCACTTCTGTTCCACTGGAATCAACGTTTATGTCCCAGCTGGACAAATACACTCCAAAGCTCCTGGAGTTCTTCAGTGTGAGGGGAGGAGCCACTGGTCAGTGCATCAAGAACTTGTTAATGGAACTGATGCAGGTGGGCTGAAAGTGTTTAAAAGGATTAAATTAACAATATTACTAAATCAAATAGTTTGTTTTTCAATGATCTTGCATCAGTTAACAGCTTTTTCCCCCAAAACAGTTTTAAGTAATGTTGTTTAAATAGAGAAAGAGTAATATTGACCTACAGTTATAATGGTATTGCAGGTTTGGAGTAAATTTGTCAACACAATTAAATTATTCATTATTCTTCTGTTAACTCTAGGATCCAAGTTCCTCTGCAGTGAAGAAGAGAGATGTGACTCTGAGATGCCTTATGGAGTATATGGGAGAGTGGACAGGAGCTCATCTCTGACCAATGGGTAAGTATTGTTTTAAAGCAGATTTGGAACAGACTGGTGTATGGGTTTAAATTGGGTTTACTTTTGTGTGAACTGACTGAACCAGTATTTGTCAGGTGGAGGTGGAGCATACACCACAGTGCGATGCCTCTCTGTTTTGTTTGCTCTAACGAATAAAACAACGAAAAGAAACCCTCTCCTTAAACAAGCATTAAAACCTTTTATTGATATTTTCTCCATTATATTTCTGGTGGTTCTATTTTTTTAATATGCAAACTGAAAAGGCACGTTTATGTTTAAGTCTTATGTTCAAGTTCAAAATGGTGAGGGGGGGCACATTCATGTCACATCTTGAGTTTTGTTTTTTGTCATGTCTTGTTTTCACATTTTAGGTTTATTTTAACTCAATAGCTTTTGCTATGTTTTCCCTTGCCACATTAGGTTCACTTGAGTCACCTGTCTTTGTTTCACAGCTGCACTCCATCACCAATCACCTCCCCACAGTGATTTAGTTTCCAGGTTCCCTTAGTTCTTTGTCAGATCCTTACCGCTGATCACTACCATTCATGTTGTCAGGTTGGTCTGTACTCATTCTTGCTCATAGTCATTATTTCATAGTTCAAGTCATGTTTTGTTTTGTTAGTTGTCAGGTTTGAAGTTAAGTTTTTGTAATCCAGCTCAGCCGGCCTTTTCGTTTGTATGTTAATAAATCAAGTTTTCTTTATACTTATCTGCATCCGGGTTCTCCCTCTACGCCATTCCTGACAAGATGTATGACAAGACCTATAACAACTATCAAATTCCAAACACACCTAATAATTATACCCTCTGATTCTATTGCTAGCTCTTCTCAATAAAAAGAAAATTAATCTGAATGCACAAAACAAACTTGCATTAGTCAAGGAGAGATTACTACACAATAAATGATAATAATCATTTATTTACATCATGAACAAGTTAGGTCCCCACCACATTCCACAAAGGCCCCACCACCCCTACATCAAGGAATAAAACTTCATAACCAACAGACATTTCAAAATGGGCTCATCTATAACTGCACACATTAGCAGATACTAACTCACAATAAATTCACTTCATTAAATGCATTAAAGGTGACATATCATGGAAAATACATTTTTCCTGTTTGTGGGAGTATAAATAAGGGTGTCTGAAGTCAATAGCAAGTAGTGCTGGGCGATCTGTGTGCAGAACCAGCTCTATATCCCTCAACATTTGTGTCCATTTTGAAAGTTCTCCTCAGTTTCGCTATGGCGGCACACACCTCACACTTGAATGAGACATAGAGACAACGATTGGTTCTCTCAACGGTATTTTCTCTGCTAACCTCTGCAAAACGCATGCCCCAACTCATGTTTCATCTTTTTGATCCACAATCCCTCCCCCTAGCTGAGACAGACTGAAAGCTTTTAAGAGCACAGATGCCTACCAGTATGCTGTTGCTGGATGAGTTAAGGAATCATGGATATGGCACCTTGAGTAAAAGAAATTTTGTCAAAACAGCACATGTAAGTAATTCAATAACAGTTTTTAAATGTGTGGTTTTCGTAGTAGTTTACCGTTAACGTTACCCTTGTTAGCTAGCGAGTTGTTTATTCCCATTCCTACTTTATCTCGTTGCCAGCTGACATTCATGCTTTATCACACATGAAGGGAAACGTATGTGCGACTTTTAATGTAAACTAGACTGTTTGTGGTTAACTCAGATCATGCCAGTGGTCTCTTCTTATTGTAGCCAACCATTTATTCCGCCGGTCTTCGTCCTTTAGGATGGAATAAAGCTGCATTTCGTGGTTTCTTTGTCGACTGCTATCACAGCCAAAAACACAACATATTCCTGGCATCCTTCAAATAACGTCAATTTTTGGTCTCTTGCTGATCTTCCTCCTACTCCACTTGTTCTGGTAACATGACAACGCTGTCACTTGAGACCTGAGTGCTGCGGGCGGGCACAAAAATGGCGGCGTGAGAATACAGTGACGTCCTGTGGTCCTGAATATGGTATGCAAACTTTGTTGTAGTTTGGTGAACTGATCACGACTGATTTGTTTAATCACCGGATTTGGGTTTCACCCCAGCAACTACGCAGAAAGCATTCAAACGTTAGCCGATGCGACTCAGTGCGCCGTTTTTTTTTGGTGCAAGCTTCATCTCGTCATTTGTGCCTGCCAACCCAAATGAAAAGCATTCAAAACAAAGCAAAGAGATTACAACAGTAGGTATATATTTCATAGCAGAGGTACATACAAGACTGTTGTGGTCCACACTATTATTTGGAATTTGTGATTACGGTCACAGATTTTGGTTTTACATTAATAGTTTTTATATAATTTACAAGTATGTCACTCCTTAAGTTGGCTCCACCTCCTCTGCTAAGCCCCGCCCCCTCACATCCACCCTGCTGGACAGATGAAGCCAGCTTCTGGTGGAAATGTTCTGCTGTCAGCTGCACTGAGGAGCATGCATCTTCCATCCAGCAGCAGCCTCAGAGGATATAAGAGCCCAGTGGATAAACTATATCTGAGGCTAATGTTCCAGCAGAGTTAGCTAAAGACTGTGAATGTGCAGCAGCCACTTTTCATCCCACTGTTTTAACAACTTGCCTCCTTAGAATCGCTCCCTTAATGTGGTGGAGGAGTTTGTTTGAGTATCACTATGATCCTGAGAGTTGTATTGTCAGTGGTGTAATCCCCTGGTAAGATCTCTTATAGTTTTTAGTTCTATTTGGATTTATTGATTTATTTTTTCTTTAGCAGTAGCTAACGCTAACAGCTTTGCTAATGAAGATGATACTTTCTGAAAAATGAACATTGTTGTTACCACATTACTTTGTTAACACAACTGCGGTCCTTTCCTCATGCTATATTAAACACCGTATACCATTCTCCGTATACCATGTGAACATACAATAATTGAATGACATAAAGATGTAGCCCTGCCAGCAGAGTTGTTGAGCTTATGAGTTAGCTATCATACGGGAAAGAATCTCTCTTGTGTTGGACGAAGAACTGGAACCTCCAATAGTAGCTAGATACTTCACCTGAAATGAAATAGAGACTGTGCTCACATAATAGAAAAATTTGAGATAGCAGAATTTAGTATTTAGGGAAGTCAAGTGTACCAACTCCTTGTAGCAAGACTCCTCCTTCAGCTTATGCAGAAACACTTCAAGATTTTGGAAGTTGCACAATGGAAAATGAATTCCTTCGGGCAGGACATCAGCTGAGGAACTACCATTTTTCAAAGAGAGCAACGTGTGCTTGATTACCTCCATCTCTTGTTTTAGACTTTCCAACTCGCTTATAATGTGATGCTCCGTTGCTGTTGAGACAATAAGTAATAAAATGTTCTTAAAACTCAGCATTAGAATGGGTTGAGGAATTGAACAGCCTTACGTAGTGAAATAAATTCTTACGAGTAATTGTCAGTCATCTAGATGTGTCTAGTGTGGAGAATGGTGGGATGAAGCCAGCAGAGCTGGTGGAGCTGGAGGAACCAGTGGAGAAGCTGGTGATGGTGGTGGTGGGGACGAGGGAACTGGCACAGAGCGCCTCTGTAGTATGTCGTCAGAGGTAGCTGACTCTTCTTCTGCATGCTTCAGTTTGGATCTAATTGAAATACGAAATACATGTAACAAGTTTTTGATTAAGTTTTTTAGACCCAATCCCAACCAGACTGTTCAAGGAGGTTTTCCCCTTAATTGACACTTCCATACTGGATTTGATCAATCGGTCTTTGTTGATAGGATATGTACCTCAGACTTTTAAGGTTGCTGTAATTAATTTTATGTACATGTGACATTATTGTGGTTATTAACTTGTGTTTCCCTGTTCCAACAGGTATCCTTTGAATGGCGTTATGGTGTTTTTCCCCCCTCTTTTCCCTCTTTTCTGTCTTCTCAAACCCCAGCTGGTCGAGGCGGATGGCCACCCTTCCTGGTTCTGGTTCTGCCAGAGGTTTCTTCCTGTTAAAGGGAGTCGTTCCTTTCCACAGTCCCTCAGGCTCAGGATGGGAGATTGGACTGAAGACAAGTTTCAGTGCAATCTGTTGGTTTCCTTAGCTAGGATATTAATTTTTGAATTGGCTCTATATGAATTAATTGGATTATGATTACAATGAATTGAATTCCAATTGGCTTGAATTGGACTATATTATTTAAGTGCCTTGAGATGACAATTGTTGTCATTTGGCGCTATATAAATAAAATTGAATTGAATTTGATTTAATTGAAGTGTAAGAAAGTGTCGGTTTTATGAATATATTCCCCTATATATTGAATAAAATCCAAACAGAAAAAACACAAGATGATTGCTCTTACTGACGATGTATCACACTATCAGAACAGTTTGGATTTATGGATAGACAATTATTTTTTAATTTATTTGAGAAACTTTTATTTATACAGGTAAAATCTCTTGAGATCAAGGGTCTCATTTACAAGAGAGACCTGTTCCGGATAGGCAACAAAACACAAAGTAACCGACTAACTGAATGTACAAGAGATAAAACAAAAGACGAAACACAGGGTAACTGATACCATTAGTCTGTTCTTCTTTCAGAATCAGGATCATACACCATGTTTCACCCTCCTAATTCAAGTGTATAGGTGAGATTTTGAAGGCTTGATTGATTATTATTTTATTATTGATTATTATTAATTTATGTGAAATGAAAGAAACTTACTGCCTTTTCCGGTTGAATTTCCCCAGCATGTTGTCACTTTCAGAGTTCAGGCATGTTGCTGCCTTTGCTTTCTTGGCTTTTTTGCTTTCTCATAATCCGCTGTAGCAAAAGACAGTGAGAGGGAAGGAGACATTTTAAAATTTCAAAAATATGCTAATATTTTTCTATTAAGTATGAATTAAATGTTTTTTTAGCTTTAGCTGAGAGTCAGATGTTTCCGTGGATGTCTGGAATTCAATATTTAAGTAACAGATCGGGCATTACCCCCCTGCCTGGGTGGATGGGGGGCTATGTCACTTAACCGATACCAACTTCCATTTACTTACTTGTTTTATAAAGTGAGCGAACGTTGTAAATTTCCCAACTTTCATCTGGCTTTTCATGTCGCTCTTGAGCTCGTTTTATGATATTTGGAAATGAATACGGGGGCCAGTAACAGACATCCTCTCCATCCATCCACAAGCTGCTTACCGCTTCCACTTCTTCCCGTCCCAAAAAAATCCACCACGTGAATGCAGCTAAAAAAGATTAATGTCATATGTACCCTATTTCCCAGACTGTAAGTCGCTCTGGAGTATAAGTCGCATCAGTCAAAAATTGCCTCATGAAGAAGGAAAAAAAAAGTTGCACTTGACTATAAATTGCATTTCTTTACAAATTTAATTCACAAAACCCAAGTCCAAGAACAGACATTTAATCTGGAAAGGCAAGTTATTCAGCTACACAATGACACTCAGAACAACAGGCTGAATAAGTGTCTGGTATGTTAATGTCACACATTTACAGTTATTCAACTACACAATAGCATAAAGAACATAACTTGGAGGCTGAATGTGCTAAATTAACCACACAAGCCAACAAGTCCAACAAGCAAGTTACCAGTAAGCAAGTTTAACAAGCTCCTGATCTCATTCACATCACTGAATCCAGTGAATTCTTCATCCTTGATGTGTGTCACTTGTCAACAATTTTGATATACCTGACAATAAGTTGCAGGACAGGCAAACTATGGAAAAGGTCTGACTGAAAGTCCTAAAAAATGTGTGGACCCCCTTCTGTAAATGATTGCCCCCCAGTCATTGTTCTCACAAATAAAAATGTTTCAATAATCATATAGTAATGTTAAATGAAAGCACAACTCAAGTGATGTAAAATGCCTTCTTTAATTATTGAAAGATCATGACCTCTTGGTATTGTTGGATTATTCTTAAAGGTATTTCCTTCATAGTTTTGGAACTTACTTTGAGTTTCAGTTTCAAGTGAAGCTACTTTGATGGACTACAGTGGAAAATAGAGGAGGGTGCAAATAAATTCTGTAATTCCACAGATATGTAATTATAAAGGTGTACCATTGCTACCTTCCACCTAATACCATTGCTGACATTGCTGATTGAACATAGAAAAACCTGTATAGGCTACAGGTATAGACTAATACAGAGCTCAGCTATAACTGCTATTACTACATTTAATAACATTATTTAATGTGCTGAGGGCTCAACCCTACAGGGCAAGTGGCAATGGAGCCAGGGGAGAAGGAGAGAGCTTTTTTTCATGTCCCCCACTGTGAAATGTTCCTGTTTATTGTCCCTTCCGAAGATTTTCGCCCCTGAGAACGATTAATACATTTTGATTGTCTATTTAATTTGAAAGAAGAAATTACACACTTTATCAAAATTTGAAGTTGCTTTTGTGAATGTAAGTCGACATGTTTCCCACAGTAATTCACTCATGTGGAGTTTCAGGGACAGATCTACTATTGGCTCCACACAAAAACCCCGTAATTACCCGTACTTGGCCCATATGGGCATGTTTCCTGGGCTGTGCTTAAACCAACAGGTAATTTGACCAAAGTCTGTCTCACACACTGCTTGACACGCCTGGTGCTGGCAGGTTGCTTCTGTAACATTTCCCTCCTGCTGCCGTCAGTGTCCACTCGAACCCAGGGATAATACGCAGAACAACGATAAGGAACCGAAGAACTCCCTTTCCATCACTGTAATTAGTGCTTGGTGTTACTGAGGTGTTGCAGTGGAGCCCTGACAGCACGCTGGATTGAACAGGAGCTGGTGCCACGTCCTGCTCTTCGTGCCGGGGCTGCCACAACACAGCAGCTGGTTAAAGGTGATGGAGAGAATGCGGCAATCTATTGGCTGCAGGCTGAGTAAATTTCAGTCGGTGTTGTCCAATGGTAAACCAGAGAGAGAGGGAGAGAGAGAGAGACCTGGTTTCTCTATCACTAATCTTGTACGCACAATACACTCGCGCTATGAGAGCAATTAGATTCAGCAGCGTTCCTAGTGCCTCTGCAATGACTCATTGAAACATCTTCTGTGCTGATAAAGCCGCATCTCCATTTTCTCCACACACACACCAATACAGGACGTATAATTTGGCTGCCTTCAGTACACACGGACTGCTCTTCTTACTTTGGATTTGGAGAGCAGAAGCCTGGACGTGGACTTTATTGTATTTTTTCTCCCACGGAGAGCAGATTCACCCGGGTGAGGACTAACATCTGAGAGGCAGGCGGTGGATATCCAGGCTGAGGTATGTGCGCTTATGACTTTACTGGAAAACAGTTTACATTTAGAGAGAAGAGGCTGAAATGCTGCGCTTTTGAGGCGCAGAGCCCCTCTTTTACTGACGGCTTGTCCGGAGGCGCTTCAGCCCTCACGGATATTAACTTGATCATTAAAAAAAAAGAAGCAGTATCTGAAACCTGTATGCCCTGCAGAATCAACGTCACCACACTTTTATTTGACTTTTTTCTACCTTTGAAATGTTGATGACAGAATTGTGAATAAAAACCAGCAGTGATCCACAGATATTGCAATGAAACACCACAGTCCACATCCCACATGCGCCTTTTTACCAACTGTGCAGTTCAGTGTTAAAGCGTAATTCGGGTGCAGGCAGGGAGGCTTGCGACACCAAACTCGGTGTTAAGCAACAGCCCGGTTAACAACATATAAAATGCGTCACAACGGACAAGACATGCTCATTTTAATCCGATAATAACGACATGTTTCCCTCTACCTGACAAGAAAAAACCCCACACACATACATGGGCTTGTCATTAACTCCGGTGTGTGTGTGTGTGTGTTAAAGCTGCCGCTCAGGCTGACAACCCCCATCAGCTCTGCGCACATCTCGAGTCAAGCAGCCACAAGATGGTGGTGTGGATATCTGGATGTGGCTTTGGAGGGAAAAAGTAAATTCATAACTAAAGGTTGGTATGTGTCAGGGTTGGGTTCATTCTTAATACTGGGTACCACCGGCACTGGGTGTCTGCATCATTTAACACGCGATGACCTCTTTCGTGTTGTTATGCGCACGCATTCAGGAAAACCAGAGTTCAGAGCGCGTTTAGGTTTTCTAAGGTCTCACCAGAAGGCCCAAGAAGACAGAATCAAGAAAACACGAGCTTTGTGTGTAGGCTCTGTGTGACGTGTGTGTCAGTGCACGTGTACAGTAAGAAAAGGTCCGACCTATTTTGCATTCTAAGCTTGAATAAACAGAATTAGGAGGTGGTGAAATGATTCCTTCTGTAAAGAAGGGACGTAAAGGGACAAATTCACTTCTTATTCCTTTTCAGAATATATCAGGTGTGTAAAGGGACTAATCCCAGAAAGTGGTTTCAGTCTTTGTTCTTCTGTCTGAGAACAAACTTTGGTTTCTTTGTTTTTTGTTTTTCATCTGACTTCATGTATTTTAGTACTGGGCCCAGTTTCCCTGCTGTCTTTTAAAAAATCACAAAAAGAACTTATTCTGTGGAGAAATGACGAATTGGAGCAAATGTTGCAACATTACCGTATTACAAATATAGTCACTTGTGATTTGGCTGAGTGTGCTTTGCATCTGCTTCCATCATGCTGTAACTGTCACTGCAGGCCTCCTTTCAAGTTGTGCCCAACATCTCACAGCTCAGTGATGACATGTGGATGATAAGCTGGGAGCTCATCTGTCCAAACTATATTCACACAAGTCAATAACTCATGTGGAGAAGCAGCAGGAGCGGTGCGTCCGCTGGACGTTTGCAGCCAACATGCAGAAGAAAGTGGCGATCAAATGAGTTCGACAAGGTCCTAACTAAACTCTGACACCGCTGAGATAACACACGTCTTAAATAGCTGGAAAGGCTTTTTTAATATTATCATTCTGTTAGTAGAGATTGCATGTGAACGCCATGAGTTGCCACTGCAGGGCTAAGTGCATTAAACATCTGGAGCATCTGTGATATGCGCTCTCATGAAAGAGGCCAGCTCTTTCAGAGGGACAAATAACTAAACAGCCTGAAGCAAGCCTTACTTGTACTCGGCTTGTGGTATTTCTTCTTCCATGCTGGGACGCAAGCTGGTTTTCATGCTTAGAAGCTTTGTTTTTGACATGTTGGCTTCAGCAGTTAGCTTACTGTTCTGCTCTGCTAAAGAGAAGCTGTCTCTTCCCTGACAAACGCAGTCTTGTTTGTGTTAAGCACTTCTGTACTCATGTTGCCACTGATCTGCCACATGAGTAGCTTTATTACTTGAGGGACAGAAAGGTTTTTCTCTTGTGTTCTGTTTAGGAGGTTACTCTAAGAGGTGACGGGAGGTTGAATGAATTGACCAGGCTTTTCCCATCATGTTTGAAGTACTTTCATGAAAGGATTCATAAAACAATGTTACCAGTTTGTCCTTTCAGATTGATGCTTCCCTCCAGGGATCTGTGCGAACATCACTGCAGGGCCCCATTAATGCTGCCATCACAGAAGTGGAAATGAGCTTTGCCCCCTGATCCAGCCCCATAGCATCACAGAGCCTGGCTGCAGGGACTGGCTGCTGACAGCAGGCTGGATGCTGCTTTTGCTCTTTGCTCCATTTCTTCCAATAAAGATGTGGAATACTGATGGGTCTGACCACAGCACACGTTTCCACCGTGTGACGGTCCATCCCAGACGCCTCCGAGCCCAGAGAAGTGGACACGAGACTTTTTTTTGTTCATACTGTCTGCAGTGAAGCTAAGTAATGAAAAAAAGATTCAGAATAATGAATCACTGCCCTTTCTACTCTAACTTTTTCTGATATGTTTATCCTGGTAAATAATCTGGGTGTGCACGTTAGAATCACTAATTTAATTCTCTCGTGCAGAACTACATCCTCTTTTAAGAGCTGTGTCTAACTCTGGTGCAGCCAGTGTGAGATCACTGACTGCTGTCTTTGACACAATGCTGTATTTGACGCTTTGAGCTGAGGCTCATGTGTTATTTAGTGTATTGTGACATCACAGAATATGAGTTCTGTGTGACACGACATTTTTCGGTCTTTATGGGCTGCTGACATGGAGAAGTGCTCCACTGAGGCCTCCCACTGGACAGCACTAAACTCTTTTTCTTCTGTGTTGTTATTAGTGCCAACTGCAGAAGAATCGATTTAACTTGTCTTAGTATAGATTTATTGGAAGTTTTACACAATTCTCAGTAAGATACACAGTTGAGAACTATACATCAAACCCCATAAAGCATCATGCATGCTGTGGGGTGATAATACTATATTTGGAAGCGCTTAGGTAGATAACTTGTTCCACATCCAGTCCTCTCAGGGATTCAGGCAGTTCTAGCTTTGGGTTTCGTTGTTTAAGGTAAGAAAAACAAGTGAAACAATCAGGTTCCTGTGTCAGAGCCAGAAAAACAGCTACAGAAAGCTGAGAATGAGATGGGTACAGAAAGATTATTGTGAGTCAGCATACTCACTCTTAAATGAGCATTTTTAACTGCTCCGAGCAAGCACTGCTTGTAAGTTTTAATGACAGGATGAAATCTCAAGTCACTCGCAAGTGCTCAAGTCAAAATTTGAAAGATACGTTGAGCTCAGTGAATTAGATTCGAATTTGATGAACTTGTACTGGTTTATTCGCTCTTTGAAGTGCCTTCAGATGAAATGATACGGTCTAAAAATAAACTGAACTGGACTTAAATGAATCTGAGTCATGTTTTCATGAGGAGGAGATGAAATGCTATCATACCAGTTGAAAAAGGAGAGAGGGAGAAATAAAGCATCATGAGGAGAGGGTGATCATCAAACTTTGTTGTAATTGTATTACTTTTTGTAACCTGTTGCGACATGGTTTGTATTATTTAGCCCTTTTGTTTCCCAGACTGCATCCACAGACGGTACAAAGGAAAGCAGCTACATACATGATTATAGGTCTCTGTACATTCTCTGCTGGTACCTCAAAAACACATGTACATATGTTATAGCATCTCCCTGCCTCTTGGGGGCAGTCTCATAAATATGTGCAACAATCTTGATTGTGTCAGAGCTGTTGTTGGTCCTTTTCCTTTGCTCTGCTGTGGAAAGAATAGAAGTCAAAGTGGACAAAGGTCGGCTTTGTGATGGAGTCAAACTATGTGGTATTTATTCGAGCTTGTCCAGTGCAACTGTCATGGTTTTTCACTGGTGCATCTTTGATTTTTATCCTCTTCTTTTTGTGAAACTAGTTGTGAGCTGGAAAGGCTTTTTTAGCTGGCTCGAGCTAACGTTCTACCCATCAGCTTGTAGCGCCGTCTCTGCATCCTTTTTATTGATCCCTTATCGAAGGAGTGCACATCTGCTCATCTGTGTTGACATGGCCGTCAGTTAGGGCTGCACGATATCAGGAAAACAAGTGATTTGGAATACCGTGATGGCAGTATGACTTGAGCTGAATAAACAAAAATACATCAGTAGACAGTGTAAATGTCCTCCACTTTGAGTTATCCCTGTCAACCAATGATTAGGCCTATTAAAAACAATGAAAATACAACATAGACTACCTTTACAGTGACAAGCATATCGGTTTATTCCCACAGACAGTTAAACTCTTACCGATGGCCAATGCAGACGATAACCAAAACACGCAAGTCTGACCCAGTTGTTGAGTTCGGTGGCTCTCACAACTTTGGTACCATCATCCGTGGTAAAACACACATTTCTAGCTGGCTGATGCCTCATGTAATCCAAGAGCTATATTTTCCCAGGTGTACAATTCTGGGAAATATCCCTGCTGCAGACATCGTGCTTTCTGTTCAGAATCTGCAGTCAGGAAATGCACGCTGAAACTCACATGACTTAACCGTCTTCCAACATGTGTTGAGCATTTGTGGAATGGCAACTTTGGACAGATAATTCAGTGAAGGAATGTGCTATCTTCAGTTCGTTTGTTCATCAGACCCTTTCTGCTCACTGTTCAAAGGCATCATGTCCTCAACCAAACAGTGTTCCACTTGTAAAAGTCTGACGCACGACTGTCTGTTGGACTGTAGTTTTGCTTTTGCAAATGCTAGATTTTTGGAACTCTTTGTATAGATCCCTGTGATTGTGTTGTGGGTGGCTGTGGAGATGAGGCGTGTTCCCCCTGTGGTTGCCATAAGTGTTTGGCCTTTCTTGCAAAGTACCTATGTTTGTAGTATGTCAGCTCTCTTGTAAGCAAAATATTTCCAAATTCCACATTTTTCGTTTAGTTTTGTTTGTCTACAGTCTTCCAGCAAGTTTCTTTGTCATGAACCAAATGATGATCCGAATGCTTTTCACATCGAATAAGAAAACACGCGAGAGGTCAGCCCATCTTACAAGAAAACATTTAATGTGTATATAGACTTTTTCAAGGCTAACTTTTCAGGTTTGCAGAATGTTAAATAAGATGTGTTTTACTGCATCACTCTAAACCGTCATAGACGGGAGGAATGCACAATATTTAGAAAATTTACACCATCCTGAAGAAGTTTTGAGATGGTCAGTTTCTGTTGTTTTGTGCTGTAATGTGATGTGAACCTGTAAATATGCACTTAAATATATGAATAAATTCACCCATTTGTTTTATACACCGAATCCTAACCAACCACGACTCACAGCAAAATAGAAAAATTAAAAGTTGTTCTGGACTCCAGAATGTGTGTGCCATGGTTTTGCAATATCATATGTTTGACAGTTTCACACAATGTTAAACATAAGCATGTTACAGTTCGCACGGCAGGCATGTTATATAGACATATAATGATGTTTTGGCCCAGATTGTTCTGGTATTTGAGCCATTATTAAGAAACTGCTACACTTTACATTATGAAGCAACCTAGCTATTACACATAATGAAGTGAGACTGCGCTGACAGTGTAAAAATTTGCAAAAACTTAGAAGAGCATCAAATACATTGAACATTGTTTATATGTGGTTAGTTATCGTCCACAGTGGTTTAAAATGCATACAACATTTTATAGTTAGGAGGACAGTTTGTCTTTGACGGACTAATTTCAGAAAGATTGAAATGCAAATGACAGAGTGCCTTTGTTGGTAATCATAAGACTTCTCACATATAATCACTAAGCGTGAGTACATTGTTCACAGTGTCCTGCATGCTTCTGCCAAGGAGAGCCACAGTCTACATTAAGTACGAGCCACGCAAAGGGCTGTTTATCATAAAACACCAAGCTATTACAAATTCTGTAATAACTGTGTCAATTTATCACTGAAACATTTACAAGCAACTAACAACAATGAGTTAACAATGAGCAACAATTTCATTTAATTTTCCTGCATTCACTGCTTTTCCTGCCTGATGCCTCCTGTGCTGCCATGCGATGCAGCACCTCTCTCCATTTCACAGTGATATAACATAACCTCAACTGTGGACAATAACCCACCATCAGTGTTCGTAACAGTCATGCTCTAATGGAAGCATACCTGCACAATATTCATATATAGTTGTACATTTATTATTAAGAAAATTTATTTTCATGGGGACAAAGTGTTCTATCATAATTGCCTTAATATGGTAAACAAGTGAAGCCATTTAATGAATCAAAGGGCACTTAATATTTGTGGTCTAAGAATCCTTGTGGTATTAATTTGCCCAAAGCATTTAGGAGTTCAAGTAGTTCAGAGAACATCGGTCTGCCTTGTTAATATATGTTTAATGTACGCAGTGCAGAAAGGATCAGGGTAAATATTAAGAGTTGTTATGCTCTGTTGGTGACTTTTTTTATAACCTATGCTCACGTTAATTAAGATTTTCAGAATTCACTGCTGCAAGTCATTCAATGTTTGGAGGGTAGTTTAAAGTTGGCTGCAGGAAGATAGTGTTAACATGTGTATTTTTTGCCATTCCAATGCTATATTTATGATGTTAGTCATTAATCACTGTCACAATGATCATGATATTGAACTTGAACCAACATTTTGACACAAATGTATGTAAAAGTCATGTGGCGTCCTGTTAAACCAAGCTCTTAAGCCTTGTAATTATTAATTAAGTAGATCTTTGCCTATTTTCCAATTTAATGTATGACTTGTGACTTGAAATTGAATTGAATGTTGTTAAAGTTTTATAGAACTTTATCTGCATTCACACTGATTTCCTGTTATTTCATTAACATCAACACTGCAATGTACAATTATGTTAAACAGATCTTTTATGCAGGACAACCTGAGCTATCAGTGAAGTGTATCATGTTACATGAAATCTGTAAACAGTTACACCAGCTCAAAGACAACACAATAGAATCTAACATAACTTTTCTGAAATTACACAGATGACAATAATGATTTGAGCTTTTGGAAATTGTTCTCTCAAATCTTTGAAATTGGTAAGAACTGAAAATTTGAATCCGCACACAAACTATCAGCAACAGTTGCATTAAAATCTGCAATGAGCTAGAGGTAACAACAACACTCCCTCCTTTCCAGCTCTAACTACATGATGTGCACATTTGATTTATTTATTAATAGATTTTTACTCCATGTTTTGCTTCAGGCATTCTTGCTGAGAAAGTAGTCGTGGTTGCTCAGCAGAAGCTGAAGGTAGTCAGCTTCTCCCTCTATTTCTCTGCTCTTCATCCTGACCCCTCTAATGCCGGGCAATCAAATGATTGAATCAATTCAATTCAGTTCAATTCAGCTTTTTTACAAAGCGCCAAATCATAACAAATGTCATCTAAAGGCCAATTAGAGTCCAATTCATTGTAATGATAATCCAATCAAATCCAATTAATTCAATTGAAAATAAGTCCAATTGATTCATACAGAGCCAAAACAATATCCTAACTACGGAAACCAACTGATTGCACTGAAACTTCTCTTCAGTCCAATCTCCCGTCCTGAGCTGCACGAGGCGACTGTGGAGAGAAGAAACTCCCTTTTAACAGGAAGAACCCTCCATCAGAACCAGAACCAGGAAGGGCGGCCATCTCCCTCGACCCGCTGGGGTTTGAGAAGACAGAAAAGAGGGGACAAAAAACACTGTAACACAATTGAACGTATACCTGTTGAGACAGGAAAACACAGTCAGAAAGAACCTTCAAGGTATTGATTATTTTCCCAATCATGTTTATAATTTTGGATTTGGGCTAGTGTTTTGCTTTATTTTACCCAAAGGTGGGTGACACTGGGCCCCTGGTCATGGGCATGTCAACATCCCACACTCCCACAGCATGGCACTCACTTGAACATATGCAGCACACAATAAAGTCATGCACCACAAAAATAAATAAATAATAACAATAAAGATAATTTTTCAACAGGTAGCGCTCTCAGCACCTCAAATATCCTGCCCTGCCCCTGCAATACATGTTCTGTCCCTGCAATACATCTTCTGTAAAGACAGACTTATGTGTGTGTCTGTTATCTTTCTGCTATATTAACTAGTATTACTCATTACTAGTATTATACTAGTTAATATAGCAGATACTCATTCATCCCTATATTAATCAGCCCAACTTCTTCCATCAAATCGGATGCACATATAACCAGATAGACACATATATACGTCTATGTTTATGTCGGCTTAAGTCGACAACCAGTCCATGTGATCTGAAAAGTGCTTTGCTAACACATTCAAGATGTAAAATCTAAATGATTCATACATTCATAAGTAGGAGTCATGTTTTTGGGTAAGTAGCTCTTTAACCAGTTCCCAGCTTCGCTAATACCTGCGTTTTTTACGCATTACGTGACCAGTCCGCCTCTATTAGGTCAACAACCACACTGCTACAATATGCTACAAGGCAAGCTAATCGTAAAAGACGGGAGCGAGATCTAGTAACCTGATGAAAAAAAACCGCAGGTCTTAACGCTAAGACGTACTCTGACTGTAAAGCGTCATTTGCCATTTGTCATTTTGATACCTTGAATGGCGCGATAAAATGCAAACTATTATTGTAGTGGCAATGAATTTAATGGGACTTAATAATGCCAACTGATGCGTTTGTTTCATAAAGATTATAGACTGAACATGCTGAAACACCTTCTTCCTTTTTTAAATTGATGTTTACTCTTCTTCTGTACTTTTTCCTTTTTTTGGTGCGCCCTCGCCATGAAGGGGCTCTGCTAGTGCTCCCCCAACTCTCTCACTGATAGAAATGGTTAATAACATCCTCCTGAACCTACCGGTAGGTTTAGAAGGCCCCTATTAGCCCATATAAATGGGAGTGATGTGTGCTGATAGCATCCATTGAATAGACTGATAACAGTCAAATCGGGTGGCAGGACTGAGAGGTTCAGGAGGTCCTTTCTCTCTCCAGCTTTCTTGCAGTCTGCTTTAACGCAGCTGTGAATTATACCAAGGAGCCAGCCCCTTCTGACTGATTACCTTCCTTTTCAGAGGGGCAACATTGTCCAGTGTTGTACGCATTGAAACTATAGTGCTGTCAACAAGAGAGTCAAGTTCTACTGGAGTAAAATTTAGGTAGCCATCCTCTGTCATATCAGCACATGGCAGTGAAGAAAAGGATGATGAAATCATCTCTTTAAATCTGGTTACAGCATTCTCTGATAGACACCTTCTATATGTAGAATTCTTCTCAGAAGCCGTGTAGTCAAGTAATGTAAATTCAAAAGTTATTAAAAAATGGTCAGACAAGACAGGGTTATGAGGGAACACTGTTAACTGTTCACTCTCAATGCCATAAGTCAGCACAAGGTCAAGGGTATGATTAAGACAGTGAGTAGGTCTGTGAACACTTTGAGAAAATCCAATAGAGTCTAATATAGAATTAAAGTTAATCATCCTGTCATTTTAACAGTGGGACTGAATAGTGTAGTGGTATGATTGCCACCTTCCATGTGGGAGACCTGAGTTCAAATCCCCTTCCATGAATCCAGTAGAGGTCCTTAGGCAAGACCCCCTTAGGCAAGACCCCCAAAGTGACTTAAAGAATTAAGTCACTTTGGATAAAAGTGTCTGCTAAATGCATAAACATAACAGAGAGTTCTTACAGAGCTTCAGAAGCTGTTGCAGATGCTAATTGACATGAAACGTGGCCCCAATAAGAGAGCTGCTTGCGGAAACAATGGACAATATCTTTAAAAACTATTTTAAGAAAGTAATTCAGCTCAGAGAAGATGTTTGTTGTTCCCAGTCAGCTGTGACTAAAACTTTGATCAAATACAAACAAAATGGGAAGGTTGTAAAAGGGAAGAATATGGGCTGACCAAGGAAGACATCAAAGAGTAAGGACAGAAAACTCAAAGCAACATGAAAATAGAAAATATACAACATAAGAAATGGAAAAACAAATGGGCAGGAACAGGATTCAATGTTTGTGAGCAAACTGTAAGAAACCGGCTGAAGGAAATGAGATTTCCATCCAAAACAAGGCAAACATAAATCAATGAATTCCTTAATGTGGTAAAGAATCCTTTAAGTTTTCACTGCTGATTAAAAAAAAATCTCTAAATTTCCAGACATCTTTACGTCCACATCCCAATAAATCACTCAAATCTGAAACAGCTGATTGTCTTCTCAACATATCCACACATTGTTGACAACATGGTGCAAAAACCAGCAAAACCAGTCTAAAATGCTTTTGTTCAGAGGATAATATGTTTAGAAAGGTTGTCTCCTGCACCCACATGCATTTCAAACTCTTAAAGATTCTATTTTTCTAAAGGCTAGATATAACTGTGTTGAAGAATATCCATAAAGTTGTGTATTTTGATAAAAAATGGATCCAAATTGCTTAAAACCTTTTAAAATGTCGCCTGTTTCTGTGCATCCTTGGCAGAATTCAGCAGCTTGATATTACTTCACAGTAAGTTTAATCAATACATTAACAGCTCAGTCAGAACTGGTGATACTCCATGGAACTGCTACATTAACAGCGTGTCACTGCCTCTTACTGTGTTTACTTCAGTTTTTACAACCAGTTAGGACCGGGACAACGGTCCCTGTGTCCATGGAGACTTTAACTGATGACACATGAATGCAATCTTCATTAGCTTTTAGTGTATCGCCCTGCTGGAGATCAGATCAGATCAGTTCCATACACACCACATTTAAAGTTACAGTAACGGTATACAGACTGGTCTCTCTTATCAAGACACTGTAGAAAATCCCTGGTGTAAAATGGTGGAGATATCAGTCTCCAAGTAATCTAAACTCACCTTGAATGTAACGAGTTTTATTGAAATCTCCACCCTCTATGGTGATATCTGACTGAATCTCAGAGAAGTCCAGGAACACCTTAGTTCTGAAGCTGGAGGGATGGGCAGGTGTTTAATACACATGCAATATGGAGATAAATGTTCCTTGTAGGACATCCTTAACCATACATACACATATCGGCCATATTTGTCTTTAACACAGTCCTGTTCTAAAAACTGAAAGCCTTTTTTCCTAGAATAGCCACTTCTCTACTTCCGGAGGTGTATGAGAAAAATGCACTGAACCAAACCCTTCCCTTTTCAATTTTCCCTTTTTCAAAAATGTCAGTAGCTTCCCTTTTCTAACAGAACCCCTTTTATGTTCCATGGGCACAGATGTAAGGTAATACTTACCATAGTCTAGTCTAACTCCATGTAAAGAGATATGACATTGTATGTATCAACACTGAGCTGTGAAAGAAAAGAAAACAACATGAATATAAGAAGTGTCCCTGACACCTTACCTGCAGGGTATTTAAAACTTCTTCCTCGTCAAGGCCATATGTCTTGGAGAACTTACCATCCAAGCCTCATTCAAAAACTAGTGTTAAACTAGGCCTGTAGTTAATATACTTACTTTCTGGAGTTTGCTCATAGCCTTTCATCAAGAAAAAAACCAACAACCTTCAGTTCGCTCATGGTGGTTATAATGCACCAATCTTATTCATATCCCCTAAGTCCAGTCAGATAACATTTGCTTACAATCCGTGTAACGTTATGTTAGTTTGAAATACCTTTGTGTCCTCACTCCAACAACTCGACCAGCAGGGTGGCTTCCTCAGAGTACTTTCCATTTAATGTCACCTTTAGTGTAGCCCGGTTAAGGCAATGCGTTTTGTGTGGTATTGTATTTTGTATCAAAAGCCCTATGTCTTTGGACCACTTGATCCGAGTAATCGTTGAAGAAGGAGACTTTTTGCTTTCCTAACTACTTTTTGTGCCTGACTAGCTTGGTGAGAACTCCCTGTCCGACATGCCGCCTCCCATCATTCGTTGCCTTGTCTTTACTGGCTTGGGACGCTGATCAGGGCTGGGTTTGGTGCCAAAGATCAATGAGCTCGGTCAAACTTCCGACAGCCTGCTTTTGTGCTCATTTAGAGATAATCAGGAATCCAACTTTCAAAGCAAGTCACCGGGTCTGAACCTTCGGTATCCTCCAATAAGCCAATTACACGTATATTACACCTGTGACACCAGTTGTCCAGATCATCTATATGCGCTAGCATGCCATGCACTTGTTTCTCAAGAGACGCTACCTTAGCTTCGAAGGTTGTGGTGGTTGCCTATATCTCAGCAATCTGTTTCTCAGGAACTCCAACTCAAGCAGGAACCACTGCGAGGTCTGCTCTTTAATAGCCTCCAAGACCATAGCGACTTTGGGATTGATCTGTTATCCAGAGCTTGGATAATACTCAGTTCCATAGCATCACTGGATAGTTCTGACCTAGCGTTAGCATCTGGTTCTTCATGATCACTGGAAAGCTTTTTTTGTTTTTTTTTGGGCATCCGTAGCTTTTGGAAAATAACTCATGTTAAGTTATGTCCCATTTAAGAATAAGTCATAAGAATATATGGATAAAATGTCATTTTCTCCCGGAGCCATCTTGTTTCTCCCCCTGAAATATCTTCCTAAGTAAAGAACTGTAACAAACATCATTGTTATACGTTTTATCGTTTATTGGTTTGGCACATTGGTTCTGATTACAAACTTAACATCTTTCTTTGTTGAGACAATAAGGAAAACAACAAATCATTGTGTCAGTCACTGAAATTGTTTGAAACCTAGCTTCATAAAACTTGGCTGACACATCCAGATAATGCAGTTGGGGATGAAATCTCTTTGCCTTTGGCAATGGATGAATCCTTTGCCAGGGATCCATCCCCTGCACAGCTTCATCCTCTCTGTCACTGCTACATGTTGGAATGTTGTTCACTTTAAAAATCTTACTTGCAAAGACGTGCATATGCTTTAAACCTGTTAGCAGCGTACCACTCCTCTAGTCACGAAGGCTTTTCATTAATGTTTGATATGAATGGGAGTCAGTGCTGGTCAGTATGGGATTGAATAATTGATTTGACCTGACTATCAGTGGCACACGGCATCACTGAAGTGAGATGGTAACTAATCAACAGTTTTGGATTGGAGCAGTCAGGCATGTGATTTTCTTCAAGCAAACCACTTAAGATATGCAAAATATATAGTTAAAAAATGTCTCAAGACCTCAAGCAGTGATATGAGATTGAAAGCTATAACAGGAAATAGCATGAATAAGTAGCATGCCATCTGGTTTGAACGAAAGTGTAATGAGATACCTCCAAATCCGCAGTGCAGATTTCTCTCTTTGAAAAACTTTGCAAACGTGCACACTGGCGCATTGAGGAGTCTTAGAATGAGGGGCTATCTTTTCTCTGTGGCTACTGTGGCTACTGTGGTACAATGATAATGTACATGCTTCACAAAAACTTGGGAATAGTAATATTATTATACATAGTTATATAATACTTTTAATGATCTGCAGGAGTATTACTGAGCATATTAACCAGAATCAGTATCAGTAATACCAGATTAAACACTGGTTGTATTAATCTAATGTTTTTCAAGATATATCGGTCTTAAACAGTGGTGGTCTGGCAGAACCTTCAACATCATCACTCCAGAAGATGACCCCTCAGTAGCATAAAATAATCCAGGATTCAATGATTTCACAGTTGTCTGGACCACACCTGTGGTGCAAGCCCAATCACTGCTGGTGTAAGAAGCAGCATCACTACCTGCTGTTAAGCTGCTGTGGTTCCTCTGACATTTAGATTCATTCATTTATTGTACATGCCCAACTAGATAAACCCTAATTTCCCTTTGTTGTTCTTTTAGGATACACCATCAAACTGGAGTCCAGGTAACCTGAGTGTTCTTGGCTTTTTCCTGGATAGAAGAGTCGTACAGCAGCCACCAATCTCCATGCACGCTCTAAAGATGGGGAGCTGTGAGAAAGCTGTTTTTGTCAGCTCGGGCTCCTTCTCGCAGCTCACAGCCTGAGGAGAAGCAGGAAGCATCTTGGAGGAGGGCAGAGGAGTTGCCGAGTATCCATAGGTGGACCATAAGCACAACGTGCCAGGCCCAGGCTCAGCACAGCTGGAGTATGTCAGCTTCAGTAGGCCCTTCATGGATGTGTCGCTCCATGGCCAAAGCCAGCCTTTTGCTGTGGATGGTGCTGGTGTCCATCTGCATGGCTGCTATTCACGCCCAGCAGCATCCTGTAGTCACCACCAATTATGGAAAATTGCGGGGAGTCAAAGTGACTTTACCCAATGAGATTTTAGGACCGGTGGAGCAGTATTTGGGAATCCCATATGCACTGGCACCAACAGGGGAACGGAGGTTCCAGCCACCTGAGCCACCCATGTCCTGGCCCGGCATCAGGAATGCTACTCACTTTGCTCCGGTTTGTCCTCAGTTCCTAGAAGACCGCTTTTTACTCAATGATATGCTCCCTGTGTGGTTCACTGCCAACTTGGATACAGTCGTGACCTACGTGCAGGAGCAGAGTGAAGACTGCCTGTTCCTGAACATCTACGTCCCCACAGAGGACGGTAGGTGCTTCGTCTGACATGTCTGTGCTTAACTTTTCAGGAGCATTTCAAAGAACGTCCCTCAACGAATGAGCAACACACCAGGCTACAACAATATGTGAAATTAATGTTGAAATGATCACAAGTTCCTTCAGTATTTGTTTCTTTTTGTGTATTTCTTAATCTTTCATGGCATCATGCAGAGTAAAGTAGGACAAATGAATGGAGGCTTACCTTGATTTGAATAGTTCACATGATAAAGAAAACATTTCCACCATAGTTCTAACTCCACCAGTGCACCCATCACATGGACTCAGCTGTTTTCGGGTTTGAAAGTTTCTCAGTGTGAGTAATTCACCCTCAGTGAAGTCTTAAGTGCAGTCCTCAGTGCAAACAGGGAGCAGACAGAAAAGATTTGTGAACAGTTATAATATACATCATCACACTTCAATGCTAACACATGAATATTTGCTACGTGCTCCGTTCACTTTTACTGGAGTTTGAAGATAGAATGATTGCCGAATGCACCTGTGAGTCTCTCAGTGCCCATCATTGGGGATCCGGAGCAATGAAACTCAACTGAAACAAAAGTAGTGGAACCAAAGAAGAAACTGGAGTACGACACGACTACATTTAACTCTCATTAAATAAGTGAGAAGTGAGAGAGGTTAGAAAAAATAGAACACAGAACTACACTTAGTTTCTTCAGAATAGTGCCGAAGAGGATGGTAAAAGAGTTCTGGCAGAGCACAGAGGTATTCAGCATTTGCTCTGCTGTGTCAGTGACCTGTGCTGGTGGAGGGGGTTCTCTTCTGT